>NW_026250092.1:1277036-2554072 GCF_024043145.1 Alternaria conjuncta | reverse complement strand
CCCTAACCCTAACCCTAACCCTAACCCTAACCCTAACCCTAAACCCTAACCCTAACCCTAACCCTAACCTGCGTTGTAATATATATATAACCTTATTCTCTACTAGCATTATTCTTTTATTTCTTTTAAACTACATAACGTATAGTAGTTCTAAAACATATTCTCTACTCTTTAATAAGTTTAGACTAAATTCTTCTAGGCAAAAGACATGTGTGCGTAGTAGCGCTAGCTTTCGCATAAGTATAATATCTAGTACATTAGTAGTACTCTCTCTGCTTTGTGTCTATGTTCTATAATATATCTTATTTCTAAAAGAGAGTTATGTCTATATAGAGAACTATATTAAATAATATATAAATAATATTATATGCGCATATAGTAGCGCGCTGTTAGGTATAAAGGCTTCTTCTACGCTATCTACGTTCTTGCCTTTATATTACACTACGCAACATGTACTATTTTAAAAACTAGTTATCTTTAGGCTATATTATGTTGTGTAGTCTAGACAGCGTTAAAAGATATTATTAGAATAATCTTTGTATATTACCTACGCGTAAGAAAGTTCTATCTCTTAGTAGAATAACATAGTAGAGGCGTTTATTGCAGCTCTAAAGATCTCTCTAAAGGCAACTATAGAGTAGCTATAGTTACGTTACATAGCTTTGCTTATAGACTACTAAGTTAATAGTTGTATTAAATAGTAGTTAGTATATACGCTACTCTTATAGTACACTTTACATTTCTTAATTCTAAAAATAGAAAGTTACTGCCTTAATAGCTTTGCGTTAGACTTGTATAATTCTACTTCTATACGTGTAGTAGCGCTAGCTTTCTAAGAGCTATATATGCCTGTCTTTTAGCTTAACTATTTATTTCTCTTACTTATATTACGTAATGTGCGCTATTTCTAAAAGATACTAGATTAGACTCTAATATAGCTAGACTTAAAGATCGCCGCTACTATAACATGTGTATATAGTAGCACTAGCTTTCTTAAAATTCTATAGTTTTATATATAGTGCTACTTTAGAAATAAAGACTTATACTAATACTAATAGAACTATCTAAATATACTTGCGTATGTTTTTATATGTCTACACTAATGTTTACTTCTTAACAACTACAAAAGCTATTTATTTACTTTTTACATACTTATATTCTTATTGCATTTAACAAAATACGTATATTCTAAAATTTCTTTATCTTCCTGCTATGTTGTTTAGTAGTACAAACTTGCACTTCTACTAAAAGAAGAGTTGCACTATTACATGTGTACTATTATTATATCTTAGAACTAGCTAAATAGTATATATAAAGTGTTTACGAAAGGTGTTAGAGAAGACAAGCTATAGAAATATATAACTACAGCCTACTAATTACTTTAAAAGACATAGTTAGAGAGTATAGTAATTTTAGAAATAATATATCTAAAAGTTACTATATAAATAAACGTTTCTTGCAACGTAATACATTTGTTACACAGTCTATTAGCGTGTATAGCGCACACATAAGTTAAGGCTACTTATCTATTTTATAGTAAGATAGGTAGATTAGCTACAACTCTAAAGACTAGGCCTATAGTATCTATGTTATGCTAGGTATAGATTATAGATATTAGATAGGTTAGTATACTATAACATGTTTTCTTAAATCGTAATCTTTATAGCTATAATATAAGAGAGCTACGCTATAGTTTTAAATTAAAGTCTAATTAAATTAATATTGTGGTATTAACAACTTAACGTATAACTTTAGAAAGACTACTCTTATATAAGAAACTGTAGATAATTTTAGAAAAACCTATAGTAGATGTTAGTAGAGAAATAAAGGAAGCGAAGTACTAGAATATATATTTAAGTAGTAGAATGTATAGTCTATCCGCGTGCTGTAGTAAATACTAAAATAGTAACACTAAAACTATAGAACTATCTAAACCTATATACATTACGGCGCTAATATTCTAGCAGCTATAAAATTTAGTCTTTTAACTATATAGTTCTTACTTTCTTAACTTACGTAGTATGTGCTAGTCTAAAAACTACTATCTTATAATTTAATAAGTTTATTTAAAAAGGTTACAAGATTGTGCGTATATATACGTTATAGTAACACTTTCTAGCCTCTTTTAATACTTAAGCCTAAGATAGATATATTTTGCCTTCTTATTAAACTACGCTGCGCGTGCTAGTTTCTAAAAGGCTACTATAATATATTTATAGGTTTAGACTATACAATTTGTATAAAGAGCTATAGATATAGAAGAACGCTAGCTTTCTAGTAGCTACATAACCTTGTTCTTATCTTTACTATTATTGCTCTCTTATAAAAGCTAGCTACGCGTAGTAGGTTCTAAAACATAGAGTAATAAAAATAATAAGTTAGATTAAAATGTAAATAAAACAATTTGCGTAAAAGGCTATAAGTGTAGAAGAACGCTAGCTTTCTAATAGCTATATAAACTTATTCTTATCTCTACAATTCTTACTCTCTTATAAGAGCTAGCTACGCGTAGTAGGTCTAAAACTTAGAGCTATAAAAATAATAATAACTCTTAAAATGTATGCTCTTAGCGCAGGTCTAAAACTTATTAAGTTCTTATTATAAAAAGACTACGTATTACGTGCTAATTCCTAGAAGGCTATTATAATATATTTCTCTAGTTAAATAAAATAATATACGTAAAGAGGCATAAGTATAGAAGAACGCTAGCCTTCTAATAGCTATATAGTCTTATTCTTATCTTTATTCTTCTTGCTCTCTTATAAAGCCTAACTACATAGGTCTAAAATATAACACTTTCTAAGAGATAAGTAGTAAAGACTACGTAAGTCTAACCTAGAAAGGTTACTATAATAACTTTATAGGTCTAGAGAGCGTAAGAGAAACGTAGCTTCTTAAACTATGTCTTAAATTATACGCTAGTTATACTAATATTAATAATAACGTCTACTAGATATATTGTTTTTTTCTAGCTATAATTTTAGAATAGGTTGTGTTTAAGTGTCTTATTTGTAGAGAGAGAAGAAAGAACAGCTAACCTATAGAAGACGTAGATGCTATGTTTAGAAAGACTATTATACAGCTAAGGTTAGAATTTTAGAAAGACTACACTATAGGCAAAAGTAATAATAATTTAATTCTTAGAGAAAAGAGGTATAGAGAGAAATAGCAAGAAAAGATACAGGTTAATATAATAGAGCGCACTACGTAAAAGAGTATACTAGAGAAAGTGTAAGCGTTATCTAAGTCTAGTATACGTTAAAATAAGAAAGTCTTACAGTCTTATTCTACTAAAAAGCGACGTCTTAAAACTTATAGAGAAGAGGCAGCGCTAGAGGCTACTAGCTATATAATCTAGTTCTTTGTCTCTTGTATTCTATCTTCTTTACTACCTATAGCGCGCGCTAGACTTAAAACTTATAAAGAGAAGTTGTATAGATTGCTCTAAAGATAATATAATGCTATAGTATATATGTAATAAGTGTACTAGTTACAGATATAATAGCGTAGATATTGCATAAGTACGTGTGTTATTATTTTAGCCGCTAGAAGTAGTATATTCTATAGTTACTATAGTATTTGTTTTCTCTATTACGCTTGCTAGTTATACGTTAAGAAGATATCTATTTTAATAGAGGAGTATTAGTATTAACAATAACAAAGAGATAATTAAGACAGCTAGTTCTGCTTAATTATACTTTTATTATCTAGATACTTCTAGCTGCGCTAGGCTATACACTAGTTGTAGATATAATTCTAGTACTGCTTGCCTAACACATTTCGCTTTTTACTAATCTTTTTAAAGAAATAAGGAAAAGAGATATAGAAACTAGGTAGAGCGCTAGAGGTAAATTTATACTAGTAAGCTCTTGCTTTGCTAGAGTTACTCTTAGTTATAATAATAATAGTACTTTAGCGCATCTACGTCTTTTAATACATAACTTAATTGTGTTTTGCTTTCTATTTTTTTTAATTTAGTTTGTTTTTTGCTAGAGCCTATAGAGCTGTTATCTTTAGACTTCTAGTTCTACTAGATATACTATATAAAACCTTTTTATGTTCTTTTTAGAAGATAAGAATAAAAGATGCGTAGAGATTCTTCTAATAGCTATATAATCTTATTCTTATTTTTATTCTTCTTACTCTCTTATAAAGCCTAGCTCTACAGGTCTAAAAGGTAACGCGTTCTAATCTATAAGTTAGGCTAAGGCTACGCGCTTATTAATATTAATAAAATCTTTTCTTTTCTCTTTTACACTCTTGTCTTCTTACATTACTATATAATATAGGTAGTTTCTAAAATAAGTTAACATAGCTAAGATGTAGTATAGTAGTAAAGATAGACGTTTTTCTACAAAGATAATTAAGCTTAGTATATATTAGTGCTACTATCGCTTTAATAATAGAATAGGTAGGTTAGTTATAACTCTAAAGAATAGGCCTATAGCAGCTATGTTGTGCTAATAGTATTACATAGAATTAAAATATAGAAACATGTAACTACATGTATACTTAATTAGTACGTTTTATAACTATATATAAGAGTAGAGTAATAATAATAGTTCTTTATATAGGTAGTAGTTAGTTAGTTTTAAAGACGCGCGCTATTAGTAGATGTCTTAGAGGTTTTAAAGAAAATTATAGAGATATAAAGAAGAAGACTATAGGCGTATTAAGAAGTTATTTTATACTAGAGGGGGTTAGTGTAGCTACAAACGCTCTCTCTTATACGCTATAGGCTACATAGCTAATACACTTACTAAATTTAAAATATACAGAACTATAATATACTTATACGTGTAAGATATTAGATTAAAAACACTTTCTTATATACGTAGTAGTTTAAAAGATAGTAGTATATCTATTACTATATTGCTTGTTTTAAAAGTTAGTAGTAAGTAGCCTAACACTTATAGTGCTTAGATTAGTTTGTTTTAGTAGAACTATAGAACGTATAAGTAATAGAGGGGTTAAACTCTCTAGTCTACTTTTATAGTTAGCGGCACAGTAGATGTAGCTATAACTCTAACCTAAATAGTAAAGGTACTTATAGTAGCTGTTATTAGTTACATAAAGTAGAGGTGTCTAAATAACATTAGAATAGTTGCATTTTTTTTATTCTTCTACTAAACTATTATTATATTACTACTCTTACTAATAGTAACCTTCTGCTTTTAGTTTTTCTTCTAGAATAGACGTCTTCTTAATAATGTAATAGAACTATAGGTGTATTAGACAATAGTTTAATCTATATATATAAGTAGCTGTATAACTTTTGGTTTAAATAAGTATACCTAATTATCTTAATAGTAAGGTTACGTGCCTTATCTTTAAGGTTTACGTAGGTTTAACGCTATAGAAGTTTCTAGCTATATATACTAGCGTCTAGACATAGCAGCTTCTTCTACTAGCTAGTGCTATATATTATAACTAGTTAAATAAGCTCTTCTTTCTCTTCTAGATTCTAGAATAAGTAACTACGCTCTAGGTTGCTATATAAGATTACAATATCTATTACCTCTTAGTATTACCTTATATTAGAAGAGGAGTATAATTTAGAACTAGGTAGAGTAACGTATAGTTTAGTCTTAGTAGAAGGTTCGCGTTAGTAGAGGAGTCTAGAAGAAGTAATAGCTGCATAAGTCTAATTGTTGCTACGCCTATAGTTACGCTAGCTATTACTCTAACTAGTATTAGATGTATTGTAGTTAGAGTTATTATGTTAGAATACGTTATTGTTATAAATAGTACTATTAGAGTTCTTGTTAGTATTATAAGTAGTAGGTATTTTGTCTAGTTCTAGACTAGAACTATATTAGAGAGCTTTGCGAAGTAGGTTAAGATACTATTGCGTAGGTTAACGAGTGCGAATATAGAGTGCTTTAGTGCTTACTTCTACTAAAAACAACTTATTAGCGTTTACTACGCGCTATTTAGTACGATTATATACTAATAGCGCTGCTATTTCTAGTGCTTATTTAGATTAAGGTAATATAGAGGCAGATTTAGCTATATAGGTGTCTAGTGTAGTTACATAGAGTGTATTATTCTTATTAAAGCTATCGCTAAACTTAATACGCTTAGTAGTTAGCTACTAGTTAAAGAAAGATTAATTTAATTATAGAATGCGCTAATAATATAGAGTAGAGCTGTTAGCTCTAGATACGCTTACTATATTCTATAGTAACAAAGACGTAGTAGTAAAAAGCTATCTAAGTAGCTTATTGTGTTACGTAAAGTTTGCTAGTACACTAATAACACTAGGCGTTGCTAAGACTATAAGTAGGCAAACAGTTAATAGAGAATCTATACGCTGTAACTAGACTATAGACCTAGAGTATATTTTATAATATATAATATAGACAAGAAAGTGTAATAATAATAGGTAGACTCTATATAGCCTATACTCTAGCGTAAGTATATAGTGTATGTAGTACCTAAAACTAAAGTTAGAGTAATAGAGATACATCTAGAGAGGACTGTAGATTAAATAGGTTTAGCAGTATAACTAACTTAATCTACTAATAGTAATAGAGCGTAGAAATAGAGATAATATTAGTTAGTAGAGCGTATAGAGTAACTTTAATAGAGGCTTAGGTTGTAACTTTAAGTAACACTCTATATAGGTTTTAGTTACGTTCTATGTTTATTTAGACTTGTCTGTAAATTCTACTTCTTCTTCTATATTACTAATAATAGAGCTATTGTCTAGTTATAGTAGCTATAGTTTATTATCTTTGTCTTTCTATTTGTCTACTAGTTGTTCTGTTATAGTACACCTATTAAAATTTTTAATAGTTATCTCTATATAGATAGCGTATTTAGTTACTAATTTATAGTTTACTTCTATAGAGTTACGCATAAGCGCCTCTAAGAAATCTAGTAGTTCTATATCTAATATAACGTAAACACGCTACCTATATATAATAGAGTAAAACTCTTTGCTTAATATTATTATGTTATCTTTATTGTCTATAAAATGTTTCTATGTGTAAGCGTTGCTAGTGTAGATATAGAGAAATATCTATTTAATCTTCTACGTATTAGTAAGGCTAGCCCGCTAATTCTAGGTTTTTTAGAAATTTACTAATATTGCTTGCGCAAGTTGCATAGACGCCTCTCTTATATAGTGTAGTATAGCATAGATACTAAAGAGAGCAGTGTGCTAAAGAGTAGCCTAAAACTTACAACACGCCTATACTCTATACTGTAATAGAAACGTTAGAGCGATTAAAGTCTCTATTTTGTACACTTTCTAGATAAAAGAAGTCTTTTTTAGCTACAACAAACTATTATCTAATAGATTAAATAAGAGGCGTATACATCTATACTAAGTGTTATTCTACTATAATAGAAATATAGTTATATTTAACTTTTTTATAGTAGTGTAGCTCTACGCGTCTAATAGCTTAGATATACTAGCGTGTTGTAGATATTATTGTACTTAATTATAATAAAGTAGTTCTATTCTCTGTTACGCTCTATCTAATAGTTAGAGGGCTTTAATAAAATTAGGTATTAGCGCTAATATCTACTGCTTCGAAAGACCTTAGTCTTACTGCTAGTGTTTCTAAACTTAACTCTATATATATAAGTTATACTCTTGTATAATAAGTTGCGCTAAAGTACTAAAAATTATCTATATATATAGATGTGCTGTAGTAAAAATAGAGTATAGGTTATATATAGAATTAGTTATATTAACTTTAGCCTAGACTACGCGCTACTAATAAGAAGATAACGCAGCACGTACTATAGTAGAGGTAAGGTTATATATATATTTGCGGAATTATCTCTCTTAAGTAGTATAGTCTATTACGTCTACCTAGCGTGTGCTTGCTTAAAGATAGTTAAAGCAGATATCTAAGTAGAGAAACTTGTAAATCTTAAACTAGAGAATAGCGTGTATCTATTTATATAGGTAATAGAGTATCTATATTATACTATATTTCTTAATAGTCTTCTTATAATTAAGGCTATATTGCTTCTGCTAAGGTCTTAAACGTTATTTAGTTAAACTAGTATAGTTGTTATAGAACGCGCGCTCTCTACTCTAATATTTCTCTAACTATAAGAATAGTAGAGGCCTTAGATTTAACTTTTCTAGAGATAGTTACAACGTTTAGGTAAGCGCAGTAGTTATAACTACGTTAAGTTTCTATTAGGCGACTAGTAGGTAACTCTATATATCTCTTTAGAATATAGTTACTATAATAGCTTACTCTATATAAGCAATCTATTAGTTATACTCTGTAATTTAAAATAGGTTTACGTCTATAGTAGAGAGTACCTAGAAAGTAGAATAAGAAGGGTCGCCTTAGTTGCTCTCTAGACTCTAATAACTAAATAGATCTAGAGGTAATAGATGTATAAGTTTTAGTGTTATACAAAACTCTTAACGTGCTAGAAACATAGTATTAGCCTCTTGTATTAGATCTTTAGGTTTGTTATAGAGTGCATTATATACACTTCTTTTATTAGCCTTCTATTAACTTATAAGGTTATTATAGTTAAACTTCTATAATAAGCCTTTTTCTTTCTCTCTAACTAAAAGTTGCTTAAATAAGGGCTTTTTGTAACTAAGTAACTTAAAGTATAGATTAAGAAAGAGTAAGTAACGCTAGACGTGTGTATAGAATTATTCTTTAATAGAGTTATATTGTTTTATAAATATAATAAACAGACGTAGTTTATTTATTAAAGATAGTTTAACTATAATAGTACTAGCTTCTATTCTAGCCTAAGTATACTTAGTAGTCTTAACGTAGCTACTAGAAGAGAGTAATTTAAATCTTTACCTAAGAAATTTGTTACAGGCCTTCTTGTATAGAGCTGTTATACTAATACAACGCAATACGCAATTCGCACCTATATTAAGCTAGAATTTATCTTCTTCTATGTACTAGTTATTCTAGTCTTTGCGCACTTTAGAAAGAAGTAAGAAATATATACTCTTAAAATTAGAATGCTGTTCTAGTAACCTATACTTAGTATTATATAGTTAAACTAGTAATTAGAGGTTGTAAAAGACGTTGTTAGGTAGGCAAGTTTCTGTTACTATATAAGATAGTTTAATAATCTTACTCTATAAGAGTACTAGTATGCTTACCTTAATAGTTAGTTAGTAGTCTATACAACCCTCTTTTGTATAGCTACTCTTCTCTTATTAGACGTTACTCTTATATTATATATTCTTAAACTTATAAGAATACATAGCTTAATTCTATAACTATATAATAGAATTAAAAGCCTAAAGCACAATATAGTCTATCTAAATACTAAGAACATAGTTATTAAGGTGTTAAGTTTCTAATTTAATATTATTGCCTTAGAGATTAGTGTATAATAAGAGCATACTTAGAAAGAAACAATAATATGCGTTGCGTGCTACTAAACATACTAATATACTCTTTGTCTTAGTAATACTAAAGTTAGTATTAATGTAAAGTTAATGTTAGACTCTATAAGTAAATAGTAGTAGAAAACTAAAATTAATATCTTACTTAAACACCGCTAGACTAGTTAGTTAAAAGACGTAGCTGTCTGTATTCTAAGTGTAAATATATTTATCTATCGCTAAGAGTTTAAGCGTTTAGAACTATTCTTCTATCTTCTATAAATTTAGTGTTAGAGGAGACTTTGTAGACCTATAGAAGCTCGCAAGCCTAATTCTACTAAGTAGTAGAGCCTACTAATAAAACAGAGTAGTTGCTAGAGACTATTTTATAACCTATAGTAGTAATAGTAGCTAATATAGAGTTAGGTCTACTTAATTAAAGGGAAGAAGTAAAGCTATAAGGTTCTTTGCAATGTAAGAGAGTGTTTTACCTCTAGTCTAAGAGATATATTTATAAGTGCACTAATAGAATAATGTGTCTATAATAGTGTAGGTAGTAATAAGGTATATATTATTACTAATAGTAGGCAAAGTGCTCTAGTTAAAGTGCAAAGAAGTTAGTAGTTAGGTAACTAACGCCGAAGGTAATGCCTTAGCTGTAGGTGTATAATAAGACGCAGAGTATAATAGAGAGAATATATTAACTAGTGCGTAGAGCAATAAAGGTATAGTATAGGTAGATAGTTCTAGAGATAGAGATAGCTAAGGCAGGCTTCTAGAATCTAGTAATACACTAGAAAAACTAAAAGGTAATATAGTAGGTAATTAAGAATAGTCTAGTAGTAGATTAAGATAGTCTTATTTAAGAGACATAACGTTAGAAGGCGATAGCGCAGAGTATAGCTAGAAAGAAATAGAAGAAATTAAGTCTAGAACGTATTAGTAAAAGTAACTCTAGGTAAACGCGTGTAGTAGTAATATATAAAGTAGTAGAAGAAGAATGTAAATAAAAAAGATAGCTAGAGAAGAGCGGGCGTAGGTATAATAAAGAATAGAAATAACTAAAGAGGGAGTAGTTATAACTATAACTAGGCACTCTAAGAGATATTATCTGCGCAATAATATACTATATAGAGAAGTCTACATACTATAGTATACGTTTATAGTAGAGTATAGTAGTGTCTACTCTATTTTCTTACGTATTCTACTTATATTATAGGTATTACTATTATATATTAGTGTAGTATAGTTATTAAGTTAGGTTTAAGGCGTTAGATTTGCCTATTAGGTTTCGCAGTAGAGAAGAGGTACATAGTAGCTAGTATTAAGTTTAATTGTACTATAACGCCTAGTGCCGAAGCTGTCTAGAGTTAACAGTATAGAAAGAGATAAGAGAACTAGATCTATGTACGCGTCTACAGGGTTAGAGTTTAGTTATTAGATTATAGAACTAGCTTATACGCTATCTATACACGTTAGAAACAAGTAGCGCGTTCTATAGAGTATACTCTATAGGCTACAATAATACGCGCGTATACTCTATTCTATACGTTACTATTAAGAAACGTGTAGTTATAGTAAGATAGCTTTCTGCAACTAGCGCAGTAGTTTAATTCTTTTTTCTAT
Organism: Alternaria conjuncta; assembly: GCF_024043145.1. Classification (NCBI taxonomy): domain Eukaryota; kingdom Fungi; phylum Ascomycota; class Dothideomycetes; order Pleosporales; family Pleosporaceae; genus Alternaria; species Alternaria conjuncta. The sequence goes on along the minus strand of NW_026250092.1, from coordinate 2,543,109 downwards.
CTTTATTATATAGCTACATAGCTAGCTTTATCTACGTAAAGAGGTAGGTAACCTATAATAATCTTATACTAGGTAGTAGACACTGCGTATATATACTATAATAGCCTTATAGTTATAACGCAGTGTATTACTTCTATATATAGACTAACTTTTAGAGGCTAACGCTAACAAACTAATAATATAGCAAAGATGTAGATTGCTGCTAGCATACGCTTATTATGTAGCGTAGTTAAACTATATAGAACTTGTTGTTTAACTATAAAAGTAATCTAGGTAAAATATACCTTTAGTTATAATAATATACTATTAAACTTATGTTATAGTAGAAGTAGAACGCGTAAAAGAAGTAATATTTGCAAGTAGATCTAATATAGTTTAGTAGCATAATGCTACGCTAGTCTACGTAGTTTATAGCATGTAATTTATTACAATACAAATAGAATAGTATAGCGTATTACTTTAATTTAGGCTTTATATTATATTACACTATAGTAGATGTAACACTAATAGATTCTAAGCTATAAAAGTAACAAGAGTTTGTTAAATTGTAATAAGTAGCGCGCAATAGCTCTAATGTTAAACCTAGTACTCTAGTGTACTTACTAAATAGTATATATGCTAATAGAAGCTACTAGTAGCTAATAATAAAAGAAAATAAAGATATAATAGAAGACCTTATAGAGCTAAAGAAAAGTATTAAAGTAAAAAAAGAGTAGTAGAAATATACAAGGCTAAAGAGATTAGCCTCGCTATAGATAATATGTAAAGAGAATAGAACTCTGTATATAATTATACGTAGTTTAATAAAAGAAAAGCTTTTAGAAAGGTAGGTAGTAGTATAGAGTGTAGACTGTAACTATAGCCTAAGGTCTAGTTAATAAAGCGTATAGTAGTTAAAGTATAGTCTTAGTTAAGAGAGAGTATGTTATAGTTATAAGTAGGTGTCTATATTTATAATAGTTTAGTTAGAATAAGCTTATTTCTAGTAAAAGAGGTTCGCGGGTTTAGGTTTACTAGTAAGCCTAGAATGCTTTGCTTTAAAATAGTTATAGAGTCTAACTAAGAGAGAATTACTACACTATTTAGCTTTAGCCTTAGTGCAGAAATAGTTAGGTGTCTTTAAGAACTCTTCTATTATAGCCTCTTTAAGTTTTTAGCCTTATAAGGTATCTAAGAAGGTAGGCTAGACGTAGGTTAGTAGAGTAATAGGCCTAGAGCTGCCTATAGAAATAGAGTTCGCACTAATAGTAGCTGTATTAGAGGTCTTCTTGTTGTTGTTAGTAATAGCGGATTTTAGGTTAGCGTTAGCTATAGTACTAGTCTTCTTCTTGTTATTAGCTATAGCAGGTTTTAGGTTAGCGTTAGCTGCATTACTAGTCTTCTTCTTATTATTAGTAGTAGCGGGTTTTAGGTTAGTAATAGCTATATTACTAGTCTTCTTCTTGTTATTAGTAGTAGCAGGTTTTAGAGGTAGCTTAACTATATTATTATCTTGCTTGCTCTCTATTAAAAATAAAGTTAAACTCTAACTAGACGTAGAGGGAGACGTAAACTACGGTTACACTATTATAGATATAATAGAACTAGAACGTAAAGTAGAAGTTCTACTAGTCTAACAACCTAATAAACAGAGAGTACTATAACATAAGTTTAGACAGTTGCTGCGGATAGATATATTAAATGCAGAGTTCTTTATAGCTCTCTTAGAGGTAGCAAAAGGCAAGGCGTCTAAACCTATTAGTAGCGGGGAACTGTTAATTTTACTATTAGAGGCTTTATTGTCTAGCAGTAGTAGTTCTATTATCTTAGTTAAGAGAACTAGACTATCTTTAATAGACTTAATATTATTAATACTATTATTCTTAGACAAATTCTTTAGTAGATCTAGCTTAGAATTAGGCTACGTCTCTTTATTAGAGTTAATAGTAAGAACCTTATCTCTAACCTTTATATAATTAGTCTTATAGAAGTCTAACTCTAGTTACTTAGCTTCTATAAAGATATTAAGATCTTCTTTATTAAGGTTATAAAAGAAGTTATTAATATACGTATTATTAAGAGTTGTAAGAGTCTTTAGCGCTTCTGTAAATAGAATAAAGTTAGGTAGCTACTTATTATTAGTCTTAGCTATATAACTCTACTTTAATAACCTCTAGCTAAGGTTAAATAGAATATAGACGCCTAGTGTATAGTAGATACGCTTATCTATATTAGGTTCTGTTATACCTTCTCTGTCTTTAGATATTAAGTAGAAGAAACTAGCAAAAATATTAACAAGGTATAGTTCTATAGTTAGATTATAGTGTTATATAGTAAGGTAGACAGAGAGAGTAGAGTTATTAGAAACTTTATCGCCTAGGGGTTTGTTTTTAGTAGAATTCTTAGAGTTATTATTAACTGTTATAGTAGATGCAGTAGTAAAGTTAAAGAAAGCTACACCTATTCTAAGTAAATTTATTAAGTTTATACTAGAGATAACGTTAGTTTAAGAGTATAATAGGTAGATAGGTAGAGAGGGGCTAGTTGCAACTATAAGCTTATGCCTAATAGAGGTAGAGTACGTACTATACGCGGTAGAGGCTAAATACTTCTATTATAGTAAGGTAGTAGAAATAGATAGTAAGAATCTAGCTAGTGTAGTATTAGCGTCTAATAATCTATTACTCTTTATTCTTGTCTTAGGTAGAGTTAACTAAGATAGCAGCTCTACTAAATAACTATAAATTAAACTCTACTCTAAAGATACAGGTAGACGTAATAAGTATCTTTGTCTTGTTATAGTAGTTATTCTACTTAGTCTAGATTTTGTTGCGCTTCTTCTATAACGCAGATACATATACTATTAAGAGATATATACTAAAGTAGCTTATAATCTTAATAATTAGATCTTAGATGCAAGGTATAAGATACTAGATAATTAGTTTCTCTGCGCGAAGATACACGCGCTTACGTATAATTAATAGTAGTGTATTTATTTTTAGCGAGAACTTAGTAAACTTCTTTAGAACCTTGCATATATTAGTAGTATTCTAGTTCTTATCTGTAATTTTATTTGCGCCTCTGTTGTAGTAATGTTAAAGAAGCTATTAAATCCGCGTTAGTTCTTTTAGATAAGAGTTCTTACTAAGGTTGTAGTATTAAACTCTAATATTAGATTTATTAAAGAACTATAAGTATATATCTACGTTATAATGCTGTAGGTTAACGCTAAGATTACGTTTAATCTCTTTCTTATTATTACTACGCTGTAGTATATCTACGCAGATTTAGTAGAAAACACTATATAAAGAGAAGAACTTAATAAGTTTAAGCGCGTAGATAGCTTGTAAATTCTTAGATAGTATAGACTTAGTCTATAGATAGGTCTTATATATAGTTATAAGCTGCTTCTTCTAGTGCGTAGACGTGTTATTAAAATAGCGTTAGGCAGATAGGTAGAAGAGTCGCTTAACTATGTAGTAGACAGTAGGTAGAAGACTAGCTCTAATACAATTCTTAGTGTTATTAAGAGAGATAGATATCTAGAACCTACGCTAGATTATAAAATAGGCTAAGGTTAGTTATACTACAAAGCCTTTGTGTATACAAGCGTTATTATCTTTCTACTACTTGTTATTATTATTTTTATAGAGAATATACTTTTTAAATAAGGCTAGGTATAGTTGCATAAAAGAACTATGCTAGTTAGCGTTCTACTATTAGTTAGGTATAGAGAAGAGGCTGCAGTTATAACCTAAACTCTAGAGGCTAGTAGTACGTACTTTAGATTATTATCTTAGAGATAGTACAGGTCTATCTTGCCTACTACCTATAGAGGGAAAACCTTTGCGTTAACTACTTTATTAACACCTTCTATATACGTGTTACTAGTACTATTAATTATAGAATTTAGTTATAGAGGTAGAACACTACTAGATAACTATTTATTAAACTCTAGTTACTTAAGAAGTTCTATATACGAATAGAAGTCTTTTATACTATAAGAGGTAGAAAATCTAGATATAAGAATGTACTATTGCGGCAGCAACTATTTTAGACTAATCTAGGTTAGATTTTTATTTCTTAGGCTGTCTTAGCATTTATCTGCGAAGACAAATGTAAAGCAGCTGCGGTAGTTCTTCTTCTAGAACGCAGAAGCTATATTAGGCAGCTTAAAAGTAGAAATATTATTCTTAAACTTAGTGCTACTATTGCTAGAGTACTTTTTAAAAAGTAACTCTATTTTGCGCCTAACTCTTCTTACGTACGCGTTCTCTAGGTTCTAGTAGATCTAAGTAAGAGCGCTTAGACTATATATAGTAACAAAGTAGTTATAGCTATAGATATAGATAGTGCGTATAGCTTACGGATTAGAGTTAGAGGCGTTCTATATACTATTATTAAGATTAGGTAGGTACTTCTACGTACTATATTTTTCTTCTGCTGCAAAAATAGTTAATAGACTTATAACAAGAGTAATAATGTTTATATCTAGCTAGTACGCCTTAAACTCTGTAGTAGTCTAGCTAACAAGTCTAGGTAGTGTAAGGTATAGTAAGAGACGGCCTTTATTACTAGAAGAGCAGAGATTAGAGTTAGAGTTTAGAGAGTTAGTAATATTATGCTCGCAATAGCTCTTATATATAAAGTTTGCCTAGTAGAAGTTAGCTAATATATAGATAAGATATAGAGGTGCTTATTGTAACTGTAGTTAATAGGCTAGACATATAGAGTATTAGCTATAACTACAAAACATAGTTAATATAGAGTATACTAACCTTCTAGAATATAGCTGCTACTTTAATAGTTTTACTAAGTTCTATACTATCTCTAATTAAGAATTCTACTAACGCGAGAGTAACAGAGTATGCTAGTAGTTTCTTTAACTTTAATTTCTATATCGCGTCTATTAGTTTGTTATCTTTCTTATTATAATAATACGTATAGCTTCTATTTCTAAAGCGCTTAGTACTAAATATAGTGCATATAATCTGCTACTAAAATAGATCTATAGTTGTTCTCTTAATACAGCAGTTTCTAGTTGTCTTAAGTAGGCCTAACTACTATAACACTTCTAGTAGATATTCTAGAGAGAAGTTGCTGTCTTCTATTCGTTTCGCCTAGTTAATATTAGTAGAATAAGTAGCTTTAGAGTACGTAACAGAATTAGTCTAGATAACATAGTTTTATTTCTTAGTAGATAGTAATGCGTAGATGTCTCTATCTACAGGTTATAGTTTGCTGTAGTTATTAATATTAAAACCTATTCTAATGTCTAGATTAAAGCTGTCTTAGCATACTTTTATAATCTTGTGTTTAATAGCTATATACTACTTTTACATTGTCTATAGTAAGTACTTCTTATAATAGAAAAACTCTACTAAGGTCTTAGTAAAGATATCCGCGATAATAGAGCTAATAGAGCTGTACTACTTATAACGCAGGCTCTCTAGTGTTACAAGTAATACTTTAAACATGTCTATAGTACTTATTATATTCTTCTACCTACGCTTAATGTTAGTACGCGTATTCTAATCTTTTAGTTTACCTATGCTAATAGCGTAGAAGTACTGCTAAAAAAGACTTTTAAAGTTCTTCTCTCTACGCTGTTAGTCTATTAATATAAACTTGCGTAACTCTTCTTCTATAGACTTATAGTTATCTTTAGACAACTCTAGTACTATAGGCTTACTCTTCTTTAGTTTCTTTCTATACTTCTTAACCTTAGGTTTAGCAGGTATAGCAATAAGACCTTACGTTAGATAAGCTGTGTATACTATAGGTATTACAACGTTGTTAAAGTTATTAACTATAATATTAGAGAGATTTGTAGTAGCCTTAATAGCTTTCTTAAATGTAGCTAGACGCTTACGTACGTGTTAAAAACACTTTACAACGTAGTATAAGATAAAGGCTATATTCTCTTTAGATAAGTAGTATTAGTTAAGTATACTAGAGCTAAGAATCTAGATTATTATATATACGTACTATGTTAGTTCTGTCTACTTATTAGTCTTAGTGTTAGTAGAGTATAAAACAACAGGTATGCTTGTATTGTATGCCTGCTAGATATTAATATAGCTACAGCTACGGCTCTAGGCTAGACCTTTGCTCTTCTACTAGAACTTATTACGCTTTAGTTCGGTAAGTTTACTAATAAAGAACTTAAATCTGTTGTAGATATTACTCTTGCAAAGGTATTTAAAGAACTCTACTTTGTTAACGCTAAGAACGTAGTATACAAAATTAGCTATAGTATTCTTATTTTTAGACTATTTAGTAGCAGTTTTTAATATGCCGCTAGCGTGTAGTATATAACTCTATTTGTAATTATTATTAATAATTGTTATAAAGAGAACGTTATTAAATTAACTAAGGTTCTACTTATTATAAATTATTACACTTATAGACAAATTAAACGCGTTAGAGTGTACTTTAGTAATATTAGTGTAGATAGTATTAAGAGATAAAGTTATTAATATAGATTTGTATCTATTCTCTTTCTTAAGTAGGCGTTTATAAGTGCAAGAATTAGGTTTAATAGGTAGACGTAGCTCTTGTAGTAGTTAAGGTAGCTGCTAGAATAGTAACTCTCTATCTATAGTAGCGTATAAGAATAGTAATAAAAGTTAGTTATAGAGGGGTTAGTTATAGTTATAATAGGTAGCCTAATAGAGAAGTGCTGCGTAGACACTAGATATAGGCTAGTAGAGAAGAGAGGTTGTAGTTACAGTTAATTATTCTAATAGTCTTAACGTAGAAAATGTAGGTAGTATTAGATAGTAACGTTAGGTATCTAGTGTAGAAAGTAGACACTAGAAGAAAGTTACAATAGTACTAATGTAATAAAGGCTAAGAGAAGGTGTATTATAGTTGCAATTAACCCTCTAATAGAGGATACTAAATAGATTCTAGATGTCTAGTCTAAAATCTTGTAGTCTAGAGAATATAAGTAGAATACCTCTAATATTATGTGTAAGCTATATACAAGTTAGCGCGCGTATAATTTAATTTAATTACGTAACTTATATTAGTGTACACGTCTGTTAGTAGCGTTCTATAAGAATAATAAATAAAATTTAAAACTAGCTAAAAGGCTCTAAAAATCTATTTACATAACTTACGATTCTAGAATTAGATAATAGGTAGTAGTGGGTGTTTAAAAAGAGCGTTGTAGTTAGACTAGGTGTTGCTAGTGTACAATATAGAGCGGGTAGTAGTAGGTAGAAAGAAGGTAGTTAGGTTTAAAATTGAAAAAGATATTTGCTAATATTACTAGCGTTACTAGCGTTACTAGCGTTGTAAGATACTTAGTTAGGCTTAGCATAATTAGACTTAGCGCTACGTAGTTTTAAATACCTCTAATAACTAATTTATAACTATTACTAAAGCTCTAATAGACACTATATAATATAGATTATTTTATAAGCTATAATCTAAAGCTTTTAGAGAGGTTTAGTAATTTAATTACATACTATATTATAGCTAATATTAGCAGAGAGCTTTTACTTATTACTTAATTACTAGTAAAGATAATAGAAACAAGTTATGTAATAATCTTACTAGTGTAGTAGAGACAAGATATTAGTTTCTATTTGCTTTTAATCTTACTTTAATCTATATTAGCACTATAACAAAACATAGATAAGTTAAACGCGTAGAAGAATATAATATTATACGCGCAGCTTATAGTAGAGTTAACAAGATTAAATAAAAGCAGATACTATGCTAAAGTATAACGTAATAAAGACTGTAACTAAAATAGCTATAGAATACAGCAGTCTTATCGTTCTAGTAGTAGCGAGTGTGCTTATTAAGGGCGATAGTTAATTTAAATACAAAACTAACTATATAACACTAGAAAAACACCTCTAAATTCTTAGTTTAAGTAGCTAGAATAGTAAAGTTTCTAAAGGCGTAAGAGGTATAGGTAAGCGTAGTAACGTTAGCGCGTTTTAGAACAACACTTAGCTAGTAAAATAGATGCGCCTTAAAAGAGAACGTTATTGCTAACAGTGTCTAGCATACTTAGACAGTATTCTTAATATAATAATAAGAGATACTTAATAAGAGTACTATAGCTAGAACAATATAGACCTACGCCTAAGAGCTATACTTAAGCTATATAGAGCTAAAGAACGCTTTAGTAAAGACAAGTAAGTAACATTCTCTTCTATAAGCAATCTTCTATAGAAGCCTAAATTTAGTAGTAATAAGATTTAGGCGCGTATAAAAGCTTAGTTAACCTTAGTAGAAGAGTTTTGTAATCTTAGACGTATAGTATACAAGTTAAGAATTAGGCGCGCTATAGACTTAGTTATATCTCTACTAATAGAGTTGCGCGACGTAGTCTATAATATAATTTGTAAAGAGTTAAGCAAGAGAGAGAACGCTAGTGCTATTCTTAGAAAGAGTTAATACCTAGATTAAGGTCTAGGTAATAGTTACTAGTTCTTTAAAGACTACAGCGCGAGAGAATAGTTTACGAAATAGAGTGTTAGCGAGAAAGTCTTGCTTAGTAGAATGCTTAAGAAGTATAAACGTTGTTATAATTAGGCGTATTCTAATTTTTAGCAAATAGCTAAATAAGGCTAATTATAGAGACAGCGCAGTAGAACAGACTATAGAGTAGGGTCTTACACTAAGACTAAATAGAATAGAGTAGAGGTAAGTATACTAGAGACTAGGTGTAGTTACAATCTAGAGTTAAATTGCACGTAACTTAGGTTACGGTAGTCTAGAGAAAGGCTACCTGCAGTTGTAGTCTAATAGCTAATATAAATAGGTAATCTTGTTTTACTTCTTTAAAGCTACTACTACTCTAGTTAGTTTACACCTACTACCTTTTATATATAAAAGTAAGAGGTGTTGTAATTATAGAACCTTACTAAATACTCTCTTTAGTATTGTAACTACGCGCGCGCGCTGTAATCTTACCTAGCCTACCTACTTCTATAGGTCTAGTTGCCTCTCTGCTAACTACTGCAATTATGCTAACGTCTTGCGATCTATTACCTAGTCTCTATCTATACCTATTGTTTTAGCGTATATATACGCAATAATTACTTTCTCTTTATATTAAATAGACCTATTATAATAGCGTAGTTTAGTAGAAAATAAACTCTAGCTAAACTAAGGCTATAAAGAAGTTATAGCCTTAGTTAGGCTTAAGATAGACTAGTTAGCCTCTTTTTTTAGAGGAGGCTCTAAGTTCGAATTGCATTACAAATAGGTTCTCTTTTTTACCTTTTATAGAGCTTCTATACTAGTATCTATACTACGTAGAATAGTAGATTATAGCGAAAGATAACAATAGTAACTCTTTAAACTGTAGTAGCAACGCAAGGCTTTTTGCTATTTATATCTTTTCTATCTATAATACACTTTTACACTAATACTTTAGATAGTAGTAGATGCCTACGCGTATACTACTACCTAACTAAGATAGGTGTTATATATCTATAACGTTAACCTAGGTATAAAGAGGCTGATTTGTAATTACTATATAAGGTATTAAATATATATATATATATATTATTTACATATTATATTTACCTTTAGAACGCCTAGGTATAGTTATAGTATAGAGTACTATATATTATTTACGCAGAACGTTAGTAATAGAACCTCTAGGTATAGTTATAGTATAGAGTACTATATATTGTTTGCACTGTGCGTTTGTAATTAGACGCCTAGTTATAGTTATAGTTAAGAGCTCTATTATAGCTATACTACTGTAGTAGTGTTAAATCTCTTTCTATTTTGTATTTTTTTATTATTTAGAATTAGAGTAGTATCTTAACTTAGAGAATATAGATCTAGTAGATATATAATTTTATTATAGGTTCTTTATATGCTCTTGCTTTTCTATATATTTCTATACAGAAGGTTTAACTATATTTCTCTTTTCTAGTAACTAGAAAGCTTAATCTACTATATGTATGCTAACTCTACGTAAGCTATAGGTAGTCTAGGTAGTAGTTGTGTCGCCTAATAGTATAATTACCTTAACCTAGATTAGGAATGTTGCTACTACGTAGTTTAACTAGGTAATAGCGTTAATAAACTGCTAAAGCGCAGTTAGATTTTAGTTAAATCTAATATATATTCTAATAATTAGACAACGCTTCTATTATAGTTAGACAAGAAGTTAGGTAAAGTAGATATAGAGCGACGCTTAGTCGTAATAGATACGCTAGATATAGTAACTAGCTACGCTAACGCTAGCTGCGAATAAGGTAGATATAGTAGTAATAGTACAGTTTACTACTATAATAATAGTAGAGATATATAGTTACGTAGACAATAGCCTTAGAATTTAATTTAAGAAAGCTTTATTAATTGCGTTAGCTACGCTTAAGCTTTTAATAATTATTATAATAGCGTCTTTATATAGGCCGTGTATTATACTATTAAAATAAATAATAAGTATAGGCTATTAGTTAGCTATATATAGAAGCAAGGTTTTTGTGTTAATAATTTTAAGGTGCTCTGTAATATTAAAGACGCTTTCTTTTATACTATGCATAATAATGTATATAGTTACTAGAAGAAGAGCTAGTAGCTCTTTATAATACTAGATGTAGTTAGTAAATATTATAGCTAAGGTTTCGTTTAGTTAGGCTTATAGGTTTGCTATAGTTAATTGTATAGAATTTATATTATTAGCGCAAAAGGTAGAGGTTAGTAGTAGATAGAATATAGAGAGTAACGTAATTATATATAACTATTAGAGTAAGAATGTAATAATAAAGATAGTAAAGGCGTAGTAAAGGTAAGTAGAGATAGTAAGCTATAGCGGTAAGAATAATAAGATGTTACTAAGCTTATTAATTATAAGTAAAGGTAACCTTACGCGCGTTAAAATAGTAAAACAACTTGTAAAGCTATTAGGCGCAGATATTGTTGTAACTTTAGTACTAAGAATTATCTTAAGTATTATAGTTGTAATAGTCTGTGTCTACTTAGAGTAAGAGATATTAGATTAATAGTAAGAAGGATTTACTATACAGACGTCTAGGTGTAGTTGTAGCTTAGGATTTAGAAAGGTGTAAGAGCCTACGCTAAACGTAAAGTTAGTAAAAAGTAGAGGTTGTTAGACGTTGCCTAATTAGTTTCTAAAAAACCTAGAGTAGATAGTTAGTGTTAGAGCGCGTTTATAACAGAGTTATATTAAATAATAGTATAGCACATAACTCTGTATTACACCTATTACAGTTAGCGAGATTACTCTTATTTATTAATTTTAAACGTTTGTTTTCTTACTTCTCTACCTTATTTTGCGATTATTAACGTACGCACAATATTAATAGTACCTGCACTAACCTTATTTAAGAGAGAGGCATACGTAAATAAAAAAATTAAGAGTGTAGAAGGCCTCTACTTCTACTAGTACACAGAACCTTTAAACGTAAGTTTAGTAGTGTATATATATAAAAGATTGCTAAGTTTAATAAGCTTATTAGATCTCTGCAATTAAGGTTAACCTTATAGCTAAACTAGCGGCGACTTTTAATAAACGTATACAAATTGCGTTAGACCTAGTTATAGTTATTGCCTAAGGCTACTATTTCTAGCTTTAGTTAAATATACTACGCTCTTAGTTATAGTAAGACGTACACAACTAGGCTAAACGCATAGGCGTTATTCTACTAGACTATCTCTATCTAGCTAGTAAGCACTTTAGTCTTTCTTCTAACATTAATCTCTGTAACCTTATAGACTATGCTTTTCTAGGTATTAAGTTTCTCTAATATAGTATAACTCTAATAGACGTTGCAAAAATTATTATAGCGTAGCCTAGTAATATTAAGCTTCTACACTTTATATTAGTTATCTACCTATATCTAAACCTAGACAACGTTAACTTCGCGCTAATAGACACTACTAATCTACTACGTAGAATTCTTGCCGCATTGTATACGTCTTTTAATATATTGTAGAGGTTATTTAGTGTAGCTATAGTGCTCTATATTACGTAGAATAGTAGAGCCTAGTTGTAATAGATTCTTACACTAGCTTATACTAATAACAGTATCTATAAGGCTAAGTTTGTTAAGGTTAGAGAATAGAAGTTAATTACTAACTCTGACAGCTTATTTAACTACAACTACTATAGTATTAAGGCTAACACTAGTAAGAGATACAGGTTTATAGTAAATAGTCGCTTTCTAGTCTAACAAGATTTCTAGAGTTACTCTATTATAATAATAGCTACTAGAAATAGTAAAATTATATAGATATAGTTATAGTAGACAGTATATAAAATGCTAGCTTACTTCTATTAAACTTATTACGTGTTTGTAATTTTACTTAACTATTACAGCACGCGTAGTAATATAGAGGTTATTACTTATATAAAAATAGCTATATAATAATAGGTATATAATTAGACTATAAACTATTTTTGTAAAATCTATATTAAGATATAGGTGCTTATAGAGAAATTAGTTATAGTTATATACAAACCTGTATATAATATTTTAGAAGATACACGCGTATATATATGCTTTGTAAGAAGTGCTAGCTATAGCTATAAGAAAACCTCTATATAGACGTATAGTGTATACATGTCTTTTAGTAGAAGGTAGAGTTAGTTGTAGTTATAGTTAATTCTACTTATTAGTTCTTGTTATACTACGTTCTATGTTATACGTATACTCTATATAGTACGCTAGTAAATTTAGATTAAATAGCTAATATAATAGGTTTATAATAATAGAATAAGATAGGTATTTATATTAATTGTTCTACTTTATCTTGTATTTAGTTCTATCTAACCTATATTAATCTTTGCTCTATCTATATTAGGCATATTAGAATCTTAGTGCGGGTAGGTATTATAAAATACGCTAGTCTTCGCTTACAACACGCTATTATATTTACTTAAGGCCTCCTCTATATTAGATATCTTAATAGACTTACTCTTAGCGTTATCTTTATAGATATAGAGTTTTTAGGTTTAGCTTAAGAAGAGTAGGTAAACGTTAGCGCAGCTGCTATTATAGTTTTTAACGTCTTCTAGTTCTAGGTTAGTAGTATAGGAGAGTTTAAAGTTAAACTCTACTTTAGGTTTAGAAATAGAACTAGTGTTATAGTTAAGTTTAGCTTATAAAATTAATAATAACTAGTAATAATATTAGTTTACTTACCTTTAAGAGCGCGCTAAGATGCTATTACTATAATCTTGTTAAGTGCAGACGCTGTTTGTTATGCAAAAAGAATATTAATAAGGTAGTAAAATTCTTTATTAGAGCTCTTATTGTAACTCTTATATACTAGAAGTAATAAGTATATATCTAGCTTGTATCTTAATAGACGTACAAATAACTACAAGATTAGTAGTAACTTTTATAGAGTCTATAGTGTGTTGTAGTTACAAGAATAGTGCTTATTAATAAGAGGTAGTTTAGGCGTATAATTTGCAGTTTAACTAGGTCTAGTATTTATTATAAAGGTAAACGCAAATAATAGCGCTGTTATAGGTCTTAGCGTAAATTTCTAGTTATTGTAGTAATAGTGTTAATGTTAGAGAGTAACAACATTATATCTAATACAAAAATAATAATAGTATTACTACTATAGCGTGCTTTTAAATCTTAATCTAGTAATAGTATTAATAAGCGCAATTATAATAGTGTATAGCTAAGTATTGTTAAAATTAAGTTAAGCGTACATAAAGGTAGGTTTATTAGGTATATAGTAAGGTTGTAATAGCAGAGTATCTAGTTAGTTACTATAGAAAATTACTAGTAACTTATACTTAGAAGATTAAGTTACTATTGTAGGTTAGTTGCTATAGTTATAGCTGTAGTTGTAACTGCAACGTATAAATACGTTAGTTCGTAATACTATTATATCTTTAGTTTAGGTAGCTATATAAAGAGATGTATAGCTAGGTTCTAATTGTATTACTTCTGTAATGTTGCTTTTCTATTATATACAGGTAGTAGAGCGTGTGTAAACAATATAGAGTATTAAGAGCAGCGTGCTCTATTAGTAGGTTGTATATACACTTAATAACATTTATATAATACCTACGCTTTAAAGTATATTATATTGTAAGACGTAATATAGCTATAGAATAGTAGTAATAGGCTGTTGCGTATAATAAGTTGTATATAATAAGTTGCGCAAGTAGGCTGTAATAGATAGTACGTTATAGTTATAAGAGATAGTCTATATAGAGTTTATAGTAGGTGTAGTATGTAATAAGTAGAAATATAGTAATATAGCGAATACGTTAAGACTATTATGCGTAATAGATAGATGAAGAAGAGAAGTATAGAAAAGAGGTAGCTAGTAGAGAATTACGGGCTAGCCTAAATTCTTTAGAATAATTTGTTTACGCTAAGCTTCTTTTACGCTGTAGATAGAAATAATAGTTAGTCTTAGCACTATAGATAATAATTATAGTTAGTTAGAGAGCTATAGATAGAAACTTTAGTAAGAAACGCGTACGCGAAGGCTTGTAGTTATAATACATAATAAAGAATTAAAGATAGAGACTACGCGTAGTAATATTTTAATTCTGTATTCTTTTCTACTTTAATTAATAGTAGTTTTGTAAGGTATATCTAGAGGTTTCTAGAGAAAAGAGGTTATAGATAAATAAAACTTTGCTTTAATTTTCTCTATGTCGCGCAGTAAACTTAACCTAAACCTAGTAAGTTTTGTTCTTTACTCTTCTCTAGTTTCTTTCTATAGGCCTTAGTATATACTCTATAGACTTTCTTCTTCTTTGTAAGTTTCTACTACTAACTAAGATTATCTAAACGCAGGTACTCTATAGTAGCTATAAACGTATTAATAGCTTCTTTAATAGTAGTAACGCTACTTATAAGAATAGTAGTAGAGTTACCTAAGTCTAAGCTATCTAATCTTAGAGACTTAACGTACTAACTAGATAAGAGGTTAGAGAGCAACACTAGAGCCTTCTAGATAGTACCTATAGTAGTATATAGTAATTTAGAGACTTCTGCAGTAGTAACCTACGTAGTAGTAACTTACGCTATAGAGTCTTCTATTATTCTATCTCTAGTATTTAGTCTATTCTCTATAGCTATCTCTTTTATAACGTAAAAAAGTAATATAGAGCTAGCTACCTTCTCTACTACTACACTAGTATATAGCTCTACTAGCCTTACTAATTCTACTACTACTCTAATAGTAATAGTATTAAGTATTAAAGACTTATCTATAATACTACTATAGAATAACACTAGAGGCGTAGTACTATCTCTAGACCCTCTAAAGCTCTAACTTAGGTTCTTAGCCTTACTAGAATAGCTTAAAGAGATTACCTCTACTACTATATTACTATTAAGCTCTTTTTCTTACGTTAGGCGTAATACGCGCTCTATTAAGTTTAGCACCTTAACTATAATATAATTATTATCTTTAGTAGAGTAAGAAGATATAAAATACGTTTAGGCAAAAACAAAGTTCTAATACTTATTACTACTAGTAGTAGCTCTTTACTTATAAGAGGCCTTTTATAAAAGTATTACGTTCTTAGTAGAGGTAGATCTACTAGCTATAGACACTACTTTAGCTCTTATTATAGATAGTGTTATCTTTATAGTAGGCGTTATCTTTATAGTAGGTATTATCTTTATAGTAGGCGTTATCTTTATAGTAAGCGTTATTTTTATAGTAAGTATTATCTTTATAGCTACTACTAGCTTTATAGTAACTATAGTTTCTATTATAAGAGAAGTAGAAGACGTATTAGAGACGTTAGTAAAGAAGTTATATATACCTCTACGCTTTAAACACTTTAAGGTAGCTATTAAGGCTTTACGCGTAGATAATTTAGAGGTAGATTACTTAGGTAGTATAAACGCAGGTATGCGTAACGCGTAGTCTTTTACTAGTTATAAGAAAATATAACTACTATAAGATAATAGAACACTAGGTACTACTAGTAGGTAGAGTAGATAGAATATAATAACGCGATAATAACGCGTAAAGACGTAGCTCTACTAGTAGTAAATAGCTACTACGTAATAAGCGCGTATAGGTAAACTTTATCTACTACTAGTGTCTTATCTATAATAATTAATATACTATAGACGCTAAACGTACTCTATATAAGCTCTAAACGCTGTCTAATATATAATACTAACTATATCTACTATTAACTACGCACTCTAATTCTATATAAAGTGTATTAACTTTATAGTAGATAGTAAGAATAATATAAGTGTTAAGTAAGTAAGAGCGCTACTACGCAAATAGGTAAACGCGTCTAGAAAACGCTAAAGAATTATATCTCTATAACTACTAGTATTAGAAAGACAAAGGTAAAGGCCTTATAGTAAGTCTAGTAGCAGCGCTTCTTATCTTACTATCTCTACGCTATAAGGCGCTCTATAACTATATTCTAACCTAGTACTTATATCTATCTACCTGCTTAGACACCTATAACGTAATAACGTTACTCTTATAGATCTTATAGAATAGAAGCAAATAAATAAGGTAGTAGTAAGTTTCTATATATAGAACGCTAGTTAGCTTATAAACACTATTAGTCTTATAATAATACCTACTATATAGTTAGTAGACTCTAATAAGAGCTATATAACTCTAACTAATATAGATATATCTCTCTTAAGAATAGAGATAATAGAGTAGCTAAGGCGTACGTTAATCTACTCTAAAGTAAAAGGTTAGAGTATACACTATAGTAAATTTATACTTCTCTTCTATAATAATAGTTACCTACGTATAGTAATTACAAGCGCTAACCTAATTCTCTCTAACTAGAAAGTATCTTTACTAGCTAGCAGTTCTAGGTAGTAAAAAGCAAATATAATACTAGATAATAGTGTCTTTATAGTAGACCTTCTGTAACGTAGTAGTAATAAGAACTAGGTCTATCTCTAACCTAGGTTCTAGGCTAATTTAGTTAGGTACTTAGAGCGCGTAGAACTAGGCTATTCGCTAGTAGATAAAATCTAAGAATATAACTTCTCTACGTACGCGTATATTAGATTTATTTCTATAAAGTAAGTCTCTTCTCTTCTCTCTTATCTACGCAGCGTAAACACTTAGCCTAATAAAGTAACACTAGTTCTTACGCCTTTATAATAGGCTTTAAATCTTTTTAGACTAATATCTTACGTCTTAGACTAGCTCTTCTATAATATAATACGCTAGCTTTTCTCTCTATAGAGTATAGTACTTCTACTATTAGGTAGATAGGCCTCTAGTTTATATAACGCATAATAAGCACGCTTAGAGATTATAACATAGCTTCTATAATAGCTAGAGACTAGAACGTTAAGTAGTTTAGACTACGCTATTCTTTGTAGGCTACAGCGTAGGTAGTAAGAAACGCTAAGTATAGAGGTATGTTCTATATTTATTAACTAGTAGAGGGTACTATAAGATAGTAGATACTAGAACGCTATCTTATAGATACTAAAAGTAAGCTATAGTTATTATATATTAAGTTAATCTACACTACGTAGTAGAGGTAACTCGCTAATAGCTATATAGCTCTCTATTCTATAGCTACCTCTATATATATAGGTTTATATAATATATCTAAGCTAGCGTAGCTATAGAGTAATTTTAAGTATAGAGTGTTACTATCTATCTACGTATTACTAAGAGCTATAGATATAGCTATTTCTATACTAATAGAAGAATAACTCTACTACCTAGCAGAGGTAATAGATAGATTCTAGCATAGTAGCCTTTACTATCTACTCTTACCTATTTTCTAACTATACTATACGTATTACTATATAACTAAACGTAATAAAGTTATATGTAACGTGTATAGCGAAAAAGTATAGCTTATATAGGTTACTATATAGAAAATAACCTACGCGCGTATTTTAGTAATAGCGCTAGTTACGTAAGTAGTCTTCTTTCTCTTATTATAAGTTTTATAAGTATAGAGAGCTCTCTATATATTAGCTAGTAGTCTCTTCTTCTCTCTATACTTTAGCCTAGTATCTATAAGCTACTAAACTTACTATAGAGAACCTCTCTATAAAGATTATAGAGCGTATTACCTAGTACCTAACTCTCTAAGATATAAAAGCGTTGCTTTAGCTTACACTAGTAATGCGCTATTCTACTAAGTAGAATTCTAGCACCTTTAATAACTTTAAACTATAACTTAATAATAGGTAAATCTTTATCTAGCTCTTCGCTAGGTACTAGCTCTAGTTTCTATAGTATATTACGTTTACAATTTAGCTTCTACGCATAAACTATAATATTAAAGAGAGGTGCTGTCTACTACGTAAAAATAAGGCTACTTAGAAGATTCTATACAAGACTCTAAGTAATTAGATCTACTTTATCTTTAATACTATTTAGATAGTAGAGAACTAAGCTAGCTATTAAAATAGCTTTAGTTAAGTTTACCTCTCTATATTAGGTCTAGAGAGAGAGATGTACGCTATAGCCTCTCTATCTCTTATTTATTACTCTAGCTAGTAAGTATAGTTACTATATCTAGAGTAACTTCTACTACTTTAGTTAGTATAGTAGCTTACTATAAGCTTCTTCTCTAAAAGAGAGTTCTTCTTAGATAATAACTTATTCTAGAAGAATACTACACTACACGTAAAGATAGATAGTTATATACTTATTAATATTATAGCAAAGCTACTAAACCTCTATACCTAGAAAGTAGAATTAGAGTAAGATAAGTAGATAGCTAGATAGAATAATCTAGCTATTGCCTATCTACGCTAGAACTAAGCTAGCCTATACTATAATAGTAGACTACGCTTTACTACTACTCTAATATACGTAGAGCTTTCTATTTTACTTAAAAGCGCGTATCTAAATTAGCTTTTTAATAGTATAGCTACCTTTAATATTAACTATATAATACCTTAGCTAGATCTAGTCTCTTCTACTATAAATAATCTACTAAGTATAAGCCTACTCTTTCTACTATTATTCTCGCAACACTTACAGTAGCTATAACTATACGCTATAGCTAATAATTCTCTTTTTAGGCTAAGTAGCTATAGAATAGAAGTATAGCCTACGCTTAAGTCTATACTAGTAACACTTTATATTATAGACTCTTAAGAGTAGTAGTACTTTATAGAATCTAATAGAGAAGAGATAAGCCTTATAGCTACTAATATTACTATAGTATTCTATCTACTATAGAAAACTATAGAGCTTAACTAAGCTATAGTACGCGCTATTAGTCTAGAAGACTATCTATTTTATAATAGTTTTAGCTACTAAAACTTGTATTTTTGTATTTAGCCTAATAACACTATAATATAACCTATACTAGTAGCGTACACAGAGATAATTATATATATACTAGTGCTTATATACGCAGTTCTTAGTTAGTATCTTATATAGAATCTACTTATAAGAGATATTTCTATTACGTTATAGCGTAACATTCTTAGTAGTTATAGTATAATAGAGGCTACTAGTCTAGACTAGAGTATTAGGTATTAATAGGTAGAGGTTAATAAACCTCTACTCTAACGCTATTATCTAACTTAGAAAGTAAAAGACTAGTAGCCTAATTAGAAACTTTATATTACTTTCTAAAATATTAGCTAGAGCTAAGAGAAAGATAAGCTAAAAGAAACATAAGTAATAGAGGAAGATAACTACAGTATTAATTAAGCTAATAGAATTCTAAACCTAATAAATAAGATAGATTAAGCAAAAGAACCTCTTTAACTACTAGAAGGTAACGCCTACTATTATAACGCGCTACTCTATAGATTTCTATTTTAGTCTATAGGTTATACGTAACTTACTCTCTATCTATTTATAATCTACTCTTTTTCTATATTAACCTACTATTATTTTACGCGTAACCTACTCTCTTTCTTTATTAATCTACACTCTTTCTATAAGTAATCTATACTCTATTTATATTAACTTACTTTCTTTCTATAAGTAACCTACTATTATTTTATAGGTAACTTACGCTCTCTCTATACGCAACCTACTTCTATTTTATATTAACCTACTTCTATTTTATATTAACCTACTTCTATTTTATATTAACCTACTTTTATTTTATATTAACTAGCTTTTATTTTATATTAACTAGCTCTTATTTTATATTAACTAGCTTCTATTTTATATTAAATAGCTCTTATTTTATATTAAATAGCTCTTATTTTATATTAACTAGCTTTTATTTTATATTAACTAGCTCTTATTTTATATTAACTAGCTTCTATTTTATATTAACTAGCTCTTCTTTTATATTAACTAGCTTTTCTTTTATATTAATCTACTTCTATTTTATATTAACCTACTCTAATTTTATATTAACCTACTATCTATTTATATTAACCTACTTATAATACTACTATAGATTACTTCTTAGTAATAAGAGCTTTGCGCACTACTTTAGCGCAAGAGAGTTTGCTATAGAGTGTTATATAAAAAGTACCTAATATAGTAAAATTTTAGTAAGAGTAGATTAAAGCTAGGCTACTAGTACTACCTATAAACTACGCTACCTAAGAATCTATAATCTAATATCTCTATCTACTAAAGTTTCTATATAACTAAAGCATAGTAATCTTAGCTAATATTTTAATACTTTTACTTCTATAAATCTTATATTTATATATATATAGAGAGACTAGAGAACGTTACTAACTACCTCTACTAGCACTAGTGTTACTACTACTACTATTATTCTAGCTATTACCTCTACTAGCACTAGCGTTACTACTACTACTATTATTCTAGCTATTACCTCTACTAGTACTAGCGCTAGTGTTAGTACTAGTAAACTCTTTATTAGTAGCTTACTCTAGATACTTAGCGCCTAGATATAATATAACTAGTAGATTATAGAGCTAGACGTCTATATTATAAAACTAGTCTATATTATATATAATCTACTTAGCGTCTACTAGTATCTAACTCTTTACCTAGTCTGCGTTCTTACCTTACACTAGTAGAATAACATATTTCTTTAATAAGTAGTAGTTATAGATAAAGTAAAACGCTAAGCTTATATACTTAGAGCGTTTACTATAGTAAGTACTAACCTTAGATAAGAAGGTAATAATAATAAGTAGAGACTTAGCGTAACTAATAGTAAGAAGTTAATAGGTAGAGTTTATAGTAAAGCCTAGAGTACTAGCACACGTAGTGTAGTAGATAATAACATTTTTCTCTAAGCTCTATATTTTGTTAATAGTAAAAACGTCTAGTACGCGTAACGTAATACTAAGCTTATATAGATTACTATTAGAGCTATTATACTTAATAAGACGCGTAGTAAGGTTATCTAAGCACTAGAAATATATATACACTTGCGCAACGTATAAGAACATAATAGTAATATTAGAATCTAGAAAGCCTTCTTTAATTACCTTAATAATAGCCTAGATACTAGATAGTATAAATAATAAGTTAAAGATTAAAAAGGTTATAGAGGTTTTACTAACTTTACTCTTATAGTTAATAAAGATAACTTAGTACTCTAATATAATACTAAACTAGTTACGCGCATAATCTCCTGCCTAGATAGACTTAAGTTACTCTTCTACTCTAGCAGCAACTATTATATAGCTCTAGAGAAGAACGTAGTTAATAAGCGTAGTAATATAGCTATTAGAGTAATACTATTTATATAAGTAGACGCTAGTAACTCTAGTAAAATAAAAGCGCTAGAATAAGAAAACGCTAGCCTATAACTAAAAGAGGTAGAGAATAGAGTTATAACTAAGTATAGGTAATAGTTAGTAAAAGTTACTAATAAGAAAGTAAAATTATATAACACTGCAGACCTTAAGAAGTCTACTAGTAGTATTATATAGAATAGTCTAGAGTATAGCTCTAAGCGTTAAAACTTTAAAAGCTTTACTAGCCTTATTATAGAGAATAGAATATAAGGTAAATAGCTTATATACGCAGGCCTATATAATAATATTAAGTATTATTATAACTGTAGTTAAATACTTAAGCACGTTCTATAGAATAATGTTATATTATATTATAAGATATACTATATTCTTCTTCTCTATTAGAAGGCTATTTATAAAGTTATTAAGGCGCTAATTAAAATAGAAATACTTATTATCTAGGTGCGCAAAAGAATGCTTAGCTTAGTTATTACTAACGTAGCCTAACTAGTTAAGAATCTACTAGCTAGCTAATAGCTTAGTAACTTAGAGGCGCTTATTAACGTAGATATAGTTTATATCTATCTTTATAACGCTATCTAGTTAGATTTTAGTAAGAAGTAAGTCTAGTAGTATACGTTACTCTACTTTCTAACGCATAGCTTCTAAGAGGTCTTCTAGGTTAGTAAGCTACGCACCTAATAACGTATAATAGAGTAGCTTAGTCTTATAGAAGTGTTAGGCGTGTTACTTCTTAGCATGCCTATAAATAATATACCTCTCTATCTTAGCTATATAAATACAAATAACTATAAGTCTATAACTAGTGTAGCTAGCTTTCTTTATAGCCTTATAGTAAATCTAAAGACGCGTATTTAGCCTTATAGTAATATTATTAGCCTACTTATTAATAGAGAAGATAATTAGAATAGGTAAGAGAAGTTTACTATTATTACCTTCTTTAGCCTAGGCTTTATTATTGCCTTCTTTAGTCTAGGCTTTATTATTACCTTCTTTAGCCTAAGCTTTATTATTACTTTCTTTAGCCTAGACGCTATTATTACCTACTTTAGGCTAAGCGCTATTATTAGAGTCTTTAGCCTTAGCTTTATTATTATAGTCTTTAGCCTAGGCTTTAACCTTGCCTTCTTTAGTCTTAGCTTTATTATTATAGTCTTTAGCTTTACCTTCTTTAGCCTTAGCTTTATTATTATAGTCTTTAGCCTTATCTTCTTTAGCCTAGACGTTATTATTGCATACTTTAGCCTAGGCTTTAATCTTACCTTCTTTAGTCTAGGCGTTGTTATTATAGTCTTTAGCCTAAGCTTTAACTTTACCTTCTTTAGCCTTAGCTTTATTATTATATACTTTAGCCTAGGTAGTAAGCTTATAGGCTTCTACCTAGGCGTTAAAGTAAGCCTTACTAATTACTAGAAGAATTTTAGTCTTACTAGTTCTACTAGAGTCTATAAGCTACCTAATATTTACTATTATATTATGTAGCATAGTATAGATAGAGGTACTAATAGCAGCCTTAAGCGCCTTAAGAATAGAGGCTGTAATAGTGTTATCTAGAACTTAATAGATATCTATAAAGTAGTCTATACTTAGTAGATTATAAAGGTTATTAGTAAGAATAAGCGTACGTAGAGTCGCAAAGACTTTTCTATCTAGGTTAAGATATTAAAGCGTGTTAATACTATGTATAATAGTAGAGTAAGAACTTATATAATAGATAGAGATCTTAGTGCTAGGTAGGTTAAGAAGACTTTTATAGAGGTTAGCGCTTATAGAGTAATTAACTACGTTAAGATAGTAGATACTCTTCTTAAACTCTAGATTGTAGGTAAAAACACTACTTTTATAGTAATAAAGAAGAATACTAGTATACTAGTTACTCTACGTAAAAAGCCTTAGCTTAATAATAGCTAGCTTCTAGTCTTTTACGTTAGAATCTTAGAGGCTTAACTTAACGTTAGCGTAAGCATCTTTATAGAGAGAAGTAAGCCTCTCTACTTAGTTAAACTCTATATAGTAGGCTCTATCTACTATTTTCTCTACTCTAACTAGCTTTAGAGTAACGTAGTAATACTTATTATTATTCTTAGTCTTCTCTAACTAATAGATAAGGTTCTAGAAGAGTATAGTAAAGTACTTATTTAATAACTTAAAGAATTAGCGCGTAGGTATAATAAAGTTAGTAGGCTACTTAAGCGTAGTAACCTAGTTACTAGCCTAGAGCTTAATATAGCCTTGTTACTACTAGTTCTATAGAAAGGTATATTCTTATTACGCAACTATATTATTATATATATCTTTATAGAAGTAGACTATTATATTAAGCTAGCTAATAGAAAAGAAGTATATAACTATTATACTAGAACTAGAGAGAATTGCGCGTACGCGCCTAAAGACAGGCTTATACTTACTAAAGTTTCTATTAGTAAAGAAGAATATACTAAACAATAGTTATAGTAATATAGCACTATTCTTAGTAGTAGTGCGTACCTAGAAGTAGATATAAAGAAGGTTTAGGTCTAGGTTATAAGCAACCTATACGTAGATAATAGTAATCTAGTTCTTTTTAAGAAACTTATATATTACATTCTTATTCTCTACGTCTATAATAGAGATAGCTGTATAGCTTTCTTTAATAGAAAGAATATTATTAGTAGTAAAGATAATATAGGTAATAAGATTCTCGCAACTATACTAGCTATTAGAACTATTACTAGAGAAGCTTATATTATATAAGAACTCTAGATAAGAGATATACTTAGGTATATAGTGCTAAGTTAACTTTACTATAGACACGTTAGAGGTAGGCGTAGGTAGTATAGGCTTAGCTAGCGCTATAGCAGTGTTAGTAGTATTATTAATACTTTTGCCTCTACTTAATAAAGCATTCTTAGTCTTATTCTTAGTAGTAGTAGCTTACTTTTAGTTAGCTTACCTAGCGTTAGTAGAGAAGAGTACCTATAATAAAAGGTCTGTAGTACAGCTATTTACCTAATAGCTATTCTAATAGTAGAATTAGTACTAGAGAACTAGAGAGTTCTTTATAGAATATATAATAGAGAAGTAGTTTAGGTTACTATAGATAGTGTAGCTACCTTTCTTTCTATTAATAAAGTAGTAGAGATAATCTACGCAAGAGTAGTTAGTGTATTAGTAAATAGAATAGTAGTTAGGCTTCTAGTATTTAGATGTAATATAACTAGTCTAATTATAGTTATAATAGATAATAGTAGAACACTAGTTAAACGCATAACTAACCTTATTATAGAAGAAGTATTTCTATAACTCTTCTTTTCTAGAATACTTATTTGTAATATAGCTAGTCTCTTAGTAAACGTAGTACTACTAGGCGTTCTTAAACGTGTCTTTAGTAATAAACTTACCTAACGTAACTATCTTAGTTAGAGTTTTAAGCACTATAACGCTATATTAGAAGTTAGGCTAGAGTGCTTAAGAGTTGCTATCTACCTAGTAAGTATAATAGTTAGTAGCTTAGTCTACTATACTAGAATAGGTAGAGAGTAGAATAGAAAAAGCTAATATATAGTTAGTAGAGACTTTATAGGCGTATCTAAAAAGAATAACATACTATAAGTAAGTAAAGAGAAGAGAAATAAGAAAGAGAATAGATAAAGTAGCTAGGTAGGTGTAGAGTAAAGAGAAAAAAGATAAAAATAGCTATAAGAGCAAAGCTAATAAGAAAGTTTACTCTCTACTAGCGCTAAAAATAGAAAAATAGTAGAAGGTAGCCTTACTATATATAAGACGTAGAGGCGCTAATAGTAAAGTAAAGAGAGGTAGTAGATAAGTAGAAGAGAAGAATATAGTAGCTATAGGTAGTAGAAGTAGAGATAGATAAAGTTATAGAGGTTACTCTAAGTTAGTAGTAGAATACTATAAGATAATAGTAGATAGCTAAAAGAGTAGAGAGTAAGAAGTAGAAAGTAAGCGTCTTACTTAGCTAGAGTAACTAAGACAAGCTTTAGTGCGTAGAAGAAGAGGCCTTATAGACCTAAGTTAAGGTAAAGAAGATAGATAGTAGATTAGTAGCTTTTTATAACTCTAAGTCTAGCGCTACTATACCTACTCTATAATAGTAACGTAACGCCTAACCTATAGTAGTAGGTTAGAATAGGTAATCTCTATCTACTCTTTCTTATATAGCTAGAAGAGCTTTAAAATAATATTCTATCTAGCGCAATATAAGGTAAAGATATAACTAGCGCTCTATACTAGAGCTATAGCCTTACATCTACTACATAATCTAACTATAACTTAGTAGCTATTCTTATTTAGCGTATAGTCTATTATAGTTTTTATTATTATTATTAACACTAGCAACCTACTACGCTTATAGTGTAATCTACAACTAGACCTAATAGGCGTATCTAACTACTCTCTATAACAGCAAGACAAGATAACTAGATTTACTAGTTATCTATTACCTATCTCTACTTAGTGTTCTTTTAGAATATTATATTACTACGCTAAGCGCTGTCTTCTTAGCGCTATAGTTAATAGTAGCGATAAATAACCTATAACCTACTGCTGTAACTACGCAACTTATAATAGTAACTATAATACTCTACTAACTAGCGTCTACTTATAATAGTTAAGTTACTAGCTTTATATATAGCCTTAGTAGAAAGGTCTTATAAGTAGACGCCTAGAAAGAGTTTAGCTAGCTACTTCTACCTCTCTATCTAGTTAAGAAGCTTAACTATAACTTTAAACGCCTCTACCTCTATATAACTATTAAGCACTATAAGTTTACGCTTTCTAAAGTAGAGATACATAACTAAATTATCTAGTAACTCTTTACTACTCTGCCTAAGCTTAGCTATATACTATTCTACTAGTAAAAGAGAGCTCTTATTTTACTTATAACTTTATTATAAGGTTACTTATAGCGCTACTCTAGAGATAATAGCCTATATCTAGGTATCTAGCCTAGCAGCCTAACCTATTTACTTAATATAGATATAACCTCTAAGCGCTACTATTCTAATATAATTATTATCTCTAACTTAGATACAAACGCTATAGCACCTCTCTACTACGCTAAACGCTCTAGGTCTTACACTATCTCTATTATAACATATAACTAGCCTTACGTAAAGATAGTCTTCTCTTTCTATAGCGTAGAGTATAATATACTTACTTTAAAATAAAGTAAATTCTTAAGTATTAACCTTCTCTAAGATAGGCAGAACCTAGTTAATTAGAATAAGCTAGTAGCTTAGGCGTAAAAAGTAAGTAACTATAGCACTAAAGGCTTCTACTTCTATAGAAAACTATTTCTCTTACCTTAAAAGAGCTAAGACTACTCTATTTAATTCTAGAAAGAGCTAAACTAAGCGCTTTATAATTACTATAATAGAATAGTAATTATTATAATATAGGTAATTTTACTAAAACGCGTTCTCTTAACGCTATTTCTTATTACTAGTTCTTATATCTCTTCTAGCCTATCTTACGCCTACAAAGACTATATACTAGCTAGTAACTAAGAGGTAGATTACACATTAAACGCCTTCTCTATTACCTTAATACTATCTATACTATACTCTAAGTAAGAAGATATACACACTATAGGTAAGATTAGACTACAAGTACTGCGTACTAACTTCTACTCTATACTTATTAAGAAGAAGAAAGAAAAGAGCGTAGAGTATATAAGAATAGAGTTAATACACTACTAACTACACTACGTATCTCTAATGTAAGAAAACTTTAAAAACGTAGATAATACTACTAAAAAACCTACTACCTTCTAGCTACGTAAAGTATTACTAATTAAGTATAAACTTAAAAACACTAACTCTAGTACTAAAGAACCTACTACCTTCTAGCTACGCGAAGTGTTGCTAATTAAATACAAACTTAAAGATACTAATACTAGTACTAAAAAACCTACTGCCTTCTAGCTACGTAAAGTATCGCTAATTAAATATAAACTTAAAGGCACTAACTCTAGCACTAAAGAACCTACTACCTTTTAGCTACGTAAAGTGTTACTAATTAATTAGATAGATAACCTTAAAGACGTAGATAAGAATAGCAAAGATAGTAAAAATAGTAAAGATATAAATAATAATAGCAAAGAATTCTCTAGTAAAGATAACTCTAAAAACGTAAATAAGAATAGTAAAGACTTCTTAATAGAAAATAACTCTAAAGAATTCTTTATAGAAGACAACTCTAATAAATTCTTAATAGAAGATAACTCTAAAAACGTAGATAATACTAGTAAAGAGTCTCTAGCTAATAACTCTAAAGATATAGAACTACTACTATCTATATAGAGCGTAATTAACTTCTCTACTATATAAGAAATACCTATAGACTTTATAGACAAAGAATATATTAGTAACAACTCTTGCTTTAGCAACTATAGTAGTAGCAAAGATAATAATAATAATAATATTAGCGTTAAGAATAGAGTAGAAGCTAAGGCTACTACCTTTACGTATACTACTATTACCTAGTAATATAAGGCTAGTGCGTTTATAGAAGTGTAAAAGATAGACCTAGACACCTAGACACGCGTAGCTAACGTCTTTTAAGTAGTAGTTAACTATCTATAACTCTAGAGTAAGAAGAAGCGCGTTACGCTTCTATCTACTATTAGTCTTAGTCTATATTTTAAGGCTATACTACTTTAGTTAGTAGGCGCACTAAAACTCTTTCTTATTATACTTAGACTATAGAGCGCAGCGCTATTAATTAATAAGATAGGCCTAGATAAATTAATAATCTATCTACTAGTTTACTATATTAATTACATAGCTACTACGTAAGACTATAACACTAGTAATAGATTTCTATTTTCTTCTCTTTATAATAGGCAGCTCTATAGTACTATGCCTAGCTCTAGCTCTGCCTTTTTTATAGCTACTATAGTAGGCCTTAATATAATAGTAGAGAGCTAGAGCTTAATATATTAAAGTAGCGCTACTAGTCTATATACTCTAAAGCTTATTATTCTATATATAGACGCTAAAAAGATTACGCAGCGTTAGAGAAGTAAGAAAGTAAGTATCTATACTTCTATAATAGTAAATAACTAGATAGAAATTTATCTACGTCTAGATTAGTCTAGAGTATAGCTAAGCTATAAGGTAAAGCCTATTTCTACTAGCTCTAGCGTATACGTGTAAAAGAAAGACTATATAAAAGTGTATAAGAACGCTATAGTGTATACTATAGCTCTCTCTAGTAGCTACTTCTTAATTATAACTATACTACTATTATAAAGAAAGCGTGTTAGCTATAATATTACTTCTATTAATATTACAAAGTAAGCTAATATTATTATATTAGAGAGAAAGATTAAGGTAGCTATAAATAAGAAGATATAAGATAAAATAAAAAAGAAGTATAATAAAGCTATCGCTAACTAGTTATTAGTCTATAGTTCTAGAGTAGATAGTAACACTTCTATGTAAGCTAAATATATAAAGAGAATAATAATAGCTAATAGTACTATCTATTATATTAAGTACGTTATTAACCTTATAGGCGCTTTACTTATCTTTATAGATAAGCTATAAAAATACTCTAGTAATATAATATTAATCTATATCTAGGTTATTAGACCTTTCTTAGATAATGCGCCTAACTTATATAGAATAGGTATTATTAGAATTAGTAGCTTAGCGCTTACTAATAGCGTAGAGCTAGTAGCGCACTTCTATAATAAAGTTATCTACTAATAGATCTACACTAACTTAATAGATAAAAGCGCTCTCTAACTAGTCTAAGTTAGAGATCTTAACGCGTATAAGGCCTAGAACGCCTTAGTAGATATATATAAGAAGCAGCTGCAAGAGCTAGAATCTAAAAACCTAGCCTACTATAATTCTAAGGTCGCTAAGCTAATACGTACTATATTACTATTTATATAGTATTACTATATAGCTTAACACTATAAGAGTATAGATCTCTAGAGTTAATAACTCTATATTATAGATAGTAAGCTCTATATTACGTATATAGCTATTATATACAAAGCCTACTAGCTTACTAAGATTAATAAAGTAGAGAGTAAGGTATAAGCTATAGTAATAGCTAGATATAAGAAAGCTATAATATAATAGAAAGAAGATAGTAACTTTTAAGCGCCTAGACCTATAAAGATAGAGCTAGCTAATACTAGCCTAAGCGCCTATCTTATTACACGCTACGTAAGCTACTTTCTAAACCTACTTCTAATAATTAATGCCTAGAACTATACCTATAACTATAGTAAGAAGCGTATATTTAGAGAGTAGTAAATACTTAGTAATAATAATTCTATTATATAGTTAGCTCTAGTAAGTAAGGCTACGCTTAAGGCGTTCTTTCTCTAGAGTATTACTAAAGAGGTATATAAAGGCTCTACTAAAGTTAAGTATATATATAAGAGTATTAACGTAATAATAGCCTAGATAACCTACGTAGTCTACTCTAATTAAGACTACGCAGCTAATAATAAGATATTTACGTACTATAGTAAGTACTTCTACGTAAGTAGCCTTTATCTTATATAAGCTTTACTCTAGTGCTATATAGCGTAGATCTATAGCAAAAACTACGTTACTATAGTAGATAATAACTAAACCTGCGCTGTAGAACTTAACTAATAGTAATAGATCTATAACTTTATTACTAAGACTAAAGCTAATAATATATATATTATAGTAGTAGAACTAGGTCTTATTAATAACTCTCTAATAATTATATAAAGCTACGTTCTAGAAGGTCTTAAGCTAGCTATAAGAACCTATAATATAATCTAAGCTTTCTACTAATTTCTTTACTTTAGCTAGACCTATTCTATTATTATAGCTAACTAGCTTATAATAGCTAGCACTATACTAGAAAAGAGTATTAATAAGAGAATTTAGAATAGTAACCTACTAAAAGCGCAGCTTAAGAAGATACTATAGGTAGAAGATACGTTAGAGAGCTAGATAGGTAGTAGATAGAGAGAACAACTATATATATAACTCTAGGTAGATATTTAAGAATAGCACTAGCTTCTATATATAAGACGCCTAATAGAAAAAGAAGCTAAACGCCTTATAATAAATAATGCTATAAGCTAAAGCATAGATAATACTATAAGCTAAGTAATAAATAATACTATGCGTAATAAAGAATGCTATAAGTAATAAATAATACTATAAGTAATAGAGAATACTAGAAGTAATACTATTAATTAGCAAGATAGTGTAATTAGTAAAAGTTATAATTAAAGTAATATAATAGAGAGAAGATAAGTCTAGCGCATTACTTTAGTGCTAGCTACTACCTACGTAACTATAATATAGCTAAAAGAGCTCTATAGTTTATAAAGATATAGAAAAGAGTTATAATAGGTTAGAATAAACGTAGTAGTAATAGTACTATAAGTAATAAGAGATACTATTAATAATAAAGAGTACTATAAGTAATAAAGAATACTATAAGTTAAGAAATAGATAATACTATAGGCTAAGAGATAAATAGTGCTAGAGGTAGAGTTATAATTATTATAATATGCGGAGTAATAGGTAATTCTATAAACTCTACTTAGAGCTAGACGCAAATAATTCTTTGCTAGAAAATATAAAAGGCTAATAGTCTAGAGTAAAGTATTTTATCTATTACGTAAGTATTACGTATAGCCTATTTCTTTAGAAAGGTTCTAAGAGCTTATATAAGTAATAGCTACGCTTAAGAACGCCTAGAAAAAGAACTCTACTTAGAGCTAGACGTAGATAATTCTTTACTAGAAAATAATTCTTTACTAGAAAATAATTCTTTACTAGAAAATAATTCTTTGCTAGAGAATATAGAAGGCTAATAGTCTAGAGTAAGAGCATCTTATCTATCGCGTAAGTATTACGTACAGCCTATCTCTCTAGAAAGGTTCTAAGAGCTTATATAAATAATAGCTACGCTTAAGAATACTTTAGAATATAACTCTATTTAGATCTATAGCTTAGCTAGTTTATACTACTATAAGAGTGCGCGTAGGTTACCTAAGATATATAGAAGAATATATATATAAGTTACGCGCTTCTCTAGATAGTACTATAACTAACTAACGTATAGGTCTATAGGCTCTAAAGTTAGAGTTTATATAGAAATAAGAGTAAGATAAGTAGATCTATCTAATAGCAACCTACCTAATAAATATAGTAGATATAAGTAGATTATATATAGTTACTAACGCTTTAGCCTGCAAAGCAGCGCTTACGCAATACTAGGTTTAATAATTACTAGGTTCTTAGCTCTTTCTACGTAGGCTCTATATATACCTCTAGAAAAAATACCTTATCTAAGCGTTTCTATAATTCTTACCTTAACTAATATACTAGAGTATTACTAACGCTAGTATAGCTATAATCTTCTATAAACTACTCTAATAGTAGAGTCTTAAGTAGGTAATATAATATTATCTAAGATATACCTCTACCTATAAAAGAAGCTAGTCTAGTGCTAACTACGTTAAATAGAAAAGAAGAAATATAGTAAGAACTATAGACAAGTAAGCGTTTATAGAGCACACTACGCATTCTATATAGCTTACTAGAGCCTACCTTAAATAGAACTTAGCTACGTTAGAAAGTGCACGTCTTCTACGCCTAGCGTAATAGATACTCTAACACTAGTCTACTAGAGTTATTTATAGAAGTAGAGTTTATCTACTACTTTATAAATAATAGATAAGATAGCGTAATAGATTATAAGTAGTATTTTAAGTAATAAGTAGATTAGAGTCTAGCTCTCTACGTCTTAGAGAAGGCACGCGCTCTATACTAGACTCTTACTAGATAGTATAATAGTAGTAGAACGTAGTTGCTCTAGCGCTAGATAAAATAAGATCTACTCTAGCACTACTACTTTGTACGTATAGCGTAGTCTACCTAGAATATAGCTATATTAGATATATTTCTACCTAGTTAAATATCTTAAGAAGATAGACTAGATAATAACTCTATTTAAACGTAATATTAGTATAATATAAAAAGATAGAACTAAGTTATAAAGCTAATAGTTACGCTATAGATATATTATAGAAAGACAAACTCTAGACGTAATAAGAAGGTAATATTTTAGATTTATAAAGCCTACTTAGAAGAGTAGTAATAGCTACGTTAGTACGTTTAGAAAAGGTAGAGTTAATAAACGTAACTTATTAGACGTATAGTAGTTAGTTTTATAGAATTAAGAACGTAAACTACTATACTACCTATAGAGATAGAATAATAGGTATATAAGAGAGAGATATACAACATATAATAGAGCGTAGAGAAGAAACTATAACTCTTCTTCTAGAGTAGTAAGATATACTATAGTATAGCTACTAAATTCTTTACGTTATTACCTACTATTAGAACGTAATACTTATAATATATATATAGCTAAGCTAGTAAGGCGTAGCTACTAGAAGAGTAATAGGTATACTAGACTATATCTACTAACTAAAGGCGTTTCTATTTATCTAGCGTAAGTGTCTCTTACTTATATAGTGTAGTAACGTAGGTAATAGCTAGTTAGATAAACGTAGTAGAAATTACGTAGTAGATAGATTTAAATAAGTAGTAGTAGGTGTATTAGAGGGGGATGTTGCTAGAGAGATAAGATAGATTAAGATAGGCTTAATAGATTCTAAGCTATACCTATTTACTATAATAATATTATAGACATCTTATTATAAAGTAACTAGACTATAGCTCTAGTAGAGGTAAGATGCGCTCTATCTAGCGCAGTAGCGCAGGTTACTACTAACTAACTTATAGAACTATAGTCTCTAAAGTTAAAGTTTATATATAAATAAGTTAGATAAATATAGGTTAGCTTTAACTATAATCTATATAATAGAAACTATAGGTTGCTAGCAGTAACCTATATACCTTCTAAGATATAAGATAATAGCTACTAAATAATTAGGTAGGTAATGTACCTTACGTATACTAGAACTATAGACCTACACTAGCTCTCTCTATCTACTAATAGTACTATAATACGTTCTACTTCTATTATAAATTTTCTCTAAGACTTTAAACTTATTCTAGTCTACTACTAGCGCTATAGAAAATAAAAAGAGAAGAGCTTTTTCTACTACGCGTTAGCTGCGTAGATAGTAGCTCTAGCTCTTAGCGCTAGTGCGCTGCTACGTCTAGGCTGTATAGGCTCTCTAATACTAAAAGTAAGCTAGGTCTATATAGGTAGTGCCTAGTAGGTAAACTCTATTTATCTTTCTTATTTTAGCTGTTATGTAGTTTTAATTATCTATCTTACTACTTACTATATTACGCTTTTATATAGCCTCTCTAGTTACTATAGGTTATAAAGAGATACCTTCTACTACTATATTACACTTAGATAGGCGCAATAGTATCTACTTCTCTTACCTAGCTAATAGAGATAATATTACTATACTTATTTTCTACTCTATTACGTATACACTAGCCTAGTAGAGACTACATTCTAGCTAATATATCTTATCTAGGTTAACCTTTTTACTATACCTTAGTGTCTTACGCTATGCTCTCTTCTACTAGTAGCGCTAGATAGAACACTAGGCCTATAATAACTAAACTACTTTAGAAGCTTCTATTTAAACGCGTCTAAGTAAAGCCTATATAAGTATATAGACTGTACCTATTTATCTTCTATAGTATAGTAGATAGAAAAGCTAGAGCGCTACTAGAATAAGTTAATAGCTGTTTACTATATAATACTTTATTATCTAGCGTTCTATAGAACGCGCTTATGCGTTAAGGTAATATAGTAGGTTATAATAATAAGAGCTAGGTCTATTCTAGAATTCTATATCTCTTACTCTAAGCTAGTTAGTATATATCTATCTAGACGTAAGCTACCTTAGATACAGCGCTAAGTACTATAGCTACTAACTCTAAGATTATTATAACTACCTCTATAATTATACTTCTATTAGCTTTAGACGTAGTAAAAAGGCTCTACGTTAGTAGTATTATACTATAAGTATAATAGAAAAAATAGAGCTAGAGTAGTAGTGTATTATCTATCTATCTATTCTTAGATATAGAGAGTAGAGATAACGTAACTATTAGCCTAGAGCGTAAACGCTAACCTACTTATAAATTTCTACTTACCTCTATAACTATAATTAAGAGCTGCGTTTCTAAGATTACTAACTAGTAGTAAACTACTAAGGCCTTCTTAGTCTAGAGAGATAGGTATAACCTACGCGCTATAGAGCGTACTATAGAGCTAACGTAGTAATCTATTAATAATCTTAATATTAGACTAGAGAGTAAATACGCTATTACTTATCTTAGCGCGTTTTTTCTTAACCTCTAAGCTATATATATAAGAGAATAGGTTTACTATAGAAAATAATTAGATAGTTAACTTTACGAACTAAAGCCTAAGACTAGTGCTACTTTTATTATAGTAGCTATAACTAATATAGCTATCTTTACAAACGCGTAGATAGTAAAATTTAGCTACTATTAGGTAGAGGCTAAGTAATAGAATTAAGGCGCGTAGTAGCTAATACTTATTATTCTAAATAGAGATAGAAGAACTACTACTTACTAATATATATAAGTAGGCTACGTATAAGATAGAATAATAGCTAAAGAGTAGAAAGAGATCTTACCTCTTATAGAAGAATAGATAAGATAAACGTAAGTTACACTAGGCTAGAGAGAGCCTATCTATAACTAGAGCTACTATAAGACAAAGTATCTAGAGAAAAGTAATTAGAGCGAGCACTCTTATACTACCTATATAATACCTAGTCTAATAAGTACCTACTATATTATTCTAATAACGTATAAGAGCTAGAGAAAGAAAATCTACTATATATAGAGAGAGGCTAGCAAAAATAACTCTAGCTACGTAAACTTAAAGGCAACCTATAGCGTAATAGAATTATCTTCTTAGACTACTATACCTACTAATCTTATAGTAGAGTATAATATAGATACTTTTAAAGCTAAGTAGGTAGCACAGCGTAGACTAGCATAAGATAGGTATAGGCCTTTATAGGCGCAATAAGAGATAGAGTAGTAGAGCTTAGTAGATAAGTGCTATATCTATATATATATTATTAACTAATACTATATAGCTATACTATTTATAGATAGCTATAGAATAGGTAAGACTAAGAGATAGAAGTATTATAATAAGCTCTTTTGCGTAAAGCTAGACCTACACTAGCTATAGCTATAGATTATAACTATAGTGCTTATTAAAAGCGTAGATAAGCTACCTATGTAGAATAAGAAACGCTTAGAGGTAGAAGCGTGCGTATCTATATAGGCTAGTATAGCTACGCTATAAGATATAGAGCGCTTTTCTTTAGTAATAGTAGAACTAATAGAATAGGCTTAGATAAAATATATAGACGTAAAGAGAAAGATTCTATAGAATAGATTATATATAAAGTAAGAGAGATTATATAGAAAAGATAAGTAATTACCTATTAAATAAGAGAAATTATATAGAAAATAAGAAAAATTATATACTAAAGAAGAGAGATTTTGTTAAAGAAGAGAGATTACTATTCTTAGACTCTATACAACTATAGCTAAGTCTCTAATAGCGCTTAATATGCTAGTTACTATAGATATATTATTTAGTAGTATTTATTATATAGAGAAGCTAGCAGAATATTATAGTAAATATATAAATAAAGAGTAGAAAAAGTATAGTAGACTATTTTTCTAGAATAAAAGTAGTAACGTTTCTGCGCTATAATTAAGTACCTACCTAACTAGCTAAGACTTATACTATTCTAGTTATTATCTAACTATATTAGAGGTTCTATCTATAAGTTATTATCTAGGCTAGTATTATATCTAGCTATTATAGAGTAAGTAACTATTACTATATTATTAGAGGTAGATAAAGCTAATAATAAGGCTAATAGATTAGACGCGTTATTATAGCTGTTCTTACCTTTAGTCTACTTAACCTTAGTAACTAGCTTAGGCTTAAAGCTATTACTATTACTAAAGCTATTATTAGCACTAAAGCTATTACTATTACTAAAGCTATTACTATTACTAAAGCTATTATTAGTACTAAAGCTATTACTATTACTAAAGCTATTACTATTACTAAAGCTATTACTATTACTAAAGCTCTAGGTGTTATTAAAGTTAAACTAGTCTCTACTACTAGACGCTCTACTAGACTTATTATAACTACTCTTAGAAGATTTATTACCTAGAGAGAAGTTACCTATAGTTTTAATATAGCTATAGAATAGATTAACCTCTTTACTATAGTAAGCGTTAGAGAAGAGCTTAATAGGCGTTATAGTAGAGAATATAACTAGATAGAATTAGGTAAGAAGAGAGCTAATCTTAAAGCTACCTAGAAAGATATACTACTTCTTTATAGCGTTCTTATTAAAATATAGATTAATAACGCTATAGGCTATTATATAATAGAAGTAGTACGTTTTATTATATATAAAGTAGTTATAATAGATATTACCTAAATAGGCTACCTATACGCTATAAGAGTTAGTAATAATAATAAGAAGAAAGTAGGTATAAGTAAGTATAAGAAACTAGCGCGTGTTATTAATAGTAAAGCCTAGACTACTAGATATAGTTATATTATATATAAAAGTGTATACTTTACTACTTTATATCTTATTAATAGTAAATATCTAAATCTTACGTAACTACATAGTAAGTTTATATATATTACTATAGTAAGCAAGGTGCTTAACAAACTTGTTATAGATATTCTTATAGATAGTAACCTACGTAGTATACGTAGATATAAGTCTAATAACCTTACTTAGAAAGCTAGCTTGTAAAAGCTACTATACAGCCTAGAAGTAATAGAGAATAAACTTATTATTAAAGCTAGATTTAGTTTAGAACTATACTTTAGTTATGCCTAAGACAGCTACGTATATAACGTAGTGTCTAAAGGCTATCTTAAACTTATTATAGAAATAGGCTATTACTATTACTATCTTTAGCTAATTAGTAAGCTCTAGAGCAACTATTATATAACTATAGAGAAGAACGTAGTTATATAGATTATTAATATTCTTAATATACTAGTGCTAGATATAGAGGTAGATAGTTATTAAGCTACTCTAGGTCTAGCGATAAAACAGCGTAATAGAGACCTAGAGAGTAAATATCTACTTTTCTATAAACTTCTTACTAGGCCTAGAAATAAGAAGAGGTTAGAGTTATAGCTTATTGCTAATAAGAAACTTAAAGATATAGATTGTTTCGCTAGTAATAATAGTACCTATATAGTTATACTAGAGTATATAGACAAAGGCTACTAAAGCCTATATCTTCTATATCTTACCTACCTTATTATAATAGACTATAAATAGCTTTATAGTATTATAGATACGTAGCTATAATAAGATGTCTAGAGTTACGTAGATAATAATAGCTATAGAGAGAACTTTTCTACTAATTGTATTTACCTTAAAAGTAAGCTATATATAGTTATTAGGCTATATAGACGTACCTATAGTAAAGTAGTTAAGCTTCTACTTAAAGTTCTTAAAACGCTTAGGCTATATAATAGAATAGAGCTTTATCTTACTAGAGTTGTAGTAATCTACTATACGTATAACCTATCTACTCTCTAATAAGTACTCTAGCTATAGGCGTAGATTAGAGCTACTAATAGACGTAGCTTTAATAGCACAGTAAAGCTATAGATTAACTAGAATAGAAGTAAGAAGCTTATTATTACTATTATTATTATTATTACTATAGAGGTTAAAGTAGAAAAGCTTCTACTTCTTAAGCGTAACGTTCTGCTTTTACTATAATATATTATAGTATACCTACTTCTTAATCTTACTTATATAGGTATAAATAATAATAATAGTAGTAGAGTTAGCTCTAGCTGCGTAGAGTTTCTTAGCCTTAGCCTTATAGACGTTAAAGATACGCTAATAAAGGTTATTTATCTACTTATTAATTAGTAAAGTTATCTAGTAAAAAGAGAGAAGCGTATTACTCTTAGCTAGCGTCTTTTATTAGGCGTAGTAATATAGCTTTAGAATTTTAGTAATAATAGTACTCTTACCTACGCTAGCTAGTCTCTAGACTAAGAGAATAGTAGCAAGAGCGTTATATATCTTATTAACTACCTTATAACTAATTACTATATAGAGATAGGTTACTAGCTCTTCTATAGTAACTAGATCTAAGTATAGAACGTAAGCTATAAAGTAATTCTCTTACTTTATATTAAGAAGGTTCTAGTTATATAGAAGCTATAATAGAGGCGTAAACTATAACCTACGTAAGTATAGGTAGTTAAGTGTACAAATACTACGCTTAATACTAGTAGTAGAGATAATAGCGTAAATAAAGCACTAAGTACTAGATAGTGTAGCTAGAGTAGTAGTAGTAGCTTCTATTATATAAGTAGTGTGTATATTAATATAATAGACGCTAACTTTAAATTTAGGCTCTACTACAAATAAAGCGCTAGTATAAAAGCGTAGTAGAAAGCTACTATAGTAGTTAGCTATAGTAAAGAGTATAGGTAGGCCTATAATAAACTTCTAATTATTAGTAGTATTATTATTAGAGTTAAAGTAGAGGTAGAGAAAAGTACCTTTACGTAGAGTTAAGTTAAATAGAGTAGATAGCTATACGTAGTAGCACTAGTTATTACCTCTCTAGAACTTAGTAATCTTAATAACTATTAGCGTAGGCGCCTAGAACTTCTCTGCTACGTAGAGGTTATAGGTAAGATTATAGTAGAAAATAGTAAAGTACTATAAGTTAGATAGAAACATTATATATTAAGGCAAGATAAAGTTAGAGAGAATGTTCTTAGTCTTAAGCGCTATACCTACCTATAGGTTAATGCGCCTATTAGGCTAAAAGAAGTAAAGAGAGTTAATAGCCTACTTACGTACTATGCGCTTAATAACTATAGCTAGATAAGAGTAGATTAAATTAGTGCTAATAATAAAGAAGTAAAAAGTAATATCTTTCTTACCTATAAGTATAGCGCGCGCTATAGAGAGAAGAGCGCTAAACTTACTATACTAATAGTTAATATAGAAGCTCTTACTAAAGAAAGAACATAGCTAGTTTACGTTAAGAGTAGTAGTATAGATATTAAATTAGATATAGAAAAGAGACGTAGACTTAGTAAAGTCTAGTTTCTAAGCTACTATAGTAACGTTAGCGGTTAAGACGCGTAAGGTAAAAACCTTATTATTACGCTTAATAGAAGTAACCTTATAGTTCTTTAGGTTAGTGCTAGTAATAGTAAAGAAGATATACTAATAGGCTATACTATTAAGACTAATACTCTTATTATTAGTCTTAAACGTAATATCTATAATAAACTTAATATAGGTAGCGTACTAAAGCGCTAGCGTGCTTTACATCTTAACTATAAAGGTAAGTATCTTAGAATTAGATAGTATAAACTAGAGAGTAGAGCTTATAATAAGTTTAGTGCTACTAGACTCTAGCTACGCATTTATAGTATCTATATCTAGAATAGTTATCTTAGTTAGATAGATAGTAGTAGTAGTAAGAGTAGTAGTTAATTTCTCTATAAGAGCTCTACGCTTACTTAAGGCTATATCTATCTTAGGCTAAACGCCTTAGGTATAGTTCTTAGTTATATAGCCTAGCTTACTATAGTTACTATAGCCTTATAGATAGTCTGCTAGTATATAGTTTAGCTTACTATAGGTAGTATAGCTACGCTTTTAGTTCTTATAATAATAGAGACAATTAGCCTAGGTATAATTAGTACGCTTACACTTTCTATAATAGTAAGCTTTCTAGTAGTTATTACAAACGTAGCTAATACTATTATAGTTTATATACGTGTTCTAAGAGCAGTTGCAATAAACGTAGCTAACCTCTTTACACTTATAGTACTTCTAAAAGTTAACCTTATTAGAATACTTCTTAGCTTTATAACTAACCTTATTATAAGTCTTATAGATTACTTTCTTAAGGCTACTAGATAGGTAGAAACTACTAAGCTAAATAGTAGGCTAGCTAGATATCTTAATAATAAGTACGCTAGGTAAGTATTTAGTGTTAGTCTATAGTTAGTGTTTAGTAGAGGTAGTAAGCACTACCTTAGCTACTATCTTAGCTATAGTAGTATAGAGTAGAGCTAGAGATAAGTTAGTAAGGCGTAAATAAAAGAATATAAAGAAGAGAATATATATAGTGTCTACTAAGATAGTTTATAAGAGAAGGTGCGTTATAGAAAGAGTAGAATTAGAAAGAGAAAGAGAGTAAGATAGAGAGGTAGAGAAAGACAGTAAGTAAAGGTATAGAACGTAAAAAAAGTCTATCTATTAACCTCTAGCAAGACTAAGCTATAAAGAGTAAGGTAAAGGTAATAATAGAAGCTATAAGAGAGTAAAGTTTTTTTATTATTTAATAGGCGTTATTTACGCACTAAGAGATATATAGATAGGTAGAGTAAGAGCTTAATACTAGAGTTAATAAAAAGAGTATTTTAAGAAGAGATGCGTAAAGTAAGATAGCTATAGTAGTAATAATAGAGAGAAAAGAAGAAGATAAAGATTATCTACTAGATATTAATAGAGTAAGAAGAATAGACTAATAATACCTAAAAAGATAGATAAATAAACTACTAAGCTAAAGGCTACTAAGTAAGAGAGTAGGTAGCGTTACCGCAAATAGAGAAAGAGAAAAAAAAAAAAAAAAAAGTAAATAAAAAAGACACTAACAATTATAAGAGTAAAGAAGACTCTAGTATAGTCTTAAGGCAGCTAGAGGCTATCTCTAGAGAAATACTCTATTCTATAATCTACCTTCTACGCCTCTAGTCTAGAGCTTATAGTACGTTAGTATTATAGGTAAAGTAATCTCTATTATTACTACGCGCTCTCTTTATATTATTATTTTTTATTTTTCTTTATACGCGTTAAAGCGTTGTTACTCTATCTATAACTAGTACCTATAGATTGTTATTATTATTATTATTTACTACTATCTATATAGTTATAAGGTATTTACACTATAAGCAGCGTAGGTTACTCTTAGATTAATAGTAGCATTCTCTTCTATAACCTTACTAACTATAGTAAAATAATTTTACTACTTACTAGCGTGTCTTATATCTATTACTTACTACCTAGACTATACCTTAACCTTAATATTAACTACTATAACTAGTACACTATAGACATTAGGTGCCTATTATAGTAGCTACTATACCTAGTTAATAGTCTACTCTTTCTACTTTCTTCTTTAACTATATAGTAAAACTAAGTAACTTATAGAATATCTAAAAAGGCTTTTATATTACTAATTACGCTAGTGTTAATAGGTAGGTTAACTTACTATATAGGCGCTTCTATTCTAAGAGTAGTATTAAGAGTAGAAGACCTACTGCTATAAAAGAGAGAAAAGCTAAACGTAAGAAGATAGAAGCTACTATCTATAACTATATAATAGAGTTAAGCAAAGTACTAGAGCTCTAGAAGATAATAGCTATAAGTTACCTAATAGCGCTATTAAAGACTTGCATAATATAGCGTAAGAACTCTAATAAAAGTAGATACCTAAGCTAACTACTACTAAAGCGTAAGTAATAAGAAGATAGTAATAATAATATTTATTCTATCTAAGAGGCTAAGCGCTTATAATCTATTATTACACTAATCTATATATAGACTATCTTTTTAATATCTAATAAGTAGCTACTAGACTCTAACTACGCTCTACCTTTAATTAAGTATAAGAAGCAGCTATATAACGCAGAACTAGCTTAACTAAACTACTATTTTTAGTTTTATAGTGTCTAGAATAGCTATATATATAAGTCTATAGAGAAAGAGGTTAGTAGTTAAGTACTAGAAGTTAGTAGAGACGCATGTCTTATCTATTAGAAACGCTTAGTAAATAAAGTAAGAGAAGTTAGACGTCTAGACTTCTACTTTAAGAGAAAACTTTAGATAACGCTATAGTTAAAGAGTTATCTCTTTATCTAGTTATAAGTCTAACTAGATATAGCTTTGTAGAAAATTCTAAGTAGGTACTTTCTAATAGTTATAATAGTAGCAGTATAGCTAAGTATTCTTTCTATTACTAAGTAAATATATACGCTTCTAATATTGCGATTATAGAAACTACTAAATATAATAGATAATAGCTCTAGAGTTAAGTAGAAGAAGAAGTAGATAGCTATACTCTAGATTAAGTATAAGTAAGAGTTACAACTACGCTGTAATAGCACTAATAAGATAAACGCTTAACTTAGTCTAGGTCTAAGTAGAGCTAAGAGACTATAGATTGCTAAGTAGGTATAGGTTATGCCTACTATAGTAGTTACCTCTCTACTAGCGCAGGTTGCGCCTACTATAGTAGTTATCTCTCTACTAGCGTAGGTTACGTCTACTATAGTAGTTACTCTTCTACTAGCGTAGGTTATAACTACTATAGTAGTTACTCTCTTACTAGCGCAGATTACTAAGTCTATACAAAACGTAGTTAATTTTAATAAATACTCTTACCTTTCTTCTACTAAGATAGATACGTCTAAACTACTATAAAAGATTATACTAGAAGAACTTACCTCTAAGTCTATAAAGGTTATAGAGTCTAAAGTAAAGTAGAATATACTTCTAGCGTATAACATCTCTAAGGCTACTCTTACTCTATTTACGTAGGTTATAGAGTCTAAAGTAGAGTAGAATACTTCTCTAGCGTATAATATCTCTAAAACTACTTTTACTCTATTTATATAGGTTATAGAGCCTAAAGTAGAGTAGAATACTTTTCTAGCGTATAACGTTTCTAAGACTACTTTTACTCTATTTATGTAGGTTATAGAGTCTAAAGTAGAGTAGAATACTTTTCTAGCGTATAACGTCTTTAAGGCTATCTTTACTCTATTTACGTAGGTTATAGAGCCTAAGATAAAGTAGAATACTTCTCTAGCGTATAACGTTTTTAAGGCTACTCTTACTCTATTTACGTAGGTTATAGAGTCTAAGATAGAGTAGAATACTTCTCTAGCGTATAATATCTCTAAAGCTACTCTAGAGCTAGAAGAGCTACTATTAGCGTCTAATAAGAAAACTAATAAAATAGTTAATTCTAAAGATAACACTTTAGCTTTAGATATAGATATAAATAAGTTTAATAATTTTATAGATATAAATAATAATACATAATAGTAAGATAATATTATAGGCATAAATCTAGAGATAAACAAGAATAGAGAAGAATAAGATAGTAATATAGCCTCTAGTCTAGAGATAGAGTAACTTTATAATATATACTTAGAATTAGAGTTAGTAGTATATTCTAAAAGTATAGTCTACGTAGTGTACGCCTTTAAGCAACCTATAAATCTAGACTAGATATTTAATATAGATATTAACTCTATAACTAAGAGCGTAAAGCTCTAACGCTAATAACTATATATAATTATTAAGATCTTAGATAATAATAATAATAATAAAAACGTAAATAATGCTATAGCGCTAATATAATAAGACACTATACTAGTTATAGATAAGTTTAACTAGAACAATAATAATAAGTAAGAGAAAAAAAATATAGATAATAGTGCTAAGGTAGCGTAAGTCTATATAACTACGTAGCTTATAGATAACGTAAACTAAAGCGCGTATAAGAAAGTATAGAAGAAAAGCTTAGTAGAAT
Organism: Alternaria conjuncta; assembly: GCF_024043145.1. NCBI lineage: Eukaryota > Fungi > Ascomycota > Dothideomycetes > Pleosporales > Pleosporaceae > Alternaria > Alternaria conjuncta. The sequence continues at coordinate 2,498,861 of NW_026250092.1, read as the reverse complement.
AGAAAGATATAGTCTATGTCTTTCTTCTCTTATTAAAAAACCTAAAGCTAGATAGTAATAGAAAGCGCGTAGATCTACTAATAACTATAGAACTTAGCTCTAAGTTCTAGCTAATACCTATTTAACTAGTAGCTACTACTAAGTTAATTAAGATAACGCTAGGTCTACGTAGTATAGGCGTGCTTACTAATAAAATAGGTCTAGGCAAGAGTGCTATAGCTCTACTTACGTTTTAGCTAAACCTAGCTACTTTTATTAAGCTATAAGAAAGTACTAAGAACACTTTCTTTTCTCTAATAAAGAATAGCTAAGTGCTTAGTATTAAGCTACGTATAGGCGCTACTTTTATTATAGGTAATATATTAGGCCTTAAAGCGTTTTTTAAAGTATAGGTACTACTCTTCTAGAAAAGTAATACGCTAGATAAGAAGAAACACAGCTACTTTACTTCTAAGCTTATCTTTCTCTATAAGAATAAGACCTTAGTAGAGCGCTATAGAGAGAAGGTAAATAGTATCTATATCTTACTTACTAAGAAGTAGTAGTTAGAGATTAACTAAGCGCTAGACTAGTTAAAGGCGTAAAAGTAATATAGTAACCTACTTATATTAGAGGTAAAGAGAGTAGATAGAAAATAGATGCAGAATAAGACGCTTATATACCTAGACGCTATAACTAAGATATCTACTTCTTTAAGCACTAGCTACGTAATTCTAAGTATACGTTAGAGCTAGATAAAGTAGATTAGTTATACGTTTACTAGCAAAATAGACGCTGCGTTTAAGGCCTTAGCTACGTAGAAGAAGATTATTAAAATAGAATACGCAAAGCTAAAGTAAATAAGTAAGTATATAGAAAAAGAAAATAAGGCTAAGGTAGCTTAGGTTAAGTAGAGAGAGAGTAGAATTAATAGTAATAGGCCTATGTAAGCTAAACGCGCTACGTAGGTTATAATAATAAAGAGAAAGCGCCTTTACGTATATATAGTTATTAACGTATATTATATAGCCTTTATTATACTAGATAAACTATATATAGCTAGCCTTCTAGAGACATAGATCTATTTGTAAATTGTCTATTTCTTTCTTCTAACTAGGCCCGCTATTATTAGCATTATAGAAACTCTATTTACTAATAGTATTAAGCTAGTTATAATATTTACTAAGAAAGTGCTCTAGAAGCTTATAGTGCTAAGGTTAGCTAACGCTAGTGCCTACGCTCTAGCTATCTACTATCTACAGAAGTATAGTACTACGTAAAGCTAAGTATTAAGAATCTTTATAAAGATGTAAAAAACTATAAGATATAAACAAAACTATATCTAGAACTAGCTACGTAATAATAGTATTATTACCTTGTTTACGTTCTTTAGTAATATTCTTACCTACTTCTTTATTTAACGCAACTACTATAGTAAAAACCTATAGAGTAGGCGTCTATATATTGTAGATACTATGCATAAAGTAGAGTACCTAGATATTTAGCTTAAAAAGCGCTAGTTTAAATATATTAAGACTATAGAGAACTAGATCTAAGCTACTATTAAGAGGTAGTATAATAAAGCTATAGCTATATAGAAGAATAGTAGAAAGCGTAATAACGCGCTAACTATAGTAGTAATAAGTAAAGTAGATCTATATACGTTTCTATAGGCGCGCCTTACTAATAGCTTCTCTAATCTTATTTCTAGTATTAAGGCGTAGAATAAGAGCTATCTATAGTAGTAGCGCGTTTTTAGTAACACTTTATTACTTAGCCTAACTAACCTAATTATAAAGTAGGCTCTTAGTTCTAAGACGTTAGTGCGTAGCTTCTTCTTCTAGAATATTACTAAAGACGTATATAAGAGATTAGCAAAGATAGACTATATTATAGTAGAGATTAAGAGGCTGTATAGTAAAACCTCTACTATACCTTATCTAAGAAGACACGTAGGCTAAGAAGAGACGCTTATATATAAGAGTAAGTACGTAGTAGTATTAAGCCTCTAAATTATATAGGCACTAGTATAAGCAAGGCTTATATAAGAGTAGCTAGATAAGGTAGTAACTACTTAGAATACTAAATTAAGAATAACGTAGATACTAAGGTAGTAGAGAGTATAGAATAATAACGTAGATACGCGTAATAATAAGGTTTCTATTCTTATAGCTAGTCTTAGAATTATATCTAAAGGTATTACTCTTACTAAAGAATATATATTTAAAGGCCTAGAACTACTACTTAGTAGCTATATAGTAATCTAGTACGCTAATTAAGGCTACTATATTAGTTAGATAGCTAAAGTAGTCTACGTAAACTAGCTAACTACTATATCTCTAGACTAGCTAGACGCTATAATAACTATTAACAAGTATCTTACCTAGGCTAATATAGCTAAGAAGAACTTCTAAGTTACTCTTAAATCTAGTAAAGCTAAGAATAGAATATTAGAGGCAAAAAGTTAGACTAAATATAAGAGACTTAGAAAGTAAGAGTAGGTAGGTCTAGATAAAGATAATAATAACATAGAGTAGGTATAAAAAAGAAGATATAAGGTATTTAGTAGATAGTAGAGTAATTTGCGTCTAGTTAAATCTATTTTTATACTTCTTTTAACTCTACCTTTAATCTTATAAGTATAACCTATATATAGCGCTAGACGCGCTAGTGCGTAAAACTTAGTAAATATTAAAGCTATTACTATTATACTATAGGCTAAAGTACTATCTCTAGTACTAGCGCGTAAAGAGTCTAAAGCGTACTCTATACTATAGGTAGAGCATAGTAAGAAAGAGTACACCTACTTCTCTATTGCGCTATAAGGCTAGTACGTCTATAAATATAATAATGCGCGTAGTGTAATAGGTCTAGAAAAATACTTCTACATAGTATAGACGCGTTAGCGTCTACTATAGTACTTAAATAATATTAAAATTATATAATCTACTTCTCTATTATACTATATAGTAGACGCGTCTATAATTATAAAGATACGTATAGAGTAACTACTCTAACTAGATACTTTTATAGACTATTAACGCGTTAATAGCTACTATAATGCTTAAATTTTATTAAAAGCGCGTAGCATGCTTTACTATATTCTTATACTTAATTCTGCTAAGTTTTATATAATTTAAGCTAGGTTTAGTAGTGTTGTAATTTTTTAAAGAAGTTAGCTATTAGGTTCTAAAACTAAAAAAGTAAATATAAGATATTCTATACACTTATACGCATCTAAACTACTACATAAATTTAGACGTAAGAGAAAGGTATTAGAGTTAAGTATACTACGCATGCGTGTAGTAAATTACTATAGATAGATTTTTTATATTATTCTAGGTAAAGTAGTAGGTTACGCTGTATATCTAGGTATAGAGAAAAGTACTAAAAATAATAGAAAGTACGCCTAGAGAGCGTATTACGTAAAGTTATATTATTAGTATATAATACGCGCAAAGAGTTAGATACTATAGTAGTACTTTATAATCTTTTATAGATTATAGTATAAGTAGAAAAGCTCTAGGTAATAGGCTATATTTATTATAGTTTATATTATAAAGATAGTAATATATATCTAGAGAGACTTAGATGCTGTCTAAGACTTCTATATAGAGTACTTAGAAGATATAGAATACTTCTAAACTCTACTAATATAGCTAGTTATAGTTATATAGAACTTGCGCGTAGGTTATAGTTACGTAGAATAGCGCGTAACTAGCCTAACTTCTAGAACTATAAGCCTATAAGTTAGAAAGAAACGCGTAACCTACGCGTATCTAACCTATATATACTTAACCTACGCATACCTAACCTACGTATACTTAACCTACGTACACCTAACGTCTTATAGTAACTACCTACTTAACACTATAGAAGCTACTACTACTATTATATAGTTTATAACTCTACTACCTATAGGTTAGTAGTCTATAAGTAGTATCTCTACCTAAAAGAAGTAATAGTAGTGCTTTAGTGTAAGCTAGAAGGTAGCATTATAGCCTTAGAAAGCCTTTCTAGAGCCTATTATTCTACTACTTTAATTACTAGGTTATTAGAATAGATATAACGTTAGTTTACTAGAGATTCTAGATATTAAATAAGTACATAAAGTGCTTCTATACACTAGAACATAGAATATAAAGTAGCTAATAGAAGATATAAAGATAGTAATAGTACGCTTAATATAGATTATAGACCTCTAGCGTAGTAGAGTAAATATTACGTAGATAGATAGTAACAAAACGCAATAGAAAGAAGGCTACTCTAACTAGATACTATATTAGCTACTACTACTTCTTCTAGATAGAAGCTTATAGAGTTACTTTTTTATGCTACTACGTAATAATAATATAATATAACTTATTATAATAACTACTAATCTAACTCTAGAAGACTAGAGCACTGCGTGCGTAAATAAGAATAAGCTAAACACTATAGATAATAGTATCTTTGTTATTAACATGCTACTATAGATAAAAGTAGTAATAATGTCTAAAACACTACTATCTACCTTCTACTAGTACTTCTATAACTTTCTTAGCCTTTTAAAGCTATAGCTAGAATAGATATAGGTAATAGAGTAATATAACTTTATAGTATATGCGTAGATTAGATTTGTATATATAGAGTAAAAGCAGCGTTCTAACGCATTATAGTAAGAGCTAATATATTCTCTAGAGGCTTAAAGGCTACTAGTATAGGCTTTAACTTACTATAGAAGGTAATTTTATACCTAAAACTAGCGCCTAGCGTTAAAGACTACCTTATCTAGCCTACTATAGAGTATACAACTTCTATTATATATAATATAGAAGTAGACGTCTTTGTGTAGCGTCTTTTTAGAGTAATATATAACATAGATAATAACTATAGCGCTAACTAGCTTATAGAGAATAGAGGTTTACTAACTATTATCTAGCTAACTAAGGTTACTATAGAGAAGGCTCTAAATAGTGTATACTAGTTTTAGTATTCTCTATAGTTTCTAGAGAAAGACTTACTAGACTAGCAGCTGCTAGATAACTACTTCTCTAACGTAGCTAAGAGATAATAGCTAACTAATAGACGCCTAATAGTAATAATATAGTAGACTATAGCTAGAAAAAGTATTAACCTATATCTCTTACTTTAAGATTAGGTCTATATAGGCTTTACCTACCTATTATATAATATATAGAGTAAGTTAAGTTATAAATATAGCGTGCTCTTCTCTATAGCGTAGAGAAAGCTAATAATATCTAATATACTAATAGATTTAGAGGTAACCTACCTCTATTACGTTCTAGATATATAGTAACCTAATAACCTAACGCTGTAATAGTACTCTAGAATAGACTAGTAACTAGCACGTATAAGGCCTTTTTACCTATAGATAGAGAGCGCGTAGCTATCTAGTAAGGCCTAAAGCTCTACCTAGTGTAGGTCTACCTACGTTCTACGTAGTAACTTACTAGAGTTAACCTTATTCTACTAATAAAGATAGAGAAAAGTAATCTTTATTAAAACTTCTACTATATACGCTTCTAGTTAATATATATTACTAAAGATAGTAGTATACCTAAATTACTAGCTATAGCCTAACTACGCAGAGAAAATAGAAGCGCGTAGTAGAGGTAGATACCTAAGAGTACCTACGTAATCTAATACGTACTAATATAGCACTAATAAGTCTACTAAAGTAAGGTACGTAAGACTAAGAATAACCTTAGCTATACACTAACCTTCTCTAATCTAGCTAAAGCTAAAGAAAATAAGTAAGCTGTTATATAAATTATATTAGCCTTTCTAAGCTTACTACTAGTAATAAAAGACTAGTACGCTGTCTATTCTAAGACTACTCTTCTATATAGACGCTAATAACTTAACCTTAATAGTAAGGCTATCTAGAACGTAGTAAAAACTACTAAAACTATTAAAGCTTTATTTATCTAGAATATTACTAAGAAAGCCTACTAAGAATCTATAAAGGTTAAACACGTTATAAACTCTATCTAAACACTAAAAGACTAGCACACTCTAACTCTACACCTAGTACCTAAAATAGCCTAGTAACGCTGCCTATTTTTCTACCTAAGTAAGTATATAGCATTAACGTTATCTTACCTTAGTTATATACTACTATAAGCGTATCTAGTTTAGTAGTTTAGTAAAGCCTATGTTATTCTTATAGAAAATAGAAATAAGGTAATTACTAACGTACCTAAATAGAGGCTAAAATATAATATTCTAGAGAATAAGGTAAGTATAGATCTAATAGTTATAGTAGCTAAAATAGACGTAATTACCTATTTAAAGCTTACGCTAATAGAAAGCTATTACGTTAAAAGTCTTAAGCTACCTCTTAACTATAAAGACGCCTACTATATATATCTAAAGATATTCTATAGCGAAACATAATAGTATAATATAACTATCTAGTAGCTAGTAACTAAGAATAGTAGCAAAAGCTATACTCTATTTTTTAATAAGATTATTACTATTAAGTACGTAGCCTAGATAGATAGAGAATACAGCTTCTATATATAGAAGTAGCTAGGCACACAACTAGCTATAGTTAGATCTAAGGTAGATAGAGTAGGCGCTAACTAAATAGAGCTCTAGAAGAAAAATAATATATTAGAAAGAATAAGTAACGTGTAATACTATGTAGAATACTCTACATACCTTTTCTATTATATAACGTAGAATATAATAGTAACTACTTTCTATAATATATATAGCTACTATAAGTAAAACTCTATAAACGTAACTAGCTAACTCTACTCTTTTCTATTATAAACTCTATAAATAGAAAACCTATACACTAATAGAATAGAGTACTAAAAGGTAAAGGTAACTATACTAGGCGTAAGCTATGTTACCTAAGGTAGGCTATTTTAGATTACTAACGCTCTCTACCTACTATATTCTCTATCTAGAGGCCTCTAGTAGTTCTATAGATTAACGTATAGCCTAGTGTATAAACTACTTAGCTCTAACTTACTAGAGCTTATATCTCTACTAAGCTTTTTTAGGTAGAGCTAATAACACGTAGCGTATTCTATAAGAAACTACTAATATAGAAAGAAAAAGCGTAGAGTAAAATAGGTAAGAAGAGTAAGAGCTCTATACTTAATTCTAGTAAGATAGTAAATATTAGCCTAAATATAGAGACTATTTATATTATAAGTAGTAAAAAGAATAGTAGTAAGAGTGTAAGAAGTAACTTAGCATAGTTAGGCTAGGCTAGATACTATTTAGACTGCAACTAGCGCGTAGCGTTAGTAACCTATAGATATAGAGAGTAATCTATAATATAATTAGTACGTAACGTTAGTAATCTACGTACCTAGAGAGTAATCTATAACTATAATAGCTATACACTTTATAGAGCTTACATTAATAGCGCAAATATAAGTTAAGTAAGATAGATAATAGTATAGTATATAAAGTATTCTATTATTAGTAGAGGTAGTAGCTATAAGATATATAAGAAGCTAATAGGCGTAAGATAGTAAGCGTAGCTTAGTATAATAAAGTAGAACCTTTATATTTACGTAGCGCTAAAAGCTAACTATTCTCTAATTAATCTATCTTTACGTCTAATATATAGGTAAGCTAGAAATATTCTATATAGCTATACTACTCTTAGCTTTAGGCTTCTTATTTTTCTTATTACTATTAAGATTAATAATCTTATAGACGTTATTATAGCTAGTAAAGTAAACTTATAGTTTAGTAGAGGTAATAGAATAGTAGGCTATACGCGTAATAGAATAGGTAGAGTAGTTAGCGTAGCTAATAAAGCTAGAAAAATAAAAGTAAAAGAGAGAAGAGAAGTTAGCGCTACTACTATAGCTAGTTAAGTAGAGATAGTAAAGAGAGTTATATAAGAAGCTACCTACTTTAGCCTCTTCTATAAGAATCTCTACTTCTATAAGGTTTATAAGGCTAGATAGAAAAGACGCGTAGAGCTAAATAGTAGCGTAAGTCTCTATTAGACTATTAGAATAGATAGTAGCTTTAGCTATAATTGTATAGAGCATATTAGCTATAGCGTTAATAGTAATATAGTAGAGAAGGTTATAGTAAGTAAAAGAGCTAGAGGTTAATAGAGTAGGCTTACTAGAGAGACTGTTATTACTATTATTATTAGCACTATTATTAGAAGCGTTATCTATATCTACGTTAGTAGTGTTATTAGAGCCTTTATTAAAAACGTTATTAGAGCTATAGTTAGAGACGTTATTAGAGCTATAGTTAGAGGCGTTATTAAAGCTATAGTTAGTAGCGTTACTTTAGCTATTATTACTAATAGTGTCTATACTAGTAGTAGAGGTATTATTAAAGCTAGAGTAGGTAGTATCTAAGTTATAGTTAGTAGTTTTGTTAAGGCTATTGTTAGTGCTGTTATCTATAGTATTATTAGAGGTGCTATTATTATTAGTCTACTAGTTATTTATAGTCTCTATAGATATAGCTAGTCTAGTAATAGAAGCGCTAGAAATAGAAAGAGGCTATTTATAGTAGACGTATAGCTAGCCTAGTCTCTCTAGATTAAAGAATATAATAAATAATTTAAGAGAGAGCTATATAGTAAGTTAGAAAGTAGTTAGACTAAGAAGAGTAGAATACTTACTATAGTAAAGTAAGAGAGAAAAGAATTATAGAGAAAGAGTTAGTAGATAGTAATAGCGCAAGTATACTAACAAGTAGAAAAGTGTAAGGTAGAAAGATTATATAAAAGAAAATAATGCTAGTGTTAGAAGATATAGAGAAAAGTAGCTTATAGAGATTACCTAGAGATAATAAAAAAGAAGAGAGAAAAGTTAGCAGACTACGCGTAGGTAGATTACCTACTAAATAACTAATAGCGCAACCTACGCTAGTAAACTACTAGTTAGTAAGTAGGTAGAAAAAGTAAGAGTAAAAAGAGAACGCGCTTAGTAGAGCTAGGTACTAGAAACTAGCGCTTACTATACTTACTAACACTTAAGTATTAATTACCTTAGTCTACGTTAGTAGATTAAGAAGAGTAATCTCTATTACTTTAATACCTATCGCAACGCGTTCTTAAGCTAGTAGACACCTTAAAGCTATTCTCTATAAAGCGTAACTCTACTATATAGATAAAAAGATAAACCTACTTAAAACCTAATTTACTATAAGCGCCTATAAATTTATTACTTTCTACTTAGTAACTAGACGCGCTCTAAGCGCGTAGGCTCTAGATAAGTATCTATTACTATCTTAGCTATAATATATAATCTATAATCTATAATATTGTAAATACATAATACTATTATAACTACTATAACTAGCGTTCTAACAAAGAAGCAAGGCTACCTACCTAAGGTAACTACTAACCTACTTCTATCTAAAAAGGTATACTAGTTTATAGGTAGTAGAAACTCTTTGCACTATAAGTCTATAGACCTAACTAGGTAATACGCAAGACGCTTAACTAAGCGCATCTAGTCTATTCTCTACTCTACCTCTAATAAAAGAATAAACTACGCTAGCTCTTTATAGTAAAAGAGCGTAATTCTTTCTAATCTAAGTAGATTTATTAGTAACTACTTTAATAACTCGCTAGACTTTAACTTTAACTTAGAGCTGTACGTAACCTCTATATTTACCTTTTATAGCGTAGTTAATAGAGTAAAAACTAGCAAAAGAGAGTAGGTTAGTAGTAGTGCTTTTATAACTAGAAACGCTATAGATAACGTTAATATACTCTAGAGTAAGCTAGTAGCTAAATCTAAGACAATTAGTAATAATAGCTATCTAGAGTTTAAGTTAAATAGTAGAAAGCTATACCTTATGCTATAGAGTAGATAAGAGATACCTATCTATACGCAAGCTATACTATAGACTACCCTCTATAATATAGCGCTAGATACTATCTACGTTATAACTACGCTTATTATCTATACAGACTATACATTACCTAAACTAACTATAAGCCTAGTTCTCTTGCGCTATAAAACCTACCTTCTTAATACTAGTCTACTACCTAAGATACTCTAATAAAGTAGCTTAATTAGATAGATAGCTAATACTACACTATAGTCTTAAGAGACACGTTCTACTATAATAAATATATTAACTAAGAAAATAAAAGAGCGCGCTATAGACGTTTTACTAAGATAGCTATAAGCGCTTATATCTAAGACTAATAGTATTAATAGGTAGTACTCTATAGATACCTTAGTAGCTTAGTAACGCGCTAAAGACGTATTTCTATTACATAGTAGCTATAACTATACCTATAGTAATAGTACTAAGGTGCGCCTTTCTCTAGCTATAGGTTTAGGTTAAGATATAAAGGTGCTATTTAACTAGCTTATTAAGACTATAGAACTTATATATAGCGTATAAGACGCTTAAGGTAGTGTTCTTCTTATATCTAAACTAGACTCTCTAGACTTTATAACCTTTCTCTTTATATAGTATCTTAACTATAGCGCTATAAAGAAGTCTAATAACTCTACGTCTAATTACGTATTTCTACCTATAAGTAATAATCTTATACTTAGCATGCTACCTTATCTAGAAGCTACCTTTGTTTAGATAATATAAGTAGGCGCTAAAGCTATTACTAAAGCGTTTATAGCTCTCTACTAATAGAGCCTACTATATAAGAAGTATAGTAGAAAGAATAACTCTTAGAGTCTAAAACTTATACTTCTTAGTCTAGATGTACTAGAAGTTACGCGCGCTATAAAGAGAAAAGGTATAAACGTCTATAACTATATAACTACTAAGAACTAAATAGAAGTAAATTAGTACTCTAATTAGAAAAGTAAGATAAAGTAGAAAGCCTTCTTAGAGCTAGTTATCTTAACTAAATATAAGATGTTATAGAAAGCTAATAGCTATAAAAGAATTAGAGGCGTAATAATAATAAGTACGCCTACCTCTATAAGCACTTACTTCTTAATTATATTAATAGTAATAGCCTAGCGCATAATTATTAGCCTATACTAGATAGTAGCTAATAAAAAAGGTAAAACCTTCTAAGCGTTAGATAAATAATAAGAGAAGGCTAAAGAGAAGAGAAACCTAAGTAGAGAGAACTAGTTTTCTATATAGATATAATTATAAAAGAATAAATAGTTTCTATATAAAGTAGAAAAGAAAAATAGAGTGTACTCTATATAGGTATATTATATAATAAAATCTACAAGCAAGAAGCAAACTAAGTAGGTAGTAGATATTAGCTATACTATCTAGATCTAGATTAATAATATAGCTATAGCTAAAGCAGAATTATTATTTTACTAGTAGGTTTACAGGTTTCTATTAACGCTACACCTCTAGACCTAGGCACTTACTATTATTAGTAAAATAGACTAGAGCGTAGTTAATAGCAAGGTAGTAGAGCTATAATTCTTTCTACGTATTTTATAGCTATAGTAGTCTAAGAGTAGAACTATAGAGACTAGATAAACTACGCCTAACTCTATTAGGCTCTAAGAAAATAGTATTAATATAGTACTCTACGTATATAGCTACTATCTATAGACTAATATTATATCTACTATAGGCGTAGGCGTAGAGTAAGAGGTAGTAGATCTAATAGCTAATAACTAGAGTAGGTAAAAGAAGCCTTAACATAGATAGTAGAATAAAAATAAAGTATATAGTATAGCCTTAATCTATAAGTAAGATAGTAAATAGAGCTAAATATAAAGTAATCTAGTATAAAAAACCTCTTTCTTAGTAATAAGAATAGAAAGAACGTACTATAACAAAGAAGTATAATTATAAAGATAGATAACGTTAATAACTAGGCACGTGTGTAATCTAATAAGAAGAACTACGCGCTTATAAGTTAGAGAACGCTAGCTCTACTCTAATCTATAATCTATAGATAACCTATAGATAACCTATACTATATAGAAGTAGCTAGCGTATAACGCGCTGCGTTAGTCTACATAATATAAGATATAAAGAATAATAGTAAGAGCCTAGAGGTAAGTAACATAGAATATAGATTTAGAGTAGTACTAGTAGTAGATAGAGGTAAGCTATAAAAAGAACTAAAAAGGTATTTACTATTAGAAAAAGATAGAGATAGAGTGCTAGGCTACTTCTTTAAGAGAGGCCTTTCTTTAGGTCTTACTAAATATTATACTTAGATACCTTACACCTTAAGTAAGAAATAACTTAATATAGTTAGTAGTTATTCTAGTAAGTGTAGGCTTAGAGATACTACTTCTATATAACTTATTAATACTATTATATAAGGTAAATAAAGTATTTATAGTATTTACTATCTTATAGAAAGAAATAGTAGTATTATTAAAGAATAGATAGACTAAAAAGAGAATAGAATGTAGAGCTTAGATTAAGCGTACTATATTAAGCGTAGGTACCTTAAAATATAGTAGTAGAATAGGCAAGACTTATAAGACTTAATAGCCTATTTTCTCTCTAAAATTTTAGTTAACTTCTATAATTTCTTAGAGTAGATAGAACGTCTAGAAGGCCTAAAGTAGTCTAGCAGTTACCTAGCGCGTATAGATATACACTTGTACGCTTACTAGCGCTAAAGCTATCTACTACACTACTACCTACTCTAAGGCTCTTATTACTCTAGTTTAAGATATCTACTTTAACGCTGCGTAGACCTTACTAAGTAGAAAAGCGTTAATAGCTATAAGATTAATAATAGCACTAGTAGTAACTAGAGTATTAATAGTAAGTTATATCTACACTTTACACTAGCTACTATTATATTAGGCGTTAAGAGCAGGCCTACGCCTCTACCTAGAGCAAAGTACTCTCTATAGTAAGTATCTACTTATTTTAAAAAACACTTTCTAGAAATATTATTATACTATAGATATAAGAACTAACAGCTAGCCTAACCTAACTAGCTTAACTTACCTTACTTACGCCTACTAGTTTAGACTTATACTAAGGCTAACGCCTATACACTTAAACTTCTCTTTATTAGACTTTAGTGCTAACTCTCTATAAAGATAGCCTACGTCTTCTTTAAGCTCTAGCTATTACAATCTACTCTTACCTAATATATTACTTCTACATACCTTATAGTCTAAGAGTCTCTTCTAGGTAAAAAGGTAAAAACTAACCTATACCTCTACTAAAATTCTTTTCGCCTCTAGTACGTTATAGGTAAGACGCTGCCTACTACGCTACTCTACGTATTTACTATTAAAAACGTTAACTATATAAAGGCGTTACTCTTAAAAATAGACTATACCTATAGTTTAGATATAGAAGAACCTTTAGTAGTAGATATTAGACCTTTGCGCTCTATTAACAACGTCTTCTCTACCTTTATATTTACTTAGCAACACACTACTAGCTAACGCTTCTTCTATATTATTACTATTAATAGTAAAGACTAACTCTTTAGCTCTATCTCTAACCTCTTCTTCTTTAAAAAAGCTACTTAGTAAGACATAACCTATTACGCTGTTAACTACTTTAGAGAACATATACGCTAGAAGAAGATAAAGCTTAGTAGTTATCTAGGTAAAGTAAAAAGTATAACTTTCTACTACGCTTAGGTTCTTAAGAAGAAGAAGACGTTAAAAGCAAGAATTATATAAGAAACCTAGATAGAAGCGCTATTAAAGTAAGTAAAGCTATAAGTATCTAGCTCTAGTAATAGATAGCTAGGTAGCGCTGTCTAGGTTAGTTAGTACCTATTAAAAGCAAAAGAGTATAGATCTAGAAGCGCTTATAGAAATAGCTTATAGAGAAAATACGTTATTACTATTAGAAATAAAAGTAGAACTAGGTAATCTAGCTCTATCTCTAACCTCTTCTTCTCTAAGAAAGCTATAAGATAATACGCTACCTACTATAACGTTAACTACTTTAAAGCTATAAGTGTCTAGCACTAGTAATAGATAGCCTAATAGCGTTATCTAGGTTAGTTTCTATTAAGAGTAAAAGAGTGCAAATTTATACGTACCTATAGAAATAGCGCGTAAGAAGAGATAAGCTCTATAGCAAAAGAACTAGTAGTATAAATACTAAACTCTCTTCTATACTAATTTTATTAAGCTCTAGAGAGATATTAGCGCGCTTTAGTTCTTTTATCTTTCTATATAGCTATTCTCTCTAAGAACACGTTTTGTAGATAGCGCTAATAGTCTAGAGTAAGAGTATCTTATCTATTGCGTAAGTATTACGCATAGCCTATTTCTCTAGAAAGGTTCTAAGAGCCTATATAAGCAATAGCTACGCTTAAGAATACTTAGAAAAAGAACTCTACTTAGAGCTAGGCGTAGATAATTCTTTACTAGAAGATGTAGAAAGCTAATAGTCTAGAGTAAGAGTATCTTATCTATTGCGTAAGTATTACGCATAGTCTATTTCTCTAGAAAGGTTCTAAGAGCTTATACAAGTAATAGCTACGCTTAAAAATACTCTAGAATAGAACTCTATTTAGAGATAGGTACCTATAATTTCTTACTAGAAGATATAGAAGGCGAGAAGCGCTAGTAAGCTAGAGATAGCTATACTAATAACGCGCGCCTTAATTAATAGCTTAGAAGCTATCTATTAGAAACTTAAGAAAGTAAAGAAGAGATCTCTGCGCTTACTATTAGTAACACTAGTAGAAGACTATAACAGCGTTCTTAGTAATTCTCTAGAAGACCTTCTTAGGCCTACGCAGCTAGTTAAGGCAAGCTTAGTAGTTACTACTAAGGTAACTTCTATTTCTATATAGGCCTAAAAAAACAAAACAACGTATTCTAGCACTAATACTAACATTATTAGGCTTATAATCTTAATATTAAGTAACTTAAAACTCTTCTTGCAATCTATAATAATAAGCACTAGCTCTAATAACCTATTTTCTACACTATCTAGTATAACTATTTACAAACGCGTCTCTAATTAACTAAGTAACTAGATTATCTCTACGTATTAGTAGTATAGTATATTCTAATAGAAAGTTACTATAGAAGACTATTACTATATATATAATTAAATAAATTATAGAGTTTAAAGAAGTAATTATATAACTTATTAATAAAGAAATAGAAGCGTAGGTGTTATATATAAAGTATAAACTTTAATAGATAAAGAATGTACTATAAGTATAGAAGGTAGAGCTTCTAAAAGAGAATTATAAGAATACTATAAAAGAGTTTTACACTTAACTTCTTTCTAAATATAAAAAACTACTTATTATTAAGATTACTAACTTAGTATAGGTTACTTCTACTAATATAAGAGTTTAGAAAGAAGCTGCTAGCGTCTTATATATTCTTAGACAACTCTAAGATTCTTTAAAATAATATAAGTCTAAACTTTAAGAGAAGAAATAGAGATGTAAAGAGAAAGCGCTGTAGGCTATTAGAGGCTCTCTAACTATCTAACTAGATATACTAGAACTAAATCTGCTATATCTATCTCTAAATTAGTAGTAGTAAGGTTAAGTAATCTTCTTATACTAGAGAAAATTAATCTACTTATCTATATAGTAAGCCTTTAAGTAGTAGAATAGAATAAGTAAGGCCTAAGAGAAAAAAGAGTATATAGATCTTTACCTTAGTAGCTAGCGCGCTAGGCTAAAGTTTCTATAAGCCTAGGCACGTTCTCTAAAACCCTCTTTAACTTTTTCTTTTCTCTCTTCTCTCTAAATACTACGCACTTCTGCTATTACTATTAAAGACGTCTACTTAGTAGATAGACATAGCTTATAAGTACCTAACTCTACCTTATTTAAGAACTTAATAATAATAAACTATAAGAGGTAGTAAATAAAGCTATCTTAATAGAGTTTACTAGAGGCGCTCTAGAAGAAATTACTATAACTATCTTAGATATTACTATAAGAGATTTTATATTCTTAACCTACTTTCTCTAGCCTTCTCTATAGTAACTAAGCGCGTTAAGAGATAGAGAGAAAATAGTAGTACCTTACTAATAGAGATAAGCTAACTATAGTTAAGATTCTTATCTACTAAAAAGTATAATAAGTCTACGCAGTACTAGATACTAGGCTTTAGGCAACTACAAAGGCTATAACAACGCTTCTAGAGCTAGACTCTTAGGTAATACGCAACTATAATAGCTATAATAACGCTTCTAGAGCTAGAATATAAAGCTATAAGTAACTATAGAGGCTATACTAAGAGCCTTTAATAGAGTTAGATTATATTCTTCTTATAGATCTTCTAGAATATATAGTAAAAGCTAGAGCCTTATTTGTTTATAGGCAAATTGCTTCTTTATAGAACTAGAAGGTAGATTCTTAAAGAGTACTAGTTCTTTCTTAACTTTAAGAGTCTAGAGAAATTAGTTTATAGCTATAATATCTAATACAGAAATACCTTCGCGTATAAGAAATTTATTAAGAAATATATTAATAGTAAGAATATTTAGATGTTATTAGATGCTAATAAAGAAAGCGCGTTTCTAGAAGTTAAGCTCTATAAGATACCTAGGTTTTTACTATTAAGGTGTAATTCTACGTTCTATAGATTATTATTAGCTACTATACGCAAAGATAATTACAAACTTACTATTACTCTTATATTAAACTAGGCTTATATTATTAGAATAGCTTATCTATACAACGCTACTTAATACGCTAGACATCTACCTAAGAATCTAAAGTAAGCTAATATAGAATAGCTTATTAAGTAGTAAGGTAGTAATTAGATTTTTATAGATAACGTATATATAATAGCTAGTAGCGCGTAAGTGTAAGGCTTTGTCTCTCTGTAAAAGCGCTTACTTTCTATACCTACTTCTTACTCTTATCTTTTCTCTAACGCTTAGTATAAAAGTTAAATAATAATAGTGTATCTAGATTACTCTAGCCTTATAGTAGAGGTTATAGTAAATAGTAAGAAGCTGCGCAAATTTGCTAATAACTTTACTAGAATTCTATCTAACACTATTATAAGGTTCTACGCTAAAGAACTCTATCTTCTAATAGTATAATATAATACTTACTATTTAAAGACAACTATAGTTAGATGTACAAACTCTAAGATGCTAGCTAAGACTACCTACTAGATATTATAGCGTTAGATAATAAAGAAGATAATAGTTCTATTCTCTTACTTCTCTTTTTAAAGCTAAAGATAATAGCACTAAGCGTATTAATTCTACACTATTAGAGCTAAAGTATAGAGATAAGAATATCTATAAGAATTTTAAAGAGTATATAAAGTAGAGCCTAATTCTCTCTCTCTTCTAAAGTCTAAGAAAAATAACGCGCTTCTAAAAAACAAAAGCTAATACTTAACTACGTAGAAGCTTTCTTCTAATTAAAAGTCTATAGACATATAATATTCTTAAATAGGTAACCTCTTTAGCCTTATAATAAGTACTAGAATCTTAAACTTAAATCTAAGCAGCACTATGCTCTTATACACTAAAGATAAGATATAAGCTAATATATAAGACTAACTATAGTGCACACTACTATAGTAGTTTCTTAACAAAGACCTAGCTACCTAGTTAGGTTACCTAGGTAAACTAAGCTAGCAGAATCTTACTAATTAGTAATCTTAAGCGTTAGGTAATAGGTTACGTTAAGCTATAGATTACGTTAAGCTATAGGTTGCGTTAAGCTGTAGGTTACGCACTAGAGTCTAAAGTTAGGCTCTGCTCTTAGAACTTTCTAACCTACTTTCTAATTCTCTCTATTAGGTTAGCTTTAAGAATAGCTATCTCTTTATAATCTACTACTAATAAGAGTAGAAAAGTTAATATAATAGTATAACTATAACTATTACGTATCTCTTAGGCTACTATATAAGATCTTGTTACGTTATCTATATAGTAAGAGGCTTAACTTACTCTCTTTACGTTTATTTTAGAATCTAATACCTAAGTTCTTAGTAACGTATACTATATATATGTATAATTTACACGCTTAAGAGGTCTTATTTTAACTATTATATTTTCTATAGTTAACTAAAGATAATAATATATAATAGCGTCTTATACGTCTTAAGAGTCTAACGCTAAGGTTACCTAATTAATAATAAATAGTTCTAGAACTATCTAGTTATACGCAGAGCTTTTCTCTTTATAACTCTAGTTACCTCTAGCTACTAGCTAAACCTTAATCTTAAATTTAAGTAATACTATACTTTTATACACTAAAAAAAAATACAAGCTAATATAGGTAGCACTAACGTTCTAGATATTCTTAAGAAAATACTAGAGTAAGATTAACTTTATATTCTAGAGTTACTTCTAAAAGAGAATGCTATTACTACTCTATAAGCCTATAGAACGTTATAGTAGCTAGTTAATAAGAATAAGATTATAATTAATATTTGTAGCTGCACTACTTATACTATTTTAAAGATATTAGCACTACTTAAGAAACTACTATATATATATATACGTTTTCTTAGCCTAGACTATATAATAAGATACTACTAGTTAGATATTTTTATTAGCTATATAGAAAGCTAGAAAACTACGTAGCGCGCGTATAGAATATATAAGTAATGCCTTTTAAAGAAGACCTAAGTACGCAAGAAGATAGATTCTAATAGTATATAAGATATAATTAAAGATAAAGTAGTATATTAGGCTAGCTTAGAGTCTTATTATAACTTATTATAGAACTTGCTAGAACACTCTTTAAGCTTGCTAAATTACAAAACCTTACTAGTTCTATACTTACTTAGCTACTTACTATAAACGCAAGAATCTTAACTTCTATTACTTATTATAGAATCTACTAAAACGCCCTTTAAGCTTGCTAAATTACAAAACCTTACTAGTTCTATACCTACCTAGCTACTTGCTATAAACGTAAGAATCTTAACTTCTATTAAGATCTTATACGTCTATCTCTACTTTATTACTCTCTATTATAGTAGATAAGAATACTAGAGATATTATTAGATAGTAGATGTAAGACTTAGTAAAAGACACCTAACTACTCTCTACTATTTTAGACTACTTACTTCTTACGTAGGCGCTAATATTACTTAAGATAGCGCTACTATTCTATATAGTAACTATACCTCTTTTCTTAGGCTGTCTAACTCTACGTGCTCTATTATGCAGGTTTTTCTAAAAACGCTAGCTTTTCTTCTAGTAGTTATACTCTATATATAACTCTATTATATAAGTACACTACTTAATAGCGTTATTAGTATAGATAATTTTACTAAAAAGAATAAGAATACGCATAAAGCGCAGACACTTATAGAAACAAGATAACCTATACCTTCTTCTTCTACTCTAGAACGTTTCTACTTTCTTATAAGCTTAGTATATTTAAAATCTCTTTAGAAGAAATAACTAGACGTAACTATCTTAATACGCTATAGACGTTCTTAGTAAGTTAGTTACTAGAGTAGATAAATGTAATAGTTACCTAACTAGACCTACTTATAGAAAAAAATTCTTAAAATCTAATAACTCTTTCTTTCTCTTTATAGGTACTACTACTACTAATATTTTAAAATATATTAAGCTATCTATTATTATCTAGCGTATTTCTAGAAGTATTACTTATAGAAAGAAGTAGTTAGATACTTATAAAGAAGCATTTTAGGTTAACAGAGTAGCTACCTTTCTTAATAAAGCCTATTAACTCTACGTAGTTAGAAAATAATACTTACTTCTTCTACTTTAACGTCTATAACGCCTTATTTACGCACTAAAGTTACTTCTTATAAGAAGAAAGCTATCTCTAAGAACGCTAGTAGTAATAGTTCTTAAGGTCTTATAGATAATAATAAGGTTCTCTCTCTAACTATAGCCTAGCTACTTCTTGCAAGAAGAAAGTAGTCTCTAAGAACACTAATAGTAATAGTTCTTAAGGTCTTATAGCTATACTTAATAACCTTACTCTTATTTAGAATAAGAACTTTATTATAGTTAATAATTATTTAAAAATAATGCGCTATTATAATAGTAGTATTCTTAATCTAATAAATAGTTTCTTAGATCTTTGCATAGATAATAATAAAGTTCTCTTTCTAACTATAGTCTAGCTGCTTCTTATAAGAGAAAGCTATTTCTAAGAATACTAATAGTAATAGTTCTTAAGATCTTATAGATAATAATAAGGTTCTCTTTCTAACTATAGCCTATAGTAAGCGCACGCTTAATAGTAAGCGTAAGCCTACTTATAATAAGACTTTAGAGAAAGAAAATAAAGCTAAGCTTAAGAAAGAATACGTTCTAATAGTAAAGTAGGTTAAGAAGAAGTCTATTAATAACCTAAGTTAAGAAGCTAAATAGTTATATCTAGAACCTCTTTTTAATTTACAAAAGTAAAAGTGTTAATTTAGTGCATAGCTTATAGGTTCTTAGTATATAGAAGATACTTTATATATTACTTTAAGAATACTACTTTCTTCTAGTAGGTAGTCTCTAACTTTATAAGTCTATACTAAACACTAGAGTATTATAGTAGTAATTTAGTAGAAAGAGAATTCTTAGAGTAAGAACTTCTACTAGTAGAATTCTAAGAACCTACCTATAAGTAGCAAAGATAACTTAGATAATAGTAACTTAGTATATTAGATAGTATAGTAATATTTCTTTTGCTTTAATTAAATTATTATTACAAAAGAGAATAGTCTTATAGTCTACGTTTATACCTACCTCTAAGTATTCTAAACTTAGATTAATTAAGCTAAATAAAACCTATTTAGTTTAGTAAAGCGTAGAATACCTAGAAAGTAATAGATTTAGTTACTAGAACCTATAAGAGGGTAAAAGACTTTAGCTTTAATAGTCTTCTACTTAGATATAATATAAAAAACTATCTACTATACCTACTACTCTTTAAAATACTTAATAAGCACCTTAGCGCTACTAGCGCAAATAAGTAGAAAAAGATAGATAAGATACTGTATAAGTAGTTCTTAGATTATACTATAATATTTAAGCGCTTAGATAAACCTACGCTAACTACTATCTCTATAGAAAGATTAGCCTTAGGCTCTACCTCTTAGTTATTACTAACTATATTAATAATTTCTAGCTCTTTATTAACTATAACAGACATAGCGCTTAACCTAGTTCTTAGCGTTCTTCTATAACTTCTTATAGTTCTTCTAGTACTTATTAGTAATTAACAGCTTAATAGCGTTGTTAGAGTTAGGCTTAATAAGTAGCGTCTAGATAAGGTAGAGAACTAATACTACTTTATTTAGTAGCTTTATTAGTAGCTATATAGTGTAAGCTACCTCTAGTATAAAGATACTAAAAGTAGATAACACGCTTCTTTCTACTACTACTCTGCGTTAATACTAACCTAGCGTAAGAAAAGCTTTGCTATCTAATTAATAAGCTGTAAACTACCTAACTATATTATATAATAAATTAGAGGCGAATTCTAGTCTAATAAATAGTAGGCACTAAATATATAAGGTTTACTTGCAAAAAGATTTCTAAGACTAGTAGCTCTTCTAAGACCTACCTAGATAGTATCTTCTTCTCTATTATATTATATAAGATATATTAGTAATATAACATAAGAAAGCTTATAATACGTTACTAAATTTTTAATATCTAAAGGCCTTTAATAAAGTTATAATATAGAAAGAACTAACTCTAACTATCTACGCTAAAAATAGAATAGTTAATAATTAAGCTAATAACCTCTTACACTAGCTTAAAGAATAAGTAAGCATAGATTACTAAGAAGTATTACTACTATAGCTTATAGTAATAGTAAGCACTACTAGCTATACGTTCTTAACTAGCGTCTGCTAAATAGTAGTAACTTTTAGTAGCTATCTATAATAGCTTTAAAGACTATTACTTAGAAGTAATTTAGTAGCTATTTCTAGTAGCTTTAAAGACTACTACGTAGAAGTAGTACTACGTATCTAAAGGCTACATTAACGCGTAGGTAGTAGTAACAAGTACGTAGGCGCAAGGCGTTGTCTCTCTACTAGACTAGTACTACTACTTCTATAAGTAGTGCGCTTTAAAGTTTATAGTAGAGACTACTATTAGTAAGTCTTCTATTTTATAATATATACGTAAGACGTATATATAGTAACTAGAGTAGTAAGTATAAGAGAAGTAGTAATATGCCTAATATAGAAATATAGTTAAATTTACTTAAAGATATTAGTATATATACTACTACTATAGTTATAAGTTTTACTACCTTAGCAGCGTGCCTTAGAAAATATATAGATATCTATAATAGAATAAGAGTTTTCTAACTTACTCTACTATTTAGAAAATAGAGCATTCTATAGAGTATTAATAATTTTAGCTCTACTAGAAGTAATAAGAACCTAATAACAGAGTTACGCTATTAGTTCTAATATAACTACTCTAGCGTTACTATAGTAATACGTAATTAAATTTATTAAGTATTTGTTATAAGTAACTATATATATATATAGAGATAAGTATAAGGTGTAGAGCCTCTATAGCCTACTTATAATTAGGTAGATTAAATAATATAGAGCTTAGCGCGCTAAGCCTCTAGCTAATATTTTAATATTTTTAATTTTGCTAAAGATTACTTTAGTACTATAATCTATTAATATAACGCCTATTTATAGGCGTCTATTAAGCATAAGATGTCTAGTACTAAGAGCGCTTAGGTGCGCACACTAGACGTAATAAATAAAAGTTTCTAAAGGTATTCTTTTATTCTCTAACACCTACTTTATCTACTACATTAGTAAGTACTTCTCTATCTCTACTACTACTACTATATATTACTAACTAAATAGATATCTATACGCTTTAATAGCTATAAGGCTCTTCTTCTAGATTAAATTCTTAATAACTCTAATCTATTACCTACTTCTACTCTTCTTTTTAATAATAAGTTACTCTCTTTATAGCTATAGTATAAGATTAAGAAACTCTATAGCTATAATATTAGTAGTAACCTAGCTCTAGTGTTTAGAAAAAATATTACTAGTATTAAATAGAGAATAGGTGCTAATAATATAGTTGTAGTATAGGTTAACTACTATAGTAATACCTAAAACAAAAGCTAAAGAAGACTATAACCTATATATATAGACTACTAATCTAGCTAACGCTTCTTTTACATTATTACTATTAATAGTAAAGACTAACTCTTTAGCTCTATCTTAAATCTCTTCTTATCTAAGAAAGCTACTAGACAAGACGCTATCTACTATACTATTAAGTACTTTAAAGCTCTAGGTACATAGCTCTTAGATAATACTACTATTAGTAGTATCTAAAAGAAAAAGAAAGGCGCACTTATTAACCTAGACACTATATTAATATTAGGTTCTACACTAGATAACTCTACTTCTATAACCTTAACGTTACTTATCTAAGTAATAGCTTCTACCTCTACGCTCTTAGACATACTCTTCTATATCTTTTATATTACTACTCTAGAGAGCTACGCAGGCATAAGCATTAATTACTCTTACCTAATCTTTTACTACTCTAACACTATACTTTTAAACTCTATATAGTTACTATTATATTACTTCTCTCTTAAGTACTTTAGTAAATTAGTATACCTATTCTTTATAAACGCGTCTCTAATTAACTAAGTAACTAGGTTATCTCTATATATAACTATAGTATAGCAGGCTCTACTAAGAAAATAATAAAGATAGATATAGAAGATATTATTAGGCGCTATCTAAAAAATAGTATAGAGTATAAAGTAGTAGTTACGTAACTTAGCGATAAAGAAATAGAGGCATAGGTATTAACCTTAAAGGTTAGACTCTAGCTAGTAAGAGATAGGCTAAAAGTATAAAAAGTAAAGCTTCTAAAAGAAGACTATAAGACTACTATAAAGAAGTTCTACACTTAATATCTTTCTAACTACAAAGAACTACTTATTATTAAGATTACTAAATTAGTATAAACTACCTCTATAGAGATAGAAGCCTAGAAAGCTACTATTAAAATCTAAGATATAGAAACTTCTACTCTTATAGAGAGTTAGATTATCTTAATAGAAGAGTATAACTACGTATATAAGAAGAGAATTTAACAGAAGAGTAGAAACGCTTTTCTTCTCTCTACGCCTATAAGCAGGTAGTGCAGCTTTCTTATAAGTAGTGTATACTATAGGCATATTATATTAGCGCCTTATATTAAACTTAAGCTATAGGTAGTAAGCTTCTATAAGTAATAAAGAAGATAATAGCGCGTATAACCTTAATAACTAATTAGATAGCTATACCTTTATAGTCTTTTAAGCTAATAGTAAGTAAATATATTATTATAAACTAGACCTTAAGCGCCTTATACGTCTTACTATATCTATTCTTACACTAAGATAATGTCTTATACTTAGATATGTACGTATCTTAATTAAAAGATATTAAAAAAGCTTAATACCTTTTTATAAAATAACATTCTTAAGTATATAATAGCTTATAGCTATTAACTAAATAAAGTCTTCTTAGATAAGACTCTACTTTAGCATGCTCTTAAGAAATAGTAATATAATCTTATATATATTCTTATTAAAAAAGGTATATCTTTTAATAGTATTATAAAGAAAGGTAATACTATTCTATAGTAGGCTATAAATAATAGTTATATAGAAGATGTTACCTTTCTACTTAGTTATAAGAGTAGACTTAGGTTCTCTACTAAGAGCCTTTACTAAAGCTACTATATATAAATAGTATTACGAATTTGCTATTATACGTGCATTAACCTAGGTATACGTTCTTATTACTGCGCATCTACACTACGTAGTAAGAAGTACTAGGTATCTACCTAAACATCTATAGTAAATAAACGTAGAATAGCTTACTAAGTAGTAAGGCTAACTATTAAGAAGTAGTACTATCTACTAGAGAGAGGCTTAAAGGTGCTGCTAGAAAAGAGGCTAAGAAAGCTAGATTAACGCAAAACGCTACTACAAGATAGTAACTAGATTTTAATACCTAATACTAACTCTATAGTATATAGTAATACTATTATAGTTGCGCCTTATATAGGCAAGTAATAAGTATAGTTACTACTCTAGCTACACCTTTAAGCCTACTACGTCTAAGACTATTCTACTAACTATAGCTAATTAATTATATAGTTTTAGAACTAGCTCTTATACTTAGAGTAGAGAATAGTGTAATTAGATTAGGCTTATAGTGTTAAGGTAGAGGTAATTAATAAGATAGTTAAATTAGCTTATAGAAATAATATTAAGATAATTAATAAGGTAGTTAAATTAGCTTATAGAAATAATGTTAAGATAATTAATAAAGTAGTTAAATTAGCTTATAGTATTAACGTTAAGAAATTAGTAAAGTAGTTAAATTAGCTTGCAGTATTAACGTAGAGATAAGCAAAGATATAGTTAGATAGGCTTATAGTATTAAATAGAGATAATTAATAATATAGTTAGATTAGCTTATAGTATTAAATAAAGATAATTAATAATATATTTAGAGTAGCTTATAGTATTAACGTAGACATAATTAATAATATAGTTAAATTTAAGTAAGCTAAATTACCTAGAGTAGGCTATCTTAGATTACTAACACTCTCTACTTACTATATTCTCTACCTAGAGGCTTCTAGTAGTTCTACAGATTAACGTAAAGCTTAGTGCATAAACTACTTAGCTTTAACTTACTAGAGCTTATACCTCTACTAAGCTTCTTTAGATAGAGTAGAGTAGTGTAGTATACTGCGTAAAGAATATTATAAAGAATAAAAGTAGATTATATAATACTATATAAGCGTAACCTACGCAAAACTACTACAGTAACCTACGCGTAATTACTCTAACTACCTAGATAATAACTATAGCGTAGATTATAGTTTAGTTCTAAACTAGAGATAGCCTATATATATATAAGGCGAAACGCTTTATACCTATAGAGCGTAGCCTTTGTAGGTAGAAACGTAAAGAAAGTAGTTAATAAATATACTATCTTTAATATACCTAATTTTAACCTTCTTACTAAGAATAACGTTTAGCTTCTTATTAGTAGATAAGATTAAAAGTTTAAGTTTTACTATATACCTATCTATATACTTAAGAGCCTGCCTATTATTAACTATACGCATTATAGCTACTACTAAATTAAGTATATTAGAATACTAACACTAGCTATAGCTATAATTATAATAGAACTCTATAGTATCTACGCTCTCTGCCTATTAGTTATAGAGTGTCTAAGAAAGGTAATATACGTTATACTCTAAAAAGTCTTTCTATTTAATAGTACGTAGCTACTTCTTCTCTAGTTACTTAAAAATAGTAATCTACTTAGAGTTATGTCTATGCTAGTTATTATATATCTACTCTTCTAACTAGCTCTACTTATAAAGACAGAGTATATATAAAGTAGTAGCCTAAGCCTAAATATATTACTTAAGATCTACTAAAGTAATAGCGTAGTCTAAAGCGCTGCAAGCACCTATAGTACGTAACTAGTTAATCTAGAGCGTCTTAGCTACCTATAGCTAACGCTTAGTAAGCTTATTATTAGAGATAGAGTCTATAGTAGATAAACGCCTCTTATAACCTTTATAAAGTTTATATATATTATAAGTCTTCTTATATAACTTATAGCAAAGATAGTCTTTATATCTATCTATATACTAATTAAGTACTAAGTAATAGTAGTTAGTAGTAATAAGAAACTCTTTTATAGTAGGCTTAAGATTATAAAAAGAGTGCTAGGTAGTCTTATTCTAACGTAATACGTAGAGAAAATATAATATAATAGCTTTACTTAGCGCTTCTACTCTTCTTCTATAACTACTTTCTTGCGTATATTATATTAAGAAGTAGTATATTTCTATATAAATAATAATATAGACGCTAGGTATGTTAAGCCTAAGACTAAGCATGTTTGTAGTAGTG
The DNA here is from genome assembly GCF_024043145.1 of Alternaria conjuncta. Taxonomy (NCBI): domain Eukaryota; kingdom Fungi; phylum Ascomycota; class Dothideomycetes; order Pleosporales; family Pleosporaceae; genus Alternaria; species Alternaria conjuncta. The sequence continues at coordinate 2,472,112 of NW_026250092.1, read as the reverse complement.
TATAAGAGAATAGTTCTATAGGCAAAAAAACGTACTTAGTCTACTTTAAGCTAGTTAGAACCTATTTTATAGTAGAATAGCTTATACTATAAAAATATTGCTATCTACGTAGTAGCTTTAATAGTTAGGTAGTATACTATAATCTAGGTAGTAGAGCTGTATTCTACACGCTTCTACTACACTAGATTATAGATTATAGACTATAGCGCGTTAGAGCTATAGTTATAAACGTAGTAGTAAATATTATACTAAGTAGTACGCAGCGCTTAAAAGTAAGTAAGAAATCTACTATTTAGCTACGCGTAGTGTATAAATATAAGCTTCTAGTTAGGTAGTAGAGTAGCTATTATAAATACAACCTAGGTATTCTTTTTAGTTATATACTTTAACTTTAGTATAAGTAGACGCTAAGTCTCTAAACTCTCTAATAAAACGTAACACTTATTAATAATAACGTAATTAAGTTTCTATATTACGTATTTCTTATTAAGAAAGTAACTAAACGCGTTACTATTAGTGCCTTCTAGTGTTATAAGTATAATCTTAGCTAAGTAGAATAGATAGGTACTATTCTAGTTAGTAGACTTAATACCTAGTTATTTATAATAGTTGTAAAGGTTATTATAGAGAGCGTTAAGAGGCGTAACTATAATAGTAAGTCTACTAGACGTAAGTGCTATAAAAAGTATAAATAACAAACTCTTACTAGCGCCTATACCTATAATAATAAGAATTTAGAGCTACCTCTTAATAATAGCTTAAAAAGCGTTTATCTAAACGCTATAGAACTTAGTAGTTAGATTACTAATAAGACTATAAAACTTAGCTAGAAGATTAAATATAGTTAGTGCTCTACGCTACTAGCTAGCCTGCGTAAGGTACTAGGTTCTATACGTCTTCTTTATATAGAAAGAAGTATTTTAGCTACTAGTTATAGATAAAAAGCCTAGAATATAGTACTAATCTACGCTAACAGCGCGAAACTAATTACGCTTCTATTATATCTATATAGGCAACTTAAGAAATAGCTAGCTATACCTAGTCTCTTCTATCTAAAGTGTATAGCTAGACTACTAAGCGCAAGCGTTGTTAGTAGTAGACTCTGCGCTCTAATATAGTACATTAATAAATTTACTAGCTACTAGGTCTCTTATAAGCTTATAGTAGATAGTAGAATAGGCGTAATACTATATCTATATGCCTAAAGCTACGTTTATAAAGAGCTAACTATATTTCTAAAAAATATAGTAGATCTAATTAGTACTCTAGAATCTATCTAGATTACGTAGAACTAGAGCTAGCTATTATAGCTAAGTCTAACGTTTCTTCTACTTAACTAAAGTTCTCTCTAAAGGCTCTATATTAGTATCTCTATCTTTAGAAACGTTATTATTATTAAGAGCTATATTACTCTTATTACTACTACTTACCTATATATCTATCTTTTATAGAGGCTTCTAGAGAAAAGGTAAAGCGCCTAGAGTTTAGTAGTATAGTCTCTACACTAAGCTAATAAAGAAGTAGGCTAAGCCTAGAAAGTATATAATAAGCTCGCTAACTTTAGCAGAGACGTAGTAGTAGATAGTCTTAATCTTCTTACTATAGCTATAGCTCTTATAGTATATAGTTATAAATATAATAAGACTATAGTCTACGTAGATACTCTAGGTTTCTCTTCTACTAGAATTATTCTTATATAGAATAGAGGTAATCTCTATTCTGTAAGTAGGTACGCTACTAGTAAAGTATACTAAGGTAAATAAGATTTCTTTAAATTAACGTACCTTGTCTATATACATCTATATAGAAGAACTATACTAGGTAATAGATATAGTTATACTAAGAAAGCGTTACTATAAAGTAGCCTCTCTACTTACCTACTAAAGAAGCTAAGTCTTCTAGTGTCTAAGTTAGTTAGTAAAGTACTTTAAGAAGCTATACCTAGTAGAAAGCTTAGATAGCTAGTTAATTAGAGTATCTAGTAATAATTATAGAAGGTTAGTTAAGCTACTATAGACGCAACTCTATATATTAATATTAAGTAGTAGTATATTATAAAATAATATAATATAAGTAGTTTTGTATAGACTTTTATCTAGAGACTTAAGGCTAGTAAGAGTAAGGCTCTACTAGTTAATAAGAAGATAGTCTCTATTCTACACTATAAGACTAGACGTATTACACTAGAATACTATCTTTCTTATAAGAGCCTATATTCTTAGTAGTTAATTTATTAGAGTTATGTATATATCTAGAGTAGTAAGCTATAGAAAGCGCTTTACCTTAGCTTATACTAGCAAATATAGTATTAGGCAACGCTCTAGATCTAACTTAGGTATAGACTAATACTTATTATATAAAGTAAGTAGTATAAGTACCTTTAATATAGTAATAAGCTCTAATAGTACTTAGAAAAAGTACTACGTAGAAGTCTAGCTTCTACTAAGATAGTCTAGCTTTAGCGTAAGTACAGTAATAGTAATAAGTAGACTACTATCTTTCTTATTTACGCTAATTTTATAATCTAATAATATTAACTATAGGTCTAGATAAGTAGCCTTAAGTTACTACTTCTTATTCTTAGATAGTAGTTTCTGTGTAATTACCTTTAGAAGTTCTATAGTACACTCTTAGTTAAAGCTAAATAGGTAAGGTAGTAGTTTAATAGACTTAAACAAGTTCTATAGATAGTAAAGCACTCTAATAAGGTACTAGGTATATTTCTTATAAGTTACTAACTAGTAGCTAATATATAGAGGTTACTTATTACTATCTATTTCTATCTTGCAGTGCTCTAGAAGCTCTAGCGCTAGTTTTCTAATATTAGATTATTTAGCTATCTACTAGGCGCGCTTAATAAGAGATTATAAAGTGTTATAGACACGCTAGAGTATAAAAAAGAAATTAGGTTTAGCGCTAGAGAAGAAGATTACGTCTGCTAGAGGGGGCTTACGTACTACTAATAGCTCTACCTAAATACTACTATATAGCTATTTCTTAAAATAGCTTAGCTTAATCTAGAGATTTAGAATCTAATAAAGCCTCTCTTTAATAGTTTATTAGGTAGTAGCTATAGTATTCTATTTCTAGAGACTGTTTAGTTAGATAGCAAGACTATTATATATCTTATCTACTAAGATAGATAGAGTAGAGACGTTAAGAGTAATAAAAGTAGACTACTCTAACGCTATAAAAATACGCTAGTAAGGTTAACTAGCTATTTATATAGCGTTAGAAGAGTTAATATACTTCTTTCTTATATCTCTACTACGCCTCTATAGGTTAACCTATTAGTGTTTATCTTTATAATACCTTTAAATATCTTATCTAGTTATATATATATAGTAATATAAAGTAATAGTATAGGTAAAGCTATTTATAGACTTAAATAACGTAGAGATAGCTTTAGCGAGGTAAAAGAGTAGCTAAACGTTATAAAGCTAGTAAGTAATAGTATTAAGCTCTTTAGTAACGCGTATAATTATATAGCACTACGTAACATCTATAAGTAGTTTATAAAAGTTATTAAGATGCGTATAGATATACGCTAGTAGAACTATAAAGTAGTAGAAGTAGTATATAAGAATATAATACGTTGCGTAATAATTAAATACTTAGAGAAGTTATTCTATAGTTTAAAGGCTATAGGTTATACGTAGGTTAAACGTAGATTATAAAACGCGTAGTAATAGTGTATAACGCGCAGCCTAATATAGAGAGGCGTAGTACTATAAGTTAGATATTAGAGCTAGTATAAGCTCTAGTAGCTAAGTAAATCTAGGCGTTACTATAGACTCTATTCTTACTATTACATCTACGCGCATTATTAAATAAATATAATTACTTACGTGCTAGCTTTCTATTAACTATAATATAGCTACTAATATCTATACGTTCTATTACTAATATACGCAAGATTCTTATAAACGTAATAAGCGTCTTTAATAGTAGTGTATAAAGCTTTCTATAGAAGAGTAATAAGACTTTCTAAGATATAGCTTTCTATAACGCGTATACCTATAAACCTCTAAATTAACACTATACGCGCTTTCTTACGCGCGCATTTATAGGCTCTACTAATAGAGATAAGTTTCTATAGTTAGCTAGTTAGGTTATTTCTACTATAGAGAATAATGCCTTTTATAAGCTAGTTTTTATAGTGTATTTACTTCTAGTAGCTATATAGCTAGTAAAAGAGACACTAGAGTATAGAGATAATAAATTTTAGGTAGACTTAGTGTATAACGTAATTACACTAATAAGTAGAATTAATAAACTATAGAATAAGACTCTAGAAGACTTAGATAAAGATATATTAATAGTGCCTATAGAGTATAAGTCTAAGAATAAGAATAGTATTCTACCTTTAGTATAAAGACTACGTTTCTAAGTAGTGCTATTAAGAAAACGCGCAGCTTAGAGCTAAGTAGACTAGTTTTCTCTAGTACGTGTAAAGTAATTATAATAGAAGTAGTAGAATATAGAGAATAGCAAACGCAACCTCTATAATAGAGGTTTAACTAGCAGAAACCTTACTAGAAACTTATCTACGCAGCCTAATAAAGACAGCGTAGAGTTAAGTAATAATAAACTAGTTATTTCTAGGCGCTATAGAAGCGTAACTATTTAGTTATATCTTTAATATATATAAAATAATCTAACTATTAGCGTAAGAGTTATTAACGTAATAGTAAAGAAAGAAGAAAAGAATAATAAAGAAATAGTTAGAGAAGATAATATAGAAGAAGGCGTATTAGAAACTATTATAAAAGAAGCGTAGAGTAGAGTAAAAAAGAAAATAGAAGAAGAAGTTATTTAAAAGGTAGAAGAGAAGGTAAAGAAAGGTATAGAAAAGAATATAAATAGAGAAGTAGAAGAAGAGGTAGAATATAGAGTAGAGAAAGACGTAGTTACTAGAGAGAAAGATATAGTAGCTAGAGAGAAGAAGAAAGAGTAGAAAAATAAAAAAAAAGAAAAGAATAATAGTCTACTATAGAACGTAATAATAGAATAGAAAATTATATACGTAATAATAGTTATAAATAATAATTAATAGGTAGAGGTACGTAGAATAGTAATCTAGTAAAACTTATAAATAAAGTAACGCTATCTAATAGAGCTGTAGGCGCCTATAGTAGACGCACTATAGAAGAAGTAAGAAGCCTATAATAATATAGTAAAGAGAAATAAAATAATAATTACGTAGCTAATTAGTAGAAAGGTAGATAGTAATAGAGTATTTTATACGTCTATAAATATACTATACGCTAAAGTAACTTTGTTTTTAGTAAAGACGCGCTAGTTTAGTAACACTAGTTCGTAGTATAATACCTAATAGTTTTTTTAAAACTAGCGCTAATAAGGTACTTTATTTATTAGATAATCTAGTAATTATTAGAGTCTTAAGCAATTCTAAATAGTTATAGCTATATTATTTAGAGGTTTACTAGAAGATAAGATAAACTAAGACTTCTACTTTGCGTAGAATATATATATAAAGTATAAGATAGTAATAGTAGCTATCTATATTAGTGTATAATAGATAATAGTATTACTTAGGTAGGCGTACGTGCGTAAAATAAAGTAGATCTAACTAGAAGATAAGCGCGCTAGTAGAGACGTTATACGCAACTATTATAGTAAAGACTAAGTATAGAGTAAAGCTATTATAGAACTTATTTAGCTAGTCTACTATTTACTATCTAGAGTAGACTATAAGGTATTCTGCGTAAGACTTAAACTAGTAACGTAGTAGTATATAATTATACAGAACTTAGGTTAGAGTAGTTTACTTCTTATTCTATATAAGAAAATATTAAACTAATAGTTTAAACGCGTGTTACGCGTAGACAAGTTAAATCTATTTCTTTAGCTAGTAAGAAAGAAAAAGTCTAATATATGTAAAGCTAGTTAAGTATTAGAAGAGTAGCTAGGCCTAGAGAGTATTAAAGAGGCACTAATTACTAGAAAAGCTATACTAAGTATTAAAATAGTAATAAGTGTAGCTTATAGTAAGATCTATAAAATAGATAAGAGTAAGAATAAGAACAATAGTTTAGAGAAGAAAGATAAGAAAAATATAGGTGTAGGCGCCTTAGAACATAATAATTAGACTACTAAACTCTAGTAAGAACTATTATTACTAGATTTATTTATTCTAGTAAGCTTTAGTAAAGAAAATTAGTAATTAAATAGAATTTAATATTTAATAAGAGCTAAGCAGAGTTAAAGAATAAGTATAGTAGAAGTATAAGCTAACTACAGAGAAGAGCGTAATTAGAAATTAGAAATTAGGTAAGATAGTGTAAAAGTACTCTGCGTATATAGTTAGATAAAATAGGTATAATAACCTACGTAGTTAAGATAACTTATAAGAAAGAACTATATATATTATTTTTCTAATACTCTATTATAGTAGATTAAGTTATTCTCTAGAAATATAGTATACTTACTCTTAGTCTTCTATAGAGTAAGACGCAATATAATTATTTTAGTAAGACTATTAGTGTTCTCTAATCTTACGCGCTAGATAGGCTAGTGTTAGATAATGTAAATAAGGTATTTATATATACACTACAATAATATAGGCAGAAAAACGCGCAGTTAAAATAAAGTAAAGAAGATATAGTAATATACGTAATAACGTAGTAATAGAGGTTAGATAACTAGCGCTAGTAAAGTAGAAACTAGAAGAATATAGACTCTATAGGCGTTATAAAAGTATAGATTAGGTAACTAGTAAGAACAGCTCTAAAGCTTAAGTAAGGTAATAGTGTAGGCGTAGTAAGAGCGTAAATAAAGTAACTAGTGTAAGCGTTATAATAATATAAATAGAGTAATCTACGTAGGTATTATAATAATATAAATAGAGTAACCTACGCAGCGTTATATAAACCTAAAAAACAAAACCTACGCGTTTAATATAGTAGCGTTAATAAGAAAGACAATAGATGCGCTATATATAGGTAAACTATAAAGTATTATAAGCGTTAATTTATTACGCTAAGATAAAGTATACCTTAAGTAGGTAGAGATAACCTATAATACCTAGTATAGGCTTACTATAGTAGGTAGTAGACGTAACGTAAGCGTGCGCTATAGTAATAATAACACTAAGACTAGTAATTAGTAAATAGAAGCGCTAGGTATTATATAGTAAGCCTACCTATTGTAAAGTAGATATAAAAGTACTAACACTAAAGAGTAGATAGAAAGGTAACATATATAGACTTAGTATTCTTAATACGCTATAAGACGTCTATATAGCCTACTTAGAGTTATACGTAAACTTTAACTTTCTATATTAGCGTAACTCTAATAATAATATATAATAGTATATAAAGCGTAGTAAGTATTAAGAAAGAGAGCGTATATAATTATAATACTACTATTAAAATCTAGAGATATATTTTAATAGTTAAGTATAAATAATTATAGCTATAAAGAATAAAGAAACGTAGTAAATAGCTAGTGTAGGCGCTAGTAATTTATTAGTAAAAGTAAAGAATCTAACTCTAATTCTTTATATAATAAAGTTAGAACTAGTATATATAGTAGAATTCTATCTTTACAAAAAGATAGTTATAGTAGATATAGTATATAGTTACCTAATAGAGTTACCTTACGTCTAGAGCCTGCATAGGTATTAGCGAGATAGATATATAGTAATTAGCTTCTCTTGTACGTAAGAAGCTTAGCAAGGTATAGAGTGTAGAGAATTCTAGATATTTGTAAGAGTTGTAATACCTTAGCTAAATAAAGACTAAGTAGGTCTATAGACTATATAAGAATAAGAGTATGTAAAGTAGCTAACGTAAACTTAATATAGGCTCTAGAGTGTTAAGCCTCTTATCTAGGTTAACGCAAGTAAAGATATTAGAATAGGCATAGCACAAAGCAGGCTAGTGCCTAATAAGATTTAGCTTATAGAACTTAGCCTGCGTGCAATAACAGCGCTAGCGCAGTACGCGGATACTAGTTATAGAGCTGTAGATGCGCTAATTTGTTAATATTAGCGACTACCTAGGTAGGACACTCGCTTTGATTCGGGCTCTAAAATACACGGTTGGGGTAGGCGCGAGGCAGGACCATCAGATGAACATGCGAGGTGCTTGCTCCGATCGGAACCCAATTCCGAAGGCAAGGCCGAACCTCCGCGCTCGCACATCCCTTGCTCCTCAGCCATCACACTCCTCACGCCGCCACGACGTCCTACAATGCACGCAAGTCGCGACTTTTCCTCTAGCAGCATCGCAATGCTCCTTCCAGCTATTGAAGCACTCTCGGTGGACGTTTTGCCCGCACGAGTTCTTACACCACACGAGGTCTTCCCTGCCCTCCGGCGCGTCTCCCTGCATCGCATGGCAACAAATAGCGCAATCCCCTTCGATCTTTTGCCTGCGCACCTGCATCAGGTCACACGCTTCGCATGAGCGCTCTTCCCAGTCACCGCGACACACAGGACACGTGAAGCCCCGGTGGTCGATGAAGCATTGCTTACGCCAATCCTCGAAGCATGTTTTATGCAAAGTCCTTCCGCATGTGGACTCACACCACACAACCTCCGACCGATCGTACTGGGACAGAAGGTCGCCTTCTTGACATATGGGGCATTCATCGTCAAAGGGCAGACGGCGGGCATGCGAACGCGCACAACGACGTGTTGAGGTCGTGGAGCCTGGTGATACCTGCGGCACAGTCACGCTTGAGGCCGCGCTTGATGTTTCGCTGAACGCTTGGCCTGGTACCTCGCTGGACGATTCGCTGGACGATGCACTGGACAAAGGTTCCCTGCCGGCCGCTGTTGGTCTTCGCGCATGTCGTGCTAGCCTCCGCATCATGTAGGGTGGGTGCGGCACCACCGGGCTCGATGCCTCGCTAGACGAATCGCTGGACGAGTCGCTAGACGGCGGTCGCGCGCCCGCAGTCGTTGGGCTTGTCTCTCGACCAGACGCTGCGGTGAGAACAGGGCGAATCGGCGCAAAGCTCCTTCGCAAGCGCAGATTGGAGAGAACATTCGGCGGCTGCGAAGACGACAAAGGCGGATCGATCGATGTCGTTAGACGAGAAAGACGAGACTCCAACTGCGCCATGCTTTCGATCCCAGCTCGACGAACGGTAAGCTCCTCGATGCGGCGCTCAGCATCACGAAGCGATTCTTGTAGCGCAGCGACCTCGGCACGTGCAGCAAGCTCTGCCTCTGATGTTGCGAAGACTGAGACATTGTTAGATGGCTGCGCTGTATGGTGGGCAGTAGAAAGCTTACCCATCGCAGACCCAGGCCGCTGCCTCACTCGCTCCGACGTCGCGTCGACTCTTCCATCTACACGATCATGCCTAGGGAACGCCTCCCACATCCGCTTTGTCCACCGGTCTAGCATCTCGTCGACTTGATACTGGTGGAAACGAACACACAAGCCATGCTCAGCAAGGCGCTGAAGTTTTGGCCGGAGTCGCTCAGGGTCTGGACTTTGGGTCGCCAAATTAACCACCAACATTTCGATCCTGTGTGCGTTATCTTGACGTATAGGCATGCGGCATTTGCGGCCACGTGAGGGCGCCCATCCAACGCAGCGGCTGTCGAGGGAAAGCTTGAGCACCGCCTGTGGGTCCCATCGGCGGCCAGCGACGGTTCCGAGGTTGGTTACATCAAGAGGCATGCTTGAAAGGGTATGTTGTTTTGGAGTATCAGGGACGAATTGCGCAATGAGTATCAATGTAAAGTCGTGATGATCTGGAGTTCTAACGCTGGATGGTGTCGCCCAAGTCTAATTATACTCATCAGCGCAGTCTTCGTTGGCCCTCGCAGCGCCTCTCAAGACACTCGCACACCTCCGCTTCAGTGTGCTGAACCTGGACGGCCATGGCTGTGTTCGACGCCTCTGAAACGAAGTAGCTGGCCAGGCTGCAACCTCTCCGTTTCTCCCTGGATAAAAGATAGGCGCAGCGTCACAGACCAGGCTCTCTGATGCGTAGGAGCGAGGCTGCGCGCCTGTATTTTCATGCATCATCTTCTGTCGAGCGTGGGGTAAGTTGTGAAGTAGTGTGGTAGCGAGACTGTGCGGCACAGTCGATCCCAGCGGCTTCCTGGAACGACATCCGTTTCTGGTCGCAAAGCCATATCCGGCTACCGTTGGACCAGACCATTTGGAAAACGGAACATGAAGCGAAACGCGCCCAAGCCGGACGGTGCGATTGCGAAGGTGCATGTCTTCAGGTATTGCGCTACCTCCGCATCCCACGCAAAAGGATAAATCGAAGGCGCGCGCTCTACATTAGTACCAAAATGAAAGGTTGGTTCGATCTCAACGCGTTGTAGACTTCTGGGTCATTCACTCCTGTCGTTTGTGGTATGTATGTGTCGAGCATTGTCGTGACTTGTTGACCGCCGCATCCACGCCTACGGAGTCTTCGACGCGCCCTCTTGCATCATACGCCTTGCTTCGTTCAAGTCATTCGATATCTCGTGGTCCCAAATCCACGCCATCCTTGTCTGCGCATTGATCCGCAGCGCTTCCAAATCGTCACCGACGCCTTCTCCTTCGAAGTCCCACAGCATACCGGCTTCCTTGCTCGTTTTGACCAGCTTTTGACTGCGCGGCGTTCTTACCGTGTCGTATGCGTGGAATACCGTCTCGAGGGTAGTCTTCGCATGACACTGCGATAGCAACTCGCTCAGGACGTACACATCTTCGATACACATTCCTGCCCCGGCGCCTTGATGCGGTGTCGATGCATGAGCCGCGTCGCCCACTAGGCAGATTAGTGGCTTAGCGCTATAGTACGTTGGTGCAGGTGGGTGGTTGAAGAGCGCCCAGACATCAGGCTTTCGGATGTTTTGCATGATTTTGCGCACGGCGGGGATCCAGTCTTTGTAGTCCTCTAGCATGTCGTCGCGGGACGTTTGGACTACCCAATTCGAGTCCTCCCAAGTCGGTCGTGATGAGAAGGCGACGACTATAGATTTGTTAGCTAAATCGACGAATGAGCGGACTTTTTGTACCATTGAACAACGTTCCATTAGCGATGGGGAACGTAAGCACGTGCCCATGGTAGCCCATATACATCTGCGGCGTTCTTGGTGTCTCATTGCCCAAGATCTCAACCGCCTCCGACATGGGGAGCAGCCCCCGATACGCATACTTGCCCGAGAACAACGCCTTTACTGCGTCTGAGTCGCCCAGGACGATAGATCGCACGCGACTTTTAATCCCGTCGCACCCAAGCACCGCACTGTGCTGCGCAGTAGACCCGTCGGTAAAATGCAAGACCACATCGCCGGAGCCGTCGCATGCTTCAGTGATCTCGAGCACCCTCTTCTTGAACTGTGCGACTCCTTCCGGTACCAGCTTAACCAACTCATCGAGGAAGTGAGCCCTGTGCACGCCACCTCCCGGTCCCTTCCTCCCTGGTATCACAAAGATCTCTTCCCCTAGCTTGACATCCTTCTTTCTTTGATCTCCTACTCGTACGTGAAACCAGTTCGGCGGGTCGGTGACTGTGTTGCCTTTGCTACATTTGACGAATGCTTCCGCGATGCGTGGATCGATGAGAGCCATTGTGCGAACCATGACTGGCGAGAAGCCGACACCTGCGCCTATCTCGCCAAAGGCTTCTGCGGACTCGTACAGCGTGATGTTGATGTGTGGGCATTTGGTGAGAAGGGCGACGGTTAGCGTTAGTCCCGCGATGCCTCCGCCGACGATCGCGAGGCTCAATGAGCGGTGCTCGGTCATCGTGATAGAGTTGTTAGATGTATGTTTCGTCGTTCAAGTATGAAGCCCTTGCAAGCAGTAATACTGCGTGAGTATCGAGCTGTGAGCCGCTATTGCATGCTTCATAAGTACACTGCGGCCACTTAGGCGGCCTTCGAGCCACCCTGGCACATGTCCGCGGGCCACCAGATGTGGGGCTGGCGCTTACTGTAAGCATCGTCTTGTCGAGAGGCGGCACGGCAGAGCTTGCAAGAACATGCCACTGCATCCCCACCATATTGGGCATAGATTTGCTGGCTAGCTGCAGCTCACAGTGCTCTGGCTTCGACTAGTGGCGACGTCGCGAGCGTTTTGGCAAAGGTTGAGATTTAGCGTTTGATTGGGGCATATCCCGGTTCCGAGTACAATATAGTACAGTTGCATCTGATAATATGTGTGTTGACGCCCGTGGGTTGGTTGCATCGCCGTGTGGATTTGGGTCGTTACTCCCTCACGACCTGGACATCGGTGGTCACCCTGATGCCTGGCGACCCCAGATCCTCACTCACACTGCGACTACTGCGCGGTCGACTTGTGGTGACCTGCGCTACCGTCTTTGAGCCTTCCATGATCCGCTCTTGACTCTCACTTGGACTAATGTCGCCGAGCGATTCTATCCTGCCTTTCGCTCCGCTGCGCAAGCCGCTCATTGCATACGAGTTGCGAGCTCCAGTCCCATTGCACGGTCGCGACACTCCCGGCCCGAGGCCGCCTGATCCGCTGATCCCGTACTGTTCATAGGCACCGCTGTTTCCTTTGTTGCTCCTCCACTTCTTTGGCCATAATGCGCCGATACTCTTGCGCAGGCTGAGCAAGCAGGCACATATCACCCCCGTAGCTGCTTCAATGAAAGACCACAGGTTCGTCGGTGCAGACTCCCAAGTAGGTTCTGTAGCCTTGAGACTCAATGGCAAGGCCGCCATGCGCAGCGCAGTGGTCAGGCAGATGAAGAAGCCTATCGAGAAAAGAGCGACGAGTCCGATGCGCGAACCGATCGACATATTCAGCTTCAGTATAATCGGCATGGGGAGTAGGAAGATCGCGAGATCAGTCAGAATGTTCAGGACTGCATTCGACCAGCTATTGTAGCAGTCAGCTTGCGAACGTCTCGTCCATAGTGCGACATACCGATGCCAGATGAAGTTGATGCATGTCCCTTCCAACTTCCTGTTGTATACACGAGGTACCGGGGTGCATTGGAAAATGCATACGAAGACGTAGGAGATGGTCCAGCCGACAGATATGGCTCCCAGCACCAAGCATGCTTGTCGGAAGCGCTTCATGGGAAACAAGCGGTAGTATAACGCCAAGAAGGCCATCTTGTTGAAACCATTGGTGAGCGTATATAGGGACTGTGTCAGCCAGAAGAACTGCAACGGATAAGTAAGTTCGCCGCGCGAGTATTTGGTCGAACAGTGTTCTTACTTTTAACGCTTCTGTGACACTACCACCAGTTCTCTGGATATCCGCAACATGCATGCCAAATCCATAGGTTGTCGATTTGTAGATGAATGCCGCAAGAAGAACAAGCTAGATCTAGACAGTGTTAGTACTAGGCTCTTATATTAACAATACTTCTCTTTTTAAGAAGACCTAATTATATAGGTGTATATAGATTTTAGAAGTTATAAGTTGCTTATTATAATAAGTTATTAAGTATACTATAAAATAGAGGTAACAGTTCTAAGATACAACTTTACGCATATAGTAATATAAGTTAGAGGTAGAGTATATAAGGCACTTTAGCGTTATTATTGCTTATATAATATACACATACTATAGCACTTTCTTTTACTTCTATTACTTTTAGAATTCTAATCTAACTATATATTCTTATTAACGTTAAATACTACTAGCTCTTACTTACTAATATAGTAAAGGTAACCTACTACTAAGTAGCTATATAGGCTAAGTATTATTAATAAATACCTGTAAACGTAAACGTAAACTTATATACTTAATAGAGTATTAAGTTATATAGATTCTACCTTAAGCGCCTACTTAGTATATAATGTAATATAACTTATAATAAGTATACGCTAATAGCTATACGTGTAGGTCTATACTAAGTAGGTAAATACTTTCTCTACGCTAAGATAGCTATAGTAAATACACTACTTGTTTATCTAGGTTAGCTAGGTTACTAGCTCTCTTTAGTAGAGACTGCTTTTCTTACTTAAAGCAATATTAGTAGTAACACAGAATAGTAGAGGCATACTAACGTACTTTTTACTCTTTATAATATATAGGTTAAGATGTAGGTTAGTATTTAAGCTGTCTTAGATAGCAAGAATAGGTATAGAACCTTATGCTAGAGTAAATAGAATATATTATAGAATATATAATTGTATAGGTAATAATAGCTGCAGGTAAGACACAAGGGGTGTTAGTACTAGCGTGTTTGAAGCGTAAGCAAAGACCTACATTTGCTATTATGACAAAAGCATCCTCGAGACCCAGCCATCCTCTGCTAGTGATTGTGCTGGATATGCGCCACGTCAACAAGAGTGTCGAGATAACGGTCAGCGTTACAGTCACCCACTGCACATCTCGTTGCTCTTCTGGATACGCGATGAAGATCATTGTCGGTGATCATGTGACACAGAAAGGTAATGCCAGTAGGTAGAGCATGGGAGAGGCATGAGTCAAGCCAAGACTTGTGCGAGCACCCTTATAGTAGACTCCGTCGTTCGTTGGAAGCAGATACACCCAGCTCATGGATCCGACGCCTTGGGCTGTTCATCCTTCCCATCATTCGAGCATACCAGTGTGCGTGTGCTCATCTTATTTCACGAATCCTCAGGCCGCTTGCAAAGTGATTTAGTCACATTGCGACGGGAGATGTGTTAGTGAACGGTGCATAGTGACCTTTGCATTACTCGTCTCACGTAACAGCTTGAGAGCAGGAATGAATCCCGGGAGCGACGAGAAGTGTCGGAAATTGACTGGGTAGGACTGCGGCTCAGTTTGCGATGCAAAGCGCACGAGGCTCGCATGTGGAAAGCCCCGTCCCGCTGTCTCGAACAAGTAAGCCATTCGAAGAGGCGGCAGGATAGACCTTGGCTGACTCTTGGCGGCATCGTATCATAAGGGTATCCGTTCATTCATCCCATCACGGCAAGAGAGAACAAGTATGCGTGGATTACTTCTGAGGCTCCCATGATGACGTTGGTTGTGCGATAGCTTGGTGGTGGGTGTCGCTGTCGCAGATGTGCCGGCGGGCGCGCACAATTCCGCACTTCCTCTACATCCTGATGTTGGCGCAGGCTGAATTCTCGGAACTGCGATTTCTTCGGCCAGCGACCCACGATAATGGTCAAAGGTGGAAGATCCAAGACCGAATGATGGTCTGAGTCGTGTTTGAGCTTTCATTTTGCGGGCCGTGGCGGCGGGGAGGAGCGCCGCGACCGAAGGCGCCGCCGCGCCGCACCTAGTGCGCCTCGCGAGGAATCTCAATTCTTGTTCCGACCCGGGTCGCTTAGGGTGTTCAAAAGTCTGCCGCCGCGCCAGCTCTGCATAAAGCCCATCTGCCGATAGTACTATATTTCGATAGGTTCACGATAGCCAAGGTGGGTACCCAGCCCGCGCAGGATGAGGGGCTGCAAGGTCTCGATACCAGGTTGTAATCCCGCACGATTAGCGCCATCCATCGTGATTCGAAGCATCCATCGTGCCGCTCCTTCACATGGCTTGCCCGTACTCCTGGCCAATCACTCATCGACCTTGGACTGAATGCGGCGAAGGTTGATGATAGGTCTGTCGGTTGTCCTCAACAGCAGCCCGCAATGGCACGCCACGTCGGCAGCCTCGCCCAGCTCTGAGGATTCTCAAAGCGCGGCGATGTCGTACAGTTTGGGTGCTTACCGGTATTCAATGCTCATAGCAACGGCAGGTACATCCCGTGAGCAAGTATATGTTCACCGAGCGTAATTTTTGTAAGCTCTCGTATATCCTGCAGCATACCTTGTCCCTGTCCGCATTGCATAGCGAGAGCTGTTACTGATAGTTTTCTTTGAACAGCTTCGCAGTAGTGATCATACCCCTCCTTCATTTTCCTCAGACTTTGCCACAATGGCAGACGCCAGTATCGTCGAGAAGGGAGTTCACGTCGACAACTCATCGGTTTCCCCAGCAGAGTCAACGAGCGAGCATGGCTTCGATCGCGCTGCGGAGAGGCGACTCATCCGGAAGCTCGACTTTCGGATCTTGCCAGTGCTGTGGATACTTTACTTGGTCAACTTCATCGACCGGTAAGTCTGGTTGAATGACCTTTGATCGTTGCGATGCCTTGCTAACTCGCCCCCAAGAGCCAACATAGGGAATGCAAAGATCCAGGGCATGGAGACAGAGCTGAACCTCATCGGCCAGAGGTTCAACATCGCCGTGTGGGTTTTTAACCTGGGTTACCTCGTCGCTGGCATCCCGTTGCAAATCGCCTTCAAGAAGTATGGGCCCAAGAGTCTTTGCGTAATGATGTTCTGCTGGGGCATCACCGTGATCGGATGCGGACTCGTGAAGCGATGGGAGGAGCTCGTTGTCTGCCGTCTGCTGGAAGGCATCGCCGAGTCGGCCTACATCTCGGGAGCGGCATACTTGATCGGCGCGTATTATTCGAAGCGCGAGTACTTGACGCGCTACGTCTTTTTTTGCACCGCAGGTATTGTTGCGGGCGCAATCAACGGGTTCGTTTCCTCGTTAATCGCTCGCATGGACGGTACAGCCGGGTATGGAGCGTGGAGATGGTAGGTTAACTGTTGAGTCCTTTGGCGTACATCTACTGACGTGAATTAGGATCTTCATCATCGAGGGTTGTGTGACTATCTTCGTCAGCATAGCCTGTTGGCCGATCGTTCCCCCATTTCCCGAGCAATGCAAGTTTCTGTCTCCCGACGAGAAGGCGCTGATGCTAGCTCGCATAAAAGCTGATGGGGGTCATGTTGCCGACGACGAGATATCGTTCAAGAAGGCGTTACATTTCCTCAAAGACTGGAAGATCTGGACTGGGTAAGTGGCATGTATGTTCTTGCGCATAACTGAACTGATCGTGACCAGCGTTTTGATGAACATCGGAGTGACTGAGAACGCAAACTCTCTCGCGAACTTCCAACCGACCATCCTAAAGGGCCTTGGCTATACCGCGACGCAAGCGCAGGTCCACACAATCCCTGTGTATCTTGTCGGCGCCGCCTTCTCGGTCATCTTCGCGTACATGAGCGAGTGGCTGCAGCGCCGGTATCTGTTTTACGTCCTAGGTTGGGCAGTTCTCGCGACAGGTCTCATCGTGGAGATTGTGCACCCGTCCAACCCGGCCGTGCGGTATTGCGGCATGTTTTTTATTGCCAGTGGATGCTATCTCGCGATGCCGATCTCGATTATCTGGGTCTCGATGAACTGCGGTTCTGGGTACAAGCGGGCCGTGGCTATTGCTGTAATTATCAACTTCGGTACTGCAGGGGCCTTTATTAGCTCTAACGTTTTTCTGTTTAAAGAGGCGCCGGTGTTTCGTACTGGGTTTAGTACGGGTCTCGGACTGGCTTGTATCGGTGTTGTTGCTGCGACGGTAACATTCTTTGGTTGCAAGAGGGAGAACAAGAAGCGCGATGAGGCAAGGTTGCAGATGCCGGAGGTTCTTGACCAGAGTACGAAGGCGCTGGGCGACGATCATCCCGACTTCCGCTTCGCGTTGTAGGCCGGACACGATGATCTGGGGAGGCACCGTTGGCATGTAGAATCGGGATGAGACGACAATGGAAAGGCGCCGTTCGGTGAGCCGTAGAGCAGGCGACTCTTCATGGATTGAGACGTTCCCGAACCCTTCCCAACCAGTGACTGACGTTTCACCAAGAGGCTGCGAGCTGACGTTAGTTGACTTGAGATTAGCAAGAGATTCTATGACGCGGTCGCGTTACGTGAGGCACTACGACGCGCGCTGCCAGATGCTGTGATGACGCGCGCTGCGTACGTCGGTGATGATAGCATCACTACGTACTCACGACGATGAGCTTGCAATATAGATGGCCGCACTTGTCGTACAGTCGCTGGCTGCCGAGATGATGGCGTTGAAGTGTTAATGGCGGTCGGATGGTGTGGTGTGTACCTGAGAGATGGTGGCCAATCGGCGGTCCGACGCCAAGCAATTGCGGCGCGTCATCGCGGTGTTCAACACCACGGCTTCTCCACCACAACGACATCTGCAGCCTCACGAGTATCGACGTTGAGCCGTCATTAGTGCTGTAATACGCAGGCGCTTCTGCGTCACCACAATGGCTGCAATCTGGTTCCTTCCTTCGCCTGGGCCTACGCGATATGACAATTTTTTGCTAGCTGCTAAGAGTCGGCATAAAAGCCGCGACACGATAGGCGCTTGCTTCGAGTTATTAACTAAGTGCATGATAGGCGCACGCGCTGGGTAGCTTGTGAGTCGCGAAGGCGTCCGGACTCGGGACCTTGTGCATCCGAAGCTACAGAAGGCGTCCGGACCCGGCCTCTGTGCATCCGACTTTCGACGTAAGCGCTAATGGATTCTCTGCACAACAATATCAGGGCTACAAGGCTGGAAACTTCTATGTAACACCAAATCATTGGTGGATATACGTACCTGTGCGCAAGCATCTTCCAAGATGCAGATTATTGTACCGAGGAGGGCCGTGTACGTTTTTGGTACGCTTGACGCTACAAGAACTTTGCTGACCCCGTGTTAGAAAGTTAAGCCCCTACCTTCAAATTTCATGCCCTTGGTTCAACTTCCAGTGCACAGTAGATGCAAAAAAATGGCCGAAGTAGCGACACTTTTCAACGAAGATTGGGAGTTCCAACGCTCTGGACAAACTGGCTGGAGCAAAGTACACCTTCCTCACGATGCTATGCAGGTAGAAGGGCGGCGGGAGGACGCCCTCGCTGGAACTCATGGCGGATTTTATCTTGGCGGAACGTACAAGTATCGCAAAACATGGCAAGCGCCTACTACTCTGGAGTCCAAAGTGGTCGCTTTGAGTTTTGATGGTGTTTACCGGCACAGTCGCGTGCTGGTGAACGGCACAGAAGTCGGCGGTTGTCTGGCGGGCTGGACCAAGTTTGAGGTTCGCGTAGACTCTTACCTGAAGCTCGGCGAGAGGAACACCATCGAAGTACATGCCGACAACAGTGAACAACCTAACGCGCGCTGGTACACTGGAGCCGGAATTCATCGCAGCGTTCATCTCATGGTTCGAAACCACAATCTGCTTTGCAAGGACGGGATCAGGCTGGCAACGCTCTCCGCCAGTGGAGTTGCTCTTCTCACATTCGAGGTCTTACTCAACAACGAAAAGAAGGATGACGTTGAAGTATCTTTCGAGCTTTCGAGAGGAGGAAGGAACGCGATCCAGTGGACAACAAAAACGACAACGTCTGAGCTGAGACAAAACTTCGAGTTATCGAACCCAGATCTATGGTCCGCTGAGACTCCGAATCTCTACGACTGCACTGTCGTCATCAACGGCGATCTCTATAAGTTCAAGTACGGTCTGCGCACTCTGCAGTTGAAGCCTGGTCATGGATTCCTGGTCAATGGCCAGACTGTGAAGTTGCGTGGTGGTTGCATACACGCAGACAACGGTATCCTCGGCGCAGCATCGTTCAAAGCTGCGGAACTGCGGCGCGTGTCGATCATGAAGAAGAATGGCTTCAACGCTATTCGTATGTCGCACCATCCATGCTCAGAAGTCCTTCTACAAGCATGTGATGAGGTAGGCATGTACGTCATGGATGAGTTTGCCGACTACTGGTACCAGGCAAAGTCTAAATATGACGATTCCAACACCTTCAACGAACGCTGGGAGTACGAAGTTGCTTCTCTTGTGGAACGAGCTCGTAACCACCCTTCAGTTGTTATGTACTCATTGGGTAACGAGATCACTGAGCCAAAATCCGCCTACGGACACACGATCGCGAAGAAGCTCCTGGACCTCACGCACAAGCTGGATCCATCCCGACCTAATACTATCGCGCTCAATCTTACGCTGGCCCTGATGATGTTTTCAAAAATCCCGCCGGGGGATCCAAATACTCCTCCTGCAGATAACAAAGGCGGTCTGGGGGATTTGGCCTCTAGCACTTTCTTCAACATCATCGCCAGCATGTTCCTCTCATTCATGCGGTACTTCCCAAAGTTCAATCACACCAATGTTGTGACCAGCAGACTCTATTCGTACATGGATGTTGCGGGCTACAATTATGGAGATATCCGGTACCAATCAGATGCCAAATTACACCCTTCAAGGATGATGCTCGGTACCGAAACCTGTCCACCTGATCTTCCTAGGAACTGGTCCAACGTTGAAAAGATTCCGAACCTAATAGGAGACTTCATGTGGACTGGATGGGACTACCTTGGCGAGGTAGGCATTGGTGTGCACGACTATGAGGCAAGCAGGTTTACCCCTATAAAATTGTACAAGCCTTGGCCACATCTAGTAGGGGGTTGCGGCGCTTTAGACATCACTGGCGTGCCCAATGCTTCGGCTTTCGTAGCCCAAGCGTGCTGGAAACTCCTGTCTCAACCCGTAATTGCGGTACGTCCATTGGACGTCTCTAACTTGTATTACAAGGCGACGCCCTGGCGAGATTCCGATGCGATCGAGGGCTGGGGCTGGAAGGGTTGTGAGGGCCAGAAGGCTTACATTGAGGTCATCACTCAGGAAGAGGAAACAGAACTTTTCCTGAATGGCCGCTCGCTTGGGCGCGCAAGTAGCAACCAAGCCAACAGATACACCGCTAGATTTTCGACAGCTTACGAGCCTGGCGAACTTCTTGCTGTTGCATACTCTGGCGGACAGGAGCGTTCGCGCTCCACGCTCCGCTCCGCTGACGTTGCTTCAGTTAGGATTGTCAACGAGAAGTCCGGTGAACTTGTCGCAGACAGACAAGACCTAGCGTACCTGGAACTTCAACTCGCTGATCAGGAGGGAAACATCGAGATGAATGACGACGATACCCTTACCGTCGAGGTACATGGAGATGCCACTCTGGCAGCGCTTGGGTCTGCGTACTATAAGAATCTGCATGACTTTAAGGGCAATGTTCATAGAACATGGCGAGGGCGAGCCTTAGCAGTGATACGTTCCGGCATCAGGTCTGGAGACGTTGTCGTTACTGTAAGCAGCGTAAGGCACGGATCTTCGTCGATTACCATAAAGCAGAGAGCTTAAGAGTCGCAATAGCTACCTTGATAACACCTTTACAAGGACGCTGACCACTTTGTCGACTTTCAAAGGCCTGATATTGGTAGTTTCATCAACGTCCGTGGGATTGTACCCGCCAGCATGAAGTATGGGTTCCTTGCGAGATGCAGTTTCCAGCAGTCGCGCAAAATTTCCACGTGCATGCTTCGCTCTGGGCCATATGAGTATACCACGTGCTTTCTGGTAGTATCGTAGAGAATTAACGGCATAAATAGCTGTGCTCTGTCGCATGCAACCGTCAAGTTGTCAAGTATCTTTTCTTATTAGATAGCCCTCATGCCATCGTCAATCTCCGTGTCATAATGCTCCTCTGCGATCTCGTTTGAAAGGAGGTGGTTGCTCATCGCGATGGTCCTCGAATCACCGTCCAATGTTACTGATGAACCTTTCCAGCAGTATCGTGAAGTCGCGAATCCTCCGCGCGAAGATCAACGCTAATCTCGAAATGCCCACTAGCGGCTCGGTCGCTTACTACGTCACAGCTCCTACGTGTCACCCCGCCTCCAGCTTATCAATCACTGCCATTCCAGCCGGACCGACCCCGCACCACGAGCACCACTATGTCCACGTCGAAACCGTTCCCAGCGCTAAGTGGCGGCTGCGTCTGCAATACCATCCGCTACAGGCTCCTTACAGCCCCGCTCTACTGCTATGCCTGCCACTGTATGGACTGCCAGAAACAGACGGGTAGCGCCTTCTACCTGAGTCTGAACATCGAACTCTACAACATCCAGATACTGTCTCCGACGAAGCCTTCGTTCCTGAGCCGAGAAGTTAAACCCGGCCTTGTCGATCGGTATGCCGAGTGTCCGCAATGTCATGTTCAGCTCTGGGCTAGTAACCACCTGGGTGAGGCAGTTGTTGAGCTGAGAGTTGGCACACTGGATTTCCCGTCGCTGATGGAGCCGGATATACACATTCACGTTGAGAGTAAGCTGGACTGGGTGACTTTGCCGGAGGGCGCGAAGACGGCGCAAAGAGGCCATGATTACAAGACGTCGTGGCCGAAGAGCAGTCTGAAGAGGTTAGATATCTGCCTGAAGAGAGCGGAAGAGATGAAGAAGAGGAGGGCTGCTGTGATAAAGGACGGTGTTCATGGAACGAGTGGAGACGAGGAGAATACGGAGGGGGTTGTGGCGGTAGAGGGAAGTGGAGAGGGTGACAAGACGCCTACCGCGGGTGATGTTGGGGCCGACGATGACGATGAGGCTGAGGAACAGAGGTTCAGAGAGACTGAGAAAGCGTTGCTAGAGCGATTGGAGCGGCTGAGTCTGAAATTGCAAAATGAGGAAGGCACGAAGAAGGTGGTGGAGACGTGTCTTGAGGATTCGAAGCAGAGCCCATAACACGGTGCACAAGGTCTCAAGAGCTTCGAAGAACGAGCGCCGTCTTCCCCTTCTCATGTTATCTCAGGTCTGGTCGGTATATTTACTATGTCATCTTTGTAGAATTGAATGAATGGTCAAGATGGGCGTGCCTGCCTTTAGGTTGTGCAGCACGTGCGCTTACGTCATGGTACTACCATGTACCAGCCCTGTGAATCGTCGCACGCCGACGGACACTTATCTCCGCCTATCTGTCTCTTTCTACTACACCCCCACCATGGCGCTTTCGATCTTTTGCGCTCTACTCACGCTTCTCGCTACACTCACTTGCGCGTCTACCAACGGCCGTCAAGCAGGACGCCACGATGCACTTGGAAGGGAGACGAAAATAGCCATCGTCGGTGCAGGACTCAGCGGCGCCAGCACAGCATACCATTTACGCGAGAAGGCTCCTCCGGACCAACCACTCTCGATCACGATCTTCGACTCTAGCGAACGCATCGGCGGACGAGTCGCTTCATTCCCAGTACCGGATACCCAGAACCGGACCATTCTCGAAACTGGTGCTGCCAGTTTCTTTACGGACGATGAATGTATCACGCAAAGCGTTGAGAAGCTGGACCTGGCTCTGGTAGACAAGGAAACTTGCTGGTCGCTTTTGGGATGTCTTCACAGCCCATTAAGAAGAACAGGCATTTGGAACGGCAAGGAAATTATCGGCAAGGCATTGCTTGCTTTGGGACTGAGCGAATGGTTAGATAAGCACGGTCTGCTCTGGATTGTGAAACCAGTCGTATGGTCCAACAACATGTCCGTATGGGATACCTTGCGTCTCCTCCACTGGAACGATCTGAAGTTAGACCCTGGGCTGCAGGCCTCGTGCGACTTCACGTCTCCATCTATTTGGAGACGTATCCACATGCGTTACGAGTACGGCAGCTCGCCTGCACTCTTCCGGCGAGCGGTCCATACCACGACTGAGAGATTCCAGCATTTTGGACGTACGGACCGATTCAGCGAAGTTGGTGAAGAGCTCAGAAGGGTAGGTCTGCATGGCGACATCGCAAAACTCTCCGCTGCGGACTATCTTACAGGCCTTGGTACCACCGAGCTATTCCAGATCGAGGTCATCGAGCCATGTGTACGCGCGCGTTCCTCTCTTGATCTAACACAGGTAAGTGCTATCGATGCGATGATGGCTTGCAGAGAGTCAAAGGAAACATCTTTAGTCGGCGGCAACATACGGCTTGTAGGCGCGATGATGAACGCCTCGTTAGCGGACTTGCAACTGCGAAGCGAGGTGGTTGGAATTGAACATGGCCAAGATCGACGCTACAAAGTCTCAATCGCGGGTGCATCCGATCTCGCATTACATGAAGACCGAGAGTATGATATAGTCGTCTTGGCGGCTCCCGTTCATGGCAGTCCACTACTTGACAGCCTCCAAAAGCTGGGCTCGCTGTCGAAAAATCTCTTGTCGCCGCTAAGTTATACATCAACGCACGTTACCTACTTCGCTACCGAGCATGCGTTCAAGTCGAAATATCTCAACTTAGCCGTTGACGCTGACATCCCCGACCGTCTCCTAACGACATCCGCGGAGTCCAATCTGATGTCGCTCACCAAGTGGGACGGAATGGGTTTCTACTGGGAAGACCGGTTTTGGCGCAAGAGGCCCTGGATGACACCAAGCAAGCCGGAAGACTATGAGTGTGCGAACGGCAGATTTCATTACGAGAACTTGTATCGTGTGATGACCCGTCGACACGTCTCCGATCGCGGGCTTGCTGCCATGATTGGGAAGAGCTGGGAGGATGGTCAGAATGCTACCGATGTCGGTTTCAGCTGGGTGCATCGACAAGAATGGAACAAATCGGTCCCGAAATTCGGTAATGAGAGGGATATATCGGAAGATATTGAGGTGATGGAGGGTCTTTTCTGGCTTGGTGGTTCGGATGAGGTCATGTCTTCACTCGAGATGAGTTGTAAAATGGGGAGGAATGTGGCCTCGAAAATCATACACGCGCAGGACCGGGAAACCTCTAGGCGCGCACATGGCGAACTGTATTTGCGATAGGTCAAAACGCGAGTGGGTATCACGAACACATCGAGTCACAGGCATTGCGATTGTGTATCCATGTGATGCTTTACCGGCTACGTTGACTTTTTCAAGGCCTATAGCTCATTACGAGGGGCGATATAGTCATCAAAATACATCAACTAGGGCGTCACGGGCGCTCCTTTTCCCCCACCCCGGGAGTAGCGCAGTGAGATTGGGAAGTGAAAGAGTAGGATGGAATCCAAGAGGTACACAACGCACGGCCTATGCCTTCAATATATATACACGACTTCCCCTCTACCCTCCCCGATCTTAGACCCCTCGAAAAGCCAGTCGCAACATACTCCGATAGTCGCTCGCGAATATGTATCCCGCCAGGGTGGCGGTTTTCTTCCTTCTCTGCCTCCTGACATCTCTTATTCAGCCATGTAGTGGTCAGAATGTGGGTATCCAGACTTCTCCGATCTTCAAGGGCTCGAACTGCGATGCTGGTCAAGAGCGCATCATTCGCCAAGCACTTTCAGACGCTGTAAGCAAGTTTTTGATCCAGTTACATGTCGGCTATGCACTGATGTTGTCCTTCCATCTTTAGGTACTTCTTGCCAATGCGGCGTTTGACAATAGCGATGAACTGCTTTCAGTCACGGGTAGTAACAACAAAATTATAAACTTCGACACCCAAGCGGCAATCGAATATTGGGGTCCACCGAGCAAGAACCTTGGATACCGACAGCGCATCTACGATACCTTCTATCGCGGTACGCAAGCGACAAGAGGACGGGGTTGGGCCGACTGGTGGTTTGAACGCTATATCGAAATACACTGCGATGATCCTAGTGAGCCGAAACAATGCGATGATTCCACTGCTGCTTACTACATGCCCACGACAAGAGGTTCATGGACGTACGATGGGCTCAACTTTTGTCCCGCGTTCTTCACCATCCTCAAGGACCACTCGGAATTGGAGAAGGATATCTTCGCGGACGCGACTGGCCAAAAGAAGCTCAATACGAGGAACATGCGAAGCCGGGGTAAGCTATAACCTCAAATCCCCACCAGTTCCCGCTCGTTGCTTACGAGATATAGCCTGCACCGCTTTCCATGAGTTGCTACACGTGAATGACACGAAGACGGAAATTTGTCAAGGCGGATGTAAGTATTGCCGCGTATAGTCATCACTTTCTACGTACGACTAACACAATCAAGGCCACGATACTGAACAGATGATTGGTGACGAAAAGCCAGTCGCGACGTACAAGTCCGGCCGCGCCAAACTTCTGGCAGCGAGGGACGTGCAAAGTGCCGCATATACCAACGAGAACTACGTTTACTTCGCCGTCGCACGGTACATGCAAAAGACGTTCGGCACCTACCCCCCGTATCCACGTATGTGGAGCGTCACGAAAACAACAGCAGAGAACGAGGCGCTCGAGGACTTTGAACCAGGCGCCCCAAGTCGTCACAACACAGCGTTGGACTTGGAGGATGCCGACCCCAGCCGCGGTACCGGAGAAGCAGTCTCAGACAAGCTCTACGAGATGGCAATCTACCCAGAGTGGTATCAGCCTATTGTCCGGCAAGCCATCATCGAGCCTGACTTCGGTAGACTCGCCTTCTCCCACCCCAATATAGACGACGTCGTTTGCCAGACCACGAGCGAGTCTGCGCAGTACGATGATTGTGTAGCCGCTTTTGCGACGCTGGAGGGTCTCGACCGGAACAAGGTGCAGCTGGTTCACAAGAGGCCCGGCGAGAGGTGGTGGGCGAATGTGGTTACGACGTGTGCGGTTCAAGTCCACTACAAGGGCGACTGGTCAAAGTGTGAGGCTTCGCTGTCGGACATATGGGCTCACGCTAAGGATGTCTTTGAGGGGTGCCATGGCGAGTATGGAACGGTGGGTGGCTATGTTCCGTTCGGTGTGTCAAATTGCCCTGCGACGATTGATCTCGTGTCTACTCGTCAGTGGAGCAATCCGGATCCGTTCTAGCGTCGGGTTAACTTGTATACATAGCCGCGAATGTAGGAACAGACCTCGGGAATGTCGCATGAGATGATGTTGATGGTACGCGTGTGGTTCCTGGAAGATGAGGAACGTGGCTGCCCGACGTCATAGGGGCTCGCGCTTTTCCCTGGTGGGCGCTAGCGCCGCCACGCCAACGGCAGGGCCGACCTCTGCACATCAACACTCGCGCCATCCTTCTGGATTGCGACTACACCCATTTTCGGCCTCCCCACCAGTATGACTGTGGTATGCCGCTCATTGTTGCGCTCGATGACACGCGCCTCAACCGAACGACGCGCTCCTGCCAGTACTACCATGACCCATAAGTCCGATGAGGCCGCGCTCGCGTCATGAGCAAGCCGTGCGAACCTGTCGCGTCCAAGCAGGAACACTACAATCAATGACTCAGTATAGGGCGCGGTATAAGCCCTGGCCATGATTCTGCGCGACGTGCTGGATTTGCAGCTGGACCAGCCACTACAATCCACGGCGGGATTATCTGCTTTCTGATAACCTACACAACCCTAGGACAGCGAGAACCTTTGACGATAGCGACCAGACTCTCCGATTTGTTTATCACGTTGCGATAGGCAGTCCTCCCTGGCGATTGCGAGGACATGAGGCCGACTCAAATCTTGTTGTGAATCACAAGTGTTACTGATGATTTTAGTTCCCAGTCATTCACATTCGCGGTTACGCTTCATACTATGAATCACGACATATGCTTCTATCAATGATGCTGATAGCTCTGCTTCTTCCTACAATAGTTCCTTGCCATCGTGGAATCACTTACAAACGGCGATAAGCAGCATCTTCGCTCTCGAAACCACTTACAGCGTTGTAAGGTCGCTAACAGCTAGTTGACATACATACAGACATGAACAACGGAACACCGATGTCAGCATCTTGTACAGATGTCGCGCATCTTGCTTGGGCAAACTTTCTACGCTGGAGCACGATCCGGCCAAAAGAGAACCCAGAAGCTACGAACACTCGACAGGCATATCACCAACCTGCTGCGATCCAGCTTTATGAGTTCTTGCTGATGATCATAGTATCTTCAGGAGTCATACAGCGTACTTGCGCTTCTACGCCGCCCTCATTAATACACCCTCTATTCGGAACAGCCCTGAAGCTGACTTACCTAGACTGAAGGTACCCCTTCACCCATCCAAATCTACGTGTATATAACGCTGCTTCCAATGACGTCTCGAAGAACTCAGAATCACAAGTCTGAGGGCATGAGATCCTTTTGGTAGTCTCATTTCGTCGTCAAAATCATCGAGGTAAAGGTGAAGGCGGCGACGACTTTACAGCTGTTATGGCAGCCACTAGCGGGGGCGCTAGGATGTATATATACAGATGTGTACACCATCACTGACTTCCTCTCCATCTTCCTCCACTAACACTCGAAGCCTCACGCGGAAAGACATGGTTTTCTATTCATTCGATGAGTACGTATTGTATGCTTTCCCATCACTAGCCAAGAGCTGACATGATATCAGCGCTCGTTGGCTCGATGTTACCCTCTTGATCCAACGCTTCGGCATCGCTGCAGAAGAGTGGATGTTCGAAGAGATCATAAGAGCCATCACAAAGGCAGACCTTAAGCCAGGAACTCCGGGTGTGACCGTATCGCAAGTCATCGCCATCCACCGCCTTCTGGATCCCGAGGCCACATTCGAAGAAGCCGACGCCCGAGAAGCTCACCTCTGGATGACGGTACGTCCATCCCGCCAGTAATAGACGGTGCATTGGTTGCTAATTCGTGCAGAATGTATTCCCAGAATTGACGGACACCGGCACCCTCACACCAGAAAGCTTACTCAAGTACGCAGCCGACTTGCGGGGCCGCGGTGGCGATGGACCCTGTGAGGACTTCAGCAATCTCAGGAAGGATCTAGGCGACTTCCTCTTGGAAGACGCGCTCTATCCAGAAGACGATCCGACTGATATTGACACCGGCGACACCCGAGCAGAGCAGAGGGAGTGGTTGCGTCGTTTCATGAACGAGGATACTACGCCGTTGTGGCCAAATGTCAGAGACGCGCCCAAAGACCACCGAGTATGGTTGAGGAAGAATCTTAACTTGGTCGACTTCATGGTAGATGACCAAATACACCCTGGAATGACAGTCAGACAACGCTATGGTGCAGACCTCTATGCGGCCAACTCTTGTCGGCTGTGGGGTGAGGCAGGACAGCCAGCTTGTGATAAGCCAGCGAAGGAACTGATGATACAGGCGGTTGGGGTTGCAGCAAGAGAGATCATCGACACGTGTGACGGTGTGGTCGCAAAGATGGAGCCGTATATTGAGGAGCTGAAGGCGGCTATCAAGGACCTTAATGAGGAGCCGAGGGTTCCTCGCTAGGTGTTTGTCTAGAATGCAAGAGCTTCAGCCTCGGCTGCAGGCATGGCATTCGGGCAGGTCTTGATGGGACATGGCGTCGGTGAAACACCAACATTGCACGGTGTAATCGCCTCGTCACCATGGGCTGCCCAAGAAAAGTGGTTTTGGCGTCAATGCTTGCGCGGAGTCATGGCGACATCGGGATGTCAACGGAGGCTGAAGGAGTTTACGTGGTACATTGCTGCATACGCAGTATCAAGTCCTTGAGCCAATGACGGTACATAAAGAAATGTATCCTTCAAATCTGAACATCGGAAGTGACTTTGCATGTAAGGCGTCGATGTAGATGACAAAAGACATGTTGTGTCATCCGCTGGTGATGTGATGGATACACATGGCCGTCAGATTGCGCCTCGTGAGATAATCTCTGAAAGAAAGGTCCAAGAATATGATGCTTGCGTATGGTGAAGGCGGTTTCGTCACATCGGAAAATGCGCAGTACAAAACCATGGCGATGAGGTTGATGTAAAGAAAGAGCCTGAGGCCCACATTGCATTGATGCGCAAAGTCGAACGCCGTCGACCATTACCCAAGTCCCTGGCCGCAGCCCCCAAAGCCAAACCAGACATATCCATGCCATTCCAGTATCTGATCCAACCAACAGAAAAAACACGATCTATACGCCGCAACCAAACACGCGCACGCAAATGCCATGCTATGTTACACGCGGTCTATACGTCTATGCCAAACAGCACTCGCAAGTATAGGTAATGACCGTCATCGCCGGACCGATCGCTCGTCGACGAAGAAGAGGAAGAAGGTGTCGGGGGTATCGCAGAAGTGTGTAATTCGTAATCATCGTCGCTTAAACGATGAGCAGCTTCTCAACGTTCTCGCCGGCGCTGCGCTCGCTCATGCGGTTCCATGCGGCGTAGGTGAGGACACCGCAGGCGGCCCACATGACGGGGACGGCGGCTTCGGCGCCAGCTGAAACACACGTTAGTACGGTTACTTGATTTTTTATGCTTCCTTTTCATGACGTACTTGGGCGCTCGGCCTGCGCGGCCATCTCCATGACGCGTGCTGCGCTGCTGGTTGAGCTGGAGGAGTTGGCGCGGATGGTGGCGGGTGCGATGCGCTTGCCGGCGAAGGCAGCGGTTATGGGAACGCGGGTGGCGATACGAGCGAACATGATGCTTGATGTAGTGTTGAGGTTTGAGGATGTATTGTTGAGGAAACCGAGTTTATGTAGCGACAAGTGGCGACGTGAGTAATCTCAGTAATGACACGTATAAGCAAACGATAGTCGTGGTCGTCAAGTAAGTCTCTCTTGAATACGTGGAAAGTGAACGTGCGTGGTTTCGAGTGAATCCGGGGAAAGAGGACACAGACACGGAACACGGTTTATATAAAGAAAGTGGGCCTGGGGAAGGAGTTGACAGGGCTGAAGGGAAAGGAGGCGAGGCCGGAGATGGCGCGAGCAGAAAATTTAGGGGCGGTGAGCGATCCGTGCAGGGATGTGCCAGGTCGAGATAGGCTTGGCCGCCAGCACGTGAGTGGGTCGGGTGCGGAAGTAGCAAAGCGAAGTCTGGGGTAGCCGTCACTCTTGAGGAAGTCACGGCCCTTGTATCACGCGGAATGAACTGATGGTGAGTAGTCTTGATGATGATGCATTCCATGTACTGCGAATGCATGCGACCGACGATGAGGCGCTCCGAGTCCCTTCCGGCTCTATCTCGCAAAGAGCCGCAGAGACCCTGCTTTTAGATCGGCACTGCGGCGCATCCCCGGCCTTCTAGACGAATCTACCGAGAATTAACCAGTCCTCGCCACCCCCAGCCTCAACAACGATTCAACAACAAATCTAGTAAACGCTTTTCCTGATGCCCTTCATAGGCATTTGCAGCAGCAGCATCAAGACGTCCACTTCGATGTAGGAAGAGCCTCGTTTGATATCATACCTGACGAACTCGCCCTATAGACATTCATTTGCAACCAAACACTACCTACGTGCTAAAGAAAGGACAAGCCCTTCAAGGAAATCCTCCTTCACGCATGCTGAGAGAAAGAACTAGGTGAATGTTGCGCCAATCTCAAACTCAAGCCTCCACTCAGTAGTTCTGCCACAGGAAGTCCTCAAGCTTCCTCCCCTCGCACACCTTCACGATTGCGTTTCGCGTCATGGCCACCGAGCGTATTTCATGGAATCTCTTGTCTGCCATCCGGTCATTGCGACCACGTAACTTCGAGTCGACATCGGACATCGTTAGGCGAACGCAAAGTAACGCCGAGTCGATGCTATCACTGTGTATCTCGAGATATCCACACGAGTCTAATGCATGAGTTAACGGGTCGAATAACGTAGGCCCACACTCCCCGAAGCGAGTGGCGATCTCGAACAGTATGACCCTGCAAAGACCGTAAACAGCAAAACAATTCAGCCGAGCTATTGGGAACGCCCCTTCGTACTCTGGTTCGATAACGTCTTGCGCGCGACGGATAAGTTCCGATGGCGGATAGGAAGTCTGGATATCGGTCTTGCGTTTGTCCCTATCAAGCCGTCGAATTACATTAGGGTCGCCCGTGAGTTTCACCCAAAGCTCGGGAGTGGGTATGTAAACATTGTGAAAGCTGTCTTGCGCGGAAAGTTCCATGGTACTAAATCGGATCTTGTTTCTTTCGCCAGCGACTTGCTGGGGTACTTTCTTCGGCGTTGTGGTCAGCTCCGTAAAGTCCTTCGTTAACTTCTTCACGAACCTCGCACCACAATAGATCTCAAAGGTGTTCAGAAACTTCTCTCGAGGTTCTTGCTTTCCCGGGAAAACCACTGACTTGAACAAACTTTGGAGATGTTCCAATACTGGTATCTGGGGGCATCCAGCATCGATTTGCCGTAGCATGTTGTAAAGATGCATTACAGCGGCGAACATTTTCTGCTCGTTGAGAACCGCAAGGCCACAGTAGAGCGTAAAGTCAGATATAGCGGACATGTAACTTCCCGTGACCCAAGGTGATTGAGAATAAACGTCGAACGTCTTGACAGCAAGGAACTTCTCCAGGTTCATCTTGAGTAGCTCGATGGTGTCCCCTGTCAGATTTTGATGTTGCTGCAGCTCTGCTATCGCGCGAAGCACTTCGTTCGCTCGGCTTAGTACAATGATGCGGCAGTTCGGCGGCGTCTTTCCTAACCTCTCGCATTCGTGCAGAAAGCTACGCCCGCTTTCCAGTAGCATGTGCGTTGCTACCAATTCCGAGAACCAAGTCACCTTCTTCGAAGATTCAGCGACAAGAGGAAGCGCTGAGGGGTGTTGTAGATGTCCTTGCCTGATATACGCCCACCGGGGCGAGGCATTTTGCGCTTTGTTTGAATCCGGATCGAGTTGGTATGCTTGATAGGCGGGGTGTAGAGAAATACTCTTGACTATAGATCCGAGCAGCATGCGCTCATAGTCGTAACGGTCGGCGCAAATTTTTTCGCCTGCTGCTTGGCGATCCTCTTGAGAGAGCTGAGATCCATCGCGCGATGCGAACTCGGCGACTGCCCCAACGAAATTCTCTTTGACACTGCGCTCCTCAGACGGGTTGCGAAAGAAGTCTTGGAAACGACGCCGCTCGTTCTCGAAAGACCGCGGGATTTGTTTTGTTTCGACAAAAGCGTTCAGGAGTCTGAACGGCCAGATTAGACCAGTGCCATGAGTTAGCTCGACAAAGGATGAAGACGTTACAGATTCGCTAAATTTCGTCGATGTCAATTCGTCCGCAGTGATGTCTAACCGTAGACTACCACAGTCCCCAATTTCACTAAACACGCCCTGCTGAATAGTGACGTCCTTGCTCGCGTGACATTTCAGCCCTCTCATGAAGTGCTGAGCCATGTTCGTCAACCATCCGGCGGCTGCGAGGGATGTGTCGCCGCGAGCAAACGACCTCCAAATGGCATTCGTAGTGTCCACGATGGCCTGATATTCTGTGAGGTGGGTTTGGATAGCAATCGCATCCTCGATGGGGTCTTCTACAATCGCGGATCGTTTGGGACTAGTTCTTGGCAGGCTGTCTTGCCAGTATTGAGATACGGATCCGTCATGATCTTTCTCGGCTTCTATCAGTCCAATCAGCGCCTCAAAGCTGTTCGTAGTAGCGGGAGGGAATGCGTCGGATGACGCGCTCGGTGCGCCCTTTGTGGCCCTCTTCTTTTGCCTGACTTTTGGCATGAGCAATGCATATGCTTCAGCTAAGGTCTCATTGAAGACCTTGTGACGTTCAGTCGAATCTTGAACTTCTTGCGTGGAAGATGGCAACGCCTCGTAGTACCTGGTCAACTTGCTGCGATTTAATATGACGTTCTTGAAAGCCGCTTGAATGTCCACGGGTGGCTTCTTACCCATGCTTGCAGCCTGGCGAGCGCGGTCAGCGATCTCGCGCACCGTCAACCCGGCTGCGTGTGACTGGTCTTGTTGCTCCTGGTTCGGTCGCGGTTTAGTTGTAGCTGACGAATCTAAAGACACGAGCCAACTGATGACGATCGAAGTTCCTTGCTTGTACGTGCGATAAATCTCGGATAGGGTCGGCGGAAGCCGCTCGGGTGCTTTGGTGGGGGGTTGCGCAGACATCGTGAAGCGACTGGGCTTGTGATCGGAAATGTCGTTTCAAGTCGATTTGGTGCTGTGTGAGAAAGGGGAAGCTGGGGGCGTGTCGCTATGCTTAATGGTGGGGGAGCTCGCAGTCTTGTAGTTATGCGGAAGCAGAAAAATCATGTTCTAGGCTGCAACGCATGCAACATCCCACACGTGACTGGCTGTGAGAGTTTAGCGCAGCATCATCCCATGGTTCAGCGGGATCGCGCTCGAAAGTGAGATCGTGCATGTAAATTGTGTAGGTTGGGAAGCCTGCAAGTGCCCCCATCGCAGAACGCAGTCGCATGACCCATGCGTCGCCATCAAGCTGACCACCAGATGCGCGCTTCTTCCATCGGGGCCTTGGTGGGAGGCTGGTGTCGCAAGATTGACGAGAACCTGCGCCGTGGATCTAATTACAGTGTTTCGGCTTGGATAAGGTGCTGCGGTTGTGTAGCAGCGATCGTTCATCGCTCGACGCGTCCGGCATCGCGAGGCATGGCACCTTCGAGAAAAGGGAAAGCGCAAGCGTTGCACATGCGAGTGGACACCATTACAGCCGTGCGACCTACACAGTGGAAGCTACAGATGCGCGTAAAAGATGGCAAGATTCGCTTCACCAATGATATTGACAGTGCCTGGGATGAAAGGCTGCTGCGGGACACGGGCGGGGAGATTGTTCAGCGGACTGACGCGCCAAGCCTTTGATCAATGAGGCTAGTCTGGCTCTCGGGAACGAACCGGAAGGAACGATCTCTCGGGCTACTCATCAGCATGCAAGCAAAGTTCAGTTTTGTTCACTGTTAACAGCGGCGATGATCGCACAGATGCTCAGGTGAAACGTATTCATTTCGGCTAGCCTACACGACACTATCGTTACACTATTTGCTGAAGCCACTATATCCGCCTCACATATCCTCCCACAAGAAATCCTCCAACTTGACATGTCCGCAGACCTTGACAACCGCATCACGCAGAAAGAGCAAGCCATCGTCTTCCTGCAACATTCTCCATCTAGACGCATCCGTGCGTGTCATTACAAGATGATCGATGTCGTACCTGACGACCCCCAAGAAACACATTGCTGCTTCCAGAGTATTCGCTTGTAGGTCATAGCGACCTGAGGCTCCTAGCCCCGCGAATTCCTGCGCGCAACTTGGCAACCCATCTGGATTAGCTAGTTGAGAAGCAACCTCTTTGTAGAAGTCGAGAACTAAATCCATGACGGCAAAGTAATTGACTTTTGCCAAAGGGAATGTTCCGTTGAATTCTGGCATAATGTGGTCTCTTACGCGCAGGACAACATCGGACGGCGTAAAGCGAGCGATCATGTTCGGGATGATATCGTGCTTCTTAGCCAGTAGCCTTTCGTCCAGTATCTTGGCTAACAAGCGCCTGTCGAACCAACACTGTCTCACTAGCGTTTCGGATGCAAAGTCGGATAGATTCGAATAGTTGTTCTTCGGGTCATCGTACATCTTTGCTTGGACATCAGACGTCCACTTTCTGTTCTTTCTGAGTATTGGCTCATGTTTGGCAAGGCGAGCCATGTTGTCGAAGTCCTTCGTAGGCCGTCCCTGCATATGTGGGAATACCATCGGTCCAAGGACGTCGCAAAGATGTTCCAATAAAGGTATCTTAGGACATGGAACTCTGAGCTTTTGCAGCATGTTGTACAAGTGCAGCAGATCAGATACGTAACCCTGCGCACCCATCAACCCGAGGCCGAGCATCATGTTGCGTGCCGCGATCGTCGCCATGTAGCTTCCAGTGACCCAAGGCGATTGAGAATACAAATCGAACACTTTCCCGGAAGTAAACTTGTCGAGCTGTTTAACAGTCTTCCTGAGTTTATCGTACGAATCTGAACGCAATGGGAGAGCTCTCGGTGAATCCTCGTTGTTCTGCAGAAACTTCTGCAACGCGATCCGGCTGTTGCGTGCGAAAGACAGGACCTTGATCCTGTTGTTGGTGCGAGGCGGAGCTCCGACAGGATTTTGCCAGATGAAGCTACGACAGCTTTCGACAAACATGTGTGCGCCCAGAATTAGAGTCGTTTGCGGTGGGGAGTCGGAATCCAGGTATGCTTTCAGATCCCACAGTAGCGGAACGCCTAAAGTGAACTGAAGATAGTCTTCTGCATACATTTGTTTTTGCCAGCTCTTTCCAGGATCTTGTTTGAAGTCCACAAGGCCGTCCCATAATGGATGCTGATATATACTTCGGCACATCGACTGCACCAAGTCTCGATCATGCTGATAACGTTTGTCGATGATGGCGTCAAGCTTCTGATAGTGTTCGTCCCTAGTTCTGGTCTCGCTGGTAGACACACAATCCAGGACGGAGTCGACAAGCTCGCTGCTCAATACGCGCTGCTCCGGTTGAGCCTTGAAGTAGTTCTCGAATCTGCAGCGTTCCACGGTAGTCAGCGAATTGTCTTTGGCTTTCACCAGCGCCTCGAACCGGCGCATCTCGTTGCTTGGCCAGAGGAGGCCATAGCTGTGAGCGAGTTCCAGGAAGTCCTCTCCTTGGCTCGACCTCTTCCATTCATCGATATCATCCATCCAACTATGTAGAAACCCCTCCTTAGAATCCGATGGCCCACCTTTGAAGAAATAATGAATTATCCAGTCATGGTGGTCACCGCAGGGTGACTGAGAAGCTATCCATTCGAACAAGTATCTATGAGCCACGTTGGTGAGGAACCCAGCTACAGCCAGGGGGATTTCGCCGTCAGCAGCAGATTTCCAGATAGTCTTGATAGTCTGGACTGTGTTTTGTAGCTCCAGTACATAGGTATGTAAACCTACGGCATCGCCAACAGAGTCGTCGGCGATTGTAGATGCCTTCGTGGATACGGGAATCTCGCTTTGCCAGAAGTCCGATGCACATGCTTCAAATTCAGGCTCCTCCTCGACGACGTGTGCTAACACTTCGAATGTGTTGGGTGTGGCAGTAGCATGCGAAGCATTGGTAGTCTGCTTTGCTGGTCCGAGTTTCCATGTCTGTGAAGCGAAGAGAATGGTATAAGCCTGGGCGAGAGTCTCATTGAAGACCTTGTGACGTGCCGTTGCCGCGACGGTATCGGCCGACGCTGTGGGGAGACGATCGTAATATTTGGTGAGCTTGTTACGGTTGACGAGAACGACCTTGAACGCGTCATGAACTGTCTGTGGAGGGATACGTTTGCTTTTCGACGCTTTTCTCGCTTTTTCCAACAGCTGTTTGACGGTAAAGGAATTCGGTGCTGGTCCTGACGGTTGGTCGATAGTCCCGGATCTCCTAGCAAGGGGTTTGTCGAATGAGGAAAGCCATTCCAATATCACAGAAGTTCCGCGCTTATACGTCTGGTATACGGTAAACAGGGTTGACGGCAGCCGATCGTTGCTCGTGGGAGTTGATGTAGCCATCTTGATGTGTTGTCAGCATACAGAGGATTACCTTCCTTATACTGTAGCCACAAACCACCATAAATAATTTCTCGTCGAAGTGTGGTCGGTCCTACCGCGAATGGTCCAGTTGGCCGGCGCAACCATGGTTCGCTCCATGAGTCACTCTGCGGCACAACCGGAGAGCCATGAGAGGCCAAACCAAGCGCAGTGGCATAAGTGAGAGCCAACAATACATGAGGGAATGTCCTTGGTGTGCGGGATATTTGTGATGTTTAGAGGCTGCGAGGAGAAGACATCTCACCCAATGTGCGCACAACTAAACACAATAAGCCATCGTAGGCGCCTCGCTGAAGTGTGATTTCGCGGTAGAATAGATCGCCTCGAGGCTGCGAGGAGTAGACATCTCACTCAAAGCGCGCAAACCTCGATACAACAAACCATTGTAGGCGCCTCGCTGCACCAAAATTTTGCGCATAGACCAAGAATATTGCGGGAGTGATACCTTCAGAGCAAGAGCCGAGGTGATGAGTGGATGCAGCAACTGAGCCATCCGTGGAACGAATATGACTCCCCAGCCGCGCTAGCCTGCATGCGGACCACCACACACAGAATGCCATCAGGGACGGAGGCGATGTTGGCAAGTAATGCGCAAAGATTATGGCTGGTATGAATGTGATGGCCATTGACGAAAGTGAATTCTCGAGGATGTGTTGTGCGAAGAAGCGGCTCAGATTTCGCGCACGCTTGCAGACGTCATCGGCAAGAAGGCAGTACAGTAATCGCCATCGCACTGCTTGATATCGGCGAAAAGCCGCCATAATCCATGGAAGGCATGAGAGCGACAAAGACGATATATGGCGGGCGAGGGTGCGCTGCGCGTGTGCGAGGATGCAGCTCGGGGTCTTCATACTCCGGTAAACGTCATCGAGGGAAGCACAGACACCATGGAGGAAGGCGCGCCTGTGGACTGATGTTTAACGGAGTGAATTAATATCTAACATACTCATTGGCTGCTTTCTCGCATGCTTA
Organism: Alternaria conjuncta; assembly: GCF_024043145.1. Lineage (NCBI taxonomy): Eukaryota > Fungi > Ascomycota > Dothideomycetes > Pleosporales > Pleosporaceae > Alternaria > Alternaria conjuncta. Next base: position 2,434,367 of record NW_026250092.1, on the reverse strand, counting down.
TCAAAGAAAGCATACCTATACAGAAACTCCGCCCAATGCTCCGGCAGTCGAAATACCTATCCAGCACTCAACAATCCAGAGGACGCAGTCCCCCTCTAAACCCCATTCCCTATCCCGACCCAAACCCCACCTTCCTTCTCATTACGACATTCCCCCATCCCTCATCATGACTTCCCGCCCTTCCGTTGCTTAACCCTCGACCCAATACTATCACTTCCACTCGCTTGCAATCCCGCACCACTCGCCGGCGTACTCGGCGCCTCCTCAATCCTGTCCAAATCCTTCTCAACCTCCACATCCTCCTTGATCAACTTTTCCTTCTCCTCCGTCTCCTCATCCGTCGGCGCATACTCGCTACGGTCATCATCCGCATCCTTGTACACGACAAAGCGGTATGCGATCCTGCAGATGAAGAACCACCAGAAGAGGTTGACGGCCTGCAGCGATGCGAGGAGGGCGAAGGTGATGTATTGCGAGATCCAGCACTTGTATTGCTGCGTCTCCCAGTTTAGCTCGAATGGACCGACGGTTTTGAAGGTGGTGAGGATGGACCAGATGATCTTGAGGTTGATGTAGTGGCGCGTGTAGCCCCAGATGACCATGAAGACGAAGAAGTAGGGGCCGACGATGGGGGAGTCGATGTAGTTGAGGCATTTGGAGGTCTGGACAAGTTAGTGAACGAATCTTTATGTTGGAAAGAATTTCGACTTACAGCCAAGAAGAAATCCGACACATCATGCGTGATGTATACCGCAATCCCCATGTACGTAAAATGAAACCTGTAGCTCAACCAGATCAAGCTGACAGTAATAACATGATGCGCAACCAACTCTTTAAAGTCCTTCCGCGGCTTCTCCAGCATAAGCAACAGCACAATCGCCTGCTGCGCCCAGTAACTCGCTTGAAGGAGATAGTACGCCTTGACAACGGCCTCGTGCGTGCGGTGCGGGAAGCCTTCGTACATGCCAATAGGGTTGAAGTACCACACAGGCGTCCTGCTCATGATCCAGATGCCAAACGGCCCGTACAGCGCAAAGTACAACGCGGTATACGCCTGCTCCATGAACCTGCTCTGTTTATCCCTGTTCTTGATCCCAAGCTTTACCGCAATCGGGCGAATGAGGCGCTGCATGCAGAACTCGCGCGTGAAGCTCAGCACGATGATGTAGAAGCCGACGAAAGCAAAGTCGCGCCCGCCCTTGCCGTAGTGAACTGGGCCATTGGGATCCGCGCGGACGTGGGCGGGGATGAGCGGGTCGTCGCGTGCGAGCGGGTAGGACAGGAAGAGGCAGGCGGACAGCGGGTTTGATTCGTAGGGGTAGACAAGGTAGAGGAACACGATCGTGAGGCCGAGGATGAGCGGGAGCAGCCAGGTGTGGCGGATGCATTGGCGCTTGAATTTGGAGAGGTAGCGGCGTGTTGTTCGTCGTTTGGAGCGGCGGGCGGATTTCTCTGGTTTCTACAGGGTCTTGTCAGCGCGTGCCCTGCATACCCTGGATGAGGGTTAAAAAAAGCACTCACCGAGTCCATGCTCGTCGGGCTGTTCAGCGGCGGGGTGCTCGTGCGGTGTGTAGCCAACGCTGGGACGTCGACATCGCCAGGTACATCGGAACCCAGCGCACTAGACTTTCTTCTCCGCCTGGCTGCGCCGTTTGTTGCAGTATTGTGTGGCAGTGCGCCGTTGAGGGGAGGAAACGGTTCCGTCATCGTGAGGTTGAGGAGAAGCGGAACGCGGAAGACGGGTCGGTAGTCGCAATACCTTGTCTGTTGTCAAGGAGAAACAAAACACCTCCCAGACGACGTAGAAGAAGCTCCGAAGAAGAGCCTGCAGCAGAAGATATAAAGCGGCTGAGATATAAAAGCGGATGCGTTGCTTCTCCTTTCTCTGGCTTTCCCGAGGCTCGCCGCAAGTCAGGTCTCGCTGGCTCGACGTCCCAAGCAATTTCCGACCGGTGGAGTGGAGCCCTTGGCTTTCCGTAGCGCGTCGATCTGCTGTGAGCGAATGCCAGGGGTACGTCTTATGTCAGCGGCGTACTCGCTTAAAGCTACTGTTTAGAAATGCGGTAGATTTCGATACGACGTGAATGGTGATGCGGATGCGGATGCGGAATGCTTTTTGGACCCTGATGGAGGTGCGGCTCGGGTCCTTTCCGAAATCCGACAGAAAAACAGCAGGAGCGTGCGTCACAGGTGCATGGAACAAGCAATCGAAGTACGGGGGTAGCTACCCGGACCAAAAGCAACGGTGATATCGAAGCTTGTGTTGCGATTATTGGTGTCTACATCTATATGGCTGCTGTCACCTTCCAAAACAGCTAGACTACATGTCCCATACCATTAAACATACATATGCGCTATGCTGCAGGTCTTAGTCTGCTCCCTGCATGACCATGTGCCTGAGTCGACGCACCATTTGCTTTGATCTCCAATCTCTTCCCCGCAATCTCAAGATTCTTCTTCAATTCCGTCGTCGGTGTGCCAACGCTGCTCGCTGTGACGGTACTGTCCATGCTTCCTTTTCTGGAAAGTACACCATCCTGCCGTAACAGGCCTTTGATGCCGCCCGCCTTCCGCGCTGGAAGCTCGCCCTTTCCAGCGGTAGCGACGTAAAGTAGGTACTTCAGATTCGGTAGTGTGTGGCGGATATCAACCGGACGTAGGCCAAGAGAGTTGGACAGGATCTCAATGTTCTTGTTGAGGAGGAAGACGCCGTACTCGAAGCGATACCTGACAACGTTCTTCATGTAGAGGGGGTAAGTGCGTTGAGGATTCTGGTTGGCCTGCGTGACGGCGAGTGGATCGTCGATAGTCGATGTCGAGCCGTGGGGCGATATTGGATACGGTAGTATGACGGAGAGATAGGGCGATAGTGAGTTGACGACTTGCGCGACGTATCCCAACGCTGCCGAAGTAACGTCTGGATTTACTTCGTCGAAATTGGAGTTCGGTAAGAGAAGGCCTCGTATCGTGAATGCGAGCGCTTTGCCTTGAACAGGCTCGATAGGGAAGATCCTGAGGAGATCTTCGCACACCCTTCGCCGTTGGCCAGTGATATCCTCAGCAGCTTTCTCAATGAGTTCCTTACTCTCGGTACACTTTGCTCGTTCTTCATCAAGCGCGGCCTCGGCTTTCGCTTGCAACTCCCGCCCCGCCTGCATCTTCTCTCGTCGATATTTGATGTTGGCTTGAAGCTCGTCCCGCCTTCTCCGCGCAGCCACCACTCTCCTCTTCTCAGCAGTAACAGCAGCCTGGACGGTCCGCAGACTTTCCTCCGTCTCCGGGACTGCCTCGACCGTGCAGATATCCTCCTTGTTCGCCGCAAGTATGCCCTCAATCTCGTCGGCGATCCGATCCCGCGTAGTCAGCGCATCCTGGATGCAGTCGTCTAGTGTTGATAGTCGCATCAGCGCATCGTATGATGAAGAGGTAAGGGCCTTCCCGTCTGGGTTGTTCTTCGGCGGTGCGAGAAGTTCAGGGCGCATTCGCTCCTCTACCGGCAGATCCGTAAAGCTGGTGTAGATTCCGTCCGTCATGTGGAAGAGTATGCAGTTCTGCGGAAGTGGGTGTCTGAAGCTTCCAAGCGTCCTGCCTATAAACTGCAGCGACCTGAACTGCACCGTGTAGTCCATAAGGTACTGCCAATCCTGCATCGCCTCGCTCTTCGCCCACACCCTCACAGTAAGTTTGTCGAGTCGCGTGACACCAGGGCCACAGGGTCCGAGATCGAAAAACTTGAAGTTTGGATTCATCGCCTTCTCCGCGACCTCTGAGATGTATACCGGGTCGTCCTGGTCCTCGACATGCAGGCTGAAGAAGGTATCCGCCATGCGCCCGGCGGTGATGTCTTCGAGCTTCTTCTGGCGGAATAGCGGAGTCGCATTGGTCCATTCCATAGTCGAGCGCCGTCGCAGTCCCCTTCCATATCCGGGTCTGGTCGCCGTGCTCGGGATGGGTTCGCGCAAGCCGCCATTGCTGCGCCGCGTGTCCTCGGGAGAGGTGAGGTCGCTCGAAGATCGCGAATGCGCCAGGCCCCTGCTCTCTCTCATCGCCAGCGCCTTGGTGGGCGACTTGAGCGTACTCGGTATAGCTTCATCGTCGATGGTCCGCCCGCGCGACTTTGGGGGAGATAGGCTAAGCGTGAGGTTGCGGATGGTGATGCCTTGGAGGTGTCTGAGCTTGCGATTCTGGCAGACTATCAGCGACTACAACCCTTGTATTCTCGACGCGCATACATATGCAAGCAGCCACGGGCGCTCACGTGGTGGAGACTTGGGCTCGGCTGCCTGGGACTCGCCGGCCATTACGTCGCTGATCTGGGTGATGGGCAGGGGCGGGGACGGGATATTTCAAAGAAACGTATCATTGAGGCATTGCTATAAGTTGGATCAATCGCCCCAGCAATCGCAATGACGCAGCGCATAGTAAAGCTTGGAAGCTTGCTGGTGAACGCGTGTTTGGAGTTCCCAGCTGTCGTATTGGATCAAGCGGACCTCCGCGGCCTGGCCCGTGCTTTTTGAGACTCGCAACTTTCATCCACCACCATCGCGGCGGCCATTGGCATCACCACCCCCGCCGCCATGCCTCGAACTCTTGCCCGGCTGCGGTACAAGCCGCCGCTACAGCCCATCTCCCTTGCCAGCCCCACCGCCGCCAGCCGTGTCACCCCTCAGCATGTTGCGCATATGCAAAAGCAGATCGCTGCATATGTTGAAAGGCAGTCAAATCCGCAGCACCTCCGCATCCAGACCGTCGTGAACGAAAAGGCGAGACGACAAGCGACCGCCCAGCATGTAATCTCACCGGTCAAGCCCTACACTCTTCGTGACGTGGTAGATCCGGAAGGCACTGCCAAGCACGGCGAGATCATCTACATTTTCCGCAACACCAAGTCGAATCAGATCATCTACTCGCTGCAGGAACTATTGGATGTATGCAGAAGTCATCAATTGTACATCTGTATGCTAACTTCATAGAACCACCACCTCGAACAACTTCCCTTCATTGGCAAGCACTCGAAGCCACCCGCCCTACGGCCAGACGAATGGGTACCCCACTGCGTCCTCACCTTCCCTACCCCCAGCCAAGGCCAAAATGCTTTCCGCAAGCTACGCGAATTCCGCAGACTGCACGAGACTGCCTGGGACAAGACGAACCCCGAGTTCAAGCGCATGGACAAGAAGACGAGGGTCAAGAAGATCATGGACCAGCGCGCCAACACCAGCGCCGACTTGGCCGAAGTGCTGCGGATACAAGAGGCGCACGGTGCCAAGACGGCCGAAGAGCAGGCAGAGCAGGAAAAAAAGGTATCGACTTTCCTCGACAAGCGGTGGGAGCAGATTGACGCCCTGGCGAATGCGGGGCTGGCCAAGGCGAAGCCCACGGATAACGTCAAGTGGCTGCAGGGCCAAATACGGTCCATGGATCACAAGCTGAAGATGAAGCACCACCAGAACGAGGCCGATCAGAAGAGCATAAAGGCTGCCAAGGAGAGCCTCGAGACCCGCCTGGGGAAGCTGCAGTACGCTCTGCGAAAGGCGGAGCAGTTCAAGAACCTACAAGAAGACCTCACCAAGAGATCAGCGCCAGCCAACGAACTCGGCGCTGAGACGAAGTTGTATGAACTGAAGATCCAGGCCCGCACCCTGCAGGAGGCGCTCGACAACCCCGATCCTACACGTTCCGAGGCAGACCTTGAGCTTGATCGCGAGATTCTCGCTGGCCATCGTGCTGAAATTACCACCCTCGAGCAGGCGTTCGAAGCAAAGGCGCAGTCTAAAGTCGGCAACCACTACATCGCCCGCTCCGTCCTGCCCAAAGCCCTCAAGACACCGCCCGTCAAGCCCTACACACTCGAAGGTGTGAGCGTGCGGTGGGCCGACATCCAAGACGCCCTCTACGCAGCCGGCAAGTGGCCCGCAGCCATCGAGCACGAGCCTCTGGAGATCAACAAGGCGCGCGGCGAGACGTTGATGCTTTCTGCCGAGGAGTACGAGGCTGAGAAGAATATCGAGATTGGACGGGTTATGGATGCGCTGAATCTGAGGGAGGGCGAGTATCTGGAGGAGAAGGATGGGCTGAAGAGTTCGTTTGATCGCCCGGCACTCAAGAGCGGGATTGCCATGTCGATACCGCGGGATGCGTTTAAGAGGGCGACTGTGTAGGATTGGGTGTATTGTATGTAACAAAGTATCTTGTATATGTACTTGTGCTCACATGTAAACGCATTTCATTCATACTGAATGCACCGCCCTTGTCTGCACCGAGTCGCCTTTTTGTTCGCACCTCCATGTCATCGCATTGGCGAAATATTGTTTTGGTCGCTCGCCATCGCCGTTTTGCTGCGACACCGCACTGGACATGTTTGTCAGGCAAAGGCTGTGCGCATCACTTGCTTGCACTTCACTGTGAAGGGAAATGATACTACCAAACTTCTCCTACTATCTCCAATCAAATGAAGCGCCGCCGAGAAAGAAACGAACATCTACGGCTTGTCCAACCAGTTTGGTTTTGTGACAACGCAACCAGTCAGGAACTGCAGCGCTCGATCACGTTCTTTGTCTGTGATTTTTGGAAAGCGTAAAACCCATAAGCGTCTTCTCCTGCCGTTTTGAGACACAGTAAAGAGAGACAAGAGGCCGACGAAGGACATTCCGCATCCAATTCTTTGTTTTGGAGAATACTTCTTGCAAGTGAAGTTATGAAGACGTGAAGGACCGGCAATGGGCGAAGTTTATATACCCACAATCGTGGGCACCACCGCAATGGGTTCACACCTTGCAAAATCCGTTGCCAAGGGCCAGGAAGCGTTCCCAAACGCCATGGATGTCAACGTGTGTACTTTGAACAAAAGCTGAGCTTCGACTCAGCCACATATAGCTGATGATCTGATTTTTTGATAGAGTCAGGTTCGCGACAAAGTCCCAGAAAACAAAGACATGGGAACTTGTCTAGAGGTATTTTGGTGAAATGTAGAGGTCGTGTGAGTATAAGAAGGAAGGGAGGTGAAGATGATGTTGAGTTTATATACCCGCAATCCAGAGCAGCGCTGTCATACACATGTCTTTGGCGTTTCTTGAAAAGGCAATCGCGAGACCGCGCAACGAAGGCATGAAGTACTGTGCATCAACTTTGAACAAACTTCCATGTCTCGCGTTCTCACATATCGAGAGAGACTCATGCTTTCAGGTCGAACCGGACTTGCGACGAAGGCGAGGCAAACGCAGACATTGTCCATGGTAACGGAAGTTTTTGATGAAATGGGAGACGTTGTGTGGGTAAGAAAGAAGCCTGTGAGGAACCCGTGAGCTGTATATATCCGCACGCCCAGGCAGTACTAGCATGACTTTATCAGAATGCGACTTTTGATGACAGTATTTGAGCTCGCGCAAGGAAGACATGTCTTTTCACTGAAGTCTTTTGTACAAGCCTCACGTCGTGCTTCGCACATTTAGTACACGTTGGGACTTTTGAGTTAAATCGGACTTGGAGACGAAGGCGCGAAAGGCAGAAACATGTCGAATGCCTACTGCGCCTTTTGGAAAAAGAAGTTTTGCTGTGGAGATGAAGAGAGAATGCTACACGGAGAGCGAAGGTTTTATACTTGCGCAGGCCATGCAATGAACTACATCAGCCCTTTCTTCTCGTTGCTTAGGAGAAAGGAGAATATTTCGACGGTAAAGGTCATGACGCGAACCGTGATTCGTTGCAACGAGTGTTGATGTCGTGGTCCACACATGGCGCCAACCTTTGGTGTTTTTGATCGAGTGTGCCATACACGATGAGAGCGCAGAGGCCGCGGACATGAGGATAGTCGGCTCTATCTTTGGTAGAAAAAGTAATTGATGTGTGCGTGAAAAGAGATACTATAGACGGCGAGACAGTTTTTGCATCTGAAGTCTGAATCATGTTCTGCAAAGTTGAAATCAGTACTTCGATGTCATAACTGTATACGCGCCTGATCGAGCAATGTGAGGAATATGTTATCAAAGCCCATTTCCTCTAAATTAGTGACCTTTTGGATTGCCTTCCTGATCTTCCATTCCGGCTTATCGGCTTTGTTCGCGTTGAATAGGTCTTGGAGGATATCATCGACCGCCGAAGTTGTCCGCTTGCACGCACTAACGGCGTCGTTGGTAATCTTGCTGAGATTGTTGATTCCTTCCTCGATCACCATCCGGCGTGTTGTCATCCAGGCACCGTAGTCTTCCTTGGTAGGGACGCACTCTGCTTCGCCTCCACCGACGCGCTTGGCCAGGGCATCCATTGCTACACTTCCTTCGCGAATGGACTGGTCACCTTCCTCTATGACTTCTTGACGCTGCTGCTCGATTGCTCGCTGGAAAGCGCCCAGACGCTCGGCGATGAACCCTTCCACGGTCGCAACGTTAACTGCATCGTCATCCTCGTAAGCTTGAGGCCAGTTGTCTGTGGAGACTCTCGCAGCGACAAACGCGTCTTGGACGAACTGGTATAGGCTCTTTCGTAACCGAAGTGAGACCGTATCTCGGGTCGCTGTCGACATCGTGTTGCGTGTTTTGGTATGTGGTGAGGTGAGATGTGCGACAAGGGCGGAAGACCAAGGAAGGATCAGAGACGTGTGAAAAGTGCGAGGCAGGTGCGTAGCAAACACGCGTGGCTGTCACGCCAGCGATTCCAGGAAGGTACGCAAAGATCTTCTGAACACTCGCGCAATCTGATAAAATGTACTGTAACTGGGGGGCATGAACACACAGCACGTAGTCAAATGTCGATGCACTGCCAGATTGTTGACCTGATGTATTCATCGTGAGTTACCTACTTTCCTCCTGACATTATGCTTTTCTCAACTGCGTCTTTTCTGTGTTCTACGCTGTCGTCACCGTCGCCGCCGTCTTCGCCCAATGCAAACCCCAAAGGCTACGCAGACATGTCAAGCTGCTCGAACAACCGCGTAACTAGCCAAAGCTGCTCCCTGTCTACGATGAGAGTGCGTCATACCTGAGACGAGGGGACATACCAAGCCTAGCGTCAACGGCGTCGATGTAAGAACGCAAGCATATGTCGAATCGTTGAGAATGTCTAGAAATGCTCATGGAATTGTTGCTCGCGGAAATGCGAAGCTCATCTAAGAGCACTCTACAGACATCCTGGTCGGTGCGATACTGAGCGACAAATGTCTCCAGAAATGTCTTGACTCGTTGTTGTGTACTGCCGTCGTAGAGTTTGGGGTGGTCCAAACTAGTGCATGCATCTTGGAGGTAGGCGTCTAAGACCCCCTCAAGAGCAGCAACTGCCGCATTTTGCTGATCATGCGCCGCACTTTTCTGATCGCGAACAGCAGCGTTGACACGGTCGAACAATAGGTCGAGCTTGAGCTCGATGCTTGTAGATGAGGGTAACGCTCTTTCAAGGATTTCAGGAACTCGTCGGTCTATCTGATGGTGTAGACTGATTTTCAGTTTCTCTGAGGCAAGGATGCGTCTCCTCATGGAGCCGAGCACTCGGGCGAGCATGAACTCTTCTCCGGGATAGACCTCGCCCAATTCAAGCTCCTGGCTCACCTCGATCAGAAGTGCCATCATACGATCCAACAGTTCTGTCATAGTTCCAATGGTGAAGACCAGGCCGTCCATCTCGGAGTTGACATTTTTCTTAGCTGGTCGAAACCATTTACCCTTGCGCTCAGCAACTCCGCCGAGAGCGCTTTGAAGAGTGACCCCGAGTCGTTTTACGATCGCCTGATGAACACTCTTTTGTTTCGCGATCTCTTCGCTCGACCTGCGACACTGTTAGTAATCTAGTGATACCGATCATCATCATCACTCACTTGTTGTGTGCTTCTCCGAGGTCAGCCTCATTTTTGCGCTTAAGATCCTCGTGTTTGATCTCGAACTCCCGTCTCTGCTTCTCCAGAGCTGCTTTGAGGCCTGCGGTGTGCTTGGTCTCCATGTCCTTGAGGTCTGTGGTGTGCTTGATCTCCACGTCCTTGAGGTCTGCGGCGTGTTTGGCCTCAACATCCCTGAGCTTGTGACGAAATGCGGCGGCTTGTAGTAGAAGAACGCGAGATTGCTTCTCGTCGGCGTGCTCCTCGGCGTGACGCTTGGTGAGAGCAGTCTGTTTATCGAGTTCCTCTTCGTGCTTGTTCTCGACTTCGGAGGGCTGGTAGGGCTGCGCAGCCGCTTGGTGCACCTGCCTGTTCGGGTGGGCAAGGGTGCGCATATGGGCAACGAACCTGTCCGTGCAACCCACCATTATCCTTAGACCAGATAGGTCGCGAGTTCAGGCGTAGAGAGATATGAATGAAGACGAGAGAGGGGAAGTGTGAATACGAGCTGGTTTGGGTACCGACTATGTAAGTCCAGGCAGGGGCGCGCGAAGAGATTTTCGCGCTCGTGGAATTGTCCAAGCGTGTTACTTTTGAGTGAAAGGGACACAGTTGTAAACTGCAGATTGCATCTCACAGATATGTATATTCAGATAGCGACGACGTCTACCAATCACGGCAGTTGACCAAGATCTAAGATTTGAAACAGAGTAACTTGAGCTGGGGTACATGTGTTGTGAAAGAAAAGAGTTCAAGGACGGACATGTGATAAGCTGCAAAAGTTTAGGTAATCATGAAATTTCAGCGTCGGTTGGGGAAGATTACTCAACTGCCCGCGTCAATACAAGCTGTAATAGCATCTGACTGTGCCCAAAGATATCAGCTAGCTAATGCAGCCATGCTATTCTTTCAACGACCACTCCAAATTACCTACTACTTCAAATATATCAAACCACACAACCCAAACAAAAAGGTACGTGGCAGTAATCATGATGTCCCAACCTCAGTGAGCGCCTTCGTCGTCTCCATAGCGAACTTCTCCAACTCCTTGAACTCCTGGTACTCGTCCGGGAAATTCTCCTCAAACTCCTGCCAATCGTCTAGCAGCCGGTGCTCTTCTCGAATCTCCTCAACGGCTTCACGCATGCTCTGGAGCCTTGTCTTGAAGTCCGTGATTTCTTCCATTTCTGCGCTCATGCCGGCCTCGTACTCGGCCTTCTGCAGCTTCTTACGGGAAGCTACCTCTTTCTCTAGGGTCTTGTCGTAGTCGGCGTAATCTTTGACCCATTGGGTGTTCGCCATCCACACATTTCCGCGTTCCTGGGGCTTAGACCTGCTCAGGCTGAGGCTCAAACTACTGGCTTCTGCTTGACCGATGCTGAGGCCGCCAGCGAAGTAGTATGCGCGTGCAAGGCGGGCAAGAAGCATATAGGCGACAGGACCGCCAGTGTCATCGGGGATAAGACAGATGGTGAAGTGATGCATCTCGACCGGGTTGAAGTTCTTCCAGCTCTCAAGACAGCATTTGGTGAAGGCGAGCAGTGAACTCGTTCCAGTCAAGGTGTCTCCGTGTTGCGACCTATCTTGATGGCCTTTGCTTGCGTAGCCGATAAACTGCAGGGAAGGAATATAGGCCTTGTTGTCCTTCTCGGCCTGGTCGGCGAGCCGAGTCAGCGCGCGGGAAAAGCCTTGCAGCACTCGCTTCTTTCCGACATCGACGTCGCCTTTGCTGCCCTCGATGAAGTGGCGCCGTCCGCTGATGGTGTAGCGAATGTGCCAGTCTTCACCAAGCGCCTTCTTGTCGATCTCATACGCCATATCCGCAGCGCTGTCTGTGCTATATTGATTCGCGTACTGCATAGCGACCAAAGCAAGGTCGCGTGCGTGAGCGACGGAAAGTGCCTCTTGTCCCACACCAACCGTCATCTGTCGCAGATAGATAGTCGCCTGGCTATCGGCGCGGTCTTCGTACGACTGGATGACTTTGCGCAGGTCGCTATCGCCTTTGACCGTGGCGTTCACGTCTCCAGCACACATGGCTTTGAGTATCGCGGGTTCGACGGTAGACAAGGCGTCATCGGAGACATTGGTCCAATCTTCGAGGCTGCAGCGCTTGGCGAAATTGTTGTCGGTGAGCTTCTCGTCATCGTACGCGGCGCGGACTAGAGGCAGCCATCCATCCTCGTCAAGCATCAAGGCGAGCTTGCTGTACTTAGAATGATCAACCTAAGCGGGCGTACCGTGTCAGTTCATTTCCAACACAGCTCGATAGCGGAGCTCTCACGTGTTCTTGGGCCTTCTCCTCCCACTCGTCAAAGGGTATTTCGAATGCGGCGTTCATCTTTATCCTTGCGTCGTGGTCGGCGATAAGATGGGAGATAGGATTGGAAAAACGGGGAAGGCGACAGTGAGATAGCCAGGTAGGTGCAGGCCGCAAACACTCGTGGTAGTCACGCTAGCGACTGCACGCGTCCAGGCAGGCGCGCGAAGAGATTTTCGGAACCCGTGACATCATTGAGTGAAAGGGTAGGAGCGTCCGGCTACTCTGCTTGTGTTCATCTCATCTCGTGCGTCTGCCGGCTTCCCGGGATCTGCGATGTCGTCGTCACTCGCAGGTGCCGAGGAGTCAATCGCTTCAAAAGGCTAAGGCTTCGCGCTGCATCAATATTTGCTCTGGCGATTTGAGAGTATACGGTGATACGAGAGAGTCTTGCAACATGGGGAGCTGCTTCGGCATGTTTGAAAGGGCCCACACAAGAGACCCAACTCCATGACTTCTTTGGCTTCTAAATTTGGTAATTCTTCATGCAATGCGAGATTATATGTTTACTCGTGCTTCGGATTGTGGAATGAATAGACAGCTCAGCGGGAAGACGCTATTAGAGGTTCGAGAAACTCTTTTGATGTTATGAAGACCTCAAATGAGTGGCCCAGGCACATCAAAGGGTCTCGCTCATGTTTTGAGAGACAGAGACAGGAGGAACACCCCCATAATATTCTCTGCAACTGCTTTTGGTCATTACTCCCGAAGTGCGAGGATGCTTGGTGTTCGTCTCTCACATGGCGACGAGAAGATAACCTTGGAAACGCCTCGACGAGCGGACGCCATTTTGTCGTTACGATGTTGTTCTGACATCGAAGGAACATTGCGAGGCGTGCCGAAACTTGCAATCATGGAAAGTCGAGGACTATTTTCCGAAAGACCGCGCGAAGCCGGCTCATAGTAATGACCACAGTAGAGTTTGGATATTCGTAAATTGTAGAAGATGTTGTAACAGTCTCGGACTCTCTGCTCACTATATGTATTTGGGGAATCATCGAGGCGGAGTGCAATACTGAGTTTGTGGCGCTGTTTGGATGTACGAGATGTGCCGCAAGAGACGAAGGAAGGCCGCACACGAGGAGCAAACTCCATGTTGCCATTGAGAACAGCTTTTGAGAGTATTGCAATCCTGGTGGATATGATGGAGTTCGCGGAGTTGCACACGCATAAGACGGTCGAAGACCACGCGAGAGAAGGACGCCAACTTCATGACATCTTGATATCGTTCTTTTTGGCGTTTTCGCAGAATAAGGAGAGAACTGAGGACGTTCTTCGTGCGCTGAGAGGGATAAATAAGGTGTTCCGGAACGAGCTGCTTTCAAAGCAACTCAGGTGATTTCTTGTTTCGCTGCGCTTACCGCAGCGGACAGCGCAAAGAACATGCGAAGCTCTTCGTTTGTTTTGGAAACCGAGAGAAGGCCAGCAACTCCATCAAGCACTGTCTTCACGTTTTCATTTTTTCGCAAAGAAGAACGAACACATGAAAATAGGCGAGTGTCTTTTTAGTGATAACTAAGTGGAGAAGAGATGTAGTCCCTTCCTTCGCTCGCCAGCAAGAATATATAGTCTTCTTGGCACTAGCTAAGACATCTACATCCTCTTTTCGCGCGACATGCTTTTGTTCATCAAGCGGCGTAGAATATACATGGATAGTAATAATTTTAGAACAATGCCCATCGCAGTCCGAGGCGAACACATAGAAACGTTCCATAGCGATTTTGGACAACCAGAAACGTATGTGTACCTCAAGCGCCATCTTAGTTTCGACATTGAAAGCGCGACTCGATGCCAGCACACTCCTGGCCCTCCTCTATCTTTCGAAACGACAGCCGGTTGAAGTCATGTCGACGCCAGGCCTAAGATTTTGGAGGTTGAGAGCACGCGAGCAGGCGGACACATCACTTCGCAAACGTGGAGTTTTGGGAAAGAACAGAACCAGAAGCCATGTAATTCCTGATATCTGGTTTTCGACGTCGATGTCGAAAGCGGAAGGAAAGGCGAGCACATAACCGAGTTCACCGATGTTTTTCGAAAAGCCAGACCAGCAAAATCATCCAAATTGGCTGTGTTCATTTTGGCGAATGAGGATCGGAAGGTATGATGAAGAAGAGAAGAAGGAAGGCGTGGAGGACGGCCTTTTATACCCCGCTCAGTCACGCGACTGCGGAATGGGGACGGAATCGGAAGAACGCCGAACCAAATGTCCATTTGTGGAAGCAACGATGCGCCGAACCTATGCAAGTAAACCAGACGACGCGCCGCCCACCTAACCCGTTACCCATCCCAATACATAGAGTTTTGCCGTACATACATCTTACACAAAAAAGGGTACAAGAAACATAACATACACCACATCTGTTCTTCCTAAACTCTTGCGCTCCTGACCGCACTCCTATTATGCGTCGTATACCCGTTCTGCCACCACTCGCTTCCAGTCGCAGCTTTGCCTTTGGCCTTCGTACTCGCATTCGCGCGCTTGTACACCTCGCGCCAGGGGTCATGAGCGCTCGATTGCTTGGTCATTTTTTCAAACTGCTTAATCTCCCTCTGGATCTCACGGTTCTCTTGCTCGATGTCTGAGACTTCGTTGCCGGCTGTGCTTCCACTCTTGCTCTTCGTCTTGCTACTGCTTGCACTGCGTGGTGCTGGCGTCGCACGTAGCGGTTTGAGGATGTCGCGGAGTTCCTGATCGGAGGAGGAAATTTGCGCTTTGAGATACGCCATTGCTGTTGGGTCGCCGACTGCATCGCCGCGTGAAAGGGTGGACATGATGGGTGTGCGGGGGGTGAAGGCGTGAGTGTACTTCTCCGGTGTTGGCATATCGGCTTCGCTGGGTACGAAAGCGGGATCAAGGCGTGCTTCTTCGCCCTTCTCCAACAGCGCCATGATATCCAGACTCTCACCATGCGGGATCTTCTCCTTGTTGCTCGGCGTGATACAATCCATATCCACCTCCTTTCGCAAGACGTGGTCAATGTCGACGGCGGAGAAGTAAGCGCATGATTGGGGAAGTTCGTTGATACCCATTTGCTGGCTAAACATTGCGCGTGTCCAGACGTTGGCAACCTGCAGCGCCATTGCCGCTTTATATCTGTCTTCTTCTTTGACGAGGTATCGGATCTCGTCGTGCACGGTGATGGCGAGGCGAGCGTCGAGGCCGTATCGGCGGGTGAGGTAGTCCATGGAGACGATTAGAAGATGGAGGTAGTCAACGCCGGAAGATTGGATCGCCCAGTTGATTCGACTCGTCATGAAACCTCCTTTTGACAAGTACCGCCGTTGCAGGGCTTCGGTGATGGCAGCGCCGAGGACAGGTGTGCGGGGTCGTTCTTGTTCAGCAAAGTCTTCCAACTTGTTAAACACGAAAGATTCAGTGCCGCCGCGCCAGAAGGCTCGTTCGTGGAGTTGTTTGCGGTTCGTCTTCTTGCCCTTGGTGTTTTTGTAGAGATCGTCTGCTGTTTTGGAGGTTTGCTCGTCCGATAACGAAGGGTTGAACTGGCGGAGAAGGGTAGACGCAAACTTCAGTCCCGCGCCGTAGATACGTCCGTAGTTGAAGACTTTGGCGTCGTTTCGCGAGATGCCCAGAATAGCGGCTGTGCGAGAGTGCAAATCTGTACCTGCTGCCTTGGTGCCCTCCAGCGTCATGAAACCGACAGCATTACCGCCGTGGAGCTTGAACGTCGCATCGCCGATTAAACTAGCGATCCAGAGTTCCTGCGAGTCGACATCTGCTCCTACAAAGCAGTATCCTTGAGGAGCTCGTACCATGGACTTCAATTCTGACCCAACACGATTCTTCTTCGCGTTGCTAGCCGTAAGCCATGTATTTTCAACCGATCTCCGCGTGACGGTGCCCATTGGTATGATCTGTGGAAGGATGAAGCCGACCTTCTTCCCCGCGCCTTTGCCGGATGCAGAGACAAGTTTCGGCGGATTAGGCACTTCCTTGTTGTAGACGACCATCTGATTCGTGATTCTCTCCCTCGCACTGATCCAGTACGAACAGGATGCGTTCATCTCCAGTGCTTCCTTGGCATACGCATACTCCGACCCCAGCTTACCCTTCTCGAAATACTGCAGATAGCCCTTGGCGAGGGGGTTGGCGCATCTCGCGAGTGGCCCGTCCTTGTGCGGAATCTTGTAGTAGACATACTCGCTATCATCGCGAAGCTTCAGGTTCTCTTCCTCAGACATGTCCAAGACCTTCAACCCCTTGTCGTCGTAGGCAAAGGCCTCGTCTACGGGCACCTTGTACGTCCATCCATGTATATCCGACCACACCAGAGGATTGCCATCCCAGGCCAGCTTCAGTAGAATCGGCGTGATGCGTGTTCGTACGGTAAGAGCCATCGGGGCGTCGTTCTTGGCAAAGAGATCCTTGTACCACTTTGGCATACCAGGCTTCTTCTGGCGGGCTGCTGGTCTCGGCGGATCGCCCTTCTTCTTCCCCTTTACCATCTTGACCTCCTGCCCTGACCAGTCCAACTGACTCAGCCAGGGATCGTTCTCATACACCTCCGGCTGATCCTTGACCTCCAGCGCCTTCTCTGTCAACGCCACCAAGCGCTCCTTCACAGCATCGTCGAGCTGCTTATATGTCGCTTCGGCGTTGTTGATATACGCATCCCACGTCTCGTTGACAGGCAGAATCTCAGCGGCCAGAAATCGCAGTGCGGCAAAACTAACAGGATGAGGACATGTCTCGAGAAAAAGCGGAAAGACCTTTTGATATACACGATGCGTGATTTCTACATCAGCGGCACAGTAGGAGAGCAGGTCGTCCAGCATGTCATTGACAACCGCACGGTCTTTCTCACCAAAGTACTCCCTCTGCGCCTTGTCGAGCGTGATGTTGCAATGGAACTTGGCCACATCCCGTAGCGAGTTGATTGCGCTTCTTCCCATCCACAGCTCTTCTTCAGTTGGAGGAGCCAAGACCGTGGAGAGGCCAGCATTCTCCTCATCAGTCGCTGCCTTGTCTTGCTTCTCCTGATCCTTCCTGTTCTTCATCCACGACGGGCGTTGGCGCGAGCACATGCCGTTGGAAGCTACATGCAGGGACATGGTATCGACGAACGCGTTTTTCGATTGCGCGATATTGTACTCCTCCGCTATCCTAGCCCTGTCGTATCCGATGTTGTGTCCGACAATGACGCGGGGGACTGAGGTGTCGCCCAGTGGGATGAGGTGGCGATCTGACTTGGTCTCGCCCAGCAGCCACGGCGATAACCAAGCATACCAGGCGGTAGGACTGGCGGCACATGCCATGCAGGCGAAGGGCGTCACTTTATACATGACTTCGGTGTCGAACGTGAGCATCGTCTCGTCGGGCGCATCGACGGCCTCGGTGGTGCCGTCGCTGTTGTACTTGGTCCAGCCGCTCCGTCGCACCCATTTTGTTGGCTTTGGTGGAGGATTCGCCCATGCCAGCTTCTTTGCCATGCTTAAGTATGGTTCCGCCGTATCCATGCCCAGCTTGTAAAAGTGCTCGTCGAGGCTGGTCCCTTGTAGTTCGGGCAGGTCAAACCCAACCGGCGGGGTCTGGTCCTGGTTCTTGCCGAGTAAGTCATGGCGACTGAGGTGGTCCTGCGAAAGCGCGACGAGTTCGGGCGGTGGTTGGGTGCTTGCGCCGGGGAAGACCTGCGAGTGGATGTGCGAGGAAAGATGCTGAACGCCGATGGGACTGAAGCGGGCTTCCGAGGGGACTGACAAAGACGCATTGACTGTCGCACCACTCAGACTACCCCTTGCATTACTACCGTCTGCATCCGGAGATTGTGTAGACTGGACTGTGGCGAGACATCGTTTGGAGGCGTTGGCGAAATGTGATGGCGCATGGACGGGTCGCGGTCGGGCGGCGTGGGCGGCAAGGGAGCGACATGAGCAGCGCATCGTCAGACTGGAATACGGCGGTCACTGCATGGCGTCGGCGGGTTGAGTCGTCGTAGTTGAGGTTGCAATTCGGTGTCGTCATGTTCAGTGTCTAGTTCACCCGCAGACTCTTGGCGCGGTGCAGTTCCCCTCAGCCCTACGCGATGCATGATATAGCACGCCCGAGCCGAATGGCGGCCGCTGCTTTTGCGTCACCAAGCCCCCGGGACTGCGACACCATGCCCAGACCAGCAGCTACTCAGATGGTGAAGGAGCACGTTGCCCTTCCTGACCTGCCCGCTGCCGCCCCCTCGGCCTGCGCTCGCCACCATGTCGGCCGACCGCTCTCACAGGGACGACGATGACATAACCCACCCACTCGACGACGCCAACTTCGACACCCCCGAGAGCCACCACCACAACCACTACTCTCCTAACCACTACTCCCCCGAAGCCTTCGACTTTGGCGAGCTCTTCGGCCACTACAGCGCCCCCGCCGACGACGCCCAGTTCGACGACGTCTACCGCGCCCCGCCCGTGCCCTACTCCACCGGCTTCTTCGACCACATCCTCAATCCAGCCGGCCTCGATCACGGACGCTATTCTCCCTTCGCTTGGCGCCCCTACAGCTCATTCACCGGAGACATGCCGCCCGCCACACGCGCACGGCCTGACCGTCTCGCAAATGGCTACGTCGACCTCACAAGCGCCCCCGAATCACCGCCGCGGAGGAGGAAGCCACAGTCGCCCACCCCGGGCCCTTCAGCGAAGCGCCAGAAGCGGGACGATGGATCAGCTGCGGAAGTCAAGCAGCAGAGCGCCGAGCCCGAGAAGATTGAAGAGCTCGACCTGACGGAGCAGAAGACGCCGCTGCAAGAGGCCCTGCAGAAGCAGCGGGAGGATGCTGTCAAGGCGCAGGCAAAGCCAGAGGAGACCGTCACCACCTTCAACTCGTTCAACTGCGTCATCTGCATGGACAACCCTACAGATCTTACGGCTACTGCGTGTGGTGAGTACAATTCATGTCATCTTAAGTGTTTCACTAATCGTTCAGGCCACCTCTTCTGCCACACCTGCCTCATGGAAGCCCTCATCGCCGGCGAAAACCGCACTGGGCCCCACGAAACGAAGCGCTCGCAATGCCCCGTCTGCCGAAAGACCATCAGCCGGAATAAAGCGACAGACGTCATACCTCTGCTGCTGAAGAAGGGTCTGGCTACACAGCCGAGGAAGAAAGTGGTTGCACCAGCTGCCGTACCCGCACCCAAGGTAGCTTGAGCACTTGGATTTTGTGATACTTTTATCGCTTCACTTGGCTTTATTCAAGGAATATAATGCTAAGCCCTCCCAGCCAGTCAAAACAGCCAAGAAACAGGCTCAAGGCCCACGCCGAACCACGACGCGTCGCACGAGACGGGAAGACGACGTGGAGTGGGTGTGAGACGGTGGAGTAGATGACAGGGGAGGATAACAATACGGGCTGGGAGGGAATGGGAGCTGTGATGAAGAGCTGAGGCTGGTCATGTTTAGGTAATCCACCATCGCGACTTCCTCACCAGCGTGTCGATAGGCCGGCTGTCTACGGACTGCATTCGCACTAGCGCCATCACGATGACGTACTTCAATATCTCGTACTACCAGATTACAGAAGAAGAAAGAACTCTGAACCCACCGAATATCCCCGTCAACTACCAACTCCCCTCCACCTCTTTATTTCAGTCAATTGTTTTACAATCCCATCACCTACCACCCAACATGTCAGACCCCAAAAACACCTCCTCCATTGCCATCCTCGGTGCCGGCGATGTAGGCGCCACAATCGCATACAGTCTCATCATGAACCCCGTCGCCGGCGACATCCTGCTAGTCGACCCCAAAGAAGAAGTCAGAGACGCTCAAGTCGCCGACCTTTCCGATGCCACCTTCCACGGCAACACTAGCACTAGGATAAGAGCAGGTACGCACAAAGAAGCCGGACAATGCGATATTGTCGTCATTGCTGCCGGTGCGAAGCAGAAGAAGGGCGAGAGTAGGACTGATCTCATCGGCCGCAACAAATCCATTCTTGAATCCGCAATCTCGGATATGAAGCCGTTCCGCGAGGATACTGTACTTCTGCTAGTCGCCAACCCTGTCGACGTGCTCACCTACTTCGCCCAACAATACTCCGGTCTACCCAAATCGCAAGTTATCGGCAGCGGCACTTTCCTGGACTCTGCGCGCCTTCGCGGTATCCTCGCGTCCAAGGCGGAAGTCGCAGCCTCCAGCATCGAAGCGTACGTCTTGGGGGAGCATGGTGAGAGTCAGTTCGTCGCCTGGAGTCTGGCTTCTATCGGCGGCGTCCCGTTATCTTCTGCGTTATCTTCCAAGCAATCAGGCGCGTTGGATAAGAACGCCATTGCGGAGGAGACGAAGAACAAAGCCACGTCTATCATCGAGAACAAGGGCGCAACGAATTACGGTATAGGCGGCGTTGCAGCATCGATATGTAAATCCATCATCTTCGATGAGAAGATTGTCAGGCCGGTCAGTACGTATCAGGAAGATCTCGGCGTGTGCTTGAGCATGCCGGTAGTTCTGGGCAGGAAAGGCGTGGTAAGGGAGATGAACATGCCGCTAGATAAGCAGGAGAAGGGTAAGTTGGAAAGCAGTGCAAAAGCGCTGAAGGAGGTGATTGAGGCGTAAAGTGATGCATGGTCTTGATGATGGTAGAGGCCGTGGGGCGACAATGGTGGGGGTTACATGTGTTAGCCATCTGATCTTTCGGGCTGAGAGTATGCATAAAAGGCCGACTTTTGTCTACTCTCTTCTTCTTTCCTATCATCCACTCCAGAAGGGATTTTCCAAAAGGGACGTGGATATATTCTATGTTCTCTCCGAAAGCTCCTCTTTTCTAAAATGACACTCGAAGACCCTCATGGCTTCTCCGCCTCTCCGCGCTGCTCTCTACCAAAATAATCCTCTCTTGAATTTATGTTCTCTCCAGAAAGTTCTCTTCGAAAACGGCCAGGGGGAGAGGCCATGGCTGGTCCAACTTTCCGCGCTGGCCCCCTCAAAATCGACGAGATAAAGTTCCCATGTTCTCTTCTGCGATTCCTGTCTTCTAAACGACCTCTACCCTCCAACATGGCCGCTTCTATCTCTCGGTACACTGTTTATTACCAAAACAGGATCAGAGCTCTTGGATGTTCTCTCTGGGACTTCCTTCTTCCGAAAAATCGATCGCGCACACACAATGACTGCTTCGCACATTTTATCACCAAAAACTGCCTCGGAACACATGCACGTTTGCTTTGAGAATCTTCCTTCTCTAAAAATTCATCATCGGACGTTCCATGGCTGCTGTCCTCCTCTGTATTCCTCATCTTCTACCAAAACATACTAGGGAGACTTCCATGTCGTCCCTTGCAACTGTCGTCATTTCACCCAAAACTTGCAGTTGCGATACTGATGTTGCGCCTGGCAAGATCTTTCCCTCAAAAAGCCGGCAGCCGTCAATGCCATGGCTGCGTCGCTCGACCTCGGCGCATCTCTGGCAAACTACAAATACAATACACAGCCTGGAATGTGGTCTCCGAGACGTTCACCTTCTTGAACTATCCGTTGACATATCCATGGAGTTCAGCGACTCTCTCCTGTACACCCAAAAGATCGATTTGTCGGGAACATGTCTTCTCTGGTTCGCTCTTTCCAAAATCGAATCCGTATCATGGTATGACTGCGTCGCTCTCGAGGTCTCTCTCAGCATAGATCCATCAACTAAAAACACCATGCCACGGTTTAATGTTCTCTCTGAGAGGCTTACCGTTCCGACCTAGTTGCTAATACCTCCACTGGATACCTTGGGGTTTTCTAAATGCATCAAAAACATACCTCCTACGCTCAATGCGATCTCCGGTTCGTTTTTCCCAAAAGCAGTATGTGACAAGTGCATGACCGCTGTTCCTCCAAAAAGATGGACTCATACCGCTGATGTTCAGTCGTCCTGCTGGTTCCAAAATACACAAAGCCACTCTTGATGGTGTGGATGTGCTTCTTCTGCTGACTCTGTTAAAATATGTCGATCGACCTGGTCGATGACTGCCGCTTTGTCTCGCTTTTCTAGCATATATGGTTAAAAAAAAACCAACTGGCACTGCGTATGTTGAGTCGTTTCGCTCGGTGTTGAGCTAAAATCTTGCAGTAAGAACCTGATATTCTTCCTCTGCCGATACCACCAAAACGGCATCCGACCGGCTAGACGGCTGCTGTTCTGTCTCGTCTCTTCGGCGAACAGCTCCAGCAACGCCTCAAAACAGCATACAATCTCGCGATATGTTCGTCCGCGGTCCTTTCGCCATTCAAAAACAGCACTTCAAGGGCGCTGAGGCTAGCGCATGAGACATCCAAGTGGGGTGTGAACTGGAGCCTACCGCCTACAACACCATGTTTCCGGGCTCTTGGATTGTTTTGAGACCTCGGTATCCGCCTGCACCCATCTTGCGACGAGCATCCAGAGGTGTAAAGTCTTCCCACTTCGCAGATTTCTCTCCTTCTTTACTACACACCTACCAGAGTGTTTCTTCAAAATGAGAAAGATTTCTTGTGGATGTTCGGTGCTCTCTGCGCCGTTTCCAAAATTCCAAAACTGTGACGAGACTGTGGCATGTTTGTCGCCCGTCCTCCCGCCTTTCAATACCAAAACTCTCCCAGCCAAGATTTGATGTGAACGAAACGACTTGGTCACTCCTCCATGAGCATCGAAATGCAACAAAACACACTCCTATGATCGATTTCTTCCGTGCTCTACGCATTACCATCTCTCTGCCTAGGCCTGAAGCGGACGCTAAGCCGTCCGAGTGTATACAAACCACGTTCCGACTCCGTTCTCCTTCTGTTCATCAATCCCAGGCAGCCTCTACAAAATTGCAGCTGCCGCACTGTCATGGTCGCCCTCTCTTCCGGTTTTCTGCATCCAAAAACTCGAGGCAGGGATGATATATTCGTCTCTCCTCTGTCCGGCGCGACATATGCAAAAGTACTTTCTTTGTGATTTATACACTGGAAAGACAGGAAGACCATTAGCATGTGCCGCGAAATGCTCACAAGATCGAAAACATGACTGTTCTCTTGTGCCTTCTTCGACGCACAACAACTTCGACGGTTCAAAAGCCATCACTCAAAACAGACATGTGTTTGTTCTGTCAAAAAGCCATGACGACCAGGGAATGACTGTGGAGTAAAGTCCGCTGTGCAAAACATCGTGTCGACGACCTCATGCTGTCTGCCGGTGCTCTAGCTGCCACGCCATTTGCGTGTTAGCGTGTCGGTGGGATATAAAACACACCTTCTTCTGCCTGCTTCCCCTTCTTCATCACACCCCACTGGTTCTTTCTCCAAAAATCCTAATCGTCGGATTCTATGTGCGCTCTTCCCTGCTCTTTCAAAAAGTGCAATTGCACCGTGCACATGGTCGCTCTTCTTTGGCTGCTCGCTCCCCAATCTCGATTGATTCGACACACTTCAAAGATGTCTGGCAGCTAGTACATGTGGAGTGCTCCTCCAAAGATACAATCTCCTACTTCTTTCAGACATCATTACTTCTCTAAATTGATAGCAGGGAATATGATGACTGCGGCACTTGATCGTCTCCAGAATCCGAGTGAGTACAAGTAGATGACGTTGCTCGTCTGGATCATTCGTGATTCCCTATCAAAACGCTTGAAGATTGGGTAGCATGGAAAGAGTAGAACGAGGGCCTCACTTTAAGCACCTGGACGTCTATGTAAAGCTCAATATTTCATACTTCTCTCTTCTTACCTACACATCGCCCCCTTGCTACCCAAATGAAGGATGCGAGCATGTATGTGCGCTTGTTTCTTCTCTCAAAAGCTCCGAGTACTATGATATGTGTCCTGCTCTCCTCTCGCTTTCTGAAAGGTCGCGACTTCAAAACAGAAAGTACAAGCAATGATGACTTCGTCTCTGCCACGTTGTAGCCTGGAGATATGCGCAGTCATTTCGAGCGACATTTGCAACATTACGAGCGCACGTATTCTTCAACAATCCATGATACGTCAAAGCTACATACTCACGATGGAGCATGTAGGGGATTCAGTATGCTGTAGAGGCGTCTATCAGCGTGAATGAATGCGCGGAAGCGGGGTAGCGGCCAGATGGCTATCCAGGAAGTCTTACAAACTTCCAAATCCAGCACCACCGAGATCCATGTCTTGTCTGCTCCAGGAAGGCCTTTCTACCGCTGGGACGTCGTGTTCGCCACCAACCAAGTAGTACATCACCGTGTCGCTGCAGTGTGGCCCGAATGAAGTCTTGGTTTCGCGTGATCTGCTTGACGTGCGAAGTAAGTAGAGCTTGCGCTTCGTCATCCTTGCGCTCCCTCACGTAGGCATACTCGTCAATGCACTGACAGAGGAGGTCGCGATATTGCGTCTCGCAGATGAAGCATTCGCATGGCGCTTGATAAAAGGTCGCAGTGCGGTCACTGGGTGTGCTTGATCTCAACAACTCCGCATTCCAAGGCATGTGCGCGGGCGCTTGCTTGGTGGCTTGCACCACTGGCAAAACCAGGTACGACGGTCAGTCGGAGCGAACAAAATTCTTAGTACAGGGCTTCTGTCGGCGGGTATGTCGGATGAAGTGCTGGCGGTGGCCGCGAGGAAGACTGTGACACCGATAGCACACTAGGCGAGCTAGAGGACGTGGGCCGTGCACAAAGTGAAGGTTAGAAAGATCCGATACGGCGAGAATTTCGCTCCCCAACCCGCGCAGAGATCTTTCAAACAACGACATCCGCGCGCACCGGATATTCGACTCCAGTGCATCGTTCCTTCCGCCGACATGAAGGGAGGTCTTCGACATCGTCTGCGTCGCTGGTACCGCGAGAAGCGCACCACGTTCTCATCGAGCTCCAAGACCACGTCCAGGTCAGTCACTCGTAGACACCGTTTCTATTTTGCAGTCACTGACAGATCGTAAAGCTCAGAGATGCATTCAGCATCGCCCAACGACGCGCCCCGATGTGAGCCAGCAGATCCTACCCTCGCCAACAGCGCAACCCTTCTCCTCCGGTTGCCCGGCGAGCTACGCAACCGTATATACGAGTACGCGCTTCAGACCGACAACGACTTGCAGTTCACCTTCCATGGGATCAAGCACTCATGCTTCGTCGGACTCGGCGCATGGGACTGCTACGAGGACCTCAACCAGCTGAAATTGACCTGTCGCCAACTATACAAAGAGACCGCAGGGCTGGAGGCCCAAGTTAACCGAGTGCACTTCGTTAGCCACTGGAGTCATCGTGACCTCGGGCCTGGAGAACAATTCCTGACGTTCATCCAACACTCCGCAGCGAATAAACGGGGACAGTTCCGTAACATTACACTTTGGGTGGACCAGTTCCCATACCAACAATCGCTTGAACGCCGAGGTATCCTGTTGGAGCTAGCCGAATACTGCCGGCAGCATCCTCATGTCAACATCCGCTATGTCGTCTCGGACCTGGACAAAGTCGGGTTTTGGATAGATGTTGTTTCACGTGGCTTGTATCTAAGCTCAGTAATATGCAGAGAGGATCGGCGTTCGGTCGCAACTATGGCGTGCAACCGCGTGCTCGATGATATGGAGGGTGAAGACTGGCTCGAGGACGCAGATGCCGTTGCGGCATTCCGCGTATCCAACCTACAGTTTTGGTTAACCACGATGGATTTCACGGGCTCTGAGTCTTTCCAGCGAGAACTCGAGACCGTACCCTGGCTCGATGCTGATGTATTCCTTGAGGTAGCGGGGAGGTTGATCGACGAAGTAAGCTGAACACGTCTGCAGACTACTCTAGGTCAAAAACATGCAAAGTGGGCGTTCTAACGTCAACTTAGATCCGGAAATATTAGGTCTTTACCTGTTGTTCACTTGAATGGGGAGTTGGCGCTGTTGTTCTGGGGATGCGTGGAAGGACGGCGGTGCGGAGATTGAGATCCCGACAAGCTTGAGATGACGATCGAAGCTTGGCACGCTAATGATGGCGCCAGGCATCGGTAGCGCGTCTCCGATCTTCTATCGATGTCCACATCAGCACGATCACATAGAAAGAACGTTGAACAACATCTTTGCGCCCTTTCGCCTCATGCAAACCTGAACGCAGTGTCTACTTCACACTCACGATCTCAAAGCATGCAAAAGATGCGTCGTCACCGGGTCGCAGCGGCTTGACTCACAAGACCAGGCGTTCACATGCTTACGCGACAGTTCCTTCTTTCTCTCACTATTTGCAATAAACCTCCAGAATCCATGACATGAGCATCGCCATCATGCTCGTCGGACTTCTAACATTCCTGTCGCCACTTGCATGCGACAATGAGGTGTCGCGATGCCCAGGGTCACCAAGCATCACCCAGTCGCACGCGTCTTCTACTACTACTACGGCGTTCGCGTTCGCCGCCCCAAAGAATGACACCAGTGTCAGACTCTCCTCGCTGTGGAGTATCTGGGTTCCAACCTCACAACCCAACGATGTCTTGAGTCCTTTGTGACTGCCGCTCAACCCCCTCGGCCGAGCACGCTGAAGTTATCCACACAATCGGGTGTACTTCGGTTCCCGAGATCTACTCACAGTGTGCTATGGACATGTCAAGTATTCATCGGCAGTTCCATGACCCACAAACGCCTGAATCGATCTAAATGTCGCATGTACAGATATATAGGGTTTGAGAGTTTGTCGGCCAAGTGGAGAAAACGACATCCATCCTCACAGTCCACAGCAATGGCAAACCAACCCTTCAAAGTCATTGTGATTGGCGGCGGGCCTACTGGGCTAACAGCTGCCCATGCGTTACACCTAGCAAACATCGACTTTGTCGTTCTGGAGCGAAGAGACGATGTCGTTATCGATGTGGGCGCGAGTCTCATTCTCGGAGCACATGCCATGCGAATAATGCAACAGCTTGGTTTACTTGACAAACTACTTTCGATCGGTCAAAAAGTGTTGAACAACAAGTCCTTCACTAAAGATGGTAAGAAGTTCGCAGATGGTACTTCCGTCCAGATCGTCAAGGAGAAGTAAGTCCTAGCCAACAGTCAACACGTCTTCAACTCCCACTGACTCAGCACAGCTTCGGCCTCGAGCCTATCGCATTCCATCGCGCCGAACTCGTACAAGCCCTGCTAGAAGGCCTTCCCGACGAAGCAAGAAAGAAATACCATGTTGGCCAGAAAGTGGTCGACATCGCGACAACCGAGACCGGCGTCGTAGTCACCTGCGCCAACGGCACAACGTTTACCGGATCTATGGTCCTCGGAGCCGATGGAGTGCACAGCCAAACGCGCAAGATCATGCACAAGCTCTCAGCAGAAGACCGCTTCTCAGCCTGCCGTAACCCAGAACCGCCCTTCTCCGCCCACTACCGTTGTCTATGGTCCAATATCCCACGGCCATGCGCAGCTGGTTTGGGAAACAACACACAGGGTAAAGACCGCTCTCTCATGTGGATCACTGGTCGGGAACGCGCTTGGTTGTTGCTGTACGAAAAGCTTCCAGAACCGACCCAGGAGCCGAAACGATATACAAAGGAGGAAATGGATGACTTCGCCGCTAGCTTCGCAGACTGGCCTGTCAATGACGACTTGAAGGTCAAGGACATCTACGATAGCTCGACCGCAGGCATGTCGAATCTAGACGAAGGCGTGCTCGAGCATTGGAGCTTGGGACGCATCGTGCTCGCCGGCGACGCATGTCACAAGTTCACACCGAATGCAGGTCTAGGTTTTACAAACGGTATCCAGGACGTCGCATTGCTTTGCAATCTACTACACAATGCGACGAAGTCAAGTGCAGGTTCCGATATCAGCTTCGACGAACTCCAACAGATCTTCTCAGAATACCAGTCCTCGCGAAAAGAGCCAACCGCATTTGACTTTGGCGTCTCGGCTGCCGCAACTCGCAGTCACGCTTGGGCTACCCCAATCTACTGGTTTGTGGGCAGATTTATCTACCCGCTCTACGCTTTTCAATGGCTTTTGATGAAGTATGTTGTGGCCCCGCGAATGAAGCAAAGTAGGGTGTTGGACTACGTCTTCGGGGAGGACCGCATACAAGGCCGCATTCCATGGGCCTATCCTATCCACACAAAAGGGAAGGATCTGTGATGGCAGTATAGTTGGTGCAGCATTAGTTAATGGTAATGGATTGGTGTTCTATCACCTTCGACAGCACTGAGTGATCGGCGGCCTTGCACAAGCTCTTCGTGGCTGACCGGATAAATACGCGTCAGAACCCACCGTCTCACACCACAAAAGCTGAGCAAGCCAGCAAAACCCACCGAATCGAGTCAGGATTTCACGATCTCGAGCTAACACGTCATAGATTCACGGGTAAATAAGCATTCGCGCGCCGGCTCTTGGGGTTGGCAAAGCTTGAGTATTACACCGGGGCAGACGGACAGGCACCCATATCATACTGACTATCTATTTGCTACTTATGCGTATATTCCAGGCTACAACATTGAAGGCGAGCGCGACAGGTGGGTGCTGGCTGAGGTGATGTAGGCGGCACGCGCGGTTGTGATGTTGACCCCGAAGGGTGCTGCGCCTCCGAAGTGCATCTCGCTGCACTATTCCGCGCGAGAGGTGTCGTTCTTGAGGATCTGAAATAGTCAGAACCATGTACCATTGCACTACATAATCTATCACTTACATTGTAGGCAGCGAGGAGGTCCTCGTAGTCCTCACGCCTCACCCAGCCGTCACGCTGGTAGGCGCACGCCTCCTCCGCGATCTCCAAAATGCGCTTTTCGCGCACGTTTCGTCGCCGCTGGAAGTACACGTAGGCGCCCAGCCGAAGCGACAGCATCACGAGGATCCCGAAGACCCAAACGTTGCCCATTTTGATGTTTGGGGACTACGTAGTGCGAAAAACGAAAAAAACGTCGAAGAAAAAAAGGCGAGGAGATTTCAAGAGATTTGAGAGACGTTCGTTGCTACAGGAGAAATGCGGACATGCCTACGATGCAGTTTTATGGAGGCTACCAGTATACTCCTTCCACAGATACTCGGCTCACGACTTCTTCGTCCCACGCACTACCCACAACGGATCCAAGTGATCTGGAAGTCGCTGCGAACTCACAAGCACCGTTCCCTGATCATCCGTGACGCGCATGCCATTTTCATCCCTCGCGCAAAGATCCACTATCTGCACATCCTTCCATCCCGCGAAATGCAGGTAATCGCCCACAAACTCGAGTCGCGAGCGCTCATCTAGCATCATCCATCTTCTCACGACCTTGTTTGGAAAGCACCGGTTGCTAATAACGAGATGAACGCTTCCACCCTCTTTCGTGGCCTCCAAAAGTTTCTTGCAAACCTCCAGCGGGTTGTTAAGGTAGTCGATGCTGACGACGCACGTTGTTGCGTCGAATTGTAAATCCTGTCCGTTTTCCCATGCAGTGCGTACGTCGTGTGGTGGTTTGTTCAGGTCGAGCACTCGCCAGCGAGCAGGGCCCTGGAACACGCCATTGACTGCCATTTCCTCCTCATTGAGTCCCACGCCATAAACTTCCAATTCTCCCTTCTGGATGGCTTCCTTGACCGATAATGGGTAGAACGACTTCCAACTTGTGCACATGTCCATTATTCTCCCAGTCTTCGGTAATGCGGTATCGTAGTACTGTGTCAACCGCGCAATTGACGGGTCATCGATATGCGTAACTAGTCTGGGTTGTCGGTAGAATACGCCATCGTCGTTTTCATCGTATCGCACGAAGTCCGAGTCGGTATACGGCCAATTGTCGTATGTCGGGGCATACGGTGTTGCGGGAAAGGTTGCGGAAGTCATGTTTGCGACGGTGTAGCCGGCGAAGAAGTTGAAGGGGATGGAGCGGTCAAGTGACGAGTATGCGCGCCATGGGGTGGCGAAGTTTGGTTTGAGGTTGCGAAGATAGCGAGGGAGGGACATGGGTTGATGATA
The DNA here is from genome assembly GCF_024043145.1 of Alternaria conjuncta. NCBI lineage: Eukaryota > Fungi > Ascomycota > Dothideomycetes > Pleosporales > Pleosporaceae > Alternaria > Alternaria conjuncta. The sequence continues at coordinate 2,404,415 of NW_026250092.1, read as the reverse complement.
TCAGGGAGGGCGAGGCATTGGAAGTTTGCTGGTAAGGCGCGTTCGGTTGGTGTGGGTGAAATACGGATGATGACGTCATGACACGCGGACTCACGTGCCGACGCGAAGTGCAATCCTATGACTTACCACTGCCGCCTCGTCAAAGGCTCTAGCATACATTGAGTCTTCGTTCATTGGGGGATACGACATGTATCTAGTCGGTGGTTGCAGTCGAACTGGCCCCCACGACATTATGAGCGCCTCGCTGCAGGTACGGGTCGGCTATTCCGAGCATCGGAACTGGTATCCCGAGCTTGCGGGGTATCTCCATCCACTACCATAAAACTATCTTGACGATGATGATCAATCTTCGAATGTTTGCGCTCTTGTGTCAAAATGACAGCCATTCTCACTACTGCTAGACTAGTCTTCAAGGACTCAGCTGCCAGGCAAAAGGCCATCGACGCGTTTCACAAGATCATCGAGTTCACGACACCACACGAGCCGGAGGTCTTGCAGTATGTCTGCGCATTACCGGTGGACGATAGTTCGCGGACTGAGATATATATGATTGAAGAGTAAGTTCATAAATGAATGGACAACAATGTCGCTCACCATGCTAGATACGCAAACCAAGCAGCAAGTGATGCGCATCTGACTACCAAGCCTGTACAAGATCTCATACAACTCTTCACCACCGGAGATGTCCTTGCTCAGCCACCAGAAGTCCACAACTGCCCGATCATCACCAAGAAAACATCATCACCAGTACCAATCTCATCAAGTCCGGCCATTGTTCTCATGAACATTCCCTCCAAACCGGACGCATCCGCCACCAAAGAGGCCGAAAAGTGGAGCGAGCTGTCCCAGATCGTGATGAAGACCGTGAAAGGCGTAAACTCGTTCACAGTCGTCGAAGACCGAGGAGCGAAAAGTACACGTGTTGAATGCGTACTGCAGAGTTGGGATTCGGTTGCCGCATACCAAGAGTTCATGGTTGATGGCCGGAGAGATGGGGCAGATTTGGTGAAGATCAGGCCGACTGATGGCTTTACTGGACGTGATAGTTCGAGCAAGTTGTGAATGAGAAGTCAGAGAATAGCAGCGACCCAAGAACTTGTCACGACTATCCACTCTGCTCATGAGTCCGACTCTTCGTCTGCGTGATCCACATGTCAAGCCAAAAATCGTGAACTGGCGATCCCGCCTGACTAGCCCCGCGAGTCAAGCGTCGTTGCCCATATAAATGATGCCAGTAGTCGCCTAGATCTGCTCTCGTCGTGCCGTGTATGCCGTATCGTCGCGGGAGAAGGTCGGCAAACCATCCGAAGGATCGATGAGGCTAGAATGAGGTGTTAGTGTATGGAATTGGATAATCGCTGGACATCAAACACTGGCGATAGCAGACTGACGCACTGCAGAATGATGAAGATGTTTCTAGTGTTGAACCCAGCTAGCTATGATTTCAAGAGTCCTAAAACTTCTTCGTCTCCCCGATGCGACGCATGATCATTTGTTTGTTGGTGCAAGACGCTGGCGGTGAAAGCCAAAGTTCAACCCTTCGTGAGGCTCCGTTGTGTTCAACCCAGCAATGTAGTCGACGAGGACAGGTGTGACCGCGGTACATGCAATACCCTGGGGAGCGTACGACCTCGGGCCAACTAATGTTATGATTGATGGTCTGACGTGCATAACCCGTCATCCTGGAAATGAGCCATCCTTTGTCTGGGACCGCCTAGTGCACGCTTAGTCCCGCGCGTCTCTTTATTGATATTGGTAGATTGGAATTCATGATCGGCCTTGGCGAATGTCCACTACTGGAAGGGAGATCGATACCTCCTGGATGAGGCGAGGAATTACTGGAACCAGCAGAGTCTTATAGGGAAATAGCAACGTACCTTATTCCAAAGAAGATTGTTCACTGTAAGTGTATCTTCTGGTCCACCATCGTAATCTCTGGTGCTAGCATTCAACTCCATGACGAGACCTGCGTTAGGTGCCTCTTTTGCCTCCCCTTCGCTTCTCATAATGCGCGATTCCTCAAGCTTCATCCGTAGCCACAGGCCTTTCTGGTTCCCCTCCGCTACTTGAGAGAGACACCATTTGTAGAGTTCGGCAGAGTGTCGTGGCCGTCCAGGTCCACGCCGAATGTTTGCAGCCAGTATTGTGTCATAGACGATGGAGCGGTCGCAGCCAGCTTCAATAACAGCAAATCTCACTGTGTCCAGGTCGGCAGGTCGGCCTAGGCGTCGATTGTGGTTGAACAGCTCTACTGCCTCAAGATTGCGTTCCAGCACGGCATTCTTTCTTGCAGCGACAGCCGCGTGCGCAACTTCAGGGTTCGTCCAGTCGACAGTCATCGCTGTAATCCAGAGTAAGAATCGTAAGAACTCGACTTTGTCTTGGGTCCACGAGCCCGTGAATAGCTTCTTCGGTAGGCGTCCCTTCACAAACGCGAGCCGAGGGAAATGACTTCTAGAGAAGACCATCTGGGTGGCATCTTCGAAATCGGGCGGCCACTGCGCATCGAAGCAGCCTTCATCTGTCGTCAGGCCACAGAGACATCCTGCGGGTTCAAATCGTCGCACGATCCACGACCTGAAGAAATCCCAGGTCATCCATCTGCTGGCGAAGATGAAGGTTTGAGCCGCAGATTGCTCGGCGCGCTTGCCTCGTACCTCAGTGAGGTAGTAGTCGCATGTTGAGTTGTAGATGTATTGGGATGAAAGTCGTGCTGCGATGTGATGCGAAGCTTGAATGAGCGCAATGTTGTGACCAGCGGCAATGAAGATGGGTTGGAGAAGCTCGACGGGTAGACACTCGATCGGGGCGAGACCCATTTTGTGGATGAACAGCAGGACAGGTGAGGTGAAGGTGAGAATGAAGCAGTCGCTGATTCGCAAGGAGCCAAATACCACGAGGCTGAAGTTGTAAACGTGTTCCTGAAAGACGTCGACGCCGCATCGTGAACAACTCGGTGTTGCATTGGTCCGACTAGGCAGCGACCCCCGCATTTGCCCATTGAGGTATGCCGCTAATTACCCCACGCGGTGCTAGCGCGGTCGCGGGTGTCATCCGAGGCTCGCACCCTCCCATCGCGACAACATCACCACCTTCTTTTCGACACCAACCTAGGGTACAGGCGCACCAATACTTCTCCCCTAGATTACGCGATATATCTTTCGCGAAAACAGGTCTCACTTCACTACGCGCGTTCAACGCGAGACCGAACTGCATCAATTGAACATTCACCACGATTGCGCGTTATGATACTGATGTTAGGTGCGCGTCGACCCCGGCCTGAATTCACCTGCTCAGAACTCTCAGTATGTCATAAACAGTAATGCGTGTCTTGAGATGATTCGCAGTCGGGCTATCTTTTCCAACATTATGCTCTGAAAGCCAGTAACCCAGATTTCACACTCTCCAAGGAGCACTCATATCGACAACCAAAGAGCTCGAAAGATGCGTCTTAGTTACAGGCCGACAAAATGAGCAATGTCTGTCGATAGCGAATGAGATCAGCTTTTCTGAAACCTAGCGACGTTAGGGCGGGGTATTTTCCGGCATTACAGCGGGCACAGTCATGCATCACCTTCAACCTGTAAGCTCCAACGCGTCGCTGTCACTTCGCGGAGCTGCGGTATCTCCGTCCGTACCTCGCGCACTCTCGCTACAACAGTACCGCCTACATAAGGTAGAGCTTGAATTAGCTGCCAATACACGAACTCTCCATCATGGCTGATTTCGACCCGAATATTTTATTCAATGTGAAGGGGCTAGTGGCTGTGGTCACGGGCGGAGGAACAGGTGGGAATACAGCAAATCTTGAGAGGAGAAGCGCTAACCTATGATCAGGTATCGGATTGATGATAGCGCAAGCACTCGAAGCAAATGGTGCAATCGTGTATATCCTGGGCCGCCGAGAGGAAGTGTTGAAGCAGGCAGCCACTACGGCGGTATGTTCGTGGAACGACGTGCTCGACTATGCTAACACGTTATCTTAGAAACACGGAAACATACACTACTTCAAGACCGATGTGACATCCAAGTCCGATCTCTTCGCAGCGGTCGATCACATCGCTGCCAAATCCGGCTACGTCAATCTTGTTGTCGCCAACTCTGGCATCCAAGGTCCAACACTGAAAGGTTTGGAAAAGGGTGCGTCAATCACCGAATTTCGCGACCACCTATGGAACTGGGATATGGACGAGTTCACGCAAACCTTTGCGGTGAATACTACTTCGGCTTTCTTCACGGTCGTCGCATTCCTTGAGCTACTCGATAAAGGCAACAAAGCCGGCAACATTGAGCAGAAGAGTCAAGTCATATGTATCAGCAGTGCGGGTGCTTTTAACCGCGTACCGATGGCGGGCTATGCGTATGCTGGCTCCAAGTCGGCAGCAGTACACATCATGAAGGCATTGGCGACGACGTTGGTGCCTTACGATATTCGCTCCAATGTACTCGCGCCTGGCTGTAAGTCCAAGCGTTCCCTTCCTAGTGCCTTTTGCTTACCAGCGTCCGACAGTATATCCTAGTGAAATGACCGCGAGCATGCTCAACCAGGAAACGTGGCCAAGAGACTTCATCCCCGATCAAAGAGCCGGTAATATAAAGGATATGGCGGGTGCAATACTGTTCCTCACGAGTAGAGCCGGAGGTTACGTGAATGGCAATGTTCTACTTACAGACGGTGGGCGTTTGAGCATCCTGCCTGCGACTTACTGAAATGGCAAGAGGACAATCCGCTTCCACTTTTCAGATCATAAGCCTGGTTGATTGCATTGTATATAGATATCATCGAGAACGTTTGTCATTGTAGGCTACAACCGATTCAATGCTCCAAGTACTCAAGACACGGAACCTAGTCTTCTATACGTTCTAAATGCGCACGCCAAACTGGGTCACACTCTTTTTTCAGACAGCCCAGCCTCCTAGTGATACATATGTCTAATTCTGTGGGTTGCCTACGGGCATTTAAATTTCCGGGACCCACACTCACGGTTGTGTTGCAAGCCTCACATTGTACTGGCACGCACAATCGGCCTCGCGTTAGTCGCTCTAGGAAAGCAGGATCCGAGCTAGTCATGTGTGGACAAATCGGATGATCGATCCTGATGCATGCGTCGCGTATCTCGGACGCAAGTACATTGCGGGGATTGGGAACGTTGACTAGTGGCTTTTCGACTGTCAAGATCGGCTCGGGACTCGGAAAGATCTGCCAAAGTTGCGTATAGCATTCCCTGCAGCGGAAATATATATTGTACCATCCAGGACTTTGAGTATACAGCTCGGCCTCTGCGCTGATCAAATCCCGCAATTCTTTGAAATAGAAAGAACGATGCTGACAAGCTCGGAAAGGTCCGTCAATTGTCGCGTAGCATACACGTTGCCATGTGGGTTCCGAGATTGTTGTTTCGGGGAAGGCGGAGCGATCATGAAGACATGCGCAGCTGGCGCACCAGATGTTGGATAGTATATAGTGAAGGGCTGTCCTGGTGCGGTTCCGGTAGTGATCGTCTCTGAGAAGCCTGCTTCTCAGAGACGTCTTTTCCGGATTAGCGATTTTTGGGGAAGGCGAGGAGGCGACAAGTTGGCCGAGAATTTAGTAGAACTTTGTGCAGGACAATGCGAAACAGGTGGCGTCGACGTCGTGTAGATATCTTGAAATCTCCTTTACCATTTCGTAAGGAAGATCGTATATGCTACGTGCTTTGCCATTGCCGTGACCACTAAACCACGCGGTGGCTGATCCCAATAAATGGAGTAAGCGCGGTTTGACGTCGGTTGCGCCCCGCGCCCGGAACGAACGCCAGCGCGTGGAGCTTTCTGTGTGTAGCATGGCTGTGGTTGAGAGCAGCTGCGAGTTGAGAGTTGGCGCCTGAAACATCAGCGAGACTACTCATCGAGCCCAGCCGTGGTACACCGCTGACCAATGAACATGTGGCAGGCCTATGACTGTTGTGGAAGGCGCATGTAAGCTGCCAAGCCAGCCTCACTTCAACCCTGAACATCAACACTCCATCGCGCCAGCTCTTTCACGAGAATTGCAGCTATTGCGTAACTAACAATACCTCATTCAGTCGTTTACCAATCTCGCAATGCTGCTCTTGGTCAACGTGACTTCCTGGTTGGCGCCGTTACTCGGCGCAAATAGCTGGATCAATTGGGTTGACCAAGTTCTACCACCGCAACGGGAGTTCTTCTACGTTGGCGGGGAGTATCAGAATCTGTCAGTAAGTCACGCGACACTCACGGTCGCGCTTTTCCCACCCAAGTACGTATACTACACCCAGAAGAGATACGCTGCATTTTACTCCGACTTACTGCAAGACATAATTTCGTGTATAACTTCGGGGTGCAGTATCCTGTCTTCCTGAATTCTCCGTAAATGCTGACTGTATAGATAGGAAGCACGACTGCGCAATACATGGTCAATCAGATCTATGTCGAGAAGCTCACCCCGGCAAAGCCAACCCAAGACTATCCCCTCGTGTTCATGCACGGAACTGGTCAGACTGGAACAACCTTTCTCGATACACCAGATGGTCGGCCAGGCTGGGCTTCGTTCTTCTTATCGCACGGCTATACTGTCTACCTGAGCGATCAGCCATCGCGCGGTCGTTCTCCCTGGTTGCCGAATACAGGCACGATGAAAAGCTCCAGTACGGCGCTCATCGAGCAACTGTTCACTTCAACCTCATCGCATAGCCTCTGGCCGCAAGCACAGTCGCACACCCAATGGCCTGGAACAGGGAAAGCAGGCGATCCGACATTTGACGCCTTCTATGCGTCTCAGGTTCCATACCAAGCCGACAATCTGATATCCGAAGCCGAGAACGCCAAAGCGTACACAGCTCTTCTCGACAAGATCGGCGGCCCGTCGCACATCATCTCGCATAGCCAGGCCGGTGCCTATGGATGGCGTGTCGGAGACCTCCGCCCTCATCTCGTCAAGAGCATCGTGGCCCTCGAACCGGCGGGCCCTCCATTCATCGGAAGGATTTTTGGATCAGGTCCTGCGCGACCTTTCGGCATCACAGAGCTAGAAGTTGCTTACGAACCGTCCGCAGGGCCCAACGCGACGTACATCCAAACTGTTGTTGTCCCTGCAAAAGACGCTAATTCGAGTGAATGTATCATGCAGGATGAACCGGCGAAGCAGTTGGTGAATTTGGCGCAGATACCGGTGCTGACAGTGACGTCAGAGGCGAGCTACCATGCTGTGTACGATCATTGCACGGTGGAGTACATGCGACAGGCAGGTGTGGACGTGGAGCACATGAAGTTGAGGAACGAGGGTTTTCATGGCAATGGACATATGTTCTTTATGGAGAAGAACAGTCTAGTGATCGCTGAGAAGGTTTTGGCTTGGTTGCAGAGGCACTGAGCTGAGGGAAGAAGCGTGCAGCCCACATTGACGTTGGACCACCTACTTTATATGTATTAATCCTGACGTAGACTGTAAACCTGTCTAGACTTTATTTTGTATGGGGTGCGAACGTAGAACACGTGAACACCTGCAGCATGTGGTTTCGAGCACGTTTCGTGTGATGGGAAGGAACAGAGTGCGGTGGCTGGGAGATGATCGACCAGATGACGGCTAGCGCACCCCAGAAGAGACTAGTCTCCGCAGCCCCTTCCCTTCCCCATTCAGATGTCGCACCTTCTCACCTCCTCAACATCCATCACACGATAACCCCAGTCGCACAACGCGTTTTCTTTCTGTCTATTCGCGTTCGGTCTGCCGCATATTTAGATCTTCATCATATCAGCACGTATGCGCAATCTGCCTCCAAATGGAACTCGAACAATGGTCCCGCCCCAACTCATGCTAGCCTGGCCACTCACAGCCGCCGCAAAGCAAGTGCTACCGGAACAAGGACATGGTCGCGAATGATACGCATTCTGGCTACGAGCACCGTCGCTCGAATCCGAGCTTACACACAAATCTCATCGAGCATGACCCATGGTAGATTGAATGCTAATCTTTGCTAATCATTTTCCCACTACAAAGATATGCTAGGGACTCACTAACCTTTATCCTATCTTCGACTCTGCCAGAACCTGTCGACACATGAATATCAGCAACCCCATGGCAACGTTCCGCCGGTGGTGGCGCATGGAGCCAAGGCAGCCTTTGCAAAACCATGGACAAGTGCAGCTACGCAACCCTGCACCGCAGCACGCTTTTGTTCCTCGACCGATGAGCATGACATCAATCCTTTCGGATTCCTCCAACGACGAAGACCCGCCGCCCTATGAACAAATCCAGCCCATCCTTTCCGAAGCGCTATTCAATCTATGCGAGCACAAGGCCTTCACTATGACTCATCTGCGTAGCCTTCATAGCAAATACGGACCTTGGCTATGTCGATGTAGCCGCCACAGTTACGCAAAGCAGGGCGTAATGCCTCCCTACATCGAAGTAGAACAGGGCTCCAACCGTGCAAAAGCCGTATCGCATTTCCTTCTCTTGTATCGCCCCGAGGGCGTTCTGTTGTCTCTACAAGACGTGCAGGAGGCACTCACTGCCTGGAACAGGCCTGTCTGCGCACACCTCAAGATCAACGACATACACGTCTTCTCATCGTTGACGAAGCATTTACATCTTCCTACCGAATGCTTTCGAAGAGATCTCAACATGGATGGTGAACATGAAAGGCGAGGCAGCGAAAATATTTTGCAAACCAAGAGTATAGATCTACTGAGGGAGGCAGAAGGGCATTGTGGTGAGCTGCATTGCGACACGTACTTCGGGTTGGAATGGATTCGTGACGGTGGTGGGATTGGGTTTTGGGTAATTCGACGCTTGGGAACCATATGATCATCTAGCGCTGGAGAGCTCGACCTGTGAGTCGCACGCTTAGCTCAAACTTCAGCCTGGCAACTACAACGCGCAAGCTGAAGTCACTGGAAGCTATTTTGGCCTACGTAGCCGCCACGCGCATCACCAGCGGTCACGACAGCGTTCGACCCACGCACACAAGACTCGCAAGAATACCCCCATTCCAGTCATTATACCGTTATAATTCGAGGCCGACGCGATCAGCCTTCCACACTCCCTGGCGCAGGTCGACTGGGTCTATTTCCAAAACTACGTCAAGGAGCAGACATATTGAAAGAACTGCATACAGAAATTACCAAATCCAACCCAGGCGTATACGTAGCCACCGCCAGCACACTTTCTTCCAGTGTGAAGTACTCGAATGCGGTATATAAGCTCTCGAATCCACGCTCTTTTGCTTCTCCACAACTACCACTACCACTACTACATCAAGCAATACTACCAAAACCACACTACCAGTTTCAAAAGCCTACCAAGTTTCTCAACAAATCCCCTCCCAATTCAACTACCACTTCCGCATACCACCGTACTCAAAAGAACCCTTCCTCGAACCACAAAACATCACCATGTGCACCTACGAACCAGTGTTATACATGGGCTGTGGCCATTCCAAGAACGAGTTCGTCAAATCCTGCCTAGGAAAGAGAAACGGATTCGCGTGCTCAGAGCCAAATTTTCTTAGGGCGAGAAGGAGCACGGGGAAGTGCAATAACCCCTGCAGATGATTCAGGAGAGAGCGATGAGGAGAGGTGGATAGCGAGATGGAAAGTCGATTTGTACGATGTATGAGATAGGAAATGAGATAGTGGATGGATGAATGAATGAATGAATGAATGAAGGAATTGATGAATCGTGTATGATCTGCTTTCGCTATGGTTTGCTGTGATGATTGCCCGTATTCAGGGTATGATATTGGTATATGTGAGTAATAAGGGTACAGTGAAGCCCACCCTGAGATAAAGGTCCTGGCAGAGTACATGACTCAGGTTGGAGCGTTTACTCTAGGTTGCAAGTCCACGTATCCTCCAGGAATAAGTCTTAAATTTGGGAATACGGTGTCGCTGCGGTCGCCACTTGATCAAACCGAGCGTTCTGATCGTGCGTTCTCAGGAATAGTCACAATATGTCAACATATCCACGTTTGATGCTTCAATTATCAACGATCATGAAGACACGATCAACCATTCGTGGAGCTGCATTCCAACGAACATCTCCCTGTGACAGCGGCATGAATGTATAAAGCCTTCGAATTCCTTTTTTGATACACAAATCATACATACAGCAAAACATCAACCTCCATCGTACCAACCATCCATTATCAGCAGCACAATATCCAACACACCCCCAAGCACACCATACATCAAATCCAAAGCCTCACACACCATCCCCCCAACTCCTCTAAAACCATCATGTGCCGAGTCCACAAAGTCATCTTCAACGGTTGCGAGTACAAGTGCGAAGGCTCACGTACAATCATCACATGCCCGACCCGCTGCCCAGGGCATGCTTGTATAAACTGGACGAAGTCGGGCAAGGAAATTATTTAAGTAAGGGCTCTTCCGCTTTGAAGAATCGTCTGTGCGAGACAGGAGCTGACCTGGTAACAATCGTTAGGTTGTCGATAAATGCTCAGGTCATGGCGGGCCGGTAGAGATCACGGAGGAGGTTGAGAAGAAGTGAGGCAAGTCTGATCGGTGGTTGGAGTGGAAGAGTTAGGTGGGAGAGGTGATTGAGCGGGATGGGTGAAATGAGAGAGATGGATGGATGGGATCTGTTACGAGCGATGTTCAGCTGTTGAGTGTGCAGCGTAGTCAGAATGGAATATGCCAGTTGTATTCGACCGCCGATGTGTCTTGACTACTCGGGAAGGTACTCGGTGCCATGTGTCTTTGCAGATGTTGATGGAATATACAGCGCAATGCTCCAGACCCTAATGTTAGTGGAGTGACTTTGAAGAGTCCCCAGTAGTGACATGCGCGGCGTCGCTCAAGATAAGAAGATAGCGGGAATGGGATGAGACAGTGTGTGGTCGGATGCGGTCGGCTCAGATATATTGTATGTTCGGTGTATATTCATGTACCGGCTGCAAGATGTCGAAGCAGACAAGAAGCGTACTCTCACCTCTCACCATGACGTATGCGCAAGCGAAGGCGACAGCAGAGACTGAAAGTCGCGTAAGTCAAAAAGCTTGCTCCGTCATCGCACGGATAGCAAACGCTCATAGGCGGGTCGTGCCTGCCTATCTCAAGCTCTCAACACCTTCAACCTGCATCACCCACCACACCATCGCCATGGAACTCGGTATAATCCCCACATCGCCAGGTAAGTTGGAGTGCTTCGGCATCCCGTCGAAACAGTCGCGCATGCTGTACCAGGCATGCGCATCCATATGATATCCGCGACGCTAACAACTGCTGTAGTAGGCAACGAGTACTATGAAGTACGCGCCATTCCCGGAAAAGGCTACGGATGCGTCAGCCTCAAACCCATTCCGCGCGGTACACGCATCCTCGCGGAGGACCCCCTCCTGATCGTCCCGGTCGGCGACTACATGCTCTCCGATGTTCAGAAAGCCTTCGACAGCCTCACCCCTTCGCAACAGACACTCTACTACACACTTCACTCCTCACACGGCCAGGATCCGAATAAATGGCCGTCGCGCATCCACGAATCAGTCCCACCCCAAGAAGTTCTTCGAATCAAGGAACAACACAAAGCGCGAACCGATCCCTCACCAAGTCTGATCAGTATATTCCAGACAAACTGTATGGAGATGAATGCTGGCGCCGCAGTATTCCCGCACGCCGCCCGCTTCAACCACTCTTGCAACCCAAACGCCTGCTTCTCTTGGAACGCCTCCATCGGCAAAGAAACCATCCACGTCATGAATCCCATCGCCGCGGGCGAGGAGATTACGCTATCTTACTGCGACATGATCCACGACAAGTCGCTCCGCGCGTACGAGCTCAAACACTACGGCTTCACCTGCGATTGCCCGGCCTGCAGCGACGATGAAGAGGACGAGACAGCGTTTGGATACCAGAGTGCAGAGCGGCGATTCCGGTTACAAGAGCTGGAGCGTGAGACGAGGTTCTTCCGTGGCGCAAACCTGGAAAAAGGCGCACAGCGAGATGATTTCGTGAAGAAGCTGTTGCAGTTGGCGGCTTTACACAAGGCTGAAGGGGACTTTACCGCCAGACTGGCAAATGTGTAAGTGGCAGTCGGCGTGACTAATCCCAGGCTGGGATTTCGAAAATTCCACAACGGTTGTGGAGGCCATGTCGTCGTCAGAATGGGTTTTGGCTCTTGACGTGTTTGCTAACGTTTGGTCAGATTTCTCGATATTGCGCTAGTCTGTGAGCTCAGGGGAGACCTTGGTATGGCGGAGTTGACTGCGGGCAAGGCTGTGGAGGTCAAGAGGGACTGCCAGGGGGTGGACTTCCCCAACTACAGCAGGTATACTGACGTGCTTCATCGGATCAAGACAAAGGTGGCTTTGAAGGGCTGACGGGAGGTGGGGCTACATGGGGCTCTGGATCGGGAACGGGCGTATGGCGGACTGTATACTATCATAAATTAGGAAGTGCTTCTTAGCAACGGCGATGATAGACAAAATGGAAGCGAAGGATGAAGTGCGAAGCCACCCGTCGTGATGTTGTTCCAAGAATATCGCTAGCGCACCTGCAGCCGCCCCTGCGCGTACCCTGAGACACGGCAAGCCTCACGCCAACACGACTGACGGCTGCCAACGCGTCAAGCCCACCGCATCTTCCTTTATCGCGCAAGCAACCATGCGCAATGCGAAAAAAGAAAGAAGACCTAGCACTGGAAGCGGACGCCGCTATTCCACACAAGCATCACGACTAACACGACAGCGGGAGCTAACAGGCAGGTTTCAACAGGCGCTGACGTCGCTGCGTGTACCTGCGTCTCACAGCGCGTCGCAAGTCTGGCGGTGTTTCGGGTCTTTGTTCAAATATCCAACCCTTCCACACCTCGTGTACTTGCCGACATTCTATACTTGCTAACCGGTAGACTCCATTTACGCCCTTTCGTATCGAGAGTGCTGCGCCCCCCGAGCGATCACCATTTCAGCGGCCCTCTAGCTCCGGCCCAGCTGGCATCCGTGAGCTGAGTAACACCGGACAGAGATACATCACAACATACGCGCCCGACCTCCTGACTCACCTGTTGCAAACTTCCCACCGTCACCATGGAAGAGTCAGATAGCAAGAAGGCCGCCGAGGTGCCTGCGCCCATCGCGACTTCCGCACCGCCGCTGTCAACATCGCAACTTCCCTCACCACCCCACTCACAAACCGGCCACCAGGCTGATCCCAAGCTGTCGGTCGACGCCGCAGACAGTATGACGCCGCCGTTCTCACCGTCAAGCCAAACACCCGTCTTGCAGAAGGAACAGGAGGAGTTTGAGGGCACTGTCGACGTCAACAACGACATCCCCACCGACAAGGACCTGAGCAAGGTGGAGGATCTGCTCGTGTTGGATGCGCAAGGCCAGAGCAGGCCTTTCAAGGAGCTATACAAGGCGCCACATGTCGCCTCGAGACAGCTGATCATCTTCATACGGCATTTCTTCTGCGGCGTAAGTAGTACAATCACACCATACAGACAGAGCTGACACATCCCAGAACTGCCAGGAATACCTGCGAACAATCGCCTCCTCCATCAAACCCGACGACCTCCTCGCGCTGCCCACACCCACCTTCATAACGGTCATCGGCTGCGGGCGCCCCGAACTCATCCCCATGTACACCGAGATCACGGGCTGCCCCTTCCCCATCTACGCCGACCCCACGCGCAAACTGTACGATCATCTCGGCATGACGCGCACCTACAATTTGGGAAGCAAGCCTGAATACATGCAAACCCACGTCCTCATAAACTCCGTCCAATCCATCTTCCAATCTCTCGGCACCGGTCGCAAGGCGCTCAAAGGCGGCGACTTCAAGCAAGTCGGCGGAGAGTTCTTGTTCGAAAACGGAGAATGTACCTGGGCGCACCGGATGAAGACGACACGGGGGCATGCGGAGCTGTCAGAGCTGAGAAGACTGATCGGGCTGGATGACGCGAGGCCACCTGTGAGACGGAAGTGGAGTCATGATGTCAAGGAGGACAGTAAGGGCAAGGAGAGGAAGAGGGCCATGAGCTGGGGAAGACTGCGGAGCAAGAGTAAGGGTGGGAAGGACTTTTCCAGGGATGCGAGCAAGGGGTCGACGCCGGAGAGGATAATGGAGGAGGAGGAGCCGCGGAAGATGGTGGGTAGTCCGACGATATGAGTATACGTGTATGAGGTGTTTGGTGTTTGGTTCAACTTGGCTGCATGGTTCTCCTGGTGTTACTGGTATCTGTCTACTGTGCGTGGTCTTTTCTGTCGGCTCATCCCTACGATATCGGCAAATGAAAGCTCTTCAATTTCAGTCACACGTGCGCCGAACGATATGCTATCGATACAAGTCATCTCAACACCATGAATCGCATTGCTAAAAGCCGTATATATGTACATCACCCTGTCGTATACACCGTCCAGATCCGGCAAGTAGATCCGCCGCGCTCACATGCCGAGACCATGACATAACACCTCACTTTCTCCACAAGTGGCTAAGATGCCCGGCCCACGCACCATCCCAACCAATCACAGCGCAAAATCCAGCATCTAGGCTTGGAGCCGCCAACTCCGAGCCAGCTACGAGTTTGAGCCTCAAGTCGCGAGCGTTACGCGCAGCAGCACCGAGGCGCGTCCGACGAATCGAGGGCGAATGAGGGGCAATGGAGGGGCAGTTATGACGATTACCTATCACTGCGACCAGCCCCACAACGCCTCGTACAAAAGCTACCGGAGCCGCTCGAGCTTTCTGGAGTAGTGTGTTATTTCCCCTCCCGGTGACGGTATTCGTATATATAAGAGCTGGTACTTTGTTACTTCCTCTCGACACACGTTGAAACTCTACCCACGTACTACTGAACCGGGACATTAACGCTACAATGTCTGCTGATACCGTTGGAAAGGTATACTGAACCCCGCTCCTGCATTGCGAGCTGCGCGACGCGTTGAATTGCTGCTGACATTGTTATTCAGACTATTACCTGCAAGGTACGTACCTTTGAGCTTCTGCCTCCTACCGCGAAATCGTCATCGCGTCGTCCTTCATTCTTCTGAGCTTCAGATTCCATCATAAGGCTTGGCATGCGGATCCGCAGAAGATTCGCGATTCGCGATGCGTGATGACGCTGCTGTTACCGGCGAACGCGATCTCGGAAACAACAGCCGACGAATTGACGTCTGACATGACCACAGGCTGCAGTTGCTTGGGAAGCCGGCAAGGACCTCTCCATCGAGGAGATTGAGGTTCTTCCTCCCAGGGCACACGAAGTCCGCATTCAGATCTACTACACTGGTGTCTGCCACACAGATGCCTACACACTCTCCGGCAAGGACCCCGAGGGTGCCTTCCCTATCGTCCTCGGTCACGAAGGTGCCGGATACGTCGAGTCAGTCGGTGAGGGCGTCACCAACGTAAAGCCCGGCGACCACGTCGTTGCCCTCTAGTATGTCCATCCCTTCAAGTACTCCGTTCATATCTAACGTAAACAGCACCCCCGAATGCAAAGAGTGCAAGTTCTGCAAGTCCGGCAAGACCAACCTCTGCGGCAAGATCCGCGCCACACAAGGAAAGGGTGTCATGCCCGACGGTACCTCACGCTTCCGCTGCAAGGGCAAAGACCTCCTCCACTTCATGGGCACATCCACCTTCTCGCAATACACCGTCGTAGCCGACATCTCCGTCGTCGCCATTGAGGAAGACGCGCCCATGGACCGCACCTGCCTGCTCGGCTGCGGAATCACAACCGGATACGGTGCCGCCGTCATCACCGCCGGCAAGAACGGTGTAGAAGAGGGATCCAACGTCGCCGTCTTCGGTGCTGGCTGCGTTGGTCTGTCCGTCATCCAAGGAGCGGCCAAGAACAAGTCTGGCAAGATCATCGTAGTCGATGTCAACGACGCAAAGGAGGAGTGGGCCAAGAAGTTCGGTGCGACACACTTCGTCAACCCAACCAAGCTCGGCAATCAGTCCATCCAGGAGAAGCTCATCGAGATGACCGACGGAGGCTGCGACTACACATTCGACTGCACCGGCAACGTCAACGTCATGCGCGCCGCCCTCGAGGCCTGCCACAAGGGCTGGGGTGAGTCCATCATCATCGGTGTCGCAGCCGCCGGCCAAGAAATCTCCACCCGCCCCTTCCAGCTCGTCACCGGCCGTGTATGGAAGGGCTGCGCATTCGGTGGTGTCAAGGGCCGCACCCAACTTCCCGGCCTCGTCGCGGATTACAAGCGCGGAGACCTCAAGGTCGACGAGTTCATCACCCATCGCCAACCGCTTGACAAGATCAACCAGGCTTTCGGTGACATGAAGGCTGGTGACTGCATTCGTTGCGTCGTCAACATGCGCGAATAACTACGCTCGGGCCCCACGCCTAGGTTGTGATAAGGTTGTGTTTTGAGCGGATTTCTTTCCTTTGTTAGATGTATCTACGACGCGATGCTGGGGATTAGAGAGCATGGCGAGGTGTTGATGATGTAGCATGAGTCGGCGTTGATGTACAAAATGGAATGAGATATGATACCATAAAATCTTTGATGTCTACATGGCTCTCGTTATTATCAGAGATCACATCGAAAAGCTGCATTTCCGAATACATGGTACTATTCCTGTCGATTCCACCCAGTTCCGAAAGGTTTGTAGTCGGTCGGCATGTATCTGGAAATTTCAGTGGCTCACCCCAAAAGCATCGTATCCGGTAGGCATGATTCTAGAAATTCGTTTGGCGGCTTCCAAAAGGTCTGTAGTCCTCAAACATGGTTATGCGGTTTCGCTGGCCTGTCGGGGGTGAGATGTATGCCTCTAGGCAGTTTTGCCGTACCGCGTTGTGAGAGGGCCCGTGCACGCGAGCATATACTTCGAGGTTGCTCCTTCCTTCCTTCTTGAACATCAACGTTTCACTTTCACTCCCCTTTTTTCAAAATTACCAAACGACATGTACATGGCTGCGCTGCCTGTCCCTCCAAGAGGCGTTGGGACGAATCTTTGTCTTCAGCTTTTGGCTCAAAATACTTCAAGTATCTTATCATGTCTGCCTGCTGGCTTCCACTCGAAAACATCACGACCCTTCTATCATGGCTGTCTTCTGGCACCGAAATATCACGAAAGTCATACCATGTCTGCGGCTGTCTCTGCGCCTCTGATACCAACACATCACCAAAGCAACACGAAGGTCTCTACGACATCCGTCGTCTGTGGAAGGCTGACAGATGTATCGATGCCGCTGCGCCTCAACATACCTGTCATTCCGCCTGAATTTCTACAGCGACGTACCAGCATCGAAGAGCTCGAGCTGTGAGTCACGAACGGATGTGGCGGCCTGATGGTGACCCCCACCTTCGCGTCGACGTCTCTCACCACGTCATGCAATGTCTGGTCCGGCGGCGCACCCGCAGGATCGAGGGCTCGTCAAGCTCCGCAGAATGACGCGAGCTATGCTGAGGATGGTGAGACTCATCGTCGCATCGACACACTCACCACGACATGAAGCATTACTGTCTTCTGCTGCTGGTCTCTCCTAACACACCTCACCACGACATGACGCTTTCGGTCTCTAGCGGTCCCTGGTACACCTCACCACGACATGCATCATCGCATTTCCTCATTGGTGATTTGCGATGACGTACTCACCTTACACACCTCATTGCCTCCTCTCTCCGACTCTGCCCTACAACGTACTCGCCTTACACACCTTATCCTCTGCGGCTGTCCGGCCCTCTTCCTTACCATGAAATAACGTCTTCGACGTATCGCAACCAAGCTAGCGGCGGACTTACGCTCAATAGCTCGTAACAACAAGGCTACTCGACTACTTACGCGACCCAGCTGGACAACTAGATCGTTTGCGAGCCCGACGGGTCCGCACAACACACCCCACCACGACAGGCAGCGGTATCTTCGCTCGTTTGTGGTCTGCAACGGCGCACTCGCCTTACACACCTCATTCCCGCACCGTCCGACCCTCTTCCTTACCACAGTCCTGTCTTCCCGCCTGCGATCGCATACATGGCTTTGGTTGGCTCCTTCCGCGACACATTTGGGCGTGACGGGTTGCGCGCACAAGATCGGGCAGCAATACTCGGCTTACACAGGGTCTATCCTCCGGTTCTCCCTGTCCAGACGCTTCCTCATACGCCTGGGGTGTCATCGATGGTTATGATCTTACACCCGTTGGCACCCACTTCATATGTGGTCAAGTTCCCCAACTTAGCACATACGACCATAGGACAATGAGAATTAGGCTTCCCGTCCGCTCAGCCATATACAAGCATTGTACCGGCGGATTAGTAGTTAGGTGGGTGACCACTAGCGAATCCCCGCTGTTGTATGTTTTTGCCCTCTTTTTTGCCATTTTTTTCTGGTGGTGGAGTCGGAAGGTGGGCGGTATGGGGCAACCTTTTTGCCTTCCGTGGCGCATTTGAGCGGCTCGACATGCGCATTGAAGGGGAAGCAGCAATACTCGCCTTACATGTCTGAAGATTCGGCGCCTGTTCCTGCAGTGCATGGCCGGGCAGCACGAGCTCAAGACTTGGTCTTCTCGCTGTTCGGCTTATCATTCTCACAGTCACTGCGTCTAGCCGATGGACTGATTCCGAAGCGAGCGCAGCAATACTCGCCTTACACATTCCGGCGGTTCGTGCGTCAAGATTTGGGGTTCTAGTGGCTGGCTCAACGGCACATCTGCTCGCTTTCGTCGCAGTCATTGTTACACCCTCCCGGTGCTGTGCATCCTACAAAGAGAGCTGCGCCTGGCCGAGGAGCTAACGGCGGAGCTTCGGGGGCGAGGGCTCTCCCATGACGCCTGACTTCTGAATCCCAGATATGCACGGCGAAGGAAGAAAGGAGCGGCCTGGCCGGTGGACTACTTCGAAATGCCATGGATCAATCACCACAAAAAGCCGAAGTTGACTGGTGGCAGGGAGAGCTATTTGGCCACGCTGAAATGCGACGACCTTGACGAAGAAGGCGGCCTGGCCGATGGATCGATTAGACGTTGTGGTTCGATCGTGCTTTCTGAGTGCCATGATGCCAGAAGTCTACTGGATCTGCTCTCGGCCTTTGCCACACTCGAGCATCGGTATCTGGCGATGAGTGGTGTAGTGTGATTATTAGTGGAAGGAGGGACGAGAGCGTTGAACAGGATGCTAGATCACATGTATCTGCTACGTAAATGAATGATGAAACTTCACGAACTATTGACCACAGTCTCGCACCTTCCCGTCCCTGCGTGCCTGCTCTGTTGACTGTTGCCAAGCAGAGTTTGTGTCTCTTTCGATGCACTCCTACACTGTGATAACGACGAATAATGAACTGATCCATCTCGCCCCTGGGGAGGCAGATTGAGCTGGCGATGGGTGCAAGTGCGCGTCGGCTTGTGTTCCAGTATCAGACGTGAGACCGACGCGTCGCGGGGACTAGCGCTGACTAAGACAGACCCTGAGCGGCCATCCGACACCCACTAGCGCGTCTCCGCGTACCTTGCTGGTCTTGTACATTGCAAGCATACCCACCACCGCCAGACCTTCACTACGCGATGAAGTGCAACGTGCGCAATCCCGATCCGGAAACCTTGTTGCGAAAGGGTCTTGAGCCGCAACGAGGCAGACCCGGCAGGGGGCTTCTCTAGCTCCTTACCACGCTTCACGACATCGCTACGAATGCGCGTCGATACTCCAGACACGGTCTTCTGAAAGTCACTCAAGCCGAGAGCTGTCCCGACGATACATGCGCCACCACAAATCGCTTGTCGCTGCACTGCGGTGCTCCTCTCGACTATCGACCACCTGCCGAGGACGATGCTACACCTGCTGGTGCACACGAAAGAGCGGTGGGAATACATACATGAGGCTCCCAGTGGAAGGTATTGATCACCAATACGGCGCACAACTGGCGACGGGGATTGCCACTTTCGTTGCTTACGCCGAAGCTAGTCCTCGTGATGGGACGCAGAGGGCGATAGGCTGGTATCACTCATCACCAAGTGGCAACTACAAGGACAGTATCAAGTCACTGGTCTGACTATTGCAAGAGCCGCCGTCCTACACAGATCCGGAGCGACGAGCTCTGGAAGAAAGGCAGTGGCTGTACTCTGCGGCCCTTCAATGTCAAGACTAGATATCGCCCCTGAGTTCTAATATACCTAGATCCTGGCGACTGGGTCTGGACAGAGTTCTGGCTCGCATGATGTGCATCTAACGGCAACGGCCGCTGGGCCTAAGAGATTCTGGACTGACAAGATTTTCCCCGCGATGCCCATTACGCTGGGACCCCCGGCGGCACGTGTCATGACGGTGGAAGCTTGACTGACAACACAAGCAAGCTAAGCCAAAGCTTGGCTAGACACATCATGTTCAAAAGACGCTTGTCGCTCTTCGCACAGTAAAGGACGCTTTGGCAGATGCAGAACTCGACTCAATTCGCACCGAGTTACTCGATAATCACCACTACAAAATACGCATCGGGCTTCGCGATACCTAGCATCGTGAGGTGACCATTGATTCACACAAAACCCAACTCGTGGCAACCGGGCAGCCCTACGAGTGGTGTCAGCGTGTGTATGTCAAGAAAGGTTACAGGGGTATCCCAATTCAAGTCATGTGGATTTAACGCCGCCTCCCGTTCTACCGAATAGATCCCAAGATACAAGGATACATCCAGGAATGGTATCGTCGACTTCCACGCCTGGCAGGTACACCGGAACAACACCGGCGTCCCACTCTTACAGCTGCACCGCGACCAATCAGCGCATCACATGGCCGAATACGGTTCGGGCCGTTCACCAAGCTCAATACAGCGAACGCAGCGAACGTAGCTTGGGCACATGAGCAGTCCGTGACATGTTCGCGATGGCTTTGTAGTACCATGCCGGCACGGATGCGATGTTTGTAGATCTCGCCGTGACTTCCAACAAGACAATATGTACGCCGATCTGTCTACCACGCTGGTGCTTACCTGGGTATGCTGGCCCATGGGCACCCCGATGGACTGTCATGCGGGTCATCGTCAATTGCTGGAACAGAAGGATCACTAATGTCCAGTACCCGTTACCACCTCCCCACATGAAGTCAATTTTGTGTCTTTAGCTTAACGTATGTGACGATGGAAGCAGTCATGCCAACACGCCAACTGAGGAAAGATTTGAACACCCTAGAGTCTACGTTGACGTTGGATTACCTACTTTGCAAGTTTTTGGTTTGATGTAGTCTGCAAACGTCTACTAACCTGCAGGTACACTTTCCGGATCTTGTGATTAGTAGTCGATAAGATGAGACTATGTCGCCTACAATCCGGCAGTGTCACCCCTCGGCACGTTGTCAGGTGCTCTTCAAGTAGCTTCAACTCGGCTATCAGTGACTAGAGCGGAGCCTCACCTACTTCAAAGTCCCACTTCTAACCCAAATTAAAGCCGAAAGAACGAAGGAAATTGTAAACATGACCTCCTTTTGCCGCACTGCCCCCTACACCGCATCTCTGAGTGGCCAGCATGACGCCGTTGCGACCTCCCGGCGATACTACGACAGCATCACGTTGTCATCGCGCGCTCGATGTGCGTGGAGAGAGCCGCTTCACCACCGTTGATGTCTATATAAAGAGCAAAGAAGGACACTCGAATACTCACCATCCCACGGCTCCTCCACACTACAACACCACAACAACCAACCTTTACCATGAAGTTCGTCACCACCCTCCTCGTTTTCCTCGGTGCCGTTGCCCTCGGTGAGGCAGCTGGCTGCAGCGGAGCCCGCCAATGCCAGTGTCTCTTCAACGACGGCTCTCACTGCTGCCTTTACGGCTACGTACGTCTTTCCTCCTAATGCATCTCCCATCTACTCCCTTCTTCCCTCCCTCAAACTAACGACTCTGGCAACAGAACGCCCAGACTGGCGATACATCCGACTGCACCGCGGTCTGCTCCGGCGCATCTCGTCTCCTGCAGAGTGGCGAGAACACTCCTACCAAGTGCAATGCTGGCGGCAAGTTTGCTTGCGCTGGTCTAATCACTGCTCAGGGACGCACTCCTTGCTATAACAACAATGAGAGTATGCTATCTCTTTCTTCTCTCCAAATACTGATATGAGCGCAAGCTAATGAGACACAGCTCCCCCATAAGCGTCTCGTTGTTTTTCATAGGATCGGATGACAAGGTTGTGATTGGAGGAACGGGGGTTTGGGACTGGATTTGGATGGAGGTTTTTTGTTTGCCGTTTGTATTGAATCGATCACTCGGACCTGCTCGGACCTGCTTTGGCTTCTTCGATCTGCTCTTTCTGGTGTACGTGCTGTCCCCCTCTTCAATTCAGCCATTTCCACGTCATGAAATGCCGTGTTTCCAAAAAACGTGGTATACCCCTAGCAATCATCACTGGATTGGTGAAAAGCTTTTTTTTGGGATCATTCACCATTACAACTATCTGTCTTGACGTGCATATTCGCGCAGTCGAGCTGGTGGTTCAGCATTCGGGTGGGCGCGTTCCGGTCGCTATGAAACACCATCGAAACGCGATACGCCACAACAATAATAGCCACCTCATCCATGCATCTTACCAATCTTAGAACCACCTAGCGCAGATCCAAAAAGCTTAGCCAGACTTCATGCCTGATCCCGCAGGCATCAAAGCCAAGTGTCAGTTCATACTAGACAATCATTGCATGTAGAGAAAACTTAAAGGTATATCGTATATTCCAAACTAATCATTAAGGAGCGTAATTGACCAGGGTTCCCAAGCCCGAGTAAACCACGCAATCCACCACTTCCACGCAATTCTATCATACAATACCCAGTATTGACAAGCCCATCACCTGCGCGTCACAGACGCCGCCAGAGAGACAGACAACTAGCTCCACCCCACACTAACTATTCCAAACTATTCGAGGTATATACAACCCATTCCATTACCGTATCCATGCATCCTTCTCCTTCGTATTTATGTTTTTTTGTAACCGATCGTGATATTATCGTCGTAAGATGCTGAGCGATGCGTCTAGAAGTCCTCGCCCTCAAGGAGGTCGAGCTCCTCCTCCTGGTCGTCGTTGGTGAGTGCGGGCTGGTTGCGGGCAGCCTCACGCTTGCGCTGGGAGGCACCACCGGCGAGAGGAGCAGTGCCGGTGGTAGAGCCAGTGGCACCAGTTGCGCCAGTAGCACCGGTAGCGAGACCAGCACCAGTAGAAGCACCAGTAGTAGCACCGGTGGCGCCAGTAGCACCGGATTGAACACCTGCACCGGACTGAACGCCAGCGGCGGCGCCAGCGTTGGCAGCGGGCTGAGCACCAGTGGCACCAGTGGCTCCGGTAGCACCAGTTGCGCCAGTTGCTCCGGTCGCGCCAGTAGCACCGGTAGTAGCACCAGTCGCGCCAGTGGCTCCAGTAGCGGCACCGGCGTTGGCAGCAGGGGAAGCAGCAGCGGGAGCGGCGGCGGCAGGGGCGGCAGCACCAGCGGCGGCACCGGTAGCAGGAGCGGCGGCAGTTCCAGAGGTGGCGGCACCAGCGGCACCAGCAGCGGGAGAAGCAGCTATGTCAAGTTAGATACTGAAGTAGAGATGATTATGTGTGAAGAACTTACCAGCAGGGGCGGCACCGGCAGCGGGAGCGGCACCGGCGGCAGCACCGGCGGCAGGGGCAGCAGCAGCAGCTCCAGCCATCTGGACGGGGACACAGCCACCAAAAGGTCCAGCACGAGCAGGGTTCTGGCAACGGACCATGCAGACGTTGCTCTGGCCAGCGACAGTTCCTGTGCAGGTCATGCCAGCGGGCATGGAGACGGTCAGGGGAAGATCCTGCATCTGAGTGTCCCGGTTGCGACCACGGTCGTTACCAGGAAGGTTGGTGGTGACAGTGGCGGCTTGCCAGTTGGTACCAGTACCAGTAGCGTCGACCATGCAAGTGTAAGGACCGGCACCGTCAGAGTTGACCTGGTGAACAGTCATCATGACTGAACCACCAGCAGAGACCTGAGGAAGAGTGGCGCCGTTGAGCTGCATGACCTGAGCAGTACCAGCCGCAATGTCGTTGGCACCTCCACCGAGTGTCTCACCGCAAGTGTCTGCGGCGTCACCACGGAAGCGGGTGGCATCCTGTTGGAAGGGGTTGCGGTTGGTACCGTCACGAGGAGTGTTGGGGTCGACACCGATGGCGGAACCGGCACCTCCTGCATCACCAGTAGCCTTGATGATGGCAGCGTGGCCAGCCACGAGGGAAGAGGAAGCCAAAAGGCTGATGGAGATGGTGGCAATCTTGGAGAACATGTTGATTTTGTTGATTATTGTCTGAACCGGTCAGAGAAAAGATTAGGTAGTGAAGTGAAGAGGTATTAGATAATAGAAGAGAAGAGGAGTGGTGATTACTGTAGTTGCTGGGTTGGGAACCTGTTGCTTGATGCTCTTCTAAGGTTGCGAGGCCGGCCGTCTTTATACAACGTCTGGCAGCACAGGCAGACACCGAGAAGGGTATTCGGCATCGTGACCAGCATCGACTTTGGTTAGTTCCAAGGTGGTGAGGCGCTCCGGTTTGGCCAAGACGTGATAGCCTGGTATGATGGAGTTTCAAACCCGTCGTGGTCACGTAGAAACGTTGCATGAGTTGCGGAGTCGCTAGACGAAAACGTACGAAACGTGTTTGCGGCAGCATCAAATCCAGAAACATACCGCAAACATGACTCTCGGTGTTGGATCTTCGACGTTGAAGGTGGTCTGGCAAGTGTACCGAGCCAATCTGGTGTGAAGTCGACATGATTATTGGAGACTGAGACGTTTGAATTGGTGTCGATTCCGGTGATGAGGTTGTCGGTAAGAACTTGGTACCAACTTGTCGTAGTCAGCAACAGCACACAGTGTCGCATGAATCGTCCAAAGTTTACCGGTGGATAAACGGACTTGTGGCTAGGGCGAGTTAGGGCTAAGCATTCGGAAGTCTGAGGTTTCAAAGCTTGGCAGTGAACACAAATGAACCCTTGAATCCATGAAACTGAGAGTGGCTGAGGCGGTGGACGTTTATGCGTGCTATTCGGGGTAGTTGACGATGTTCGGGCGGCTGCCTTCAAGAATGTATCGTTGACTTTGTTTGGATGTTATCATTGTAGAGATGCGTACAATTACGCTGTAGTCTAATGTACATCGAGTCGTGACTGCGCAAGTCCGTCGATCAGCCGTACTGCAATAGCCACGATGAAGATGTGCGACAGGGTGCTAGGCGAATGCAGACCATACCTGCAGATGGTGATCAGGGTGATCAGGGTCTCGGGCAGACCAAATCAAACCGGTGTTTCCATATCTTGAAGCACGAGAGCGGTCAATTGAAAGTTTCGTCGTTCCCTTCTGGGAACAAGGTTTCCTAGTGGCACATCGTCGGTTTCAGGCATGTTGATACTGCATCTGGGGTAGTTTCTGCCTCCGGCGCGACCATGATCCGGCCTGAGTGTTCCGTTTGTGGCTGCTGGTGCGCGACTGGGGTGGAACTGGTGGCCGCGGCGGGGGTGTTGTGAGGTTGGAGTGTGGTTCTGAGGCGTAGAAGACGGCCACCAGCGGCTAGGCCCGCGCATTAGTCAGGGTCTTGGCAAACCTCCGTGATGCCGACCAACCGAGGCGCGTCTCACAACACCGGTCAACATCCGAAGTAAGGCAATTGGGCTTTCACGTGCGGCGGTCGGCGGTAGCGACGGCGTATCTTCTGCTATACAATCGCAGCCATTAGCTGCACAGCCACGATGCAGCATTGGTACGTCATTCTCATTGCAAATACTGATACACTTGCCAACTGAGGCGCTGACTGTTGCGGCAGTCTGAACGAAGCCATGTCCTAAGCATAGAGTTCAAGTCGCATGCGGTACGCATCGGCTGCGGTACCTTTCCATTGCGACATCGAACTAAACGCCGCTCGGGTCCCGGCCTCCGTCGCAACGTGCCTCATACCTTTCGAAACGCCTCAGCAATCTTCACCGTCCCCGGTCTACAATGGCGAGCAGAAAGAAGGGAGCTTGCAGCCGGTGTCGCGACTGTGCGGTCGACGATAGAGCTGGAGAAGCCTTCCCGACCGACGCAGAGCCGACGAGAAGGTAGGCTACGATGTCTTGCATGGTTGCTTCAGAAAAGCCGCAAGGGTTGGACAGAGCAGCTGCTACGATGCATCGCTGTGGTATTCTCGTGGTTCAAGTTGAATAGCAGCATCGTGCGTTAACATTGTGCCGAACGCATCTCACAAAATAATGACAATAGGCGTCTCCAACGCCCTTGTCGTCTTCAACTCTATCCCAGCGTCCCCAATGAATACACATCCGGAATGTTTCCCGTATCCGGCTTCACAACTGGTACACTCTCATACTTCTTTCCCTCTACCATTTCTCTCGCCCAAACAGGACTTCTCCTCACCTTCAACAACTGCTCCACCGCATACCCAATCCCCAACAGCTTCTCTTCTTCCCACGGCCTCCCCAAAATCTCCATGCCAATCGGTACGCCAATTGGCGCCTCTTCACTCGAGTCGGAGAAGCCCGCTGGCACGGTGACAACGGGCGTACCTGTCAATGCGGCCAAGATACCATTACGTCCAGATTGTGATGGCGAACCGATCTTGACAACGAGGTTCTTCTGCTCGGGGTAGATGATCGCGTCGAGGTTGTTCGACGTGAATGTGTTGAGAAGAGCGAGCCTGAGATTGCGGATCCCGGCTTGACGATCGTTGTATGTAGCGTTGCCGGTGAAGGATACGAGAGCGGTGTTGACATACTCGTACTGAGAAGGGATGACCAGAAACTCCCCTTCAGACCCATTCGTGGCTTTGCGAGAATATAGGTCGTTTAGTGTGCTAGGATGCTCGCCTTGAAGGGAAGGACGTTCTAGATACTGGTCCATGAGCTCGCGGTACTCGAAGCGTTGAACGTCGTATGCGGTCTGGATGGCGGTCGCGTTGTAGATGGTCTCGTTGATGGGTATCAGTGTCACACCTTCTGCAGTGAGACGCGACATGACGGAGTCCATTGCAGTATTGACGGGTGTGACTTCGAGGGAATCGGTGCGGTTGAAGAAGCCGTTCAACACACCGATGCGCAGGCCTTTGAGTGAGGTGCTGGAAAGCTTGGAAGCGTAATTGGTGCTGCGAATGTGACCTGGAACGAGTGCGGTGTCGTTGTCGGCTGCATCATATCCTGTTGTAGCCATGACGGTCAGAGCTGTTGCGACGTCTTTGATCGTTCTCGCGATGGGTCCGATAACATCGTGTGTGGTTGATATGGGAATGATGCCGGTTCGGGTGATGAGTCCACGCGTAGGCCGGATGCTGCATAGAGAGTTTGCCGATGCCGGGCTGCGGAGTGAGTTCACTGTGTCAGTCCCGGTGCCGAATACGCAGAACGAAGAGGCGACAGCAGCGCCCGTCCCACCCGAACTTCCGCCTGGTGTTCGCGTGAAGTCGTATGGGTTAATCGTCTGACCACCTAGAGAAGACACGCTGATGCCTTCCAAAGCTAGTTCGTGCAGGTTAGCCTTGCCTAGGATGATGGCCCCTGCCTCTTTGAAAGCAGCCACGCTTGGAGCGTCTTCAGATGGTTGCGAACGCGCCAAAGCCAAGTTTCCACCAGTAGTTGGCATGTCTGCTGTGTCGTAGTTGTCTTTGAGCAGTATCGGGACGCAAAAGAGTGGTCCAGTAGCATTCCCAGCCAAAAGTTGGTCATCGAGCTCATCGGCGATAGCCAAAGCATTGGGATTCAATGTGATGATTGCGTTCGTTCGGTTGTTGTTGGCTTCAATTTTAGACAGGAAAGAAGAAACCACTTCGCGGCAGGTTGAGAGTCCGGAGTAGAGCGCGTGGTGGACTGAGTCGACGGTCGCTTCCCTTGCATCGAAAGGCATGTTTTGTCCAGCCACCATCTGGCAGAGGGCTGCGAATGCGAGGCGTGTGAAGTGCACCATTCTGGATAATGCTCAGTCTGTGTACGGAAGGCGCGGCCTGCGGACAATTACCAACTCATCGGAACTGCCATTTATACATCTTCTCATCTCAACGGCTTGTCATACATCACCGCGGGTATTTATCGCGACTGCAATTGACGCGAAAATCCCATGTTAGCATGTAGTCACCATGCTTGCTAATGCAGGTGCCGATGTCTTGTTCCGATCTTATCGCGGGTAGCCTTACCCAAACCCCGAGCATCGGAATGACGTCGTTGCCAAGACCTCATCCACCTTCTTCATCAGTTCACGTACAACCAGGCAGCTGCGTAGTCTACTAAACTTCACCATTTCTGTTGCATGTATTCTGCAAAGTTCAAAATGCATGATCGCGCTCGAATCAATGAGCAGAGATATCATGGTAATGTTGCATGCTTTGGCTCAGAATTTCGGGTATCCACAGACGACGAAAACATGACGTGAAGATGTTCCCTTCTGAATAGCTTGAGCAGTGATAGGATATCATAGGATGGATATTCAGTCCTCTTCCAGCTCCATGACAGCGATAGCAACAGATTTTGGTTGTAAATTGTAGGACTGCTGATGTTGGAATGATCATAAGTCGGGGGCCTTTTTATACCCAGATCTTACTCTTTCTTATTTCGGAAAATAGACAGAGCCATTTCGCGACCATAAATTACCTCATAACGCTAATGGGGTATCCTCAACTCGTGTAGAGTGTCTGGAAACCCTTTCGTAGTCGTCAAACACCAGAAAGCAACATGTTTCGATGATCCATGAATTTTGAAGGCGAGAAAAGGCAGCCCGACACATGACTAATGCATTGTGAGCATTCGGAAAGCGAGAAAAAGATGCATACCACATCGGTTAATAGTAACTGCGTTTAGAAAAAAAACCAAATGTGCGTAATAGAAGTAAGGAGATAAAATTCGAGGCAGGAGTTGATTTTATATCGCACAGCAGCGCCAGGACAAGCAAGGCCACATTGCCATCATCGATTAGCATCTATGCTTTTATCGCGTGTCTCGCGTTTCTCTGCGCAAAATGAAATCCTTCTGCTTTGTCGTGATTTTGAGGTTTCGCTACGCTTTAAACATGGATCTAGCCGTGTCGAATCTTTAAATGTCTTCACAAGGTTCCTAGACATGAGAAATTTTGTTCATCATGTGAAATGAAAGAGAACAGACTTCGGCAGCCACATCGTAGTGCCATCGGTAAAGTTTGATGTAGGACCATGGGGTTGATTCAGTAAAGTCGTAAGGTGTGCACCAAACGCGCTCTTCGGTTTCATTACGGGATGTGCTCCGCGTTTTGAATGACCGACTGGGCGAGGACGAGAACACATAGTTGATAGTGATCTGCATTTTGGAGTGAAGATCTCGGGATTTTGGTGCAAGAATAAGGAAAAAAGACAGACGAAGAAGTCTTTATAGCAAAGCCAAGGATGACGCACACAACCACATGGCAGAAAAGAGTCTTGATTTGGACTCCGACTCTATGGACATGGCCAGGAGCAGACTATGATTTTTGAGATAGATGTTTGGACTTTTGCTCCATCGATTTGGCTTTCGCGCACTCCCATGACTCTGAGGATGTTGCATTTGAACGACTCGAAACCACACATGGAGGTTGAGGCCGGAATTTTTAATGAAAGAAGGAAATGTTTGGAATCATGAAGACAGCAAGCAAAGACGCTGAGAGGGCTTTATATGAGGATTAGCGCGAACAATGTGAGTGTATCGGGTAAGGCTCATGCCTGGCCGGAGCGGTGGTAGATCGCGCCACGAGAGGCGGCTGCGATGCGTGTCGCATTCTGCACGTGATAAGAGGTAGAAGTATACATTGGCTTAGAAGCTATCAACTTATGAAGACTACATATTATATATGCAGTAGAACGCGACGTGAGTTCTAGCAACCTCTGGTGGTGCATGGCATAGACGTGACCTCATGCGGCATCGCCCACACGTGCCTGGAAATGAGTTGGAAAGAGTCAGCGAGCTGACTTCGCAAAATAGTTTGTATGTATTGCGTTAGTGATGAGCTGTAATCTATGTATACTTCTCAGCCGTCACGCCGCCACCTTCTTTCGCTGCCGTCTTTTGTAGCGCTCCCTCCAATCTGCTGCCTTCCTTTCTTCACAGTTGGCAATGTGCCGGTCCCTCGTAAAAAGCCGACGCGACTCGGAACGGGGAAGGAGGAGCGCGTTCGCGTGGTGGCGGAGTTTGGTGTTTCGCATCGCGAATTGTGGGCACAGGGGTGCTGTAGGCGGGCCGCGATAGCCGAACCTCGACGCAATTTGCCACGACCAAAGGCAGAGCGAACAAACTCAATGGGCCTTATTGACAGACGCAATGGCTGATGCAACGGGGTTTGTAGCGGGATGCCGTCGTGGTCTTGGGATAGAAGCCGGGTGTGCACTTCGTGGGAAGTTTCCGGCGGCGACTGTCGTTCGTGACGTCACAGGCCAGTCGAAGTCATGCTCTGAGAAGCAGGCGAATCGTAATGTCGATGTTCATGGGTAATGCTTCTTGCCGGACACCTCAAGGCGTGTTTTGTTGGCCGGACCGTAAGATCTTTCCCAACATCCAGTGCGCGAACTGCAGGGCTGGCATGATCATCGCAGCGACAAGCCGCGATACGCTGTCGTGCAACTTCCACAACACCGTCTCTTGCCATGCGTCCACGTCAATGTTCCTAGCTTGGTCCATTTGGTCTTCAATCTGCCGTCGCAATCTCACAGCTTTGCTTGGCAGTTCGAGACCCAGGGCAAGATACAGCCCAACAATAATCCATTCCATGATAACTTGCCTACAAACATTAGCAAATGAGGCAGACTTAACAAAAATCGTAATACTCACATGCACAATTGCAGAGTAACGTTACCACTGATAACGTTGAAGCGCATGCTCTTCCAACCATCGCTACCTTCGTTGGCACGCCACCGCTCAAACGCGAAGCACATCATGTAGACGACATCGACGACGAAGAACGGCAGACTCATAACGACGGTCGTCAGAATCCGCACCTCGTCCCTGTCGGCAAGGTAGAGACGCGCTGAGATGACCGTGGTAGACCAGATGAGGACGAGGAAACACGCCAAGTAGAGCGAAACACCGGCTTTAGTGGCTTCCGTCGCTGCAAAAGTGGGTCCGTCTCGAGAATCCGGATCGATGCCGCCCGCCACGATAAGAATGAAGGAGATGATGAGCGGAATGTGAACCATGAGCAGGATCCATTGCATGCGTCGGCCCTTGGGGCGCGTGGTCGTGTTGAGCAAGCTACTGGTGGCCATAAACAACGGCGTGAGCCCCATGGTGGTGAGGATGGCAACACCGCTTTCCAGGGTGGTGTTCGGCGCTGAAAATTTCGGAAACTTGGTCGTGGCTGCCAAATCGAGCGACACCTGCGTGAGGCGACATATGGACAGCAGGGTGAGCCAGATCCATGGCGAGCTGTGGCCCAGGCCCTGGCGGATGATGAGCCAGATGGAGACGACGAGGTAGAGGAAGAACATGACAAGTGTCGCTATGTTGACAGTAGCCGGGTAGGTAACGATACCCACCTCATTTTGCGAGGACACCATTGAATGCGAGACATTGGGGTTCTGGACGATGGGGGTTTGGAAGCAAAGGGGACGCGGGTCTGGAGAGGTTGGCACCAGCTCCAAGAGGCTTCATCGCTAATTCCGCTGTCCGAGCGCTCCGCCTCAACGCCAAGCGCGCTATCACGTGTTGGCGTGCAAGCGGATTCCAGACCTCGAGCCTGTCATGACGTTGTGACGTGCATTGTCGCACACAATAATTGTAATCCCGACTCAAGCATTGCTCTCCCACAACGTTACGCATCTCCATCGCTCTGCATCGCTTCTCAACGATGTCCACGATATTCACGCGCGCACATCCGGACATTGGCATCGTCCGATCGCATCGGCATCGCGCGGAATTGCACTCGGTGATCACGCTGCAGGTTGCCACCTAGCGGGCAGTGCCCCCGTAAATCGTCATCGCACTAAGAACGGACCACCGTGCTGCGCCTATTCGACGTCAGTAATTTCACGTCACGATCTCCATGTTTCAACGCGTCTGGTGTTGCGATGAGGATGTGCGATGTTGCGCGTCGGGTGGGCAGCAAAGGATGGATTGTCAAAGTTGTAATTCTATGAAAAGTATGTATGCAACTGAAATCCAGAAAACCATCGTAATAAAACAGTACTCTCGCGCAACCTTCCGTACGCGTGTATCTATCTCTCCAGCTCAGCCAGTCTTATCGACCGCGTCTTTTTTGTCCACTTTCTTCGCTCTCGAGGGTCGCGGTAGTCGAAGCCAGATACCGCATCGCTACTCAGCTCCGATGGCTCGCGGTGCGATGTGGTATTTCAAGATCACTTAGCAAACGTAGTCCACTACCGCCCGTATCCCATATCGAGCAAAGCTGGATCGATATTGGGGTCGGACGCCAAAGTCTCTTCAAGCCCGGACTCATTGTGCCTGGTCAACACATCGACACCGCTGTCTCCCCTCTCCATCGCCATGTCATCTCGGCGCCGTTTCTCCGCTGCTCGATGCGCGGCAGCAAGTGTCTCCTCCGCGTTCCTGGCCTCCGAGTATTGAGCGTGCATCTGCGCGTTGTGACTACCAGGGCCACCCATCTCATCCTGCTGTGGATGAGCGTATGGTCCCTGTTGCCAACCCGCCGCCAGCTGCTGCTCATGCATCTGCGCCTGCTGGCAGGCCCAGTAGGCGGCTTCGTCCCGCTGCCACTTGTGGCGCAACTCCTCGAAGATAGGACCCCACGGAGGAGGCGGGAAGCGCGAGAGGAGATACACAAGATCGGTCCTCGAATTGTATCCTGGCTGCAATTCTCTTGCTCTCGTGACAGGTACCCACAGAAGGGGAAATGGCCGTGGTACCTCAATGCCCTCGATCTTGTCAGGGAGCAGCCTCTGTTTGTTCAGACGCTCGCTGAACTCGTTCTGCTGCTCCACCGTAAAGCCGGTGTGGTTGTCTGGGTAACATGGCGGCCCCATAGGCGGTGTTGGGGTGGGCATTACGCCCATGTTGGCGCTGGGAGTAGACATTACCGCCATGTTGTCGCCGAAGTTTGACATCTTGAACCGGGGAGACGATAAGACTGGGATTCAGTCTAGATGGTTGAGGTGTCGGTGGGGTGGGGAGGCTACGAGACTGGGTTTCAGTCAAGATGCCTGGGTGTCGGTAAGGTGTGGAGGCTACAAGACCAGGGTTCAGTTGGGATGGTTGGGGTATCAGCGGAGTGTGGAGGCTACAAGGTGGGTCAGAAAGGTGTTGTGTCAACGTTGTAATGGAGGTAGGCGTCTTACTGCTGCTTTGGTTGTCACTAACAGGTTTGTAGTCTTGAGAAGTCACTAGAGTCGTATGAGTAGTCACGGTCGATAAAGTCGATGATGGCAGAAGAAAGTGCGTTCAGCCTGCTTATATACTGTTACCTCGCACTTTCCTGTTTATTGCGAAAAGCCCAAGATCCGCCCGCAACTATGGTTCAGAATTAAAATGCGTCTGACTCCTCGCTCGAAGACACTCCAATACGTGATTTCGGAGCGAATCCTCGCTTGCCATCACAATACCTCGCTTGCCATTTGTCTACTGGACCCGCTTCAAGAGCAAGACACAGAGTTCATTAAATGCGGAATACCAAACCCCCCACATGAGCATAGTCATCGCCGCAAATAGCTTATCTCAGGCAGCAACCAGATAAAACGCCCAAGTCCTTCTGATATTATGCGTCAAAGCGCAGAGTCTACCTTGGTTGGAGTCGCGTGACTACTTTTCTCCTTACCAATCGCACCTACCCGGTTCTAATCACTAGCGGACCGGCCCGCCCGCCAGTCACGAAGCGGACATTTACTCCGGCCTAAATTTGACGACAGCACTGCGTATGGACTGGGTCGGATGAGGATGCATCGGATAGTGCATCGGTTGGCCAAAGCCGCAAGGCGACGGTGAGCCGGTACGTAGGTGTGCTCTTCGGAAGACTGCGCAGCGAGCCTAGCTTCACATGGCCACCAGCCCATTAACCATCTTTCAACAATTCCCGTCCATCCAACTCGTAACACTCGACTGCGCCATGTAACTCAGCCCTATTAGCATGCGTCTCCATCTCATGCCTGGCAACTGCGACATGTAATTCTATCCTATTGCCATTCGTTGCCATCTCATGTCTCTCAACTGAGACATGTAGCTCAGCCCTATTGCCATCCGTCTCCATTTCGTGCCTTGACGTATCAAATCCGTCAAGCTCACGTTCGAGGCCCTTCTCTCCGTCCTTATTTGGCCGTGTTTGGCTGCGCGTGATCTCCTTCACTTTCGTGACCTTCCTCCGTTTGGAAACCAGGCGCACGCTTGCGCAAAAGATGACCAAAAACAGCGCGCCGCAGGGTATGCCTGCTGCCAAAGCGATTTTGGCGCTGGGAGACAGACGCCGGGCGGATGTATGTGTTTGTGGCGGCAATGCGGAAGAAGTCGGCGTAATCTTTGTCACACTGGTGCTTGCAAGAGCAGAATTATGCGCTCTACTCTGACTGCCTGCCTCGGTAGTGGCTTCAGAAGCCTCGCCCCCAGTACGCAAAGAGACCGCCGCGTTCATCGAATCTGAAGACGCAGGCATAGGTTGTAGCGACGTAGTTGTAGTCATAGTCTCCTCGGCCGTCCACCCAGCATCGTGCCCGCTCGTACTCGTCGTCTCCAACATCGTGGTTTCCCCAGCTGATGCCGTGGACGAAACGGAAGTATCCTCACTCGAAAAACCACCACCACGGCCATTACGACCCCTCACACTCCCACTCCCACACACCCCCTCCACATAATCCTCCGCGTCCTCAAAGTCTTTAGCCTCACACCCCTCATCCAGCACATCCCTGCCCACTTCCTCATCGCCGCATTTCCCTAGGCCAGCAACGGGCCGATTCCGACGGTAGCAGGTACACGCGGGGTTCATGGGTGCATAGAGGTCGCAGAATTCGTTGTTGGACCCGTGGAAGGTGATGGTTTCTATGACGCATTTTTCCTGCGATGGGGGTAAGTGAGTGAGGGCGCGGTCGGGGGTTGCTGGGGAAAGAAGGAAGGCTTACAGCGCATAAAGATAGGTCGGATAACAGGATTGCGGAGGCTTGTCGTTGCCGTGAGGAGATTACGAGGAGGAAAATGAGAGAGACAAGCATTATGGAGTGATGTCGCTGTCGAGTGTCTCGAAGGAATAGAAAG
Source organism: Alternaria conjuncta (assembly GCF_024043145.1). NCBI lineage: Eukaryota > Fungi > Ascomycota > Dothideomycetes > Pleosporales > Pleosporaceae > Alternaria > Alternaria conjuncta. Next base: position 2,369,326 of record NW_026250092.1, on the reverse strand, counting down.
ATAGCTTAATGTGAGTGTAATACATCATGGGTATGCTGTATCTCCGAAAATCACGATGGGGAGGCCGGTAACGCGCAGTGTGGCGCCTCTCAGGTTGCCTTTAGTGTCCGCATCCGGATGAAAGAAAGGCCATAACACCTTCATTGACAACACGCGAATGTCGAGATGAACAGCAAGGCTCACCCTTCCTCTTGGCTTCCTCACCGAACAGTCATGACCATACACATTTTATTCATTCCTCGTTATCAACTACTACTCAAGCAATCCCATCCATCGATCCTGTTCGTCCCCTGGTAAGACATGCTTCGTATGCCATGTGCAATCTCAATGACGTATCCAGTACGATACCAATAGCCTTCTCTGTCCAAGCCATGTTATCCTCCCATATCCACTTCCTCAATCAATCTCTTCTTATCCAATTTACCTGCGAAAGACCACCAATCGCTCAATGGTCGGGAGCACATGCATTACATGGCTCGCCACCAGCACGCTCTGTCGCAACAGTGATGTTGACCAGACCGCAAGATTCCTTTCCGATAGTGTAGTCTGAGTAATCAACGGCTGCCGGCTCGTAGGTCTGGCGTTGGTCAGGTCGGCCCTGTGGTGCGGTGGGGTTGGGGAACGGGGCGGTAGCATCGATGGGGACACCGGCAGCGTTGCCGCGACCGCCGTACAGGCCATTGCCACGGTTGTTGCGGTGACCATGGCGGGGTACTGTGTAGTACGTGGGAGGGTGCGCGTTGCGAGGGCCAGATGGGAAACCAACCCAGGGTTGTGGGTTAACGCCAAAGTGACGGGGAGCGTTGCTGTTGGCGCGGTTGCTGTTGGCGGTCTGTTCGATCAAATTGAGCTGGTGTGCGAAAGGCTGGTTTGGAACAGGCTCGAGTATCTGCGGGGGTGACATCATGCGACTAGAACTGGGATGGTAGTTTTCTTGGTGAGTCTCCTCCTGACGTGGTCTAGTAGGGAGCGGCGGAGGCGGCATCAGCTCTGCGGATGTCATGCGCTGCTTCGCTGCGGCCGAAAGAGGAGTCGCTAGTCCGGGGTTGTTGATGGGGACCGCCTTTGAAGCATAAGGCGCGGCATCGGCTGGAGAGGAGATAGACTTGCGCGGGTTCTTGTTTGGCTTGTACTTCTTGGGCGACTTTGGACGACCGTTGCGGTAACCCTGTTCGTAAGCAAACTGTACGCCGTACATGTACCAAAGGAAAGGTACACCGTTTCTATCGAGCACCGTCGCATCCGGCAGGTCGGCTATGTCGAGAGATTGACTGAGAGGTGTGTTCTCCGTGGTAGCGTCGATCGGACTGGTCGTGGTCGGAGGCTGAGGTACGAATTCCGTAGCAGTTGCGCGAAGGTCCGAGCCCATACTAGATTGCGATGAACGCCCGCTGTCTGCTTGATTACGATCACTGGGTACATACCGTTCACTCCGCCCTCTGGATGAAGACGTGTTCTCGACATCATCGACTCGGTTCGTAGAGTCGGAAACAGCCTCGTGTTGTTGGGTGTTGAGGTTCAGATTCCCTATGTCCAAATTGTGAGCCATCATGACGACGATCGTGGGTACGCTGATAGGACGTGTGAGCGTCGTACCATGAGCAAGACTTGTCGGAACACCCCATGGCACGTTCTTGGGTTGTACGGCGTTATGCGCTGCCTCTTCATCGACCTTGAACGTTTGAGCGTGCTCGTAGCTAGCATCACATCCCGGTGCGTCGTTTGGCTGGTCTGGGCTGGTGACATCGGCCGAAATGGCAGGGCCCTTGCCGCGAGTGGACTGGTTTTGGTCATCTTCAGAAGCAACATCAGCCATTCCACTATGCTTGTGTGACCCAGAATTTCGCGAAATGATCGGAGTCGAACCGGTGCTGTCGACGGTGCGGACATGGCGTAGAGGGGCCGGCGCGGGCGTCGCGGGTAGGGGGATCTGGATAGCATCTAACTGGGCTGCATCCATCTGCATGGCTAGCTGTAGCTCCTTGATCTTCTTCTGCAATGACTTGACAGATTCGACGCGCTTGATGGTGCGTACGGGGGGCGCGGTCTTGCTGCTGGTGCCGGCTCGGGGAATGCGAGACACCTGGGTGGGCGATTCCGGACTCAGCGGACCGCCGGCAACGCGAGAGTCCATGGAACCTTCGTGATTGTCACGGCCAGGCGTAGGAATGACAAGCGAAAGCCTCGGTGTCAATGACTTTCGCTTTCCTTCAGCGTTCGTTCTCGCGGTGGCAGATCGCGGACTACCGGACTCGTGCTGCACCTGCTCATCATCGCTGTCAGCATAAAAGTCGACACTGGGGACGTCAAGGTCTTCAGGGTTCTCTGCAGCAGATTGGAAGCTATGCTCCGTGCTTGCAGGACTCCTTACTGGCGACCCTTGTGCAGTGTGAAACGAAGCCCTGCCAGTGGAAGTCGCAACGCTGCTAGATGCTCGCGAGTGTCCTGCAGAAATTGAGTCGGTGTTGAGGTGTGTTGGCTTGGTCGGCGACATGCGGAGGGAGAAGCTTGACTGGTGACGCGCGCTGCTGCGTAGAGGCGACCCGGTGGGACTGTTCCATGGCCGCTTCGTTGGAGAGCCATGCAGTCTGCTGGGGCTGAGCGGGGACGTGGGCGATGCTATGGTGCTATCGACAGTAGCTAGGGCTTCCTTTGTAAGAAACGTTGCGCTGTCCTTGCCATGAGCTCTACTGAGATCGACGGAACTGCGTGTTCCACGCAGTGTCTTGACTTCATCCGGAGAGTCACTATCCCATGCTGTCTTGGATGTACGCGCCTTTGCACGCTGCGCTGTTGCGAGGTTGGGGGCAGTACTCTTCGTAAGCCATTGGGTGGGTATGGATTTGCGGGGACTGCGCCCTGATGTACCGATGGTATAAGCGTCGCACTGCTGTTCGACTTGCTCCTGGTGTGCAGCGGCGTTGTCGATACCAGAAGATGACTCGGTAGGGTCGTTGGATACTTCGCAGACGTCAGAGTAAGCGCCATAAGACTCAAATCGAGCGACTAGCTCAGTAACCATACCATTATGAGTGACTTCCATATGCAACGAAGACTGCGGATCCAATGGAATATCAATGTTGACGTTCCTGTAACCAGGTGTATCCAATACAGGTCTAGCGTCGTTGAGAGTGTTTGCTCGCCTTGTACGGGACCCTTCGACGAGGGCAGAGCGCGGGATGAAGGCAGTCTGATGTTGAACCTGGGCGTCTCGCTCCTGGACGATGGCGTCCCAAGCCGGTGCGCGGCCAGCCCCAGACGGCGTGAGAGTGGACATGTTGTTGTTATGCTGTGACTGGAACTGCTGCTGAGTATGCGAATGCGACTGCGAATGCGATGAACTACTGTTGTTGGCGGATGATGCTGGTCGAGGAGTAGATGAGCCAGACTGAGTGTCGGGATTGCCGTCTGCACTGGGGTCGTCTGGCAAATGACTGACGCTGCGACTATTAGCAAAGGGAAGACAGTACTCGAGAATGGAGTGCTTACGTTCTAGGCAAACCAAGTGTTATCGCGTTGCTGCAGTAGGATATTCTGGTGAACTCGGCGTGGTCACAGACCGCGACGTAAGAGTAATGATATAAACACATGATGCCGGGTAGCGGTTGTCAACCGCAACCAGCAGGAAGCGTCGACGTCGATTATCCAAAAGATGTGCAGAGAGAAGGGGGAGGTGAGGTGGGAGAAGGAGCGGTGTTGAGCGTGGTGCGCGACTAGCAGGCGCGAGGTAAACAAACGGAGGTGACGGACGCGGAAGGAGCGCGCGATCGCAGGTGAAGGTGGACTTCTATCAGCAACATGGAACCCGCCCTACCTCGAGCACATTGTAGTAGACTAAGCATATTGTTTGCCGGCGTAATGCCACGCGCGCGGGATTAGATCAAGTGCATACTTTACGGTTTCCTGTCCATGTGAGACGTAGCAGTGAAAACAGTGACGAGTTGAACAAGCGTATGAGTAGTCATGGGATATCAACGCTGTCAAAGAGAGATCCAGCCCCGCAATCCTCGGCCCTCATGATTACCCTAACGAATAGATTGGGAAACATTCTTGAGAGTCGTAGTATAAGAAAAGGCTCTGCTTAGAACCTCTTCTTCTTCTTTGCATGTGCCTGCTTCTTCGCTGCCTCTTCATTCTTCCGCTTCAACTCAGCGCGCTTCCGCTCCGCCTTCTCCTCAGGCGTCTCTTCGTGAACCTCCTCGACGGGCGTCATCTCCTTTACTCTCGGTGGAGACGATGGAGGCTCGGCCGTCGGCGATTGCGTTGCTCTGAAGCGCTGGGTGCTTGGTGAAGCTGTCATGTCGCGTTGTGAAGCACCATCCTCCGCTTTCTTGCCCTTACCACCAATTCTGAACGGCTTTCGCGTCTTCTTTGGTGTCGTTGCTTGGCTGGGCTGGGAAGGTGGCACAGACTCCCTAGTTGGTCGGATCTCTGGTTCTGGCTCTACGTCCGCGGGTTTTGGCGGCGATGGCGGAGGAGACTCGGTTGCTCTTTTCGACTTCCCGCCTATTCGGAAGCTACTGACCTTTGGCTTCTGCGCTGTCGGTGTAGTCGCTTTTGGCGAGGAACGGGGTTCCGGCGTGGGCGTCCTTTTACGAGTTGGCTTCTGTGGGGTCCGACTTAGACCCTGGCTCTGACTCTTGGGAGGCGCATCCAGATCCTCATCGTCCTCAGTACTGTCGTCTTCCGTCTCATTGGCCTTGCCGAGGGGCGACGACGGTAATGGCGCAGGAGTCTGTTTTGGCCTTTTGCCGAGTTCGCGTGTCTGAAAGTCTTAGTTATTGCGCACTACAGTACTTCTCCACACCCTTACCTTGAAGTTCACATGAGTCTCAAACTCTTCTTCTGTCTCATCACCAGAATCCATAGCTGCTTTTGCTGGCTTTGATGCCGCAGGAGGCGTTTTGGCCTTGGCCTTGACTGGGGCTTTCGGCATGCTCAACTGAGTAGGTACCGCAGTCCACCATGTAGTCTCAACATCACCCGACTTCAGCTCCGAAGGTACTATGGGCGTGCTCTGAGCCAGTGCTTCTTGAAACAAGCCTAGCGTAGTCAGGTTTGTGTCTTTCAATTGCTCGGTATCATGCCGCCATGCTTCCTCGTGGAAAATTCGTAGAGCGGGTACGTGCTTTTCCGCTTGTTCACGTTTGACCTTCTTTCGCCCCGCCCTCATTCCACCAGCGCTAGGGAAGGCGGCAGCCAAGTCCAAGCCATGGGAGTCGAACTGGTCCACAAGTCGATTGATTGCCTTGTCTTTGGCGGCGATTGTCGCGATGAGCCCGGTAATGCGTTCATTCTGAACGTGTGAAGAGACAAGTAGCGGCAAGATGAGCTCGTCCTTGAGGTCGGCAGACGTTCGTTTCTTCAAGTGAAATTTCCATGTCAAGCGACCGAGAGGCTCTGGAAGGCTTATGCTGGTGTGTAGAGTAATTCCATCCGTGTCATGACGAGTGACACGACACATGGAACCCTCCGCACTCAGCAGGGGTTTCTTGACATTTTCGAGAAGGATGGCAACCTGCGCCGCGTCGTGTTTGCTAACTTCGATTGGCGATTGTTCCAATGCAGCCCGCTTGACGATATCATCCACGTCTAGCTCTTCGCTCCATATGTTGCTGAGATCGGTAAGGTGGACTGTGTACGAGTCCACGTCGAAGGCGGGTTTGATGAGTAGCTGGGGAATCTGCTTGCCGTCAGGCTGCTCGGAGAGCTCCAGCACGCGCCAACACGACATGTCAACCTGGAGAAAATGAGGTGACGGAGTGCATGTTTGCAGATGAGCGCAGACGCGTGACACACGCGACCTTTGTGGGGTTTGAGCTGACACGTGAAGCGTAGCTGAGGCGCAAGTGAAAGGCAACCGCGCCAAGGCCGTTCCTAATCGGGAGTAGATCCCTGCGCGCGCGGAAGGCAGCCGTACGTCACCAGCCTCGGCCAAAGATTTCGCGATCTGCGCCGGCCAGACCAAACCTCAACAACACATCTCCATACTACAAATTCGGCCTATTGTGAAAGATGTCGTCACGTGAACCACCCTGGCGCAACGAGCGCAATCGCCTTCCCCAGCGCAATGCGCCGTCATCGTCCATTCCAGCGAAGCGGTCAGCCGACTCACGAGCACACGACAACCCTGCGAAACGGTCGACAAACGCGGCAGAGGAGGCGTGGGTGGCAGACGAGGATCGCTTCGTGCTGCAGCAGGCCAAGAAGAAGGCGGCACTACGCGTCAAGGGCGGGCGCGCGAGACCCATTGACTGGCTGGCCGTCACGCTGCGCTTCATCGATCCCACGGAGAAGTCGATGTTGGACGAGGAGGTGGAGGATCACGAGCTAGACATAGTCGATCCGGAAGGTGTGCTGGAGGGACTCAACAATGAAGATCTCGCAGAGCTGGAAAAAGAGATTGAGAACTACCTCGCGCTCGAGACAAGCAGGAGCAATCGCGACTACTGGAATGTGAGTAACTACCCCTGGAAGACGACCCCTAACTAACCCCTCAGTCCCTCAAAGCAATCTGCAAAGACATCCGCCGCAAATCCAAATCCTCCAAGTCCGAAGCCCGCGGCACCAGCTCCGTGGCCGCCGACATCGATCAGCTGCTCTCCCCAAAGACGTTCGAACAGCTGGAGACGCTAGAGGTGCAGGTCAAGAAGAAGCTCGATTCGGACGAGCCAATCGACTACGACTACTGGGAACAGCTGCTGCGGAGTCTGCGCGTGTGGAAGGCCAAGGCGAAGCTGCGGCGCGTTTCGCAGGAGATTGTCCGGGAGCGACTGCAGACATTGCGCAAGCAGCAGGCTGACGCAGCTGCATCTGTACAGAATAGGATATACGCTATGCTCAACGGCACCGATGAGGCGAGCGAGGCGCAGCCAACGACTGTCGAATACGATGCAGCCTTCGATCCCCAACCCCTACTGAAGCTGCGCGCCGAAGACAAGGCGCTACCACAGACGGATGAGAAAGCGTTCCTGGAGAGTCTGGCTACCGAAAGGGGAAAGATCAAGAAGATTGGCTATGTGCCGTCACAGGCCAAATCCAGCGACCCAACCACCACCAGCAGTCAGCCCACGACGAGCCAGACGGTAACAACGAGCGCCTCACGATTTGCGCCTGTCGAGAAAGAAGACTACTCCAAGGCAACCATGGCGCTATACGAGAGGGAAGTCGCGCGAGGCGTGGAGGAAGGCGAGGAAATCTTTACCGCGGAGGAGGAAGTCACGACCGCCCGGCCCCAGTGGGCTGGCAGCTACAAGCCCCGGAAACCCCGCTACTTCAACCGCGTCCAGATGGGCTATGAATGGAACAAGTACAACCAAACGCACTACGATCACGACAACCCGCCACCAAAGGTTGTACAGGGCTACAAGTTCAACATCTTTTACCCCGACCTCATCGACAAATCAAAAGCACCCACCTACAAGATCGAACGGGAGAACGGCCGCAAAAAGGGCCAGTCCTTCGCGCCGGCCGGTGAAGACGACACGTGCCTCATCCGGTTCATTGCCGGCCCGCCCTATGAGGATATTGCCTTCCGCATCATCGACAAGGAATGGGACTACAGCGCCAAAAGAGAACGTGGGTTCAAGAGTAGCTTTGACAAGGTACGTCCAGTCATACTCACTGTACTAGCTACGTGGCTAACGCAATGCAGGGCATCTTGCAACTCCACTTCCAATTCAAGAAGGTATGTCAAGATCGCATGACCGGAACGGCATCACACTGGCATCACACTAACATCGTGGCAGATATACTATCGAAAGTAGCTAAGCCCCCTTTGGGTGACATGGACGCTTCACAGCCTACCCCGCTGTACCTGGCTCCTCTTACACCAAACGGCGCGATAGGATAAGAAATAGGGCGGACGTTGCACAGGACCCTCTCAATCGATAGGTGCTTCTTGAGTATCAAATCCAGGATTCTCTCGTTGCGCCATCACCCGTGATCACTACATTGGCGGTGACGTTTCTACCGGCTCTCATATCCTCGCAACGTGCAGCCTCTCCGTCTCCGGGTCCGTTGGCGGTGTACACTCCTCTTCGAGCGGTGACAGGGCCGTGACGAGGGCCTATCACGGATGACTATTGCTTGGGCAAGGACTACGAATCAACTTCACCGGAAGGAAAATGGTAGAAGTCGTGTTACAGGCCTCTATGGGGTCTGCTCCCAAACGGTTGCTCGCCTGCTGCCTTTTTGCAGGCGCAGCACATCATGTCACATCCTTGCGCCTGCAGAACATATGCCGTTAATGGCCTTTTTGGGTTAGAGTTTGCAGGCGAGGAATAGAGATCCTTGAAGGAAGTCACCTATGTCAGGACGATTGTTACAGCGTGGAAGAATAGCTTGGACGCGTATGCTGACAACTACAATGAACAACATCTTGCCTCTTGCTCTCGGACAATTTCCAGGACATGCACAGAAGCCGGACAGGAACATCGAAGAGCGGGAGACTGCCGTGCAGGCCGATGGACGTTTCGATGTTACAAGTGGGCCACCCCGTATGCGCTTTCGATGTTATGAGTGGACGTATGCGCCTTCCCGTATGCCGGTGTCAAGCAGGCAATCGTTGGCTGCAGTGGTGGTACAGAGAGTCATTCACACTGGTTGATGGAGTAGTGCAATGAAGGTCTCTAGGCTGCGTCTCGGGCCGTGGGGCGGCGATGCTGTACCGGTACTTGTCGCTCCGTGACATCACGTCTGCAGCTGCGCCTGCGGCCAGGGTCCTCAGATCCGCCGTCCTTGCGATGAGATCTCATCCTTTGTTTGTCCATACAAGCGACGCTGCAGCGTCAAGCCTGCAGGTGTGCTGGCAGTCGGAACCCGCGCAAGAATCGTCTAGGTGACAATGACCAGGTTTCCAGGCAATCCCATTCGCCGGGGCATGGCGGAGCATGTTAACGTCTTGACTGCCGCTTCATTTGTGAGCATCGCCTTTTACTACTCTCGTTTTCTGCCAGTCTTTTGGTTTCACACAACACGTTGGCGTATTCGTATCGATACGTTCCTTATCTCTACCGTCCAGACCCTTGGGAGGCCGACAACACAACAGCTATGCCACATGCGCAATCACCTCATCGGCCTTCCTCCGCAGACGTGGGTGCTGAATTCGACCACGTCCAGTCATCTCAAGACGCCTTTTGTGAGCCCTTCCAGTCCTCCAAAGACGCTTTTTGTGCCCCGCTTCCCTTTCACACCCATAACCCGGTGTTGTCTCTTTCCCCCAGACTGCCTATTGAGGTCCCGCTCACCGCACCTTCCGATCAGGGACCTGCACCTTCCAACAACGACACTACCCCGCACTCTGCCATGAGCCTCGACGACCAAGAGCCAATGCAGTGGACTGCGCCGACCAACTTCCTCCTCAACTCCATGACCCAGAATGGCGCGGGTTACAATGCGTCTAACCCGTTTCCACCTGGTACCGGAGACTTCTACAACTACGCCGAGAACGGAATGTCCTACAACGACAACTTCGGTATCGCGTACCCGACTCAGTATTCCAACGCAAGCTGCCCCCGATCCTACACCGGCGTTGACCTCTCTGGCCTTCCTGCCGATATCAGTATGACCGACTCGCATCCACCCACCGCATACCACATCGAACCGCCTAACCACCTTGACGCTATGGACTTGTCAGACCATGAGATCAGCGGCCAGCTCATGCAACTGAGCAACGACTTCGACCATCATCCGTATGGTGCGCATATGAAGGTCGAGGATTCCAATGGCTACCAGAGCCCGTACTCCGACCTGACTCGCGCATCCACTCCTCACGACGATCCCCCTCGACATCCCCATGACCTCTCTGGAGACGGCGTCATCGATAAAGAGCAGCCTTACGCGCAGCTGATCTACCAAGCCCTCCTCAACGCGCCCAATAATACAATGATCCTCCGCGATATTTACGAGTGGTTCAAGGCCAACACCGACAAAGCCAGCGCCTCGGAGACAAAAGGCTGGCAGAACAGCATTCGACACAATCTGTCAATGAATGGGGTAAGTCATATATGCTCTTCCTCCACCGTTCTACCTCCCTCCTCTAGTACATACTAATCTGCCCAGGCCTTCGAGAAAGTCGACCAACCAGGAGAAGAGTCCCGAAAAGGCTTCATGTGGCGCTTGACCGACGAAGCCATTCGCGAAGGCGTCAAATCCACAACCCGCTACCGCAGCAAGCAGCCCAACAAGCGCGGCCACCGGACCCAGCAACCACAGCCCCAGCGACAAGCCTCCGGCGCCAAAGGCGGTCAAGCTGCACGTCGTTCAGCAAGGATGAAACGAAGTGGAAGAATGCAAGACGGATACCGTAATGGCAACGACCAGTACATGTCTCGATCTGTGCCCGCGGCTTTCGATCCGAATTATCGCAGTGTACCAGCCGACGCCTACCCTCCGAGCCCATACTACGGAAGCGACGTGGACTTTGGCTACCCGTCGTCGTCTTCTTCTCGGACCGATGACTTCACCCTCAATAACCCCAACGCCAACGTCCTTGGTCCACACCACCACGCCCATCTCGATCTCTTCTCACCACCCACACGCTCCTACCCGGGTAGTCCAATGTCGCGACACCACCACGATCTATCGCGCACCATTTCCGCACACTCCTTATCGCAACCTCTGTCACACGGTTTGCCTATTGGAGATACGGCGTATGTGCTTGAGCAGAGTCCTGATGGGGGTTTGTTTTCTAATAGTCCTAGTCCGAGTGCGGATGAGCCGAGGACGCCTGTAGATCAGGGGGGCTGGCGCGAGGATGTTGGGATGGGAATGGGTATGGCTGGGTGTGTGTTTGAGGACGCGGGTGGCATGGGTTATCGCTCTTACACTGGTTGAGAGGATCGCCGGGATGGAAGATGAGGCAAAGTGTTGCTTTGGGGATGGAATGAATGTTGGTCAATGTTCTTTTCCTCTGTATTGTATGAATGTTTTCTGCTTTCGGCTGGGGTTGGGAGTTGCGGGTTGCATAGCATGGTTTTGGGTAGCGTTACGATGTATATTGAGTGCATCACCTCAATCGTTGCATAGCGATGTCGGCCTACCGCCACTGGGAGCTTATCTCTCGTCGTAGCATAGCAATTCTTTCTTCTACCGGCTTTTCATTCCTTCTCACCAACGTGATTTCACACTGAATCCTCTCTCATCCCGCGTTATTCCTCACATGTAGTTGATGGTCCAAGAGACGAGCTGTCGTCTCGTCAATTCTACAGACGTCGTGGCAGGCTCAAGCGAATGACGCAGACCCTGGTCCAGCGGATGCACATTTTACTTCCGCGGTGCTGGTATGCAAGCCATGATTCTAGTATCGGTCCTATGATCGGAGTTCACATGGTATTCCCGTCCAGCTTACACTTCGGAGTGAGACGAATGATAGCGATATCTCAACATGACGTGTCTGAAACGTCTACTGGGGGAGATCGAGGATAGAACGTAGTGACTAAACCATCTGAACGGTTAGGTGTCTCAATATTTCTCTTCTCGATGGCTGTTCGCACGTCGTTGCATTGGCAGGGAAATCCTGCTGCTAAGCTTTCGGGACGGAACGAAGACAGTGGGCTTGGCTCTGGGTATTTCATAAGTAGCTTTTGCGTTCATCCAGTTCTTTTTACGGGATAAACAGATAACTGTTGAAGACCTCAGGAGAAGAAGGGGTTGGTATACAACAAGTACGAAATTACCGGAGCCCGCCCGGATAAGTAATCGCGGTAAGCCCATCCCCATGATGGAAGAAGCATCGCACCTCAGCCCAGCCCTTCCAAGCAGCCACCACTTGCTTAACCACGCCGGCCGTTCCGCGGCAAAATCTTCGCCCGCCACGTTCACTCAGCTGCTCACCCCAGAAACACAGCCGTTGACGCGTAGAAGCCGTAGACCGTCTTTTGCGATTTGTCGTGGGGCGAGCACGCACCGGAAATCTGGGGTCGCAGAAACTCCACCAATGGCGCTGGCCAAGCGCCCAGGAGTGTGGGGAAAGCTTCGCTGATCTTGGCTTAGCGCCACAGCCATGACCCGTTTAGCCACCTGTGGCCGTGAGGGGACCCCAGGATGAAGGGGATGATCGAAAGAGTTCCTCCGCGCCATCCAATTTTACGGGAGCGGGTATCTTGAGCTGGTTCCAGGGCCAAGGCCGCGGCTCGGACGGCTGGGGGTGATGCGATGGGGGTATATTAGGTGGTCGGGGTCGCGATGCTTTGTGAGCTACAGACGTTGACCCCCAGCTTGTCAATTAAGAAAATCGACATATACGTTTGCCAATATGCGCGTCACCGAGCTTTTCACGTGCGCTTTGCTGCAAGCATCAGCAGTACTATCGACACCTCTCGATGAGCGAAGCGTCAAGGTAGTCGCGTCGAAGAGGCCACACCATCCGGCGTATCCTTATCACCCGAAGAAGGCATGCCCGGCATCGCCGCCACGAACCAAGACCTGCAACGTCAAGGCTCTCGGAAACGGCAAGGATGATTCCGCCAACATCCTGCAGGCGATCAAGCAGTGCAACAACGGCGGTCATGTCGTTTTCCCGAAGGACCAGAAGTTTACCATTGGAACCGCGCTGGATCTCACTTTCCTCAACAGCATTGATCTGGGTATGTCGCCTTCAAAAAGCTACGATATTGCAGCGCTAACCGTCAAAAAGACATCCAAGGCTCCATCCAATTCACAAACGACACAGACTACTGGCAAGCCAACTCCTTCAAGCAAATCTACCAAAACGCCACCACTTTCTTCCAGCTCGGCGGCAAGGATGTTAATGTCTACGGCGGCGGCACCCTAGACGGAAACGGCCAGGCCTGGTATGACCTCTACGCCGAGGATATCTACATCCTGCGACCCATCCTCTTCGGTGTCATCGGCGCAGAAGGCGCCACTATCTCTGATCTAAAGTTCAGATACAGTCCGCAGTGGTACACGTTCGTTGCCAACTCCACCGACGTTGTATTCGACAACATCGACATCTTCGGTGGCAGCAAGAGCAAGAACCCCGCTAAAAACACGGATGGCTGGGACACGTACCGTTCAGACAACATTGTCATCCAGAACTCGCACATCGACAACGGCGACGATTGCGTGTCGTTCAAGCCTAACAGCACCAACATCGTTGTTCAGAACTTGATCTGCAACGGTAGCCACGGTATTAGTGTCGGTTCTCTTGGCCAGTACCCAGGCGAAGTTGATATCGTCGAGAACATTTACGTGTACAACATCAGTATGTCGAATGCATCGGACGGCGCGCGTATCAAGGTCTGGCCTGGTGCTTCTTCCGCTCTCTCCGGTGATCTTCAGGGTGGAGGTGGTGGCGGTGCTGTCAAGAACATCACGTACGACGGCATGACCATCTCGAACGTCGACTACGCGATTGAGATTACTCAATGCTACGGTCAGAAGAACTTGACTCTTTGCAACCAGGTACGCTCTTACTTCCCACCAACCAAGTCTTGTTCGAAAACTAACGTGATAATAGTTCCCCTCCAACCTCACCATCTCCGACATCACAGTCAAGAACTTCCACGGCACAACCAGCAAGAAGTACGACCCGCTTGTTGGGTATCTGGTCTGCTCCAGCCCGGCAGTTTGCTCAAACATCAACATCGAGAATGTTAATGTTACGAGCCCGAGTGGAACGAACCAGTACACTTGCTTGAACATTGACGGGATTGAGAGTCAGGTTAACTGCACTACCAATGGAGGTCAGGGTGGGGAGTCAGGAGGGAACTGAGGATGCTTGAATAGTTATTGCAATACAACGTAACGTTCATCGTTCAAATGTTCTTGATTCTTTTGCTGTTGTGCCGTGATGGTGTATCGCACGCCGCAGAAGTTGGGTCAAGGCCTAAAAACTTATTGGTGTCGGACGCTGATGGTACGGTACAGGCTCCGCTCGCTACCGAATGAACTCCTGAGGAAATCGGGCTCTGAGTGAAATAGTCGAAGGTTCTCTGGCCCCCAGTGGCGAGCGTAGTTCGACCACAACGATCAGAGGTTTCGACTTGGAGCCTAATGCGTGATGCACAGACTTGGCGTGAGTGTACTGCACCCCTATATATGACCGCCCGCTTCCGGGCCCTGGTCAAGATCTCAACGAACCAGTCAACCAACCCGAAGATTTCTACACGTTAGCAAAAGACCCAAGGCATGTCTACTTCTCCAGGTAGCGTTTTGCCCGAGAATATCGAGCGCAAGAAGATGAGTGCATCGGCTAGACGGCGAGCGCGGAAAGCTCGGAAGGTTGCTCAAGCAGGTTCGGGTGGTGAGCCGCAACAGAATGCCGAGACCATGCACAAGGCTCCTGAGCAAGCGGAAGCGGCTCAGGAGGAGATCAAGAAAGAAGAAGCTCAACTGAAGCGCGAGCAGGAGGTGCAGATAGCGCGCGCTGAGATAAAAAAGAAGGAAGAATCGAGATTGAAGCGAGAACAGGAGGCGCAAGCAACGCACACCGAGAAGATGGGAAAGCTGAACGCTAAGCGTGCGTTCCTTGTCCACTCCTGTGACGACCTCCGTCCATACCGTCGATATACTCAGATCTACGGTGAACGTAAGTTCCAGAAGCCTGTGGTAAGTACCCTATGGATCTGGACACATAATGTTATACTCACAAGTCTGTAGAACAAGCCTCAAAACGTCGGCTTCCTCGATATGCCTCTCGAAATCCGTCTGATGATCTACGGGCATGCCCTTGAATTCGACGAGCCGATCGAGCTGTGGCCAGAGACCGGAGACATGGATACCGAGTATTACCGAAGAGTACGCAACGGGTCTAGACTTCGAAAAATGTTCGGCAGACGCGGCGCACGCAACCTCGGCTTGCTACGTACATGCAAGCAAGTGTGCGCTGAAGCCACCGAGGTCTTTTACGGCAACAATGAGTTCCGCTTCTCGGGTCTCAACGGCCACATGGTAGCGTATGCGTTCGCGACAAAGATTGGACCGAGGAACCTGGGCTTCATGAAATCCATGACCATGGCTATACCTTGCCGCTCGGAGGACCGCGGTTGCATGGCCTCACACTGGAACCCACACACCTGGCTTCGCACACACGAGGTATACGACCACATGCCTTTCCCGTATCCGTGGACAAAAGGGAAACTCCGTAAGCGCTTCCCACGACTAGACTTCGAAGACTCGTGGCATAGTCTGGCTTGGATGCTGGCGGGCGCCCATCGACTCAACAAGATCACATTCGTCCTGCCCCAGTATATCCGGTATCGCCGCGTGGCGTGGGGTCTGCATCGCTATGTGAGGTGTTGCGGACGACGACTTGTCAGTGCAATGGACGATATCGTAGCGGCAAAGCCATTTCTCCAGGTTGCAATCGTACGCATGTTCAAGGATCCGAATGAGGACGCCTCCTGTGACAGCAGTCAGCGCTGCCTCATCAAAGAACTGAAGTCGATTGTGTTCTGCAACGTTCGTCTGGCTAGATTCTGTAAGAACCAGAATTGGGAACTTGACCCCCAGCCATACGTTGACAGGGATGGCGGATTTGTCGAGGACCAGGCATTGGATGCGAGCGAGAACCCATTGGACATGCTTCCCGATATCGAGCGTTTGTTCGTGAGGGCGGCAGCTGAGTAGAAGAGATATGGCTTAAGGGTTCGTTCGTTTCCGTGTGCGCGGCGATAGCCAGCGAGATGCTTTCCGGAGGCGCGATTTCAGTATGCGGCTAGAAGCTCGGAGAGTTGTATTGGCGTTGTCAGCGCAAAGAACCGATGATAGGAGTGCAATAAAGATACCACATTTGTACGCTCGCCTTTGAAGTGTGGAAAGTAAAATGCCTTCGCGCGATACTACGAGTGGGCGCTGAGCTGTTGTGTTGTTGGTGTCGTCGGAAAGGCAGAAAGCGCGACTTCGACTAGTGACACGATGACGTAACGCGTCATCATTTGTCTGCTGTGCTGTGATTGGTTGTCGCGTGCACTCCTTCCCCGCGCGCAGCCCACGAGCATCCTACGTCGCAATGCGAGTCCACAACGACATTGATGCTTGCCTAATTGCCTAGTCTCTAGGAGCAGCAGAACCGCGATCATTGTTCATACGTGTCATCCGCGTATGCAACGCGCCTCCATAACCTATGTCAGTGCCTGCGATTGCGTCTTCGTCGTGTAGACCAATAACAATATATAATGCGACCATGCAGAAGCTCGCCATCGGATTCATAGAGATCACTTTATACCTGCAAACGTATCCGATAACTCCCGTGCCTCGGCTCGATCTTGTTTGTTCGTTTCAAGGACTAAGACTCTTACTTTTCTTTTATGAATTGGTTGCTATATCGTTTGCGCTATCGAGCTAGACACATCCATACATCCTATGATGCTTGCAGTTTCGCTGATGAAGAGGTAACGAACTCAAACGCTTTCGTGTGCGGCAAGTTCCTTCCCATGATCAGAGGACCAGTTGCTGGGGAATACAGAAATGAAGAACGAGCACGATAAAACCATGTGATAGACCGAGGAGCGGGAAAGTGGGTTTCAGAGGAACGGAAGTCATCACTGAACCTCCACCGTATCCCAATTCGTCCTTGGTGCGATGGAAAGAACCCCCTTGACACGAGAGCTTCAAAAACGCAGTGGAGAGCTCGAATCCGCATTCGAAAAGCTAGAACGCATTAGCGAATTATCCCGATAATATCGTCAGATCATACCTATATCCCCACCTGTGTGACTTCCTAAGGAACTCTAACAACGAGCCCTTGACGCAAGGACCGAGATGACTGTTGACCAGCCAATTCCAGTCATTCGTGAGTTTGTAATCAACCCACCCAGTCACCTTATAACTGTTGTCCAGGTATGAATTAACCAGTGTGTCCAACCCGAGCTCATTTTGCCATGACGCTTCTTTCGCTTGACCAAATCCATTTGTCCAGATAGTAGGGCACGGAAGATCGGCACGGTTGGGATAGGTCTTCAGAAAATCGTATATGAAGAGAAGAACGCCAACTTTTAGTTGGTCTAGGGACAACGTGAAGCAGTGGTTTGGTGTCTCAGAATCAAGCGGATGGCGTACCTCGATCTCTAAATGGACTTTGCGGTTGACCGAATCCATCGCAGATAAAAGTAGCAGTGCATCGAACCGAACATCTTCAAGAGTAGAGTGCTTCGGTAGGTCGAAATACAGATGAAAGTAGCGTGGGCGACCCCGTAGCCGGATGGCTGTGAATCTCTCCAGCTCGGTCGCAAAGTTGTATTTCGGCGTCGAAGTTGCTGAGTTGAAGGTTGAATTGACATCGCAGACTTCTGAGATGGCTTCGTGACGTAACCAACGATTCACCCCAGCTAGGCTTCTAAGGTTGCTGTTTGTAGTCTGGTGCGCCAAGTCGAAGGTTAGTTCAACTCCTGGGGGCTGGAACAAATCGAAAAGCCTCTTCCTAACGGAGTATATACTCATGAGGTCGCAAAACTCTGTGTTCCTGTTCGGCGGGATCACACGCAGCTCGCCTTCATCGCTGATTGACATGCGGCCTTTCGTCATCCAGTTACCACCACCAGAGTCATTATGGCGGTATGAAACGTATACTTCCGATTCATCTGTATCGAGTCCGACCCTCAACAGCATTTTAGAATTCCAATACTTCCTAAGAAGGTTCGAGGGATCAGCGGTGAGCGTACTCAAGCTTTTGTTAATCCTAGCCATGTGGCTGGCGGACCATTCCCGATTGCTTTGGAAGTAGGATTTACTACTGTGCACTTCGAGTGGTGCCACAAATAGGACGTTCATTTTCTTGTGTTCCAGCTTCCAGGTATACTCCAGTATTGGTAGGACTTCTAAGGTTTCGTCGGCGTCAAGCAAGTTGTTGACATCAAGCTGGATGACGCGAAGAGAAGACGACTGTTTGCCAATTATGCGAAGCCAGTCCATAGCCCAAATAGTGCCACTACGCTGGTCCGCATCTTCGGGGAGCCCTAAACGGAACACGTTTCGTGCGTACAAGACACCAGTGGCCTCATACTGGATTTGACAACATGACTGGAGGAGCGCAGTTCCGGAGATAATACTGTCGGAGCGGTAGCCGGAGTGGTAGCCGAGTCGATTGATGTTCTTCGCATGGATCTGAATAGGATATTCGTGAATGAAGAGTGCCTCGTAGATGGCGTTGCGAACTTCTCCGGGCAGAGTCAACAATGAAGGCGCATTCGGGTCGATTGGGTGCGAGACTGGCGGCGGAACGTTGTCCGTTGCAGTCGCCGCTTCCGTGTCTTTTTGCGTGTTCGCGATCCTGGTGACAGCCATGTCGCTTGATTCTGCGTCACTGACAGTAGCGGGAGTCGCGCCACCGGCTGTGGTACCGGGTGTCGCACTCATGTCGCTCGCTGTCACGCTGCGAGGATCGTCTCAGTCGCCGTATCGCTGGCGATCAGTATCTTGAAATGGGTGTGTGAGAGGGGAAAGAAGGGTAATCGCCGCTAGTGGGAAAAGCTTGCAGAGTCGAGGATTCTGAGGTGAGAGAGGGCAACTGCCAAGACTGCGGCCGTTTGCTGCACCAAATGGAAAGAGCTACGTCATGGATAGCGATAACCACAGAACTTCTTACGATGGGAACTGTACTTACGCGAAGGAAGGTTTGCGAAGCTGGATTAGATTGCACTGTACCGAGGCTCGATGTACGTGTTTGGTGTATTTGACGATTGACAAGGTCAGCCAATTCGGAAGAGGGACCAAATACGTGTTGAATATAGCAAATTTTACTATAGAGGTCTATATTGCCTCTCAATGTTTCAGTAGTACTTAGTTGTATGAGGTGCGGTGACGCTATTATTTTAATCCACAGCACCTGGCATCAAGGGACGACCGGATGCATGTCGCATTGAGTATACCACATGTTAATTTCTAGTTTGAAGTATACATTATTGTAGTCACTCTTGACTTGTTCATATTTGATAGACTGTATGCAGCAAATTCCATCGCCTACCTAGTACCACAATCGTATTGCGGAATCACCCATAGAGTCAGGCGGAAAATTGCCTGGAGTGAGCATGCTTTCGAACATCCCTTTAATCTCTTCGTAGCGTGATTGAATGATTGTCGAGCTGATTCCCACGTTCTCATTTACGATCGGCTTGATAGAACACTTGCTCAAGTCCCACTCGGCTTCCCGCGCTTCGCCCCTGCCACTCGTCCAGATCCTTGGTAGTTGCGCTAGCATATGCTCTGGAGTTTTCTTGAAGATCTGGTACATGAAGAGAAGGATGCTATGTCGTATATCCTCAAGAGAGATAGTGTAGCTCTTGATTGGGGTAGTGCCAGATTTGCTGTAGACCTCGATGCACACAGGCTTTGATGAGTAGCGACACCCCGTCGCATGCAAAAGCGCGAGAGCATCGAGCCGTACATCGTCCAAGGAGGCATTGTTGTCCAGATAGTAGCGAATGATTATGCTCATAGGACTTCCGAGAGGCAGTCCGCGGAGTATCTTTAGTTCCGCGGTGAAAGCTGCCAGGGTACTCATACTTGTCAATGTGACACTGAACGCTCTTTCCCGGAAACCGACCTCGTGTGTACCAGTCAAGCAAGTAGTGACCGATACGATGTAAGCCACATCCACGTTTGTTGTCCGGCTTGTGAGGTCAAAGATGATGTCCTCGTCTGGACACAATGCCATCGTCAAGATGGAGTTTCGAATTTCGTAGGACGACATAATGCGTTTGATGTCCGTAACCGGTCTTCTTTTCGAAAACGTACTCTCAGCACCGTTGTCGACTATATCAATAATGTCCATAGCTAGCGGGCGGTCGCCGCTGTAAGTTGATTCATAGTAATGAAGGTGAGCATGGTGGTCCAGGAAGTTTAGGCAAACTTCTCGCAGTAATGAAGGCACGGAACAGAACCTTTTGATCATTCCTGACGGATCATCAATGATTGTAGCCATCTGCCTGTTACATGAGACAGCGTTTATCTCGGCTGTTCTGTTAAGATCGTCACCTGGTGGGTCCCATTCCGGATACCATCTAGGGAGAAGTTCAACCTTCAAAGCCGCATGATCAGGCTCCCATACTTGATGTAGTATAGGTGATATATTGATGACATCATCTCGACCGTGGAATACGTTGTAGATGTGAGTTTGAAGATGTCGAACAGAGGAAGACTGTATCCCAATATCGTCGAGCCAGGCCATTGCCCATGGAATTGGATCAGTAATGTAGGGGTCGTCCGCCAGACTTACACAGAAGATATTCCGACTGTAGAGAATACCAATAATTTCCTCGTGGATTTGACGGCATGTTCGAAGTAGCGCGATGCCACGTACGTCTCCCGACTGGTAACATGAGGAGTCGCCGTACGCATACCGATCGCGGGAGATTGTAATGGGGTGGCCTAACTCGAATAGAGCCTCGAAGATAGCATTGCGCACTTCGCCTGGTATTGTCAAGAGAGACGGTGCCTCTGGGTTGATGGGGTGTGACTGCATCGACATGGTTTGGCCAGGTATCACGGAAGCGGAATCGTCGTTTGTCGCGCTCATGTCTTTGATTACGTACAATTCTGGTAGTTGTTGGTGATATGGAGGAGTAGTAGCTCTGACAGAAAAAGCGCGAGGTCTAGTGGAGTAGAGTCGAAGTCTAGGACACGCCCCAATATATACGGCAGCGGATACGACAACATCCGTGCGCGCAGTGAAGTCAGAAGAGTCTACGTGATGAGAGTTGAATGTGACGTTCATATTACAAACATTCTCTTTGTATGTGAAGAGGATGCGTTGGTAAACCAAGCGAATGCGAGGACCGAACACCCGTGTCGGTTTCCTTGTCAAGTCGCGCCGTGTTATTGGTGTCAGGAGGGAGGCGGCTTCTGCGAGGACTGATCGAAATCGCTCTGGTCGAAAAGTGCGTATACGTAAGTGTCGTCGTCCGTTACGGCGTGGGCGGGCGCAGACATGGTGGTGTGAGGGATGTGCGCGGTATGTGACGCTGGTTCGTAGTCTGCAACTTGATCTTTGCCAGGTCCTTCCTGCATTGTGCTCCGACAGAGGCAAGGCTGTTTTGTGTGATCAGCACGAGATTTTGTGGGGAACGATGAGGTTACGGGACCAGAACGGGTGTTGTAGGCAGGCCGAGAGCGGGGCCGAGTTTTCACACCCAGTTGGGCAGGCGCGGCTGAACGCCACACCCCATTCCCGAACATTATTACAGCGACTAAAAAGGGAAAGAGCAAACTAAACAAGCAACTTTGGGTATGCGAATCAAGCATTGAAGAATGATACATGAATATACATAAAGTGACGCGACATATGCAGCGCATAGCATGACAGCGCGAATGCTACAGGGCAGACTCATTTCATTGAGCGCCAAGCCCCATCTTCTGCAGCACGCTGGCCAGGTCAACCTCGACAATCTTGTCCCAGCCCCTCTCAGGGCCCCAGGCAACGCGCTTCTGATTGAGCCTGGTCTCTTCTACCAAGCCTTTGAGAAGCGGGCTGTCTTTGGACACGCTTGGATATGCGTCAAACTCTACGTCGTCAATCGACGGCACCTGCGCGAGCAAGCCTCTCAGCAGCCCGACGCAGTACTCGGTATAGAAGTTGTTCCCCACGCGCCAGCCCTCAAACACCTCGTTCGATGCCGGGTCAATCTCTACAAAGATTTTCAATTTGTACACCTTCTTCACCGCTGCCAGACCCAGCCGGCTATCCACGACCCAGCATTTCGGCGGTTTCGTGAAGCCCGGCCCCAGTCGCAGCTCTAAGCGCGTAAGGAGCGCACGGTATTTGCGAGGGAACCATGCAAGTAGCGGGTGCTTGCGGTTTATGTAGCGGCCGTGGATGGGGAATACGCGAAAGGTGTTGCGACCGTAGAAGACGCGCGACGCTTCGTCGTGCATGCGGTGGTCGACGAGGAAGAGGCGGAGGGCGGGGGCGACGGTGCGGTAGTTCGTAGGGTCGAGGTCGATGGTCTTGGGGAAGACTAAGAGCTCTTCGTATATGCGCAGCCGCAGCTCGGATGGCAGATCAAAGAAGCGGAAGGGCTGGCGCTTCCCAGCTTTCTTGTCATCTTCCTGCGCATCGTCTTGAGCATCGGGCGGCGGGGCAGCGCGCTCATCCACCAGCCGCACTTTGCTCATGCGATTGACCATGTGGTCAATCGCCTTGGTCTTACGGGCCATCTTATTGTACAGCGCTTCCAAAGCGATCACTTCTACCGCCTTGGTCGCGCTTATGCATCCATCGTGTCACTCGTGCGTATACGTGTCGGTATCGTTCGAGGCGAAGGGAGACGTCGCAATGATGAAAATTTCTTAAGGGAATGTCTCGGAGCCACGGGACCGACAGCCCATTCGGTAGGGGCAGGCAGTTCTTGGGGGCAAAGATGTTCGTTCTCCCCAGCTTATGTCAACTTCAATCTTGTAGAGGAACAAAGAGTGAGGTCAAATTTCGTGGGTGCAACTTTCTATATGGAAAAGAAGAGAGGGTGGCGGCGGCGCGGAGAGTTTTGTTCGAGCTCCGGCTAGTGGATTAGTCAGCGTGTGACCGAGGTAGCGCCGCGCGACCCACCGACAACCTGACATCACCCTCTAGCTCACTCTTAGAATGGCAGACACCACCCTCCCCCTGCAGGCAAGCGATGCTGCTACGGAAAACAACCTTTTGCTCAAATGGTTTGGCATCGAGGCTCCATTGACCACTACCCCATTTAATCCATTGGCCATTTCTACCCTAATTTCTCCATCGCCCATTCCTCTGGAACTACGAGCCCGATTGCTTGACGCGGCAGCCTATTTTGAGAGCCCCGAGTACAGCGCGACATCTGGCCCTAGTTTGAGCGAAAGGCGTAGCCTCTTTTTGGACGCGGCAGCTAGAAACATCAATCTCACGTCTGTGCGTAGGTGGCATGCTTGGAAGGATTCCCTTGTGGCTCTAGTCGATGCACAGCTTGCCAGATACCCAGTTGCTTTAGGGCCGTCGCCTTCAACTTCAGATCCGAGTAATAAACATGGTCGGAATCCATCGTCGACTGCATCCGCTGCTCACCGCGTTTTGAACATAGCGGAACTGGTCGAGCAGATCTTATACAGCGCGGACCTTCAGACCCAACTGCACGCCGGCCAAGTCTGTACGCTATGGCGAGCGACTGTGAAGCGCATTCTCCAGAACCCCTTCGAAGATACACCGCATCAGAACCCGGTCGAATACTCCGATGTGTGTTCGACTAACAATGTTAACCTTCGTGTAACCCCCGAAGAGCTACTCGCTTTCGAAGAAAAGGTCCACGCAATGTGTTCGATTCTCCTGGATACAAACGGATGGAACATATGGACGTACGCACCCGCTCGGCTTAC
This sequence comes from Alternaria conjuncta, assembly GCF_024043145.1. Classification (NCBI taxonomy): domain Eukaryota; kingdom Fungi; phylum Ascomycota; class Dothideomycetes; order Pleosporales; family Pleosporaceae; genus Alternaria; species Alternaria conjuncta. The sequence goes on along the minus strand of NW_026250092.1, from coordinate 2,346,058 downwards.
TCAATCGCATATGCTTAAGCCATCCGTCGCAGAACTCGTGCGCTACGCATATCGCGTGGCTTGGGACATTAACCCCGCCCCAGACAACGACTTCAAACCGCAGCCGCAGTGGCTGGACTTCACGCAGTTCAGGTTGCATCCGTGTCTAGAGCGCCTATACACCGGCGGATTCGAGACATATCGCGGTCGCTGTCACATTTACTTAAACACCAATGCTCCCACTGGAGGCCTCCTTCACCCGCTCAACTTCCCGCTTGGACCCTTGTACTCCCATATAGGATCGCACTTTGTCACCGACCCACCGTGTAGTTGCATCGGCATTTACACTCCGAGTGATCAGTGGCTGGAGGGGACTGCACACATTAATAAGCTAGTGGCCCGCATTTACAACAAGGACGGAATACGTCTATCCCATCTAACAAGTATACTAAACGCACATGCGGCGACCGTACTATTGGATTGGAGGGACCAAGTCGAGCGTATGCGAGAGAACTTGGCCACCCTGCCTCCAAGCGTACTGCAGCTATCATACCCAAGACGGCGTGCATTCACAGCCGGTGCCCGTCCGCATTTTATACTCACGCTGGATCATCACGACATGAATGAAAATCCCAATCTCTCCAAGCATGTGAGCCAACGGCCGTTGCTGATGGGTATGAGGATGTTGGGAAACGAATGGAAGACTTTGGATATCGCAGAGCAATATGTCGACACCAGCAGTGAGTGTTGGGCGGAGTGGATTTCCGATACTTCTGCTGATGATTCTTTGTGGAGCATATAGCACGACATGCCATCACTTTGTTTTTTCTTGCTATAGACTGTAGAAATTGCTACTACTGCTACGTCACCTCAACCAGACGGAAAAGGTGGGCTCGCCGAAGTCTATGTGCTTAGTGAGAAATGTTTGGAGAATCGATGCACTTCAATGCAACGTATCATACCACTCGCCGTAGTCTCGACTGCTGCGAGACCAGCAAAAGACGTGCAAATCTAGATCAGATCTAGTGGCGTGGCAACATCATATGGAGACGTATCCTCACAACTCAACCAGATGAAAGTCGGTTTCGGGGTCTAGCAAGCACACAGTCCTCCATCTAAAGACCAGTCAGTACGTCGAGAATGAGGTTCTAGACTTCCATAGTCTTGGAACGACGGAGTTGCGGCAACGCTACGGATTCCCGCCCAACGGTTTCCAGAGGCCTAATCGTGCGCCAAGCAGACTGCATCCCCAGATTTGGCCTAATGGTAGTCTACCAGTCGAACATTGAGCTAAGCAAACCTAAGACTGCCGAGCAGCCGGCTACCTCGCCTTCAAATGCGAATACAAGTCGAGCGTGCTACCATTATTGCGGAGTACACTCCAAGAAGTTGTCAACGTTTAGCCAACGCGACGCCAATTATTGTACCTGTTTTAGCACAGCCGTGGCAGACGTCATATGCGAGAAGATGTGGGTCATATCAGTTATTATAGCTACGACTGCTCGACGTTGCAGCAGTACATCGCCCAGATTACTATCACCAAGAACAACATGCGCAATCAAAACGAGAAGATGTCATCAGGATCAGAAAATACCGCTGTAGGGCAAAAGCACGATCCTTCCATCGAGAATCCGCTCGTCAACTACGGACAATTACCAGGGTGGCGCCAAGAAAACCAATACATCGTCAGCAAATACCGTTCCGCCCGCAATTCATACCGCCAATCCATCAAAAGCCTCACATACCTCCATAACGAGACCGGAAACATCTACACCCACCTATTCTTCTTGGTCATTGTTTTGCTTCTCACCACCTACAACCTACCGCAACTAGGCGGTCCAAAACAGTGGTTCCCCTCCCCACGCAACGGTGATTTACTGGCATTGTCTGCATTCCTCGGCGGTGTGATACTGTGCATGTCGTTCTCCGTCACGTACCATATCATCCTCGACCATTCAGAATCTGTGGCGACGGCTGGCAAGCAGTTGGACTTTGCGGGCATCACGTGTCTTATCTGGGGCAGTTTGATTGCGACGCTGTACTACACGTTCACCTGCGAGGTAGAGCTCATGCGAACCTATATGCTTATCGTAAGTTGATTTGTTTCTACGACATGGGTTGGAAGCTGCTGACATGAAATATAGTTCACAGCTTTTGGCGCTGTCATGCTGCTCTTCTTCGCTTCGCCTCTGGCTTCCAAGTCTTGGGCACAGGCCCTTGTAGTTCCGCTTTTCGTCTCTTTTGCCGCCGCTGGTATTTTTCCGCTGTGGAGGGGTATTCAATTGTATGGTTGGGAACGAATGGACGAAATGGCAGGCTTACGATGGGGGTTGGCTTGCGGCTTCGTCTGCCTGGCTAGTCTGGGTCCTTTTATGGTATGTAGTCGTGCCTTGCAACGCTCAACGATAGCTGGACTAACAGAAGACAGATGCAATTCCCAGAGTGTTGGAAGCAAGGCAAATTTGACATGTGGCTCTCATCGCACCAGATCTTCCACATCGCTGTGGTGATTGCTGCGTGTCTGCATTTTGTTGGGCTGATGAAGGCCTACTCGTTCCAGCATACGCACATGCAGATAGCGATCTGCCCCATGCTGAGTACCTGGAAAGATGAGCTCATGAATTTGACTTGAATGGGATGATACGCCGCAATCGTATCGGCCTCGAAAGTGCGGTTTGGTGTAGAACCCTCATAACTAAATGCTGATACCAAGAACTCTCCTCTTTGACTCGGCCTTACCGCCACTAGACATGCGACACCAAACTTCCCCAAAGCAAAATACTGACTAATAAGAAGAGCATGATTAACACAACACAAAACCCAATCACGCCTTCCAGTCTCCGCCACCTGACCTCTTCATCCCGCCATATCAGTACCCCAACAATATCTTCAACACACTTATACCACAGCTCCAGCACCTCCGCCGGAGCACCAAACGTGGCTGCCAAAATGCACTCCGGGCCGTTATGCTTCAGCAACAAACGCTGCGTCTTCCGGTCGCAATGCTTCATGATCCACTCATCCAGCAGCGTCCAAACATACACGTCCAACTCGCATCGCAGCTGCTCAATCGTGACGACGCGGTGACCTGGTGCATGGACTGTACGATCGAAGTATACCCTCATCAAATAGAAGAATCGATGAACCGCATCGCGCGTCGTGACCTCTTCATCCTGCCCGAAATCAGCCAGCATAGCGCGCCTCAGAAACCCGTCGTCCATCGCACGAGCCAAAGCGCGCGGTTGAAGATACGCGACTACCCTCATCGCGTCCTCGATATGTATGTCAATCTCCTGCGCCGGACTAAACTTCTCCGTATTCTGAGCAATAGACATCAAATCCAGTTCTTCAAGCTCCATAGCAGGCCGGTACCACTCCACACTCCACTCCTCCTCCTCCTCCTCTAAAACGCATTGACACAGCGGGTTACCAAACCCTTCTATCATCTGCTTCACACAAACTCCGTGGTTGCAATGGAGTGTACAGTGTGGTTCAGGTGGCGGCACGCTCTTGCGTATGTTGAGGACGTCTTGGAAGGCGGGGAAGCGGTGGGTGTTTGTGTCTTCGTTTATACCGTCGAAGAGCGGGGATGGAGGTGCGACGGGGAGGCGGAGGCTGTAGGACGGGATTTTGATGCGGAGGGATGAGCGTGGAGGTAGGGGTGGAGGTGGGGATGTGGACAGGAAGTCCGTTTCTGTGAACTTCATGTTTGCGGATGAAAGGGTGCTTGATTGGTGTTTGCTCGGGGGAGGGAGTGAAATACAATGGTTTTGGTTGAGATGGTTTTGGTTGTCTGAAGAGGGACGTTGTGCGCATATGAAGTGTACATTAAGCGCTGTGTTCGGGTTTGCTCAAGCATGGATTGATGGTAGTGGATGCACACGGAAGCTTTCACTCTTTGATTGCTTGCGATGATACTGATCAGGCGTACGAGACATCAAGTACACTAATCCCAGGTAAAATCGCAGCTCTCCTCGCTGTCGCTGCTCTCTCCGCTCTCGCTGCTTTCCTCACTCCCACAGCTCTCAAACTCCCACCAGGTCTTCTTCATCCTCTCCGTTCTTATCTCCTTATCCCACCACGACAACACCGCAACAACCATCTCCACAATCCCCTCCATCCTCTCAAACAACAGCTCAACTCCCCTACTCATCGTCCCCTTAATCCAAGTTCTTCTCGCTAAGCCAAAGCACCCTTTCAACTTCCATGCTCTCTCCGCAGCATTATCCCTTCTTTCCACCTGGTTGCGGAAACACCATTCAGATACCCACCAGAAGATGTCCAGGCGCATGACTTCCGTCATCTCTTTCACCAGATCTGCGATGGTGAGGGTGCGGGTTTGGTTCTCGAGGGGCGATAGCGTGATTGATAGGTAGTTGAGGAGTTTGGAGATGATGATGTTGGCTGCGCGGGTAGCGGCGAGGTATTGCGAGGGGTACAGTGTGGTGCTCTTCGTGAAGTGTTTGGATCCGCGGATATATTTTGTAACATCAAGATATCCCATGCTTCGCATCTTTCTGACTAGGGCGGTGGCGGATTTTAGGTCTATGGTGATTGCCTCGCCATAGTCAGTGTTCTCATATGCTCTTTGGGCGGCCAGGATATCCTGGAGTCGAAGACGCGATATCCTTTCCTGCCTGAAAGTGGTATCTTCGAGAATAGGAAGTCGCCTGCAACATCTGCATGCTTTGGGCTCGATATTGCGCTTCCTGTCTTTGTCGGTAATGGAGCGGCATATGCGATGTTCGCAGTGTCGAATGCAGTGGCCGATGTCATGGTCATTTACTGTAACCTTTCCATTATTCCGCTTCCAGTCTTCCCAGTCGCCGTCATTTTCTTCATATGCCGGAAATTGCTCCAAGTCTCGCGCTGGTGGCTGGTAGGTGAATGGGCATGGCGATGGGCTTCTCGCTCGGTAGAAAGTTCTTGGGACACTCGACCGGAGTGGACGGCCAGTTCTAACAGGCTTGCTGGATGCTTTGCGATGTTTCAGGGCCAGATACGATGACGGTATGTATTGCGTATTGCAATCTTCGCCCAGGTGGTCTGGATGCATGCACATTGTGTCGGCGGCGGTTGCTAGAAGGAGACGAAACATTTTGTTGGAGAAGATGTTGATGGGATGCGATGAAAAGATGGACTTTGAATGAGAACATAAGAGTATATTATATATGGGTAGCAAACCTACCAGAATCTACAGTTTCCTCCATGGTACGATAGGTACCTCTGACTCTAGGCGACTATCCATTCCGAACTCTGGTCGGCTGGATGAGAGCAGGTCCAGCCGACCAACCAGAATTATGCCGTTTACTACTCTAGCGAATGACCATGTCGCAATAATAAATCGTACCATAGTTAACATCATGAATCTCCCTCTGTCAGCAAGCAACTAGCATGTGTTGTATTGTCTGCGCTTTGAGCCAACCGCAAGCTGGGGTTAGTCATCGCGGTCTCGTGGAGCGCGCGTACACTGAACAAACACCAAAAATGCGGTTTGGACTGGAAACGAAAGAAACAATTTGGCGCTGACCGTGGAGGTTACATGAAGCCAAGAAGATGTCGTTCCGTGAGTCTGGATGCACCGTGGCAGCGACGGGTAGATTACTAGTCTCTATCGGGGAAGGCTCCCTGTCGATCATGACGCAACGCGATTTCGCATCCCACCGTCGACTGAAGCACACCAGACAGCAGCCTTCCGACCTCCCACGATGTCACCGCCCTAAACCCGATTCCTTACCCCTCAATCGCATAGTCCGAAATGGCGCTTCCCCTAAGCATCTTCCTCGGCGGCTGCGTCGTCGCCATCCCCGTCGTAACCGGCGTCGCGCAAGGTGTCGAGCACCAAAAGAAGCAGAACGAAGAAGCCGCCAACGAGTCGCGCATGTGGAAGTTCAACTGCCTCGTAGCCTGCGACGACCCCGATCCGATCGCGAAAGAAGAAATCGACAATGGCATCCTCGTCGTGCGCCGCGATAAAGTCTGGGTCGTGCCCAGGGACGCGGACAACAAGCCCATGTGGCCGGACGGGATAGATGGGGAAGGGAAGGAGCCTCTGCATGCATTTGCAGGCTTTTACATTGCATACCCAGATGAAGACAGGAGTCCGCCGGAGAGGGGATTGGTTACCACGATCAGCGACGACCCGCCGATGCTGAACTGGGTCTACTGCGACAAGAAGACGTACGAGCTACGCTACTCGAATCGCACCGGCAGCATCATACATCATGTCGGCGTCTGGGACTGGACCGAAGACGAGACGCACCTCACATTCGAAGGCTGGGAGGGCTTCATGGCCATCGACGAATGGGACGGCGCCGACGAAGACCCGGACACCCCGTGGGGCAAGGAAGGGCTGCGCTGGGCCGTCTACTTCGACAAGGACGACAACGGGCTTAAGGGGAGGCACAAGGGAAGAGACATGTTCGAGATCAGTCTCAAGCGCAGGATACAGAGCGCCGAAGAGCAGTTGAAGCAGAATGAGGCTGCGGAGAAGAAGATGCAAGTCAAGAGTCGAGGTGGTCTGAGTACGCAGTTCGCGGCGCCCCAGAAAGAGAGAGATAAGGAGTGGGAAAAGAAGTTTGGCGAGAAAGCTAGGCTGGAGCTCGAGAAAAAGTTGGCGAAAGACCAGGAAGAAGGGCAGGGACCTGAGTGGGCGAGAGGGGATGTGGGGAAAGAAGAGTGAGGATAATAACGAGATGGATGGGTGACTCATGGCGTTGAGTATGCCACTTTCGGTATCATACATGCGCCTTCTCCTGGACGCGCTCCTCACCCATCCTAGTACCCCAGGCCCTGCGACGACTATCTCGACGTCGACCCTCTCTCAATGAAGACAGATCATTCACCTCGTAGGCGTTTGCCGGACAGTACGACTCACGACAAACAGAGGCAATCCAATCATGTTATGTGATTGCTTATACTCTTTGGAGTATAAAGTTGGCTCGGCGATCCTTAGATGTCTCTCTTCTCGATAGCGCTGCAAGAGAGGTGACCCAGTCAAAATGTCAACCTCCTATGACCTGTCGACACGAGAGGGACAACAAAAGTACGCCTTCTCTAAGCTGATGATTGCCAACTCGGACGTGTTGGCTCGGAATCAAGCCATATATCACCCTGAGGTCGGTCTTGAGCAATATCTATGGAAGGTGACCTATGTCATGATGGAGGGAGAGCAGCTCATCGGTTATACCAGCAATGAGCAGACGGCAAACCTTTTCCGCGACACTCTTGGTTGGCATGTAGAAAAACAAGACGGAGAGGAAGAATGGACATACCAATACAGCAAGTGTGTTCATGGAGACCCTTCGATGGATTGGATCGATCCGGTAGCGAAGACGACTGCTATTTATGGGTGGCGTGAGGTTCTCTGTACCAACTTCATGTGAGGGAGCTTTTGGCTGATCGCACCCGCATCTAGGCCATCCTGCTATTGGTAAACCTCGCGAAGAGTCTTTTCCAGCACATGAGATGAGGTGGAAGAACTCGTATGTTCAGAAAGGGCGTACGATGATCCATTTCGCCATCTCAATTCGCCAGACTGACGTGTTGCATAGTCTGGTGGGCGTTCATCACGAAACGACCACCCGTCGACACGGAAGAACCCAGAGTTCTGACTACCGAATTCCTGAAGAGTGGCAAGAGACTCCTTCCTCAGCATAATGCAAAGGCACTACTGAAGCAAGGCTCCTCCGGAATTCCGAAGCTTTTAGTAGAATGGGTCGAGAGAAGCGCTCGGGAAGGTCCAACAGCTCCCCCAAAACCTGAAGCGTCTGAATAGTCTGAAGTTTCTGCGGCTCCCGCTCCAGTCTGATCTATGAACTCGACGGAACAAGAGTCACTTCTACTCGATGCTGTCACAGAACGGAGGCTATGTACTATAACTTGTTCGTGTTCCTATCTAATACTAAAGTCTACTGTAACATGACACTGGTACGATGAGCTGCACATACAGCAGCTACTAACAGTCCTACAAACTGAAGCATTCTTCAAAGGCTCTCAACGCCTTCACTCTCTTTTAAAATCTGTTCCATTTCTAGTAGCGTGGGTTCTCACGAGTTTCAAAGCATGGACGCTGATTCGGCCAATCTAAATATGCCTCGAGCTGCGCATCTTCGGCACCACGTTTCAACACTCGGTTGGGTCTAGGAATGGCAAATGGGTGTTGGTATGGAGTGTGCGGATAGCCTTCGGTCATGTGCGGCATATAAGACGGCGACGGCGTCCAAGGTGTCACCGGTGATGGCTGCGTGCTCGGGGAATAGATTCCGTGCATCGATGGCGTTGTAGTCGGGGCGTACGAGGCGGATGGCGAAAGCATGTTCGGTGAAAGCTTGTTCGACGAAAGCATGCCTGATGGAAGCATCCCGGGCGATGACACGGAGTGAGGGAGGACAGGTTGAGGGCCATAATAATAAGAGTTCCCAGTGACATGCTGGTTGTTCTCGTACTGCCCGCCATTGTCGCCCGCGTACTGAGAGACAGTCTGGGTATTGTTCGATTGGACGTCGCCGATGATACTCGTTCCGACGTTGGCAGGTGGCAGAGGCTCTGATGATTGCAGGCTCGTCGCGACATCTAAATCCAACTCTTCCTCAAGGTCGTTCGAAGGCAGAGTCATTGCGACACTGGAATCGAGTTCCTCATTACCGTCCGTGACAGAGGCTTGATCTTCAGGTGACGTCGTAGCCGTTTTCTCCTTCACCCTCGTTCGACCTTCCGCGATATACTTCTGGCGGTTTTTATTCTGTCCATTGTTCAGGATTGTACCCGTAATCTTCTGGGGAGCCGCACCCACAGTAGTTTCAAGATTCTCACCCTTGAGCAGCGAGAAGCACCGGCTCTTGGAAAGCCGCAAGAGCTCACAGAGACTTTCTATACGCTCACCAAAGGTAAAGTTGCGGCAGTCCCACATCGTCTCCAGTGGCGTTGTGTCGTAGATGGAGAATGATTTCGGGCCGAAGGCATGTAGTTTCTCAGCGGTGTCAACTAGCTGCCAGCACACCTTCTCCATCTGGTCTTCATAAATCGCCTTTTTGGCACCTGGAGTCAATCGTTTCGCAAATCGGTCCTTGTCTTGGTTGTCCGGACAGGCAGAAGTGTCTTTCATTGCTGCTAGTAGCTCAGCGACGTGTCCAGCTCGGTCTTCGTCAGTAGTCGGAATAGTGCTGTCATTGGGAGGCGGCATCCAGTCCTTTTCGATATAGCGGTTAAGCATGCTATCCTTCGCTTCTGCCAGATTCCGAAATGACAGTCCAAAGAACCTGGGTTGAACTGGAGCTATTGCAGCAGCTTGAGAGGGTGCCGATTGGCTGGGTGTAATGTGTTGGTAAAAAGGGTCTAATGGCGAGTGTACGTCCACCGTGTGTGTTGGCTCATTTGTGGCACTGGCAGGCTCTATGGATGAATAACGAGGAGGTGGGGTACCTGCATAATGTTGGGATGAAGGCTGATCAAGTGTCGGTTGGCTGTATCCATCGAAGCCGTGTTGATGCTGACCATCGTCAGGTGCATATAGAGGAATATGATCCGGCTGGTAGTTCCCTACACCATAGTCTTGGATGCCAGGTTGAGCGAAGTACACAGGGTCGCCACTGGCAGACAGCATTGCGCCCTCGTTATCCATAGTTGTCTGGAATTGAGCTTCATAGAGGAGTTGCAGGTCTTGAGGGCTCATGTTGAGGATGTCGTCGAGGAAGTCAGAAGAACTGTTATTGTCCTGGTAGTGGCCTTGAGACATAATGCCTTCGGTGGACAGGGTCGATGTGTCGAGAGAGGTTGCGAGTATCACCCGGATTCCGATCGGTCGAGTTGAAAAGAGTGACTGGTTAAGAGCTTGGAAGGTTGTAAGCTGGTGATGGGTGGAAAGGAAAATCTCACACATATTTTTAATCTGTCGAGGCGCTTCCGCTTAGTGAATCTCATCATCTTCGCGAGTTTGCTACTTGAGCATCGCGATAGCACAGTTAATTCGAGGGCTGTGTTCGACCATGTTTGCTTGCCGCCGAGAGAATCCATGGGGGAAAGTCTTGTACGCTGTGAGACTATGATGAATGCAAGTACAACACTGATACCGACGTCGGCTGGAGAATGTTCAGACGATAGATGTGGACTTTCCAAAGGCAGAATTAAATACTGTCGTAAAGTATGTAAAAGAATAGCTCAATTGTTCTGCAAGAGCTTCTGTCACCAATTGGAACCGTGATAGCACTGATGCGCAAGTTTCACAAAAGGCGGCATCGTGAATGGGTCCTTCATTGGTTGCTGTCGATCAGTAGTTCGTTGACAGTGAATTGGGAACTCCCAAAACAGCAATCGTGAAGCGCAATAAGCATCCTGAGGTACCAAGAGCGCCTTGGCAATGAGATCCATCACGGCGGAGGGCGGAGCGCGAATGCATTGGTGGTAGAGAGCGGCGGGTGTTGCTGATGAAGTTCCGACGCGTCGACGGCGCGACTGAACGCGTCACAGCCGCATTCGGACGTTAGCGGCTTGGCTGACACCATTCTCCTCTTCACGGAAGCGACTCCTCAGTTCAGCACCTCACATCGCGTCACCGCGTCGCCATCCAATTCATCCCATCTACACCCCGTATGGTTGCGCATAGTTGGGATGATCATACGACAACCTCCGATTTCAGGTTCATCCACGCGCTTTGTCACAAAGAACCCCGCATCGGCCAGTACGCACGATCATCAGCACGGCAACTCATCATCAAGTCGAAGTCTGCAACCTTCAGGCAACTGCGAACGATCATACAAACAGATATGGAAGGCTTGGGTTCAGAACGCCAATTGTCCTTCCGCCTCACGCTGGCCACCGCTATCTATGACGCTAATTCAGCTGGATGACTGACATTATACCACAAGTTGTCTACGAGTTCTTTAACTCGCACTGACGCCATTTTATTGTAAACATACCTCATCCACACGCGCGACTAACCGCTCTTCATCAAGCCGCTTCATCCTCGCTCTCGTCCGACGAAACGCCGACTTGCTCCGGCTTCGCCTCCAGTCGCTCTCATTACTGGCTAGTCCGATCATCGCCCTTCTCCATCTCGTCGCGTTCGTGCTCCCTCCACAGCTTCCCCAGCTGCTTCATAAAGTCGTCGTCGTAGTATGACCACGTCTCTGGTACCTTGGTGCTTTTCCACCCGAACGCCTCGCGAGACCTCCCGTTAATAACGTTGTTGTATTCGATAGGGCGGTCGCTCTCTGGCAGTTTTGCAAGCTCCAATATCGTCAAGCCACTGATCTGGCATACAAGATGGATCGTCTTCTTAAAGAGCCTAGATGGTGCCGGCTGGTCGGGCTCCCATTGATCTTTTTCGTCTTCATGCAGGACTACATAGGACTGTTTGAGGACAGCGCTATCCACGCCAATTGCACTCATAACGTAACTTGTGATCGGCCCACGTCCACCATTGCTGTTTCTCCAATGCCAGAGCTTGATTTTAAAGGTAGATAACTCCACGACAGTCTGCGGTATCGCTAATGTGCTGCAATCGATACCTGTAGGGTCAAGTCCAATCGTATACGTATACTTATCGCCGACGCGGCGGGGGCGAGTAACAAGGTTCGTATACTTATCTTCCCAATGCAGAAATCGAGTCTGGATACCGTCGCATGTCAGACCCCGAAGGTAATCACCATGTCGCTTTACCATACCCGCGGTCTTATCCGCAGGCAGGTTCTGCAATACGTAACACTGCTTGTCGATAAAGGTAGTCTGCGGGAACAAAGAGTATGCCCTGTTCCAAGTGATAAAGTTTAATGTCGCGGTAGATGAAGCCGCGTGGAGCAATTTGCATAGAGGAGAATCCCTCGAATCAAAGACACAGACGGTCAACCCATCATACTCGGCCTGCGGCTTTCGGAATATGGTCAAGCCCGTCATGTTGTACTCATCAGCGATCCACCGTTCTTGCTCCAGGAAGTCGAATATCGGGGCACGGAGGTCCAAGGGCTTAACCTCTGAGTACTGTGTATAGATGTATAGTTCTTGCACGGGGGTTTGCAGCTCGTTAGCAATGAACTTGCGGGCAAAGTCACCGCCAATGATTGCGCCGGTGTTGGCTTGAACTTGTCTGAACGCCTTGGGATCCTGGAAGAAGGTTTTGAGTTTTGTCTCAATGTTCTGGTAGCATGAAGGAAGCCCGCTGATGAGCGCAGTACGAACGCCTGTCGATACTTCAATCAATGTCGAGAACTCCTTCGGGCCGAGGTACGAAATGAGAGTCTCCTGCACTGGCGCTAGCGAGGACGAGAGGAGATGAGGAAGATTCATGGTGATTGCGCGGGTTGAGGGTGGGGGTTATCGTTACGCTGCACCGTAAATTAATCCGGAAGGCGCAGCGAATAAGTACTCGCATAGAGGAACGCGCAGGCAGAAACGGCAAGGGAATCACGTGTCGAATGTAAGCCTTCCCAGGTTGGCTTCAGTGTATCGCAACCATGGATCTCAGTGAAATCTCATCTCATCAACCAAAGTACGCCACAATCATATGCTGCTGTTGGTGCCAGGAAGGAGCGATGGGAGATCAAAACTTCGCACTTGCACGGCGAGGGAAGGCTGCATTGCCGATGGATTCGGTTAAACCTGCCGACACGGAATTCATACACTCTTCCAACAAGCCAACTTCCTTCGACTATCGGAAGGTTTCCCCTGGCGCCTTGCATGTGGCAAAGTCTTCTGGTGAGCAGCCTCGCGGCATTGATACGTGCGGAACTTACCTAGCAGCTGACGTGTGCTGCTCCTGCGAAACAATCTATTGGCTGGTTAATTCGCGATCGGGCAGTGTTCATTGTACCGAACCCAGAGGTACGGTTTGCGCAACGTCAACTTCATCCCAGAAATGCAGCAATAATGGTTTTCGCTGAAAGTATTGGGCTCGGTGGAGGACTCCCGAGTCTTCAGGTCTGACGTCATGAGCCCGTGCTGCGATAAGACAATGTCCTGCGCCACCAATTACGAATCCTGTCCTCACCAAGTACAGATTAATTCGATGAGCAGCTCTAAACCTGGCCCCCACGAAGGATTCGCGCGCAATAATCTGGATCCTCAATGCAGCAAATGCTTACTTCCAAATGTACGATCTTCCCTCGGCTTGTTCCATATTTGGTCCATAAGGGCTGCGTTGGAGGCGATGCATGCATGCGCAAGTCAAGCAATAGATACATAATAGTCCACGGCCATTCAGCAATGGCCTAACATGAGGTAGTACCAAAATTTAAGATGTACTACTCTCCGAATACTCTCTTATCTTCCCTTACTTTCAGACTTTCATTATCCTATAAGCGGCGTGCCAGATTCAGCGGCTGGCGTGGTGGGTTCGTTTTTGCCATTATCGGCTCATCACTAGTCCTTCTTTTCAACACCATATGCGCCATAGTGGCTGCTGCAGCCGGTAACCCACAAGACGGGATTGCTACGATCTACACAGGAAAATGTGCTTTTGCATCGCGTTTAACAACGGGTCTTCAACTCCTCATTAATGTACTAAGCAGCGCCTTGTTGGGTGCATCCAGTTATTGTTTACAACAACTTGGGGCACCTACGAGAGACGAAATTAACGAAGCCCATGGAAAAGGCAAGTGGCTGCATGTGGGAGTTCTCAGCCTAAGAAACCTACCAAATATCAGTAAGAGAAGGCAGGTTGTCTGGCTATCGCTTGCTATAAGTAGCATACCTCTGCATTTTCTGTGAGTACATTCCGCCATAACAGAGGGCTAGAACTCGTGTCGCATTCTACGAAAAAGGTTTTACAGCAAGAGTCTACATTGTCTTAGAAACTGCACAGTTGTTGACATTTAAAGGCATGTATATTGCAGAGTGCGTCACGAATCCTAGCCTCCCCTAGTGCCGCTTTGGAATTGTAGAGCAGACATGCTAAATGAAGAAAGGTACAACTCGGTCATATTCCAGACAACAGCAACGAACGACATCGACTTTGTGTTTGCACACGAAGCTTTCCTCACCACGAGGGGAGGGTGGAAGCTCGAGGGCGGAAACCAGGGATACAGTTCCCACTTTCAAGCCTTACAGGACACACTTCTGGGCGAGCAATATTTGAATGCGTCTCGCTTTGAGAATATCTCTGCTACCGAGTGCTTTCACCGGTACCAGACGACCTTGTTAAAGGTCGGCAATTGCTTCGCCATTATACCGAAAGACTCATCAAGCGATTCCAACGACACCGGCTCGCTCGTAGAGTTCTATGTGAGCCCTGGAATACTCACGTTTGATAAAAGCTTTCTTAGCGAGGTCTCGTGTAAGTTTACCTAGGTATCCGAGCCTGTGTGTCACCTTATTGATCTCAGTCATGTCCCACAGATTGCTTGAGTGAGATCTCACCTGAGCGGTGCCAAGTACAGCTCAGTCAGAGCATTATTTACATTGTCATTGCGTGCAATGTGTTGCACTTGGCGCTCATGTTTGTGGTGCTTAAGTGGATGAATTACGAAACCATCGTCACAGTGGGCGACGCTATCGACACATTCATCCGAATACCAGACACTACGACCAAAGGGTTCTGCTTGATGACTAATCGCAGCATAAACCAGACGTGGAAGATATCGGAAGCGCAACGAATCCAGCGATATCAACCCGGTAGACACGTCCGTTGGTACAGCGCCATCAGCGGCAAGCGCTGGCTCTTTTTGGTCGCTTCGTAAGACCACGCTCATATAATACTTTTATGAAACAATATATCTGACACACTGCAGATACTCATCGGCAATCGTTTCCGCTATATACATGTACAGCCTCGCTGGCGGTCGCTCCAAGAATTGCAGGAATGACGACGGTGTTTGGGAAATCTGCCAGTGGAATGGCTTCGGAAACGTCGATTCTGGTTAGTTCACCTCAGAAGAGATACTCAGAACTTACTACATCAACCTGTTGTCTCCTGATGCAGAGAGCTAACTGGTGGCGGCATTAGGATTCATCCTTGATCCATATCCCGGTGTCAAATCTGTGATGCCCTACGTTCTTCTCGCCAACACGCCCCAAGCCATCGCATCGTTGCTGTATTACAGCTACAACGGCGTCTTCACAGCAATGCTAGCGAACCGCGAATGGGCAAGATACGCACACAAACGAGCCGCACTCCGCGTTTCCGAACCCACGTCTACTCAACGCTCTACATACTTCCTCTCCCTGCCCTTCAGGTACAGCCTACCCCTCATTATCTCCAGCATTTTGCTGCACTGGTTCATCTCTCAAACACTGTTTATGGTACGGATTGCTGTCTACAAAGATGGTGTACTGGTGACGACATTTCCTGGCTTAGATTTGTCATGTGAAAATTGTTCGGTGACTAGTCTAGGGTTCTCAGACTCAGCGCTCATCGCGGCAATTGTTATGGGGTGTCTTATGGTCGTGGTCTGTCTGGCTATCGCCGGCCTTTGCAGATACCCGACGGGCATGCCACTCGGATGCACGAATACTGCGGTCATCAGTGCGGCGTGTCATGTAAAGCACAGGGATGGTAGGAGGGCTGGAGGCCTAGATTATATTGTCGAGCGTCCATTGAAGTGGGGTGTCACAATCGAGGGTACCAAAGATCAAGTTGGGCATTGTTCTTTCAGCGACAAAGCAGTTCAGAAGCCGGTCGAGGGCTGCTTGTACGCTTGAAGGATGCTCGTTTCAAGAGAGCTTTGCAGAATACATACGATTACATACTACCCAGCACACAGTTTCTAGGGAAATGTACACTTCTACCCTGGAATTTATTTTGCACATTGCGCAAACATGCACGCATTGTCATCCGACTCACGCAGCCCACACTCCAATTGACATCAGGACACGGCAAAGACCCGTGCATGTCTGAAGCCTACTTCACACATGTAAAGAGATGTCCAGAATCGTTCGTGGATATGTACGTGTCACGCTAAAACTACTCTATCGCTACGCTATCCCTCCTAAACGCATGCAGACACCAACAGCGGAACCAACTATGATAACTACATTACTCCTTCCTTTCCCCAATCCCCCTTCATCACAGCAATGTCTTCGCCAACCTCCTAGCCACCCCCTTCCTCCACAACATCCATCATCTACGCAGCAGCAGTAGGTTTCCTAGACTCCAACTTCCTCGGCGCCTTCTTCGCCGCACCCCCATTCCCACCCCCACCTCCACCACTACCAGCACCAGCACCACCCTGCTGCCCCAATTTCCTCGGTTTCCTCTTCGGCTTCTCCGCAGCAGCCGGCGCGTTATTCTCTTTATTGTCACTAAACGATACGCGTTTGGGCTGAGCAGATCCATTCGCTGATTTGTTCGCCGTGGATGGCGATTTCTGGGATGAGGACTTGGTCGATGTTTGTTGTGTGTTTGGGGTTTGCTTTTGTTGCGAGGGCGGGGTGGATTGGGTTGATGATTGGGGGTTTGCTGGGCCGCGGGTCGTGGGTGGGCGTTGGGATCGGGGTTTGGGTGCTTCCTTCGCTGGTTCGTTTGACTGGGGCTTCTCTTGCTTTGGCGGTTGTGTGCCGTTTGTTTTCGGCTGCGATGGTTTCGACTGAGGGGTCTTCTGAGGCTGGGGCTTAGACTGCTGTTTTGGTTGACTCGGCGCTTGTTGGGCTTGCTTCTGAGGTTGCTGCTTGGGTAAAGATGTGCCTTGCTGTTGCTGCCGTTGACCTCCACCTCCCCAAGGGTTCATCGCAGCTCCAACTCCCGCAATTCCAGCCCCCGCGGTCTTGACTGCCGACGGCATACTCGGTCTCCAAGCCGTCATGTCTTTCGCGGACTGAGACCATGTCTGCGGCATCATATCCGGTGCGTCATTTTTCATCTGCTCCAGCTCTTCTTTAGATGGTGCCTGCGTTTCCTTGGTTTGCATAACCATCTTCTCCAGGGCCTTCTTTTGCGATGGCGTTGATTTGACATCCGGGAGGAAGTCACCAACGACACCCTGAACGCCCTGACTTGCCATCTCTCCAAGATCCCACATTGGGCCGCTCATGGCACCGTAGACCGATCCAATACCTCCTCCCAGCAGCCCAGTCACTGTTGATACTGTGCCGCCAACGAGCGCGCCGGTCAGCTTTCCGATAGTAACACCTGGCTGCACTCCTAATCCGGCACCAGCGGCAAGACCTTGGAAAGCACCCGACTGCGTGTACTTCGCTGCCTTTCCGAATGATTCTGCTTCAATCTCTTTATTAATCGCCTTCGCTAGAATCTCTTCTCTTGCTTTCGCGTCGCCCGCGCCATGCGCAGCTTGCCTCAGCTCCCACGCTTTCTGTCCCGCCTGGAGCGCCATTTGCGCCGACACGCCTGCATTCTGCTTGATCTCATGTTCGGGGACGTTGCACTGTCCGCCGCCAACGTGAACTTCTCCCATGTTTTGGTTCGATGAATTCGCAGGCTTCGGTTTCGATTTCTGATGTGTTTGTTTTGGTGGTATCTACTCCTGATGTAATTCCGACAATGTTATTGCAAGTCTAGACAGGAGGCTGGTTTGACGGGTCAACGCTAGTATGACAGCTCAAGTGCGAATACGCTACGTCATGCACGATCGACGAGATCGCCGTGGTTACACGTGTGTGGCCAGCCGACAACCTGTTTTGACCACAGGAACGCGAGACGTAGTTTCTACAGCATGTAGGGTTATCCCTTCTGCGTTCGGCGCGACCCTTCAGTAACAAGACCGATGGCTGTCACTGGTGGTTGTAAGTCGCTGCGCCAGTGTGTCATGACGTCAGCGGCCCGGCGCCAGGGTCTCTCATCTACCAAATTCCTGTCTGCAGTACGCTATGAACGCGCCGCGTTTTTAACAGCGACTCACAAACCCACGTCGTTGGTTCAGCTTTTGGTGGTTTGACGCGTGCTGCGGTGTCGTACATGTCACCCAAATTCACCCTCACGAGTTTCGCCACCGAGAAAGATGGACTTTTTGATTGGCTATGATTGAGTCGATCAAGCATACCACGATTTTACTCCTGTAAGAGGTGCTACGCCTTCTTCATCGCGTCGCCAATAGAAACAGCACTCTTTGCACCTCCCTTCAATTCCTTGTTTGTCGCCTGTATCAAAACTCTCCGGTAGCTTGTCAGAGCCGGCGTGCCATCATCCGTGACCTCCAGTATCAGATGAAGCAATTGACCTTGCGCAACCGGCTTCTTGCTCGTGAACTCGACCGCGCATTTTTCCGGAGGCGGAAGCCTTACCTCGACTTTCCTGCCCTCATCGTCCAGCTTCTTGATCACAAGTTGCGCAACCTCGCTATAAACCAACCACTGCGTCGCTGTGGGTTCCCGATAATGCCACCACTTGAATGTGAGTTTTCCGCCATCCGGGTCGTATGTAGCGGATGCGTCGAGGGTGACTTTTGATCCAGCCTCAGCGGTGATTTGGACGGGCGCTAAGCCTTTGAAACCGCTGATGTTGATGACTGGGTGATGATTTGCTTTTGCGAAATCGGGCTCCATGCTCCACTTGATGCGTGCGGCAAAGTCGTTCTGGAAAGCGTCGCGCCAGCGCCAGATAGTCGCGTGGTTGGATGTATACGCCCTGTCGCCAACTTTGACTCTATCTACTACATCACTATAGTGATTGCTGTTCAGGCCTTCGGTGCTGATATCAGTTCGCCCGTAGCGACCTCCCCATGATCCATAGTTGGGGCAGTCAGGTACACCAAGACCGTTCTGGATGAGGTAGAGGAATGTCGGGGTATCTCCTTCCGGGATGTAGAGATAGTCAGGGTACGCCTTTCCGAGTGGCCCGATCTGGATGTTCTCCTTGATCCAGCTCTTCTCCATCTTGGTGAAGTCTGGCCCACCTTCATCGAAGCCATAGTACTTGTCGCCGGAAATGCCGGTCCATGCTGCCAGACCATACTGATTCCAGCCGTGAATCGAAGCAATGTAAAATACGTCGGGGAAGTTGTTGCGAATCCATGCGCCCGTATCATCTTGGTCGGAGATTGCGTAAACGCGAAGACGTGATAGTAAGCGCTTGGAGTCTTCAGGTTCGAAGTCGTCGTCTACTTTGAGCAGTGCCGAGGCGAGTGTATTTGTTCCGCCCCAGCAAAGGATCCATAATGGCTGGGTGGAGGGTGCGACGATACGCTCGTACAGTAATTGCCCGCCTGGAGACAATGGAGTATCGGTGCCGACGGCTGACATGCCGTAAGTCTAGACACCATCAGCGCTACTCACGTGACGTGCTGCGTCTAGCGAACGGAGCTTACCTCGGCGCCCTTGCGAATCAACCCACGCATATGTTGTGCCGTTGGATACTGCCAGTTCGGGTGCACATGCTTGTTCAAGTTGTCGACAGCATCGGCATATGCGTTGATAATCTTCCCCATGTCTTCCGGATGCACCTTGTTCTTCATCCACGTGCTTGTGCAAGCTACCAGACCCTCCGTCTCGAACTCATTGGCATACAACAGGTATCGACACAGCGACTCGGCATCATCCGGCTCATTCGAGATGTCAGACAAGATGAAAACGCGGGGCTTCTGCGAGTATGTTTGGAGTTTTTCGGTAGCCATATTGGAGCCGGGTTGTTGGCGTGCTGAGAGTCAATGGATATACAAAAATCGAGAGGAAGCTTTCTTTTGACGCTGTTGAGCTTTTGAGGTTATCCGATGCTACACCAAACACCCGAAGTTGTGCCACGGCGTCCGAGGTGGGGCTTTGAGCAACGGTGCGGTGTCCTTAGGCACCTCCTTCCGTCTGGAGGAAAGCCGGCTATTCTTGCCATCCGTGCGTCTCCACCTGAGGATACCCCTCACCATCTCTTGTACGAAGACGCTGCTGTTTGCAACTGTATCGTCGTTACCCCGGATTCCAGCATGATATCCAAAACGCGAGATAGCCGTTGCCACGCCGCCTTAGTGCATTGAGGCTCAGCCGCCTGCGCCACATGCGACTAGACCGCATTGGACGGTAGCTCAGCCTTGCTCCTTATGACGTCTGGAATCTGCCCCGCTTCAACACCACCAGCCACCGTGAGGAAGGACAGCAGTTTGGTTCATAATCAGGCGCCCAATAGCCTAAGACAAGGCCATGTATTCGTGCCGTCAGGCCGACTGCCAAGCGGTACCACCATGATCTTTTGCCTGAACGAGTTGAAGAGGTAGGCTGTGCTTCGCTGCTTCCTAGATATATAGCATCAGGCTACCTCCGATCGCATTCGCATCACGACTCACAAACTACCATTATAGCAAGTATTTACTATGTCCATCCACAACAAGATCCAGCAGGCAGCGCAGAGGAATGAGGAGCTCCTTCGTGGCCTCGAGGACACAGATTCGGCGCCCTCACAGCTCAAGCAGCAGAACGCCTATATCGCCGACCTCGACGCGCAAATCAACAACATCAGGAAGCGCGTCAACGACCTGAAGCAGAAAACAGCCAGCGAGCTGAAAGACCACGAAAAGTACCGTGACTCGCACTTCCGCCGCTTCGCCCACAAGGCCAGCGGAAAGAAGGAGAAGTTCGCCGAGAAAGCCGCCAAAGAAGAGAAAGAGTACTTTGACGCAATCCAAGAGCAAAAGAGCGCCGAAGACGAACTCGCCTACGCAAAGCAACTCCGCGCCGAAGCCGAGACGCGCAAGAACGAAATCGCATCGCAAGCCCAACGCCACACGGCGCTCCAAGCCGACCTCGATGCGCTCTACAACTCCATCTTCGCAGGCCACACGCCCGAATTCCCCGACGAAGACCGCAAAGAAGATGCCTGCAATGCCGCGCACGCGCACGTCCAAGACCTGACCCAACGCCTCGAGCGCGAGCGCCACATCCTCTTCCTCCTCGGGCAGACGTCTGTCAAGCTGTCTGCCGCCCGCGAACACCTCGACGGCGCATACGGCATGTCGCAATACGACATGTTTGGCGGCGGAACAATGGCCAGCATGCAGAAGCGGAACTACCTCGAGCGCGCCGAGAGCTCCATCCAACAGGTGCGCATGCTACAGCAGCAGGTCAAGCAGGTTGCGCCTGAGATACCGGGGCTGGGTCAGCTCAACATCGCCATGGGTAGCATATGGAGCGACGTGGTGTTTGACAATATCTTCTCCGATATGCAGATGCACGATCAGGTCAAGCAGTCTATTGCGCAGGTCGACCGCGCGGGGAACAAGTGCGGGGAGATTATCCGACAGCGTGAGGCGCAGGAGAAGGGGCTGCAGGGCGAGGTCGATCAGGCAAAGGCGAAGCTACAACATGCGCGGTTGCAACTGCAGCAGGCGCGTGAAGAGGCGTTTAGGAGGGTGCTGGGCGGACAGCAGCAGAATGTGGGTACGGGGGGTTTTGCACCGCCTGCTGGTGAGGCTCCGCCGCCGGAGTACACGGCGCCGGCGGGTCCTCCTCCTGGGTATTCGGCTTGAGCCGTGAGGCGGTGGTTCATGCGTGTGGCTTGCTGATACGGATGGGGCTTGTGTTCGGCCCGTATACCCTCTGTATTCTATGCTGTGGGGCTCGGCGTGACTTTGGTTCTAGTAGCGGTGGATAGAGACTGTTTATACGAATGGAAGTAGTTTGTAATGGTATCTGGACTTCGGCAGTTGTTTCGACTTGGTTGAAGATAAGCTCGCTTGATTTCTGGAAGGTGAACCGATACGGATGCTGCAACGTTGAGGGGGCTGGTGGCAGACGGCTGATGAGGAGATGAATAATAGTTTCTCATGCGAGCACTAGATGGTTGAACAAGGCATGTGGTGGTTTCAATTCAGCAAATATCATGATAAGATGCTATGTTATGTACTGCTATCTACACCACCCCTCAAATGAAAGCCTCGTCAAGGTAGTTTCCAAAGTTGCTGTCACGGAAAGACGGTGTCGCACTTCCGAAATCCGTGTTCTCAATCGCACTCCTCGCCGCAGCCGTCATGCTGTCCCACGCAATCAACGGCTGCTCTCCACCCTGCGTCGTAGTCTCAATCAACTGGTGGTTAACCGGGAAAATGGACCTATACCCAATCCTTGGCCTGGTACCAGTGAGACTGGGGTTGGTAACCTTGTCGTAGTCGCCGTGAGCAGAGATGGCGACGCCGCGGATGGTGGCGGTGGTGGACTGGGCGGACAGCCAGACGACGATGTTTTCCCAGTCGTGGCGGTGGCCGAGACCGGGGCCGGGGCTGTCTTTGGGCATGTACCAGGAATACATGATGGCATAGGCGCCGTTGTGGGCGGTGGCGCGGGCGTAGACTTGGCCGGGCGAGGAACTGCACCCGCTGTTTGAGGCGCCGGTGGGTTGGAGGCCGCCGCTGGAGGGTGTTAAAAGGATTCACTTTCTGGATTAGGGGTGACTTACCCTGTGTCACCTGCGGCGTTGACGGCGGGGAAGGGGACACAGCCGTTCTCGACCTTGAGGTAGGGCTTGTATTTTAGCATGAGCTGTCCTACGATGCCGGATGGAACGGTCTCGGGGAAGCCAACGACGGCATCATGGGCGATGACAGCACGGCTTTGGAGATTGACGGGAGAGGCGAGGACGACGCTCGCGGCTGCGAGGAGCTGGACGGCAATGTTGAACATCTTGACTTTTACTGAAAGCAAATGGATGTAGGAATGAACGGCGAGGTGTGTCAAGCGAGTGACGATGTCTTTGAGCTGGGAGACTGGCTTGATCTTCAAAAGATGGTGGCTGCGGTGGTTTTATACGAAGTCTTCGGCGTGTTCAGTATCGTGCGGCTCTTCCCGATATCGTGCTCACTGAGTCCTCAAGTCTCTCTCAATCCCAATGGGGAAGTTCACGATACAGACTAGCAAAAGCGCGATACGAGCAGAACCGTGGAGAGCACACAAACAGCGCACATGCCCTGATATACTACCACCAATTGGCCGTTTATCCAGCGCCCTTGGGCGCATAACAACGTTTCCGACGTTGTCGCTGGGGTACCTGCAGCGCATCGGCGTCCGGCACGGGACGATTCAGACGTTGCATATTCTACGCCCGGAGCAAACATGCGTGAAAGGCAACGCAGGATGTCGATCGACTAGATTGGGAACCACGACGGTTGCATGCCGGCGAATAAGGAGAAAGCGCGTGGCTGATCGCGTCCGAGCCATTGGTGCTTGGCCGAGACTAGGCCGAGTCCGCATCAGGCAGGTGCAGGGGAGGTGAATGTGACATGCTGCAGTCTGGAGAACAAAACGAGAAATGCATTAGATTCGTGGATTCATGCTGGTGGGCTGCCGAACGTGAGGAATTGGTGGTGAGTGATTGGACGTACCTGCAGTCACGGGGACAAAAGGCATGATCTCGGGTATCGAAGATTAGATTGTATCTCGCAATCCAGTCAATCATCCGAACTGCCTCCAGACAGTATTGCGCCGGTCTTTTGGTGGTGTCTCCGGGCCTGGCATTAGCTCGCGCAGCAGGTCGTTGATGTCCAGGCCACGCTCTTGACAGTCGTGCCATTGCCGTGGGTAGCCCAGGCTGACCTCTTCAAAGCGCGTGTTGTCTATCCAGTCTGTTCGCCTGATGTGTAGATGGCCAGAGACGACAACCTTTGCGTTGTACTTGTTGTGCCAGTCCTCGGTCTTCTTTGTGCCGCACCAGAGGGAAAAGCGCTCGACTCGGAACAGCTTCACGAGGTCTTCGCGCAGCGGCCAGTGGCCTACTATGATCAAGGGGATATCTGGGTGCGATGCGACAGCGTCGGCGAGCTTCTTCTCCGTCTTCTCGAGAAGTGCATTGCACCATTCGATGCGCGACGAGTAGGGGTCGGGATGCAGGAGGTGCTCGTCGGTCGCTTCTATGTCTTTCTCTCGCGCCCACTCGAGCGCATCCTCTAGCTTTACATGGCTAGGCCGGAAGCTGTAGTCGTATAGCGTGAAGATGGGCGCAATGAGACATGGACCTCCTTCGCCCTCCCACAGCGTGTATGGATCTTCTGGTGTGATTATGCCGTACTCCCGCGCAATCGCAACGCACTCCATGTATTTCGCCTCGCCCCTCGCGCCATGCTCTTTCTCCGAGGGCAGCGTATACAGCTCGTGATTGCCTGGCACCCAGAACACCTGCCGGAAGCATTCCTTGACCTTGGTGAAGGCGAGCCGACAATGCTCCGCCGACTCGCCAACGTCTCCACACAGTATGAGGTCATCGTGCGGGTGCGGCAGGAGCTTCTCGAGAGCGTCGCGATTGCCCTTGAAGGAGAGGTGGATGTCGCTGATGCCCCAGAGGCGGCTCTCTGGGGGCGTCTCGGCGGAGGGCGGGGAGCTCGGCGGGGTTGACGTGGTGTCTGCGGCGGCTGCGGCTTCGGCGGCGGCGAGAAGAGGGTCCATGGTGGCGGCGACGGTTGACTGCGCAGTTGACTACGCGCCGTGACGGAGGTTATATAGTGACAATGTCTCAAACAGACGTGTTGCAAAAAACTAACTACATCATAGTTCTTTCTCCGACGCGTGTCCGCCGTTTCGACGGGCTATTATTATCGATTCGCACAGACCAGTAAGACGTCAAGCTCGTATCAGGAAAGAGCAGTTCATTTACCTAGTCTCACCTATTCGCTGAAACTGTCTTCATCCAGCATACGTATAGCAGCTGTGTATCGTCGCGAAACCGGGTCCCCGCGGTCTACCGGTTGATGTTGGAAGACTGACGATATCTAGGTACGCTGGCTTTAGAGTTTCACTACGGCGAGGCTGACATGGTACACAACATCTGATGACAGGAACTGCGCAAACGGATTGTGAACATCGTCGATACTTCAAAGGATCGCGTACGATTCACGATCAAGAATCTTAATATCCTCATCCATCAGTTCCAGCCGCATCGCCTAACCACCGACGTTGTTCTCGTCGCTCGCGACCACTCCCTCCGCTTCATGCTCGCGTTCTGCGGTCTTCTGACCCTCATCCTCGACCCAAACCTCGTCGCGACTCTCCCATGCATCATTCAAATCCGCCAGAATCTGCTCGTCGTAGAATGTCCATGTGGCTGGGAGCGTGAACCCCTCACGCGTGAACCTATCTCGCACGTGCATAGCTTTACATTCTCCTCTTTCAAATTCGTAATATGCCGACGGCCGCTCTGCTTCCGGGATCTTCTCCAGCTCAAGTTTTGTCAATCGATCCAGCTTCTTGAGGATAGCATCGCATTTCTTGTTCATTATCGAAGGGCCAGTACCTGGTGGTATCAGGTACCGGTACTTGAGGACTGCATGGCTGAGGTTCTCATACAGCAGATCATATCTCGGATACTCCTTAGGGCCCAACGACTCCCTCCTATGTGTGAATATGTACGGTGCAGAACTTCGTCGGAGCTCGAAAGTCGAAGATTCATAGATGGTATCAGGCTGCTCAGGCGCTGAGACGCCTGTAGTGTCGAGATCAAGTATCCAGGTCCGCGAATCCCCCATCCGGCGGGTTATACAACTTGGTCCATCCGTTTCCACGTGCAGTATTCCGTCAGCCCAGTACCACGACCCTAACCCTTCCCACGACGCTGGACTTCCAATCCTTTGTACAAGGACTACGTACTGCCAAAGGTATTTGTCGTCGCACATCGTCAGATGACACTTCTCTTTGATGAAGGTCTCGTAGGGAAATATCGTATATGCTTTGTTCCATGTTATAAAGCGCGCCTCATGGGTTGCTTGACGGGTAATCATATGTACTTCTAGTTGGTTGAAGTTCCAGATGCGAAGGTCCACGCGCCTCCATTTCCCGTCAACACCACACTTTTTTGTACAGTAAAGGCCCTCATTCAGGTCCGGTTCCTGTGGATGTCTATCATAATGCGCAAAGCCTTCAGAATCCAGGTAATCAACTAGCGGCGCCATGCGGGTGGGTTCAACCCATACACTTAAATGCGTACACTCGAGTTTCGAGCGCGCAATGAAGCTTAAGCGGCCATCAGTGGTGAACTCCTGGCTGTAATCATCCAGCAGAGCGCCGCATTTTCCTTGGACGGACCGAAATTCCCGAGGGTCTTTGAAGAAATGCTGGAGTTTGTAGTTGATGTTGTAGTCAGAAGCTACAAGCGTCGGCCACAAAGAGCCGAAGGCCTTGCAGGTGCAGGTAAGCCTTGCGATGGCACCCGGATTGAGATGATCGAGGAGAACGCGTTGGATGGGCGCATACCGAGGACTGAGCAGGTCGATGAGGGAAATCATAGTTGTTAGATGGTTGGTCATGTAAGAATGTGCTTATGAGTGGTTATAGAGCGAGAGAATCAGGAGGTTAGGGGCGCCCATGATGTTATATAGGCTTTTGGTATTCATTCCTAAACAAGACATCACATGCGTGATAATCAATAACGCCGTCAGCTTTTACGTTCAGTTAATATACGATCACGTAGCTGAAAGCGCAGTGTCGTGTCACAAGCAATTCGCTGTTGTTGTAGTGCTGCTACAATCGCACTTTCCTCTTGTAGTCGGATTCTTCATGACCGTAGTCAGTGTGGCAGGTGCGTCCACGGTTTGGGCGGGTATCCTCATCTGCGTCTCCTCGTCAACACTCGCGGTGAAGGTGAGAGTGAACTCTCGATTCTCTAGCGTCTTGAGTAAAGTGCTTGAGCCTAACAAGACTTCACTCTCCAGATTCCTTTCAAACAGCTACCACGTCCTTCTCCAATGCCTAGGTATCTTCCATCATTCAAGATTACATACCATCAGCGTCATCGCCATCATCGTCATCACCCTCAACAATGACATCCCCACCCTCTGCAATGCAAACCCGCGCCGAGAACGCCGAAGCGCGCGAGCGCTACCTCAAAACCAACCTCATCCGCTCTCAGCGAGACCTCGCGCAAGCGAACAAGAAGAATGAAGACCTCGCGGCAAAGCTGGAAGCGGCGGAGAAGGAGCTTGAAGAATACAAGCAAGCTGAAACCGATCGCGAGAACGAGCAGAAGAAGGTCGAGGATGACAGCGAGCAGTTGATGGAAGCTCAAGCAGAGAGATTAAGAGAAGCTAAGGCAGCGGGGGGTGGTTGGAGGGAACAAGCACAAGCAGTCTACGGTGATACGCCTCTCGCACCCGCACTGAGCTGGAGGGAACAAGCGGCGGCATGGCAAGCCTGGTTCGAGGCGGAGTCGAAGAAGTGATCGTATATGGTTTCGCGTTCATTGTCCTGTGTAGTAGTTTAGACCGTCTTTTTCTGATAATTCCATCTGATTGTCATCGCGAGCTATTGTCTGACACTGCTTTACTCTCATGGGTTGTACTCCACTGTGCGGGGGTGAAATGCCACGCTGATCGCTGACAATAGGCTGTACGCTCGGAGTCCAAGATTGCTAATGTACATCTTAGTGGTGTTAACCTTGTCAGGTTTTCATTCCTTTTTAAGACGTTTGAGCAGCGAAGATAGAGTATTGCCTAGTTATAGAAGTCACGACTAACATGATCTTACTACTGAGCGCGACAGATACACAAGAATTAGTGAACTTCTACGGGCAATAAAACACGCTAGTTGATGTCTATTCAGGTTTAGGAACGAGGTGGGAGAACTGTTAAATATCATTGTATACAGCAAAGGTAGTAATGCCCAAACTCTCGAGCTCGTGACGACATCATGTCTTTGTCAGGCTGCGGTCTCGTATGCGTAGTAGACCTCTACAATCGAACCGATTTCGAGAGTATCGCACCTTTATTCGCTAAACATCTGCATCGTCGCCATGTCGAACAAGACGACAACTTCAATCACGCAATCTATCACTGAATCATGGGAATTGTCATCGTTTTCAAACATTATCATTCATGCTACATGGACAACCATGCCACATCGCATGTAACTATCATCCATCCATCGCCATGCCAAAAGCTTCATAACTATGCCTAAACCCTCTCTTCTCCCATCTCCATGTCCGTCATCCCGAGGGACAGACAAGAGACCGTAAAGCCATGCCATGAGAGGAGAAACACAGACAAAGCTCGCATACATGATATAACCAAAAATCGTAGAGAGAACCGGGGGAGGGCAGGAAAGAGTGATTAAGGAAACGCAAAAACGCCATCATGACACGAGACTCATCATCGTTTCACCAATCCTTCGCGAGCGAGGATTGTCATTGGACGGAGATGTTGTTCCTCAGGCCGCTGGGCTCGGGGCCCTTCTTGTTGCGGCGGCCGAGTAATGTCGAGCTGTCCATGTTGAGCTCAAATGCACCCTTGTTCCTGACTTGGCGCTTAGCCGCGGCCGCAACAGCTGGGGAGTGTTGGCCGTAGCCTCGTTCTTGCTGTCGCGGCTGTGCTTGTTGTTGCTGGCGAGCTTGGGCGGCGGCAGATAGTGTGGTGTTGCGCATCTTCTGCTCCATGCCGGATACATCGGCACCTTGGGACTTGGGCAGCTTCGCGGGCGGATGTTGCGACGCTGGGTCGTATGGTGCAGACTCAGCAGCGTACTCGTCATCATCTTCACCTTCGTCGAGAGCGTTGAGCGAGTTCATGGCGTTGGCGCCGCGGTAGCCCTGCTTGAATTGCTTCTTCCGCTTGCCCTCCTCTTCTTGTCGGTGCACAGCGTAACTGACATCGAACACTTCTCGCAGGTTGACGGCACCAGGCGAACGGAAGTCCATGCGGCGAGCACCGGGCGACTCGAGGTGGGAGAAGTCTGGCTGGAGGCGCTCCTTCTTGGCAGCGGGTGTGGCGAGCGGTGGTGCGTCGTAAGCGGAGTAGGTAGGCTCATCGGCTTCACGTATCCATGGGTGGTTCAGGAACTGGTTAATGTCGTAGCGCTTCTCGGGGTCGACGGTCAGCAGGTGGGAGACTAGATCCTGTGCAGACTTGGAGATGTCATCCCACCATGGCGACAGGAATGTGTACTGGCCGCGGGCGACCTTCTCTGTGAGGGTCTGAATAGACTCGTCGTAGAACGGAGGGAAACCGCAGAGCAGCGTGTAGAGCACACAGCCCAGCGCCCACATGTCGACGGACTTGGAGTAGCGCTCATCTTTGACAATCTCAGGGGCGGTGTAACCGACAGTACCACACGGTGTCATGGTCTGCGTATCCCAGATGACCTTGCTGAGACCGAAATCGGCAATCTTGATGAGGCCGATACCACCGGCGCCCTTGCCCTTGACGAACTCGCCCTCGTCGGCCTTGTCTTCATCGTCCGGGCCCCGCGGCTTTGGGTTGCGGGTGGGGATGAATGGTGTGGGGTAGAAGAGAAGGTTCTCAGGCTTGATGTCTCTGTGAATGACGTCAGTAACTATGCTTGGCATCGTGACTGGCATCGATAAGGACGTACCGGTGGACAACACCTGCCTCCTCGTGCAGATATTGCAGGGCCTTGGCCACCTGGATGATGGTGTGGCGGGACAGGTCTTCGGAGAAGTACGTCAGACGGACGATTTGGTGGAACAGCTCACCGCCAGGGCACAGCTCAAGCACGATGTAGTAGTACTGCCGCGACTCGGAGAAGTCGATGAGCTTGACGATGTTGGGGTGGTCGAGCTGGCGCATAATCTGTACTTCCTTGAGGATGTTCGCTCTCTATAGGGCAGTTAGTGTCTGCCCTTTAAGCCCGTCGTGAAGGGGGATGCTGAGTCGAGCATCGGGGGTTATATTATCGCACCTCGGCTGCTTTGGGCGTCTTGAAGTCCGGATGCACATGCTTGTCCTACACCGGCCTCGCGTTGGTAACGTCCAAAAACACCCAACTGTTCATCGGGTAGGATAGGGGTGACTAGGAAATGTGCAAGGAGGAAGGAGGGCAGGAGGGGTAATACTAACCTGCTGTGAGTTCATCTCGAACTTGCGGACGACCTTGATGGCGACCTCGTCCCATTGGCCGGTCGTGTCTCGTGCGCGGTAGACGTTGCTGAAGGCGCCGTCGCCCATCTTCTCGAGGAGCGTCCATCGCTCGAGGCCGGGATACCTCGGCAGCTTGCCTTTGGCCTCGCGCTCCTCGGCGACGATGCGCTCGAGTACCTGGGGGTCGACGCCGGCGCCCTTGGCAGCGGCCTGCTTCTTGTGCTCCTTTTGGGCGGCGTGCGCGGCGGCGTCGCCTGCCTGGGCGGCAATGTTGCGGTTGTCGCCAGCGCCAGCGCCGACGGAGTAGTCGCCATGGGGGGCCGCGTGGTTCTGGAGCGGCTTGTGGTCCATTACGGGCTCCGAGATGCCATGGTGTACGGGGTCCGGGTGCTGGTTGTACCGTTGATGTTGCGACTGGGCGTGGACATTGGAGACATTGGTCGTGGGCTCCGCGTTCTGGCGGGCCTGCTTGCCATGGCGCAGGAAGTTCTTAAAATTCTGTATCGCGGCCATGTTTAGTGTCTGGACGCTGGGAGATATTACAAAGCCCGTCAATAGCGGGGTCGTCGAGGCTGCGATGGAGAATGCAAAAAACAAGCGGGTGCAGCCGTTTGTTGGGGCAGAGGGCAGACGGGCGGTAGCACGGCGGGAATACTCGTGTGGTGAGGGGAAGTCAGGGAGAAGCGCTGGTTGGAAAGAAGGTCATGCATGGACGAAGGAAGGAGTGAAGCCGGAACAAGAGAGGAGCGACGTTGCGTCATTGGCGCACGGGCTTCATGACGCTGCAGGCTACATCATCGCCAAACAAGCTGCACCACACGCACACGATATGATGCGTGCTGCTGCCCGTGGCGCCTCAAGCTCTAGCCGTGGTGCATTGCGTGCAGCGAAGAAGCATATCGAAATGTGTAGAAATGTATCGAAATATGCCTTACCTCGATGACTGGGAGGCCCATCTTCTTGCGTCCGCCGCGGGGAGACGTGGTTTTGGACTGCATGTAGCGATTCGATCTCGATGATCGCCTTCGTCTCTGCTTATTGACTCGCTCTGCGGTGGAGGTATGACGCTCGTTTCTGTTCCGCGTCCCGGCTGGGAGATCTCGTGGCTTCCGCTAGCACGAGCAAGGGTCGAGTTTGAGGGCGTTTGGAATTGGAAGGATTATTAGATCGCGATGGGTCGTGATGGGCAGGAGAGGCGAGCAACGGCGGTGTCAAAAAGAAGAGGAAACGAACTCTATGTATCGTCTCTAGATTATTTGTCTTTTGCTTGGACGAGGCCACTGCGCTACTCCGCGCGAATACTCTTCAGCAATAGTGGCAGACGCTGACGCCCGCGGAATCTCCGGCAGCCTCCTCCCAGCTCCCAGTAGACTCGCACAGTCGAGCCTGGCTCCATCTAGAGGCTGAGAGGCTCGCTAGGGACGCTGCCGCCGACGCCACGCTGCATGCAAACCTCACTCCGACCTTGGAAGAGGGTCCCGAGACGGCCTGAACGCAGCCCAATGACCGCATATAAGACCAGGGCATCTGTCAGGGTAGACATATGGCAATCTCATGGCGCATGCGTCCTCCCAGCGCGCCCGCAGTTCTAATTTCTCGCTCTTCGCGTTTCCAACGGCCTAGCAGCCTGCAGGGTCCAGCTAGCGCGGCGGATCCGTTACGTCACCGTCTAGTGGGGAACTTCATTGAAGACGTCAATTTCGCCCTCTCGAGACCTCTGGGCTGAAACACATGTGCCGCTTACGGCGTCCAGACGAATTCACGTAGATCGCGTTGGGCAGGCCACGAGACCTTTTCAATAATGTAGGTAGCTCTAGTCTCGGTCGCGCCGGCCATGTCGGCCCAAATCCAAGGCCTTGACGCATGGGATTCGGTCCGCCCATCTATCATTGCGCGTTCGCAGGGTTGCGAGCGGAGCTGACATGGGGACTGACGGGGACTGACATGGGACATGGCAGGTAGAGTTCTTGGGGTCAGGTTTGTCATATTTGGATCTGATAACTAATAGACCCTTTCCCACGATACCCTCGTGGCAATCATCTGGACCCGCGTGGCATGACTAATGAACGTCGCCAAGTGCGGATGGCGACCACGTGCCCGCCTCGCTACACCAAGAAAAAAGCGTCATGTCAGTCAACGTTGGATGAGGAATGCGACAAATGCATGCGTGGAAGAAAGTTTACAGTATGCGCTCAATGTCACTAGTGAGCCGGTAGCCGTGAGAAGATCAGGGTACGGCCGGCACGGAGACAGCAACATCCCGCCAAGCTTGGCAGCGCCTGAAACGCAATCGAGTCCACACGTAGCTGACGGATCCAATCTCTCCACATACCACGAATAAATCATACGCTATAACAGGGTATGTAGGATGTCAGGCATATAGAACACGTGTTTGCATAGCTCTGACACCGTACCTAAACTTCAATTTGACCTGCCTATCTCTCAACTACAGCGCCTCACACCTCTCACACCCACAATCAAATCCCCACGTCTTCTTCAGCCTCAACATCCTCTTCCCACGACTCAGCTTCCTCTCCTCCCCACTCAAATACGTGATGCACAGCTCCTGCCCGGCCTTGATATCCTTCCCAGCCGTAAAGAACCACGTCCTGCCCTCCCTCCTCTTCTCGATATTCGGCCCGCACGAGTGGTTGAAGTAGCTTGCAGCAGGCCAGCAACCGTATCCAAAGAACTCCGAGCCGTCGTCTTCGAGAGACCGAATACCGAAGGAATTGTGCGAGTCGCGGGATGAGAGGGTAATGAGGGATTCTGCCGTTACAAGGGGAAGAAGTGGAAGCGGAAGAATGGCGAGGAGGTGCAGGTAGGTTCTTGTAAAGGCGCCGAGGTCATCGGAGCTGTGGTAGGGGGTCTTGTCGTCTGCAAGGGCCTCCACCCGTTCCCATTGGTCGGGATGGAGATACCGCCAGACCAGGCCGCTGACGCAGAAGCTCATCACGTCGGGTGTGATGTTCTGCTGTAGTGCCTTTTGCACGGCCTTCTTGTGCTGCTTCGTGACAGCAACTCCGGCCGTCTGCTCGCTTTCCCGTGCAGCCCGTATCAGCGCCGCCTGTGCAGAGACATTCTCCCACGCCTGCTGGATTTCCTTGACCTTTGGGCGTGGTAAGTCGGTGTCCACCATATCGCTATCCTCTTTGCTCCGCTTCTTCACGAGAGTCTCAACCGCAGTCCATGCCTGAACTCCGACCTCGCCGTTCTCCTCCCGCCACTTCTCCTGGCATGCTTCCGAGCAGAAAGCAAACCCCACCGTCTTATCCCGTATGTCCAGATCCCGCCCGTAATCGTATCCAAAACATTGCCCACACACCTCGCGCCGGTATTCGCGCAGTAAGACGGAGAGGGAGAGGTCTTCCGAGCGCCACACTATTGCGCCCTCTGGTATATCCTGCGAAGCGAAGACAGCGCGGCCGGCGGTCGGTGTATGGCGGACTTGGAAGAGGGAAGATATTGGTGCGCCCGCTGGCAGATCGCTCGCTTTATCGTTCGGCGTATCGTTCGGATGTATCGAGGAGGCTGAAGAAGGGCGTGAGATGCTGAAGACCGAGTCACTGGCTACAGGGATAGACGAGTCGCTTTCGGTGGCGTCCATTGTAGCAGTGTCGATGGGATTAGCAGCACGGCAAGCGGCAGGTGAGTGAATCGTTGGATGAATTGACGCTCCTTTCGGGAGTCAAAAAGCAATACTATCGTCGAGTCCACAGCGTATACGGTGAAGAGACTACACCCCTCTTTGTCTATCAGAGGGTGGATGGCTAACGGTCGCGCGGGCTGTGGGTCAGTTGCGTATGTCACGTATACTCATGCCAGAATTGAAAGATCGGAGGAAAGCCATTGTGGGTAATTGGGTATGCGGGTGGATACGTTATCGTGACTGTTGATTGACAGAAGGCGAGAGATTTTGTGTCGGTCGTGCCTGGCCAGACCGATCTTTGGCCGGGCAGGGGTGATGGCGCTAGTGCACGATAAGCGAGTCCCTGCTTTTTGCTTCCAGAGTCTGAAGACCTCGGCAGGTCTGACACTACGAAGACGTGGTTTTTGTACTGTTTCCAAGGTTACATCGAGTCTTGTATGAATTCAGATATTTCTTATTCGAGCAGCTATGTAGCTACTTCCTTAACATTGTCTTTCCTCATCAAAGACTGAGATACGCGCTAATCAAACAATGGCCCAAACATAGCAAGGCTAATACGCCAGAAGTATACTCCGCAATCATCGATACTCCTCCCGCTCGCGACTACGAAGCGGGGCAAACCTCCTTGCACGCTTCGTCGGTCTGTCAAAACTTTCTCCTAACTGGGCAGCATCAGCTGTTCGTTTACGCGGCTGTTCCGCAAGAACCCAGGAATCGGGTGGAGAGGCATGGCATTTGTTGCAAGTCGGTGCTCTGGATTGGTGAGACGCGTTTAATCTCTTCTTGTCAATCCATCCCGCGCACGCGACAAAAACGATGCGCTGCTCGCCCTCCATCAGGCTCTTGACAGTGTTCTTCGACACTAATAAGTGGTCGATCATCGACTGGATGCGCTTACGGAATGTCATCCGTTTGGTCATGGCCGCTTTTATAAACGTCCGAGAGTCGCACATCAATGGTAGAGATTCTCGACCTTCATTGTGAAGACGTTCAGCAATTGCGACGAGCTCCTCGCATGCTGTCCACATATTGCGGAGATGGTAAGGTGGCCGATTTTTCTTGGTTGCATGGTGCCATCGCGTGCCGAAGAATTTGGCGGTATCAAACGTGAAGGGGATGCCCAGCATTGCTGCTCCCAACCTGAGGACCCAGGATCTGCGCTCGGCGTCGTTTTGAGGGATCGTCGGGTCGTTTCTGGGTGGATGCCAACCAATGTTTGAAGCGGCATAGTAAGCCCGGTCCTCGGGACTTCCGAATTGCTGAAGATATCCTTGTAGAGTGGGTGCCCTGACGTTGGAGTCAGAGCAATCGGGTGTCCATTCTGTAGACATGGTGGCGTCGTGGTGTGTTATAGAGTTGGTCTTGATGCTGGACAGATGCGATTACTGCACCTGCGGCGATCGGAGTGTAGGCAGGAGTGGGTGTATATGATCCCGCTGGGGAGAGCTGTTGGTCGAGCGGTGGAGTGGTGCGGGTTGTGGGAACCGTCAGGAGCGAAGGTAGCGGGCTTTTTATACCCCAAGGGAGAGAGGTTGTGAGCACGATGGCAGCTCACCGCAGTCGGAGCGAGGCCTTTCACACCTGTTCCCCATCTTGTGAATTGCCTGATGACTTCGCGGTTGTAATCGCCGCCTGCTTCGTATAGTTTGAAGTTTGAAGTGTATATCGTAGAGTGAAAGAGGAGCTTTTCGTTCGAACTTATTGAATTGAATATATACTAGAAGTAAAAAGACTGGAGTATAGCTTCGTAAACAGCGTAATGAAGCGTAAGAAGAAGGATTATATGCAGCGACGTTTAGTGTGCTTGCTGTTTGCGCAAATCCGAAGTGGCTTGCTTTGCTTTCTTTTGTCTCAACACTTGCAACCGGCATCACGGCCAAGCGCGTAGTTTGCCGTTAACAATGCATTGTTCGTCCCAGAAAACGTCCCCCATCTTAGTAATGAGTCGACATACCGAAATCCTTAGCAACCTCCCTGCCTACTGCCTTTAAATTCTCCACAATCCACAACTGCTTATTACTAAACACCATGACAGCCCCCGGCAAGAAAGCAAAGTTCGCCGTCGTAATACCGACCCAAATCTTGCCAATCAGCGTGCCTTCTGGGTTCCAGATATGAATGCCGTCTCCACATCCAGCCCAAACATTACCCTCGGTGTCGGTGTGCAGACCGTCTGGAATGCCGTTGTCGGAATAGGCAAATGTGCGGCGACCGGTTAATCTCTTTGCGTCATGTGTAATGTCGAATGCGTAGAGGGTGGCTGGCCGTGTGAGGTTTAGACTGTACCCCGCGGCACCCGTGTCGGAGACGTAGAGTGTTTTGTAGTCGGGGCTGAATTCAAGACCATTGGGTTCAACGAAGTCGTCTGCTACGACGGCGATTTGGCCGGTGGATGGACTGAAACGATAGACTTGCTTGGGGAGAGAAGGTTCAGGACGGAATCCTTGGACGTATGCGTAGTCTGGGTCGGTGAACCACAAATCGCCTGTTACGGGGTGCTGACGCACGTCGTTGGGTGATGTGAAGTTTCGTCCAAGGAAGTTCGATAGGATGAGTTCGGATTCGCCTGTTACGGGGTCGACGGAGACGAGGCCTGCTGGGTTGACGAGATCACCCTGGTCGCAGTATAGCACTCGTGAAGGTGTTGAGCCGTTAGTCTGCGTGCCGGGTGGATAGTAGGATGTTGCGCCGTTGGCCTCAGCGACACCTGGAATCCGTGTGGAGTTGATTGAGTAGTTGTCTGCGAGGTCGATGACGGTAACGTTGATGGGGTTGTTCAGGTCGCCGGCCCAGCTGCTCGTCACGTATAGCTTGTTTGTGTCTTTGTTGTAGACACCAGCCTCATGGAAAGCATCCCAATCCAGGCTTTCCAGTAGTCGTCCTGTTGCGTTCTCTCCGATCACAGACACAAAGCTTTCATCGTATGCGAGAAGGTTGATGATATCAGGATTTGAAGCATTGGTGGTGACGATGCTGTTCAGGTACGACGGATCCGTCGCATAGGATAGTAGGTCCACGGGGATGATGCTCGACATGATGTTCGTGATGATAGCGAAGATGGATACCTGCAAATCACCATCGCATGGCCTTCCATCTTCTATATACCTCTCCACTGATCGTCGCGCCGGACACCTCACGGTCCCATGTTTTTTTGCAACGTCACTCACCCGCCAAGTTGCCGATGCGATGCTCGTCCATAGTCGACGGAAATATGGTCGGTGAAATGCAGATCTTGGCTGTATGCTTGGCTCGGTAGCTTGACTCGAGGGGAGTGTCGTGTATATTGCCGCGGCGTTTGCTCCGGTGACTGCTGGTCGGCAACTTCCCCAGGTGTTGTATGCACGCCGCACACATGTTCACTCCACACGTTCGCAGCGTTAGGCCATTGCACTCGCTTGTCAAAGCTTATTGTTGAGGTCGCGCAAGCCATACACTATTGAAAGGCTGAGATCTTCTTGTTGAGGTTAGTCCCGAGCTTTTTGGCGATCGTCAGAACACGCGAACCATGACATCATCACGACCGCGATTGCACCTTCAAATGCCGAACTTCTACATCGCATTTCATTTCATGTAAAGTGGGTGTTGCTACCTAGGTGTAACCATGAACATCGACTCATCCCCACATTCCGACCAAATATCGTGCATTCCTGTGTCCTGCAAGCCGCATTCAAGATCGCCTTGCTCGCTTCGCCGATCTATGGTCTAGCAGTAGCTCCTCTTCTTCTTCTTCTTCCAACCGTACTTGCTCTTTCCACGCAGCCATCAGGAACGCTCTAACGTCTTCATCGGAATAGCACCAATCGTCTGGTCGAACGAATCCTTCCATATCGCATGCTATGGCTGAGCCGTTCACCAAGTGGTCGTACTCCTTAGGCCGCTCATCCTCATCCATCTTCGTCAACTCAATCGCAGTCGCCTCGCTTAGTCGGTCGTAAAGCTTTGATATCTTCTCGTAGTACGGTATCTCGATTCTGGCGTGAAACCTCGTAGTTGAGTACGTATGTCGCAGTACTGGATGGCGAAGCTTAGTGCAGACGTTCATCTCGTAGAAAAGAGTTTTATGGTCGTCCCAATCTGGCAGGTCAAGACGAAACGTGGAGGCCTCAAGAACGGCGTCTGGAACAGGAGATGGCGTAACACCCTCTGTGTTCAAAGGCATTACCCAGGTGTGTTGATCTCCCACGCGCCGAAGCCGGGTGAGCAGTTGGCAATCCGTCGGGCGAATCTCATCATGCGCGTTCCAATGTACGCTCTTGATCTTCATGCCACGTAGGCTGAAGAGTCTCAGTTCATATGGATCCATCTCTTTGATATTACGCAGCAGGAACATCTCCCGCCTGACGAACGTTGTATGAGGTAACAGATGGTATGCCTTGTTCCAGGTGATGAATGTTAGCATTCCTGTTGCATACGTGTCTTGCAAGATCATGTGTGCAAGAGACTGCGTCTGACATTTGGTAATCACGACTTTGAGCTTGCGCCCCCCGGGTCCATCCTTCTCATATACATCTTCTGACACGACCTCTCCGTCGCGATATCGAATGGGGGCTTCTGCGTTGGTTTCATCTCGCACGTAGTTTTCAGCCTCCAGGTATCGGGTCATAGCATCGACCTCTTGACCGACATATAGATAGATAGAGTCGAAACGAGGAAGCCCAGCGAAGAGGCAATAGGCGAAGGGGCCGCCAATAAGAGCGTTGCAACGAGCTTGTAATGAGCGGAAGGCTTTTGTGTTCCGGAAGAACGGCTGTAGTGTGACGTCGATGTTGAATGTCCCACTCAGGAGCTTCTCGTTGATATTCTTGTTGATGGTCTTGCTTGTCAACATCAGAGCGATTCTCTCCAACGGGCCCATGGAGGCCATTATAGCATCTTGGATGGGGGCAAATCGTGTGCTCAGCAGATCTGCGAGCGTAACGCTGGTGGAGCTGGTGGAGGCGCCCATGGTGCCTGAATCTGGAATACAGTGTGGTTGAGTCTCGGTGATATTCGGCTGAGGAGAAGAAGGGTGGGCTATTGTCTGACAAAAGTCGCAATAATTTATAACTGATTAGGTATTTGACATGAAGTGAAACGCAGCAGCACCAAGGGCACCAAGGCCAGTACTGCCTTCGACGCCATTGTGAAATCCGCGAAGATAACAACGCGCGCCTTTCACCATGATAAGATTGTTCCCGGATAGTTGAAGTTATGACGTGAGTTCCTCAGATCAGGTAAACAAGGGTACCCGCGCAACGCACCTTCCGTAATGAGCATAACCGTGAACCATTCGACCAAACGAAGAGGATAGTGCCTGAACGATAATGAACATGCTAGCGACATATGTCAAGTCCAATGCCTTCCATTCTACTCACAGTTCACTGCCCGTCCTTACGAAAATCTCTTCATCATGATATACCAGACGTTCCTATTACAGTCTCAAAGTTATATAATACAAAGGTAAACTAGACGCAAAGCAAAAGCTCAAAGAGAAAGAAGAAAGGCGCAAACGAGAAAGAAAACAAGAAACCAGAATCAGCTAAACCCACCACTTCTCCATCTCCGGGTCATCGAGAGCCGACGCAATGTCATTCAGCTCACGCAGTACCTTCACCCGCTCCTGCGCTTCACTCACCAAGATCTGATTACGCTCGATCTTAGTGCGATAAGAAAAGCTCAATGACTCATTCAGCGCCTCCTCCGCTCGCTTCAACTTGCGCAAATCTTCCACATGGATTTCCTTACTCTTCTCCATCAAATCTGCCATCTTGCTTGACTTGCTCGGGCCCTGAGCCGCTTCAGCCGCACGTCTCTTGGTCTGTAGATCGTCGCACAAGTTCTTCACCCGCAGTGTATCGATCTTGAGGTTTTCCAGCAGCGGAGAGTTCTTACGCATATACTCGTGGGCGTCTTCCATGATCTTTTCTGATGTATTCCAGATGGAAGTGTTACTGCGGCCGGCTGGGTAGTGCGAGAAGCCGCCGCCGTTGTAGATGTAGCCTTCGCCGAGCGAAGTCCATATAATCTCGCTGAGATGGGCTTGTGGACGCAGCCAAATCAGATAGATGACGCATTGTTCGAGGCGGTATACCTTGTTGAGTTGCTTGAGCCGATGATCTTCGCATGCGACGGCTTCCATCAGGTTCATGATGTAGTTGGAGCTCGAGTGTTTTGCATGCTGCTTCAGACGTGCGGGCGAGTCTTCTGCATAACCGTATTCGACGAGAGGATGTTCCAGTGGCTTGTCCCAGGCAACCTTCGGTATGGCAGCAAGCCGCGTTCGCAGGGCTTTCAGGAAGGTATGGATGTTGCGGACTCTATCACCGGATACCATCCACGAGTAGTGCTGGTTTTGGGCCTTGCCGGGAGCGAAGAGCTTGTTCTTCTTCTTGGGGTCGACTTGCTCCGTCCAAGTGTATGCTCGGTACTTAGGACAGGATGCCCGACGTGACTTTGCCTTGGTTTTGAACTTGTCGTCTACTTTGTCCGCGTACGCGTCGTTCGCAGGATCGAGATAGCGCTCGATAGAGATACACATGTCGTTCAGTTCGTTTGGCGTAGGTGAGTGTCCGTTGACGTCGACGAAAAGCTGCTGATATATGGATGGCTGCTTGTAGGACTGCTTCCAGAGAGCTTGAAGGTACCGCTCTAGACCGCTATTCGCTCGACGTTGGAGT
Source organism: Alternaria conjuncta (assembly GCF_024043145.1). Classification (NCBI taxonomy): domain Eukaryota; kingdom Fungi; phylum Ascomycota; class Dothideomycetes; order Pleosporales; family Pleosporaceae; genus Alternaria; species Alternaria conjuncta. The sequence goes on along the minus strand of NW_026250092.1, from coordinate 2,306,123 downwards.
GCGACGTTGCCGTGAATGATGGCCTCGAGAAGGGTACGGTCGGCAGACGCGAGTATGTTGCGGCCGTAATACGCCATCCAGCCTTGATCCCGAGGCGCGACACTCGAAGAGATAGCTGCCCATCGAACGTTGAGCTCATCTTTAAGAAGATCTTGACAGAGGGCATCGTATCCTTGCTCTCTCAGTAGCCGTAACCAGAGTTGTCGAGACTTCAAGCACGGGTCCGTCGCCTGTGCAGATGCCGATGAAGAGGAAGGTGCGGCAGGTGCGACAGCGCTCTTGCCGTTGAAACGCAGCGCAAGCGGAGTGCGTTCGTCTGCATCTTCATCACTTGAACCCGAGCCATCCTCGTCAACTTCGCTGTCGTTCTCGGGGACCATCGAGCGTTCGAATCGCGATTCGTCTTCGACCAGAGACAAGCCCGCGCGGCGGGCAGCGATCTGTTGGTATGGTGTAGCAGAGGGAACGAACGCGACGTGATCTCGAAATGCGTTGGTGTCGTTGGTGGGGCGCGCGATGTTAAGAAGAGTGAGGTCATTGGTGACTGAGTCCATACTTGGCTATGTCAGTGGTGTGCTGGTATGAGTTAGAGGGGGAATCGGTATCGCGCTATACGACCCAGGGTGGAAGGCAAGTAAAAGAGGCTAGAAGGGCGTGAAGAAGGGAGTATGGGAAGGTGTAACTATCCGCAAAAAATGAGGAGCGGAGTGTCGGGTAGGTTGTGGGTGAGGGGCAGGTAGAATATATGCTCCGTTATCGCGAAGCGGTGACGTCGCGGTACTATGAGCCGCCCGCAAACGGGCGACTTTCTCCTTCACCTCGTGTGAGCCCAAAGCAATGGATAAAACAACGCCTTAAGTGTGTAAATCAAATTGAAGATACACACCCATCCTACAGTACCACTCTGTAGCTAGAAGTATACATTTCTGGTTGCTAGACTTAACGCAAGGCTCAAGATGATGCCGGGTAGCTATGTAGTATCAACAACAACGCCTATGATGCTTTTCAACAGTGTGAGGATATACAGACGCCGCACGAGATACATAGAATTGATCTACTTCAAAAAATACAACATGGATTAAGCTACACTTACCAGATATAGCGACACCAGGAGTTGAGAATGATGTAAGACAATGTGCATATAAGGACGATAAATAAGATAACACAAGAGCTTTTAGGAAGCATTGAGACTAACAAAGATAAGGAAACATACATACAGGAAGACCAAAAACAGAAAAGAAGGCCGCATCAGCGTCGACGCCCACTTGCTCTGCTGCCATTTGCAGCTTTCTTACCAGTCTTTCGACTGTTGCCTGGCGGGTATTCAGGATTTTCACCAGTCAACGAAGGGATTTCGTCTTGAGCACCACGATAAACCCAGAATCCCTCATCCTGCTCGTCACAATCACCACGATCCGTACTGCAAAGCGGAAACAGCACCGCTCCCACATCCTTCATCTTTCGTACACACAGGGACTTGTTCTTTGCACAGTCGAGACAGGCGACATCGGCTCTTGCGATACGGTGCAAGACCATCTTCTTGTTCTTTAGTCGACATCGCATACATGTGTCGGTCGTCAGGATGTCAAAATTGTCCGGTATAATCGCTTCCACCATGCTCTTAATCTCCGCTGGCAGGTGCCCAGCAGACTTCAAATGACCGTCGACGTTGCATTGGCAGGCTTCTGCGGGTGGCGGCGAATGTGCGCTAGCCGGCGGTGATGAAGGTAAGCTGGCGGGCAGTAGATAAGAGGCGTTGACAGACAGGTTTGGTATCTCGAGAGGCATGGTCGAAGCAACATCGGAAGACTTGGGTGGTGCAACATATTGAAGGAAATTAGACGTTGGAATTTTGCCTGATCGAGCAGCTGATGCGGCCTCGTTGAAGAGCTCGAGGGCATCCGATATAAGCCTGGAATGATTGGACGAGCCTTGGCGGCGAACAACGTTGCGTGCAGAGTCCTCATCATAATCATCAGCCTTCCGCTTGATTCCTTGATGTAGAACCTCGCGAATGGCCTTGTCACGCTCTTGATCAGCATGGAGCGAAGCGAGTTCGGACGTGAGGCGCTCAATCTCCTTGTCTTTGCGAGCGGATTCATCTTTGTGCATGTTCAGCTCGGCCAAGAGTATTCGTACCATACTGTTGACCTGCTCAGTCATCTGGTTGTTGTTGGGAGCCATGGTAGTGAGTGGCGGGGAGGCAGAAGGGGCGATCGGGAAGGCAAGAGGTTTGTAAGTGTATACAGAGAAGAGTAAAGGGGAGAATCGGTATCGCGCTATACGACCCTAGTGCAGATTGTGAAGGAGCAAAGATGTTTAAAAAGAGTGCGATTCTTAAGCTGGGGGTGCGAAAGAAGCAACGAGAGAAGAGGAGGCCTGGGGACGAGGCGGAAGATATACTGCGGCACCGGCTCCTTCCTGCTCTGCTCTCACGGGACGACGCTGGAAGCTGAGAGCTCAATGGGCTCACATTGCGCCAATGGATGTGCGGAGTGTGGGGCGTGCTGCGAAGTGAGTGTTGAGCAGGAAGGAGCGAGGGGACTCACCAAACCTCGCAGCGGAAGTGACCCGAGAGCTGAAGAACACCACGGAGGTAGACAGAGACGTTTGTCTTGCAATGAGCGACTGCTGACAGCATGACACACCCTGGAGGTATCCACTACGTTCTGTCCTACCTGTGGCACATCAGTGGACACGATGTATACTTCTACTCATGAGTTGACGATTTGTACAGCTGCCAAAAGTTGCGCGTGCTCATCCAGACATCCTCGTCAAATGCCCATGAAAAGAATTAGTGGTATGCACCTCGATGCTGTTCTGTGTCTGGGACGATGATCTCATGAGCATGCACAGCTGCAAATGCCGATCGAAAGAGGCACTTGCACTTTGTCGTCCCCGGTGAGTTTGCAAGTCTTCACGGTGAAACCTAACACGGGTTAGCGGCATTTGGGTAGAACTTACAACGATAGCAGGCGCCGCGACTCAAATTCTCTTCTTCATCCACATGTCCCTGCTCACTCGGTATCTCAAGATATTCAGTAGTACTACGTGTGGTAAGCACTTGCCCACACTCCCTTCCTTCCGCCCTTCTAGCCTCTTTAGCCTTCCTTCCGCTTAGGGTCGTATAGCGCGATACCGATCTTCCTTTATTCTCTCAATTTCTCGCAATACCTACCTCTTTCACAATGGCACCGAACCTCATCACTGGCACCGTCAAGCCCACTGGAAAGCCGACCGCTGGTCAATCAACACTCGGACACCTCTTCGGCAGCAAAGGCAATTTCGAAAGCCAACTCCGCCGACAAGAGCAAGCGCTTGGTCGCGAAGAGGGCCGCCTCGCAGTTCTCCATTCAAGGCACGATGCCATCGACAGCATGAAGAGTCAACTCGCTGCGAACGAAGAGGTTGCAAGATCCCACAAGATGATCGAAGAATGGCTGCAAGAGCAGGCAAACGTGGTTTACCAGCTCGCAGCAATCTTCAACAAGCGCAGGAGTCTTGCAGCACCTGCGGATCTGCAGATCCAGTTTACTGAAATGCAGTTTGCTGCCCATACAAGTTTGCGACAACTCTTCACTGGTGAGCACGCCCTCGATGCCGCACCAATGAAGCACTTCAAAGAAGAAAAGGTGAAGCTGTTGCGCGAAGTGAAAGAAGTACGCAAAGAGAACGAGTAAGCATTACAGAATACCTCATGAAAACATCAGTTAATTGACGCTCATAGACAATTGGAAGCGGCAGCAAGAGCCCGAGAAGCAGAAGACAAAGCCATAAGAGAAGAATTGGCAAGCGCAAAAGCCGAAATAGCAAGCCTCAAAGACACCGCAAAAATGAGCATGTCGATCAAATCGGAATTCCGCGACGCGAACGAGAACCTCCAAGCACACGCCGCCAACCTCGAGCAAATGCGCAAAGAAGAAAACGAACGCGCAAACAAGACAGAAGCGATATTGGCATTGCGCGACCAAGAACTCGTCGCCATGAAAGAACGTGCCGAGACGGCTGAAGCCAAGCGAGAATCACTCCGAGAAAAGCTTGAGGACGCGAAGGAACAAACAATAGAGGCGATGCAAGGCAAGATTGTGGCGGATAAAAGAGTGAAGGAGTTGAAGAAGGAGCGCATCCAGGCGCAGGACAGGGAAAAGGCCTTGCTAGCTACGATAAGTCAGCAGGCAAAGGAGAGAGAGTTGGAGAGATTGGAGCAGGAGATGGGTTCGCAGGCGCAGCTGCAGGAGAACCTTAATACTTTCGAGGCAGTTTTCGAGGAGGGTGGATCGGCGGGTGATGCGGCGGCGGCGTTCTTGCGTGAGTCTAGTTAGTTTGGTTTCTGTTTCTAGCTTATATCATCCCGCTTTTCTGGCTGTTCTGGCTTGCTTTCGACATACACATCTCTGCTTCGCAAGCAACCCTGTGAATCGTCCACAAGTCGCCTTCCGCTAGGGTCTCTGGACATGTCGCTTGCCCCGCTGGTCAAGAACGACAGCGAACACATGGATTTGGTCGATATCTGCTCCCAAAGAAGCTATAAGGGCAAGCGACACCCCGGTATCATCCCTGAGCCTCGTGGGTAGGAAGCCAAAGGCTTCAAGCTTGCAGGATTCATGCAATTTGGCCGACCTAGCAGATTTTTCGCCGCACCGCACCGATTTGCTTCAGTCTGGGTGGTAGTGTGTGGTCTTTGAATACCGTCGATGATGTAACGGAACGTCAACCGCGCGGGTACCGGAATGGGGAATAAGGATGGCATCGGGGTTGTTGTTGAGATGCCAGGGAGGGCAGTGACAGGGTACGAGCTTCTGCGAATTTTAGTATCTGCCTCGATCTTAATTGTATGGTAGAGCCTTACTGACAGCGACGGTGACAAGGACGGAGGAGACCACGCCGATAATGTTATCTCAAATGCATTAATGATGTATATACTACCCCTCTCTCCCAATCCAACGTAACAACAGAAGACCCATATTCTTGCGAATGCGTATGTATAAATCTCCAATTCATCCCCATTCATCCCTAAGCCAGATTACCTCGAAATAGTTCATAAACAACCCAGGTATCTTCCCAACATATCTACAACCTATTACGCCAAATAAATCCCCCTCTGAGCACTTTACCGCCTCGGCGCGATGCCCGCGGAACTCAGCGCAGACAGAGGACCACCTCCGGTTACAGGCGTCTGTGCCCCAGTGACAGGCGTCGCAGGGGCAGGTGTAGGTGCGCGAGATGGGACGTTACTTCTGTTGTGTGCCATGTGCGCCTTGACGAGATGGCCCGCACACAGAGCGCTGTTGAGCGACAGCTCACCCGCCAACACACCAGCGGCGATGACACGGGCAAGTTGCCTGGCGTTGTCACCGGGTGATGTGGGGTGAGCGCCTCGTACGCCGAGGAGGTCGAGCATAGCGGATTGGGGCTCGAGGATGGTTCCGCCGCCGATGGTGCCGACTTCGATGGAGGGCATAGAGACGGAGATTTGGAGGTTGCCGTTGACACTAGACGTTGTTAGCTTAAAGTCTTGGTGAATTACGAATGATGACTTACTTGTGCATGATGGTGATGCAGTTGGCACTCTCGACAACCTGCGCGGGATCTTGTCCGGTAGCCAAGAAGATGGCAGCGACAATGTTCGCGGCGTGAGCGTTGAAACCACCCATAGCACCCGCCATGGCGGATCCGATGAAGTTCTTGGAGATGTTCATCTGCACGAGATCCTCAACCTCGCACTTCAGCACCGACTTGACGACAGATCCGGGGATCATGGCTTCGGCGACAACGCCCTTGCCACGACCGTCGATCCAGTTGATGGCGGCCGACTTCTTGTCTGTGCAGTAGTTACCCGACACAGTGACTACGCGCATGTCTTCGAAGCCGCAGTCGGTGGCCATGACGGTGAGGGCGTGCTCGACACCCTTGGAGATCATGTTCATGCCCATGGCGTCACCGGTGGTAGCCCTGAAACGGACGTAGATGTTGGTACCGGCAATGGCAGACTTCATAGACTGGAGCCTGGCGAAGCGAGAGGTAGAGTTGAATGCGTCCTTCATCGTTCTTTGACCTTCCTCCGAGTCGAGCCAGATCTTCGCCGCACCAGCGCGTGTCAGGCTGTCGAATCCGATACAAGGTCCGCGGGTCATGCCGTCGCCAGTAACAACAGTAACAGCACCACCGCCAGCGTTGATAGCCTTGGCACCTCGAGAGGTGGAAGCTACGAGCACACCCTCAGTGGTCGCCATGGGAAGGAAGTAGTTTTGGCCGTCAACGAGGATAGGTCCAGCGACACCGAGAGGGAGGGGCAGGTAACCAACGACGTTCTCACAGCATGCGCCGTGAACAAGATCGTAGTTGTAGTCCTTGTACGGGAGGAGGGAGCGTTCGAGGAGAGTTGAGGTCTCGCGTGTAGCGTGGGTGCGTGAGACGAGACCACGTCGGATCTTGACAGCGCGGGTTTTGTCGCCGAGTGTCTTCTCCAAAGCGTAACCGGGGATCTTGCCCTTGAGCGACATTTCGATAAGCTCTTCGTCAGTCATCTTGGGGGCTTGCTTTTCCTTGATCATCATTTCAAGGACCTCAGCAGCACGGTTCGGTTGTCTTTGCTGTTCTTCGGAAGGACCGATAGGGAGTACAGGTGTTTGCGGTACGAGCTGAGTAAGGGGCTGCAAGCGAGTGTCCTCAGGACCGGGTGTGCGTGGCGGCGTAGGCATGTGCATTGAAGGTACGCGGGGGGTTCCAGGCACGGTCGGTGCTCCATCTTGGACTTCTGAAGGAGATGCGGGGGCCAGTGGCTGGTGGGGTTCCTTGATGGTCCAGCGAGCGGCGTTGAAGAGGTAGCCGTTCAGAACGACGCTCATGACAAGCGCGAGGACGATCCATTTGCTGAGGAAGGGGTCTTCCAAGCTCTTCAGTACTCCGTCGACGATGTGCGTGCTGATGTTGTTGCCAAATGCGAACTCGTTGTCGGTAATGGACGGCTCAGCGTAGTGGATAGACGGGAACTCAAGTTCGTACTTGATGGGCATGAGAATAGTGACAATGGTAGAAGTAGCAGTGGCCTTGGCCTGCTCGTAAATGTGATCCAGTCCACTTCCAGCGACCTTGAAGGGATCCAGCGGGGGAGTGGCACCTACGCCAGCAACGTGAGCGACCTTGCTGGGAGCAAGACCGAAGCGGAGGGTGACCACGTTGAGAACGTTGACAAGGATGAATCCGGCGACCATCAGAATCTTGAACTTGGGCACTGTAATCTTCTTTCCAAATACAGTTGTTGTGTGGTTGGCGACTTGGACATCGCGCGCGTTGGGCCAGTCGTTGTTGCGGGCGACGTTCTCGGCGACCTTGCCATCGACACCGTCGTCTTCGAGAGCCCTGCGGAGAGCCACATGGCGCTTGATGCGGTTGATCTCAAGCTTGATGGTGAGAATTGCGGTGTAGAAAGTCAGGAGCATAAGGGCGTCGAAGAAGAGGATCCAGGCGCCGAGGAAGCAGAACTGTCGCAGACCACCCTGGATCCCAGACATGGCACCGGCGACTAGGATCAGAATCTCGAAGAAGTAGTCGCGGACAATCTCGAACCCGGTCCTCTTGATGGCGAGCTGTACAGCTGACTGGATAGTCGAGGGCGCGCCCCGCTTCTCTTCAGCGGCCCGTCGGCCATCCAGAGACGCAGAGAGCACGGCCTTGGTGAGGACAATGGGCTTCTCGAAACCGATAATGACGACGAGGAATGGGAGTCCTTCGGAGAGCAGGATGAGGTTGATCGGGACGCCGAGATAGGTCGTGACAGCCAAACCAAAGAGGAAAGCAAAGGCGGATTGCAGGAGAACTGCGGTGGCCAGCCAGAAGTTGGATCCCAGGCGCCTCATGGCGAGGAAGAGAGAGACAAAGGTCAGGTGCATGGCGAGGTATCCGAGGGCCATGATGACGATGTCACCGGTATCCGCGTTCTATCAAAATTAGCCAAATCCACGCCAATCGCCAAACAACATACCTTGAGAAGATCCACGAAAGACGTCCATGAGTCCAGAATCCAGTTACGCACACCGCCAGGGGCGCTGCCGTTCTTGGACGCCTTCATCATCCACTTCTTCTCCTCGCGTGTGCCTTCCTGCTCCGAGCCCTTCGACTGAGCCGCATCTTCGGGCGCAGAAATCTCCTGCATTGCCTGGAGAAAGTCGGCGGCCTCGGTATATGGGATGGAGAAAGCGAGCGAGGTGTCGTGGGAGAAGGTTGAGAAGGAGCTGGACGAGCTGGGGAGGAGCTCGGCAGAGACATTGCTGGGGACGGATTGCTGCGAGGGCGCCGAGTTGATGATGCTCGATTCGGGGAAGACGAGGGTGACGAGAGCGAGTTCCTGGGCGGTCTGTGATGTTAGCTAAATCCTTCAAACCCTACGATATGCTTACCTTATCCTTGTAGATGGCAGTCTTGGGTTCTTCAGCCTCCCACTGCCATGACGTCTCCTCTCCGATTCTGAGTCTCTTGCTGCCGGCGAGAAGAGTTGTGAAGTCGACGCGGCTCGAGGCTGCTTCCTCAATGCCACTCTCGAGCAGGCCCTTGTCGAGAACGCCCAGGTATGAGTAGCTGGCCACAAAGGCAATGGTGACAATGGTGTGGATTGGATGCGTGCATGCCTTCTTCGCGACGGAGAGCAGGATGGGGTTGAAGTGGCGGTCGAACCAGGCGGGGCCCGTCTTCTTCTGCTCGCCCTGCCAGCGGCTGGTGAGGTATCCGAGCATGGTGAGGATGTGATGTTTCCACTGAAGTTGATTCAGTGGTGTTGTAGGCCTAGAGAGGCGCTCGCATGGGATGACGCGTAGGGTGGCTGTGCGCAGAGGTAGTGGGATTGGATGCGAGTCTCGCGTGTGACTATACGAAAAGACCTTTTGCTGTCAGTACAATCACGCCGGATATTCGTTCTTGCGGCGTACCTCGTGCACCTCCGTGGTCGGCGTGCTATTAAGAGTCCGTCAAGTCTCCAATTCTGCAATTAGGCCCTGCGATACCGAAACCCGCAATTGGCGTCGCAACACACCGTCAGACGCGCAATTTCAAAAAGTAAAGAGAGAAGGAGGGGGAGTAGAGGCGTGCTCACGACACTCGGTGCCGACCAGACTGAAATGTGGAGGAGGCCCCTTGCCGTCCCGCGACTTTTTTGTCCGCGCTAGACCCGACTGCCTCTCACCGCTTTGGCTCCCCGTCCGGCACGCGACTGTAATTCGACGATAGACGACAGATAGCAAAGGGTCCTGCAGGAATATGCGCCTAGCAATGTTCGAGTTCTAGTTCGCGTGTCCAGCTCAGCGTACTTGGGTCAAAGGAGAGTAGTTCGTTGTTGTTGTTGCTGTTCGACGGTCGCTCTTTCCACGAAGAAGTTGCGCCACGCAGAGGTTGCGCCACACGCCACGTACGCCACTGGATGACGCGCCAATCAATCCCAACAACCGGATGATCTTCAGGGGATCAGCCAAACAAGGCTGCGATATGAATATTTGTTGATGGTATCGATAACGGATTGTGCATTTCTACAAACGTCTATCAGTCTAATAAACATTCCGTTTCTATGTTTCCATGACGCGCGAGTGTGTTTCTTGACAATCGCTGCCAACCTCCTTGAAATACCCCGTGGCTTCCAAATATCCCGCCGCCGTGTGGAATGCCCCGCGACCCTAAATCCCCCGTCACCAACTACAAGCTGGAACAGACGCGGTGGTAGTAGCCCGTCACTCAAACTTCTCAGTCATCGGAACGTCGCCGTTGGTAATCTCTCTCAAAAACGCTGCATCCGGCCTGTACAGCATGACATGAAAGTGCTCGACTGCATGCACGCTCTTCAGACTCTTCCAATTCTTGAACCACACCAGCTCTTTGACTTTTGTCGCAAACGTCTTTTGCACATACTCATCAATCTGTTTATGTGACTCTGCCGTGGAAAGTCCCGTGTCCGGGTCGTCGTCGAGTTCAAACTTGGTCCACACAACGAGATGGACAATGTCGGCATCAATACCATACGGCCAGTCGTTATACAGGATCTTGATATCCTCTGCGCGGGTAAATATAGATGTCAAGCCGGGTAAGGTATCGAACGCACCATCAAATTGGAACGGCTTTCCCCTCGGCTCCATGCTCCCCCACTTCAGCCGCTCATTCACAATGAAGTTCATGATACTGCCATAGTCCCTCTCCAGCCGATGCGTAAACTGCCGGTACCGTCTTAATTCACTTGGCAAGCGATGAAACTTGTCCACCCGGTTGCTGTCTACCCACAGCCATCAGCGTTTCGCCTATCGCGTGTCACGTCTTCATCAATCTCACCCACAATAGCCCGCACCTCGTCCCACCTCAACACCCTGTACTCCTCGTCAGGCGTCCCGATGATGCCCTTGTCTTTGTCACTAATATCCCTCAGGAAGTCGGGACACTCGCTCGGCCACTGGTCTCGAGGCACGTTGACGAGCCAGAACGGCAGCTCCTCGTGTGGCATCCTTGTGCAGCAGCTAATTCCGGAAAATAGGAAAGTAAACAATTGCGTCGTCGTACAAGATTGGGATGACAAGGTTTGGGATTGCGCAGCAGGGATGATGAGCTGCCAGTCTAGGGAACCCTAGCGGTGAGCCCTAGGCATGTTGAACGATAGAAACAGCGGGTGGGACCGCGCTGAGGCTGTAAGGCCGTTGTCGCCATGACAAGCCATGTCAAGCCATGTTTTGCGTAGAACGCCTTGTTTCAAGCATTCATCAAGCTTCCATCTAGCATCCGTCGGGGAAAGTAGGGCGAGTTCTTGCAACTTCAACGACGATTCCTCGACGACTTTAGTAAGGAGAAGTGCGACGAAGCTGAAGTTGAACACACCGCCAGAATACCTAGGTATGTACAGCGTAGAACACATCTGCATCTCAGCCTCAGCCGCTGCACGCAATCAAACAGCCTCATGGCCTTGCCAATCAAACCAGCATCCCTCGTCTCAAATCCCAACTCTCCAATTTCCCGCGCCTTACCGCCATCGGCGCCATGTGTCCAGCGTGATGGCCTACAGGGATGCCACCCGCGCTGCGCCTCATGATTGGCCATGCCCATCCCGCAAGCCCGAACCTCGAAACCAACGAAAACCACACGACAATATCGCAGTCCTGCTTTGACACCTGGACATGAGAGTCTAGGCAAGCAGTGTTACATCACATGGGTGCAAGGCCCCATGGTCTGTTGTTTTAGGGGCCTGTGTAGACAGGCAGGTGTTAAGTATGGCGGTTTCCTCATTTTTGCCTTAGCAACTACTTTCCTTTCACGTCACGACTGCGCCTTGAAGTGCTGCACCTACGAGTACTGCAAACGATCGCCTTGATCTACTTCTGATCTCCAACCACCGTCGCTCCTTTCCGTTCGTTTGCTACGTCACCCAAACCATCGTCGATCAACTACCCGAGTTAAGATTTACGTCGTGTCATTCACTACACACGCGGCGGGTTCCTGGCTCTGCTGGACCCTTTCCAATCTGAATACCCACCACAATCTCGCGTGTTGCTGTGCGACATCGTGCATCTGTCGTTCGGCGTCGTAACGCTCGTGCTAGTGGCAGTTCGACAGAAGTTAATAGTCGACTATCGCCTTTTACATCAACATCGATTGTTTTCATCAACCTTTACCATCGGCGCTATCACTCTTACTACGAATACATATACCTCGACGACGAAGTCACTACTACCACAACCACTACTTCCATCGCCACCTCACACGTACATGCTCAGCATACCACAATAACTCGCCATCTCCTACGTACCCTCGCTATCTAGTCTACCCACACACATACCAAAATGGTCCGCGACCCCCAATTCTGGAAACGCTTCAGCGTAGCCGTCCACCAAGACGACCTAGAAAAAACCACGCAAACCCAGGGCCTCAAGCAATCGTACGTCAGCAGTTCACTATCCCCTCCCCTCGGATCCCCCACTTCCCAAACACACCTACCCATCACATCCCCGCCCATGGTCCAACTGCAATCCACACGGTCGTCCTACGCCGCATCAAATCCGTTGTCACCACTATCAGCGGAGATCTTCTCGGGCGGAATACATACGCAAACAGCGGAGAAGGAGACGGAGACAAATAAAGACAAAAAGAAAGAGAGACCCCGCTCCAAACTACAAAAAACGCCGTCCACGAAACCCCTACTCCGCCCCTCCATCTCCGTCCAAGAGCTCCCCTCCACCACCACGCAAAACGCCTACCAACCGCCCTTCTCCCCCCTCCCCTCATCCCCCACACACCCACATCCATCTTCATCCTCGCGTCCCCACTCCTTCTTCCGCACCCCCAACCTGTCCACCCTCTCCCTCAGCCACCTCTCCGGACGCCCTTCATCGCGCTTCCACTTCACCACGACCATCACGGCTGACGCGTCACATAGAGATAGTTGGTTGGCCGGTCAGCAGAGAAAGGCCAAGCAAAGGACGTGGATTTGCTGGTGTTTCTGGATATGTTTCCTGCTGCTTGTTGCGGGTGTGGTTGTTACGATTATTATTTTGAAACAGCACAAGATTATCTGAGAATGAAGGGGGATGGAAGGAATGAAGGGATGAAGGAATAGGTGTATATATGAGGGTGTTTTGGGATAGACGGGGTGTATGGGGCGTTTAATGTCTTTTTTATGGGACTTGGATTTGGGTGGTGTTTTTGAGCACTTGGATGCTCGTAACTGCTATCCGCGGTTTCTTTCTTTTCGATGTTTATATTCCAGATGATACCAGGCCTTACATGGCCACCAATGCGATATCTGCTTCTTTTCAGGAAAATCCATCTCATCATATTGCGCTTACGTGACTTGATTTGCAAGAAACACCTGAACACAAAACGACTGAAGTGCGCTGCTTTGATGGTCGGTTCCATTGAGATTACGCACGACTCACGAAGTTCATCCAGGCATGCGGACAGATTGATGTGAACCGACAGAGTGCTTTTGTGTATCTAGTCCAGCGCATAATCACTTTAGCATGGTTCTCAGCCTAATGTACAATGTCAATCTGCAACGCCATGCCCGCAACGGATATCTCAGTCCCAAAAGCGCGAGCATGCACAACGCCAAAACTCCATTCACACTCATTCCACCTCAACCCTGCCCCATCCTTATCCTCCCGGCCACCAAATCTTCCTAAAACCGGCTCTTCGTCGCAGGCGGCGTAGGACTCCTGCTCATACTCCTGGCATCCCGGCCTCTCTCCTTCAACCACTTGCGCGTGCACATGTCCAACTCGCGATCCAACTCGGCACTCGGTTCCTTGCGATGGATGAAGTTGCAGAAGCCGCCGCGGACACAACCCTCGCCGCTGTTGAGACGACAGCAGGCCTCGCGGAAATCGGTGACGGGCGACAGTTCGCAGTAGATGGGGCGACCGGCGTACCAGCGCGAGTTGAGCGCGTCGCAGGCTTTTTGCGCGTCTTCTTCGTACTTGAAGCGGACGTAGACGTTGCCGATGAGGTCTGTAGGTTGCGTTAGCAGGCTTCTTTAACTCCAATGAAAAGAAGGGGACGTACGATCATTATTGTTGTCACAAACTACCAGTTCCTCCACGAGTCCATACTGGCACAGCTCGCACCAGATATCCTCGTAAAACGCATCAAAGTGCATCTGCATCTGCTGCGGGTTCATCTTGTTCTTGGGGTCGTACGCGGGGTTCTGGTAGAGGTTCGGCAGCAGAATCGTCTGCGAGTACGAGGGCTTGACGTGTTTGCGCGAGCAGCGGTCGCCGTGGCGGCACGCGCCGATCTTGTAGTAGAAGGAGCAGTTAACTTTGTCTTGCTCCGTTCCGAAGATGGAGGCGAGGTAGTTGGCCATGGTGAATGTCGTGCGGGGTGTTGGATGAGGTGTATCGTGGTCGCGACGGCTTTCGGGAGGTGGACGGCGATGGCGTGGTGCGTGAGGTCGTCGCGCGCGCGGTGTTGGGAAAATGTCGCGATGCGCGGAGCTCGAAGCTAGGCTGAATGTCGCGGACGCTAGTGGCTGACAAAGCGGAGAGCGCCAAGGAAGCGTCGAGAAACGCCACCTTCACTTGAATCCCGAAGGTTCGACTTGAACGACGAATTTACGCTGTGTCATGTTTGCCAGCTTATGCGTATAGTCATAGAGTAATTATTATTTATCGTAATAGCCTGGTTGTTTATAGCGTGTCAGCCGGCGCAGCTGTGGCCGCTGAAGACGCACCTGCTGTTCCGAGTACTATCGTGGACAATCCGACCAATCCGACTCAACGAGGAAGGGGCGACCAGTTCGCTTTTCTCTCGATCCAACTATCCTCGAGATCTATCCCTACAGCTCAGCTTGCTCCTTTTGTAATATCAAAGAGCGAATGCCAGATACTTCGTCTATTAACCATGTGGCTTCTCATCCGGCTCGTGTCCCTCTACCATCTCTCGCAGCTACCCAGACTGAAGGCTTGGCCATATGCAGGACGCTCGAATGATTTTCGAGCCTAATGAGGCAATGTGGGTCGGCGTGACGTTTGACGAAGACCCCTAGGTATGCGACAAAATCGACGAAGACTACCAATATTCCGCGAGCCTGAGGGGTGCATCGTTCGGGAGAAGTGCCATCGCGATTCCGGGTGGCTCAGTCGTTCCAGGGCGTTTCGTAGAGCTGACGAGATACCGCCCACCAGGCAATCTCATCGCTATTCACCCAGAGGTCAGACCAGTCGGCGCGAGGGATGGACAACGCGGATACGTCACTCGGGTTCTCGAGGTCGCTTCTATCAGCCCTCCCATGTAGACCACGCCGCGTCCACCAACCCAAAGCCCCTTTGATACCATCAGTAGCCGATTCGAACAGCATCCTGTTTAATAGTCGGACCGGACGCTGGAGTGCAACATCAAGCAAGATGAACCAGCTCGACCGCGGTGTAAAGAAAACTCCTCCCAAGAACCCGTCTGGGATAGGAAAAGTATCGCCATTAGGACCGGGATTCGCGAAGCGCTTGACGGGGTAAAGAAGGCAGACCATGCCCACCCACGTAAAAGCCATGATGTCGAATACATCGAGCGGAGCTCTACAGAGAAGTTCTAGATGTGTCAACCCATCCCTCGGCGGTCTGTAATACTGGCACGGTCTCTTGTAGCGGCAACACTCTCGTGATACGAGGAAAGAAAGGTCGAAATTGGCTCGGGGGATAGATTGGAGAAGTGTGATGAGATTGATAGGCCACTCTTGGAGGCGCGAATGCCAGTATGCGCGCATAAATTCACATTCCGAGAGCACCCAGAAGGCCATTGCGAAGTGGAGCGTGCATTCTTGAACAACTGCGCTGAGGTCTTTTGGGAGTGCGGGAGGGACGCCGAGGTATGTTCGTGTCCAGATTGCGATCTGACCGAGGTGGACAAGCGTCATCGTAAGTAGTATCGTGTATGATGTAGGAGGATTCGGGTCTACCTGTCTTGGAAGAAGATGACCATTGGCATCGATAGAGTGCTCCTTGATAGAGTAGAATCTTAGGACGAAGACTAAGAGAAACGCCATCCAGAGTAGATGTGCGGGAATTGTGAACCAGAGAAATCCTGCGGTGATGGTTTCTTCACGTAGAGGTCGCATCTGGAAGTAGGCTACCGAATGTAGGGAAAACAAGCAGTAATACGCGAAACGAGTCTTTGACGGTATCTCGTAACGCGGAATCACGTCAAGCGTATGACGAGTGGTTACAAAGTACGGCATTGTAACGCTCGCAACTGGCGATGATGCAGGGAAGGACAGAATGCGCTTGTGCTGTAGAGGTGCGGTCACTGAGACCGAGTTCGGGAGATATACATCGTTGATCGAAAACAGGAGTGTTGTGAGGTTGTGCAAGGTCTCTCAGTGTCTGCAGCATACATTGGTAATGTGCGCGCGATTTGCGATGCGGTACCATGGGTTGCCAGCGACACTGCATTGGCGTGCCACACACACCTCTCACCCCATCCAAGGAAACTAAACAGCCTGGAGTCTACATCGGTATCAAAAGTCACAGTTTGTAAATCTTTGATGCGATGTAGACCTCTGGGTCACTATTGCTTTTCTTGCTATATTTGGGCGTTGTATCCTTTCCGACATGCGGATTTAATGTTCGGTCATGATCGAAACCGCATCCTCGTACTCCTCTGGCCCGGAATTCTCTCCCTCTTCTACCACTACCTCCTCCTTCGTCTCAACATCATTATACGGACAAATCCCTCGCCTCTCACGCCACGCCCTTTCTACGTCTTCCAGTCTCTCCGCGCATGTGTCGCACGGCTTCAGATGTAGCTCGACGCCTACGATTGCTGGACGATGATGGCGAGCTGATCCTGGGCAAGTAATGGTGTAAGTGTGTCTATGGCAGTGGCAGGAGAAGGAGTGGATGGTCGCAGCGCAGATACAGTTTTCTGGTTTGATATTGAGAGTTGGCATGGCCTATGTCGGAGAGGTGCGGTGCTTATTACCGGCGGTGGGGTGGTAGTGAGGTAGGGGAGTAAGTGGGAAGAACTCGTGCACAGCGTAGTTATCAAACTATGCAAGAGCTCATGTGAACGATGGAAAAGAATCACATGTCACGGGGGTGATGGAGCGAGAAGGGACTTGAATGTATGCAGAGCATTATCGTGATGCTGTGAAATGTTTTGGACGGTTACTGCCTACTTCGCCGCACTCTTCATTGCTCCCGTGTGAACAGTCCCCTTGACCCATTGCATTGTACAGGTTGTTTCGTTTCCTCTTGCTCGCAATGCGTGCCTTAACGACACTGAACATGTTGGCGGCCTACATCATGTTCAATAGCTTTCATCCTACTCACAGTTCACTGTCCTTCCTTCTCACGCTGCTGTTGACCTTGCTGCTGAGACTGGATCAATCGGCGGAAATGGTGCTGCGCGAGCTGATTGCGGTATGCCTGCGGATTTTGGCCTTGCGGAAATCCATGAGTCTGGATTTGCTGCGCAGCCTTTTGGAATGCCAGCTGTTGGAACTGCTGCGCGTTCTCAGTACTCCTTGCCATTAGCCTTACCAATAGGTCTCTCACATTTTTCGTCTCCGCCTTCGCCAATTCCAGGTCTTGCCTCGACGTTACGAGTTCCTGCTTCTGCGCTGCGATGGTGTCCTGGGCGGTACGAAGCTGGCGCTTGACTTCGTCGAGTTCGTATTCCGCTGACCGCTGGGCTGCATGGGCCTCCTTACTACACGAAGTCAGTATATGTCTCACATGCACTACAGACAGTCAGTCAGAACTCACAGCATCGCGCCGAGCCACTCTAGCGGGAATGAGGGGGAGTTTGAGGCCATTGCTGTGGGTGTAGATGATGTAGTGGTGTGGTGGTTTGTCCGATAGATGGTAATGTTGGGAGAAGTAGGTAGTAAGAACGTTGAGGTTGCAAAGATAAGTATTCAGAGTGCACCATAGATTGCCAAAGAACGCTAGCTTGATTACGAATGCTCCTCTTTCCTCACTCACTACCCCCGTGACTTTACTGTCTGCCCTCATCTCTCCGTATCTCAACTTCTTTCGCACTTGCTTCCTGATGCTCTCTCAGTAGACACGCATTGCAAGCTTCTTCGTACCGCACTTCGATGATATTTGACTGCGCGCGGCTGCAGAGTCCAAAGCAGTTTGGTGACGACTTGAGGCTTGCTGGGCACCAAAAGGTTCCTTTGCGGGATGTATGAGCGCATGTGTAGACGACGAGTGTGTATTGGCACATGTTCAAGTAGTGAAAGCAGGCAGTTCGGGCAAGATATAATCGTAGTTTCGGCTTGTGATATGTTTCCGAGCGTGGCAGTATTGTATTGTTGGTCTTGACAGCAGCTTATTACCGCTAGATCATCTTCTTGGAGTACTTATATGAGGTTGTCGTTGTGATGGACAAGCTCTTCACGTCTGTTGTGCCCGGCACTCAACCAGCCATTCCAAGCTATTGCATATTGACGGCTAAGACAGCAGGTGGTTGTTTGCGTGAGCATATTTGATCAAGTTGTAGATGGTCTCAACACCAACGTGTGAAGATGCTACCCACATCAATTTGCCACTGTACCCAGAAAGCGACGACAACTACAGGCACCACCTGGCATACCTTCCATGGCTAACCTCGAAACCCCAATGTCGAGACGTGTTTGCAATAACATTTCAAGATGTAAGGACAGTGTGAGAGATGAAATGGCACCTTCCAGAAGACACATCTCGGCCTTTAGGTTTGGGTAGCCACCGCACGAGGTCACCTGCTAAGGACATCCGACGTGGTTAGCCTCGGGTTTGGTTCCTGTAATCTGCGAGCCGTTTTGACAGGCGGGGATGCTGGCCAGGCCCCCGTTGATGCCGTTTGCTATGCCTCAGGGCTGTTCCGCGCCCCGCCGTTTTCCCTTATCGATGAAACACGAGGGAGCGATAGCAGCGTGCCTGTATGGGTGGGAATGCGTCTTGGGAAACATCTCATCTTGCGGCCTGTGCTCGGCATCGGAAAAGAAAAAAGGCGCATGAAGCTGGCCAGGTGTCTGGAATCTCGCTTGTCAAATATAGAGACTGGATGGGCGTCAATCTGGTCGTGGGAAAAGACTAGCTGGCAGGCATCGTGAAATGGAGAGATGCGCGCCAATCAGGCGATATCTCTATTTCCTAGGTTGAAGCCTAGCGTGGCGGCCGATGACCAATCAACGCCCGCGTGCGCTCTGACCTGAAACAACGTGGAGCCTCCACCAAACTACCTTCACCCCACCACCCGTCGCTTGCGGGTTCACCTTCCTTCTCGAAGCGCTGCACCGGCACACATTCACCTGTCGTCGGATGGATCTAGGCTCGCTCTCTGGCAATTCGGGTGTTTCCTTCGCTACCCACTTGTGATTTCGTACGCGTCACGCGCCTTGTGGGTTCACGATGGTGGGCGATGCAAAAAGCTTTACAATATCGCAATCACTGGCTCTCATTATTCCATTTCCCCAAAATCGCATCGATCTAGATGATGCCTAGCTTCCGTCGTTGTGTTGTAGATCAACGGCACACGGTCCTCTGACACTCAACGGCCCCTCTGATGTCTGAGGATGGCTAGCGTAGCCCTGCCATGCACATGTATTGCCAACTACCGACTAACAGACGCCGATCTTCGCGCCGGAGAGTACGGGAGGCTGCAGCAAGAGCGCGCTACGCCGCGACCACGCTGCGGGACGGGAAAGCCATGGCTGGCGGCTACAGCATCGGCCAGCGTTGAAACGCACATCCTACACCCATACAGTCAGGCTCGAAAGCTTGCCTGCGGCATCGCGTGGAGTGGCGCTGTGTTTCGACACCTCGTGTGTCTCCTTCTCTATTGGCTCCTGTCGCTTCTTCCCTTCTAGGCCGGAGATTTTACAACGCTCAACAGCGTCTGTCTCACCACCTTCACCCGCCTGAATAAAGGGCCATGGCCGCGTGATATTGCAGTTTGTGTTCACATCCGGCTTGTGCGTCTTCACTTCTTCTCTTGCATTTCTTATTTTCTTGTAGCCTAGAGCGCGCAGTGCGTCGTTCACAAGGTCCGGTACTATTGTCATTGAACAATAGCATCGTTACGTGCGAGGTGAAGACGGATTGAGTCACACGACTATTGACGGAGCGACCACTCACAGTGCCCGCCAAGCCGATACTTCACTTTTCGTCACGATATAATTTCCTGTACACCAATTCCCAGCTGTCCCGCTTTCGACAACAACACTCACGTCAGGATATACGTATCGCCAGTATTGATAAGACATCCGGCACCGACTATCCCACACCTTTTCTTGCAGGGCAAGATTCACTTTCGACACTACACACACATCAAGATGCCTAGCATACGGAGAACGCTGGTTGCTGCGCTCGTCGCCTTCCCCGCGGCTATGGGCCACAGCTGGGGCGAACAACTTCGTAACATCGACGATAAAGGCAATTACGTCGGCCAATATGGATACCCGCGAGGCTTCATCGACAGACCCGATGGCTCGGGTGACCCCATGTCCTACCGCGTGAACGAAGGCAGGGCGTATATCAACAAGGACGACATGGTCTGCCCGCCCGCCCAACGCGAACAAAAGCAGGCGAACGCCGACAAGTTTCCTCGTCTCAAAGCTCCGCCGGGCGGCTACGTCGCTATACGATATCAAGAGAATGGACACGTTACAAACTCAGACACCAACCGCGAAAAGCCAGAGAAGGGTGGCACAATCTTCGTCTACGGAACCAAGGAACCAAAACCCGACGACAAGCTCGTCGACGTACTGCAGTGGACGAAAGATGGTCAGGGTGGCAACAAGCGTGGAGTCCTGTTAGCTATGAACGATTACGACGATGGGCGATGCTATCTAAACAACGGTTCGCCAAAAGCCAAGGAACGTGAACAGTTCTCGCCAGCCTATGCGGTGGGCTCACCTCAAAGCGGGCCCTCGAACACAGTCATGTACTGCGAGACCGATGTCAAGCTTCCAGATACCATGGAACTCAGCAAAGCCTACACCTTGTACTGGGTCTGGCAATGGGCATCGATGCCTGGTCGAGCTGGGTTTTCAAAGGACGGCAAGGATGAGTACTTCACTACATGCATGGACATCGACGCCGCTTCCGCCGATGTTGCCATGGTAGCTGAAGCTCCAGATGCGATGGCGAAGTTCCAGATGAAGCAGCAGGATGGTGTCACTACCGCCCACCCTGACTTCAAATCACGGACTGCTCTTTTCACAGGATCACCATTTGAGCGCGAGTATGGTCCGATCACCTCCGAGATCTCAATCCCAGGTGGAGGCTCCGGTTCTGGTGGCGACGCTCCTTTCCCCACCAACAGCACTGCTCCCACCGGCGCTACACCTCCAGTCACCACCAGCGCTGTTCCCACTCCAAGTGCTGCACCCCCAGCCCCCAGCAACTCTCCTCCGATCTCTGCCGTCATTCCTTCTGCGACCGCCCAGCTGCCATCTCCTAGCAACTCCGCGGCCTCCAGCGCTACTATGGAGATTCCGACACTTTCAGGTCGCCCCGGCGCTGCACCAACACCACCAGCCGGCGACAACGGCGTTGTCACAGTCACCGACACTGTCATGGTCACTGTCACAGCGCCTGCTCCAACAGCGCCTGTTTCTACTCCCCCCGCTCCCCCGGCAGCCGCTCCCCCAGCTATCACTCCTCGCGCAGTGCACAGCATCTACCACAGGAATGGTGCTAAGTTTAGGGGTCTATAGACGGTGAAAAGACGCGTCTGCTTTGATTCTGTTACTGCATTTTCTTTTGTTACATACACACTGCGCTCTCCAGTGGCAGGCCACAGGTACTGATGACGGACACACATGATGATGACTGCATGGAAACGATTGCATGATCATGAAGATTGGGAGGTTCTTTTTCTTTTTGCATTCAGCGATACCCCTTGCATACATGTTGGCGTTTTGGGTAGCATTTTATGACCTTTACCCAGGTGGGTTGGTCAGGCGTTCATCAATAAAAGCATATCACAACATTTCATTTCCTCACGTCCTGTCTTCTCACCGATCGTGACCGCCTCGCTTTACATTTTCACTGCTACGAGCTTGTGTAACTGCCCCACGTGTAGCCACGTGTTCTGACTTCAACGTTCTAAGTCAGGCGCCTTTAACGTGACGTCCACAACCTCGGCCGAGATATTGAGTACGTTCCATGAACATTTTCTACCCAGATGCCGAGCCTCTCGGATCGCTTCCAGTGTCGATGCGCGTATGCTCGGAGCATTATCCGCATCGACGCTTGCGAACGAATACGGTTATAAGATGACGCAACACCGTTCGCTGTGGAAGTTGGCTCACAGACCATTCCATTTGGGGTGCGGCCCGGATACGACCGTTACCATCGTCAAGATTCGTTGGCTCATACAGCAAACTTACTCGTCATCTGTACCACACCCCAAGCCATCAGGTCTAGACCAGCGGGACCAAAAAGACGATGAACTTCCAGACCATCCGCACCCGTCAATCGCGCCCGTCCTCCAGAACCGGGGAGCTGGGTCAATTTGCGTAAGGCTGAGCAAGTTTCTTCGGGTTACTTCACACATGGCTTCATTCCGATTTGTCCCCAACAGTCCGGCAGATTGTCCTCTCACATTGTACCATTCGGAGCCTCTGCCATGTGGCTTTACAAGAGACGTTTGCGCTAGTTTTCATACCTCAAAGCAGAGATGCGCATTCGTTACGAACAGTATCTTGCAGTTGATGAAGCCCCGGAACCACACATCGCTGAGTACGTATACTCTTCACCGGTGGAAGGCAGCAGGAGGATCTTACGAAACATCTACGCGTTGTTCGTTCATACAGTATAGGTAAGGCTTTGCCCCAAACTCACTGCCCGAGTTCCCCGCGGTTGATAGTTGGTTCACATGAGATTCGACATGGGTGTGTTGGACGATCGCAACACTGGAGGATGGGTATAAGAGGGGAGATGAGATGGGACTATAGCAGTTTTGTCGCGAGACACTGAACAGAGTTCTTTGCAATACACCGACACTCCTGATCCAAACCAAACTCATCCCACCCAAACCACAAGAAGACACATCACGCTCTGTTCCCGTACATATCTCAACACCATGTGCCGCGACATCTACCGCCACTACGAACGCTGTGCTCACCACGAATACATCCAATCCCCACCGTGCCAACACTTTCGCACCGGTCTGAACCAGATCAACGACCCACGCTACTTCAATCAACCCGGCATCCCTTATCGCCAATCTCGAAGGTGTCGCGAGCAGAACCAGTTTGACTTCCGTCGCAACGCTTATTGCACGCCATGTATGATGACTAGGCAAGGTTGGAACTTTCGGGGGTATAACAGTGGGTTTGGAGGATGGCCCAGGTATAGACCGGAGGGGTTTTGAGGGATAGTGATACCTCATACAAGAGAAGACTGAACAGGCCTGCGGACTACATCCAGACAAGAACGTGCAAAGTGGGTAACCCAGCGTCAACGTAGGCTCCAGGGTGTTCATTTTCCCTAGGTTGACGTGACAGTGAGGTCGCAGAGGAGGAAAGGTGGGAAGAAGGTTGGTGTGAGAGGGTACTTAGTCATTGGAAAGATGCTCAAAGACTAGAGATTTACGAACTAGCTCGGCATTAGTACACGAGTGTCGGACAGTGACATTAAGACTGCTTTTTCTCTTTTATATACACTCTGTCGCTGTATACACATCTTACTTTTCGATCGCAACTGCTCAGGCCCAGACTGTACGGCCTTGATCTTGCAGTCCACCACAAAGCGCATATCCCGATGGCCATGCCTTCCTCTTTCCTTCCTTCCTTCCATCCACCCAACATCTATCTCACCTTCTTAGTTACCTCTTCAACCGGCATCGTCCCCTTATCTGACTGCAGCATTGCTAGCGTAAACAATCCGGTCAACGTCAACCACACATTCCCCCACACCCCAATGCTCATGCTCGTATTATAATGGCTCGGCATCTTGTAATGCTGGTACGCGCCAATGCCCGTCGTGATATGATGGAACACCGTCGCAGCTACCACAGCCTTCGCATACGGGATCGTGGTGAGCTTTGTTGCAGGCGCGGAGTTGAACGGTATGGCGTTGGTGAAGGAGATGAGGATCAGCGCGAGGGTGACGAGACACCAGCCGTCGTTACGAACGTTGTAGGCTTCGAGGTCATTGGGAGCGAGGTTTAGTTGCGAGGGAGGCCGGAACCCTGTTGGTATTAGTTTTGAAACAGACATTGAACATCAGGGGATTGAGGCTTTGAAGAGCGGGGTAGGAAGGTTGGAAAGTCAATGTAACGTACAGCCGATGACCATTATCGGGTCGTACACGCGACACAAGCCACGCAGGCCGTACCAGAACGCTGTGCCATAGGCATACGCATGGAATACCTGTACACATTAGCTTTCACTCTTCCAACCCCTCCAATTTCTCACGAACTACGTACAGCTGAGTTTACGGAAGGCATAATGTCGCTACCAGTCAATTGCACAACAACAAAGCAACGATTGCGCAATAAGATGAGAGGTCGATGAACGCGCGACCGCACCTTAAATGATGTTTGTTGACGTTCCTGGCAAGCTTCCGTACCTGCGACGTCATTATGAGAGCTCCAACAGCTCCATTGGTGTTGAGGGGCTGCAAGCCACGCCGTTAGCCTCCCCGTGGAACCGGAACATCGATCCGCGTAGCGCACCCGCAGATGGATCGAAGATGAGATCGGCCGCGATACGATTGCTATGACGCTAAAAGCAGGGGTTAATCCGGCAGATGCATGTTCGTGGAGATGGTTTGGGAATGATGGTCGCGCACAATACGATCGTGAAGGGCAGCTTCGTGTTGGAAAAAGCAAGTCTATTGGGGTATCCACAATCTATCTCTTGCATCACCATGCTATCCTTCCTGCAACACTCCTTCCCATCTTAGTCTTGCCAACGCCAATCGTTCCTTCACCTCCCAACCCTTGCATCCTCAAACTCGCATCGACAACCTCAAGCGCATACGCACTCTGAATAGGACCCAAGTCCAGAATGGTACCATTGTGCACCGCATTCGCAGCTGGATTGACAATCTTCTCCACATCCTCCTTAACCTGCGGCAGCAACACCGCGGTCGCACCCAACCACCGCGCCAACAACCCCTTGAAAGAAACCTGATCGGTATCACACGGCTCTTCCGCATCCTTGGCCTCGCACTTGCTCTCGAATAGCGCGCCGGTATCCTGGTTAACGAAATTGCGCTTTGCGGAAGCGACAAAACCCTTGGTTCTGTCCACCCACTTCTCGTCTTTGGTATGCACTGCCATGACAGCAGCGCCGTACATGTAAACCCCGACATTGTAACTCCACATGTTGTGGTTTAGATCTGAACATCCGTTGTCTTCACTCGTGCCGTCGTAGACATTGAAGTCCTGGTCTACAAGTCCGACCTTTGTACTCCAGGCGTACGTTTTCTCCGCCCAGGATAGGATTTCAGCATCTTCCGTGAGGTGTGCGATGCGGGCGGCAAGTTGGAAGAAGAGTCCGTTTGTAATGGCGTTCTTGTAGTGCCATCCGTTCTGGCCGTCCTCGCCGAAATCTACTTTCCAACGCAGACCGCCGCCGCATGTGTTGTTGCCGTCGATCCAACGCTGCTTTTGCTGGTTAAAGACGTTCGTCGCCAAATCCACCCAAGCTACGGGTCCTTGCTGAGGGAGCTTCATCTCGGCGGCTGTTATCGCAGCAAGACCCCACCACGCTTGATCATCGTTGCCAGTCGCGTCGACGGTCATGAAGTCGTTTGCGGGGGTCGCTTGACTCAGGATAGTGGTCTTGAGAAGATCTTCATACTGAAGGTCGCCGGTCGTGGAGCCGTAGGTTAGGAGGGCTTCGACTGCGGTGCCGGATTGCCACCACCAGTATGGTTGGGGGAGGAGTGCTCGACCAGGATCTGGGAATGAAACTTTGAGCGAGGCGGCGAGGGTGCTTGATGAAGATAGTAGGGCGGCTGGCGCTGGAGGCGATGGCGGTGGGGCTTGGATGGCGGCGATTTGCACAACGAGTGAAACGGCTTTGCTGAGGGTGCTCGGTATCATTTTAAAGGATTGAATCGGTAGAATGGTATCGTAGAATGGAACGTGCTGATCAAAGCAAAAAAAGAATGTAATTTGTGTAAAGAACGTACTGGTTCACTGAACCATATAAAAAACAACCAAAGAGTGTCTGCGCAAAAAAAGATGCGACGAACAAAGAATGACGGAAAAGGTGTCGAAGGGAGGAAGCAGGACGAAGGACGAGGGCTGACGCGTAAAGATAATGGGATACCACTCAACCTACCCACAATACACAACTCAGCCTCAATCCAGCGCATAAAATGCCATTAGTTTCATCCATCCAGCATACTCGGCACCCACGCCGTGCCCCGACCCAAAATTAGCAGGTGTCACACATGCGCCTTGGCCTATCCACCCGCACGTGTAAATGAACAAATGCCATGCATGTGCGTTGTCGATAAGAAGAGTTCTCTGGGCTTTCTGCAAAAATCTCCTGATCGACAGCTAGGAAGGGATGGTCTAGAACGGATTCGTTGTTATCTGAAACGCGACGCGACGACGTTGCGCGATGTGATTCGCCGGGTATTGAGAACACTGGAGAGGCCGAGAGGACGCAGCAAGTTGGGCGGTAGGGGTCGGAAAGATCGGATCTGCTGCGATAGAGCCTGAATTGGCGTGGTGAATGGGATCTGCTGTGGGTTGTGATGATGTGCCGAGGTGGTGAATGTGGATGAGCGTGTCCAGTTGTGATGGGGTTTGGTGTTGAAGATCTGGACTGTTGATCTCGATGCATGAATCGCGTAGGACGACTGCGGCTCAGATCTAAGGACGCTGGACGGACGCGCCTTGACATTGGATTTCGTGCGATGCCATCGAAGCTGTCTACAGTCAACACGAGCATTCACCTCAGCGTATCCCATCATACACACCCCATCCGCCTTATATCCCACTCCTACAGTCCACTTCCACCCCGCCGTCTACATCTTCGACATTACGACTTTATTCTTGACGAAACTGCCCCACCCCTCCGCAAACACTCCACCCGCGCCATCCTCCACCCAGCTCACAGCTTCAACATACCTCCCTTTCTCCCTCATGATCTTCGCCCTGACCTTGACCACAGACGGGGTCACCAGGTTCTTCTTATACTTGACCCGCAACTCACTCGTCGCATTCGGGATGCCATAGTTCTTGACTATAAGGCAGCCCATGCAATGATCCAGCAGCGACGCCGTAATGCCGCCATGAAGACTCGCATAGTTCCCATCGGCATCGTGAGCTAGCGATACCAGCACGATGTTTTCCGTTCCTTCCGGATCGGAGAGATCGTATTGTATGTCCTCCTTCGCTGCTTGTCTAGCCGCCTCTTTCGGGTTGTCGCGCGGCACAATCTCCTCCCACGTTGTGTCCGTATGTGTGACTACACTGTCGGGGTCTATAACCTCCCGCCGCTTTCCATGACCGGGTTTCCACAAGTCGAGAAACGCGCGGATCGCGTCGGACGTGAAGAGGCCGCGCGTGAAGAGCAGGTTCCAGCCGTCGCGGGCCTCAAACAGGCGGCGATCGTGGATGGACGTTATCGAGGGGTCGGCGAAGAGGGCTTTGCACCATTCGTGAGCGGTGAAGTCTTCCAGGTGTTCGGTTCTTCTTCGGGTGGTCATCGTGAGACGGAGGAGGTGCAGGTATGGTGTCGGTGCGGAGCGGACGGTGAAGGATGATTTATATAGGGTCGTCGTGGAGGTGGGAACCTATGCGATAAGGCTGGCGGTATAATCGAAGGCATGATTGCGGTCGGATGGTCGGATTTCGCTGCGCGTCGCGTTACTTGCAAAGCATGGAGCTCAGGTTCCGAGGTTACTGGTGATAAAGTTTAGCGCTGACGTATCTAAGATTGACCGTAAGAAGGTTAGTATCACCGATCTGCATACATACGACCTGGACATCAATTTAATCACGCAGACAAGGTAAGGCAAAGATGTTTTTCAACGTATTTGTATTAATCCGTCGCGACGTTATTGAGTAATCAAGAACTACAGTCTAAACGTCGTGACTTCATGTGCTACTTCAACTATCTCCATATGAACTCCATTCCGAATCTTATCCTACCAAAAGGCAGAACAGGATTGGCATCCACACTAGTCGTGGGACGGTCAAACATGTGCTTACTCTCCAATGATTCTTGCTGCGACGATGCGCTGCACAGTCATGCTACTCAAGAGCCCTGATGGAACGAGGCCAACGAGCGCGCGTTCTCCGCGCGGAGTGCCGCCAAAATCTTGTCGGTCTCAGCTTGCGCCGCCTTCAGCTCATCCATTTCACCCCGAAGCTTGGCGTACTCCTCAACGGAAACCTTGTCCTCGGGGTCGTCCAGCAGCTCCTTCTGCTTGTGGCTGCGAGTTGAAGAAGTAGAGCCAGGAGAAAGCAGATCATCGGGTGCATCGGAGAGCTCAGAGCTGTCGGAGTCAAGCTCGTCCATGCCCTTGGTGCCGAAGTGGTAGTTGACGAAACCGGTGTCCTTAGTCTTCTTCATTTTGCCCTTCCCTTTATCCTTGAAGGAGCCGTCACCGCCGTCGTTAGAGACGTTCTCGCCAATAGCACCCTCGGTGAACACGTCCCTCCTGAAAGCATCCTTGTTGGATGCGGTTTGGTAGACGTGACCACGCATTGGGGCATGATTGGCGACAGCATCACCAGCTTGAGTGCCGCTCTTGCCAGCATCTTGTCCGGGGACAGCGACAACTGGCTTCATAGGAGATATGCCTGAGAAGGAGACGTCCATGTTGGCACCAGGGTGCTGCTCGTCAGAGCCTTTGTCGAGAATGTGCTTGGGTGTGGTAGGTTTAACAGCGTTCATCTTCATCTTGCCGGGAGACATCTCGCCTTCAGAGTCAGTGACCATGGCTGGGTGCTCATGCCGAATGACATTCACACCCGGTTGACTACGCTTCTGGCGCTTCTGAGCCGACTGTCGCGGTTGTAACATCATCTGAGAACCCGGAGTTGCTCCAGGACCGTCAGTGTTATCGTGGTCACCGGACGCGATCATCTCAGCCGCAGTACGCCTACCCCGAATCGGACGATTCTGATGGTGCTGGTCGTTGTCACGGCCGACCTTGATCCACTGGCCGCGGTGGGCGTTCGAGACGCAGTTGACGATGGTGCTACTGTACAGCTTGTGGGGAGCGCCAATCGTAGTCCAGGTCTTCTCGTTTTTCATCAGTGTAACGCCGGTCTGTTTGGAGGTCTTCAGCACCTCACAGATCCACTCTATACGCTGTCCGAAGGTCCAGTCCTTGGTATGGCTGATGTTGTCGATGATGGTCTTATCGTAGATGCGAACTTTGAAGCCGTTCAGGTGAATGTCCTTGGCCATGCCGACGATGTCCCAGGAGCACGCTTCAATAGCCCAGTCCTGGTAATAGACACCTTCACCCGGAGTTAGCCGCTTGCGGTAAGCGTTACCCTGGGTGTCCTTGGCGCGGGTCATATCCTTGAAAGCTTGCACCAACATCTTGACGAATTTGCGATACTCTGCGGCGGTCTCCGGGATGGAGGGGTCGGCCTCTGGAGAATACCACTGAGGCTCGTCCATGGGCGCCCTAGCTTCTTCCAGGGTCTTGAAGCGGAAGCCGTCGACCTCTGGATAGTCATCGTCCTTGTCCAGAAGCTGGGAAATCTTGGTCTTAAGGCGAGACGGATCCTTGAGACCGCCGGGGACCTTTTCCAGGCGGGTGTCCGCAAGGCGGGGAATGGGAGGACCGAAGGGAACGGGAGCACGAGCACCAACGGGAGTTGAGGGAGATGCAGTCTGGCTCTTGATCACCATTAGGGTGTTGTTGGCTATGCCCTTGGGGGTTTCCTTATCGGGGTCGTGGTCGGTCATGTTGTTGGTTTCCTGGGGCTGGTAGTGGGGGTTTTCGGTTTCAACGGTTACTGCTTGCAACTAAGACACCTGTTAGTGAACTCCAGCATCTATTTTCCAGCACCGGTGGAACCTACTCGAAGAATTGATGAGATCTATGCGGCGTGGGGGTGAACTGACTGCGGGAGTCTCCCGATCTTTATGTTCGCAAGGCTTGACCACCGGGCTAGTGAAAAATCATGCGCGGATTGCGCGCGGATTGAAGTGGATCTGGTGTACTACTTACGCAGGCGACGACGGAGTGAAGTAGGAAATTGAAGGTCGCCTGTGACAACCGCGGACGATTTGTAAGCCAAGAGGATGTCAGGTGCGAGAGCCCGGCATTGGCATTGCGTTCTGTGAAAGAAGAGGAAGGTTTGTTGTGGTGATCGGTGCCTGTTGCTGGGGGGGCTGCGTGCGTATCGACAGCACAGGCGTGAGTAACGTGCGTCCAAGGGTCTTGGCATCCTCGCATTCACCTAGGACCTGAGCGTTTGCTACACCCACGACCCATTGCCCCGATCCACAAGACCTCGTAGCACTTGCTGCATGTCGATAGCGTGTAGTGTCGTGATGTCCGTCTTGCCTGGGATACTGCGCGAGGTCGGCGTCGTGCGATATGGCCTTGTCGCGTGCGATGTTGCCTGTGACCTATGTTAACACACTGACTACCTTACATAGAATGACTTCTTGTTGAACTGAAAGACATGAGAGCTAATGGCGTACCATAGGGAACTTATGAAGACCGGCGACAATACGGATGCGCGAGGCCGTCGCAGGCCCGTCAGCATATACGATTGCAGCTGGCAGCGACAGAGCGCGCGACCGACTACATACCGTTCAGGTTCCGACAAAGCAACGTCTTGCCAGACCTGCGCTTTGCAACCTCTCCGGATGTGCGATAAGGCGTTGTATGACCCGCGTATGCATGAGCAAGTCCGTCTTGCCAGGCCTACACGCGTTCTGTCCGGCTTTTTGATGGGGCGCTGTATGTCCTGCAAGTGCATGTGCAAGTCCATATCATAAAGACGCGAACGGATCTTCGTCGACCAAGACTGGCAAGCAGCAATACACTTCATGCGACACAGTACCATGAGATAATATTGTCCCTTCTCTTTCAGGTATCACCGGGGTTTTTCCAAGCAAGAGCGGTCCAGACGGGATGCGTCATGTGACCTCCTTGCCCGGCGGGAAGGTGGTCACTTTTGATCGGGATCGAGACCAGAAAAAATGGTGGAAGAGGGTACTCTCATTACACTTGAGTGCAGTATTCTCGCGTTGGAAGTCGCTCTTGCTTAGGAATTGAACCTTCGGTGAGGTGTCATCTAGGTTGCGCTAGTTGAGTGGCTCGACAGCAGCGGTAGCCGCACGACCACGGCGTGGTATGCCATCGCGGTGTGTGGAGAAGAGTTGGATGCTAGTGGCTGTGAGTATGGGCGCGAAAGGTTTCGAAGTGCAATGAGTTTGCATAGACTGGCTGGTGCGCGGCAAGGAGGGAATGTTGCCTTGGCATGTTTGTCTCGTGGGAGTCAGACGCGTCGAAACGGCAGTGGCTGTATCGCGCCGTCGGTTGAGCTTATGTTGCCGATGATCTTAACCGGCGAAGCGTTGGAAAGATCGCGTTCGGTGCAGCATTGTGAGGGTCGCGGTGATGGTGGTCGGTGTGGGCGTGGCCCGTCGGCTTTTATGGCAGCACAGCCATCGAAGCCAGCGTCGAGAAAGGATTGGACCGTTGTCACATGAGGATACAAACAATTGCCACTCCAATGGGTGAAAGTACCAATAAAGAGAAGGTCCCGGCGGTGGCGAGATGGACGATGCTGTCGATGTTTGGTGGAAGCGGATGAAGTTGGAAGTTGCGGAGAAGGAAGGCAGGAACGAGGGGCAGACTCGCCGTCGCTAGCGCGCATTGATCCCACCTCAAAATCAACGACAAACCTTCATGGACTTCGCCGGGTGCACGGCCGCTTCTTGCTTCTTGCGAGGACTGGTGCTGCACACTTCTGTAAGCTTTCATCGAGTGCAGGCATGTCCAGGGAATGCTCCTCGGACTGTCGCGATGCGCCACTCTCCGCGGCGAACGCGCGGCTGCAGCGACTGCAGGTTGATGGGCTCGCTCCGCGTCGCCATCACATTCAATCGCTCGACTTCTCCTTTTCAGATCTCATAACTGAAGACGCTGCCTTCGGCATGATTCCGAAGGAAGTTCTTGTCGCGAGATCAGCGAAGACGTGCCGTCACGGACACAATACCGTCCGAGTCGTAAGCTACCGAGCGGCTGATGGATGGACTTGCTCTCTTTGTCTTGAGCTCTCTGATCCGACTGAAAGTCCAATAGAAATCGGGTTTCTTGGTTGCTCCATTTGGCATGCCTTGGTCGAGGCAGCACGACACAGCAAAAGTCTACCTGGAGGTTAGTTGAGTCGGTATTGTCGTCTCCCGCTTACTATTCCAGGCGAGCGAGCATACTCGGTTGACCGGCGTAGTTGTCAAGGTTGAGTTTGGAAGAGTCTTTGCGTTTGCCGGAATAGTTTGTCGAGTGCAACATCTGGGAGTGCTTTGTCGGTTGAGACAAACACCTGGGCGGTAGTGTTAAGTAGTGACGTGGAATCCTCGAACACTTATGGGTAGGCTATCTTTCCCGGTCCCGCAAGCAATCTCTCTTTCCTTGCTCTTTCACATCCCCTTGAGGACTGTCTTTCAACCCCATTCACCAAGTTCGTACCATTTGGAATGGTACGGCGGAAAGGATGCAGCAGGACAAGCCTAGAAAGAGATATATACAGTCGACGGTAGGAGACTTACACTTACATTTTGCTCTGTTAGACGGCCTCGAGGGGCTCTGGCTTACTGATACTTGGTTTAGTGTAGTTTATATACTTGGCTGGCAAGAAACAGCGCGATGCGTCGAAAGTTGATACGTGGTATCGTTACTGGTTTTGCCGCCTGCATGAACACTTCGGTCGCCCTCACGCTTTGGGCTTGGCGCTACAGTGATTTCCTCCTTAATCGCCCCCCCCCCCCTCCCCCCGCCCGCCTTGGAGCGACCGCCGTGTGAACACGTGATTCACCCTTCGACCCACTCTATCCCAGTTGGGAGCCCTCTGCTCCGCGCCACAAACAAACTCCTAGCGCGTGGTACCTCCGTGAGAGTATTTCTGGGGCTTCATTTCGAACTCTCAAGGAAAAATTACCCCCCTCAACCACTTCGATTCACAACTGCAACCCACAAGATTCATTGCATACGACGACGACATCTCTACAATGAATTCCAACAATCCCTCCACTCCTGAGATCGACGACTCAATCACCGACGAACTCGACTACGATTTTTTTGCGAGGCTTATGCAGCAGAACACTGTCCCATCGAGCTCTTCTATCGCGCCGGTAGCTTCAACACATCCTGGCTCCATCGAACACGACGGCTTCAGGCAGAACGATCCCAGCGAGTTTTATCACGGCAACAACTGGCCAATCTACCCTTCTGAGAGCTCCGTAGACAACAGCAACTGGTCTAACTTCCAAGACAACATGTACACTTCTAGCGACAGCGTACCAGGACAGTCGGCCGCTGACTGGAACTTGCAAGGAGGTTACAGTCACCTAGAGGCTGGCCAACAGTATCAGCCAGAGAATAACGTAGCCTTCGGTAAGTCGATATGATATACACTCTGTCTCGCGCGCTCACACTGACTTCTTCTAGGCTCGCCCAGCAGCTTGGGAAACGACTTTACGTATCCCCCGACTGCTCCTAACCCAGTGCAAAACACTGGACGTCCAGTCTTAGCGCATGATCGTACACCAACGCCCACCTCGATCAGTGGGTCGGCGAATGCGCCATTCGGGAATCAGATCTCAACACCGACCCCTGCGTCATCGAGCGGCCGTCCGCTTTTCATACGTCGGGACCCAGCGCTGGGCCATAGGCAAGTGCAAGACCTTGGAATCCCTCGGAACTATTCATCAGCGCCTGTTCATACATCACATACAAGCCGCTCATCCAGGATGCAAGGACCGCCGCCAGGCTATGCGCAGCCTCTGAGCACTGCATCATCGCCCTCTATCACGCCACCACCTCATCGTGGACCAGACTCTCGTCACGCACTCGCACATCTCGGAGGCCCTGTGCCAGAGCCGGGTCACGCGCCATTCACGCTCTACCCGTCAACAGCAGGCCACCCGTCATCAACGTTTCGTGGACCAATGACTCCACGCGGAGAAGTCGCCCGCCCGACCTCACGGTCGCAATATGTATCATGGTCCCCACAAGCACCAGGACCGCAACGTGCACCAGACTGGCAGTACGGAGAGCTGCGACATCCACCAGGCCCACAACGATTACCAGGGCCGCAACATGTACCTGAATCACGCAGTAGATCAGCGCCATCACTCACATCCGCGACTCCTGATACATCGGCGGCGCACCACCCGCCTGTCACCAACCATCGCGCACCCGTCACGCACCCCACAGTAGCGACCGGTGACGCATCTGTTCCCCAGCAGTCCGAGAACAAGGACGCTGGAACTGGCGAGCAAGCTGCTGACGGCGCTGACGGCGCGGGCGCTGCTAAACCTAGTACACCCAAGCATATCCTTGACAAAGAGAAGCAAGCCCGGGCCGCGATCAGGAAGTTGAAGGAAAAATTCAGTATCGATGGGCAGATGGGCGAGTCTATCACCATGGTTCGTACCAACACTGGAGTTGAGTTCAGTGGTACGATGTGGAAGGCGCCTGCCAACGATACGAGCATTCCTACAACAGAAGTGGAGATCAAGGCATGCGTCGATGCTCTTGACACGGCAATGCACAACGTCGTAAACATCCGGGAGAAGGCCGATGTCAAGTCATCGAACAATCGGTGGAACTCTAAGTCCAAGTACTATTTCCCGGAAGAATACAATGCAGCTGCTGGCCTGCTTGTGGTAAGTTTAAACCGAAGTGTATGCCTCTGCCATCACTAACGTAACATAGAAAGAGCTTATCAAAATCCACACCGACGGTTGGACCAAGCAGATCTTTGACTCGAACGAGCGTGAGCAATGTCAGCTTACCCAGTTCTACACGTTTGAAGATCGATTTGAAGGTCTTCGGGAACTGCTTCACGTAAGTACTTTGTCTTGATAATTACACAGCTTGATGCTAACCGTACACAGTACTCCAAGACGTCTTGTCAAGATATCATGAAGGGTTCCCGCTTCTATACCATCATCGCCAACCCGCGCAACCTGATCCATCGCACGGCGACCAACAAGACTGCCAACGTCAACAAAGGCAATCAGATCAAGGCAGGTAAGAAGGTGATGAAGCAAGAAAGCAGCACAACAACTTCTCCCGGCGGCGATGACAAAAACGACAAGGCAAAACAACAGGACAGCGAGGAGGGCTCCAACAGCGAAGAGTCCACAAAGGTCAAGAAGGCCTCGAGGGGCAAGAAGCGCGCTCGCGAAGAGACCTTCGTTGCGGAGGACCCGGCGGGCCAACCGCCTCGCAAGAAAGCGCCTGTGAAGAAGCGTAGCGGCGCATGATGGTTTGCTCCTTTGTCTTGCATATTACCGGCGCTTTATACCCAGGGTGGCGGAGTTAATTGCTTTCTGTTCTTCTTTCCAAAGCTCGGCGCAGTGTCAGCGATGACGTCGCAGCCCCGCTTACTTGTATTACATCTTCCGTTCTTTCCTATGAGCTTGTCGTTTCCTTCAAACCAAAAGCGCGTTGCTACACACAGCGCCTTTTCAAATTATGTAGTGGGCCTGTGTCGCAAGCAGTAACCGTGTTACTGTCTTCAACTTCAATGCCAAAAGTCATACCCTTCTCCACCTATCTTACCGCCGATCTTTACAGCTTTGAGAAGACTCACTGTGTTTCATCTGCCCAGGCATTAGCTCCGATGCTACCGTACTAGATTAATGAGGTGCAGGTAGCCGACGATAGATTAATCAATCTTACAAAAGTTCCCCAGTAACGCCGAGACTGACCGATGAATCTCAACGACAACGCCTTACTGTGGCGCAGTAGTTTTGTATGCCTCGCCCTGTGACTAGGCAGGACAGCGATCAATTGTGGAGTAGTCGTCGCACCCTCGCTGTCACTTTAGCATCACACCAACAAACTCAACCGGGCGTGAGGCAAGATTGGGATCACCATGGTATCGAGAACAGAGATGTGCTGAAGCAAGTTGATTACATGCACTGCATGTGTGCAAAAGTTATATATACAAAGAATCCTCAAAATTTCCAAAATCCACATCTACCACCTCGTCATCTCCGATGACCTCAACACTCTCACCCGACTCAAGTGCCGAGCGAGTCGAAGTACTCGTCTAGCAAGCCTTGACAGCGGAAGCAGTGTACTTGCAGTTGCCGGAGGGGCCCTTGGAGACGGACTTGGGCTCAGAGCCGGGCTTGGTACCCTTGAACTCCTCGCAGATGGTCTTGACGGAGGTAGCGCAGGTGCCGGAGATGGTAGCGGTACCGCCGAAGTTGGGGTTGATACCGGCAAGGACCTTTCCGTTGTAGGCCTTGACGTTCTTGATGACAACGGAGCGGGCGACGCTGTTCTTGCAGTTACCGCAGGCACGGTAGAGCTTGCCGAAGTTCATGACGGCTGGGGGGTGTTAGTGGTGTTTAGAGGAGTGTAGTGTCGGGAATCTTACTGAAGCCGTCAATGGTGACCGTGCCCTTTCCGTTGTGCTGGATGACCTTGTCATCAGCGGCCTGGGCACCTCCGCCCTTGATCATGGCGTTTCCGTCACCCTTGAGGGAAAGCGCATCCTCGCAAACGTCGACCCACCAGACGTTCTCGATGGTGCAAGATCCTGGTTCAGATTAGTATCTATGACTCGTTGTTTGTAAGGAAGGATGCTCACCCTCGCAGTGGACGCCCTCGATCTGGTCCTTTCCGATGATAGCGTTCTTGAGAGTTCCGCCGTTCTTGATGAGGAAGACAGCGTCCTTGTCGCCACCCTCGACCTGGCCAGTGCAGCTAGCACCACGGCCGTAGGTCTTCATGCCACCATCAAAGGTTCCGCTGACTTGCTGGGGAGCCTTGTAGGTGACGGAGCCCTTGGAGGCGGGGATGGGGAGGGAGGCGCGCTTGGCGAAGGAGGAGAACTCGCTAGGAGTAACGGCGGCAGGGCCGGCGGCGGCGAAGCCAGTGATGGCAGCAACGATGGCGATGGAGAACTTCATGTTGACGGTTGAGTCGGTTGATCGAAACTGGAAAGTCGAAGAGGATGCTTTGAACAAAGTATGTATAAAGAATGTAAGTCTCTGAAAGAGGTAGCGAAAGTGGATGCTTCAAGCAAGAATAGACTGAATGAATGTGATGGTGGTGGTGATTCCTTTTTGCCGGTGGTCGCTGTGATACTTATACTCCCCCTCAACTCGTCTTCTGGGTGCCACACTGAGGCACTCCACATTCGTCCGAAGATGTGCCATGTGGAAGACA
Organism: Alternaria conjuncta; assembly: GCF_024043145.1. NCBI lineage: Eukaryota > Fungi > Ascomycota > Dothideomycetes > Pleosporales > Pleosporaceae > Alternaria > Alternaria conjuncta. Next base: position 2,269,320 of record NW_026250092.1, on the reverse strand, counting down.
GGGTACTGTTCCTCTCCGGCGGTACTCATGAGCCCAGGCCCAGAGTGTCATGCGAATGTGAGTAGGATGGCCCAGAAGAGGACGCTCGCAGGGTTCCGAGGACGTCAGGGCCGTGCTCTGGTGGGGCTTGGAGGTCGGAAACACGCTCAGGGCGGGATATCTCGATAGCACCCAGGCCACGTTCATTTGTACTGTGGAGTGGTAGAGAGAGAATTAACCTGTAAGCACCGTCTTGTCTTCCAGACTGAACTTCCATCATCACCAGCGCGATAAGACACCAGTTTGCATCTCAGAGAGACGACTTCTGAGAGACGAATGGAGAGACATCGTGTTCTGGAACGCCACACGAACGCACACGACAATGGATTTACCACCCAGAAGCCAGGAAGTCATTACATGTCCGATCGGCTAGTGCTGGATTCAGCCTGTCACACCGACGCCAACGCTCGCCAAAATGCCAAGCTTTGACATGAAACCGCTCAAATATCCACATCGTAACCACCTATCTGGAACGCCAAGAAGAACTGAAATTTCCGCTCGTTGTTCGAAAACGTCTGGCCAGTCAAGCATTTCTCCGGGAACATCATTGGGGTCCTGCCAAGACACATTTACGATTCGTGTCACGGGGCGAGCCTTGCGCTAGAATCTGGCTAGAGTGTGAGATAGTTTCAATGACTTTCTTTTCGATATCTCCGCCAATCGCGACGCTTCCTGAGGGGCGTAAAACACCAGCTCGGGGCGTCTTGGCACGTCATGTCGCGCAAACAGGTGTCGTGCATGACGCCCAGGTGCCATTCCCAGGTGTACCTCTGTTCACCACGCTGATTTGGATCCCGCGTGTTCAAGAGTCGCTGACAGGACTTGCTTGCCAGGCTGATGCAGCCGGCTGACGCCAACCGCCCTGGAGGTTAGCTGCATTGCGACTCGAGACGACGTCCAAGGCTGGTCGTCAAACGATCGCTCAGCCCATCCACGGAATACACATGTTGTTGTAGTTAGTAGTACTGTGTCATGGCACGTCGATTACTGATCGACGTAGAGTCGTGGAGTCGTGGGTACTGCGCGTGTCGTGCCGTGTTTCGCTGGTCGCGATCGGGTAGTCGTCTTCCGATTGCACGACTGCCATTTTGCATCCGGCGTCGACACGACCCTTGTTCGGTCCTTCGCGATCTCTAGATCTGTGTAGCTATGCTTGGGAGATGCGAATTCGTGTCGTCCAAGACGGAATAATATCGAAAGTGAGAATGTACTGCCCAGGTTTCACGTAGGGCCGCAGCAGCGGACCGTAAAAGTGTGGCGTAACGATGTGGCTCAGGGATGTGGCGCGGGGTTGCAGGAGGTGGCGCCTGCGCATCTCCACTTCCTCCCGATTGCGAAAGTCCCCGACACGGCACAAGCAACGATAATAGCCCGGTCCAGAATCATCCCTTTCGAATCCTTCACCGTACTGCAACAACATGCATCTACCCAGATAGCTGCGATTGTACACGTCGTCATGGAGGAAGCAACGTACTACTCGTCTTGACCGCTGCGATGATGCCCAAGCGCAGATTGGACAAGAAAATTTGCCAGGCTGAAACACTGTGACGAAAGATCTTCCATCGCACTTTTACGACATCGCAGTCATTTTACGCCCCTAAGATACGAGTTCGTTGGTGCCGCAGCAGCCAATCACAGAAGGAGTAGATTTCGAATCGTCCATCTAGGCTGTCGGCATGCGTCCGCATAAGAACGCATTGAGCTTGATAGCGTGAATGTGCATGTTCTTCTAGACCGGAGAGGAGATAGCGGTGAGCTCATCACTTTCAGGCCACACCCTTCTGCCGATGCAATTTGCAGAGGAACGGTCACTATCTTCGTAGATCAGGAGAGGACCTGGTCGGTAGTTACGCGCCAGAGAAAGACCAATCCAGTTTGATTTCATCGCCATCCTGTGCTTGAGATGAGGATATGTCTTGATGATAGAGCAACCCCGACAGGTCGGATCGTTGTCCCTTATCATTTATCCACACCACCGTACCTCCCAAATTTATCGCACTTCACCGTCTTAACCTCCCACCCCTTCTTCACACACTCCTCTTCAAACCTTCCCTGTTTCTCGGTGACCATGGCCAACTCCCTCATCGACGTCTTCACTCCACTAATCCTCACCACCTGTACTTTCAATCCCTTCCTAAATACTTCCTTCCGAAATACCTCCCTCAACCGCTCAATCTGTCCAACAAAATCCTTCATCACCTCCTCATCAACAACGGCCATATCGCACCACCTTGGCAGCACAAGTCTCAGTACCTCCAAATTCATACACTTCCCCAACGCGACACAAACATCCTTGACACTACTCCCATAAGTCCATCCCTCAGGAACGTTGAAGGGAATCTGCTTAGCGAGCCTAACATGCGCACGCTTACTCACCGCTGGCCTTATTGTCCCCCATCGCTGTTGCGCCCGCCCTTGTGCCGTGTGTCGAACCGGTAACGGCAGTGTGATACACTTGATATAGTACCACCCAAAGGTCCCCGTAGTGAACATGAACGCACTCGCAACCATCCACCCATTCATACCGCTAAAGCGCCACTCGTTTCGTCTGTAGAATTCCTTTGCTGCCTCACGTCTTACCTGCCTACTTACTCTTAGTAGATTCGAACTCACGCCGAGCTGCCGCATCTTGACTTTAAGGTACTGCATGTTGCGGTTTGCCGTTGTGATCTGGTGTGAGGCGATGTGGTTGTCTGTTTCGGGCCAGAGTTCGATGGGGAAGGGTAGGGTGAGTGCGGAGGTATAGATCATGCAGCGGAGTTCAGGGGGGAGTTTCATGAGCCGGAATGGCTGTGTTGGCTGGCTGGACGAATGGGAGGGATGCGGATATCTTCGCTCGGCGTAGAGTTTGGGGTACGGGGTGTAACGGCGGAGTTGGCGAGTCGTGTAAGGAGGTGGTAGGGCGTTAGTCGGCGACATCGTCACTATTGAGGTTATTGTCTCAGAGAGAGCTTTTCACGGCTGTTGGTGGGTGAGGTAAATGGATGGAGAACCTCTATGGGCAACGCGCGGGATAACAATGAGACGTCGCTGTTTTACATGGCGCATGAGACGTTCAGATGATCATTTGAGATTGTTTGACCGCTACCACATACATCAAACTAGCTAACCTGGATACCTATTCTCGTGTCCTCCACCACAGTGACATCAGTCCCAATACTCACCAGTTACATCAGCTCCGTATAGGAAGCACGCGAGCTTTGTAATTACTCCGCGCAAAGAAGGGTGGTGGGGCGCGCTCAAGTCGTACCGGAACTTCTCAACGATGTTGCCGAAAGGGTCATCATCTTGGTAGGCGATAGTGGGTACGTAAGCCGCTATATCCGCCTCTTCCTGTTCGACGAAATGGCTGATCCAGTCTTCGATGTCCTCTTCCATCTCTTCAAGGTCCTCGTCCGCCCTCTCGTACTTGATTGTAAACTTACTACCGTCATCCCGCTCATACTCGATGTCTTTGATAATACACTTGCCGTCCATGATAACGTCGGGACAGGCTTCGTTACCGCGATCTGGGTGTGAGTGCAGTACGTCGGCGAGAAAGACAAACATCTGCCGTTGAAGTCTGTACAACATTCCCGTCTTGGCTTGCAGGGGCAGGCCGCCATTAAACTGCTCAACCCACAGCCGTGAGTTCATAGGGAGTTCGAGTGTTGCCATGATAATGTTGGTGATCGAGATCCGGAGACGTGAAAAGTCCTCTCGCTCCGGCAGCTCAAAGCGCATCTTCAGAGTGGGTGGAATATCAGGGCGCTCATCCCACTTATCAGGGAAGAATAGTCCACTAGCCGCACACCAAGCCTGCATCGATGCGAAATCATCGAACGAAGCCTGCGCGCTACATGACGTCATCTTTCCAATGACATCTATGTGCTGCCACTGTTTGAGGGCAATTCTTCGGAACTGGCGATTGATCGAAAATAACTCGGGTAGGCGGCGTGAGATTGTTCGGCTCTCAATGTTGTATGTAAGACAATGATGGTCGTTTGACTCCATAAGCATACCAAGGAGGTTCTGCTTGATCGAAGTCGAGTAAAGGAGGTTCGCAAGACGGAGCATCCGGCTAGGGAGGAATTGCATCCTTTTAAGTTGTCCGTTGCTGTCTACATCGTATGGAATGATTGGAAGGGCGGCATCATCGGGACGTTGGTGGCTAGACCTTCTCAGGATGAACGTGGCTTGTAGACCGTCGGGTGTGGCCTGAATGCTGTCAAGCGACCGGGGTGCTCGTAGATAGGGGCTCATCTCCGGACTACGCTGAGGCGTCAACAGTGTGATCATCGCATTGAGATTGGACTCGTTGATGGGGTATGGGGTTGGAATGCCCCAGTGAGTATGCGAACGAAGGTGTCGTCCCGAGAACGCGAACGACACCTCAATCTTCGCGCGCTGTCGGTTGCCTTGGCTAGTGAGTATATCCTGATATCGCCAGATCATCACCATGATAGGTTTCAGGTCGATCCTATCATGGGTAGGCTGACATAGTCCCGGGCAAAGAGGCTCGAGATCGATGACGACTTTGCGCACATAATCGAGGTTGGAACCAAGACCCGTCACCCAGCTGCTCAGGAGTCCTAGGGTCGAAGCGTCAACGAACGCGTCCATTTGCGTAGAGAGCATGAAGGTGTTGTCCGAGAAAAGTATACTTCTGGCTTCGTCGTAAAACTGGCGGCAGGTACTAAGCAACTCAATGTCTGGAATCGCGCAAACCATGACCGGCCCCGGAATGACGGTCGATGGTACCAGTAAGATGTGGCCCTCCTGCTTGAAGACGTTCCGATGGATCTTGTTGCGGAGCTCTCCGGGAAGTTGAAGCAGAGGCGAGCCCGGCTGTGGAAGGAAGGGAGTAGCCATGGTTGATGGAGATTGTCGTGAACGAAGGCGAGTGTGTGGAACGACTGGGAAAGTCGTGCAGTCTGGTCGCTCAAGTTATCTTGGGGCTGGAAGAAAGGAGGAGTATAAATGCATCGTGCGGCGGCAGAACATTTGCCCGCAGTGGGCGGTACTGTACGCACGAGCGCGTTTGGGAAGTATTCATTGTCCCGCTGATACTTGCAGCGCGATCGAAGCCGTAGCCCCGACCGGGGGAAGCCGATGTGTACCTCGGAGGACCACCATGCCCGTTCGCCGCCTTGTACAGGCTGTTTGCGACGTTCCTCGAGCCTTCGCTGATACTCGGTAGTATTGCAGATCTCGTAGAATTGACCGAGTCTCGTACATCCGGGTCGTCGCAACAGCGTCTACAGACTTGCCGTACCGAAGACTCAAGGACCGACCTCATCTGACCCCACATCCCAATCGTCAACGAACGACTTCTACGGCGACTCATCCGTCTCCTCAACAACCTGCACACGTCAGACTTATTTATTTCAATACTTCGGCCCACTTAGGATATTCTCCATCAAGAGCTCAGGATTCTTTCGACCCACCTTGCTGTATAAATGCTGATGCGAAACATATGTTTCTGTTCCATCAGGCGGTAGGTACTCCGGACAGATACCAAACGCAATCGCGCCTTTCTGGTCGAGGTACCGCTTGAGGCGCAGGGCCTGGCCCAAGACGCGGGCTTGTTTGATCCCGAACTCGTGCTCGATGCGCGACATGTACTTCTGGACAAAGTCTTGGCTTTCAGGTGAGGCCATGGGCATGGCGGCGGCCTAGAACATTGGTTGTTAGTAGCAAGAACATACCGCTGGCGATGAATAGACGTACCACGTAAAGCGCCCATACAGTACTGTATCCTCCTGCGACGCGTACGATAGGAAGCCGGTCCTTTACAGACCCGTTCCCGAGAAGAGCTTTGACGAGCCCGTAGGTGTTACCTCGGAAGTTGCCATCAAGCGATTTGAGGGCTATACGGTATGGGCTTGCTGGCGCAGCGGATGCCGTCCATGGTGCGCCTCGTCCTGACGTGCGCGGTTCGTCGTAATCGTCATCGGGTGGGGTCGTCGCTCTGCTCGGCGCAGAATCGGGAACATCATGCATGAACTGGGGCATGCTTGCTATGATATCGGACTGCAACTGGTACAACATGCGAGCGCTTTTTGCTAGCTGCTCGTGGTATCTGCTGCCAGCAAGGGTCGGTGGGCTAGTTGCGAACCCTGCCAGGATGCAGTTCCGGATAATGTCGTGGAAGTAGATTCTGTTGTAGCGCACCCAGTTCCAAGTCTGAGCTGCTGTCGCGGTCGGGTAGACGTGGTAGTAGTTTTCAAAGATACGTTCACTCTTCTCGCAATGCACGACGTCGTAGTCCCAGTCTGCCCCTTGATCCTTGAAGATGTTGACAGCGATGTCTTCAAGTTCGAGTGCTGATTCTATAATTTCCGACAGCGCGAACGCGGACTGATTGAGGATGCGAGCTCGTAGGTCGATGGTCTTGATGTGGAGGAAGAAGAATCGGTTTCTGGGGTCGTGTGTATCCAAATGCTTCATGACTTCGCTGTTCAGATCGTGAACATATTGAGGAAGGGGAATGCCCTTTCCCATGCAGTTCATAGTGAGTAGGCCAACAGTGTGGAGGTACATGCGTTGTCCTGCGGGAGTGGAGAATTGCTCCATGCCTCTGAGTCTGATGAGAGATGCAGCACCATCGACGTGGTTACTCCATCCAGCGAGGGAGGTGTCGTTGAACGTTGCTTCGAACATACTGAGCAGGTTGACGGCGGTCAGAGTACTGTCCTCCTTGACAGCTTCAGGCGAAGAGATTGCCTTGTTGGCCATCTTGATAGCCTCAAGATACCAGCGTGTCGCTTCGGCTTTCAGACGAGGGTCCATGTAGAGGTTGGCTACACCGGCAATGCCCAGCGCTGTCATGGTCGTAGAGACGAGCGGATGGAAGCCATGCGTAGACAGATGTTGCTGGTACTCGATTGACTGTATAGACGGCTGGTCCACTCCTGTGCAATAGTACGACATGAAGAAGCTGATGCCTTGATCGATGAGCGACGCGGTTATGGCCGTCCCTGGACATTGTTTCGCCATGATCTGGAGATAGGCCTCGCGCACATCTCTGATATCTCGCGCATCACGTGCGGCGATGGCTTTTGCATTCGATATCTTTGCTTTTGTCTGCACATGCTTGGTCTCGTCGTGGAAGAAGGCGTCGACGGTTCGATCGTACCCCGGGCATTTGAAGTTGCGTTCGGCACACTTGATACAGCCCTCTGGCCGTTCATCGCACTACAATCTAGTCAGCGGCTCGAGTCAAGAAGTCGGACGGAAAGAGTTCCCGCTGCGAATGGGTGCTGTATCTGCGGATAGCCTCTCGCACAGGATACCGCGTTGGGAAGAAGCTAGTCGCGGGTTGCGGCGCCCAACGCGAACACCGCACACTGCATGCCCTTGTCGGAAAACCAAGCCAAGTTACATGATTACATATAAGAGAGTTGGACATACCTTGATCTTTCTCTCGCGACACTTCTTGCACCCTGTTGACGGTCTCCCGCGATACACCATGCTGGACTAGTGTTATCGCATCCGGGTACGGTAGACGACGGTTTCAAACGATTAGCAGCCACAGCTGATGTGAAGATTAGGTAGAAGTATTAGAAGTTAGAAGTGATTTTCCCAGCGATGTACTGATGACGAAAGGATAGACGGCGACTTTTGCTCAGGTGAAATTGCGCTTGGCTGGTCACGATAGACGTCGACGCGTGTTTCTGACTGCAAACCAAGACGACCATTCCGACCGTACTGACGCATGTCGTGTTGTAACGGCCGAGCTTATGGCGGGACGTTGGCGTTCCGACGGACTCAATGACCAAGACAACGGGTTTCTCAGCATGCAGAAGGGCGGTGATGAGACGGAACGCCTAGCGCTAGCGCGCACGTTTCCTGTCGCGCGTTACCCTGTCGAGGAAGCTGGACGATGGCTCTTTCTGGACTTGATGCCACGCCGGGTAGTCGGCCGCAGCCATGAACTTCAACTCGAAAATTGTGATGATGCCTCGTTGAATTGCCTAACATGTGAGAAGAACTGGTGTTCCTTAGGTGTTCTCAGGTGTTCCAGTTCTCAGGTGACGTCCGTGCAGATTTTGATTGCAGGGCAAACCTAACGAACACGAGTTCCTCGTGCGGCTAGTCTGGCGAGATCCGATCGGCGAGTGATGACACTGGACAATCGATGTGAGCAGTTCGTGAACAGATCGTGAACGACGTGATCTAGAACGTCCAAGGCAGATTGCACGTGTTTTGAGTTCGCTGGCTCAGATGGGGACGGGAAGTTTGAAAACGTCCAAACTTTGTTTTAGGGCAGGCTATAGAGGTTTCGTTCGTGCCATGGAACCTTCCGGGGGAGGGACTAAGATCCGGCGTACTCGGTGGACTAAGCGGCCCGACTATGTTGTACGAGATACGCTGATGCTGCTAGTTTTCGGCCGCATGCTTTGCCAGCCAACGTTTGTATCTGCAATATTTCCATTAGACTGCTCTGTTTCTTCATCAACCAATAAAACGGGGGCGTTGTGGCGGAGTGGTTATCGCGCAAGACTAGAAATCTTGTTCCTTCGGGAGCGTCAGTTCGAATCTGGCCAACGTCGATCTTTTTGGCCATTGCGTTGCCTTGACAGAGGACTTCGCTTGGTGGAAGCTATCTTTTTTGCTTGGGTCGAGTAGTGGTCAGCTACTACTTCTACTACTGCGTCTATTCTAGCCCGCTCTAACCTCAATATGCCAGTCAGCTATACACGCTCAGTTGCATCATTCAGGCGCAAGTGCAGTAAGCAGTTACGTCTTGAACGTAGTAATCAGGAAGTGTCTGTCTCTTTACTGGAAGTCAGATGGAAGAAGAAGTCATCATGTGATAGCGCTTACTGCAGACAGTGTCTAGAGTTGAGAGCGTGGGTACTCCAAAGGACCGCTGGCAACTCACACTACATCGATCTGGACACAGATGCATTGGTAATACCATCTAAGCATGTGCTCACTGCACGTAGCCAGAAACATTTCCAAGTGATACAGTGTTTCGGATCCTCCATCTTCCAGTATCGCACCCAACTGCTGGGTCAACCTGTAGGATCAAACCGTCGTAAAACACATCATCACCACGCCCAGGCCAGGTGCCCTTTGCCTCCGCATACCCATATCACACTCCGCTCTTTCCCCTCAGTCCTGGCCATCACAAACCCCAGCATGGCAATACTTCTTGCACCCGACTTCATACTTCCACTTTCCGGACTTGACGCCCAAGCCTTTCTGTATATAGTACCCGTACCGCGCATACTCTGCCGCATCCTCTCTTCCCTCATCTCCATCTTGACGTTCCTTCTCCCTTCCTTCTTCACCACCCTCTTTGCCAACATTGCTCTTGCTTCCGCCATGCTCTTTCAGTTCTTGCCAAACACCATTCCCACACTGATAAACACAAGTACAGTACTCGGACCCATCATCTTGCTTTACGCATAAAGAGCGATCACCGGTTTGGTCGGCGTACCAGGTGCCGAGTTTGGCGATGGGGATTTCTGGGGTGATAGTGTTAGAATTGGATGTGAGTGTAGAAGTGGAGATGGACATACGATGGTGTTGCATGAGTTCCCAACCACAGTACTTTGTAGCGTTTCCTTCTCTCCTCAAAGTCGATGTTGATGGCGACATCCATGTTGGCGATGAAACAACGCTCGCGATGAGCATGGCGATCATTAACAGTATCATGCCGCAGCAGTGACTTCCCGAAGTTCGCGTTCCTACCATGGTGTTAACGCGCCAGGAATGACGACGGCTATCTTTCGGCGGTATGTAGGTCCTTCGAGGATCCTGCAGGAGGAAGATCGGAGTGTCAGGAAATTACAGTAATGTCGAATTACTTTTGACTTTGGCATCAACGCTCGTGGTACCGTACACGTGGCTAGCCGCAGACCGTGCCTCGAAGCTACAGCAGACGGAGTGTTTGTGCGTTGACGCGCTATGGCGTTGGTGATACAAACGTCATGTCAAATGTCACAATCAAAACAATCGCGATCGTCACACAAACACGGCAAAGACGGCCAACACCAAAGTTTATCGTGACCTCGTTGACAATTCGTAAGATAAGCAAAACGCCTCGCTATGCAGTATGGGTATCGAGTGTGAATAACAAACGCCGTAAGGAAACTAGACCCAAGCCAAACTCCAGAGCGCGGGCATGTTGGGCCAGCGCTCTTGCCAGGTAGCGAGTATGTCAGGGACGCGCTCGTCAAAGCCAGATCGAGCAGCTCCGCCACCGGATTGCCACCCGCTATCGCCATGTTGTTCTCTCTCCTTGGCGGCGGCCTCGTTCAGGCTGAGCGCAAGGTCGAGGATAGCTTTGCCGCCAACGAGGGCTTCTTCGTGGTTATCCCTGATGTCAACGTTGAAGACGTGGACAGGACGATTGAGCTTTCCGCCTTTGTTGTGGAGGTCTTCCAGCACAGCATCGAAGCAGCGCTCCTCGCAGGTTATGACAACGTCGACGACACCAGATTCAGTACCCTGCGAGCCTTTGTCTTCAGCGTGGTCCAGACGTGGCTTGCCGGGCACCCAGTCTTGGAAGCGCTCAGGGTAGCCTTTGATGTTCAAGTTGCGACCGAGCATGTTAAGCAGGCCGTTGTGGGTGTAGAGCGCAGTGTTCTGACCGGCGAGCTCATCGTGGATGGCGCGGTAGGTAGTGCTGTTGAAGTTGTAGACGTTGGGCTGCGTGATGGTCGGACCGGGTAGACGGACGAGAGAGCCAGTGCCAAAGCTAATGGTAGGGAGATGGGCTGAGGCAAGCTGAAGATGAGCTTCCATGGAGCTAGCCAAGTTAGCGATTTGATTGGCCTGCGGATCTGCGAATGACATACCGGTTCTGGTTACTCGCACACACAGTGCAGAACTTGAGCTTGAAGCTATCGTCGGGTACCATATTCTGCTCTGCGTGCGCGTCGCTGGCGCCGTCCATGCCCATGGAAGCGGGCTCAGCTGGCGGCGGCGGGGGTGGTGGAGGTGCTGCGGCGGCAGCCTGCTGCCTTGCGCGCAGTCGTGGGTCGGCAGGGGCGTCCATATTCGGCGGGGTCGGGTCGTGGTGCGGGAGGTGTATGGGGCGGTGCGGAGGTGTGATGGGACAGGTGCGGGCGCGTCTGCGGACAGCTCTGCAATTTCTTCACAAACGTTAGTTATGGTTCCACGCAATTATAGACAGCAATCATAACAAGGTTCACGGGAGATCAGAATTTTCAGCGTTAATTGTGAGTCCTCAACGACATCCGAGGTAATTCCTGCGAATTGCCTAGGACAGCTCCAATATGGGTTCATCATCTCAAGGGCAGGCACGGGGGCGCACGAAGGGAGGAACTTACAGTATTAAAGGTAGTTACTGCAGCTCATAGTCCCATACATGGAGGGAATGAGCGCAAGCAGAAATGGACAGTGGAATAGTTGTGGTCGTTGTGGGAGGCACGAGGCCTGTGAGGTTGAATCTTTGTCAAGCTCGAGTTCAGGTAATAGTCTGCTTAGCGGCTGACTAAGCTCGGCTGAAAGATTACGCGGGGCGCCGAACACCTAGGCACCTCGAAATGGAGGGGCTGGTCGCGATGCTTCATATCGAGGATCTTGGAACAGACTCTTACCTGTTCCTGAAGCGCTTGGACATAGCATATCTCGTATAGGGAGATCGCCTTCATTAAAAGCGATCGCGGTGACGTGATGCAATTGCGCAAGCATACTGTATACCCAAACGGGACGCCTAGGTAACCCGGCTCAAACGCACCTGTCACACAGCGCCGTGGTCTGGGGAATGTGGTCGGGAGAGGACCATGGCATGGCGAAAGGAATGATATCCGAGTCGACTATGATGTCTTTGCCCTCGTGACAGGACGCGGTGAAGAGGGCCCAAGGAAGATGCTCGCGGGCCTGGCAGCGCATTCGACCAGCGGTGCGCGCGCAGTCCCCATGCAGCTAGGCGATGACCTGAAACGCCTACTAAGGTGAAAGTAGCCTAAGCATGCATTGATGGGGTTTGCAATCATGGAAAGGAAGAGCCGTCAGAACACACACCCCTCGTTGATGCCAGCAAGGCTGTCTCGAGGCCTCTTGACTCGCTACCTCTGCTTGATATCGACAATTGCACAAATACATTTGCATGCCCTGCCCACCGGCGGCGCTGTCAAGTATCCTGAAACACTTTGGCATCTAGCACTCCCCGCCGCCTGGTGCCAAAAATAGAGTTGGCCATCACCACCACGCGCGCGCTGGTCTACACAGCGTCCAGAAGCCGCCAAAGGCCTCGCCATAGTCGCGTCGCCCCTTAGCCGCACTGTTGCCGTTCCCCTCCTGCACGGAACCCTCGAAGCCACCACGTTGGCCCTCGGGTGCGCACCTCATCAACCGTTCACTGGGCGAGTGTTAGCGCCAGGCCTGACCCCCACAACCCCCAGCGAGCGCTTCTCCAGCCGCTCTACAGTGGAAATATCTTCACGCCCGCCGCGCACCTCCCAATCGCCAGGCGCACCTGCACAGCCGACGTGCTGCTTCCAGAAGGCCTGAAGCGCGCCGCCGGGCCATTGGTCACTGTCGCCTCGAAACATCCGACACAAACATCGAGTCACTGCGCCATCTGCCGTCGCCAGTCCACGTCGCGCTGATTCGAACGCTGCTTGTGCGCCTTGTGCGCTGGCCACCTGGAGCCCGTCTCTGCTCCCGCGGCAGTTTCCCGAGTACTGCATACCGCATACCGCATACTGAATACTGAAGACTGTACTGCACTAGCTGCGTCGCATCCTACCCTGCCACCCGCACTGCCCTCGACCGCGCTTCAAAACTCCATATAGTTGCCGCCAACGCCCGAGCTGTCTGTTCACGCAATCTACCGCATGACAGACGCCAATTCCGCACCAGAGACGGCTGCCGACTCGCAGCGGCTGAAGAACATCACAGAAGGCGTGGCTGTCCGCGGATACCACAGCGAGCAAGACATGGCGGCCGATGTCTTATCACCACGGAGCGACCCGGGCGCATCGGCGCAGGTCGGGGTCAATCGCACCTCCCTCCCGCCGCTCGTCACTTCCCCGCCATCCAAGGCGAAGCTCGAGCGCGCCAGCTCCTACATGAACAAGCGACTGTCAACCTTCTCCAACACGTCCAACACACACCAGTCCGTCCGCTCCCGGCCGCAGTCGACTGCCTTCCCCATCTTCCACTCGAGTCTGCCCTACTCGCTCGTCCGCGACTTTGCCTACGACCCGCTGCACCCGCTCTTCTACGGCCCTCTCCCGGAACAACCTTCCGACATCTCGACACCGGCCAGCGAACACAGCCGGAGACTCTCGGACCCGCCACCCGTGGCATGGCGAAGCGACCGAGGCGGTTGGTCCGCGGGGTCCTGGGACGAGAACGGCGAGCAGCTCCCACAAACAGCATACGACGGCGGCCCGCCCTACAGCGAGGACGACGACATCTCCAGTCCGGTGGTCACGAGCCACCATGGCGCGCGCCATAAGAAACACAAGTCCAACATTGTCAATTTCGACCACACTCGTGGGCGGAGAGGATACCCCGAAGAGCAACGGCGGGGCTCGATACTGCCTATGAACGGCGAGAGCAGCCAGTTCGTCAACGATGAGGCTGCAAACGGGCCCGGGGGTGAGTTAATCACATTTCCGCCCGAGTCGTCGCGGCTCGGTGTGCCAGAAGGAGCTTCACGACGAGACTCGCACTTCGCAACCACTCTCCCACAACGGGCATACGCCGAGACCGACGCCGATGTCGAGGGCCCGCCATACGACTCAGACGACGACATGTCAGAGCCCGAGGACTACATCCACGATGACAACCGATTCTCGCGCGACTACCAGTTCACCATCGCATCGCCCGACGAGGAGATGCACGGCAAGGCCGTCGCCCTATTCGACTTCGCACGCGAGAACGACAACGAGCTACCGCTGGTAGAAGGACAGGTGATATTAGTATCATACAGACACGGCCAAGGTTGGCTCGTAGCCCAAGATCCAAAGACTGGCGAGAGCGGGCTTGTCCCCGAGGAATACGTCCGCCTGCTGCGCGACATTGAGGGCGGCTTGAATGGTCTAGTCGGCGCGGTACAACCTCAGCCCGAACTACTGCCACCCGAAGCCAACAACGGGCCTGAGAGTCTCCTCAGCCCCATCTCAGCTGGACCCGAAGCGAAGACGCCCACACAGGCCGATCACCCCCAGAACTACACGCCTGTCATATCCACCTTCTCAACAAGCCACAAAGATCTGGAGAAGTACCCGACAGATAGGCTCGGGACGCCTACTACCACCGAAGGCGGCCCGTTCTCAAGAAGCAAAGACACTGGTGCTATGGAGGGTGTGGAGTCAACGCCCGAACCGCAGTCTCAAGACCAGAAGCCATGAAGATCCTAAGGTCGCTTGCCTTACCATGGGCAAGCCGAAGACAGATTCCACAGCGCTACAGCAAGGGGTGCTGGACCCATGCATGAGCAAGCAGACGAACTTGCCCGCCAGAGCAAAGGGATAGCCGCCCACTCATCTTAGCATGGCTTGGCTGGGTGCATAAAAGAAACAAGATGCTCAACGCGTTCACGACATTCGCTTCAACCCATGTCTTTACCCAGTCTCTTATTTCTTACTCACGAACGCATTCTTCGGCATAGCGGATTCCTTTCTTCTTCACGCGGAGCAGGGCGCCAAAATGGGATGGATGGTGATGGACGGAACGGAATACAACTGTTGTCACGGTAGCAGAGGAAAGGATGCAGGTACTGTTGGAGCGTACCGGTCCCTGAAGAAAGGAAAGGAAGGGGCACCACGATTTCGAAGGTTGTTACATGTTGGACGGTCGGGGCTTACATGGTGTGGACATATCACTATCATTGTAGTTGTACATTTCTCTTTTCTATCTTGACGAAACGACACTCGGCTTGTGATTATTAGAAAGAGAAAGCAAGCCGAGTAATGACGGAGGAGAGTGTGAGATTGAAATTCTCACGTTTGTTTAGCGGTGCGAGGAGCGAGAGGCGGTTTTATATATCAAACCGCTGTCTTCTGTAATACATGACTGTTTCGAGAAATTTATCCCTACCTTTGTGATGTTGAAGTTGACGTTGAGTACCTGAGGCTCGGTATCTTACATGCTGTTGGCACACGAATCTGGAAACAGAACAAAGAACAGTCCTCACATACTTCTATTACGTTCTTACTCAAACTAAACATCGTGAACTATGGAGTTCGTGTCTTCCGGTATCCTTGATAATGTACCTACATGAACTTTCCCATTAAATCATAAACATAGTTATTGATGATACGCCTGTGTACTACTGCAACTAAATTGTACAACACGTCCTTCTCAATTTGCGAAACGCATCACACTGTATACCTTGCAATGAGAAACAAAGTACTGGAAACGAGGACCACCTCAGAGAAGAAAGCGAAGTCTATACCGATGTCACATCATGTCATTTAAGGATTTGATCCCAATACCATATACTATGCCCATACCCCGCCAGCATCAACCAAACGCCCAAACGCACACGCTTCCCAAACTCCGCTCTACCCGAAGTCCCTATCTCAGAACTAACCTAGTATCCCGAAAACAATGAGAAAGAAAGAATACTGTACAAAACTGCCACCCCAAGAACCATCACACTCAAAGCGTAGGCGCCCTCTTCAACCCGCGACAATACCTAACATACAACGCATCAATAAAATGGCTATGCCTAATCCCCGGCGGCCTCGCTGTCTTAAACGTCTCAATCGCATCCTCAACACTATACCCCAACCGCTCAATCAGATAAGACACCAGAAAGAAGCCCGTGCGATTGAACCCATAATGGCAATGTACGCCAATCAACCCCGGCCTTCCTTCCGTACGGATCTTATCGACGAGATCGAAGAAATCGCTGACTTCGGCTGCTTGGGGCGGTTGCTTGGATACAGTGGGGAATTTGTGGTAGGGGATTCCGCCTTCTTCTAGGCCTTTGGGGTCGTACACGGGGTTGTCGTGGGAGATGTCGATTACGGCGCATAGTTTACCCTTCCACTGCCTTGTCAACACCTTGGGTGTGTGTTCCTCGTCCACCTCTCTTAGTGTCTTCATAGCGCGGAAGACGCCGGCGATGGGTGCGGAGACGGGGGGCACGGCTTTCCATTTTGCGAGGTTTTTGACGTCCCACTTGCCCTCTGTGGAGAGGTATGAGAGTTGCCAGGCGAGGGAGAGGCGCGGGTCGATATAGTCGATGAAGAAGGTGTTGATTAGACCGGCGATTATGCGCGAAGTGGAGGGCGCGAAGAGGAGGGAGTGCGCGGCTGGTTTGGGCATTATGGCGGTTTTGACGACGAGGCGGCGGGGGTGCGGGGAGGGCGTGTGGGTGGTGGGGGTAATGGGGGTTATGGTGGCGGAGAGGAGAGGGCCGTCGGTGGTCATTACGCTGCCTTCTGTTGTTTCTGAGGTGGAAGAGACGCTGACGTCCGTGGTGGATATAGCGGTTGATTCGATGGTCTTGGTGTCGTCTTCTAGTCTTGGTAGGTCCTTGACATCGATACCGGAATCTTGGTGCTCTGTACGCCCCGGATTGTCGTTATCAGGGAGGACTGCGGAAGGTACGAATGGAGCTGCTGCAATGGGTAGGCTCGCCATCTCGCTTGGTGGTTGAATGGCGCTAACATCCCTTCCTAGGAACTCGACAATCTGCTTGACATTCGACGCAGGAGTGACAGTGTCAGTCTCACCAGCGGCAAGGAACACCGGAATGTTCAGTCCTTTCCAGACCTCCTTCCCTGGGAGGCCTCCTACCGGCGAGCCACTGGAGTAGTCGGGACACATTCCGCGGGCCATCCTCAACCACACGACACTCCGGCTCTGCTTGTTGAAGCGCAATTGTAGCTTCTTCGTTTCGTCGTCAGAATCCACTCCCGCCATGCGTAGGACGCTCTTGCTGTTGACACCTCCTCTTCTATCCCAACGTCTAATCAGATCGAACAGAGCGGCAGGCATCAATGTGACAGAGCGTAGCTTCTTGACTTCTTCTTCAGTAGGAGGTTCAGCTTTGGGGCAGATGGCAATCAAGCCGCTAACATGCTGCGAAAGGAGGTGTGCATGTGGTGAAGTTGGGGAAGCCAGGAGCGCAGCAAGTGAGCATCCCATGCTGTGGCCAACAAGAACGACAGGCTGTCCATCATTGACTCCACGATGTGCTTCGATAACGACGGCAAGAAGCTGCACCAGGGCTTCAGTGGTGTAGGCGCCCCATGTCTTTGGCTCGAAGCTTGACACACCGCATCCAGGGAGATCAACGGCCAGGCACGGGGCAAGGTTGGAAAGACTGATAAGGATGGGGCTGAATTGAGCGATGGAGCCTCCGAGGCCATGAATGAACACCAG
Organism: Alternaria conjuncta; assembly: GCF_024043145.1. Taxonomy (NCBI): domain Eukaryota; kingdom Fungi; phylum Ascomycota; class Dothideomycetes; order Pleosporales; family Pleosporaceae; genus Alternaria; species Alternaria conjuncta. The sequence goes on along the minus strand of NW_026250092.1, from coordinate 2,251,974 downwards.
TAGTGGAACCGGACACGGATCCTTGGGGAGTTTGTCCTCTTGATGATGTGGACGGTAAAAGGTCCGGAGCCTGGGGTAGACGAATCCAGTTGAGGGGACAGTGTAGGAGCGAACGGTGGAGTACTTCTTCAATAGGCCTGGGTCTGTACCAGCGGCTTCATCTGCGGAGGATTAGCAAAACAAGGCTAGACGATCGCCAGCTAGGCCACGTGATGAATGACACACGTGTGTCGCTAGGCAGAACACTCACCAGCCGCGGTATCAGATACATGCTGGGTGTTGATGGCGGTTCCCTTGTTTCCCTTACTCCTATACCAGAGTACAGATCCAAACCCACACAAGGCTGTCAGTTGGAGCATGCCCACAAAAGTCAGAGTCAACCGGTCTCCGCTAACTACGAATGGGTTGAGAAGCCGGAGCAGACGGAGGGCGGATTGCTTTATACTGTGCCCATACCAGAGATTAAGGTCTGAAGCGGTCTGTGTCACTGGGTCGCTGGGTGAGGCAGCGAGGGGAGCCTGTGGAAGACGCAACGTGCCATTGCGGAACAAGCCAGGTCGCGAATGAGGCTCCATGTCCCTTTTCGTGCTGGAATGCTGAAAGTATATGCGACGGGGCGTTCGGGTTGCCGGCGTGCGGGACGGTGACGAGCACTGGACGGCAGCCAATGGAATCAGATGGTGCCTCTCGTGCCCAGATCGCTGGAGAGAAAGAGCCGGTGCTGAGAGCGTCTCTTATTGGAAACCTTGCGCACGTTTGGCAACGGCGAATGCGCGGCTACGAAGGATATTCCTTAATCTGGGATCTGAAGGCGCGATCGATATCTGACGAGGATATCATCCTGACACAGCGATATGGAGAGATAAAGCGGCAGCGAGCGGTTTTGCTTTGTGCGATAGTGCTTTGCAACCCCCAACTCGGCAGGGAATGGCGTGGGAGTGTTTGCGATATGGAAATTGCTTAGTAGAGAGGTTTGTGATGGGCGCATGGGCGGTATGACGTTGGGTTGGGCTGCTGCCAGGCTTCGGAAGCGGCGTTTTCACGTCCATCGTGGGAACTTGGCAGGGATGCTGGAGCATTCTTCCAACGGCCTTCCCCTGACCATCATCACTGCGAACTCTATGGAGAACGATACTTAGTCCTCCCATCTCCCCGTCTGATTGAGACCTGCTGCCAATTTGCGCGTGCTTTTCTTGTGATCCGGATCTTCCGGTGCGACGCCAGCCCGATACACCAGCGACGTGTGCTCTTCGTCGTCAGTTCCCCCAGCCCAAGGCAGAATGCAGTACTGTACATGTACTGGGAACGACCCGGTACTCGGGTCAGATCGACTTACCTGGCCGTCGCGGTACGACATGGACAGATGAATACCTAGCCGACATGCAGCCTTGCGTGCTGCGACGACCATGCAAAGCGCCAGGCTCGCAGGATGCATGCGAGAGGCTCCCGCCATTCCCAGCGCGATCTGGCGTCTTTCCAGAAACACCCCGCAAGCGACTTCGCCGTTGCAGACGCCGCATGTGGTCAAGCCGAAGCCACGCCGGTAGTTGCGCCGACACACACCGGATTTGGCCGCGACCAAAGTAAATTCCCCAGACCGAACCACACCACACGGCGCTAGATGGCCTCGAATCGTCATAATCGGCTTTCAATCAGGCCCGTCGCATTGGTCAATGGCAGCGTGTGTCAAACTCACGCGTCTACCATGTTCCCATCCGACGGACCCCTCCATCGTTCCGAACGTTGGCTCCAGCGCAACGTGACGAAGGGCTGTCGACGCCCCACACAGACGTCGCTGCGAGCATTCGGATTGCTCCATCGTCACTAGGGCAGCCGACGAATGTGTAGATCCCTGCTACGGGAGTACCTGGGTATACACGGTAACTGCTAGTTATCTCCGTATCTCTCACGACTTCGTCCATTGACTCAACTTTACCTTTCCTCTCTGACTCCTTCTTGAGCTACCTGTGCCTCCCTCTCTATTCTTCAATTGCACTGACCTCTCTTATCAATCACACTACAAGCAGCCCGCCATGGACCCGCGCAACCTCCAGAAGCAGCGTGAACCAGAGGAGCCACGCTTCCTCAGCTTTCCACATCTTCCCGATGACGCGAAGCTCGAGGATGGCAAGCCAGCGCTCAACAAATACTCATCTACACTTACAACCGGTCACAACTTCCCCGGAGCCCAGGTTCGCTACCCGGTGCCACGACGATTGAAGGCCTTCAGTCACTAATGACTCTCGTCGCATAGGCAATGCTGTACGCAGCTGGTGTACCATCACGGGAAGCAATGAAGACGCAGCCCCACGTGGGAATTGCGAGCGTCTGGTGGGAGGGCAACCCTTGCAAGTCAGTATACTCTTTGGATTCGTTGTCATAATGCTAACGATACTGCAGCATGCACTGTGAGTGACGCATGCGAACGCTACGATATACGCCAATGTAGTTTTGACGTTGTATACTGACGATGGGTAGTGCTGGATCTCGGTAAGGAAATCAAGAAGCACGTCTTGAACGACAACATGCTGGCATGGCAGTACAACACGATTGGTGTATCTGATGGAATCACCATGGGTGGAGAGGGTATATACACCACTGTTGGCAGTATCTACACATTCTAACATCTCCAGGAATGCGCTTCTCCCTCCAGACCCGCGAAGTCATCGCCGATAGCATCGAAACCGTCACATGCGCCCAGCACCACGACGCCTGCATAGCCATCCCCGGATGCGACAAGAACATGCCCGGAGTCATCATGGCTTTCGCGCGACACAACCGTCCCTCGCTCATGGTCTACGGCGGCTCGATAATGCCAGGATACTCCGAGACGCTGAAAAAGCCTATCAACATCTCGACCTGCTACGAAAGCCACGGCGCATACATATACAAGAACCTGAAGAGTGCTTCAGAGGGCAAGTTCTCGCCAGATGAGATCATGGAGGATATCGAGAGGAATGCTTGCCCAGGCGCCGGTGCTTGCGGAGGAATGTACACGGCCAACACAATGAGTACCTCGATCGAGGCAATGGGACTGACCCTCCCCAACTCTTCCACAACGCCTGCAACTTCACCCGCCAAGATGCGCGAATGCGCCAAAGCCGCCGCTGCGATACGAGTCTGCATGGAGAAGAACATCACACCACGGAAGCTCCTCACAAAAGCTTCTTTCGAGAACGCTCTCGTTATGATGATGGTACTAGGCGGATCCACAAACGCCGTGCTACATCTCCTCGCCATGGCAGGCACAGCAGGCGTCCCCTTGACCCTCGACGACTTCCAGCGCGTCTCCAACAAGATCCCCTTCCTCGCCGACCTCGCGCCATCAGGAAAGTACATGGCCGCAGACCTCTTCGACATCGGCGGCATGCCGTCCGTCATGAAACTGCTCGTAGCAGCCAACCTACTCGACGGCAGCATCCCCACCGTCACAGGTAAAACCCTAGCCGAAAACATCGAATCCTACCCGTCCCTCCCCCAAGACCAAGTCCTCATCCGGCCCCTGTCCAACCCCATCAAACCCACCGGCCACATCGAGATTCTGCGCGGCAACCTCGCGCCTTCGGGCGCCGTCGCAAAGATCACAGGTAAAGAAGGCCTAATCTTCACCGGCAAAGCCATAGTCTTTAACAAAGAACACGAGCTCGACCGTGCCCTCAACCTAGGCCAGATCCCGCATGGCGAAAACGTTGTCGTAGTCGTCCGCTACGAAGGCCCCAAAGGTGGTCCTGGTATGCCTGAACAACTCAAAGCCTCCGCCGCCATCATGGGTGCTAAACTAACCAACGTGGCACTCATCACCGATGGACGCTACTCGGGTGCTTCTCATGGGTTCATCGTTGGTCACATCTGTCCTGAGGCAGCGGTTGGTGGACCTATTGCGGTCGTGCAGAACGGCGATATGATTACGATTGACGCGGAGAAGAATAGGATTGATATGGATGTGCCGCAGGAGGAGATTGATAGGCGGTTGAGGGAGTGGGTGGCGCCTAGTATGCCGGTCACGAGGGGTGTGCTGGCGAAGTATGCGAGGTTGGTGGGGGATGCCAGTCATGGTGCTATGACCGATTTGTTTTGAGGGGAGCACCAGGAGTATGTGGAGGAGTCTGGGTACAAAGTACCGCATATTGGAAATACTGACATTGGATTGGCATGTGCACGACAAGTTATCAGACTATATTCAATGTATGTTCCTGGACATGACATGGTCAAGGGCGCATGAACTTCAACGAGAAAGCGAGATCATAGCAATGGCGGAATCACAGTACCAGGAACGATTTGCACGGATGTCGAAGGTAGGGGTATCATGTTGCTTTTGAGGCCCAAGCCCAGTGTCATTGGAAGTCCTAGGCTAAAAGCGGGCCCGACTCAATCATGTCTTTCAACGCCATAAGCCGTAAACCGTGGTAGATCCGTAATGCCGCTCCGCAATCAAATGCTAGACAGCTCTTTTACACATGTTCCGCGTAGAAGGTGATAATCTACTCGTCATCCTCCTCCTCCTCAGCCTCGAGGGTGGTTTGCGCAATACGGTCCAAATCACGCTGACCGGACTGTGTGATGCGGCGGCCACCCTTGTCCTCGTCCTGCTCGAGCACACCGATCTTCTCGAGAGCCTGCATGACCTTACGGTCGACGGAGCCGGAGGCGTCGACGTGGTGGGAGGGGCGCGAACCGCGGTTCTTGGTTGAGCCGTGGACCTTGCGGAGGCGGCCGACACCAACGGTCTTGCGCTGTGTGATTCATCAGCATGTCTGTCCTTATTTCACATATCCGTTGTAGTGGAGGTGGTGGTTTCGCGTACCATGTAGACGTGGCGGGCGACAGCGGCGGCGCGGACGTAGAACCAGTCAATGTCCTGGGGAGGAAGCTCGTTGGAGTCTGCGCATGTCAGCCTGAAGGTTTCTCGCATATGAGGGAAGATACGTACGGCTTGTCTTGACAGTGTCAACCCAGCCTGTAGATAAGTGGTCAGCGAACTGAGGTTATCCCCCATTTACGGGATTCAGGCTTCATCCTTCACCCGCTGGATAGAGACGAACCTGGACTGACATAACGTTAGCATTTGACATCGTGTGGTTTTGCGCATAGCGCAAAGGTCAAACTTACATGGGAAGCTTTCCCTGACGCTTCAAGAAAGCGGCATAGGCGGCCACGAACTTGTGGGACTCGATGTCCTTGACGGAAACTCCGGGCATGATTGCGGTATTGGTTTGGGATTGGGAGGTGGAGAGAGGCGGTTCCGTGGGCTTGTCGTTGAATGCTGCGGCGTTCGAAGATATCGCGAGAGCCAAATTCAGCGACCCACGGTGGCTCGCTTAGGAACAATGGTCGGGCCGGTGCTAGTGGGGCGCTAGGCGGGGCGGCGAACCATCACTCTTTCCAGAGACCGCGAACATTGACACGCGAACATCGTCATTGCTTGGGTGTGCATTCGCAATTAATTCCTGATTGTGGTATAAAGCTATTGGTATCGTCAATCTTAGCCTGCCCTGGTGTGTACTCGCTACACGCCTCATGGACCGCACAGAATTTTACACAGTCGCTACTACGAAACGGTTTCATCCGATGTTCGCGGCGACTAATCAATGCTTCCAACAAAGAAGCTTTCGCACTTCGGTCGTTGTTTGATATTCTACTTGGTACATTGGCTTCCCTGATTTGCACATTAAGCTACATAGGAAGCATCAGAACTCTGCCGGACGCCAGCCTACAGACATGGATCATTTCTTGGACGGAAGGAAATATACTTGCATGCTTGAGTAAACTTATATCACTGCCGATGCTGGAGTTATTGTACGACATCAAGAACACGTGGCGATGCGTTGGAACATTTGGAACTTCATATGTATGCTATTGATACTAATTTTACTTTACTTGTTTTCCTTTACCACTTGCTAATGTCAACAACGGTAACAGTAACGGAGTTGTTGCTAGCAGGAGGCAGCTCTCCACCACCCATAATCAACAACTTAGACTGGTCCTTGAGGACGCGAAGATGCCTAGTGTAAGAGGTTGCTTCAGGAGTAGCAACCTTGATCCAAGGGCCCTCTCCAAGACCCTTGTTGATGAAAACCTCAGAGTTGCTGTGTGCACTGGCAATGATTGTTCCGTTCTTGCCGCCAGCAGAACTCCAGACGACGTATGGAGAACCCGTGGGGATGGTGCCGTCGGTGGACTTGAGGCTGATGCCGGTAGCCTCGCCGAACTTCTCAGGGTCGGACACGATCTTGTAGTAGACGGGGAATTGGTATGAGGTGGTGATGGCGGGTCCGCCACCGTACTCGTAGGTCATGATGTACTTTCCGTTGGGTAGCTTGGCGACTGTGGGCATACCAGGACGGTCGGTGTAGGTGGGGTAGGTGACGTCGTCAATGACTGCGCCCCAGGTCTTGAGGTCGGTGGTGGTCTGGTGAACCATCTTCTGGCCGTAGGTGGCGTTCTCGCGCTGGTCGGAGTAGTAGCAAATGAGAGTTTTCTTGTTCATCATCAGGAAGGGCTCCCAGACGGGAGTAAGGCCGTTGTTGGGACGAGCCTCGCCACCTTTGGCGATCGAGGAGACAAACTCCCAGGTCTTGCCACTGTCCTTGGAGGCGTATAGAACGATGTCGGTGGTTGAGAGATCGGTGGGGATTGAGGAACCAGAGATGAGGACGGTGCCGGCCTTGTAGCCACCAATTGCCTCGGGAAGAACGTAGAGGAATGGCTGGTAGCGCAGACCAAGGCCGTTCTTTGTGTCTTGCACGCGCGAGAACTCCTTCCATGACTTTCCACCGTCGGATGACTTGAAGATGGGGAAGTAGACCTTTGGTGGCTCGGGCGAGTAGTTCTCCCAGGTTGCGAGGAGCGCACCGTCAGGGAGCTGGGCACTACGCGCATAAAGGACACCGGGGTCGGTCCAGTTGGCGTCCCTGGGTGGTGAGAAGATCACATTGCGAGAGAAGGTAGGCTGTTCTGCCTTCTTGGGGTGCGCAGAAACGGTCGTAGCGACGCTGACGAGCGACAGGAAGAGGGTAGAGAGACGCATCTTGAAGGCTTGAGAGATGTGCAAGATGAAGCCAAAATCGCAGCCGGCATCAACAAAGTATATAAACAAATGCCAATGCAACTCTACCGGCCAGTCAACCGGGATCTACCATACTACCATGTGATCGATACTCTGTTCCCGGTCGGTGGTGCGAGGTAGTTCTCGGAGTCTGCCCGTTTAACGTCATGTCGCCCTGCCACACATGGCAAGCATCCTTGCTCTCCGCACAAAACACGTCGTTCAATGGCGGGAATCTGGAGACCGCTGTCCGGAGTAATTGTGGGGAACAAGGATCTTCATGTCTTGCGGGGAAAGCGGTAGTTTATACACCGAGCAAGCCTTAGCTAACTTAGCTAATGCCTAGTCATCGAATGTGCCGAGGCGCGGAGGAAGAACTCTGAACAGATTGGTCCGGAAGAATGATGGGGACATGTGACGAGAGTCCCTCCGGAGCATCATGGCCAAGATCTTGGAGGTCGGAGGTATGCCGCAGTTGTGTTGTGGTGGTGTATGTATATGTCGGGAGTTGGGGGCTGGTAGTGGGAGATGGGTGTGGCATGACGCACGGCATTGGCAGCGGGAAGGCGCGTCCACGGGTGCCATGGAACGCGACAGCTCGCTACCTCGAGCCACGAAGTCTATCTCAACATCATCGATGCGGACTGCGCATTCCATTCAGCAATCATGGGACGCGCTGCTCGTCTCGGACACGATTAGACAGGTTTGTTGAGTTCCGGCGGCGTGCCAGAGCGTGACGCGTAGGAGGTTTGCGCAGAACGACGACACCGGCGACGCGTCTAGTGGCGAGAAGCAGGTACTACAATGTATCGAGGCTGCGCAATCGTACATCCACGCTTCAGCGGGTAAGGCAGAGTTAAGAAGACAGATAGAGATGAGGCAACCCACGCATGTGATGCTGGCTGCGTTCGGCTGATGAAGTTCGCCAATCAGCGGGCCGGCACGACAGCCTCGTTGATCGCTCTGCAGCAGTGGTGGCAGTGCAGGAACGACCGCAGCAGCCATCTCCGGTTCGTCGAAACTACAGCTGACTGCAGCCTGGACCGGTCAAAATCAGCAAGATGTCGCCCCTCTCTGCGTCCCTCAGGCGACTGTTCCTGCATCGCGGCGTGAACATTATGCGAACATGGTAAGTCTCTATGGCTCTCAGGGTTTAGGCAGGGCAACCCTTTGTCATCGCAAGGCTGAAGTGGACATCTGACGGTTTTGGTGGCTGACTTTCGCATCGAGATAGGCTTCTTCGATCGCTTCTCCTGTGCCTTTGCGCTTCAATCAACAACACCCGATGAGCAATGAATCAAAGACATCTGATGCGGGGCGCGAAACACCTCTTCCACAATACGAGAAGACGCAATCGGTGCCGTTCACTCTAAATCTCCAAGAAGATGCACGCAATCCTGGCCAGTTCCAGCTCGTCTTCAACCTGGGCCCGAAACAACAATCGTCGATCGGAGTACCTCTGACTTGTGCACCTAATCTTGCTGCGTCTACGACTCTACAAGATGGCTTGAAGTCTAGTGTCGAGAGCTCAGTTCCTCAAAAGACTAGTCCGCCAAGCACTCCTCTCCACGACAGGCAAGGCTGGGCCGACCTGGACAATGTGCCTCCCGAGTTTCTTAAAAAGGTCGTGCCAGACTGGAATGTGTCGTTTTCTCGTAGCGACTCAACAGCCTCTACTCAATCCAAACGACTTACGGACATCAAAGCTAGAATCAAGAAGAAAGGAAAGGGCTACGTCGTGCGCTTGCTGAAAGGGTCGACAGACTCAAACGAGATTGCGGAAGTGGATCTGGGCCAGCATATCGCTGCGAACCAGACATCTGAGACTCCAGAGCTTGACTCGGCGGCTCTGCCTGCGGAGCTGTACTCTCCCCCTTCAGCTGTTGCATCAAATACCGACAGTCTTCTGGGTCGGGACGATATCTTCGAGATCGGAAGTTCCAACACCTCAGGCATTGAACGGTCGCTGCCCACTGTGATCCCGCCAAGGAACCATCTGCCGCATCATAGTTTGGCCAGGACTTCGATTGCAGAGGATGGATTCAGTGATGCTGAGACACTGATACCAGACATTCGCTCGATACACGAGCGTGTGGATGAAGATCAGACTGATATAGAACCGTCATCACAGGCCCCATCGCTGTTTCCCACCCGCTCGGCTTCGGTCTCCAGCATCGTGAAGACGCCAACCCGCGGTCTGTCACTCGTTGGACCTGTGAGAAAGCGTGTCGAGAAGCGGACGCGTCCCCGAGTGAAGAGTCGTGCAGCGACTTTAGACCTCAAGCGATCGGACGCTCACAAATCCGTCAAGCGTCGCGTGGGACCGACAACTATCACACCCGATAGTCAAGTGGTAGACGATTTGGTGAACTCGACTAATCTACGCCAACACATCCGTCCGGTGTCTCGAAAGTCGAGTGGAACTGATCTAGCGTCCGATGGATATGCCACCTGGTCGCAACCGATGCGACACACGAGCGCGGCGAAGCCACGGCATCTTCGTCATGCATCAGCAGACGACCTACATATCTCTGCTAGACCCAAACATGGCTTACGATTGAATACCGACGTACCTCAGACCAAGTCAGCTCATGTGTCGCCAGCGACGCGCCGCAAGAGATCACCTAGGATACGGAAGCACGCATCATCCTCTTCTTCGTCAATAGATACCGAGGACGCCAATGCACTGCTATCACCCCCGTCGGCGGGAGCGAGTCGCGCAGATGAGCTCCGTGAAGCGCTAAGAAGAGCTTTAGATCAAATTGAGTCAGGGAATGAGGTTCTTGATGATAGATTCGAAAAGCCCGTAGTGCCCACCATTGTTGAGCCATCGATTGGCGATCATGTTGGCGAGATACCGCTACCTCCGGAAGCAGAGATACGGATGGCATCTCCTGAAGGTCGAAACACAACATTGAGGTACTGGGGTCTTGCATTAAGTGCCTTGTCAGACAAAGCACATGAAGGTTTCCGATTGCTTCGTGATACATTCGGTACTGAACCGCCCGTGCCGCGGGGGCATGTTCGTGTGCGATGGAATTGCGTCAGTAACTCAGCATACTCTTTCTCTGGACTATGCTAACAAGATGTAGTCATGCGGTGAGCCATTGTATGACGACTTTATCGAACAGCGACCCAATGCTGCCCGCCTTCTCGAAGCTTATCTCAATCGCCCAAGAGCTCATACACCACATAGCCCTACCAGCCAAAGCAGCACCGCCTCATCGATGGCCTCCATCTTTGACTCGTCGAGCAGAGCGTCCACATTGACCACACCGTCGTCGACGTACGGCGGGCCTAACTCTTGGACTAGAGGCAGCGACCCTTCCAAGTATAGCCCGTCCCGTACCGTCGCCAGCAACCCCTTTAGTGTCCGTATGCCGTCCTTCGTCCAAGAATCCTGGCTCTTGACCTGCGCGAACGAGGGCCGCCTGACACCAAAGATCGTCCATCTCGATGTCAACGAAGGGCGTGTGAGAAGCGACAAAGACCTCGCGCTCACGCTGCGAGAGCATTACGACCAGCTCAACCGCCGTTGGTTCAACTGGGCTCGTCTTCGCGGGCTGACGACCATCGAGTTTGTCCAATTCGAAGTCCATCGCAATCGCTTCGCGGATATACGTGCGACGCCGTCAATGCCGCCCAAGTCGGCTGCCTCTTCAGCATCGATCAGCGAGCCAGAGAAGTCTGCAGCGCCGTCTCAGCATCCGTACACCTTCGAGCCCAACGACCTCCTGCCGCCTGTTGGTAGCACGTATCTCCTCCATTTGTTCAAGCACCCGCAGGACTATGAGGGCGAGCTGATTACGTATCTTCGCAGTCCGAAGCGGAGGCAGCGGTTGGAGTTCGGTATGGGCTGGGGCGTTCATCTCGTAGAGGGGTTCCTTGCGCAGCGCGTGTGGGCAGTGACGATGGGTGTTTGCGGCTTGGGTAGTGCGGTGTTCGCGATTCTGTGGACAGTCAGGAAGGGCGACGTACAGGGTGCCTTTGGAGTTGCGCAATGGGTGTTGGGTATTGCTGTTTTGCTGGTTGGCGGTCTGCAGGCGTGGTTGGAGTAGCTGCTTACGTATACTTTTCAGTCAACGCGTGCCATACCACAACAAGCTTTACAGGATACAAAAAGAACACAACAAGCGCAACAGCAAGGTATAAAGGGCCGTAGGGTCTACATTGACGTCGTGGGTTGTAGATACTCACCCTCTATCGCTGTCGTATCCCTCAAAAGAGAAAGTTGCCCAGACCCTGAGCAAAAAAAGAGCCGATGTAGACATGATCTGGAACGTCTACACAAGCAAAAAATGATAGCTTCTCAAGGAATCGAACCTTGATCTACACAAGTAGGGCGCGCCACGATGGCATTTCAAGCAGGTCCGAAGTTACCTTCAATACACATACTATACAAATGACCTTGACGGAGAACCTGTCGGTCTGTGTCGTCATACCATTAGACCAAGAAGCCTGGTGTGTTTTGATGAAGAGCGAGCCGGCTCCATAATACATATAGAATAATTAGAGTTGTGTGGAAAACTGAAGACAACGTCGGTAAAAAAATGCACTGTCCTTCACCCCAAACAAGCCGCCAACGAAAATCACAACTGGAGCGGCACACCCACGCAAACGCTCTTGCCCTTCACCTTACCTTACGTACGTACTTGAATCTAGCAAAAAAAGATGATATACTTGGTCTCTGCTTGAGTCGAACAAGCGTCTCTCACAAACACTGCAAAGCACAGCTATCACCAGTCAAGTGACCGGGACACTGATGGTGCCAGCGTCAACTGACACTCTGTACTCACAGGAACTGTTGGTGAACGTGTTACCACTCCACTAAGAGACCCGGGTTGGGTTGTTTTGATGGAAGAAGAAGGGTTTACGCGGTATATGTGGGATAGTGAGGGTGACATCACCTCCTGGCTGAAGCGAGAGCAGCACGATGAGTGAGTGGGGAGGTACTTGAGTGGTTCTACAGTGACGGGGAGATCGTGATGATGGTGCCTGGAGCTGTACGCGGAGCTGTAATGCTGGTTGCTCAGCGCAGTGTTTTGGTGTTCTGAGATTGCTTTGAGATATGCGTGACATCATCACCTCGGGAACAACGAGATAATGGCGCCCCCAAGAGATCGTTGAAGGGCGCTACATCAACAGATGATTCAGAACAACCTACCCTGACGTCCGTATGAAGTTCTGCTGAGGGAAATTGGCACATGGAAGGTGGAGGCAAAGTAGTCCTCACAGCAATTAAAACATGAAAGAACGAGTGGAAAGACGCCAAACAGCTTCAGACAGAGTGACAGTATGAGATGGAATGAGAGACACGCACCGTGGTAGGCAAGACGGCAGGACAGATCCGTCACACCAACCTGCTGTGGATGTTCATCACGAGCTACGTTTGAGACATAGAGAAGAAGAAACAGCCTCAGGCCCACACCATATACATCGACAGCCTAAAAGGCAGAACGGTTAAAGACAGAGGTTGAAAGATGTTAAAGTCGACGGCGCCGCGCCTGACATGCAGTTGCACCGCCAGCCGTCCAAGAAGCGCCGCCCCCGAATACCCGACTTGATTAATATCGACGACGATGTCGTCAAACACGCCTGCCTCGATCTAGGCGCATCTCCGCTCACTACCATTGGGCGCAATATTGGCCGTTTCACGTCTGAAACCAGGCTGCACACGCGAAGTTCGGTGGTGGGCCCCAAGGATCGGTTGCGCTGTCAGGGGTGCATAACGGTTGCGCGCGCGACGTTGACGAGTCGACAACATCGGTGTGGATATTGTGCAGGATCGAAGGAAGCTTGGTGTTGCATGCGACAAATTTGGTCGGTTGGAGTGTCTCAGAGATGGGATGACATGATGAGGTCACGGCAGCTGGGTTCGGCAACCGGACCGTCTTACTGACGTACCTTTCAAGCCCGCGATCGAGAGCATGAACATCAACCCTACCGTTCATCAACACCACTTCTACCAACCCAGCACGATCGGATCTAGACATCTGACAGGCGCCACAAAATGGGGCGCTCTCGGCACCTCGTTTGACAGAAACAACTAAGCTCTTGGCGGCGCCAGTATGCAAGGGCGAATCCAGGAACACGCGGGATGCACGTTTCGCGCGGCCCCGCTGCACGTTATCGCTCGAACCCGAAACCACAACAACGCCGACCGGAACGATTCATGACGACGGATACGCTGCGTACGATGCATACCGGAGACCAAGAACTGGATTGTGGCAGGGCGCAGTGATTCTGGAACTGGTCCGGAGCCGTGGGATGGCTCTTGGCTGCAGGCAGGAAACGGCCTGCGCATCCTGACAATGTCGCTTGTCTCTCCGCAACAGGAAACATGGCGATTCAAACAGCACGGGATGCATATTCGTGCGCGCCCAGCATGAACCCACCATTCTGGGCTCTCATTTTGCGAGTCGCCCAGGATGTGGGTCAATGGATGCCGAGCATTTGTAGGAGCAGAGACTGAACTGAATAAATAGGGCACCTGGTACCTCATCCCTAGCACCATCGCTACAGCTTCAATCTTCGGTTCTATACCAGTCCCTTCTTTTCAACTCACATTCGTTCATCAAGTCCTTCACTGTGTGAAGCCGGCAGACACTCTTTCAACCACTTTCAAACTTTCGTCACTATCGAACCTATCAACTCCATTCTTTCGAAGAACTCCATCTACATCAGTCAACATGTACAAGACCGTTACCTCCCTCAGCGCCATCGCGGCTCTCGCTGCCACCGCCACCGCCCACGGCATTGTCAACGGCGTCACCATCGACGGTGTCTTCCAGCAGGGCTTCAGCCTCGACTACTACTACGCCAAGCAGAACGGCGGCCAGGTGCCAGAGCACATTGGCTGGTACGCCGAGAACCTCGACAACGGCTTCGTCGAGCCCAACTCCTTCGGCGATGCCGACATCATCTGCCACAAGGCCGCCAGCCCCGAGGGCAGCTCCGACAGCATGGCCAAGGTCGCCGCTGGTGGTACGGTTGAGTTCCACTGGAGCACCTGGCCCGAGAGCCACGTCGGCCCCGTCATCACCTACGTCGCTCCCTACACTGGCGACGTTACCGCCGTCAAGAAGGAGGAGCTCAAGTGGACCAAGATCGACGGTGTTGGCTACGAGAACGGCGAGTGGGCTGCCGTCAAGATGATTGGCCAGAACAACACCTGGCCCGTCACTGTCCCAGAGAGCCTTGCCGCTGGCAAGTACGTCTTCCGCCACGAGATCATCGCCCTCCACGGCGGTGGTGACGTTAACGGCGCTCAGAACTACCCTCAATGTAAGAATACCCCACTAATCACATGAAGAACCAATTTCTAATTGAATCTCCAGGCTTGAACATCGAGGTCACTGGCTCCGGAACTGAGACCCCAGAGGGCGTCATCGGCACTGAGCTTTACACTCCCACCGACCCCGGTATCCTCTTCAGCCCCTACGGCGCCAACATCGACTACACCGTCCCCGGTCCTCCTCTCTTCGGCTCCGGCGGCTCTGGCAGCGCTCCCAGCAATGGCACCACACCCACCAAGCCCAGCACTCCTTCCACTGCTCCCAGCGCCAGCAGCAGCCCCTCTGCACCCGCCGCCAGCCCTTCCACCCCCGCTGCTTCCGCCAGCCCCATCGCTACCCCCGAGGCCGAGCCTTCCACTGCTCCTTCCGCTACTCCCTCGGCTGCTCCTTCCACCGGCGGTGACGCCCTCCCCGAGAGCTTCACCATCGACACCTTCATCACCTGGTTGGAGGGCAAGGCCAGCGGCTCTGCCTCCAAGGCCCGCCGCCACGCTCGCTCTTTCTTGTAAGCGTTGAGCAAACACGCTGGGGATGATATGATTTGATGGATACCCTTCTTCTGAGAGAGACTACCTTTTGATGGTTCGTTCGTTGGATACGACGACTGTTTCGCTTCTTTTGTGTATATACACCCGTTTCTTGTAGCATAGCGCTTTGGTTATTTAACCGATGTTTACACTTCGATTCATCTACTTGAGAATTTGTGATGTCGATTGACCTTGTCCTTGCCTCTGATAGACCCTCTTGTATCCCCGAATGAGCCTTGCTCAATTCATTCAAGTGCATGGGAGTCAAGCAGATCCAGCGTCCCAGTGTATGCACTCAGCAACTCCTGCATCCTTGCCCGCATGCTGGTATATTCCTTGTCCGCCGATCTTGCGGACTCCAACGGCAACCTTTGAGTCGTCTAAACGGTGGGTGTATCTCGGGCGGGGTCAGGAACGGTTGGCAGCGTATACATCGGGAACAATCGAGTTCGTCTGACTTCGGGGTGGCAGAGCGGATTGCGGCGATGATGAGGGAGAGTATGCTCGTAGCACAGCACCCTGGTAGTCAAAACTCAGCGTGTAAAGGCATGGAGCGCGTGGAAGGACGTACGTAGCGTGCTTGGTGATAGCCTGGATGGTCGAGACGACTTGCACTGCGGTGAAGTCGACGTCTAGCTTCTTATTGATCAGTGAGTGGCCACGCGTAAAGTCCACGATAGCTCCTCGGTTGTTGTCGCGGCGGTTGTCGTGCTCGTTCTCCAAAGGGAAGTCACAGTTGTCCTGCCGTCCTTCATTCAACTGCGCTGGTCGCGTTGGATATCCAGCCAGAAGAGGCTGAGCATAACGAACTGCAGGCGCAGAAGCTGACTGGACAATACCTGGTTCAAGATGTGCGTGTCGCGGGATTTGATGGAAGCGGGTAGAGTGCTGGGAGTCGCAACATAGGCGCAAAATGAGCAGCATATCGACTATGATATCGCACTGCCTGAGCGTAGTAACATGCTGGTACAGATAAACAAAGGAAGACTCATAGGGAGAATGACATGGAGAATAGCACAGTCTTATCGATAAGGAGCCAGAGTTGCGAAGACATATATCATGAGCATGGCATAGCACTGAAGATGAGCAAAGGTCAAATCGAGTCAAGTCATATATAAGCGAAGTCAAAGCACACTGAAGTCAAAGCAAGAACAAATTCGAAAGTCACAGTCACAAAAGCCTTCCTCAAGGCAGTGCATAAAGCACTGCACTCAATGAGAGCCCACACTCTACCCCATCGCTGCGAAATGCGAAGAGGATTCGGTCTTAGCTCTTGCGAGCTAAGGTGAGGATCGCCGTATGCGAGGCGGAGGAAGCCTTACCGAGTCTGTACAGAAGCCGAGTTAGCAGATTCTTGGGGAAGTGCAGAAAGAAGAAAGCAAAAGCAGAAAGCAGAAAGCAGAAAGCAAAGCAGAAAGCAACTATCTAAAGAGGCCCGGCGGGAGAAGGTGAGTTGGTGGTTTGGGCAGGGGGATCGGCTGTTTATATAGTGCGAGGGAGAGCCGCCAAGAGCCTGAAAGCACGGAGCTTCTTAGTCATGCTTTCGGGGTCGTGCCCAGGTGCTGTCGGGGGAACACCGGGAGATTAAAGTCGTGGTGAGGGTGACTTTTGCAAAGGGAAGGAGCGGGGGAGTGATGTGGTTGGCTGGGAGCGGACGGGGAAGGTACGTGTTGACGGGTCAGTGCGGCAGCAGTTTTGATATGACGTACGAGCAGAGATAGACAGGCTACAGATTGCATTAATGGTGATATTGATTGGAAAGACGGCATGTTAAACTATGATATACTCGCGATGTGATTCTGGCCTACATGTTATGCCCTAGAACTGACGGTTCTTACGCTCCGCAGCACCTCCTTCAGGCGGTGCCAGGCGCTCCAAGTGCCTCCAAGCCAGCAGCTCCACCCACTTCTTGATGATCAGCTCCCAGTTCTCCTTGAGCTCATTGAAGGGCTTGTAGTTATCCAGTGCAGCTGCCAGCACTTCAGCCTCATGTTCCAAATCGATACCGTGCCGAGTGAGCTCGTTCCCGTAGTTCAACTGCGCGTACTCGTGAAGTAATCTATCAAGAAGGGAATGGAGGTCTTCTTCAAGCTCTAACGGGGTAGTCATTAGCTTAAACGTGCCTTTAATTTGAGCGAGGAGCCCGCAGACGAAGGGGTTGCAGGCGAAGCTGGCTAAGAGCGTGTTTGCGGCACGCGCAGTGTAGTGTCCAGCGACGCCGCCGAGGGCTACGGGGTCCAGGAGCTGGTCCTCGAACATAGTGTAGACGTGTTGTAAAATGACTTCAGCCTCCTCGCCTACGAGCGCGATCAGGTTGTTCATGACCTCCGGCTGCTCGCGAATCTTGTCGATGCGCTCCTGTTCGTAGAACTCGTTGTCAAGATGGAGGTTCTGCGCGAGGGGTGTAGGCTGCTCGAAGCCGACAATACGGCGGCATGACGGGTGTGGGCATCGTACGAATTGGTCGTTGACGGCGTGGAAAGTCTTGGTGAGGCAGTCGCGGCAGTGGAAGTCGTCGCTCTCGTGGCAGGGCAGGTCGTAAAGTGGGACGGTGGTTGACTTGCAGGATGCGCAGTTGTCGCCCGTAATACCCATGAGCTGGGGGGCTTCGATGGAGGGAGTGGCCATTGTGTTGCGGATTTCGTGTTGCGGGTTCGACGTGTTGGGCTCGGGTGTTGCGTTTGCGTCAAGATGGCAATGCTGGTCAAGTTCGGACTCGAGTGGATTTCTGAACCATCACAGGGAAAAATTTAGCATGGCCTTATAAATCTCACTTCCCTTGCTTCGATTCAGTGTCGACTTCGGCGTTGATAATGCGACAATGGATGAGACGGCCATTATGCAATCTTCACGACGTCTTTGTTGACTGAGGCCGACCGCCAGCTTACGACGAAAGAGCGTTAGGACAATATTGCCTAGAGAACATTGTGCGGAATATGACAAGAAGAAGCAACGTCGTCGCTGCGTTCAGAGGCTCTGACAAGGCTGCTGGCTGTTCTGGTCATTTCAATATTGGAGACGGCAACATGAGATACGCAGGTGCGAAAGCCGAGCAAATCAAGAATCGGAAGAAGTTGATAGGCAAGAATCATCGACGAAGAAGACAACGCGTTGTGTGGAGAGATAGAGTTGAGAACACAAACCGGATGATATGGTAGAAGTTGCGCGAGGCTACAGAAAGTCTCTACTAGACCGTAGAGGCCATTCGCCATGATTACCATAGTTTGCGGAATTATTAGAGATATAGAACTTGAGGTGGAATGCATGGAGTACGATGGCCGGCTGACGCTGTGCACGACGTGCGGAGGGCGATCACGTGGTTGATGGACAGTCTATCGCGTAGAATTAACTCCAATCGAGTCAACTGCGTGATTGGAGATGCCTGCCATAACGCG
Organism: Alternaria conjuncta; assembly: GCF_024043145.1. Taxonomy (NCBI): domain Eukaryota; kingdom Fungi; phylum Ascomycota; class Dothideomycetes; order Pleosporales; family Pleosporaceae; genus Alternaria; species Alternaria conjuncta. The sequence continues at coordinate 2,233,712 of NW_026250092.1, read as the reverse complement.
CGCTCTTTTCGAAGAGATGTGCGATGCGGATGAAGGTCTGATGTTGGCAACAAATTCCGCGGCTCCTCAGACCCCTGACATGGCAGCCGCGCTAAGATTGGACGAGATAAGTGCGTGACGCCATCGACCTCGGTGTCCGGCATAGCTCCGCGCAGCTGTCTCTTATCTCAACTTCCATCTTGCATGCCTCTGGCCAGGTGTGAAAGAATCCTCTTGTTTGTATATGCAGCTCCCGGCGAGCAATGAGAAGCCAGCGACAATGGCCGACGAAAGCACCCCGCTGATTCAGCGCGTCGATGTCCGACCCCATCGCGACCGATACCCACACCATCGCCTTCGATTCGTATGCACCACTCTGCTGAGCGCGACGATAATCGCTGGAGGGCTTGCTGCCGTCTTCCTTTTCGCCTTTGCGCCACCCACTCAAGACGAAGTAGCCCCTGCATCACGATTCTCGGCATCTTCCTTATCGACCTCACAAATACCCAACGGATGGGCGCGCAAGACGGCCCTGGACTTCGAAGGCCTCAAGGCGGCGCTCTTAGAAACACCCAGTGCTGAAAAGGCAGAAGAATGGAGCAGGTACTACACCAGCGGACCCCATCTCGCTGGAAAGAATCTTAGCCAGGCTCTATGGACCAGAGAAAGATGGCAGGAGTGGGGAGTCGAAAGCACCATTGTCGACTACGACGTCTACATCAACTACCCCAAGGGCCATCGATTGGCACTCATGGAGAAGATTGGCAACAAGGAAGACGCTGCTGAAAGCATGACAAAGCAAGAGTGGAAGGTCAAATACGAAGCGCGACTGGAAGAAGACGTCTTGGACGAGGACAAGTCCAGCCAGCTCGCAGATCGCGTGCCAACCTTCCACGGATACAGCGCCTCTGGCAACGTGACGGCGCCTTACGTATTCGTCAACTACGGAACGTACAGAGACTTTGAGGAGCTACAGGCGGCCAACGTCAGTTTGCAAGGCAAGATCGCATTGGCCAAGTACGGAGGCGTCTTCCGCGGTCTCAAGGTCAAGCGCGCGCAAGAGCTGGGCATGGTTGGTGTTGCCATGTACACCGACCCTGGCGATGATGGAGAGGTCACCGAAAAGAACGGCGTTGCGACATACCCCGATGGACCGGCCAGAGAACCCAGCAGCGTCCAGCGAGGAAGCGTTCAGTTCTTGAGTAAGTCGTTACCCATCATTCTGTCATGCCATGCTAACAATTTACAGGCTTCGCGCCAGGTGACCCTACCACTCCAGGCTATCCCTCGAAACCTGGCTGCCCTCGCCAGCCCGTCGACCACGCGATGCCACACATCCCATCTCTTCCCATCTCCTACCTCGACGCGCTTCCCCTCCTCAAAGCCCTCAATGGCCACGGTCCGAAAGCCTCATCCTTCAACGAGCACTGGCACGGCGGCGGTTTGGACTACAAGGGCGTGGAATACAACATTGGGCCTTCGCCAGACGACCTTGTGCTCAACCTGGTCAACGAGCAGGAGTACGTTACGACGCCCCTGTGGAATGTCATTGGAATCATCAACGGCACCATTCCCGACGAAGTCGTTGTTCTCGGCAACCACCGCGATGCTTGGATTGCTGGCGGCGCAGGAGATCCAAACAGCGGCAGCGCAGCGCTCAACGAGGTTATCAGGAGCTTTGGAGCTGCCATGGAGGCTGGCTGGAAGCCCATGAGAACAATCGTGTTCGCGAGCTGGGATGGAGAGGAGTACGGCTTGGTTGGCAGCACCGAGTGGGTCGAGGAGTACCTGCCCTGGCTCTCTGGTTCCACAGTCGCATATCTGAATGTCGACGTTGCCACAGCAGGCCCGAACTTCAAGCTCTCGGCGGCGCCCTTGATGAGCAGTGTGGTGGAGGAAGTCGGTAAGCTTGCTGTCATGCCCAGTTCATGAGTCTCAACTAATATATACCAGCTCGCATGGTCATGTCCCCGAACCAGACTGTCGCTGGCCAATCTGTCTACGACGTTTGGGACAAGCGCATTGAAACGATGGGCTCTGGCAGCGATTTCACCGCCTTCCAGGATTTCGCCGGCATTCCATGTATTGACATGGGCTTCGGCTTTGACGCCAAGTCAGCAGTCTACCACTATCACAGCAACTACGATTCCTTCGACTGGATGAAGAAGTACGGCGATCCGACCTTCGAATACCATGCCACCATCGCCAAGATGTGGGCACTCGTAGCAGCCAAGCTCGTCGAGACACCCATCCTCCAGCTGAATGCCACAGACTACGCGGTCGGCCTCCAGACCTACGTCGACGCCGTCAAACGAAAGGCCTTCGACGCTGGCCCCCCAAACAACGACTCCAGCGAAGTCTTCCAACCTCTCGATGAAGCCGTCTCCCACTTCCTCTTCGCGTCCATCCTCCACGACGCTACCGCCGCTGATCTCGCAGCGCAATACGAAAACATCGGCGACATTCCCTGGTGGCAGCCCTGGAAGAAGGTGCAACTATACCTCGCCATCCGCGGCATCAACACAAAGTACAAGTACCTAGAGAGGAAGTTCCTGTTCCCGGATGGTCTTGACGGCCGAAGCTGGTTCAAGCACGTCGTCTTCGCACCTGGGAAGTGGACGGGCTATTCTGGTGCCACGTTCCCTGGCATCGTTGAGGCGATTGAGGAGGAGAGTGAAGAGGGCGTTGAGAGGTGGGTTGGCATTGTTAGTAGGGCCATTGGTAGTGCTGCGGACTGGTTGGAGGAGTAGGAGTTGGAGTAGACATTCGCTTTATACCTTCTGTAAGTACGAATACAAGGATGCCAGGACCCTACATGCCGCTCATCATGCTGTGATACGAAGTTTGTAACACGGCGTGAGGCATACATGTGGCTTGGAGATGGGCAGCTGATAGGTGCGTAGGTAGGCTTTAGGTATACACATCACTGGCACGGAGGAGATCAAGATGGCATGATATGGCAAGGAGGACACGATCTATTTAATGTATTCAAGTCGTATGGCCTAGGGCCCAAAGTTTCCGCCCAAGGTCATCTTGTCCCCGAAGGGCAGCCAGCCGGCGAGGGCGCAGCAGGCGAGGACGCGGACGAGGGGCGCGAGGAGGGGGGCCAGGGGGGCTCTATGCTTCTGTTCACATGTTAGCAGTGTTCCAATGAGGTATAGTAGGAGTGTTGTTGATGAAGGAGAGTAGATATGAAGACACTCTGCTGATACAGCTCCAAATGCCGAACTACCAAAACAAGTGAAAGGAATATAACATACGCTGGAAGTTGGCCTCGCGCGCGAGGGTCACCTCGTAGGCGGGGAGGAAGACGGCCAGCGCGCGCCGGCAGAGGCGGATGGTGCGCCGAAGCGCCAGGTCTTCGTCGACACTCCACGTGCCGCACTGCACGTGCCGGCGGCGGGCGGCATGGGCGAACCTGAGCTAAAACTCCTATTAATACTGTATCCTCCTGGATATGATGTTGTATTGTAGAATAGAGCTGTGAATGTGTTGTAGCAGGTAGAAACTTACTTCGCGGCGGGCGAGGTGGATGCCCTCGGCGAGCTCGGAGGAGGAGACGGGCATGTTGGTGGTGATGATTTGGTTTGATTTCTATATATCTACGTTAGCTACATGTAACCAAATACTGCGAATTGAAGCTGAAATAGAAGGTTCAGAAGAATACATACGGATGTGGGTGTGTGTTTGGGTTAAGGAGCAAAAGTCAGTCAGAGACGCGGATTTGTACCTACCTACCTTGCTCCCCCTCCTCACCCTCACACATACGCTTTGGGAAGAGGAGCGGGGGAGCACTTTTCACCGTGAGAAGCGAGAAATTGCACGTCGCGCGGCGAGGAAACAGTGATGGTGCAGGTTTTCTCTTCCTTTGGATTTTCGTCCTTGGTGCGTTCAGTGCCACTTTAGCAGGCTCACCTTCACTTTTGCGGCACATGAGAATTGAGGAAGTTTGAAAGAGTTGCAATCTTGATATCTACGCGAAAAGAACCAGAAGATCTTGTAGGCTGTGGCGTACACAGCGAGTTTCATGCTGCGACCAAGTCCTTCACACAAGCCATCTACCGAATACACCCCAATTGAACTCCCTCACAAGCATCAAGTCCAGCTCCATGTCGTCCTCGCGCTCCATCATACCCCCAACAAACCCCCAGTATAACCGAAATGTAAGCCGCTACTATTGATGCCAAGACCATGATGAGGCTCAAGACACCCCTTGTAGCGCTCACCTCAACTGCCCATCTATGCTTGGAGAGCACGAGGATAAATGAGGTATCTTGATCTTGCGACACGGCCTACCACCGTTCTTATGGAAGAAGTACGATGGACTGTGAACGTGCCGCTGGGAAGTTGGACTACGATGAGCAGCCAGGGAATCTGTTCATTGTGAGTAAAGAGTGGCTGAAATGACGATATCAAATGGAAAGGTGACTTACCTGGCAGGTTAGCTATAACAAAGTTGATATTTAGCCACTAGTTTAAACCTGACCGAGTAGGTTGAGCTCAGTCATGTCTTACTACAAAGGGCAGATGTCGATCACTGTCGAGACCGCCATGTAACTTGCCATAGCAAGTACGGAAAGAACATGGCGGAGACTGTCGAGTGACACCAGAATTTCTTCGGCGCGTGGGTGTGCAGCAACGCCATGGGGAAGGCAGAAGCTACGTGCCCGTGCCGTGCTGATGTGCAAGTACCAGCTTGTGAGGACTGTACTGCTACGCATGCCGAAATGCCTGGTGGCTGATGTGCGTCCTGATCCTTCTCTTTCTGCCTTGTGTGCGCGAGCCGACGTGGCTGAGGTTGCATTCGAGGAGGACAGTGCGGAGGAATCGCGCGCGTTGGTAGTGGTGGCGCCGCCGTCGTAGGCGTGGAGAGACTGCTTGATATACATCTAATTAGCATGGTTCGATGAAATGTTTGCTTGGAGTGGAGGGAGCAGAGAGGCACCAGAGTGGTGACGTAGTTTCTTCAATGAAGAGTTCAGACTGTCAGATACCATTGTGGCGTCACCGCTATCTCATCATCTGCCGATTGCGAACGGGACAGGATGTAGACGTACCGTAGCTGAATCAATCGCGACGTTCGATGCAATTCGCGTTTTGAGGATGGCTTCCGTTCTCTACTTGATCTTTCAGATGTCAGTGAACTTCAACAGCGGAGAGCAGCAGAAAGAGGGGGGCATGTCTCGTCAGAAACGTGAACCAACGATTAGTACCCTCATGTTGAGAAGCAACCCTTGAACGATTCGGGAGTTGGGCGGTTGATCATCTTGCGAGAAAGTGGGAGGTGGATGCGCGCTTACGTACCTGATCTGACCGGTCAAGAAGCAGACGTTACTGAAGTTTTCAGCTGGGCGGGTCGTGTAAACTCACTGCGGTTCTGGGTAGCGGTTAGCAAATGCTCCTTGAGTAACAGAAGAGTGTGTGTGGAAAGTATCGGGGAACGTCAGCTGGAATGAGTACAATGTTGTCATCAATAAACTCAGACGCATTCGGTGGTATCATCATGGTATTGCTAGAGGATGAGGAGAGTTTGACTTACTGTTGTGGTTTCGTGTGCCATCGGAATGAGCAGCAAAAGGACGATTGAATTGCTCTCTTCGTCAGTCTAGACATGGTGACAAGTCAGCGGATGGCAATGGATACAAAAGACGGATGAGGAGGAATGATGGCGTCGCTCAGTTGAGAAGATGAGACAAATTCTTCTTTGAAGCTGCCCAAGAACTCAAAGCTCTACCTAGGTAAGGCTGAATTCCCGTGCGGGTTCTTCGAGATTTTTACACGATACATACGTTTGCATCATCGCGGTAGTGGGTGGGGGTATTTGGAGGGTACTTACCGGCATGAGATGCAACATCTGCGTTGGGACCTCTCTCATCGACTCCAGGGCTTGTCACTTAGGCGAAGAATGTAGACTTGATGGAACAAGACCTGACTGCAGTGAGGAAAGCCGCTCCAGATCTTCACATCGATGATGCTTTCGCGGACCACTGCATGTCGTATGAGAAGAGGAAGTGATGGGCGCCATGTCTAGATGCCACGGAAGGTCAGCGGATATCAGGGAGTAGGAACGAGACATGCGGAGAAAGAAGCCGACGTATCAAAGAAGATTAGTGCTGTCTCTTGGGACAGCTGCTTGAGAGCTCAAGGTTGTTATGCCGAGCTCCTTGCAGCGTTCCTCGACGGTAGTTCGAAGCTACACGAACGATACTAATTGGGTTGATATCATTGCAGGGGATGGTGAGGGTAGTGGGGAGACAGAGCTTACTGATACGAAATATGGAACGGTTGGCAACTGATCCTGTCGACGCGACTTGTCGCAAGGCCAGAGAAGGGTCGGGAGAGCGCAACGTCGCTGCTGCCAGCAAGGTGACAGTAAAGCATCCGGTCTGACAAGACGAATGCAACGGTAGTCTATCCTCTGGAACAGCGTGCTGAAAGCGGAGGACTGCGAAGAGACCAGTTAGCGAATGCCAAAAAGTCTGAGGTAGAATTGAATGGGACGAGCGATGTAATGGTTCAGACTGATCTGGAATCTTCAACATGTCCCCCTCCGGAGAAGCTTGAGAGGCTGCTGGAAGCGACCATCACCTAGCGACCAGATTATATAGGAGGGGAAGGATTGTGAATGGCAGAGAGATAATCATAAAAGTGTAACGAGCGAGCAGCGGAGGGGAACTTACCAATCCGAATGCGCACAAGGCACTCGTATTCTCCAATGTTCGGAAGCGGAGAAGATGGTAGTCTGAGCGGTAGTCCGACGCGACAGCCTGGCGTAGCTCGAGGTCGCCTCGAGAGAGCTTGCACAGAGGGTGTGGGACTAAAAATAGCTGTCAGCATACGATCTTCAAAAGATTTCCGGCGCAATGCGTGGGTATGCTGTCCATCAGAAAGCTAGTTCTATCATCAACTGCGAACCAGCCACAGAGTAGCGGTTCTACATGTCTCAAAAAGTGTAGGGTCTGCCAAAGGCAGGATCATCATCGGCGGCGGGGGTGAGCAAGAAGAGGGGAGGACATACAGAGAGTCAGTACCCAAGCGCCGAGAGGCAAAGTCTGAATGCCAGAAGCTGCTGACTGGAGGTGACGCGCCGCTGGTGTGCGTCGCGGTCGAGTGACTGTTGTCGCTCCCGTGCATGCGGGGGTTGACTCTGCCAGATCAAAGGACCAGGTAGCTATGGAAAAGAGTGACAAAGGTGCTGATAATGTAGAGTGGGTAGAAGAAGATGTAAGGGAGAATGGGATCATGGGGTGCGAGTGTGTTGTGAAAAAAAATGGTGAGTAGGTGGGTAAGGACAAAATTGATCAAGCTTGTTGACGTAGCGACGACAGCACTAAGGCCACGCGTGTTTGCCTGGAGGGAGATTACAAATTGCGCGTCCCCAAAAGTGAAGGAGACCAGAGGAGACGCACTAGCGGTGCAAAAGTCGACAGCATCATGTGCACTGCTAGCTTGATGAAGGTGAGCCGTGAAGGACTTGAACACAAATTGAGATTACGTGTTGCGTACATGGCGAGCTTACTCATGCGAGTACGCGCAATTGCGAGGTGACTTAGAGAATTCTAGGTCGAGGGACTCCCACGTTGCTGGGCTGGACCTATTGTGACTCGACTGGAATTTACATGCTGTATACATGGACCATATTGAAAGCTTCTGGCACAATAGCAATCCATATAGCTCTCTGCTGAAGGTCTGATATCTATTGTTCGAGTTTGTTGCTATTGACGTGTTGCGCGGGCCCCAGTCCTATATCTTCTCCTCGTTGCTGGACTTGACCGAACTCCAGAACCACCAACTCCTCATACCGTAAGTTTTGAATCCCAGTTATCTTTGAGATCGTGCTACGCTGCATGAGTATCATGATAATCAAGGCTGACAATTGCGACAGACTCAACAAAACCTCACCAACAACCCCAAAACCAACCCCACACCACCCAAACCATCACCATATCACAATGGACAACAAGTCAGCCTCCTATTCGCTGGCCCGGATGCACTGGTACTTGGGAGTCGCTGCGCGTGCGCGAGAGGAAGTTCCGGCCAACATGGGCCTGTCAAGGGTCGCGACCAACTTCGCGTACAACTACCTCCAAATGTACTTGAGGAGGATGAACGAGGAGGAGAAGGAGGAGCAAGAGAGGGAGCAGGTTGCTCGCGCTGAGGTAGAGGAGGCCAGGCGCCTGCAGAACGTGAGTGTTCCCATCTTTGTGTGCTTTTGGCTCGTCAATCCAAAGTTGTCACAATGCTGACTTTCTACTTCTAGTTCTGGAATCGTCTTCGTCCCGCCGCCCGCGACCGCGCCTTTCGCCGCGCCTTCCTCCGCACAAAGCTGCAAGGCCGCCGCCGTTAATTCGGCATATATGTTCTGAGAGATCTGGGTTCGGAGCATAGCGAGGGCGCTGGGGCGTTGGTGTAGATACACCACAATAAGACACGATTCTGCACTTTCTCCATCCAATTCTTGTAACATCCTGACGTGACTCAATCCATCGACGTGTTCCAGAGCTTCTGGCAAGATGTGATTTGCGAGCTACTGAGTACTTTGATACTACAAACAGCCCGCCAAAAAGCCACTTGCTGACGACGTGGTCGTTGCTGGGGAAGCCATATGATGTGAAGCAGCAATGTAACTCTCATGTCTCTTCCTCAAGTCACTGGCAAGCCAGATAACGCGATGAAAAGACATAAAGGGTATTCAAAAATTGAGTCTAGGACTGAACCCAAAGGCAGTCCCGGACCACAGATGGATGTAAGCTTCGGAAAAGTCCTCACTAGCTAGACATCGCGCAAGGCCGAGGCAGCGACTTGTTTGTTTCAAAAATTGGTGACGACAAAAGCAGTTTTCTGGCGAACAGAGACAGAGGCGGCAGCACTTGATGGACCCAGAAGCGCACGGACGTTGATCTGAGTGCGGCAACCTGGGCGGCTCGATACGTCACTGTAAATTTCCACGGCCAATGTCCCAGATTGCTCCCGAAGATAAGCCATCACAGAGACCCTTCAGACTATAACAACCGAGCGTCAAGTCACGTGAGCGCTGGGACGCCAAGCGACAGGCCAGTATATAAACCCCTCATCCCCCGTCCCTCCTACTCTCGCACCAGGTCAGCCTCATTTATCTTTTGCGAGTAGTCCGACCTGTTAAGGTTTGGCCCAGCTTCTCGCCTTGTGGCGGGCTGCTTGCTGTACGGATGGATTGAGGCGCCACACATTTTTGGAACCAGTCGGTGGGTCACTGGGCTTGCTCAACCCCACTGGCACCGTGTCGCCAGTATTACACTACCTCTGGCTGACGCGACTTTTTTCATTGAGTCTTCTCGCTTGCGAGTTGCTTGAGGAAGAAGTTCCTTCTCTCCATTTCATGATATCAGTCACTGACATTCTCTGATCTTTTGGCGTCAACTGCTGCTTTGTAAATGTAATAATACCAAGACTCACGAGGTATTGATTGCAATTGCGACAGTTCAAATTGGCAGGGATGACGAGATGACTTCGCGAAGCCTCGAAAGTGTCGTGTTGACAGCACTTCGTGGTGTTTGTTATGTTTACATGCAACGGTGACGTGCCCAGCACGCCGTGTCAACAACTTTGAGCTCACTGTCAACTTCGCATTACTTGATGATGTGCGCAAGCGTTGACGCGTACCGTTTTAATGTACTCAGGTCGCTACCGTTGCTGATGTCCTGAGCAGCAGCCCGCGCATCTGAGCCTCCAACAGATCGGCTGAACGACTTCTCCCCGCGATTGATCGATCATCTAAGAGAGGAGGGCATTTCGAGGGTTTCGCATCCAATTTTGAGACGACTTTGGGAACGGTGGGCGCGAATATGCCAGCTTTGCATCCAGATGGCCTGGCTGGTCCAGAACTGCGCGACCAAGGTAGCTACTCCGATTTGGAAAGGATTGAATTCAGAGTACAGCTTCGTCAGAGCATGCCAGAAGTACGAGCTTCGAACGTGTACTATGTGCGAATGTGCCCAGTATACCAGACCCTGGCGCAATGCGCTCGCGCCAGTCAGCCGCGCTAAGGCCCCTACCGCGGTCATGGTCTTGTCTAAGGTGCCATCATGCCAGACTTACGATAAGATCATTACAAATCGCATCTCAGAGATACAAAAGCCAACATGGAGCCCATAGCGAGTTCTATTATTCACGACGTCGTTGCCACGGTTGACGCGCGGATGGTGTTGGGATTCTTCAAATGACGTAGTTTGTCTTGACAGTCTCTGACAGCGGACTTCCGCACTCATTATGCTGATAAAGCAGCGATGAACGCAATTGAACTTCTCGAGTTTGAGCCAAATTCGGAGCTATCGAGTGCCTATGGCCTTGCACGACAACAGGTAGCACTGAACCAGCTTTTCTTAAAGAAAAGGTCTCTCACAGTCGCACAAGCACCATGGCATACAAGGATCAACAAGCTTGTTGGGACTGAGTGGTATTGGAGCATATTGTCTATCTGAAGGCACTCCGGCTATGCCCATCGGAGCAGGCACCGCAACCCCTATTCCGCACGATGTTGTCTTGCCATTCAACCTCCGCCACAAGACACCATGTCTGGATGCCCACTGTAGCAGGCCATCTCCTTGCGCAACTTTGCCCAACCGTGAACCGTTGTTTCCCTGAACTACACCGACCCGAGGTATGGCAACGAATGATCGCGGAGGGGACATGTTGTCGAGGTCGAGTGCGAATGGGGACGTCGACAACGCGGGAGGGCGACATAGATCCTAGAGCTCATGCAGTTATCCGACAGTATATAGCCAAGAGAATACGTACTTACCTCTTGTTGATATTGGAGACGCTCGACCAGTATCACGAGCTTCATTTGGTTTCGCCTCGAAAGGTTACTTATCTTTGGCGGCACTCAACGCCATAAGCTTTGCCAAAGTCCCAACTATCCGCTTGCACAGATAGCCGCATCGGCATACCACTGTCCTCACCTAGCGCGCAGTCAATTAAGACCAGTTGCCTAGCAAGTATACCGTCCTCGTACCCAGCAACAGGCATTGAAGACGGTATGGGTAGCCTAAGCCAATGGGGGAGACCCGTTACAGGTACGTGAATGGGTGGTAGGGGCGGTTCTTCTTCATCGTCGTTGTCATCCTCCTCTTCCTCTTTCCTCCCGCGGCATACGAGCCTACCGGGAGTAGACCGTCCTCCAGGCCAGATCGATGCGGGCACGGACTTCCTCCTGAGAAGACATTAGTTCACCGGTTAAATGCTCAATCAGACTCGAAGAACTTACTTGGCTCAGTGACATGAGCCACTCCATGTTCTGGACCTCGCGCTCCAAGGCGAGATCGATCTCGATACCCAGGAGAATGAGGCTGCGCTCAAAGCTCCGCTTCACGATGCGGGCCGTGCGGAGCTCCAGCCAGTTCCACCTGGGCGAGACGGCCAGTCGGGCGATCTTCGCGTCGTTGTTGCGGATGTCCCGCTCAAGCTCGTCACGCTCCGCAAAGAGCGTGGAGGAGAGGCGGGGACGGACGATGGGGGCAGGGGCAGTGGTGGTCATGTTGTGTGTAGTGGTGGTGATGTGTGTGGTGGTGGTAGTGGTGACTAAAGACTTCTGTAAGCTACTTAATCTCAAAGTGATCAAAAAGAAGAGGATACTCACTTTTGGTATGGAGTGTGTTGGTTGGGGAGCTGTCTTCGACGCGGAGAAGTTATCAAGGCCAAACGCCGCGAGCGCAGCACGTGCCCTGCGCGTATAAATCTGCTCCTCACCAGGCTGCCTTCCTCCCCGGTCACCTCCACTACACCAAGTCACGTCGAGCTTTTTTCTCACCCCAAGTGACCACGACGGCCAGCGGCAAGCGCTACAATACTACACAATACCAAGCTGAGTCTCCCCTTCCTGCCCCCTTCATCTACACGCTGTAGCGTCATCGCTACTTGCAAGCGTCCCGAGATGACAGTTGTAGTTGCTGAAGGAAATCCCTAATGATCAACTAAACACTTGGATACCTGAGGGCGCTTCACTCCACTCCTCTACCCCCTCCTCTCATGATCACGGTTAACGCCTCTAGTCCCCCCATGCGACACTCTGCTGTCGCACTCTCGCCTTGGGCGCTCGACTCCGACACTGTCTCTTTCCAAGGATCTCAACGAGCTAAGTCTTCCCCATCCCCTTCCCAATCCTTGCACACTGGAGGGCTTTCGACCGACACTGTGATGACAAACCACTGTTGTTTTCAACGCTCAGTCTTGGGGCATTCCTCCTGACGATGCGGAAAAAAACCGAGCCTTGTCTGACAGTGTCAATTTCCTTACTCGCTCGCAACTCAGTAGAACTTTTTTAACTCAGCACAGGTCTTCTTCAACGACAACAACAATGTCTGAAAGATGGTTGCGCATGGATAAAGGCGGAAGAACAAGGATGGCATTGCGATGGTGGGACAAAGAACGGCAATATCCAAATGAGCCTGAGATCTCAATTCTCAGGTTCAATGGTAGATCGCCTAGATTGAAGTGACAGCTGAAACGACGCGTGATCTGACTTCTTCAATCGTCAGATCCAGTCGATAGTTGCCTACATTTTCCACTGTAACTTCTCCAAGTCAATCTCGAGCTTTGTGCTCGTGCTCTCGTATGTAGTTCAAATTACAGCATATTTCCATATGATACATATCTTACAGCCAAGCATCTTGACCTTATCGTATGCGGTGACTCATGCGCAGCCTTGATGCTGGGTTTGTTGGTGGCCTTCAAGCGAGTAGCAGCCGACCTTGATGTTTCTCAATGACGTCATTGTTTATCTGAGAACTTGAGTTCATCACCGTGGACATCACTGCGCATCGTGGAACAAGTCGCGAGAGCGACACATGGCAAAATTGAAGTGAGCAGCAACATTGATTGTATATCTACATGCGCCACTACGTGAACCGCGTTACCTGCGCATCGCACCAAGTATTCTATACCGTACGAAGTGCCCCAAATCATCTAAGCACATGCGGCTCATCATCTGATGACTGCAAGCGAATCGCCCTTGTGACTCCCATGTCTGGCACGGGCACAGTCATTCCGTTCATGTGGTCGGCCGAAGATGTCTCGTTGACAGAAGCGGCGCCGTGGGCATAAGGGTGGAGAAGTCCGCCGCTGCAGAAAAGTCGGGTTGGTAAGGGCCTTGTTTCGCGCTGTAAATGTCGCCGTAGGTATCATGCGCTATCGAAGTACAAAAGACTCTGGATGTCGATGAGAGATTTCGCAAACAGATCACGCAACTCGCGATCGAAGCATCTATGGCAAGCTGCCCGTGCCGCATCGAGGAAGACGTTCGTGCTGAAGTTTGCGCCGAGGGTGGGGCGGAAGGCATCATCCGATCACGCTTGAGCACATGTCCGAACATCAGCTTTCCGACGACATGTCTTTGCCTTCCCGCAACACCAACGTCTCGCCAACACCCAATCATTCAGCCACCCAGTATATGCAACAGTCAGCTCGTCGCGAAGCCTCGTAGATTGTGTAGGATTGATTTGCTGACAGACGCGCGCGCGCAATGCGAAGGGAGAGGTCGAGACTGGTCGTGTCGTGACTGCTGTCGAAGCTCGCTAGCAGAGGGGAGCAGAATCGCCGCGTAGTGATGTGAATGAGGTTGTCGCGGTTTGCTGTAAGCATCGAGGTTCGAAGGTTTGGAGCAAATGATGCTCAAGTCGAGATGAGTTGGCGTGATTTGGGGCTTGGTGGAAGCTGGAGGTGATACCTGACCTTTGTCTTCGGCTCACGAACGTCAACAGGACGTCGCGGCAGTTGAGGGCTCTTAGCACCGGTGGAAAAGTCCGGTGAGCGACCGACCCTACGCCACGGGGGCCCTCCTCTCGGTCGTACTCCCAGGCAAGCAAGCCCTGCTTCCCATCTCCATACGAGGACACGATCTACCCAGTTTGGGAGACCGAACGACGCTGTCAGATGTTTGCGAGGAACTTACATTGCCCGGGAGCGAGTTAGTATTGGCCTTGCCATTCCTCAAAGATCTGCCAGTCTGCGTTCCGGCCCAATGGGCGTACAACTTGATGCAGCATCTCCCCGGGCTGTCGCTGCAAGCGGACTTGGTCTTGAATAGTGAGTTCCGTCTCTCTATCCAAGACATATTCATCCCAGGGAGTGAGAACCGCCCATTCAGGGCCAAACTGGATCCCAGTTGGATCGAACACAAAGGTCTTCTTGTTCTCCAGGGTGATCTTGAAAGCGCAGTGGAGGAGGTTTCCCACTTGCTCGCCCATGTCGTATTTGAGCTCTTCAATATTCGCGATCCAGTCGTGCTTTTGGAGCCCAAATTCCAGATCGGCTTCCAACTCCACCAGGCTCATCTCACACCATAGCGCTAACAGATTTGCCCTCTGCCAAAGGGCATCCTCAGACGCCGTCGCCTCTCCACTCAGTGAGGGTAGAGGCTTGCCCTGGGCACCCCACCTCCCCCGTTGCTTGTGCTCGAGTTTCTGCTGGAGCTCACAGCACCATCGACCGAGGATCGCCTCGTAACTGCTGGCTCGTTCGTCGTGGGCTGCACAAAAGCCCGTTCTGTCGTCGGGAATGACTTGCGCGCAGGTTCGACAACGGGTGCCGCTGAAGAGGAAGGTGCTCGTGGGCGAAAGATTCGAAACGATAGCCATCGTGGTGTTTGATGGGTAGTTGGATAAGTGTTATGATGCCAAAAAAGATGTTGGTCAAGATTCAGCTTTGAGGCGCGGCAAGATGTGAGCTTGAACAGCTGCTATTGTCCATAGTAGACAGTCGTATTCCCCTCGAAATTCTGAATAGAACCCGTAATACTCACGCTCACTACGAGTCCGCACTTCTAACTGCCTCTCACTCAGGCTATTGTCTGCCATATCTGGAAACATGGATCCTGACAGGTCCAATCACAGCGGGAGTGGACAACGTCATACGACTAAGATAGGCTGATTAAGTATGCGTTGATATGGCTAGGAGTTGTACGCGTAGATAGAGCTGTGCAACATTACACGTCGTATGCTAATGTACCAGTCCTGGTCTTCTGCCAGAAGATGCAGCGACGTATAACTTCATGCTGTAGGTGGCAAGCATACTGGACTGCCGGAGTTCTGTCGTGGGTAGCTTGTACGTATCCTCCTCAGCGAGGTTGGTTGCACGTACGATTAGTAGGTTTTGGTGTTCTGCTTGGTGAAGACACAGGCCAGATGAAGTTGGGTGAGTCGCTACATCCACGCTAGGATGCTCAATACCGCCCTTCTACACAAACTACGTTCCATGTCAACCTGGGCGTTCCGCCTCGCATCAAATCACAAGACTTTGTTCACTTTCCATCGTACTCGGTGTGCAATTTTACGCAACGCCGTCGCCGTCGCGCCGCCCGACGATGCGTTTATCCCGCCGACGAAAAGCCGTCAACACGCCTGACGCCCGCCACGAGCTACCATACCTTTCAATCAGCACGGAACGGACCCGGATTGAAGATTCAAACATGAAGAAACGTCAGGCGGGTCGCAGCGTCATTGAAAACGAATGCCGCGCCTGGAATCTTACGTCGCGCATGCGGCAATGGACATAGCGGGACATGGTAACCGCCACCACACTACGATACGACGAATCGCGTACCCGCCCTATGAAAGGCTTCTTGGGGGACAGTTTGCGCTTTTCCAAAAGAAAATCGGAGTCGTGATGGTGGAGCTACACGCCGTCGCGGTAATCTTGGGGCCAAGGGCAGAACACAACGCCAACCACAACTTCACAATACGACCAGTCGTACAGCCATTTTATACCCAAGCGTATTACGACTCAATTCCGCTTTTCAGAATTTAAATCGGATCACATGCGGTTGAGTTATGCCCCGTCGCGAAAACCCACTTTTGTAGTCAGGGTCTCACGAAGGCCCTACAACATCCAGTGGAGCTGTGAGGGCTGACATGAGCTTCTGAACACCAAAGGAACGATAAGCGAGGTAGTCTGGTCGCTTCGCAGTACGGTGGCAGACGGCGCGCTGGCTGTCTTCTGTGGCTCCAGGCCGTCAAGCACAGGTTGGTAAGCAACAAGGCCGTACGACCTTGTGCAGACTTTCACTGACATCAAGTACCTAGCCAGATGGTCACTGCGGATGCGCGAGACCGTAGGCCGTCGCTCCGCCTGCATTTCGCTGTCCGAGCCCTCAGGCCAGCATTCCACATCGACGAGACGTCCGACTACTGCCTCACGAGCGCGCCCCTTACGAACCCGAACGATCGATGCGAACCTACTTGAGCTACGAGGGTGGCACCATGGTTGAGCGAGGTACAATCTATACGGTCTTGACGGCATCGGGATGAGGAGCGAGATCCAAGGGCTACGCTCGCGTTCGACGAACACAAGGATCACGTCTACAAGCGGATTCGTATCACAGGGCAAATGGTTACGTCGAAGAAGGATGAAGCGGGAGAGGTGCAGATGCGAGTCTGGGAATGAGGGAAGGATAAAGGAGAAGGGTGGAGGTTGGTGACAGGGGCTATGAGCGAGAAGGGGTATGAGCGAGCAGAATGGCATGCGTCAAGAACGACGACGATGACGACAAAGGAGGTAAGCGTCAGAGCTGGGCAAAGGCCGTTGGAGGGGGAGAAGGGAGGGGTCTGCGAAAGAGTACAACTGACATAGCCAGGAAGCCACGAAGAGCCGCAGCTCACGTCGAGACGAAGCCATCCCACCACACTCTTTACATCCTCACCGCGACCATCATGTCCCTCCTACCTCGCACGCTCTCCCACCTACCAAACCACACGCCGCCGCCCCTCGACCCGCCACCCCAACTCCGCAAAGTCAAAACCTACACGGCGCGGACACAGCAACTCCAAACAACCCCGCCCCATAACACACGAGCAATCCCAGGGCCTCAGCGAGGAGTAGGAAGGTGCGGCTATGCGGCAACAAGACTTCTGATGCTGAAGCTTGTGAAGGGAGGTAAGGCGAGTGTCTGAACACTTTTCGGGATCGGCTGGGGGAGTGTGGGGCCAGGACATAACTATGAGGGGTGATGATGTGTAGAGTGGAGAGCAGAAAAGCATGGAAAGCTGGTGGGTTGCGATGGAGGGGTTCGGATAGGAGAGAGGATGGGAGACTTGGGGACAGTGGGATAGGGGTGTGCTAGGAGGGGAAAGCAGAAGTGGAATACACGGCGCCATCGGCGACCGGCCTCGCAAAGGGCAGAAGAACTGAATGTGCTGGATGGCATGAACGCAGTGGATAGGGGCGAAAAGGGAATAAGCAGGGCGCTGGGAGACTAAGCTCAGTCGAAGGTATGAGAAGACACTGCGAGGATGTGAGGGAGTGATGTATGCAACAGAATCGGAAGAGAAGGCAGTCGAAGAGTCAAGGGCGTTATACTTTGGCATGCTGAGAAGCAGGGTAGGGGGCTGAGAAGGAGGAGGATGAAGCATCCCGAACATAGGCCTGGTAGTCATAGGGGTTTGTGCGGCCGCAAGAGCAGCGACTCGCGGCATATCGTCAAGCTTGGAGGAGCATGAGCTGGAGCGTTAGTCATATCTGCGGTTAGCATGGAATGAAGACTTCTTGAGTCGATCGATCAAAATGGCTGTGAGCTCAGGCATCCCATATACCGTGTCTCGAGCTGGGGAAAACCGTAGCATCAAGATGATGCCGGACACACTTCACATCAAATCATATGCATTTCTCCCGACCTCGCAGACTCTCAAGATAGCACGATAGGCTTGGCCAGATAGCTGAATCTTGGAAGTGCAAAACGAAATCATGAACAGGCCAGTGACCATGCCCAGTGATTACGCCTACTTTGCCAAACATATCTCGCTGTCGTGGTTCTGTCGTTCTTGCTTATGGGTTGCAATCTTCAGGTGCTCCATGGTGAGGCTCTTTGGCGACAGTCCAGCAATAGCGGAACGTCTTTGAAGGCATGCACATCTTCAGTCATGTGCAAGTCTGCGAAAGGGGCTGGAAATCCCACTTTTCAGCAAATGCAACTGTTGTGGTTGCTCCGCCATCTTGTCACACACAAGTTGCTTGGACGGACTTAGGGCAATTGCGGAGTTGGAGACCGCCCCGTCTTGAACATCAGGAGCGCGGGTGCAGTGGCTTGCCCGCGGTCATATCACTTTCTCCATGCACACAGCTTGTACTGCATTGCAGCCGCCGTCTCGTCAAGCTACACTGCAGCAGCTGCGTGTGCTTCCAGAGCAGACAAAGCTGGGCCCTGAGACCTTGCTGTCGCCATCCGGATGTCCTCAGAATGTTTGCCACAGCAAACTCAGCACTGCATCGCCTTGTGCGACCGTCTGAGGCCAATCTTGACAATCTGCTGGAGCAGAAGCTCCTAACGAGGGTCACCGTCGACGGCGCCTCCTTCTCCTTCCTATCGCGCTCCTTCTGCGAGGCCGTCTCTCATTTGTTGTGGTCCGTGCGCAGGTAGCGGGTGAGTTCGCCTCAAGGTGAGACTTGTTGACCGTCTTCCACCACCCCACCACCGACTTCATCACACTCCCCAATGCCGCGATTCTTGCTGTGCTTCCCCTTCTTCATCCTCTTGATCCCCTCGTGTCATCCTCGGACAACTCCTGACACCACATCGGCGATGCTTTCGAGCTTGCCGCGGGGTAGGACGACGACTCTGGGTCGGACATTGCTTTCTTTCCCGCTTCGGCGACGAGGAGGCGACATTCTCTGGTGCTCGACGCACCCAAGGCATCGCAGTAAGTGCTCACTCCGATCCTGATTGCTCGCCGTTGACGCCGCCGCCTTCGCCGGCTTGGTGTCGACCGATGCAGCTACTCAGCCCCTCCTCTGCCACCGCTATACCAGCTGCTGATGGCTATGCCTGACCACTGCTGACAACATCGCTAGTCAAGACTTCATTCCAGGATTGTCGCCACTGGCTGAACACCTGAGCCTGTACGGACGAACGCCGACTACCACACTCACTTCTCGTCCTTACAGAAGGTTCGTACAGGCCAGGTGTTCAGCCCGGCACCTCTCACAAACTGCCTCTCTTGGCTAGAGCAGTAAGTAGTACCCCGCCTACCTCTTGTGAGCATCGCTGATTGACACGTCGGTAGAGGCAGTCGCCTGCTCGAAAAGCCTTGGTAGCCTTGTCACTGCCGGCTGGACATCTGGGCCTGTACGGACGAACGCCGACCACCACACTCACTTCTCGTCCTTACAAAATATTCGCACAGGCCAGGTGTTCAGCCCGGCACGTCTTGCAAAACGTTTTCCTCAGTTGGTAAGTCGAAGTCCCGATGCCGTCCATGGTAGACCTGCTTGTGCAACGCCGTGCTAATGTATGAGTGCTCAGGCACAACAGCGAACATACACGCCTTGCTCCGTCGACACGGAGGAAGTCGCCTCTGGTGATAGTCGCCAGCTATCACTGGGGGCGCAAGGAGTTTTCAAGACGACAATAATCCGATCGTCATATCTCCACTGCCGCCAGTCGCGGAATTCGGCGTTCGGCACAGCGAAATGATGGCGCACGGCGGCGTTCATGCTCAGTAAGTCCAACCCATCTTCAAGGTCTTCGGGTCATGCTAATCGCTCCAGAAGTCATCAAACAGGTGCTGAAGCTGTTCGCCGCCGGTGCCCATCTGGGACGTCGCCTTGACGGTGCCGCTACTCGCCGCGGGCGCATACATCGGCCATCGACACAGTAAGTCGCCGAAGTCCTGGCGCACCTCGTCCATAGGCCAGCGTTATGTGCCCTAGGCCATGCGCTGTAAGTCGTCGAAGTCCTTAAGTCGCTGAAGTCCTAGCGCACCTCGTCCATAGGCCAGCGTTCGAATGCGCTGCGAACAAGCCATTCACAGTAAGTCGCCGAAGTCCTGGCGCACCTCGTCCATAGGCCAGCGTTATGTGCTCTCAGCCATGCGCTGTAAGTCGCTGAAGTCCTAGCGCACCTCGTCCATAGGCCAGCGTTCGAATGCGCTGCGAAAAAGCCATTCGCCGACCCCCGCCAACATGTGCACCAAGGTCGTACACAAATAGGGCTGCGGCCACGAGATTGCTGAGAAGGCAGGATGATGTAGTTCTCCCAGACGTGGCCGCTGCCAATCTCGTGGCCGCTCCCAATCTCACCCGGCAGCATGACACAGCAACAGCAGCACCACGATGGCAGCCAGCAGCAGCAGCAGCAGCACTCGCATCACCAGCATCAGCACCCAAGTCGCCGAAGTCCCGGCGCATTGCCATCCATGGGCACAAGTCGTCGAAGTCCCGGCGCATCGCCATCCATGGGCACAAGTCGCCAAAGTCCCGGCGCATCGCCATCTATGGGCACCAAGGTCGTACACAAACATCACTCTTTCGCTCCTTCCTCTCCAGATGGAATGTATGTTCGTCTGGACTCAGCCATTCGCCATCTACGGCGTGGACGGTGCCTTTGACCCTTCCTTCGACCCGAACAGACAAACCTACAACTTCTCCCAGACGTGGCCGCTCCCAATCTCACCCACCACTAAGTCGCCGAAGTCCCGGCGCATTCCGTCTATGGGCCAGCGTTATGTGCTTTCAGCCATGCGCTGTAAGTCGCCAAAGTCCCGGTGCAATACCACCTATGGGCATCTTCTTCCACGGAGCCACTTGGACTTTACGCACTTTAATCATCGGCGACCATTTCGATTCTTCAGCGAGACTGAAAGCGGCCATAGACGGGTCGAGCAGCGTTCGAAACTGCCTACGTCTGCAATAACACGATGACCGAGTCGGTCAAACCCAAGGGTCGAAATCGATTTCCATATCCCAATATGGCAGGAGTAGGAGCAAGAGTGGGAGACTATCAGTGCAAACCGATTTTGACCGAAACATCACGGTCAACATGCATGCCTGGATGGCGGTCTCCAGAGCCGTATCCAGGAGTAGGGCTGGTGCCCAAGCCCAGCGCTGGAACTTATACTCACACCCCTTTTCTGATCATCATTTGCCCATCTCTTCGTTGGTAACTCCAGCGGAGAGCACAACGATCAGCTACTGATCGATGGAAAGAAGAGAGGAGAGACGTACAAGCAGCTGCTCCTATTTCTGAGCTGGTATGAGAACAGCGCGCGTGTTCCCATGATCATCAACGGGCCCAACATTGCGCCCAAGAAGGTCAAGGAGTCGGTGTCTCCGGCCTGCGAGCCTTGTGCTCAGTTCGCAGCGGGTGGAGCTTGACAGCTCTCCTTCGAGCATCGTGATTCCCACACGATGGCAAACGACGCGAATAGGCTCCGGCCTGAGAGCCTTGTGCTCGCTTCACAGCGCGCAGTGCTTGACAGCCCTCCCGGGCACAGTCGCAGCCCGAGCAGACTCGGACTCATCGCTGTGGACTACCAGCAGCGATGAGTCTGAGGCGCCCATGACGCCAATGACGGAGGTGGTGCGGGTAGTTACCGCAACTCGCGTACATGGATGTCCCCGGATGCACTGCTGCGCGCGCAGCAAGTCGCCGAAGTCCCGGTGCAACACCAGCTATGGGCCGCCCTGCAACAGCATGGGTGAAGTCGTCGATAAGCCGCTTCTTCAACAGATGGACTTTTTTTGTTGATGAACCTTTTCTGTTGTGGTCTTATGATTCATCTGCATCGAGTTAGACAGACCCCAGCCTTCCCGAGGCACCCGAATTGGCCGACCGACCATCTTCCATGGCCGCAGCAGCGTTCCTAGGAGTCGCATGGTCTATCTGCATCGAGCTTAACATCCGCCTGCTGTACAGAGCCACACGTCTCAGCCTATACTTCTGGAGCTGCTTACTCTGCAGTTGGGGGCTGGTAGTCCACGGCATCTCGATCGTCCTAGCCAACTTCACCAAATCGACTAAGATATGGCGATCTTGAAGTCTGGGAGCACTGCGTCGGAGGCAGGCGCGTCAAGAACATCCCCACCATCGCCGACGACCTCGCCAACCATATCATCGTCATCTGTCTTGGCTGAGGGCATTGTTCCCTCCGAATGTCGATGCCACGTTGGCGACACTACTTTGAATCTTGAACACTTCTTCTCGGACCCGTCTACTGAAGCGGAGCTCACACGGGTGTCGGAGAAGGTGCGGGAGCGTACAGTGATGACGGACCAGGATCTCATGTCCAAGATCAAGGTCACAGGACTGATCGCACTGAGGAAGAACGGCTGGGTCATGTGAAAGCAAAGATCTGATCGGGCGCACCAAACCAACCCGATAAAGACTTCATGGACGGGCGCATCAAACAAACCAGCGACCTCGAAGTGTGGGAGCACTGCGTCGGAGGCAGGCGCGTCAGCCGGCCTGCCTAAGTACTTCCAAAGTCTTGAACTTCTCGGCAACAGTCGTCGCGTCACTCGAGACAATCTCCGCAATCTGATTGGATCGCCAACATATGCGAGGACTGCGTCCGCTCGTCCTGCATCATCCTCTTCACCACTGCCGAACCTCTTTGTTAATGCCGCGATCATCGCGGTCGAGGCCCGCTTCAAAGAAGCCAGCGACCTTGAAGTGTGGGAGCACTGCGTCGGAGGTAGGCGCGTCAGCCGCCCTGCCTTCAACGCGCTCATGCTCTGGTCGAAGTAGGCTTCTCTCATGGCCCCAAGCTCCAAGACAAGATAGCATTCGTGGTAAGGCGCGCTCATGCCTTATGCACACCATGAACGCTCAACCCCTACCCCGAAGTCGACTATGCCATCAAGTCTACGCGAACCGCGAGGACTGCAACAACAAGTTGGATATTCGACGCTACGAGCGCGCCGAGAAGGGCTCTCGTGGTGCGACGGTCTTGAGACGGCGAGGTGACCGCCAATATCGACGCGGACCCAGCCAAGCTGAAGTACACGGTCGACATCATCTACGCGAGTGCCATGGAAGACAGGAACTGGGTATATGTCGCAGTCAAGCTGCTGAACTATCTCTGCCTTCTCATCCCAGCAACACTGGCCGACCCAAACGTACTCCCCGATGGGCTCCTCATGAAGACATGCGTTGGTCGTGCTACCGTCGACAAGGGCGTTGCCTTCGAGGTCTGCGCAGAGAACATCTGCTTTGGCTCGATCTCGCATGAAGCGCATTGGGTTCATCTCCGACTTCTACCGTTTGGAATTGTTGGATAGTTGGATTCGTAATGCGAAATGAATAGATAGTGAGCCTCCAGCCTATACCATCCCAGAGTAAAACAATGCTGACGTCTTCCAGGAATTAATAAAGTTTAAAAGAGTCGTCTGGTTCTTTTTCTTTGCGTGATGTCGATTCGGGCTGCGACGGCAACAGCCGACGTCGACGGTGCTGGTGATGCTAACGCTTAGCTGTTTCTTGCAGCTTCGAAGCTGATGAGCATCGCGTACGTGAAGATGCGACTTCCATGGCAGATTCCAGATGGTAAGTCGAGAGCTCTGATATGCTCTTTTGCAAGGCTAACGATTCCGTAGTCGATTTGTCGCTGTCCAGGTCTCACTGTCGATGGCTCCGCGCCGGTATCTCGCTGTCGGATGTCTCGCTGGCGATACCCTGCAGTTGATATTTCGCTGGCGAAGTCACAATGCATCACTGTACAGCCTTGTCGGTCATTGCTCCGGTAGACTGCACGTCAACCGCCATACCATGCGGCCTGGTCAAGCCTGCTCGACACACTAGCCATGGAGGCTGAGTATGCCACACCACATGCTTCATCGACAGCGAGATCGAACAAGCGCTGCGGGCTTGACCCACGCCTGCGCCGATGAGCAATGAACCTTTGGGTGCTCCGATGGCATGCCCATAGTGTCCGTCTCTTGCTGGTATGTATCCTCTCCATGGTTTCCTCGCGCTTGCCCAAGCGCCCCGCACAGTATGTTGTAGGCCGAGACCCTTCTTCCGATCCGCGTCGCCTTACTTTCGAGTGAGTGACAGCGTCGAGTCTTGTCGTCTTCGGTATGCGAGGGTCACGAGAGCGTCAAGAGTGGCCGCCGTGAGTACCGATCCGAAGGTGCGAGGTGAGGCATCGATAGTCGGCTTCGAATGTCAAGCTTGACGGCTCTCACCAGGCACTCCGCGAGGGTGTCGAGATCGCCAAGCTACTGCATCTCATGTGAGAATGGCTCAGCGCCATGCCGCCAGAAAATCGACAGCGAGATGGACTATCGCTGTGGTAGTTGCCAGCCTTGAACCAGCGATTGGAGGATGTGCTTTGCCTCTTGCGCAGTGCTTCGGTGATGCTTGTCGCTGAGACTTGTCGGCGGAGGTGAGGGCGGAGGTGTGTCGGAGGCAACTCTGAAGTCAAATCAAGGAGAATGTCGCTACCAATGCGAGGCTACAGCAGCAGCTTGTTGTCTGTCAGTCAATGCATCAGAAATGTCTCTGCACGTTCTCTTGCCCTTGCTGGGTGATGTGTGTGGCTTCGAGGCGGGGTAGCGGTGGAGGAGGCAGGTTCAGGGAGGGGCAGCGAAGGTCAAGGACGTCGACGGCAAAGACGAGAGGCACTTACTGCGGTCTTTCTGAAGCTCCTCTCGCTGTGTGAGGCTCGCAGAAGGATGCCGAGGGCCTGCGTTCAGCGGGTGAGGTTCGCAGCGACGGCTCCCGGCTGTCCTGAACCTCACTCGCAACGCTAGAAGCTGCGACAAGCGCGCAGGCTTACTGAGCGGGGTGAAGGAGGTGTTCTGAAGCTTCGGCTCTGCTCCATGTTGCTGTCGAGGGTGGGGGAGGGCAGGAGGCTACGATGGGTTTTGGAAGACTTCCGCGGAGGCGGTTTCCGCGCTGTATGCGGCCGGGGGCAGTCATTCAAGTCGATGATGATGTTCTGCGAGTACTTGTAGAGCTTCTCAACGAAATGCAGCTCGATCGCAGGGGTCTGATGTGGGAGCTACGGTGGTGGAGGGGCATGGCTGGGAATTTGGTGATGGAGACTTTGGTGTTGCAGCAATGAACTTCAGTTGACCCAAAGACCGTGCATTGTTCGGCTTCACCAACCAGCGCCACGCTACACCACACCCTCCCCAACTACTCAGGCCGAGTCTATGGATTGCCCCTCTCCGTCTGCCCGTACTGGCTGCCCCGAGGCCCCTTCCTCGCCTCAGAATGGCAGGCAATACCATGTACGACGTCGTGGTGCTGTCCTCGAGTCCGCCAGCCGCTTCCCCGCTACATGATGCCCCCTCCCGTCGCGTCGCCATGCTTGCGTCCTCCCCTCTCGCATTCTCTCCTCCCGCGAGCCCCCTCAGACCGACGGCCGGCGCGTCCAAGAGCAATGCACGAGCTGCTCCCATCCCCGAGGGAGCTGTCAGAGGATTCGCCACCGTGGGCAGCCTCATACGCTCCGAGCACTTCACAAGCCGCCTCGACGACGACTTCGATGCAATACAACAAGCGCAACCACGGCGGACTTCACAGGATGCCATAGAACCTCCTTTGGCTGCGGAGAAACCCAAGAGGCGGACTACGAAGAAGGCTACAGCTATTACCACCGCTGCAGACGGCTCCGAGAAGCCCAAGCCGAAGCCTCGAGCGCGCAAAGCCAAACCCAAGTCAGACAAAGAAATCCTTGACTCGGATGACGAACTCCGACGCCCGCCGCAACGACCTACAAAGTCTCCTTTCTTCGACGATGATGCGACAGAACCTCCGGTCGACCCTGCGGCACCAGCTGCGGATGCGCCGAAGCTCACCAAGTCTGGCAAGCCCCGTAAGCCTCGCACGAAGAAGGTCAAGACTGCGGAAGATGGGGCAGAACCTGCGCCAAAGCCAAAGAAACCGAGGGTCACAAAGGCGAAAGCAGGGGCGGGGAAGGGCAAGCAGGGAGATGCTTCGCTTGTGTCTGCGCATTTCGGAGGTGGAGCAGACGGAGGCCAGGAGTCGGCAACACGGCCTTCTGTAGAGGACCACGACACTCAAGCCAAGCCTCAATCGATCTGGGAAGTGCCAGACAGCCCAAAGCCGAAGAGGAAGGCTGCACCCAAGCAGCGACAGCCAGATCCCATCACACAAGGTTTGGAGCTGGAGGAGGCTGTTGTAAGGAGGAGAGACTGGACGCCGCCACCCGATACCACAATTGCATCGCCGTTCACTGACTCGACCGGAAAGGAGAACAAGACTCTATCGCCAAATCGAGATGGGTCCTTCACAAACCTCCTCTCCAACTTCGCATACGCACAATCGCCATCTGCGCACATCGCTGCGAAATCGAACAACGCAACAGGGGCCGTGGCAGCGACGAAGCGGCGGAGAATTGAGCTTGTCGAGATACCCAGCAATAACACCAACTCCAGAGACTCATCTCCCGAGAAAGGGAAAGCACCGAAGAAGAAACCGCGCACCATCACCGACCTCGTTACAGAGCAGTATGCATTGAAGGATGCACAACCAGTTCCAGACGATGCGACTAGCAACTTCTTCGAGTCCCGAGCTTCGACAACTACAACAGAGGTGCCGCTGAACGATGCATCAGCGGCGGACGGCGATGCAGCACCGAAGAAGCCAGTGCGCAGGCGTAACAGCTCAAAGTCAGGCACAGAGAAAGCAGATCCCAAGCCGAGGTCGAAGAAAGCATCTTCGAAAGCAGCCGCCAAGCCCAAGCCTGTCGCGGAGAAGCTTCTCAGCCCTTCGTCGGCAATGTCGCGTTTGCAGCAGCAGGACGTCTTGTTCGGAACATCAAGTCAGCTTGTGCTTGAGGAGTCGCCGACGATGGTGCGTCAACTACAGTATGCGCTGAAGGAGTCTGAGCAGGATGCCGATAATGTTGCGTATGGCGCGCCGCCGCTATGGTCACGGCTCGGCAGGGTGGAAGGCAAGCGCGGACTTTGGGCTGCGAGTTCCCGCGACGATGAGGGCGGTATGCTAGAGCACTTGAAGGACGTTCACATACCCGAGCCCGACCGAACACAAGACATCCCATTGCTCATGGATGGCACTATCGATGCGCCTGATGAGCAAGACGACGATCAATCTGGCTTCATAGACATTGACGATGTACCGCCGGACCCGCCGCCACCAATTGCCATATCTTCTGATCCGCCAATGCCTCCTCCCAGCATTCCACGCGCCACCCCAACGACGAAGCTTCGCAACGATGATGACCATATGAAAGATACGGGCTTCAGGGACATTGACGACTTCATGCAAGAGCCTCCACCTTCCGGTCAGAAACCTGTCTCACCAGACAGCTTTGTTGACATCGACGACTTCGACTTTCCGCCCTCTGCGCAGATGCGGAAATCGCCAGTCTCGATCTTCAAACCTCCCGCCTCAGCACCAACGCCCATGGACGGCTCTCCCAAGAAGCGCGGAAGGCCGACCAAATCGTATTCTGCAATACCTACATCAGTCTCCGCGTCATCGACGCCAATTCTGAAGCCCCGCGCGAAGTCAAAGACCAGAACTAAGATGCCATCGACCCCTCCCACAGGCTCAGGTCGCTTCATCGACATAGACGAGATCCTCGACTCCGAAGACGAAGCCCTGCAGCTCCTCTCCCCCACGCCGCCCCGAACAACTGAACACGTCAACTCGCAACCTCTGTCTCTAATCACACTCTCACCCACAACCTCACCCAGCAAATCGGTGAAAGCGAAAGCCTCAGTGGCCGATTCAAGTCTAGTACCCATCCACCGCATACCTACCCCGCTTCTCGAATGGCCGAACATCAAAGCCCAGGTCTTTGCTCAAATAACAAGTCACATCCGGTCTTTGCCTCCAACCACCGACCCCAGCAAACCTACCTGGCACGAGAAAATCCTCATGTACGACCCCATCGTCATCGAAGACTTTACCGCGTATCTCAACGCCCACACACGTATCCGTGTGTACAAGAAAGCTACGCAGAAACAAGTTAAAGTGTGGAACGCGGATCTGAAGAAGCAGGACAAGGAGGCGGTACATCTGGGTGTGGGCCCAAGCAGGGAGGGCGATGGATCGGAGGTGTTTGCTGTGGAGAAGGAACTTGAGAGCACGATGGTGCAGGGGTGGTGTGAGAGTTTGAGTGTTTGTTGTATTTGGGGGGAGAATAGGACGAAGAAGGGGACGGCTAGGAAGGGGTTTTATTGATGATGTGAGATACCTGATTACTGGGCTACGTTGGCCAGATAGCGGTTTATTCGATGATACAGATTTCGACAATTTTCGTGGAGACCGCGGATACCGGTAAGATCCTAATGATACGTTGTTTGAAGTCTATTCTTGCTCGTAGCGGTATAAGACACCGGGAGGAGCGAACAGTTCTAGCAGCTCACCATTATCGACTCACCAACCCACCAATGTACACACCTAAAGTCCCTCGCGAAAAGACTTTAGATTGGAGCGCGAGCCCACAAGATCACTCCGAGCACAAAGCCCAGAAATAGATGACGTCGATCCACTGGAGCGGGATCGGCCGGACGCTAGCAGAGTAGATCCACTACCGCCACACGGGATAAAACCCACTCCGTCCCGCCCACTCCTTCCCGTGGGTTCATGTGCGAAATGCATACGCGACCTACATGCCTCCCGCAATCCGCACAAAGCATCAATGCGCGGTATGCGATAAGATCTATTCCACCAACAGCCATCTTCGCCGCCATGAAGCGTCACGTGAGTTCACCTTGCACGATGAATTATTCGCAGCTCACAAAACCTAGATTTTGGCAGGCAAGACTTGACATGTCCATCATGCCATGCGCAGTTTACGCGACGGTGCGTTCATCTCCAGGCGTGCGTGTTGGTGGGAGCTGACAAAGATACAGAGACCTCGCTCGACGCCACTTGTCAAACTGCTCTTCCGCCCATGGCGATGACGTGAGTCTACCCACATTGAGGCGCGGCAGAAAGCGAAACTCCTGCGATAGATGTTCGCAGCGCAAGCTTTCGTGCGATACCAAAATGCCATGTGTGCGTTGTCGCGACGGTGGCGCGGCGTGTACGTATAAGCGGTTGGACGGCGTTTCTGCAGGTGCTACTGCATCTGTCGGAAGCAGCCAAGATGGTATTGAGACTAGTACCGACCGACAGCGCGTGGGCATCTCCATCGACTTCCTTCTAAACTTCACGAATCCTTCGGGTTACCGTCCGTCCGCTGCCATCGCCGCTGAGGCTGCTGAGCTCGATGGTGCAGATGGCGAGGCGCACGTACAGGCTCACGCTCAAGATCAAGATATGGCGCATGACCAGTCGTTTTTCGAATTCGCCGACTTGCCTTCTGTGTTCTTCGGTTTCCCTTTTCTGGTGTCGGGGAGAGAAGCCGACTACGCGTCTCCGATCATAAGCGATGGTCTGACGCCTGAGCTGGAGGATGCGTACGCCTTGGAAGTACGCGTGAGGGAGATGCTAGACCACCTGTCTGCTAAACACAGCGCGATGCTGGAACGTGGTGATGCAGTTGATGCAGCATTTGACTATCAACTTGCGGAGACCGTCTTCACAGTCGGCAATGTGCGGCACTTTATTTGGGCTTTCTTCCGCTACTTCCACTACTCGTTTCCCATTTTGCACAAGCCGACGTTCGATATACAGACTGTCTCTTTTCCGCTTTTACTCGCGCTCGTTTTGTTCGGGTCGCTGCCGACTCTGGAGTCTGACACCTCCATTGGCGTACGACGGTTCTCACACGTTGCGGAGGCATACGTTTTCGATCAACTGTCGTCACGACAGATATCGAAAGCTATTCATTCGGCGTGGGTCGACGATGAGCATCTCCAGTTGATGCAAGCAGGTCTATTGTTCTTGGTGTTTCTAAACAACAGTAACGACATCGTCACAAGACGGCGAATCCGCCTCCAGCGCATTCCGTCGCTTGTCGCTGCTGTGCGAGCTTCAGGCTTGTTTGCGCACAAACAGCGTCACATTATCTCCAGTCCAAATGAACATGACTGGCAGGGCTTCATCAACGATGAGATGCGATCGAGGTACCATGGCTCCGTCCATACTATGTACACGACGCCACTAACAACCCTCGCAGATTGGGCATGTGGACCTGCCTCTTCGACAGCACGCTCTCCGTATTCTTCAATAATACCCCACAAGTCGCTATGTGTGAGGCGATAGGTGACCTCCCCTGCGAGGAGAGTTTGTTCAGAGCTGAGTCGGCCGCCGACTTCGCGCGTCTCTTATCGCATCAGCTTCCGCGACCACGAGCGGAGACATTACCCGAACTCATGTCACGCACCCTTTTTCTCCCTGTTTCA
The DNA here is from genome assembly GCF_024043145.1 of Alternaria conjuncta. Classification (NCBI taxonomy): domain Eukaryota; kingdom Fungi; phylum Ascomycota; class Dothideomycetes; order Pleosporales; family Pleosporaceae; genus Alternaria; species Alternaria conjuncta. Next base: position 2,203,700 of record NW_026250092.1, on the reverse strand, counting down.
CAGCGCGCCGATGAGCCCGGGGAAGCCGTCTCACCACCACATATGCTGATACTCATTTGCGGTCCGTTTTCACTTCACCCGTCCTATTGTGAACCCGCTGACTCTAATAGCACTGCTATCCATCGTCATGACATCTAGAATGAACTTCCTCGCTTCTATGAACATAGAGCCGATGCTTCGCGCCACTGACCGATGGAAGGCGCTCTGGGATGTAGTAAGCCGAGATAGCGAAGGAAAGTGCCTGTCTGATCTGGGGTTCGAGAAGCACGCCGCGGAGTACTGGTGGCTTACGAAGACCATCCTGAAGGTCTCGAGGTTGGGAGGTAGGGGCTGTCGTTACATGCAACCTGCACCTTGTGACTCGACGCAAGACTTGCATGATTTCGTGAGGAGGTATAAGGATTTTGTTGTGTAGACGCGGGTGACTCGAGATAGTGTCAGAGATGCTATGTTAAACAGTCGATGGCACAGAATTAAGCACAACGTATGCCCTTCTACCAAAGCGATCGCTCCTCAGACAGTTATGTTTGACAAGACAGGACTAGCGTGTGGGTCTACTTCCGAATGCTGGGTCTATCGCCGAGATGGGTTCATCGCCGAACCTTCGATGCGCTACCGCGCCTCCGCACTGCATCTCGCGAATCTAGATCTCAGCGCCCGCGGAATCCGACGCGATCATGGAGACGATTAGCGCGTTCTCATGCAAGGGCCCAGCGCCGCGACTGATCAAGACGTCAGCGTGCTGATTAGTATATACCTCGAACGCGTCCGCCGCACTTGTTCCAAGAGGAAGCGCGTCCACGACATTGTCTGACACACTTGCTGCCTGCATCATTTCTTAGATGTTAATTTACAGTATGGCTCTCAGAAGATCGGCGAGAGCGGCGACACGCACTGCGCAACAGACCGCGAGTACTGCGATGAAAAGAAGACACTCTGGTTCGTCGACTGGTGAAGAGACGCTCAGCAAGCGCGTCGACAGCCGAGCAGCCAATCGTTCCGCGAAAAGAGACGGAATTGCGCAAAGCAGTGATGGAGACAAGAAGAAGCCAAACGACCAGGCCAGCAATGTCAAAGCAGAGGAGCCCACAGCCGGCGACAACGCCGGCGCCGACAAGAAATGGAAAGCATGGTCCGCCCACGCGACATCCACGCCATACCCTGACTTCGGCCACCCCACAAACCGCGAGTGCCAACTAGCCTACGATATCCTTCACAAACTGCACAACACCGCCGTAGAAGCCGAGTTCAAAGACACCAACACACCCGAGACAATCCCATTCGTCCTCGACGCCCTCATCGTCGCCGTGCTTAGCCAAGCCACGAGCTGGAACAATGCGAAACGCGCAATGGACAGTATGAAAGACACGTACGGCTCGGTGTTCGCCTACGAGGAGATATATAATGGGGGTTCGGAAAAGCTACAAGAGACGATCCGCTGCGGCGGCTTGCACATCAGAAAGACTAAGATCATCATGTCCATCCTTGAGGAAGTGAAGCGCCGCTACGGACACTGGAATCTCGACCACCTTCTCGAAGCCAGCGACGAAGATGCCATGAAAGAGCTCATGAGCTACAAGTACGTGGGCCCAAAGTCTGCGTTCGTGGTAATGGGCTGGTGCTTGAAGAGGAACAGGTTCACGGTTGACACGCATGTTTATCGTATTGCTGGCTTGTGGGGATGGAGGCCGAAGGAGGCGAGTAGGGAGAATACGCAGTTGCATTTGGATGCGGTGATCCCGCCGGAGCTTAAATTCAAGCTGCACTTCTTTCTCATTCAGCATGGAAGGACTTGTCCTGCGTGCCGCGGTGGGAGTAAGGATACGAAGGGGTGTGAGGTGCTTAAGGGGGTGAAGCAGGAACTGAAGAAGACAGATTAGGAGGTGAATGGCAGATAACAATGCCAGTATACGCGCCCAACAGCGGTGACGCCGTCCTCGACGCAACAGCCTCAACGACACCCACCGTGTGTCTCAGTCAATTCACCATTCACCAGCACTACCTCGTCGCTGTGCCTCTCCCCTCCTTGTATATAAACAGCCATTTCCAAACCCAATCCTCTATTCCCTTCCCAACAACTACGCACTACCACAATTTCACTACTACTACCAATTTCCAGAGCCACATCACACCACCACAACAAACCACCTTCAACCACCTCCACAACAACCACCACAACAAACCACCTTCAACTACACTACCACCGCCATAACAATGACCACACCAGCCCCAACCTCCTCATACACCTACTTCTGCTGCAACCCCTCTTGCTGCGCCGCCAACATTGTGCACAACGTTCCGCGGAGCCCGTACCCACAGTTCCAGCACCAGTTCAAGTGCGCAAAGTGCGGCGCCCAGCAACTCACGGGCATGTGGCAGGAGTACCACGGCGATACCGGTCAAGGGCACAAGGGGTTTTAGGATGCCGGTTGTGGCATACGACAGATTTGGGGACGGTGGGACGAGGGGGTGAGAAGGGGGTTGCAGGAGACATGAGGGGCTGAAGTTTGCGGAGGGTGAGGAGGGAGGGCGATGTAGCTGTCACGATACCCAGTGGTGATGAGAATGAAGTTTGTATTGTACTTGACTACCTCCTAGCTATTATGTGATGTTTCGTGTGACTGAGGCCACCACCCTGAAGTCGTACACAGGTTCCTTCCTGTGCTATGTAAGAAGTCTACCGGTCTTTCATTCCGCCCTCCTCTAAGCGGAAGCTCCACCACATGTACATTCTTCCTCTGCCATTCTTGTCCCTTTTCCCCAGGATGCGGCGGCATCGCCAGTTTGCGCGGAGGCTCCTTGCTTACATCGATTCTGCCAGTGGAGTAGGTCCCTGTTCTGTTCTCGAATTCCATGTGTAGGGCCATTTCGCCTTCTTCGGGGACGAATCGTACGCGCGTTGGAAGCCAATCTGGCATCTTCTCTCCAGATAAAGCTTCTAGAGCTTCTATAAGGATTTCTTCGTCGACGGTGGCGACGTTCCAGTTCTTGTGTATCTTGTTGGTTTCGCTGACTATCCAAGCTTGCATGCGCTTGGCGCGTGTGAGCTCCGCAGCCACGTCCAAGGGGGTGCCTGGCGAGGCAGATGGTGAGCGCTGGGATGTAAGATCTCGCGTCATGCGGTGCCATGGGGCAATAGCCATCTGGAGTGGAGTGTGTAAGCGCATTGTCAAAAGCGGGATATGTTTGGAAACGGAATCTGCCCATCTGTGCGACTTCTGGAGACAGAGTGCGCTATCAACGTCAATAATTCGTAATTGCTGAGGCGACGGGAGTAGCGATAACGCCGCCTCAGTCGGGAAGTATCGATAAAGTGTATCCGCAAGACCGCAGAGGAGCGACTGTAACATCCAGCTTCTGGTGCAAAGTATGAAGTCTTGTACCGAATTGAACTCGAGGGTGTCGGGCATTAGGTCGGCGACGTCCGGTGACGGTGGAATCGGTACCACAGACACGGTCGTTTCAATGAGCTCAGCTACGTGCTGCGACACGTTGATTTGCATCAGACCCTCCAAATATGACATGGCGATTGCAAGCGCGAACGTGTCCTCGGGGTTCGAAATGGCTTCTCGGATCAATGCTACCGCGTAAGGGCACTGAATGAAAACGTGCATGACGGCCATCGACGCTCTCTGTGATGGCGACAGCATGACATCTCTTGTATCGATCGGAGGTGGAATTGTAGCAGACAGGTAATAGTCGTTGTGGTATACTGACTTCCGACCCATCATCATCGCCTCGTGAACCTTTCGACATCAGCAGCGAACTCCCAAGACCGACCAGTACTCACATCGTCGACATAGGTATTGTCGATCAAATTCCAGAAATGATCGTCATCAACTTCCGCCACCGCACCTGACCTCAGCAGCTCGGCGATTCCGAACGCATGAATCGCGTAATACATAGTATCGAGCCCCAGAAGAGCCTGCATGTGATCAGTAAAACACGTCGACGTCTGACAGGCTAACTAACCTCAGCAGCGTAGTGTAATTTCGTAGCCAACAGGATGTCGTACGTGACCTTGTTATCAGTGTTCATCACGGCGAGCTGCAATTCCTTGAGCGCTTTAGCCTTTGAAGCTCTCGCGACCTTGCGCTTCGAGTGCATATCATCTCGATACGTAGCGTGACTATCGACGAAGAACTGAACGGCCAAATCAAGCATCTTGTTCGACCCGATGCGCGAGGGAATAGACTGTATCCAGGTCCCTAAGACCTCAAAAGGCTGCCTACCGGCGGGCTCTGGTCGGAGCACGCCAACGTATCGGGAGATCAGGGTCGTCTCGGGCGAGGATGGCTGATATGATGCGAGAGGACTCTCTTCTCGTAGCTTCTGGAGATGTACTTGAAGCGCAAGATTCTGCCGGTATTCTCTCATCTTCGACGGCTGCATCCTAGATCTTGAACGCGGTGCCAGGGTTTGAAAGCAACCTAGGCGATCGTCGGTGTGCCTTTCGGTAGTGATGCAGAGGTCTGAGGAATTTGACGAGGACGAGCCGGCTGCGAATGAGGTTGTTGATGACGAGCTTGAGCCCTCGTCAGGAGAGTTCAAGGGATATACGGCAGAGCCAGTCTTGGATCTTCCATGTTTGGTCAACTGTCTGGGATCCTGCACGACGAATGCTGAGGCTTTGCCGTAGGAGTAGGCACATGGTCTGTCTTTCTTCCTGCATGCGCTGCATTTGGGTCGCACTTCGTCACACTAGGTAGCCATTAGTAAGAACATATTCATTCCGCAACGACTTGCAACGCTTTGCGATAACATGATTGCGGGGATTGAAACGCGTCTTACCTTGACCTTGCGCTGCCGACAGGTGTCGCACTTTCCAGTCTGCGTCATGACAATTACCGGATCACGTATGCGTGGCGTAGTTTTGGAGCCTCGAGGATGCCTGAACACATTTGAGGATGGCCGTCAAAATGCGATGAGAGGTGGCTTGATCACAGGGCGCGGCTGCCTAACGCTCAGCTCCAACGCAGAGTCTTTGCGCATAGGCCACATTCAACCCATCCCAGGAACTGTCAATTGATGCGTGTACGCGACCGAAAATTATGAGCGAATCTGTTTCCGACGTCAAGTCGCGAAAGCCGACAGCAGAGAGGATGCCGTTCCTGCGGGTGGAGGTTTCAGGCCGCAGTAGCGTGGACAAATACGGTTAGCTGAGGTTCTTGGCTCACCTGGGCAGCATCCAGCTGAACCTTAGAAGCCACCCCTCTCGTCTGACATCGATACGTCCTTCGGGAAGCTTACTACCGCAATCTCACTACAGGGAGTTTGTTCCGTGCGACACTGAGAGACGGGCACTCTCACACCTCATAGCTTCTATCCAGCGCTACACCACGTCGATAGTATATGCGTTCTCCCAGCTCTCAGCTTCGTGGCCAGAATCAACGGAAAGGAAAGCGTTCGACTGCTCTGGTCTCAATACTTAGGCAGTTCAGACGGCTACATCGTTCGGATGCGCGCAATCAGAACTATACGTGGTAGACTGCAGCTGAGGAAACTGAGGAAAGAACGCTCGGAAGCGGAAACAAGATGTAATACATGCTTTTGATAACAAGAAACACTGGCTAAGCTTAGGCTCGTAGGGCTTCGAGAATGGTGCGCAAAACTGGCACCATTTGAATACCAGCTTCTGGAAACACCTGACACAATTCGAGTAATCCGCATTAGACCCGCTGAGTCAGCAAGCTCTTATGTTGACGATACTCCCCGGAGTGCGAGACGACCTGAGCCATTCGATATGAGCGAGAGCATCGAGTGCGATATCGAACATATCCGAATGAACGAGGTCTCCTATGAAGCTTTGTCTTACGAATGGGGCTCACCCGCCGATGACGATCCGGCTATTCTCCTCAATGGCCATTTCTTTACTGTGCGACGCAACCTGTTTGACGCGTTGCTTACTTTTAGACGCGAAGAAAGACAACACTACGATCTTCGAATTTGGATTGATGCACTGAGTATTAACCAGTCCGACACGCGAGAGAGAAATCATCAAGTCGAGCTCATGGGTATGATCTATCGTCGAGCCACCAAGGTGCTAATATGGCTTGGTATGACTGACAGTCATATCGCGCATATTATCGAAGAGATCAACAATCCATTGGATGGGATTTACATGGGGATAGAACCAGTATGGAATGACACCATCTATTCTGCAATTATCGAGCTGTGTCAGAAATCATACTGGAACCGCGTTTGGGTCCAACAAGAGGTGTTCCTGGGTGGCAAGATTTACATCATATCTAGTTGGGAAGATCTTCTAAACTACGAAAGATTCGATCTTATCCTTGGTTTAATGACACGAGATGATAGTCTGTGTGGCAAAGAGATATCTGCCACAATTAGGCAGAGTGCTGCCAACGCTCTTATCACACGAAAACGGCTGCCTATGGACTCAAGTCCTCTAATAACATGGTTGCGACTGGCATGCCACAGAGGTCTCAAGACTTCCGAACCACGCGATCTCATCTATGCGATGCTAGGTATCAGCTCTGACTGTCAGGACGGCGGCATTGAGCCTGATTATGACAAGCCATTGATGGATGTTTATCTTGAAACTATACATTTCTGTGGATTACACAAGCCAGGGCAGGAGAACAAACGGTTTCGAAAGACGCTGGCTGAGAAACTTGGGCTGCCATGGGACGGTGATATGGAGACAAGGATCCAGGAGTATCGTCAACAGAAACCCACAGTACGGCGGGAAGACTAGATCGAGGCCACGCCCCTCGTTCTTCAGCAGACTGAGCAGGCTAGGGGTAGACATGCCTTTCATAGTCGTTGAAATAGTGCTTGCTCACGCACTGACGATCTCCACGCTTACTCATGGGCTCGTCGTTGATGAATACACAAAACGGGTCTATTGTCTCTAGGAAAGCGCACTGAAGCCACACTGGTAAACACTAGGCTACCTTAAACCCATGCTGTCACCTCCTCACATTGTCTTGTAGCAATCCGCACACACACAGTTACGCGACAATGAAGCTGCTACCATCGATACCATAGTTCCTCGTCAATCTCCTCCCGTAATTCCTTGCTACCTCAAACCTCAATTTTCCCTCAGGATGCGGCTCGTGGAAATTGATTGGCTGCCTTGCCGTAATAACACCCCCCTCTCTCGGTGTGAAGCGCCATACAGAGCCATACACCTTCTCGGGTGAGAAGCCAATCGTGTTCATAGCTGAGAGGAATTCAGTCCATGGGACTTCACCGGGATGCGAGCTTGCAGACGGCTGGAAGAATATAGTCGAGAATGTGTGCTGTGTCTTTTTCCCAACGGTGAAGCGCGGTGTAGGCGGAGTGTTTGTTTCCTCAGAAGCGACTGGCTGCAAGTCTGCTGCGACTTCGACAGGCTCAGTGGAAGGATCATTCGCAATCCCCCTGGTCTTGCGCTTCTCACTCCGAATTGGAAGGTCTACAGGGTCGGGCTGCTGCTCCGGTATGAGAGGCGTGATGTATTCCTGTAGGGTAGCATCTTTCTTCGCTTTGTTGGAAGGTTTCGCCGGTTCTATCCAGTCTGGCGTCCGTTGTATTTGTCCTCTTGACGGCGCTAGGGATTCAAGAGCCTCGAGGTGTTTTTTCTTCAAATACTTCTGCACGTGAGCATCGAACTTGCTCCAAAGCTCATCGAGCCGTCGTTCAGTAGCCTGCATAATCTCTACGTTCTCTTTGGTTCTTCGCTTGCCGACAGGGTACGGCATTGTCTTTGGATGCCCGAGCTCACCAAGAAGGAGAAAATCATATCGGCGTTTGGCATCGTATTCTGGACCGCATTCCGGGTCTAAGATCACGTTTAGTTCTTTCACAGAAACCTCCATGACTATCTCGTGATAGTCGCGGTCGGCTCCAACGGTACAGTACTGCTCATCAGGTTTGAAAGCTTGTGGGCACACCAGGCGCAGGCGAGCTCGTAGTTCAAAACAAATAGCTAGGTCTGACACGAGCTATCAACGTGTACGAGGTCAGTGGCTATCTCATACGCATTTCTTACATGGGTAATGACTGACCTGTGCGACCAAGGGTGTGATTCTGTACTTCTGGTCCTTGTCCTGTTGTATAACTCGAGCCATTTCCCTGACTACAATTTGAGGAACCCCAAGGCCTTCCTCAGACCAAAGCAAGGAACACAGCCATAACAAATAGTCTTTCCCAAAAGAGCTCGGGTCTCTGAGCAGGGGTAATTCCTCTGGAACTGCATGGTCACGTACGAACATGCCGCGCACCGGTGGTGAGCCAATGAAGCAACTCGGCAACCGTGAAGCTAGGCTTTTGATAAGGCGCATATCAAGTAAATCTTTCAAGTCCGCGACAGCCTCTACCCATGCATCATGCCCTTCTTGTTTCTCCAACCGTGTCAACAGCAGCCGAGCAACCTTGTGTAGAGCAGCTTGTGCAGCATGCCACATGACAAGATTCTCGTAATAATCCATGATGATCGAGTATATCGTAATGTGCCAAAAGTCTTTTTGAAGGGCTGGATCAGTAAGATGGGGGCTTTTCCTTCCCTTCCTGTCCAATACATGTGTAGGGCTGTGTTCATCTACATGCATCGGGTCAGCGTGCTTCAATCGATGCTCCTCACGGCGCCTCGCACTTACAGAACTCGCTAACAGCATTAGTGAAATAGGATGGATCATCGCGCATAGCCCAGGCATGGTCCTTCCACTCGTGTATTCTAGCCGCTATAGAGGACATGATTTTGAGAAAGTCGTCCCATTGTGGGGCGGTATATGGACTGTCTTGGGCTAGTGCGAAAGCCGAGTCCCATCCATCCTCTTTTGTCGTTCTTATTTCGGGGGGCTCGGGTTGTTCGGGGGCTTGGAAGAAGGCCTTGAACCCGTCCAGACCACCTTCTACGTCGGGAAGTAGCTCAAGGCAGATCTTGACGAGGAAGGCCATCAGAGGCTGCTGTATCTGTAGGACGATAAAAGCCTCGCTCGCGCGCCTCACGTGTTTTTGAGATTCCAGAGCGACCGGAAGCTTGACCGGAAGCCCGTATTCTTGTAGATCAGTAGGATGCATCATCAGATAGTAACCCCATTCGCTGGGTTTGTATTTATCTTGCCATTCGCGTACTGTCTCATTTTCCGAACTAGGTGAAACTTCCCTATCTTCGGGTTCCTTGCCGTTGGATTCGTCTTCCAATATAGCTTTGTGTTGGCCTTCGTCGTTTGGGTCGTAATATATCGGACGCACCTTGATAACATTGATGTTGCGACCGAGCTCTGAGCTTTGCCAATCCATCTCGGCAAAATTGTTGGGTGTATACCGTCCGCGAGAGTTCAGAAGCTGTAAGACATGTGTTGGAGTCACGAGGTCCTCTGTATTGATATATGGCCATTTGTATACATCTTCTCTGATCGTGGAAGTGGAAGCCTCGCTGAACTCTCGTCTTTCGACTCTGTAGTAGTCGCGAAGGTCTGGGCGATGCTGGTGTGGCATTTGCGTGTGCCATGATCGTTCAAGAATAGCTTTACGTTGAGTACGCGTCTTCTTTGTCCATCTCTTCCGTATAACGCCCTCGGATCTTATCAAGATGGCGTTCAGCATGCCATAGTCGGCCATTATTGACTTGACTTTTCCAAATGTCTCTTTGTGAAATTCTCCATAGGGCATTGGCACCGTTTGACCACTGTCAAGGAGCCGCCAGGGTCTCTCTGCGGGTTCTATTGGTTTGGGCTTGACGAAGTTGGTACATTTTGGCTGTTCCATAGCTGGTCGCGGTTCCTCGAGGTCAACTCCTGAGGGGGACGGAGGAAGCTTTCACGTGAGATCCTGCAGAAAAGCTGATCAATGCTGATGCGGCGGTAACGTAAGTAACCATGTAGGGATTCAATAATGACGCCAGTTCCAATCGACAACAGCCGTGTTTACTGTTCCTGCGTTATTGCGAGAAGGAAGATGGGGAACGCGACAAAAGCGATCTGGTCGAATTGCTCGGGCCGACTGTCGCGCATTAGCCCCGCACTGCAGATCCCTACCACAAAAAGGGGCGATTTGACTGATCTCAGTAACGGATCGCAATGCACATGTCTTCTGAAGTTTTTGGTGCTGCGAAACTCCTCATTTGAGAGCAACCTGTTCCCGCACACTTCAACACATGGTCGAATAGATCCAACGACCGAATGTCCGACTCGACTTTCCTTGCGTATAAGTCGTATAGATTGCGGAAGATACAACTATGTCGAATAGAGATGAATGAACGGTGCCCAAGCAAACGCTACAACTGAATTAAAGCCATTCATGCCTCAACATCTCATGAACAACTCTTCACGCAGTGTTCCTCCCAATACCAGCCTTATACCTAGCCAAGCACCTCTCCCTCGCGAACTTATGCTCAACAACCGGCTCGGGATAGCCCTTCGCCTTCGCAATCTGCGCGGCCTTGCCACCGGCCGCATACGGATTATGTATAGCCGCCCCCTCCACCTCTGCCAGCTCCGGTAGCCACAGCTTGATAAACTCGCCCTGCTCATCGAACCTCTCCGACTGTGTCCACGGGTTGAAGATCCTAAAGTACGGTTGTGGATCTACACCTGTCGACGCACTGAAGCCCCAGCCGCCGTTGTTGGACGCGAAGTCGCCGTCGATGAGGTGCGTGATGAAGTATTGTTCGCCGAGGCGCCAATCGAGGAGGAGGTGTTTGGCGAGGAAGGAGGCGGTTATCATGCGCAGGCGGTTGTGCATGTAGCCTGTGTGGTTGAGGCAGCGCATGGCGGCGTCGACGATGGGGTAGCCGGTCTGGCCTTGTGTCCAGGCTTGGAAGTGCGCGTCGTTGTACTCCCATTCGATGTTTGTGTATTCGAATTTGAAGGGCTTGTTCATGCTGGGGTTGTGTTAGTATATTCGTGGTATAGAGGGTATTGGTCGGGCATACCAAACGTAGGGCCAGTGTACAAGCACATGCCGATAGAAGTCCCGCCATGCGACTTCTCCCAACCAGCCTTTGACGCCATCCTTCCCTCCGTCGAGTCTCTTCGCGCTGTTGACGTCTCGAGCCATACGTATACTGGTTCGTGCCGCCAGCGTGCCAGCAGCGTGATGCACACTCACGCGTGCGGTGCTGTTCATCGCGGGAAAGTTGCGCGTGTCCTTGTATTTTACCACCTTTTCTTCCAAGAAGCGCTCCAGGCGATCCATAGCAGCGGCCTCACCTGCGGGCCACAGTTGCTGGAACCGTTCCCTCTCTTCTGCCGTCAACGCTTTGCACTCTGGTAGATCGGGGACTTTCGTGTCGAAGAGCTGAGTGAATTTCTTGCGGAAGGCTGGAGGATTTCGCTCAGGCACAGGGCGCTCGTTCATAAGATGTGGATGCTCATGCAGATGTGCAACCCATGATCGGAACCAAGGGCTGTACATCGCATATTGCTTTCCACCTCCTGTCTTGAGACTACCAGGTGGTACCACGCAGTCGTCGTGGTGCGGCTCGAAGTTGATGCCCTTCTCCAGCATCATGCGTACCAAGCGCTCCTCCCGCCGAAGCTCGTCAGGTTCGTATTCCAAGTTGCAGAAGACGTTCTTCGCATTCCATTCTTCTGCCAACTCCACCAACCGCTTTGTTACGTTCTTTCGTTCGGGAATCGTTTCGATGTAGAGGGGGATGTTGAGTTCTTCGAGTTCCTTCTTGAGTGTCTCCACAGAGCGCAACTCGAAATGACATTTTGGCGGGCTGACCAGATGAGCTTCCCAGTCTTGCGGGCTCATGAACCACACGCCTATTAGGCCCACTCCTTTCTTCTCCGCCAATTCTGCTGCTTGAGACAAGCCAGTATTGTCTCCTATCCGTAGATCCCTCTTGAACCAGTGTACCACCGCGTCGCCATGTTGCGCTTTTTTCCCTTCTCTGATAGCCTTTCGTTTGTCCGCTGTATCCTCCAACGTCTTGTTCAGAATCTCGATCGGGCGCGGTACCTCATTCTGATTGTACAATGCGCATCGTTCATTGCTCATCTCAGCAGGATAGTATCGTCGATCGACTATGCCGGCTCTCTCTTCTGGTCTCGAATGGTCGAAGCCTTCTTCCTCCTTCTTCACGGCCTCTCCAGGCGCTCCATTCTCGGTGTTCTTGGCTATCGAGTCTACGGGAGGCGCGTCTTTCGAGGTGGCTTTCGGCAGAGGTTTCGCGATGCGCGAACGCTTGTTGGGAGCGTCGCCGGACACATCGGTGTAGTTCTTCGCGGATGCCGCATTCGCAGGTATACTCGCTTTACGTTTCGGTGGCATCGTGGCTAGTGTCTTCGCGGGGAAGGATGTGTGTATGCGTAGAAAGGGTTTGAGGGACAACAGGAGCCTCGGACGCGCGAGCAGCATACGCGTTTCGTGGAACCGCAGAATGGGCGAGATGAGGATAACCTCCTGAAACAGGATTTAATGAAGCCATTGCCGTGCTAATCGACGCGTTCAGCTGTCGCGTCTCTTTAGCACCGATCGATGACGCAGATGGTCCCTGGAACATGGAGAGTTCAGATCGATGCCAGATAAGCGAGCCGACCCCTGCATACTTCGAGCCGCACAATCACGTGTCCTCGAATACTTCACTTTTCCATCGCGAAGAGCAGCCAGCGTTAAGATCGCCCGACATGTCTCGCTATACCTGCACGCGAACCTGCTTACGTACATTCTGCTCCCACGACGTCTAGTGCAGCGTTTTGAGCGACCGGCCCGCCTTCGGAAAGGATTATCGCCAGCAACCTTGGCCTCGGCCGACTGTCTTCATTCCCCAACGATAGATAATTGGAACAGATTCGAGCATGGTCCAAGCAAGATACCCACCGCCCATTGCGGCTCCGAGAGACTCCACTATACAACAGCGTCTCGAGGTCGTTGAGCCTTGGCCGCCCACAAGTCGACTGTGCCCAGGTTTTAGACATCGTATAGAGCGAATACCAAGGCTTACTATCAAAAGTCTGATCCACTTCTCGCTCAAGGTGCCTGACCGGATAGCCATGACCATCCGTCCCGAGCTCGCTTCGGGCCGACTACCTACTATCAAGGGCGTACGCGAGAAACGTCTTTGGATGCTCAACTTGGATGCCGTTTGATGCTGTTATGTGTAGCTAGGTAGGTACATAAGTACTTCGAGAAATCCTCTCGGCAGGTGCTTCCACAACAAGCAGATCGTTCTGTTCCCCATCTACTACTTCCCAGACATGCTGAAGATGAACGTCAAAACATTGCTCCTGTATCTTCTAACAAACATTACAAGTGCCTCTACCCTCTACCCGACAGTCAAAACAACCAACGGAACCCTCACTGGAACACACAACCCAGACTACAACCAAGACTTCTTCCTCGGCATCCCCTATGCCCAACCCCCAACCGGGCCCCTCCGCTACCGCCGCCCTGCGCCTCGCACCCATCCCTTAGGCCAGTTCGATGCAAACAGTTACGGACCAGGATGCATTTCCACTTCCATAAACCTACCTGTATTCTCACAGACCACGCCATCCTACCCCGAAAGCGAAGATTGCCTGACCCTCAATGTCGTCCGACCTGCTGGTCTCGACAAAGGCGCTAAACTCCCCGTGCTACTCTTCATTCACGGCGGTGGTTTCCAGGAAGGCAGTGGTGGGGATCAACGCTATAACATGTCTTTTCTCGTGCGAGAATCAGTCACAGTCGGCGCGCCCATCATCGGCGTCACGATCAACTACCGGCTATCTGGTTTTGGCTTCCTGCCCGGAAGCGCGGTACTGGAGTCTAACGTAGCGAATCTGGGTCTGCACGATCAGAGGATGGCGCTTTGGTGGGTGAGGGAGAATATTGCTGCTTTTGGTGGAGATGCGGAAAAGGTTACGATACAGGGAGAGTCGGCGGGTGCGATGTCAATTGGACATCACCTTGTTGCGTATGGAGGGAAAGATGAGGGTCTTTTCCGCGCCGCGATTGTACAAAGTGGTGGACCGGCGGTTGATGCGAGGGGAATGTCGGTGCAGGAGCAGGACGTCCTCTACGACAACTTGCTCAAGCAGACCGGTTGTATGCTCGAGGAGGACACGCTCGACTGCCTGAGGAGTGTACCCGTCGAGGCGCTCAAAGTCGCTTTCCAAAATCAATCCTTGATCCCAGTTCCGGACGGCCAATTCTTCGATGGAAACTCGCGCATGGCTCTGAAGCAGGGCAGATTTGTACGCGTGCCTATACTCGCTGGTGCGAATACGAATGAGGGTACATCTTTCACCATAAGTCAGGGTTTGAAAGGTATAGGTGACACCACCCAGTTCCGGGCAGTCGTCGCGGGATGGTTAGGTCCTGGCATAGCCAGTACGATAGTGGACAGTGTTGTTGCGGAATACCTCGAGCGAATGTCACCCGAGGATCTCCAGGATTTCCTCGGCACTGTACTGCCATCATCTCGCCCAGAGTACGGCAGTCTCTACGGAAAAACTACCTTGTTCGTAGGCGATCATATATTCATTGCTGCAAGACGCTTCGCCACAGAGACGTGGGCTAAACATGGCGTGCCTGCTTACAGCTACCGCTTCGATACCGTGGGCAGCGGTGTTTCGGCCGAGACCCTAGGTGCCGCGCACTACACAGAGATTCCATTTGTGTTTGGCAATGTCGATGGTGTTGGACATGAGGTCAACCTTCTTGCTTCCAACTCTACGGAAGAACGCGAGGAGTTTGTGAGACTCAGTAAGCGCATGTGCAGGATGTGGTTGAGCTTTGTAAACGAGCTCTCGCCGAACGCGCATTATGCTCTGGACTCTAGCACATCCTGGCCGGCATACACAAAAGAGAGCGCTAGGAACATGCTCTTCAGAAAAGGTGGCATCAGTCTAGAACAAGATACTTGGAGGGCGAGTGCGATTAATCGGATGAACAGTGCTGCTGTTGGCTTGGAAGTCTAGTAAGCTGTTCATGTAAAGTTTATAGATTTGATAGTAGCAATACGGGGGAACATAGTACATCAAGTGGATGGCAATATACCCAGCATGTAAGCCAGGCAAATACAATTTTTCAGTAGTATTACTATAATACACAGGCTTACTAACAGCCGTTCTAATTCGCATCGTTCAGTAAAACATCAAGCCCGCCCATCTCAGCCCAGCACAGCTCTCTATCGCATAAAAACAATCAATCAATCAAGCACGTATATACTGTCATCGCTCTCCTCGCCCCCGTCTCCATTACGAGGCGACAATCGCTTCTAACGACTTCCTCTCCTCTCTGGGGCTGGACCGGGAACCATGACTTTGAACGGCATCTCACGACCCGCAGCACCTCCGACATTCATCGGTGCGTACGGGCTGAAATGCTGTCCTTGCTGCTGCTGGTGTTGTTGCTGAGATGGTGCGGGTGCCAGTATCTGCTGTCCATTTTGGCCGGTAGTAGCAGCACCCCTAGGCAGTGACTGGCCACTGCTCTTGGGTCTGCCTCCGGCTGGGCTCTGGGGACCGTACGGGCTGGGGTATGTGGGCATGTTCATGGGTGCTGGGGCGAGTTGGCGGGGACCTCCAAACGGTCCGCCTGCTGTGCTCGGGGGTTGGGTAAGGGGAATTCCGCTGTGGGCGTGTGGCGCGTGATGGGGATATGGGCTAGGGAAAGAACCAGTGGGAAGGGCCGCAAGTGGCGAGTACTGCATCACCATGTGTTGTGGTGGAGGCGGTCCGCTGAGGTACATGTAGTGTTGCGGCGGGCCTTGGGTATACTGCAGGTACGCTTCTGGCGGAGGGTGATGGGGACTGTGTTGAGGAGCGTGCTGTGGATGGTGTATCGGAGATGCTTGCTGGGAATGCGAAGGCTGCGATTGCGGTGTAGCGCCAGTCGCCGAGCCTTCAGACTGCCGGGCACCCTTTTGCGTCGCGGATTTTTCGCGCGGATCGGGTGTTGGGGTAATTCCGGCCTGCGCTTCCTCCTCCCGCTTCTTTGCCTTGCGTTCGGCCCACCACATGGTCATGGATTGACTGCGCTTCTCTGATTTTACGCGCGGTTTCCGTCGCGAGCCTGACGCTGGGGATGAGTCGTCCGCGTAGCTGTTGTTGGCTGTATACTGACTAAGGGGGGCAGTGAGCATGTACGCGTCAGGAGTACTGGATTCGCTCGGATGCACAAGTGGTACCTCTGTGTTGGGCGCAGAATACTGTAGTGTGCCTTTGAAAACCGTCTCAGCAGAGTTCGGTGCCATTATGGGTATGCCTTCCGGGAACGGCTGGGCATCAATAGTAAACTGACCTTGACCTTCACTCATTGAGTTCAGTGCTGGTGGTGGAGCGTTTGGGCCATGTGCCGAGGGTGCTGGGGTTCCTGATTCGCTGGTCTTCTTTCGTGGGCCTTTCTTTACTCCAAAGTCACTACGGCGAGCTACGTTCTTACTACCGGCTGGACGTCCACGCTTAGGGTTAGCATCTGAACACTCGTCTACGTCCATGGTTGATGAGTCCTCGTCCCCGGAACTACCGACAACTGATTCCTCTCTCATTTCTTGGATGCGTTGATGGAGCAAGTTACTAGCCGTTGTCCGGGCTCGCTTTACGCCTCGTCCTTCTGGCTCTGGGGTCTCGGAAGTTGGCTTCGTGAATCGACTAACACCTTTCTTGCGCGCGCCGCCCCAGCCGTTGTGCTTCTTGGGGGTGTTGGCACCAGTTCCTGTGTCAGTACCGTCAAACTTGCGGGTGGCTCGTCGTTGCCGCTTAGAGGGTCGACCTTCACCGTCTTCTTCGTCTTCCTCTTCACTGGGAGCTGCCGACTCAAGCTGGTCCCGTGTGCGACGCGTGCGTAGTTCTCTCTTGCCACCCTTGTCCGCGCCTGGCCGCTGTAAGAAAGGATCCTGACAGCCGGGTGGCTTCTTTGGGTCGTAGATATAGCCATAGAGGTCGGCCTCTTTCATGTCCTCGAAGACTTCCGGAGCCAGCGGGATACGTCCACCGTTGCAAGCCTTCTTGGCTGGATGCATGTGAGGTGCAGTCTGAGACTATTAGTAGATACATATGAAATGATGACAGTAACATACCCTTGCGTCCAACACGAGATACTCGTCCTGCCAAGCTTTGAGGATCTGTTGCGTGTTCTGCGTTAGAGCGTAGAGATTCTCAGTACTCCGTTGCGCTGCTGGAAACTTCGTCAAGGCGGCGATAGCAGCTTGTACGTCAGTCATCGGCTTGAAGCGCTTCTGCAGGAGGTAGTCTGCTCTATCTTCGCACTCGGCTTCGATCGGAGAAGGCGCGTCTTCAATGAAGGGATCGGGAAGATCTGACTCGGAAAGCATATCCTCCTCAGGCTCTAGCAGTTTTGGGACTGCGGACTCCGCAGGCGTCGATGCAGAATCTCGCGGTGTCTGTGAGGCTGACTCTGGCAGCGCGATCTTGGGTACCGCAAGCTTGGCGGATCTCCTCGACGTGGGCTCTGGTCTTGACTCGCGTGTCGGCGCTGATGTATGTGAACCGCCATCGAGTGAGTCTTGACCGGGTGGCGCAGAACCTTGGGGTGTTCTGGATGGTTTCTGTACAACGTCTATGCGATCATACTCGGCCTCGCTCTCGTCATCCTCAATCGCTTCTTCGTTCTCATCATCAGAACTATGCAGACGGTTGTTGTTGAGAAGTCGCATGGATGGCTTGGCGTTGCCGTTGGGTGTGCTCTGATTGGATGGCTGATCATCATCATCTTCTGTAAGTGGAAACATGGCGGCAGCATTGCGAGATGCTTTTGATGGCGCAGATGAAGTTCCTCGTGAAGTACCGCCGCGACCGCGTCCTCCTCGACTGCCTCTGCCGCGACCGCCTCGTCCGCGTCCGCCACGTGAGCCTCGACCACCGCGTCCACGACCTCTTGGCGCTGGCGGAGGCGCAACAGGCACTTCAACCTCACTCTCTTCGGCACTCTCATCTTCAGACTCCGAGGCTTCTTCCGGAGTAGGTGAGCGCTCTGGGAGTGCGCCAACGATAGACTTGCGTTCTTTGGGAAGTTTTCCATGGTGCTTCTTCAGACCGTCAAAGAACTCGGGTGACAGACCAAAGACCATGAACAACGGGTGCTCATAAGATGCGTAGATTTCGGACGCGGACGGCGCCTCGAATGAATTACCAGAAATGTTGGAAGCTGAGCGAGTTGTCTTCCTAGTGATGGTAGGACTCAGTTTGGTAGGACTGAATGCTGGTGCAACCGTGTCTGGCGCATCTGGTTCTGATGGCGCTTGTTTTGCTGCTTGACCACGGGTCCGGGAAAGCGTGTCATCTTGCTGCGAATTGCGACGTGTGGCACCGCGCGGAGCCGCACCCCGTGGACGTGGCATCGGGAAGATACGCGGGGCCAATGCAGGTAGTGAATGTTGTGTTGAGTTTGATGTGGGTGTACCTGTCGGGACAATGTCTCCATGTAGGGGCCGAAGGGGCGTAGCGCGAATCGCAAGCCTTCAGGGTGACAAAAGCTGTGAGCGAAGAAGATGAACAGAACCTTGCGCTTCCGCAAAGAGCGCGCGCAAATAAAAGCTAGCAGGTGATAGAGGGTATCTTGAAAAGGAAATGGGAAATGGAATAGTCAGTGAATCGAGTGTGATGATCTTTGTTACGGGGCGTGGCTGCTTCAGCAAAAGCGAGCCGAACCATGATCGCGCTTGGCGCATGCGCAGGCAGCCAATGACATCAACACGCTAAACTGACTGGCATCTAGCTGTCAGATGGTCCAAACAAGACGGCCATGACTTGAGGTTTGCAGTGATATCCGCCGACTATATACCCCTCCGCTCTCCCAGTGACTCTTGACTGTGGGCACTATCACCTTGAACTAGTCTCCTTATCGTCTATCCATCATGCCGCCCAAGACAGCTGACGAGGAGCTCGCGGAACTGGAAGCTCTGGCTGGTGAGACTCCCGCGCCCCCGCCGAAGCATGCCAAAGGGTCCCGCGCACCACGCCAGAAGGTCCAGCGGAAGGAGGATGAAGATGCTCTGAAGGATCTGGACGAGCTGGAGCAATTGGGCAAAGCACAACCAGCTCCCCGCCAGATCAGCCGCCCAAACACACCCAAAGTAGCCTCGTCGTCGACTACATCCAGCGGCCGCCGCGCACCAGGCGTAGCTACTCCCTCTTCCACTGGATCGGCACGTACAAGCGAAGACAACCGACCTTCAATGCCGAGGAAATCAGGGGAGAGTACCCGTTCGTACCACCAGAGCTTCGCGCCAACCCAAGAGGAGCCCGCCAAACAACAAGCACCAGAGCCCCTGGAGGAGAAGCAGTCAGGTGGGTCTTGGTGGGGAGGTGGATGGGGAGGACTGGTGTCAACAGCCACTGCAGCAGCAGAGACGGCGAGGAAGCAAGCGGAAGCCGCCTACCAAGAGATCCAAAAGAACCAAGAAGCCCAGCGATGGGCGGAGCAAGTACGAGGGAACGTTGGTGCTCTTCGCGGCATTGGTACAATTCCATTTCCCACCATGTCATCTCAGTCTAACATGCTACAGGAGGTGAACTCGGCAAGCGTGCCGTGCCTACCTTTACCAACATTCTAAACACCCTCGCACCTCCCATCTCCCAGCATGAACGCCTCCAGATCCATATCACACACGACCTCATCGGATACCCCTCGCTCGACCCACTCATCTACCAGACCTTCGCAGGAGTCATGGCACAAGTGGAAGGCGGAGACCTTATGGTCATCCAACGTGGCTCAGAGTCAACACAGCGCGGATCGCTAGACGGCTACCGGGGCGGCGGCGGAGGCTGGAACGACGGGCCATGGTGGCGACACACCGACAAGCGCGACCTCTCCGTGGTCAAGGGGCTTGTAGAAGGCACAAAGCTCGCACGCGTCAGCGCAGAGTCGTACGCGAACGAGTTCTTTGGTGCGAGAGGAGGTGTTGAAGAAGCGGCCAAGCAAGCGACAGAAGTCCTGAGCGAGACGAACCCCGTCAGGAGCAGCGACATCTTTATTGCGATCCAAGCTATCAGCTATCCCGTACAAGACGAACTCTTCGCTACATCCTCCTCAGAAGAAAAGTCGGATGTGGAAGAACAAAAGGAGGACGGGGAGGAGGTGGCTTTCGCTATCTACCTACACGACCCTATACACGGCATCTCCTTCAAGTCCATCAGCCAGTCTTTCCCGTCGAAATGGGTCGACTGGTTAGATGCGCCTGCCAATACTGAGGCTGAGGGCGAGGAGCAACAACTACCGCAGGAGATTTACGAGATTATCGAGAGTGGTGGTGTTGATCCACGGGAGTGGGTTAGTGAGTGGATGGAGGAGACGATCAACCTGAGTGTGGGTATCGTTGCACAGCGCTATGTCGCACGGAGGATGGGCGTTGGAGAGGGTGGGCTGGGCAGAGGGAAGGCGAGGGAAGCTGTGGTGGATGCTGGGGGTGGTGAGGCTGCACGAGCGGGTATCATTTGAGGACGTGGCATGGATATGATAGTTTATTTTTATTTGTCTAGTCGCGGCAAGGCGCTGGGATATGCTACCTGAATACTCACTGGATGGGCTCGGCATTTGCCTCGCGAATGGACAATGTTGTTCAACATACGATATCTTCGGCTTCCATCCCATGTCCTTCAAGTATGCCTTCTGTCGTGATTCCTTCAGGTAATCACTAATGGCCTCGCTTCTATCGCACGATACCGATCACACGAGCCTCGTCTTTTTACACGCTGAACACCATTCTCGCTGTTCATGACGCCCCTCTCGCGTCGGGGCGCATTACTTGGTGCCAAACCTCAGAGACCCAGGTCATAATCCCACGCGCCTTGCCAGATATCTATCCCACGAAGTCCACATTTCAACCACTCTTCTTCTTGTCACCGGGTTCCCTCTTATCCCTCTTTCCTCCCTTGAGGATCTCAAGATGCCCCGCCTTCTGCGCAAGCATCTTCTCTGTATTCCCCACGAGTCCTGAACTGCTCTTGTGCTTGATCTTGTTTTGTGTGATGATGGACGCTTTCTTGGGCTTGATGACGCGGGCGCCGGTTTGTTTGCGCGCGACCGAGGACCTAGAGTTCCGATGTTAGTATGCGTGTTGGGAGAACAGTTTGCGCTTGGTGGAGTGTTGAGCGCGGAGATAGAACGCACTTCTTCGGAGGAGCGGCCTTGGTCTTCTTGATTGCGCCTTGGGCCATTGCGACGGTCGGCTGTAGACGCGTACGTGGGGTCGAGTATGCGGAGGTTTGACAAAAGTCGGAGCGCCTTGGACTCCCTTCCGGAACGGTGAACGAAGGCTTAGTCGGGTGATTGATCTCCGAAGACGACTAATCACACGATAGTATGCAAATCTCCACTAATCGAGTCGGACGTTGCTGTGGCGCTATTGGGGGTAAGACGGCTGTATGTTTCTTTGGATAATTCGCGCTTCCAACATTTTTCGCGATGCTTGGCGCCCTGCCGCCGCACTAGGCCCAGAGCGGTTTGAGCAGTTTGCGGGGGACTGCATTTAGCCTTTTCATCCACCGTGGGGAGTGCCGCTCCATGAGCCCGTAGACCCGTTTTCCAAGCCCCTTCGCGCTTCACACCCTGCGTTTCTTTTGGAAATCTCCGTGTGCAAAGAGGGGG
The DNA here is from genome assembly GCF_024043145.1 of Alternaria conjuncta. Taxonomy (NCBI): domain Eukaryota; kingdom Fungi; phylum Ascomycota; class Dothideomycetes; order Pleosporales; family Pleosporaceae; genus Alternaria; species Alternaria conjuncta. The sequence continues at coordinate 2,182,211 of NW_026250092.1, read as the reverse complement.
ATCAGGCGGCTACCTGTTTGTCGTCGAAGGAACGCCTGGCGAACTGGCACGGAACAATTTCTGCGTCGTCTCAGCATCCCAGAGATGGTATCCGATTGTCTGGACGCCTAGTTGGTACCAATCAATCGCACAGCGCCTTTGCTACCGACTTTCCATGCGCAGTGCATGGATCCGGATATTTGCATGCTGCACGTGTCCTCCGACATACCGCCAAGACTGCTTGCTTGCCCTTCTAGAAGTCTTGCAGCGACAAGGCGACTGGCTCATGTACGTCACGTCAATTTAGCCATAGAACAACCGGTCCCGGCTGGGGTAAAGCGACTAGGGTCCCTCAATATCGGGCCGTTGGCCAGCAACTGCGTGCTGTTCCTGGATATGCAGTCGCTGCTAGACATATCACGGGAAGGTGGTCATTCGATGTACGAACATGCACGATGACTAGTCGACTAAACGGTTAGGGCGGTGGGAATCTCTTGGTAACTATGGGGTTACCGTCGTGGCTATCACCGCGGCGTATGGTCTGGGGAAGCCATTCAAAAGCTGGGGATTCTCCGCGTTTTCGTTCGCTGTTCAGGACGTTGCTCGACTACTGACCAGGCATCATGGAGCTCTTCTCTCGCACCGTGGTCAGCGCCCTGTCGCTTTCCGTCGCCTTTGCTGGCTCGGCTTCTGCTCTCGAGGCCTTCCGCAAGCCTACTGTTTCTTCTACAGAAGGCGATGGCTCGTCTCTTCTCGCCGCTCGTGGCTCTCCTGTCAGCATCCACGCTGATGCTGCGGATTGGCCTGGTGTTCTACGCGCTGCTCACGACCTTGCTATCGACTTCGGACGCGTTACCGGTACCAATGGTACCCTTATGACTTCTGGAACGCCGACGGCCAATGCTTCCATGATCTTCAACGTCACTGGAATCAGCGAGGATTGGAGCGTTAGTGGCAGTGCTGCGTCCAACTCATCTGCTGGCACCATCATCGTGGGAACCATTGGCAACTCAAGCCTGATCGACGGCATGATTGCGAGCGGACAACTCGACGTGAGCGAGGTTGAGGGTCAATGGGAGTCCTACGTTAGTGCTGTGGTCAAGCAGGCTGGAAACATGACTGGCGACGCACTTGTCATTGCTGGTATGTATCCCGAGATTGGTCTTGATGCTCGACGCTAACTCTTTATAGGCAGCGATCGCCGCGGTGCCATCTATGGTATCTACGATATCTCTGAGCAAATCGGTGTCTCGCCATGGCACTGGTTTGCCGACGTACCTGCGAAGAAACACGACTCCATCTACGTGCTACAAACCACCAAGGTCCAGAAGACACCATCTGTCAAGTACCGAGGTTTCTTCATCAACGACGAAGCCCCAGCTCTGACCGGATGGGCCAACGACCGCTACCCTCAATCCCCCTATGGCGCACCCTTTGGAGCTCAATTCTACTCCAAGGTCTTCGAACTGCTGCTCCGCTCCAAGGCCAACTACCTCTGGCCCGCTATGTGGAACGGCATGTTCAACGTCGATGACGCCCGCAACCAACCTCTTGCTGACGAATACGGTATCGTGATGGGAACTTCCCACACGGAGCCCATGGTCCGCGCTACCCAGGAATGGAGCAAGGTCGCCAAGGGTGCTGAGTCCGGCTGGTCTTGGGCGACCAACAACGCCACTCTATACGACTACTTTATGGAGGGTGCCGTGCGCGCTGCTCCCTACGAGAACGTCGTCACTGTTGGTATGCGCGGATACCATGACACTGCTATGTCTTCCGATGTCCAAACCTCCGTCCTTGAGGCTGTGGTCGACGCCCAACAAGATATTCTCACCAAGGTCCACGGCGACGCGTCAGAGGTTCCTCAGATGTGGTGCTTGTACAAGGAAGTCCAGGACTATTTTGAGGCTGGCATGAAAGTCCCCGACTGGGTTACTCTGCTCTGGACCGAAGACAACTGGCAAAACATCCGTCGTCTCCCAGTTGGCGACGAGAAGAACCGATCTGGTGGTGCTGGTGTCTACTACCACTTCGACTACGTTGGTGACTCCCGCAACTACAAGTGGCAAGACACCATCCAGCTCCAGAAGACCTACGAGCAGATGAAGTTGGCCAAGGACCGTGAGGCTGACCGTATCTGGATCGTCAACGTCGGTGACATCAAGCCCGCCGAGATTGCCATCAGCCATTGGTTTGACATTGCCTACGATATGGACTCCTACAACCACGACTCAGTTCCCGAGTGGCTCGCTGGATTCGCCGCCCGTAACTTCGGTGAAGAGCATGCTGAGGAGATCGCCGAAATCATGGACGAGTACGGTTTCCTCGCCAACATGCGCAAGTTCGAATGGGTCGAGCCCTCTTCATTTAGCGTTCTCAACTACGAGGAGGCTGACCGCATTCTCGCTCACTGGGAGTCACTCGCCGAACGCGCCAACAAGGTCAACGCCGCGCTTTCTCCTGAACAACAGCCCGCATTCTACGAGATCATTCTGCACCGTGTCCTTGCTGGAGGCAACCACGTCGATGTACAGGTTTCGGGTGCGAGGAACATCATCTACGCGCAGATGGGCCGCAACAGCGCCAACAGGTGGATGCAGCGTGTCATTGACGGCATGAACAAGGACCACAACCTCACCCGCCTCTACCACACTCAGCTCAACGGCAAGTGGGACCACATGATGGACCAGACCCATCTGGGATACCAAGGATACTGGTAAGTTCTAAACGATCTAGCGATGGCAGTCATGATGCTAACCCAATCACAGGCAACAACCTATGCGCCAGTCCACCCCCGATCTCCGCTGGGTACAGACTCAAGAGCGCTCCCTAGCAGGTGACATGGGTATCTCAGTCGAGGGCTCAAACGCCACCATTCCCGGTGACGATATGTGGCACAGCAACGGAGGCGGTTCGCTGACCCTCCCGGCCATGACGCCCTTCACCCCCAAGCGCTGGATCGAGATCTCACACCGCGGCACCGGCGCCTTCAACTGGAACATCAGCGCCGACCCCTTTGTCACTCTCTCCGAAGCCAAGGGAACCATGCAGCCCAACGACGAAGACATCCGCATCTACGTCGACGTAGACTGGACTAAGGTCGAAGACGGCTTCGGCGCCCAAAGCAAGCTCAACTTCTCCAGCTCCACCGACTTCGGCACGCAGGGCGGAAATCCACAAGTCATGTTCATGGTAAACAAGACGTCCATCCCCTCCGACTTCAACGCCGGCTTCGTCGAATCCGCGGGCCAACTCGCTTTCGAAGCAGAGCACTACACGCGCTCCACCCCTGGTTCCTCCGACAACGAATACATGGTCCTCCCCAAGTACGGCCGTACCATGTCTGGCGTCAAGCTCGCCAACAACCTAGCCGAAGGTCTTGACTCCTCCAGCGCACCAAGTCTGGAATACGACTTCGTCACCTTCACACCCACCACCAAGGCCAAGGGCCTCAACCTCACCCTCATCCTCACACCCACCCACAACATCAACCCCAAGGTGCCCCTCGCGTACATCGCTCAGATCGACAACAAGACCGAAGCCCGCCGCCAGTTTGTCATCGACCAGCCACAACCCAACTTCCCAGTCGGATGGGGTGTTGCGGTCGCTGACAGCGCGTGGAAGAACACGACTAACCACGGTGAACTTGCACCTGGTAAGCATACTCTCAAGCTGTGGCTTGTAGAGGCGAATGTTATTTTGCAGAAGGTTGTCTTGGATCTGGGTGGTGTTGTTTACAGTCATAATGGGCCGCCGGAGAGTTATCGCGTTGGCGGGAATGCGACTATGCACTAGATGGATTGGTGCTAGAGGGGTTGGAAAGGATAGTATGTGAATGGTGAATTCAGTAATGTAATGTGTTCATTCGCAATGAGTTGTCTAAACGTGTGTGCGTGTGTGTGTTTGTACATGGGTGAGATTGTACGAAACATGATGACAACGGACCGATGCGGTGAGATTGGCTGAGTTGTCGCAATGACATGGCGGACCGATTCTTGTGCGAATGGGGAAACGCAGCTCGAAGAAGACACAGTATACCTGATATATTGATAGAGAAGTGAATATCCTCATGCCCATGCATCGCTATGCTACACCCGAAGAAAAACAATCCTGAACGCCAACACAATATGCCGCCACCTATCTTGTATCCAAATTCTCAATCTGCCCTCTACCTCACAAAACTCCTGTATATATTCTTCCCCTTTCTTAAGCAACACCACCAGCGCCTCCCCCCGCACCCCCAGCACTCCCTCCCACATCACTTGTAGCACCCCCTTTCCCCGCTTTCCTCCGCATGCTCTTGCTACGGTGTGAATAGTAATTGCTCGGTTCTTTCATCTGCTCCTTGTCGAGGCGCTCTTGGCTGGGTTGCAGTTTGCCGTCTGTGGCGCGTTCTTTGACTTTGCTGACTTTGGAGCCCATTGTAGAGGGTGTGTTGGGGGCGTTGGGGTTGGTGGAGGGTTGAGGTGGAGGGACGGGTAGGTAGGGGAGGAAGGGGTGGGTTGGTGTGGATGGTGAGGTGGTGGTGGGTGTGGTTTGCGCGTTTGGTGGTGAGGTGGTAGAGGGAGAATCGCTGTCTTGGTTCGATAGGATGATTACACTGGTATCTCGTCAGCTCAATTCCAGCAACAAGTCGCAAGTGCGCATTCGCGCAAGGCCGTCTCCTCAGTCTACTTACGGTGGCGCAGGATGAGGTTCCGGTTCCGGTTTACTTGGAGGTCTCGATGTCGCGTCGGTGGGTTGAGATTCTTGTCGTGAATGTGCAGGTCTAGAAATAAGGAGAGAAAGTTAGGAATTGGACCGACAAAAGATACGAGATGGTTGCACAAACTACCTAGGTAAGATTGGGCATACGTACGACAGGGATGACGTAGGTGGGTGCGGCTGGAATGGCGGATCGGCAGGGTCTGGTACCTGGAAGTGGGGCGCAGGTGCTTTACCGGATTGGGCGAGGATGATGATTCTGGGTTGGAAATGGTTAATGGGGGTGATGTTGGTTTGGTGGTAGTCGTTTGAAGATGGTTGAGTTTGAGATGGAAGGGGTGAAGACTTACGGTGGTGCAGCTGGCGGTTCTGGGTCGTTTCCACCATCCTTCATCTCTCCAGATGTTGAGTATGGCCCTCGGTGTGACATTTGACTTGAGTAATGAGACTGTTGAAGGAAGTGCCAGGCAACTCTGTATACTTCGAGTAAAAGCTTGTGTGCCTCTAGGACAGAGACTGCGTGTATAACGGCGATGGAAGACTGCTCGATGTTGCTGATAGTACGAGATTGGACCTGAAGGGAAGTCATAGCAAGAGCCGGCGAGAAGGAGATATCCATGATGTTCATTGAGTTGATGGCCCTAACCGTGCCCCATCCCGACTCTTATATATGATATGAGGCCTCTCATCTCAGCACGAGCATGAGCGCATTTCCAACGATCTCCCACCGACTCACAGCCGGAGTCATGGCTGTCGCAGCACTCTACTCTTTCGATTTCGCCCCATCATCCATCTAGCTCTTATCTAACGAGTAGGAATGGTCGTTTCCATGTTAAAGAACGCGCTAGAGCAACGTTGAAAGCTCGGCCAGAACGTGTAGGGTCGGATATAGGGCTAAGTTTGGTAGCCGTGACCCGCTTGACAGCCTGTATAGGAAGTATCATTGGATCGACCCGGTTTTAGTCAGAGGGAAGCCTGAGAGGAGGCTCAAGTTAAGCTTTCTGCCATGTGTCTCAGAGGTGACCCGTTTCGGTGTCTAAGTGCGAGGCAGTTCGGTCAACCGAGTCGGCGACTCGGAAGACTGAATTAGGTGCATCAGGCGAGCCATTGCCTTTAGTCGGGTATAGATGCATTCTTCACCTTCAACCAAGCGGATCGCGTCGCGGGCGATGCTGTAGTGATGTGGCTGTGCGTGGGATATGGGCATCGTGTAATTTAGCTAGGGCGGTTAGAACTTCCGTTCGTGGGAGGCCTGGTAGGCCGAGCAGGAGGCTTACTCTGGATCGCCACCATGGCGGTGTTGTGCATGATAAGGCCCTCAATCATCTGTGATATCGAGGGAGAGAGAAAGAGGAAATTGCGACATTAGTGACGGGATTGGGGACGTGGAGATGTTTGGCCGTTCGCGCATGGCGCATGGTGCCCCGCTTCAGCCCTGGAGGTCCACAACGCTGGGCTGGTTCCTGGCCGTGGCCGCCACGGCCGCCCACCCAATTCCCGCCGCTACTCTGCAAACCCACCAACAACTGCATCATCATCCTCATTCTCAGCACACTCGTGACTCTAGCTCTCTCATCATCTCTCCTGACTAATCGACCTTTTGCCGCGACGTTCAATGCCGCGCCCTTCCTATTGCTCACACGTCTCTGCCACGGCGGGTTCCGACATCCATCTCTCTGGGAACACCAACGCCCAGATCGACCACAGTGCCAGGGATCATGGGCTTATCTCAGCCATAAATAGAGAGCTTCGCGAAACTCCAGGATTGGTCTCAGGACCAGACTTGTGACTCGTATCACAATCATGTCTGCCTCGCCCTAAGGTGAACGGTCGTTGGGGGCCAATGGCAGTGCACGCGGAGCCGAGTTCCAGGACCACCACCAAGCCTCGAGCAGCCTCGTCTGTGTTACTGCTTATATAATGCACGGCGAACCGACTGTGACGTCTTGACTGGTTAGGAACCCAGCAGATAAATTATTCCCAAAGATTCCAGACCATTGACATGAGGGCCGATCGATCCCTGCTCCGACCGGTCAACAGATTAGCACACAGTTTCTACCGCGCATGCATTTGCTGTCACGGGAGCGTCACGCCCTTCGCGCTTATATATCAGCTCTGACAACTTGAGCACAATATGTAAGTATGGCGGGAGTAGAAAAACCTCCGTACGAGCAAGCGCAACAGCATGCGATAACATTACCAATACCAAGGCCAATATGACTCCAAACTCCAGGGAAGGTCGAAATTCCAAACACTAGTCCATTCTCAGTAGCCCATCAGGCCAAGAAGCTGACAGAAGCACTATCAAGGCGATGTAGACGCGCTACGTCCGATGGTCCAGTCTTGTTTCTCGAAACCATCCCGAGAGAAACGCCCTCACATCTCAACGCCCAAAGTTAATTGGCCCTTTACTTCTCAATCACAACACCTATCCCCCGCAAACCAGTACCCTACGCACAAAGCGGAACCCCAGCATTACAAGTGCACCCCGCCGGACAACTAAACCCGGGCACAGTAGTTTCCGGCTGCGGCGGCTTCGGCTGCGAGGGCGGCTCAGGACCCGACCCATCAGGCCTATAATTCTTCTTGAGCGCCTCGACAATCAGATCACCCATCTCCTTATGCCCGTCCTGCGTGGGATGCAACGTCCTCGCGATACGACCATCCTTACTCCCACTGCCTCCATCCAGAGGCTGTGGCTCAACCTTCCATTCCATCCATAGACTCGGGTTCGCGGGGTCGCGGAAGGTGAGTACGGTGTATTGTTCCTGCTGCACGGCTTCGCCTTCTGGGTAGCCACGTAGTTTCTCCACGATATCCTCGGGTGGGCCGGGGACGCCGGGGTCGTCGCTGGACTCGTATGTGGTGACGCTGTCGCCGTCGTGGATGGTAACGGCGAAGCGGGCGGGGTTGTTCCAGATGTGCACTTTGGACCCGTAGTTGAACTGCGACCACCAGCTGTGGTCTTTTTCGCAGAAGCGGTGGCCTTCGAGAGCGGGGTTGATGTCGATGTATTGGATTTTGGGGTCGTTGTATTGTTCGACGGAGGAGCGGATCGCAAGGTTCACGGCGTCGACCTGAGGAGGCGATGTTAGCAGGCTTTTGAAGATGGGAGGGTAACTTACTAGATCATTGAATTCCTGTCGCATCTCTTTTTTGATAGTTTGTGTCTGGCTGGAGTTCTGATACTGGACGCCAAAATCCCAGTCATTGCACGCGTCGTCAAGAGCAAAGAAACGTGCATATCCCAACATGAACAGAGTCGCGTCGTTGCCGCCGACAGCAGGGTGGTACCTCCAGGTCTCGATGGTATCTAAGACGGCCTGCTTAAGACCGCCTCCAACTCTGTTCCTTACTTCCTTGATCTCTAACCTGCACTTTCCTGTCGGATTCTCGGCATCATCGTCTTCGTATTTCGTTCCATAATCTTTGTTCCTGTCGGAATGAAAGAGGCAGAAGTCGGCCATATCGTAGAATTGAGCGTTGTTCCCGCCGGCTTCGAGTAGTGTCATCTTGGGTCGTGTCAACTTGTCCATCTGGTCGTGAATGTTTTGTCCCAGATGGGCGCCGGAACAGGCTCTGAACTCGAACAGGGAACCTTGGTCTGGGCTTGGCGTCCAGTCTTTGTATCTGTCGTTGACTATGGTTGACCAGGCGTACTTGTAGCGCATGCATCCATCTTCGTTTCCGTCATATGCGGTGTCGTCGCTCCATTGAACTCCGCTCTGTCTTGTCTTAGTCAATGCGTGGCTTTGGGGTAGAATTACGTACTCCCCATGAGTCGCCGATGGCGGAAAAGATGAACTCATTGTCTCTGGTGATCAATGTGGGGTTGAGGACCGCGCCCTGGGGGTAACCCAACACCGTCTGTGCCAGTAGTACTGACCCAAGGGTGAGATAATTCTGATACGTAAACATGTTGACGAGGAACCTGGGTAGAAGAGGAGATGAGGGAGGAGCTGGTTCGGTGTCTTCATTATCCTCTCTCTACGATCTTCTTATACCTTTTCACCTTGAGCATGTCTTCAAGGGTCTACTGTCAGCAGTGAGCATATACGAGACCGTCTGAGCAGACTTTCGATCTCAAACCCATCTTCACGAAGCGGCACGGAGCTGACATCAGGGACTCTCAGGGCGTACTTTTTGGGGTCTAAAGACATCGCTCACGAATGTTTCAATGCTCGGCTAGGATATTTCGATCATTATACAAGTCGTGATGGCCCTAACCCCTACGCACTGTCAAACAAACCAACTCCCAGGGAGGACGAGCCGCTGATCCGATTCGCCATCATGCCAGAAGCCAAGATGCATGTCCGTCCGAACGTCACCGTCAACAGCCTGCGCGCAGTTACGCTGCATGGGGCCAAAAACGCCCGGCGCTTCGGTTGAACCATCTCGAAACCTGGGGTGTCGACAAAGCCTCGCTTTGTAGTCAGAAACGTAAGCAGCAAGGCGGAGAAGCGACAGGGCGGTTGTAGTGTTGATTAGAAATACCTCAGTCATGAGGCAGACAGTCGATCTTGCGTGAGGCTGTGGAGACGCACCAGGATATCTACTGAGTAGGCCTGACCCCGATGCGAAACCTTCATGTCAGTCTTGGCGATGAGATTGAACGCCCAGAGCTCAGCGAGATTTATGGCGCGTTGTTGTTTGGTCTTGCGAAACGTGTATAGCAGTCCGTTCGAATCACCCATCCCCGTTGATCGACCGCAACAACACACGATTGATGTATCGATAGAAGGTCATGCGCACTCGCAATCGTAACAATATAACGACCAAATACACTACTCAATCATCCGTATCCCAAATACCCAGTGTGATATCCATCATCCCCTTAATATGAACCGCTTCCATGCGACTTCCCGCGCCTCTCCCTCTGACAGCCTTAACGAACCCATCACCTTCCTCTACCTCATCTAGCGCACTTCCCCCAAACTTGATCGAGCCTTTGTCGCCAGTCGCATCCATCATTCCAAACCAACTGAACGGGTACCGCAGGTACAAATCACCAGAGCTGACCCAGTGCGAACTCTTCGTGCTGAGAAGAGGATCGTAGAGCTCGTCCAAGAGCTCTCGATTGGCATTGTCCAGATGGAATATTGTGTTGCCATGCAGTGTCGTCGTGGAAATCGTGCTTTCATCATTCGGACTCACGGCAGCGAATGGTCGTAGATACGCGTTTACGTTACCGCTGATACTCACGATACTGGTGAACGAGCCATGCGGTATCTCCGCGACTATATTGCCGTAAGCCGAGTGGATGTTCGTGTAGTGTGTAAATGGCTGCTGTGGCCAGTATTCCCAGAGCGCAGCGACGTTGATCGCTCCGCTGACTGTATATACCGAGATATGTTTTGGCCGCATCGGTTTTCCGATGAACGTATACCGCGGTACCAGCATTAGATCGATCTGCCCGCTTTTGCTGTGTATTTTTAATCTACCTTCGCAGCCGTACCATCCCCATATGACTCCCGTTGTTGAGCTGGAATCGATGTTGTGTGGATGCAACGGGTCCGGGCCTTTGCCGCCTTCGTATGTGTACTCGCCGTGCGAAGTATGTGTGATGAGGTTGTTGATCTGCCAGGCCCAGTCGTGAACCCATAGATCGAATGTCTCGGACCTGATCTCGAGCACATCCAATAGACGCACAGGTGATTCTGGACGGAAGTATATCATCACTTTGATCTCTGTACAAACGTCTCCGTCATGGTCGGAGGGAAGGTAGTCTAAACTGAGGCTCGTTGCAGATTGGTTGTAGATGACGTTCTGGTAGTCTGTCGTTGAGCTGGAGTTTATTTCGAGTCTGACTTCAATGTCGGAGGTCTGGTCGACGTCGCCTCTCTGGACGTGAATTATACCAGAGAGACGACCGGTGGAATTGAATGAGTCGGATAGACGCCAATGGGTTTCAGCTCCGTCGCTGTCGGATATGTTGAAGCCGAATGTGCGCGCTTCAGAAGAAACAATCGATTCACATCTGGCGTAGTTGATGGTGGCCGGTGTGGTGTCGTATAAAGATCGGTCAGAAGTCGTCGTATGGCCGGGAGGGCACGCATTCCAATACAGCAATACTATCGCGAATACGAGCAGCCCTAGTTGCGGTACTCTCCACAGTGGACGCTGTCGAACCAAGGGACCTGGTTCCTCTTCGGAAGCCTATATGCTCATTAGAATTGATAAAGCGAACATCTGCGGCAACAATACTAACCACCCGTACTTCACGCCCGCTCGAACCCGTCTTCATTGCCATCTCTTCCATGATTGCGTGCTGTTGTGAATTGTTTAGAGAGAAGCAGTAAAGGAAGAGATGGGATCAAAGTAAAAGACCCGCAGACGGCAGGCACAACCAGGAAGGCAGCAGCCGCGATGCCATGCTGACTGTGAAGACGCCCGGTGCCGCGCCGCACTCGGTTTCAGATGTCTGCGACGCGCCACAACGCAGACCCCGGCACGAGGCGGACTGCACTGCACGCCTCTGATCAGCACTCTGAATAGCTCGTCGTTATATTTGAAGGAGAATTCTCAGCCCGAGATGCGCATGGTGATCATGTACGAGCGGCATCCTTCGCGCTTGCCTTCCGCCCCGACGTGCTAGCATTAGCAAGGCGAGCAAATGACGTCACAACAGCACGATGTACAACCTGGTCATCACGGTCAAATTCGAATAGAAGTTCATGAATGCTTCATCTTGAAGACTTTTTCCTTAGTGAGGCTCTACCTAGTCGTGCTATTCGGTCAGAAAACTGCCAGCACTCGGCTGCCCACAGGCTTGCTCAAAAACACAGATGCCAACTCCGACGCCGACGCCAGAGAAGTATGCACCAAAGCTCATGAGAGTTCGTCAATCGTTTCCTCGCTCACGTTGTTGAGCTTTTCACCACTCAGGACGAGGTCGTGGCAACATGAGGTAGCCTTGACCATCGTGAGTGAGTGGGCAAGGGACAAGAGGGCAATTGCCGTTCTTGTACTTCAATGAGCACATGAAGCGCAGGCACTCGGTGTTGTTCTCCATGCAGGGGCGACACTTGGTACCGCTGTCGCATCGCCGGTCCATGGCGTAACACTCCGTGCATGATACGACGGTCTCAGGGAGCTTGACATTGCGCGGCGGAACGACATGGATGGCACCACGGAGACGCTCGCCGTTGTTGCTGAGGTCCATGATGCGGGCCTCCTTGAACTTGAGTTCGTCCTTGGCGTCCTTGAGCTGGGCTCGCTGGCGATCGCAAAGAGTGGTCATCTCACGAAGCTTGCCCTTGATGTCCTCGATGGCGCCGCGGTTTCCACGTTGCTCTTGGGCGTCGGTCAGCTCAAACTTTCGGACGACAAGCTCTTGGCGCAGATCAGCTATGGTCTGCTCGCGTGCAGTCGCAGCGTCAGCAAAGGCCTGATTTTGTGAGCGGTGATGGTCGATGATCCGCTGATGGTCGACTGCCTCCTGCTGCTCCTTGGTGAGGAGGGCCTTTTGCTCCTTGGCGATCTGCTTGAGCGCTGCCAACTCGGCATTCCTAGCGGCCAACTTGGTGTTCATAGTGGCTAACTCGGCATCCTTAGCAGCCATCCTGGCGCCATGCACACCGACCTTATCATCTAGCATGAGTTAGCTTAGGCCCTTTTGGTACAGTATGATGTTCGAACTTACTTCCGGGATTTGCCTTGTTGATCAACGCATTGCGGGCACCTAGCTGTTGACGTTGCTTTTTGATCTCAGCAACATGTCTCGCGATCACAAGCTCTTTCCTTACCGACTGAGTGTTCTGGGCCTTGATCTCAGCGTCCTGGATCTTTAGCTTGGCGTTCAAGTCCTTGAGCTCAGCAACCCTGGCCTTGAGCTCAGCGTCCTTGCTCTTCATCTTAACGTCGAGGTCTTGAACTTCAGTCGCCTTCCTCTTCATCTCAAGTTCGTTCTTCTTGATCATGACGTCCTTCTCAGACATAGCACGAGACATCGCGGCATTTTGGTTCTCGGTGGACTCGATCTGGAATCCGACAAGTCCTAGCTTCTTAGCGGCCTCTGTGTTCTCGCGCTTGAGCCTGGCCAAGTTTTCCTCGGCGGCTGCCAACTGGTCCTCTAGCACGGTCCGCTGCTCCTGCTCAGTCATCCGTACCATCGTTGGTTGGTCGAATTCGAAATCATGAATGGCATGCACGACGGAGTCTGCTGGAGTCGGGGGTGTATCAGATGCAGCAGGCACGGATGACTCGATGTGAGGGACGTGGACGGGTGGCGACCAGGAGCTGCGACCAGAACGATGATCAGACTCGCTGTCGGCGGTCTTGTCGTAGTCATTGATAGTATCAATCATGCTCCTGAACTCCATCCTGTTTTCAGGGATGTACTCGGGGATCGGCTGATCAGACCTAAGGGCGGAGGTCAAGGGCTCTTGCTGCTCTTGCAGGAAAGACGCCACAGACTCTGGGGCCCTGTATGGTTGAGCCAGCGGGGAGAACATCTCCGAACTTGAAGCAAGACGTGTAGCAAAGCGAGGGACTAGATGTGGTCAGTCAGTCATTTAGTAATGTAAACATGGATCTGGTCACTCACCACTGGCTACGGTCGGCAGCGACACCGGGCGCGGAGCTGGCGAAGGGACTGGTGTAGAAGACTGCCTCTGCCTCATGAGGACATCGAGGCCTGCGAAGTGGTTGCGTGGAGGCGACCTTGCGCGGTTCTCCGAGAGTGACATGCGGCCGACGAGACCGTTGGTACGGTGAATGCCGTTGATGCCAGTGGTGTTCTGAGAGGAGGTGCCCTCGTCACTGAGGTCGATGAGGTTGCCCGACATGTTGCCAGTGGTCGGTGGTGGTGATTGGGAATGGGAAAGGATGGGAAAAGACAGAAGAGCTGTCCGTTGTTGTGGAGGATTTTGTTTTGATTGTGGGGAGGTGAGGTGAGAGACAGCAGTCACAACAACGCCAAGCCAGAGACGAGCGCAACAGGCAGTCACCGTGACTTGCACAACAACAACACGCTGCCAGGTCCGTGCGCAAGATAGCAAACTGGGCTCGAAAAACGGGAACGACAGTAGAACATTCGAGGTGACTGAAGATGCCTACATGAAGTGACCAAAGATTCTAAGACAACTATCCAAATTGAAAAGCCTTTGATATCCACATCAATGTATGCAAACTTACCCTCAAGCCAGGCGCGGTTGCTATGCTACAGATGTCACAGGCGGATAGCGAAGCAAATAACTTTGTGCCAGGGCTTCGTGTATGTAACCAAGAAGAAGGCATGCGTGTCTGATATGCTCTTTCCGGTCTAGAACTGCGCAAGAGGCGATGACATCATCCTGATTCTGCATCGAAATGGTCGGCAAATGCCCACCGGACAACCACAAATAACAGTGCGTGAGGATACTTATCATTGATGTAGTTTCGAGGTGCACACGCAGTAAGAAAGCAACTCGTCGCCGGGGTGTACGCCTACTATGCACTTTGGCCATCTCTTGTCAAATCATTTCCCATATCGTTCTTGACCTCATCTCAATGCACGCGCAATGACAAAGAGAACAAGAAAACCGGGAGAGAAAGGCTTGCGATACTTGACATGAGCAATAGGAAGACTCAGAGCGCCATCAACTTCTTGCTGCATGATTCAGTCGCTACGCCGAAGTCTCAAAGCAGATTGCGCTCTGAGCGGTGAAAACGTCTTGATCATCGGCCGAAACGCTTAAGCTCCAAGACCCGCAGAGGCGGATAGACAACTGCAGCCCATGCGAAACCGACATAATTACCCATCTATTCACATTAGCTTTGCACATCTTGCCTCTACATGTGCACATACATCAGCTCCATAAGTCCCAACTTGCTTAGCGATCGGTCCAATGTACCAAACCTGAGCCATGCACATGATGGCACCAATCCAGCCGATCACAAACGACGTGAAGGCGGCGATGCCCAGCGGAAGCTTCTTCTTCTGGTTCCAGACTTGCCAGTTGAAGCCAGTCTTGCGTTGGAAGATCAAATCTTCTTCAAGCGTGATGGCGATCCAGACAGAGACCCAGTAGCCCATGAGTGCAAGGAAGTTGGTGAAGATCTCGGCGAGATGGGCACGCCCTGCTAGTGCGCAGACTGTGTAGATGACTACGCCAACAGTGTTCCAGATGACTCTCGGTACAACACTTGCATAGCGGCCTAGGATCTGGGCATCGATGCCGGAAGAGTAGGTAGGGACAATGAGGTTAGCGACGAGACCCAAGGCGACTACCACACCACAGAACGAGCCGAATGCGCCCAGCGGCTTGTATGCTTCGACTATCAAGGCGCCTTGTGATACCCCATATGCCGCTTCCCAGTCCGTGTTGGTTAGCATCCCGCATGCTAGGCCGATGCCCAGGACGAAGGCGAAAATGAAACTGCACATCAGACCGAGCATGGTCATGCCGAAGATTTTGAACGATGATGCGTGCTCTGGGTAGTAGACGAAATAGTCTGCTGCTCCACCGCCATACGTGATAGCCGCAGCGAGTGTCAAGCCGAAGAAGCTGATGCGATTCCCGATTATTGTATCTGGGTCTTCGTCGCCATGGGACTCGGAGGAGATGTTGAAATGCGGACCGGCGACGCCAGCTAGAATGCATAACACAATGAGTTGTGGTAGCCAAGCCCATCGCTCGTAGTAGTGGAAGATCTGGTAACCGAACGTTGTGATAGCCCAGGCGATGATGGCTACGATGATTATGCCTACTACCACGGACATGGAGTTGCCTGAGACAGCTGAGAGAATCTGCCCAGCGACTACGCAGTCGATCATGCCGTAGCCAAGTAGGACGATGATGTTGAGCAGGACGACGACCTTGGAAGGCCACCAGCCCGTGATGTATCGCGAGAAGATCATAGTCCGATTGCCGCTCTTCGGGCCAAAAGTCGCGATGTATGCGACAACGAGGCAGCCAACGAATGCGCCGAAGACGGCCAGCATGCAGGAATCGAGGAAGCCGAGGGCGAAGACGGCAGGACCGAGCATGCCCAGTGTGATGTTGTTCGCCGCGAGGTTGACGCTGAACCACATGATGGCCACCTGGGAGTATCCAAGCAAGCGCAAGTCCTGTCGCTCCTCCGGTTCGACGCGTTCAATGCCGCGAGCCTCGAGGTTGTATGCGACAAGCTGCTTCTCAAACGCCTTCCACATGTCCTGCCATCTGCTCTGGTGTCCCACTCCTTCATTCTCGGTATCGTGTGCGCTGACAGGTAGTCCGGGCTCGGTTCTCGCATTCGGGGCGAATATCGACTTCTTTTCATCGGGCGGGTTCGTGATGGGGTGCATGACGGCGACCTAGAGCCATTAGTAGCAGCCTCGTGGCGAGGGAGCAAAGCATGAGTCCTTTCGCAGGCTTTAACCTGATCAAGTTCAGACCGTATATCTCAGATCGCCGCCAGCAAAGATGCTGGTGAGCGAACACCGGTCTCATGCGTTCTGCTATCTGACGTTACCTTGATCGGGCATTCTGCTACTCGGCTGCATCCTGGCTGTGTTGCCGTACGTTTGAAGAGACAATGACGCGATAGTAGAGATGCGAAGCAAAGATCAGGAGAGCAATTGAGTGTCAATGGAAGCTGCGAGAAATGGCAGTGACGTTGGAAGCGAAAGGCGACGAGCGAAAGATGACATGACCAAAAACCCCGCTATCGTGCCGTCCCGAAAACCTTGCGCCTTTCCCGTGTCTTGGACTGCTCGCGTAATGGGACGCGTTCAGACTCTTCAACATCTTTCGGTTAAACTCAACTTGTCGCGCGCATAACCGTGGACGCGTCGAAATCACGCGATGGTTGTGGAGGTGTGGAAGCAGACGTCTGTGGTCATAGCTTCCCTGAGCTCACGCGCGGTGTCGCTGCGGGTCAGCCTCGCCCAGCTAGCATCGACGCTGCACTTCCAATGACAGCATCATCTCGCACCCAACACCAACCCCAAACAAAAAATAATGGCAGAAGTGCTACGGTGACGCCGACGAGCACTTGCCATCTATCGCGACGTCACCTCACGTATGCAGCAAGTACACGCGGCGCTCTTATCATTTTCGGCGCCAGCCAGTAACCCCCGGTCTACATCGGCCCTGTGCCATCTTCCACACCATGCTCCTTCCTCTAAGCTGCATATCCGTTCTGTCCGTCTTTGCACTTAGCAGTCGTTCTACTACTATCCTACTTTCAGGTTTTCATGAGGTTATGCCCATATTAGGCAGGTCTAAGATCTGCGTTGCGACACATGAACACCGGGTCACGAACCCATGAACCCATGCTTATCTGTGATAGGTAAGATGCGACTAACCGCTATTACTGTACCTCAATTACTACCGCCATCCCCGGCCATTGCCGTGGGACTAATGCGGGGGAAGGAACGTAGGCGGAACTAAAGTGGATGATACTTTAGATATCCATTCAAGCATGCATTCCTAGATCAAGCTTTAAGTATCTGCCGATGTGCATCAGATTGCAGTAAGCCTTACATTCTTCACGACTATCTCTCGAAGTACATTCATCATGAGGTTGGCGGGTACGTTGTTGTTGACTACTGGTCTTGTACCACTGACATCCGCTGCGCCGGCAACCTATGGACGGGCCAACAACAGCACATGTAGGAAGACTACTGTCGCCATCATGTAAGTTGTATCTTCAAGAACACAGATCAGAGTTGGCTAAAAATTTTGTAGCGGTGGCGGAGTTGCCGGCATTACAGCAGCTGTAAGTCCACATTGAGACTCTCTCCAAGATGAATGCAAGGCGAATTCATCTAATTCAATACACTTCGGACGCTCAACGATTATGTCTAGTCCAGCTACTAATGGATTGTAGCAAGCGCTTGCCAATCAATCAGTTACCGACTTCCTGATTCTCGAGTACCAAGATCACATCGGTGGTCGCTTGCGAAATACAAAGTTCGGTTCCGACACCAACGGCGATCCTTATACCGTCGAGCTAGGCGCAAACTGGATCTCTGGTCTAGGTGAAAACACAGTAGACGGTCCAGAAAACCCTGTCTGGACTTTCTCCAAACAAGTCAACCTCTCCAGCCCAAATTCCGACTCCTTCTCCGTCGCGACCTACAATGAGACGGGCGCTGTAGATTTTACAGACTTACTGGACGAGTTTGAAGAGTACTGGAGTGTCTTCGAGCAAAGTGCTGGAACGCTACTTTCAGAGAACTTGCAGGACAGGAGCTTCCGTGCGGGTCTTTGGCAAAGTGGGTGGAGACCAAAGGGCGATCCGGCGCGCAAGGCTGTTGAGTATTATCTCTGGGACTGGGAGACCGCTCAGGTAAGTTCATTGAAGCGATGAGTTGCGTGGTGTACTAACACATTCGCCCCAGACACCAGAAGAGTCAAGCTTCGTCTATGGCATTACGGGATATAATCTGACCTACTATGGCTTCTCCGAGGTCAGCAACTGTACGTATCTCTTTAACTGTATCTGAGGCCACCATTGACAAGATTTTAATAGTCTGCACCGACCAACGCGGCTTCAACACCTGGCTCAAGCACCAAGCCTCGAAATTCCTCAAACCCGGCGACCCCCGCCTCCTCCTCAACACCATCGTAACAAACATAACCTACTCTGACACTGGCGTCCACATCCTCACTTCAGACGGCTCCTGCATCGAGGCTGACTACGCCATCTCCACCGTCTCCCTCGGCGTCCTCCAAAACGACGCCATAACCTTCTCGCCCACCCTCCCCGACTGGAAGCAATCCGCCATCGCCACCTTCTCCTTCGGAACCTACACAAAGCTCTTCTTCCAATTCAACGAAACCTTTTGGCCAACCGACAAGCAATTCTTCCTCTACGCTGACCCCACTACACGCGGATACTACACCGTTTGGCAGAGTCTATCCACAGAAGGGTATTTACCCGGTTCCAACATCCTCTTCGCCACGCTTGTAGACGAACAGTCATATCGTGTGGAAGCGCAAGACGATGAAACTACGAAAGCAGAGGGTATGGCCGTTCTCCGTAAAATGTTTCCCAACATCACGGTTCCTGAACCTATTGCGTTTACCTACCCGCGCTGGTCCCAAACACCGTGGTCCTACGGTTCTTACTCCAACTGGCCTGCTGGAACGACACTTGAAATGCACCAGAACCTTCGCGCGAATGTGGGCAGGTTGTATTTTGCGGGCGAGGCGATGAGTGCGGAGTACTTTGGTTTCCTGCACGGTGCTTGGTTCGAAGGGCAGGAGGTTGGTGAGCGCATTGCGGGTCGGATTACGACGGAGTGTATTAATAGGGAAAGTGGGTGTGGGGATTATAATCGGTATGAGGTGTTGCGTGGGACGACGGAGTTGTGGGAGGTTAATGCGTTTAATGGGATGGGGACGAGTCCGTTTTTTGTGGCGGATACTGGGGAGGCGGAGTAGGAGGATGGGGGTCGTGGGTACGTCTGGATGTCGATGTAGAGAGTGGAGAAACCCTGTAACTCAGGAAGATGATATTTTTACGGCATCCTTCTCTTGCTCTTCCGGCATTGGTTGATTTCCACTCCCCTCCTTCATCTCAATATCCACCCAAACAGGCACATGATCACTCGTCCCCATCTCCTCCTCACTATCCATGATGCCAGCCGCCCGAACCCACCCCTTCTCCCATATCCTCCTCCCCGCAACAAAGAAATCCACCCTATCACAGCTACTCCCCCACTTCCTCCCTCTCGAATGATACGTATACCTCCTCTCATGCGGATATAATTCCCTCCAAACATCAACACCATCAAACGGCTCCTTCGCCTTCCCACCCCCTCCCAGCAGCTTATCGTGGAAATCCGCGCGGTTAACAACATGTGCCTGTGGGAAGATGCGTAGTTTGGGATATCCATCGCGCTCGTCAGGCGCGACGTTCATGTCGCCTGCGAGTAATACATCCCAGCCTTGCTCCTCCAACTCTCTACACTCCCTCGCCAACAGCTTATAAAACGCGCGTTTCCGATCATGTCTCGTACCTTTGAATGCACCGGTCTGCGGATCGCGATACGCGTTTTCTGTTCCATTGACGGCGTAGATGTTGAAGATGGCGAGTTTGGCGGTGCTGGTCTTCGAGCGCAGTTCTACGACGGAAACGCGGCCTTCGGCGTCCCAGTCTACGGTGCGGAGGGCGATTTTGTAGGGGATGTAGAGGTCGCGCCGGATTAGGCTGCATACGCCGTAGATTTTGCCGCTGCGTTTGGGGCCGCGGGCGTTGTGGAGGTCGGTGGGGAGGGTGAAGTGGACGTGGTATAGTGGGCGCTTATTGTGGGGAGTTCCTTCTTCTTCTGGTAAGGGTGATTTTACTGCTTTTTTGACTGCGTCTTGGGTCTTTTCGTCTGTGTGGGCTATCTTGACTTCTTGGAGAAAGAGAATGGATGGCCATTGGTGTCTGTGCAGGAAAGTTCGTAGAGAGGCTGCTGGTCGGGCGTTCTTTGCATCGTCCCTGAGTGCCGTTTTGGATTTGGGAATGAAGAGTTCCGTGATTGGCTTTTGTAGGAACGGAGCAATGCCATCGATGTTCCATGAGAAGATGCGTAATGTGTTTGGGTCGATAGGTGGAAGTGGCGTTGGAGATGCGGGCGTGCTTGGAGGCGCCGTTTGCCCGGGAGACGCCGCTGTGTTTGTCGCGACCTTGCGTCGTTTCGAGGGAGGTGGGCTGATATCTCGATTCATGGTGCTGTAGTGGCGGCATGCCGTTACTCTTTGTAATACATGTGACACATGCAGTTGTAAGATGCGCGCACGACCAAGTGACGTCATCATCACTTTCCGCACCGAAGCAATACCCTAGACTGGTCGCAAACCCAGCCACCAAGATCCTCGTAACTTTGGTATATGTCGTATTGCTGTTTGCAGTATACAATCGCGCATGCACGTGGGCGGGGCGCGACGCGTCTTCCCACTAGAATTGATTGGGCAGTGATCAGCCACATCATTCACTACCCCACCACTACCAACACTTGACAACCGCGCTACAAACCTCAGCCACAGCCACCTAGAATCCTTCTTCCAACACCACAATCGCATACCTACTCCGTTCTTCTATCTAACTTCAACATGTCCTACCGCCGCAAGAAGTCCCTCCTCATCGGCATCAACTATGTCGGCAGCAGCCACGAACTCAAGGGCTGTCACTCAGACGTAGACAACATGGCCGAATTCCTCTCCTACCGCGGCTACACAAACTCACACAAAGACCGAGTCATCCTCACCGACCGACCAGAAGTACCCTACGACTCACCCTACTACCCCACCGGCCACAACCTACTCGCAGCCATGGACTGGCTCGTCTCAGAACCCGGATGCACCTTGTTCCTGCACTACTCCGGACATGGCGGCCAGATTGCAGATGTAGACGGAAACAGGACCACGGGAATGGATGCATCAATCGTTCCTGTGGATTTCGAACAGCGCGGCCAGATTTCCAGTACCATTCTACATGAACATCTTGTTACGTATATGGCGCGGGATTGCACGCTGTTTGTCATCATGGATTGTTGTCATTCTGGTAGCGCGCTCGAGCTACCGTTCGTTTACCGCTCTGATAGCGATGGCCAGATCAGTTTGATGGATAACTTGAAAGCGGGACTTACGCTTGCTAATGAGGCGCGCGATATCATTTCTGGCGGCTTCTCGTATAGCAAGGTTGGGGAGGCGAGGGAGTTGCTTGCGGGTGCGAGTACGTTCTTCAAGGGACTGAAGCATTTTGGAGAGGAGCAGGAGGAGGAGGGGTTGGAAAGTGGAGAGTTTGCGGGGCAGTATGGGAGTGAGCAGAAGATGGTGACGATGTTTAGTGGGTGTAGGGATGATCAGACGAGTGCGGATGCGCGCATTGAAGGGGAGGCGACAGGTGCTATGACGTGGGCGTTCTTGGAGATGATGAAGCAGGATCAGACTCCGACTTATGCTGAGGTGAGTGCTTGACACATGTTTGGCGGGCTTGAGCGTTGTTGTACTGACCGGAAAACAGACACTTAAGTTCATCCGGAAGACTCTGGATGAGAGTAACTACAAGCAGATTCCACAGCTGAGTTCTGGGTTGGATATTGATTTGGATGATATGCATCTGGTACTCTGATCCAGCGATGTAGTTCTCAGAGCTTTTGTCCAACTCGAAAGACATGTATAGAGGCAATTCCTAAGAACTAGGCACACAGCTTTTGACTCATTTGCTCTCGACTGGCATCGTGAATTTGTCTGACCTTTGTGGCAAACTTAACAATCGACGCAGCTTGAAACATGCCCGCACCGACCCGTCTCTGAAAACAAAAAGTCGGTTTGTCTAACCTCTAAGACCGCACCCGCAAGTCATGTCTCAAAGCAACAAACCATTCTCCCCTCCAACACTCCTCAATCTTATAAACACTCCTCAACTCAGCATCCTCCTCCCCAACGCCCCAACATCACCCCTACTACACCTCCAAGATGACACCACCAATCGATCCCCTCCGCGCACGCATCTTCTCCGAACTAAACCTCCAACTAACACACCCCTCGATCCCCAAACCCCTGCTGAACGAATGCTCAAAACACCTCGCTTTCCTCGTGCGGTACTACGCCAACGATCCTGACTGTAATCCGCTAAGGGTAAGTGTGCCGATCGTTGAGGTGCCTGTATGTGTACCGAGGGTGGGTATGGGAGAGGAGGACGAGGAAGAGGATGATGAGGAGGGAGAGGATGAGGGGGGTGTGGAAGTAGAGATAGGCTTGAAAATCGCATTGGTAGTTTTCGAGGAGAAAAGGAGGAAAAGCTCTGTACAGACAAGGATGGAGGGATTGCGAAAGATGAAGATGGAGAGGTTGTACGGTGTGGGTAAGATGCTGGGGGAGGAAGAAACTGAAGACGACGTCACGTCAACGCCCACGATGAAGACGAAGAACAGTATCGAGACTGGTGGTCCTGTTAGTAAGATCGCCGGGGTGAGACATTGTCCTCCTGCGTCGGCGTCTGGTATCGGTACTTCTGTTTCGTCCACGGCTGCGAAGCCAAGGATGCGTGTGCTGATTGAGACGACTGGTACGCTGGGACATTACAAGTGTCTGGTTGCTAAGCTTTGTGGCATGGCCGAGCGTGTCGTAGCCGGACTGTTGGAAGGTGATGAAGGCATAGTGCGTGCGTGCGAAGAGGTCAAGGGGAGTAAAGGCAAGAAGGCGGGTGCAGATGTGGGGAAGAGACCGGTGTGGAATGTCGAGGTTTGCGGGGAGTGGTGTTGAGCTGTCCAAGATATGTCGACATGAGGCCCAGGATGTGAAATCGATCGTTGCTTTGGTATTCATATTTCATTCTAACACGTAAGACATACAATGATAGAGAGACAACAGCACCCATTGCATCAGAATAACATACTTCAGTAAAATCCAAAAAGGTATCCCTAGCTTGAGCTAACTCACGCAAGCTGATTTCCCATCACACCAAAACACCGACCCCGCTACCCGTCGTCAAGAAGTGACCCAGAAAATAGTGCGATGAAAGTACAAACGCCTCGCAAATGCAGCAAAGAACCGCCGTTTGGGTGCTTAGTCCTTAGCGACCTCTGTGCGGACCTCGCCCTTGACGTTTTCGGAGTCGCGTTCTGCGTCGCCCTCTTCTTTGGCTGCGGCGATCTCTTCTTTGTTGTCATTCTCCTCCATCTCGACGTCTGCTGTGGGGGCTGAAGTTGGTGCCATGGTTGTTGTTGCTGCCGCGGCTGGTGGGGATTCGGGTGGGGTTACAACACCAGCGGGCGATTGTGATCGCGTTGAGCCAGCGGCTGGTGCAGTCGCAGCAGGCGCCGCGTCCATGTCGATGTCGCCATCTTCGTCGGCTTCTTGCTCGCCAGCGGCGGGGGTTGTTGTGCGCGACTTGGCGACTGCAGATGTTTGCCGTGTGGATACGGCGCTTTCACCGTTAGTCTCCATGCGGTCCAAGTCATCCTCTGGCGCAGCATTGGGGTTTGGGAAGTCGGTGATATGTCGCCTCTTCTTAGTGCCAGGCTGTTCGCGCACGCCGAGGCTGTTTTTATAATCCTCATCATCGCTCGCGTCGTAGAGCTCGCCGTCGTGCTCTATTTGCTGGTCGCGCTGGCGCTGTGTCATGCGCACATCCTTGTTCTCGTCGGCATCGAGATCATCGTCTTCATCTTCAGCGTCTGAATCCGTTGCGCGAGTCAGACCCGCGGGCACATCCGGAATGTTGGTGAAGGCTTCGACTGATGGCTTTCCGGTTCTCCGAATATTGTCGATGACGGCGGATTTGATCTTGTGCAGGTAGTCGTGAGAGTTGGCGTTCTCCATGTTAGAAGGACGGACGTCCAGTTCGTAGTCGGGAGCGAAGTATTCGTAGTAGTCGTTGAAAGGCAGCTGCTTGGACATTTTGGTCGAGACGAGCTCTCCCGTCTCGTAGGCCCAAGTTCGCGCCACATTTCTCATAGTGTAACCACCTCCTCCCAGCACGATGACTGGTACGCCAAAGCTCTTGACGTACTTGACGCAATTGGCGTGGCCGTCCATGCTCAGGTTAAAGCAACCAAGCCTGTCTCCGGAAAGACTGTCACCACCGCATTGTAGGACAATAGCCTCTGGGCCGTAGTATGTCATGACCGCCTGGATGACGGGCTCGAAGATGTTGCGATAGGTCTCGTCGGTGATGCCGTCGCGAAGAGGAAAGTTGACTGAGTAGTTCTTGCCGCTGCCAACACCGATGTCGCGCAGTTCACCGGTACCGGGGAAGTACTCGCCGTACTTGTGGAATGAGACGGTCATGACGCGATCGGTCGTGTAGAAAGCTTCCTCGACACCATCTCCGTGGTGGACGTCGATGTCGATGTACAGCACGCGCTGCTTGTATCGGAGTAGCTCGATGATTCCCAAGACAATGTCGTTGACATAACAGAAACCACTGGCTTCGCTCTTCTTCGCGTGATGCAGTCCTCCCGCCCAGTTTACTGCGACATCGCATTTTCCTCGGTTCAAGCGCGCAGCGCCCTCCATGGTGCCGCCAGCGCTGATACCGCAGAACTCAAATAGACCGTCAAAGACTGGACAATCGTCTCCGACGTTGTATTTGCTCTGCTCACGTGTAAAGCTCTCCATGTTATCGGGCGTTACTTTGTGAAGGAACTCGATGTATTCGTCGGTGTGGAACTGCGTCATCTCGTATTTGGACGCGGGCTTAGCGCGCTGCCGGTGAGTTAGCACAAAATCCTGGAGAATTGACGTTGGATCCACCTACGTAAATCTCCATTTTGGTGTACAGTCCGTAGTTCATGATCAAGCTGTGCGCCATGCGTATGCGGTGGGGCTTCATGGGATGTCCTGCAACATAGGCGTAGTTGCCGACGTCGGAGTCGTAGAAGTATGCGACCTTCTTTGGCTGCGAGGCGACGCCATTGCTCAAAGACGAGGAGCCCGTCGTGGGTTCCATAGCGGTGGTCATATCTTTGGTGGCTGCGCACAGCTATGCGACTGGGAGGATGTGTGATGATATTATCGTGATAAATGTGATAAAGTTGGACTGGAGGTTGCGGGCGACGGTGACTACAGCATGCAGAGTGTTCGAGTATCAGCAATCAAGGAAGGGTGGAGGGGCGTGGCAGAGAGATGGCGGGAGCTTGAACAAAGACCCTCGCGCGCCATTACCATGAGAGCTGCGACAGGGTCCCCCTGTCTAGTGCCGGTTCCGGAACAACCGAATCGCCGCATGCAGTCGCGCAGTTACGTGAGAGAGCTCCGAGCATCAACAGCTTCATCATCGCCGCCGCCTTGCCCAACAACACTTCGTCCACCCCCGAGTACTCTCACCTCGTCGCCAGATACCTCGCCTGCAGTAATCAAAGAACCATCGCCAGTACCCCACCATGGACCGGTTAACTAGGATGCTCGCCGCCGCTCAAGGTGGCATGGGCGGTATGGGAGGGCCCCAGGGCGACACCAACCTGATCGATAACTCCGAAACCGTCTACATTTCCTCCCTGGCGCTCCTCAAGATGCTGCGGCACGGTCGCGCAGGTGTACCCATGGAAGTCATGGGCCTGATGCTGGGCGAGTTTGTGGATGACTACACAGTACGCGTGGTGGATGTCTTTGCCATGCCGCAGTCAGGAACGGGTGTGTCCGTCGAGGCCGTAGACCCCGTCTTCCAAACCAAGATGATGGACATGTTGAGGCAAACAGGAAGGTACGCAATCGCTGCCTGGGCGCTCGAAGCCGCCACCGCTCCCACCACACCCATCAGTCGCTGACAAACACAGGCAAGAGACCGTCGTCGGCTGGTACCACTCACATCCTGGTTTCGGCTGCTGGCTGTCCTCGGTCGATATCAACACACAGCAGTCGTTCGAGCAGCTCACACCCCGCGCCGTCGCCGTCGTCGTCGACCCCATCCAGTCGGTCAAGGGCAAAGTCGTCATCGATGCCTTCCGCCTCATCAACCCGCAAGCCCTCATGATGGGCCACGAGCCCCGCCAGACAACCTCCAACGTCGGTCACCTCAACAAGCCATCGATCCAGGCGCTTATCCACGGCCTCAACCGCCACTACTACTCCATCGGCATCAACTACCGCAAGACTGCGCTGGAGGAGAATATGCTGATGAACCTGCACAAGCACGTATGGACAGAGGCGCTGCTCATGGACGACTTCAAGGGCGAGGGCGAGCGGAATACCGACAGGCTGCAGAAGCTCGTCACCCTGGCAGACGGCTACGAGAAGCGAGTGAAGGAGGAGACAGAGTTGACCAAGGACCAACTAAAGACGCGATACGTCGGAAAGGTCGACCCCAAGAAGCGTACGTTGAAATCCATGTCTTGCTTAAGTGGTATACTAACAGAACATCTCAGACATCTCAGACGTCGGCCAGCAGCTCATCGAAGACAACATCGTCTCCGTCTCACGGCAGATGATCGACAAGGAAGCCTCGGTACCAAAGTCGAACTCGCGGCAAAACGGCCAGTCAAGCGGCGGCGACGATATGGAGATGGAGGAGTAGGATCACATACCCGTGGTCTGGCTTGGGGGAAGCATGTACACTGGCATGAGCTGCACAATATTGCACTCAAAAGAGGCATATACGATACAGTAATGCATAGACTATGTATGAGAACAACGACATTACACAAACATGATTCCACTCATGATGACGGTTGCTTTGCCGATTTGACAACAGCTACACGAATAGGTATAGTTCTTCTAGGCCTGAGTTTAGTAGTCCTGGATAACAACAGAGGCGAACTAGTCGCTCACTCGTTCGTTGCGGGTAGTCCTCCGACACAGCACTGAGACGTAGAAACTAGTAATACGCAGTGGCACAGAAACATTGACGCTCAAGTGACATCATATACACTTGGACAGGAGAATATGCTTGACGTTTTGATCTTCTCCAAATCGTTCAAACACGCACAAGTTGTACGTCATGTTTCTCGCTGAAGCGAAGCAAGCGGAGTTTTCTTGCGCGTCAGATGTCGTTCATCTATGATTTCAGCTTTCGATCACAATTGAAAACTGCGGACTAGATAGAAGTCTAGGTGCTGGGTTCCATCATCGGCGTTTCGGGGAAATAGTCGAATGATTCGATGATTCCTGTTTGTGGATGAGGCAAGTAGCGCAAATGAGGGGAAGAGTTCTGACGGTTAGGTAGATTGCCATGTCTTTACACCCGCAGAGCCGTGATACGGATTCCAAACCTCTGTCCACCATCCATCACAACACCTATTATAGCTCTGCTTTGAATTCAAACGTATGTCATTTTGATACCTTCTATTTTTTTCGTAGCCAAAAGCAGAAACAAGACACCAACCCACGCTGATCCGTATCCCATTAACCCGTAAAATTCATTTCTCGTACGCCCCTTCTTCGAAGAACCGCGACACGACAATGCGTCGTCGGTATTCGTCGCAACAAAAACCCTTGGGGGTTACTTTCGTCTTTCTGCTCATCCATCCATCCACCGTAGCGATCTTTGGTATATAAAACAACAAAATTTGCCGCCCACTTGAGCCCGCCATTCATCAGCCCTAGGTCTCGTCGCCCGTAACACGTGTTTTGTGAGAAATGGTAGTGTCGATCCCAGTATTACATCATTTTGTTTGTTTCAAGCAACTCCGGTAAGGAAAGGTGAAGGGTAGATTGGTTCCATGGAATAACACAGCGAAATGGGTTTGGGGGTTGCAAAAAGTTCGGGTCCATTACTTTGAAAGTCTTGAGAGGAGGTAAGGTAAGGTGGCTAGTCCAGATCCCATGGGGGTAATAGCACAACATCTGCACTCCTGAAAGAGTGCGTTTCTAATGACCGTTTTCCAGCCATTTAAGTGTGCATCCGGGGTGGTTTCCTTTATTCCTGTCCTGTTCCTATCATGGTGATTTTGAAGCTTGCTGTCTATCCAGCGAGCTCCACTCAGAAGTACGATGACCTGCCAGACTAAGGATGGCCATGCGGTTTCCCTGACGTGTCTTCTGTATTCGATCCGTTCTGGCCAGTAGTAGAGCGAATCTTCTTTGCGTTCTCGTCGTCTGAACTTGAGTGGCTGCTGCTTCCGTCTTCGAAGCCAATGGTTCCATCCTTGGATTCGCGGCGTAGCCTATCAGCCTTGTCCTTGAGGTAGGCGGCCTGCTCGGCGGCCCTCTGGGCACGGATCTGCTTCTTCCACATGGCGGCGTAGTGTCCGTTGCGATCGAGCAGCTCCTCGTGAGTGCCTCGTTCCTGGACCTTGCCCTTGTGCAAGACGAGGATCTGGTCAGCGTGGGTGATGGTACTAAGACGATGAGCGATGATGAGCATAGTGCGGCCCTTGGCCAATGTCGTAAAAGCCTCCTGGATGTGCTGCTCTGTCTCCGTGTCAAGAGCGGCAGTGGCTTCGTCAAGCATGATGATACGCGGATTCTTCAGAATCGTGCGGGCGATGGCCACGCGCTGCTTCTCACCTCCAGAAAGTCGCAGGCCGCGGTCACCAACCTTGGTCTCATACTTGTCCGGAAATGTCATGATCTTGTCATGGATACTGGCAGCTCTGCATGCCTCGTGCACTTGTTCGTCGGTTGCCTCTGGGTTTGCATACTTGAGATTGTACATGAGTGTCTCATTGAAGAGCACAGTGTCTTGGGGTACGACACCAATGTGGCTGCGCACCGAGTCGATGGTGAGATCTTCCACATCGTGACCATCGACCTGGATGCTACCAGACATGGTGTTGTAGAATCGGTAGAGCAGACGGAAGACGGTCGATTTACCTCCACCGGATTCACCGACAAACGCAGTGGTCGTGCCTGGCTCGCAGTAAAAGTCGAGACCGGTGAGCGCTGGCTTGCGCTGGTCATAGGCAAAGTGTACATCCTGGAAGCGAAGATTACCCTCACAAGAAGCAAGAGGTTTGGCATCCTCCTTGTCGACTACGGTGGGTTGCTCTTTGAACAGCTCAAGCATTCGCTCCGAGTTGATCATGGCAGACTGGATCATCCTGTAAAAGGTGCCGAAGAAGTTGAGAGGACTTTGCAGTTGGCTCATATACGTGAGAAGCGTCACAAATTTGCCGACGTCGAGGACTCCAACTGCGATCTGGTATGCTGCGATGAAGCACGTAACGAGGAGTCCAATCATAAAGACCATGTTCTGTGTGATGTTCATGATGTTCAGCGATATCATGACCTTGTACTCAGCGTTCTGATACTTCTTAACAGCTTCACGGTAGCGGTTGAACTCGTACGCTTCGGCGTTGAAATACTTGACCGTCTCGTATGACACCATGGAGTCGTTCTTGACTGCATCTTCTTCTCTGTCGGCGTTGACCATTTCGCGGCGAATCTCAGCGCGCCACTGCGCCATGCGGATAGTCAGATAGATGTACCAAAATGTAACGATGGCGATGACGAGCGCGTAGTAAGCATCGAACCTGATGAGGAAATAGGCGATGGCTACGCCTAGATCGATGAGCATGGGAACAACCGAAAAGGTCACCTGCTCGAGGAACGTGTTGATGGAGCTGCCCTTTCCTAGAGCGGACAGGACCTCTCCCGTCTTCTTGCCGAGGTGGAAGTCGAGGCTAAGGCTGTGCACGTGCTCGAATGCCGCAACGGACAGCTCGCGATACGAGTATTGGGAAACGGGGATCCACAGGGCAGATCGCGCCGCACCCAGCAATCCGTTGCTGCCCTGCAGAAAACGGAAGCCGATGTACAACATAATGGCGGTCCACGGATTTCCGCGCTCGCGGTCGTTGAGGCGCTTCACGATTTCACCCGTGAGGTCCGGGACCAAAACGTTAACGACGCGTTGGCCTAGGACGAGCATGAAACATGCGATGACGACCAGCTGCAGCTTGCGATCTTTCGAAGGCCAGAGGTAGGGGAAAAAGACGTGGTAGCCTTTGATGTATTCCCACCAGCTGCGCGCGGGTGCGCCAGTGGGCCTGCTCCAGGCGGGCGGTGCACCCTCGGTGTGCTGGTGTTTGCCACCGGTCGGGTGTACTGAGCCATATGAGCCGTTCGCGTGACCGTTTTCCGCATGACCGTTTTGTTCGGCGCTACCGAGCAAAGAGGTATTTTCGGATGGACTGCCCGATTCTTGGCGAGACCTGCGCTGTGGGACTATGACGAATAGTACGTAGAAGGCGATGAGGGCGAGGAGCAACACGATGCGGAGCAGGTCCATGGCCACCTCTGCGGCTTCCCACTCGGTCATTCCAAATCGCAATCGCTTGGCGGGAGTGCCTACGGTGGGCTCCTTGTGCGGATGCGTGTAGATGGAGAAGGAAAGGGCTACCAGTACTATTTCTAGCACGGTTGCCAGACTCCATGTTGCCAGATGCGCCTCGGTCGGAGACGGCTTCGAGTCGAGGAGGGAGATGACGAAGAGACAGTAGACGAAGAAGGCGCCAACGAGGTAGATCTGAGGAAGTTAGCCATGGATGGAATCTGAAGTTTGTTGCTGTTACATACCACTGCGGCTTTGCCCACCCACCAGTGCTGCTCCGCCTCGGCCAGGGCATGCGCAACGACGACGACGGAATTGCCGACAAAGGTGAATGCCGTAGCCAGCGACACCCATTCGAAGACGCGCTTCTGGGTCTGGGTGACATCATCGTGGACGAGCTTCTTGACGAAGTTGCGGGTGGGATCGGTGGCCGGGAGCGGCTTTCCTCCAGGGCCGGTTGTGGTAGGTTTGGCGATATTAGTATTAGATTTAGAGGCGGCAATGCTGCGGACGGTGAAGGCAGCGAGAAAGAAGACGAGCATAACGATGGGGTAGGCATATTGCAGCACGGCGATGGTGGTGCGCACAGGGCCGGCGTAGGCCCATCGCTCGCGGTCGTGGTCGTCCATGTGGTGCGGCCCAGCCATGCTGTTGCTCTCTCTCCACGGATCTGTGAGGCCCGGCAGCGAGACTCACGGGTGGCAGAGACGGGCGGGGAGGAGATAGGAAAGGGAAGGAGGGAGTGTCGGTGGTGGAAGAGAAACGCGGTGACATGTTGCACCTGGGCACACTGAGACGGTGCCATGGGCGAGAGCTAGCTAGCACGAGT
The DNA here is from genome assembly GCF_024043145.1 of Alternaria conjuncta. Classification (NCBI taxonomy): domain Eukaryota; kingdom Fungi; phylum Ascomycota; class Dothideomycetes; order Pleosporales; family Pleosporaceae; genus Alternaria; species Alternaria conjuncta. The sequence goes on along the minus strand of NW_026250092.1, from coordinate 2,151,082 downwards.
AGACTTGTGGCGCACATGCAGCAGGCATTAGCCCTGTCCGTGCGCGCCGATGATGGATTTCATCCAGACCTCGCTGTGACCCCGGCCTGCAGCAGCTCCCAGCACGGTACAGCTCCCAGGCACACGGGGCGAGTCGTGTCCTGCAGCCGCCTGCAGCTCGTCACACCAGAGTCGACTCGACCGGACGCGATTCTGCCATTACTGGACCTGCGATTTACGTCGATTTACTGGCACGACTGCACTTCATTCAATACCGTATTGCCCCGTCTCTGGCATGAGGCGAACTTGACGCTCAGATGACTGAAAACCGTCGCACGTCAGCCGTCTCGTCGCCCAAGATCCCCCCGGCGCCGCCATTGCCACTGCCCAAGCAAAAGTCACGCTCCTACTTTGAGCGTTTTGTTGCGCAGCCCTTGACCACGGCCTATGGATCCCGCCCACCCAGCGTGCATCAACATGGCTACGAGGGCGGTCCTCCGAACCCTCTAGTGCCGAAACTTGCCGGGTACGTTTTTTTCGTACATGCTCGATACTCCGTCGCCGTATACGGCAACTTGAATACTGTCTCTCCTATTGGCTGTGTCTTCCACCATTTCCATCCACACTCCCACATTTCCTCCACACTTCCCCTCTGCATCTGTTGTTGACGTTTGCGTGGCTCTTTCCCTGATGCCGCGCTCCTTCCCTGCTGCCTCACTCACCTGTCTCCCTCCTTCCCTGCCACTCACCTGTCTTACCCTGCCTCGCTCCTTCCCTGTCACTCACATCCGTCACTCACTTCCGCCACTCACCTCCTGCCATGTATCTTGACATACCTCCAACGTGCCTTCCCCGTCTCTGCACTCACTTTCAACCACTCTGACCCTCCTGCACCTGCACCTGCACTCACTCTCAACCACTGCACGCACTCACATCCGTCAGCATCCGCACGGGCTACTCCCAAGATGCAAGCCATAAGACAGGCCTCGACATCTCTGCCCTCGACATCAACCGTGAACGCACCCATGCCGTCCTCGCTGGCAAGGAGATCCTGAAAACTGTCCGCGTCCAGGATGCCAAGATCGTCGACGAGACCAACCTGCGGGCTGCAGTCCTTAATTATGCCGATTCTCATGCCCGACAGCGCGAGGGCTTGGGCATACACGACGTAAAGTGGTCCCATGGCCAGTTCAGCTCCCACATCGCCACTGCCGCTGCAAATGGCAAAGTCATACTGTACGACCTGAACCGCGCAAGCGTCGAGCTCACCAGGCTGCACGAGCATACGCGTCAGGTACACAAACTGGCCTTCAACCCCCACCAGGGCCATCTGCTGCTGTCTGCTAGCCATGACAACACGGTCCGTCTGTGGGACTTGCGCGACATGCGTAGGGATGTTACTGTCTGCCGCAGTCGAGATCATTACGCTGGCATGAATGGCGGTATCCGTGACGTCCAGTGGTCGCCTACCGATGCCGTAGAGTTTGCTTTCGGCACGGACAACGGAACCATACAGCGATGGGATTTCCGCTATAACAAGGGGCCCAAGCAGAAGATTACAGCTCACGACCAGCGCATCTGCACCTCCATCGACTGGCACCCAGACGGTAAGCACCTGCTCAGTGCTGGCGTGGATCGAACCGTCAAGGTCTGGGACTTCTCCGTCACTGGACGCCGCCAGAAAGCTGCGTACGTCTTACACACACCGTTTCCGGTATACCAAGCTCGATGGAGGCCGCCATACTGGTCTGACGAGTACCACGAAAAGGGTGCCTACCAATGCACACAGCTGGCCACGTCTTACGACAAAGAACACTCTGTCATCCATGTATGGGATTTCCGTCGTCCGTTCCTGCCATTTCGGGAGATCAACAAGTTTCCCAGCGCACCTTCCGACATGCTCTGGCACTCGCGTGACACGTTGTGGACTGTGGGTAGAGAAGGCGTTTTCCAGCAGAACGATGTCCATCATGCTCCCAAAACCGTGGATCGACGCAATCTGCAGGCTTTCGGGGTATCGCCAAGTGGAGAGGTTGCTGCTGTTGCCCAAAAAAGACCCCGGCAGCCATCTTCAACAGGCCTAGCTTATACTGACGATACGTACCTTGGTGACCCGCGTGCCAGACGACATAGCCCCGAGAAGGGCAGTCTCAGAAGTTCAGCAGATGACAGTCTAGATGATAGTTTTCTAACATCGTCAATGAAGCGACATCATGGTCGCACTGCTAGCAACAGGTCCACCAAATCGTTTAGCAGTACCCCGCCATCTGACATTGCCCCCAAAGTCATGTTCCTCAGTGACTCCATGGTCGCACATAGCGAGTCATTCAGGCCGAACCAGGTCGCCATACGAGGCATACTGCCAGGTGCGGCCAATCCTCAGATCTTCGAGTATCTTGCACAGAAATACAAGACCATACCTCTTTCGGACCCACCCGACTTGGACTCTTTTCTTCGACTAGAGAGGGCGTTTGAGCAAAACGCCGAATACGCGCAGCGCGCAGCCTTCTATAGGCTTGCGCAAACATGGAGGGTCGTTGGTGCGTCCATTACCATGGCGACACGACGCCGAGCAGAGTTACACAGACAACAAAGAAGGTTGCGACCGCAGAACACCGCGCTACCGTCCGGACAGACACACCAAGCAACATCCGCGCACATGGAGGCACATGACAAGCGCATGGCGATCCCTCCAAATCCTGCAGTGCGTGCCATCTTGAGCACGCTAGAGAAGCCAACATCACCATCCCGATCGCCCAGCGTGCGAGAGAGCACTTCTAATATTGCGACCCCTCTTGCTCGTCCAGTCATCACCCAAACCGTCGATAATGCTGAAAGGCCAGGCCTGCTCGATATTGATCAGGCGGACATTGATCAGCTTCCACCCGCTGTTACTGGACCGCCTGTCGATGCAAGTAGGACGCTCGCGCCGCCAAGGACGTTCAGTGGACCACAATGGTATCACTCGGGAGACGACATCGATGAACGACGTGCCTTGGTCGGCAGCTATCGTGCATCCCCACGGATCCCACTGAGCCTCGCACCGAGCGGCACACAAGCCGGACGCACCATCGAGCCTCATCCACTGGAGCGACACGACTCTGGTGAAAGCTTTACAATGTTCTCTGCGTCATCGGACTCTCAAAAGGGTAATTCTGTGCCGAGCTCGTTCGCGAGTACCAACTCACAACTAGGCCCTGGGCATTCTCTATCGGAAGATTGGCAGTCTGTCCAGGAACAATCTAGCTTTGGGAAACCGAGAAACGCTGGAGATCAAGAGCTGAGCAAAAGCATCTCGATATCTCCAACGACCATGCCCGTCGGCAAGAGCTTTCCTCGTGCAGACCAAGGGTACACACAGAAAGTGGCCCGCAGTGCTTCGAACAATGCGGATGAATTTGGCAGTGGAGAGAAAGCTGTTCGGGATATGGAACATTTACGGCGGAACAACCAATTACTCCGTCATGATAGCTCTGATTCTGAAGCGCTCACAAGCATCTCGTCGTCATCCTACGAATTCAGCACTGAGATGGAAGCCAGTGGGACTATTGTACCCGACGTGTTTGAGGATGTGAGGTCGCCTCATGTTCTCAAGCCACCAGCGTCCCTGCCACATGCCTCCGGAAGTGCGCCTCCTGTACTTGATCCAACAGTAGAAGAAGGATTGTTGCTGTCAGACTTTGAAGCTGTGCATATCGACGCCGAGGCCGGCTGTCCCTACTCCGTCATTGGGCTGCTGAATCATCTCCTAGAGTACCACACCGAAGCGTCGGATGCACAGTTTGCCTCAGTCCTCATTCTGCTTTTAGCCCCGCTGTTGCCACAGACTCATGGCCCTTCTGATACTCCAGATGTGCACATAGGCGATGTATTGAACGTCTTCAGCGACACGTTTGTAGCACTAGGACTGACTCAAGCGCAAGCAAAAGCAATACTATCGACACAGCTAAGCCAGCTGATAGCTACCGGTATCAATCCCTACCAAGCGGAGTCTATTCTTTCCGCCTATCATTTCCGGCTACATTCCTTGTCATTGTTTAACTCCGCGGCCTCGCTCCGCCGCCTAGCGTACCCGACATATCCTGCTGTCTACGAGCAAGCGCTGAAAGAAACGCAGGTTGGGCTTTTGTGCCTAAGCTGCAAGTCACCAATCAACAACCCTAGAGATAAGATGCGATGCGAGTCCTGCAAGCGAACGCAGGCACCCTGTCCGATTTGCTGGGGCAAATACCCGGCTTTCGAATCGATCACCGCGAAGAAGAAATCCAAAGCGAAGTCGCGGCCATCATTCAAGGACAGAGGACACAGAAGGCAGCGATCGTCTCTCACGTCGAATCCTGACCATGTCGGCGATCAAGTCGCAGACGGTCCATCACCGACTGTTCCAGCCAAATGGTCGTCACCTGCAGCCACGCTCTGGACATGGTGTCCATTATGTGGTCACGGAGGACATTCAAACTGTCTGTCAACCTGGTTTGCCGATCCGACACTATCAGACGGCGCATGTCCGACCGAAGGCTGTCTCTGCGACTGTGTCCAAGGCAAACGCCGCGACACAAAGATCGAAGAGATGCTCCTCAAGAAAGCAGAGAAGGACCGATCGAAGGTTGTTCGAAAAGGCGATGATTGGAAGGTAAAGGAAAGCCGCGCGGTGTCGGCAGTCCGGAACGCTGCCCTCGACACGATACCAGATCAACAATCACAGCCAAATTCTAGACAGTGTAGTTCGGCTGACCTCTAGACTTTAGTCGGCTAACCTTTGATTAGACAGAATTAGACACTAGTAAGCTAACCTTAGAAATTCTAAGGTTAGCTAGCTTTTAGGTTTTGCACCTCTATTACCCTACTAACACTCTACACACTGTATTTAACTTAGTTTTATCTTAGTGTACCTAGCTTTACTACGTAGCTCTACATCGCATCGCAATAAGTATGCTTACATAGCTATTCTTATTATTAAGCTAATATTATGTAAGACAACAGCCTACTACTATTAGCCTAGCCTGTTACTGCGACTAGAAGTTAACCTAGTTGTAACCTAACGTCGCAATAGCGTCTAGAAGGTAAAGCTATAGTTCTAATTACACTTAGACTACCTGTAGTAGCTGCGCAGCCTCTATTTATAGAGTTAGATAGAACTAGGTTACTACCTAGTAGACTAACTAGCTATTAGTTCTAACTAGGTTCTAACTAGATTCTAACTTAGTTCTAACTTAGTTCTAACTTAGTTCTAACTTAGTTCTAACCTAGTTCTAACCTACTACAACTACTACTCTCTGTCTATACTTAGCATACATATATACACAGCGTTAATACTTCTATATTAGAGTATATACTAGGTTTATACCTAGCGCAATTATATCTAGCTCTACCTACGTTTTAAGAAGTAGTACCTCTACATCTAGCAGCCTACTATCTTATGCCTCTACCTCTACTACTCTTGTTAGCGTTTAATTTATCTTAGTTATAATTTAGCTTCTTTACTTAGTTGCCTAAACTCTACGTATTCTTGTTACTATAGTAGCGAGACTTATTCTAGTTAAGCTAGAGCTAGTCTATACTACGTAACTATAGATTAGGTGTCGTGTTCTATAGTCTATCTATAATAACACTAGCTTTAACTAAGTAATCTACCTTAGTTATATCTACATTAAATAAGCGTGTTTGTATAAATAGTACACTATCTTATTTAGGTGTAGAGTTATTAAGTTAAGCTATATTAGAATTTAACTTAATTTAAATCTATCTAGAGAAACTTATTTTTAAAAATAAGACAGACTCTAACTTTAAGTAAGTGTCTAACAGCGTATTAATGCTAGAGCTACTAATACCTATATAGAACGTAATTAATTATTCTAAAGAAGAAGAGCTAGTAAGTAGCTAATAAGGCGGATGCTTCTAGGTTTAGTCTAACAAGACTAGGTACTAGAACTAGATTCTTTACTCTTATTAGATAAGTCTAACACTTCTTTTAATAGTAATAATTCTAAAGACGCTATAGTATATTAACTCTAGATATAACTTAGCTAGGTCTTATATATTAGTAGTATGCGTCTAGTTCTAAGACTGTTATATAGATGTCTAGGCAAAAATAACCTAATTCTTAGATAAAACCTATTACCGTAACTTATGTATTTAGAACAGTAGTAGTGCTAATATTTTCTAGAACATCTAAGAATAGAACAGCGTACATTATTAACATTCTAGGTATTAAAACTTACTAAGACGCGCTTGCACTTACTAAAGTATAGATACTATTTTAGTTTTTTCTATATACGCTAACTATAACGTAGAATATATAGTATTATACTTTCTTATAATAGAAAACTAATTATACTATCTATAAGAACACTTAGAAGAATCTTACCTAATGTATATTACTCTATAATGTAGAGTGCTATTGCTACGTCTATAACTACACTAGTGTTAAAGTGTACGCAGCGTTAAGCCTAGTAGTATAAGATCTATCTTACTCTTATTATAATTGCAATATTAGAAACGTCTTGCGCTAGATTAGACTTAAAAACAATATTTCTATACTTTAAGATACAGCATATAAGTAAGTAGATAGTCTTAGAATCTATCTTAGTGTTGTCTAATAGTGTTAGGTATTATCTAGATTATATTAAGGCCTACTAAAGAGGTAAAGTTTACAGTTGTAACTACAACGCTGCTACCTACTATTCTATAATACTATAAGAGGACAATTTGCATGTACGTGTAATAAGTCTTAGTTACTACCTATTACATCTCTTACCTCTACACTTAATAGATCTTACTAAGTCTATACTAATAACTATAGATACTAAATTCTAATCTAGCCTAGTATATAGTCTATATTAACTAGCGCATACCTAGTGTACGCTACAGAGAGCACTAAATTAGTAAGATTAATCTATGTTACTACCTAGAAATCGCGTTTCTACGTAATTAGTTTAGTAAGAATTAGTAGGCTGCACTTCTAGCTAAGTGTACAATAGTTTAGTAAAATAGTAGTAATAAAAAGCAATGCTATATATATATTACAAACTATACTAAGATAAATCTAACTATATCTAGTAGTTAACTACCTCTAAAGAGCCTAGAAACTCTATCTATTCTCTAAGAGGTACCTATTGTATAGACTCTATACACACTATTTCTACGTATTTATCTTAGTAGAAACTAAGAGATATCTATATATAGCACTTGTGTTCTACAACATCTATAATTACCTACTACTTTTTCTATCTAAGCTTCTCTAGATAATAGCTTTTAAATTGTCTAAGATTATATAGTAAATTTGTAATCTAAAATTAAGTATAAGTACGTATGCATGTACTATATTAGAAATATACTAAGACTAATTCTATAAAGCAACCTTTCTATAGAATTCTTGCCTTATTAACTAGCTTATAAAGAATAGTAAAAAGTCTATTATTAACGTGTATGTGTTACTAGCAAACTACAATTAAATATAGGCTATTATACGCAAGAAGAGACTAACTATAATCTAGGCTAGTAAGTATATAGATAGTGTGCAGCTAAAGTATATAACTAACCTTTGTAAACGCAATTCTATAAGTATAAGATAGGTCTTAGTCTAATTCTAGCTAATATAACGTAGTATATTAAATATTTCTATTAGAATAGCTATAATCTTCTTGTAGTCTACTTTTTCTAGTCTTAACTTACTTCTATTAAGAATAGCACGTACTACTAATTATTTATTAACATAAGCTTTAAGCAGGTACATTAAGCTTCTATATAAGAGGTTATATTTACTATCTATATATATAGTGCTAATAAGCGTTAGTTTCTCTATAATACAACTAAGTATACACTAATAATATACACTAGTCTATACGCTATGTCGCGCCTTTATAAATAATAAGACTACTAAGTCTTATAAGAAGATGTTTAAGTAGGTGTTTACTAAGATAGAAAGCACAGACTTTGTTATACATTAGTACTATAAAGATAGAACTAGATTTAAACTAGTGTATATAGACATGTGCACTAAACAGCTGCTAGGTTTATATCTCTAGTGCTAGATTATTCTTAGTGTACTTACATATATAGACTTTAGAAACTACCTTACTAGCAAGTATAATAATAGCTAAATATAGAGATACTATATTTTCTACGTAGTTATGTTCTGTTGCGTTTATCTAAAGAGAGGGATATAAGAGATAACTAGATTAGAGAATTAGACTTAGTTAAGTCTAAATAAATTTACGCTTAATCTTACTAAATATAAAACTAAGAATAAATATAGAGAGTTTGTTTGCGTAGTAAAAAGTATGTTAGAATATATCTTAGTTACTTCTTAATCTAACTATTATAGACTAGTACCTTAATACTCTACTCGCAAACTAGTTTAATAATAAGTATTTAGTGTACGCTGCTAGTATATACCTTACCTATTTAAGAATACTAGACTATATATAGAACTAGTGTTAGACCTGCACTAGCAACTATAGTAAGTAGAATAATTTTAGAATAAACTTATAGAGTAGAGTAGTAACGCTGTTAAAGGCAGTTCTAGAGTAGGTTATACTAGACTAGACTAAGACTGTACTCTACTAATTAGTCTTAGTAGTAAGAAGGTAGATCTTAATAATACCTATTAGTTTAACGTGTATAATAAATAGAGCGTTACTTCTACGTAGTCTAAGACTAGTATTAGCGATTACATAGCTATAAATATTACTAATTAAGGTACTATCTCTAATCTAACTTAGACTATACCTAGTTACTAATTATTATAGAGCGTATTAAGAAGAATAAGCGTAAGAATAGGCAACGCTATAGAGAGATAGAACTAAGTAACAACAAGACTAATAATAAGACTACGTCTTCTCTATTCTATAGTTAGAGTAAGAGGTCTTATACAACGTCTACTAGAGTAATCTAAATACTAACCTCTAGCGCTAGCGTAGATTTGTCTTAGTCTAGATTCTATAGTTAAAGTAACAGATTCTACACTACGTCTGCTAGAGCAATCTAAACACTAACCTCTAGCGCTAGCGCAGATTTATCTTAGTCTAGATCTAGATTCTAGAGCGTTTTACGTAGCTATAGTTGTAGCTATAGGCGTAGTGCTAGGTCTAGCTAGCGCAGTAGCTCTAGCTTACAGCTAGATTTTAACTTAGAGGTAACTAAAGAATATATAGCAGAACTACAAGATAGGTAAATACTACTTTTAACTTAGTTAACTTCTACTAATTAGATACAGCCTATTTATAGCACTATCTATAACGCTATTTATATAGAGTTTCTCTAGTGCGCTGTTACAATAGAACTCTATTCTACCTCTACAACGCTAGCTATTCTAGAACGTTCTTAGTTAAAACTAAGTAGAGGCTAATACTACTATAATTACTGCGTTAGAGCTTTATAAGTGTAAGATAGTACTAGAGAAGTAGCGTATAGTATTAGAGAAGCAGCGCGCAGCACTATAATAATAGAAGCTAGTTAATACTTAGAGGTTACTAGAGTAGTTAGTAGAGGTTTATTAGCGTAGTTTAAACCTAGATAACTTTCTAGAGTTATAGTATTTGTAGATAGTCTTACTATTACACTATATTATAAATACTATAATAGTAGTGCGGTGAGGTTCTAACTAGGTTAGAACTAGGTTAGAACTAGGTTAGAACTAGGTTAGAACTAGGTTAGAACCTTTAGTAATTACCTAGGTAATTACCTAGCCTTAGTATATAGCGCTAATACGCTAACTAGGTTCTAACTTAGTTCTAACTTAGTTCTAACCTAGTTCTAACCTAGTTCTAACCTACTTTGTTATAGTGTCTTAGCTTTAGAAACAACAAAACAGCGCAGCTATCTCTCTAACTACTAATACACTTTCTTCTACTTTGCCTAGTATCTTCTACTATAAGATCTATCTTAGTTCTATCTAACTCTGTGCGCCTACGTTACTACTATAGGTATTATAGTATAGTTACTACAGAAATCTATATAGTAATTATACTTAGCCTACTCTGTGTATACTAACTCTCTTAGCATTTCTACGCTAAGCTAGCAAAGTCTCTTTATTTAGAGTTCTTCTCTTACTTGTATTATATGTGTATAGCTAGTAGAGAGACTATGCTAGGTCTAATCTATAGTAAGACTATTTATCTAATCTTTATTAGTATGTAAAGAGTTAAGTATATTATAATGTTAACGTTAGCTGTAGTAGAGCTATTCTAAAGATGTGCCTAGTTAACGTAAGTTAACTTAGTCTATTTACGTATTATATAGTTTGCTAATATATTATAGAACTCTTTTACAAGTAAGTTATCTTATATATAGTATATAGAGAGAGCGCATGTATAATATAACCTAGAATACACTAAGACTAGTCTTACGCTAGTAGAGTATTGTAGTTAGTAGATAGACTTAGAGAATGCTAGCTTAATAAGCTAAGAAGGTAAAGCGTATATCTGCTACGCGCTTAGATCTATTAGAGTCTAATCTAACTAGTATATTAGAAGACTCTTCTTAATTACTTCTAGAATACTTATAAGAAGAAGTCTATTATTCTATCTCTACTAGTTATCTTCCTCTATAAGAGCAGAGTGTAACTTAGATAAGACTAGGTTAAGTTTAAGAATAAATTTGCGCTACCTAGTTTATATAACAATGTAGATAGTGTACGTTGTATTAACTAGTCTACTTAGTGCTATTCTAGTCTAATCTCTATTAACCTATACATACACAGAACAACAACAGTCTTAATACTTTGCCTCTTCTAACTTCTATTAGTAATACAGACTAATTACTATCTATAGGCACTAAGACTATACTAAGTAGAATCTCGCTAATACCTATAACTAACTTAGCTAACTAGCTAATAGACAACATACCTATAGAATAGCAACGCGATAAGTTAGCACTAAGATTAATTAGTGTCTTAGACAGTAATACTATAGATATACGTGTAGCTAACACTATTCTAGGCAACGTTAGTATAGACAATATAGCGACTACAGGCACTGTAACTACACTAAGTCTCTACTCTAGTAACAAAAATGTAGTTAACTAGCGTAAACAATATCTAGTAGATAAGAATAGAGTAAGTATGTACATATTCTATATTATAGTAGAATCTAACTAGGTAGAAACCTAATACAAGTCTTATAAAGAGAAGGCTTTAAATTAAAGCTTTGTGCTAGGCTTACTATAAGAGAAAACTTAGTATACACTCTACTCTCTTAGCTTAGATATTACTTAACACTTATTCTTTTCTAGATTACCTATTATAGGCACTAACATTAGTCTATTACATTACTAAGTAATATACTCTACTATAGACTATGCTAAGTTAAAACTAACACTTCTTATATTATAGCACTAACGTGTATCTCTATTTTCTCTTATTTGTTGTTAGCTATGTTCTAGAATATTACTAAGACTAAACTTACTTTGCGGCTATAGCTAACTAGGCGTTCTAGCACAACAGTACATTAGCTAGATCTAGTACCTAGAAGACATTACAGTTAGAGTTATCTACTATAATATATAGGCAGGCTATATAGTATTAGCTAAGATTAGACTAAGTTATATTTAACACTTACTACGCTTCTCTGCAGTCTTGCACTTATTATATTAAGTAATGTTTTTAAAACTAGCAGCGTCTCTAGTCTTCTTAGTTTATATAGTCTAACAGCGCGTTAGCTAGATTAAACTAAGGTAAATCTAATAACTTACTATATTAGTGTTACGCTTAATATAGGCCTAACTACTAACTAGAACTTGCTATATAGAAGCTAGAGATAACTATATAGAAGTAGTTGCGCTGCTAACGTGTATTAGCTACTAGAATAGAACTAGGTTTAAACTTAGTTCTGCTAGTATTAGCTAATAAGATACACTTAAGTTTAAGTTTACTACTAGCGCATTAGAAAGAGCTTAGGCCTAAGATAGAACTTAGCTACCTCTTGCTAGTATTAGCGTTAACTTTAAGTAGAACAGAATATTAGCTAGGTAGTATATTATATTGCTATTTATCTCCGCCTTATCTAAAGATACGTTAACTAAGGTTCTATACTAATCTAGAATATATTAGCTAGAATTACTCTTAGTATAGTCTAACCTTACTAATTAATTCTATTATAAATAGACTCTTTGTTTTACTACTAGGTTAGCTTGCGAGAACAAATTCTGTATTAAGATACTACATAATTAGTAGATAAGACTATACTAAGTTAGAACTAATATACAGCTTAATAGTGTACCTTTATAATATAGTAGGTAACACTTAATAGTGTAATAAACTAGGTCTATATATTATAAGCTAAGAGTAGACTAAGTTAACACTAATATGTATAGTATTATAATCGCACTATATAGATAGCGAGAATCTAATATTCTTATCTATAAGGTAGTTTAGTATCTCTTTTAGAATATAGTATAAGAGTACTCTATTAATAACAGCCTACAACTATTAGTAAGAGAAAACTTAGTTAAAATATATAACACTTACTGTGCAAAGAAAGAGTAGGTTTAGTAGAGAGTTACTTATAGACAATAAGGTAATGTACTCTTTATAGAGCTCTTATATAATATAAGCTATATATTCTCTGCGTAGAGTAGACTAAGTATATACTAACTACTTAAGCTTTAAAGTACGCTCTGTTTTAGGTATAATATATACGTCTTAGTATTTGTTAGAATTCTTAAAGAAGTCTTGCTTGCGCTTTTAAGATAGTGTAGTAGATAGAACTTAACTAAGTATTCTCTTAGTGTAGGTAGTGCCTAGAAGAGAGACTTAATAGGTAGTAGAAGTACCTAGACCTAGCTAAGTAGTATCTCTGCTATTAACATAGTCTTTATAGTTAACTAGATTAGCTTATTAAAGTCTTAGCGCAGCTTAGGCATATTCTAACTTAGTTACATCTAGAGCTAGGTTCTTAGGTTCTAGTGCGGCCTAGTCTTCTCTGTCTCTAGGCAGATGCGACTTAGTTATCTCTATAGTAGTACTATCTTACTTATAGGTAGCTTTAACCTAGCTAGTAATAATAGAAAAACCTATATTACTTAGTTTTAGCCTAGTCTAATCTCGTACGCTATATAGAAGTTAATGTTAGACTAGTAGTAATGCGTTAAGCTAGTTATTAATTTCTTTAGGCAACAGCAATAGCATAGTGTATTTAGTAAGATAATTGTTTATATAGAATACGTATAAGTAAGAGCGTAGGTATAGTGTAGAGAATTAAGTTAAAGTAAGTCTACTGTTAGAAGCGCTTTGCGCTTTAACTACCTATAATATTATAAATACATGCTCTTAATTATACTAAGTCTATACTTGCCTATCTTTATAGAGCTATCTTTAACATATATAAGACGTTTATATAAGCTTATAGAATCTATCTTAGTCTATACTAGAATAGAGTCTAGTAAATAGGTGCAGTAGCTTTTGTATTACTAGGTTTCTATAACTACTTTCGCCTATTTCTCTTTGCTATATATTTACTACCTATCTAGTTACTTACACTAGTGTTAACTAAGACAAATCTTCTATAGCTCTAGTAACAGCCTACTTACTCTCTCTAAATACTAGCACGTTAACGCTAACTTAACCTAGATTAGACTAGAATAAATCTAAACCTTCTTTACTAGTAGGCTCTCTGTCGCTAAGCTCTATATTGTTAAAATTCTTGTTATTAATATCTTTGTTATTAATATCTTTGTTGTTAGCATTCTTATTGTTAGAAGCAATATTAGATTCTAAACCTACCTCTAACTTAGATCTATCTAAGTCGCTACTAGCAGCCTTCTTCTTACTTTTCTTAACTAATTAAGTTAACTTCTTTATAACGCACTTTCGCTTCTTAGGCTAAGACCTACAAGGCATTTAGTTAATATACAGAATAGACTAAGTTTAAACGTAGACTTACGCAAGACAGTATACTTCTATAGACTTATAGGTGTAATAGCCTAAAAGTCTATAGTCTAAGTTAACTATAATATCTAGATATACTAGTATAGTTAGCTTAGTTTACACTTAGACTTATTGCAAACCTACTATAGCAGTTAACGTTATACTTAATACACTATAGGTACTTAAAGTACTTAGCCTAGGCGCGCGCTATAGTAGTATATAGCTAACTAGAATTATAGACAGTAATATTAACTTAGCTATTAGCATTTATTAGAAATAGTTCCTATAGTAGTTAGTTAGATAATACTAAGTCTAATCTTAGATGTATATATAGTAGCCTCTTTTATAAGAGCATTCTTAGTAAGCTTCTTTAATATTAGTTTGCGTAACGCCTAAGACTATTAGTAAATATTATAAGTAGACGCGACTAAGAATATACTACTAGTAGCTGTTGTCGCTTAGACTTTATATATACAGGTGCTCTTAGTTAAGAAAAAGCTAGTAGATTCTTAACTATAGTAGTGTGTGTAAGGTTTATATATTTGTAAAAGTCTAGTTAAACTATTAGATGCAACTAAGTTAGATTCTAGAAGAGAGAAGCTACTAGAGAATTTATGCATCTACTTAGCGGGCACGTTACTAAGTAACTATACCTACTTAAAGAATCTAGCATTATTATACTATGTAGACGCGTTAGTATTAATATAAGAATAAACTTAGTGTAATCTAAATATACGTCTTTTTTATAGACTACGCGTACGTAAGCTAGAGTAGTCTTGTTAGTCTTATATATAAACTATAGACTGTAAGCTAGAGTTATAAGAGATATATCTAAGTGCATACCTACTTAGCACACATCTTTAGTTAGGCGCTAGACTTATTAATATTTTTGTTAAACGTGCAATGTTATAGTCTCTTAACGTAGAGAAACTATCTAGATACTGCATTCTTTCTAAATATTAGACTAAACTAAGAATAATCTTATGCGCTTACTATAGGCAGAAATAGTATACTAAGCAGCTAAGAGGCGTAAGTTAAATAGTGGTAGTAATATTCTTAATAATATACATTAACTAAGTAGTTTTAACTAAAAATAGTCTACGCTTATGTCTGCTATTAAGAGCAAAAATTCCTAGATCTATTTTTTATCTTCTTCTTTAACGTTACTCTTGCTCTAGCGTCTATTGTTAGAATTAGACTAGAAGTCGTCTCTCTTAGACTAGAAGTTGTCTCTCTTAGACTAAGAGTTGTCTCTCTTAGACTAAGAGTGTTCTCTATTAGATAGCGATAACTCTTTATTAGACTAAGACAAAGCTAGATCTAACTTAGTCTTATCTTTCTCTCTAGGCTTATATTTAACACTCTGCTCTTTTAGTCTAGAAAGCGACTTAGTGTCTTTATAGTTAGAATCTACTAATATAGCTTTGTTGTTGCTGTCTTATACTATAGAATATAACTAAGTTAGCACCTAGCTGCTATTATACTAATAAGCCTATTATTCTAAGCTCTTTTCTACTTCTTAAAGCTTTAGTCTAGACTAAGAAGCATCTAGCTATAGTACTTTCTTATCTTTGTTAGAGAAATTAGAACTAGAACTTAATAGACCTCTCTTAATTATAATTAGATTAGTAGGCGCTCTACTAGGAATAGATAACGTAGATTTGCTAGGTTAGTTAGAATTAATCTAAGTAGAATCTAGTTAGATAGGTACAGGCAGCGTAGAGAATATAGTTTAGAAGTTCTAAGAGAAGTTCTAAGAGAGATGCTACTAGAGAGCAAGATTGCCTAGATAGAACTTAGTAGCATCTAACTATAACAATGCAGACTATTCTGTTAAGCTTAACGCCTTAATATTCTAGACTATATTATCTAATACGCTGTAGCTAATTAAAGAAGATACGTCTAGTTATAACTTAGTTCTATCTAGACTATTATAGTGTGCGGCTAGCTGTAAACTCTTATCTTCTTAGGTTAGTGTAGTTAGTGCAGACTTAGACGTATTAACGTAGACGTCTTTATTCTACTAGTTACTATTAGGCTTAATAATCTTAGCTATTAGCGTTATTGCTATAGTGTTAATTAGATTTAACTTAATTAAATTGTTGCAAGTGTACGTTAGGCTATCTAGAGAAATAAGAAGAGTAGGTAGTTAAGGCAATAGAGAACTAGACAGGTAGTTTCTTATATATCTACCTAAGCGCTAGCTAGTGTATAGACCTATAACTCTTAAAACTTTATATCTATAGAATAAAGATTTATCTAAGACTAAACTCTCTATAGGTATAAATGCCTATAGCTCTAAACCTAAATAAGAAGGTAATATATTGTCTCTGTAACTAAGAAACTGCCTAAAACTAACTATACTTAGTTAGACTTAACTAAGTTAAACCTTACTAGTGCAACGCTTTTGTTTCTTCTTATTCTTCTTTTTATTCTTTTTCTTGTTCTTACGCTTTTTGTTATCTTAGTTTACTTTCTTAGCCTTCTTCTTATTATTACTACTTTCTTATTAGTTTAGACTCTACTAAGTGTTATCGCGTTAATACATACAGAGCAATTATTATATTCTTATAGGTAGCTAAAGATGCTTTAGTAAACTTAATAGAAATACAATAATATAGCTTATTATTCTAGAGAATAGCTAGACAGGCTACAAGAGTTAGCTAAGTCTAATCTTAGTATATACTTAATCTACTGCGATTATTAGCCTTATAGTAGAACTAGTAGAACTAGCAACTCTTCTTTAGGCTAGTCTAGATATAAGCTTTACTAGCTAAGACCCTCTGTGTTGTGTTAAAATAGGTATAGACTAAGTTAATTCTATTTGTACTTACACTATTCTTGTACGTAGAGAGCTCTAGCAATCTCTCTGTAATATATACTATCTACTTATCTACTTCTTAGGCCTATAGAGGTTAGTTGTAATTAAACTAAGATAGATCTTCTATATACCTCTTAAGCAGCTAGCTGCTTAGCTAGCTACTTATTACAGAGAAATAGTAGAGGTAGAGCGTTGCTAAAGCTAGGCTTCTCTAGAGTTTTGTAGTTAGGTAGTTAAGGCTTAGTTTAGTCTAACTTGTACTAGATCTTAACTATATTCTTAGCTTTAGCGTATTTCTTAATAGCCTTTGTATAGTTAAGTATATCTTAGAAGTAATTTGTCTAAGTTAGCTGTAATTAATCTAAGTTACATCTTTAGTATTTGTACTGTTAATTATCTTGCAGTAGCTCTTACTTACCTATCTCTTTACCTAATCTATAAAGAAATACCTAGCGTAATAATACTATTACATGTTAGTAGACTTAGATAGAACTAAGTATAATCTAACTTACTACTTTACTATAGGTCTGTTTAAGATGCTTTATAAGTATGCTAGTGTTATCTATAGTAAACTATATTACGTTAGTTAAGAGTTAACTAAGTATATATAGAACCTCTTACCTTACCTAACTTATATCTACGTAGCGGTTTTCTAGTTCTAAAGTTAATATTAGCTAGGTAGTAAATTATTTCTTAGACTATAGTAACTATCTTAGTTTTATTGTCTTAGAAAGTGTTAACTAAGATATATCTTAATAGAATGTAGGTATAGCGCATAGCCTAGAAGTAAGGTAGACTAGCTAGACGTAGTAGAAGTGCCTAGTAGATCTTAATAAATTTCTATGCTACTGTTAGTTCTAGACATAACTAAGTACTATCTAGATAAACCTAGTCTTTAAGTTTCTCTATTCTACGCACGCTCTCTATTATTGCTTTATATTTCTATTTAGCTAGATCTAACTAGGTTAGATCTAGAGTTAGCTACTCTATGTTATAATTAGAATTTAGATTGTTAGATTCTAATATTGTTAGGCGCCTTAAGACGTCGCTAAGAAAGATCTTAATAGTAGTGTATATGCTGCTAGCACCGCTTAGAGGTGTAGTATAGTAGTAGGTAGTAGTAAGAGAGTATAGTTGCTAGGTGTGTAGGCCTTAATTAGTAGCTTAGATTGCTAGTGCGCTAGTAGCTGCACGCTAATTTAAGCGAAGGTTAGGTTACTTTTGCGCGATAAATCGAGAGTTAGCTGAGTTAAATCTAGAGGTTAGCTAAACTAATCTCTGCAAATTCTAGCACTACAACACCAACTCGTAGATGAAACAAAGGCTACTTCCGGAGCAATCAATATCAAGCAATACGCGCATCGATACTTCCCGGGCCGTCGCAGGTCTCGACCACAGCAATTCGGCCCGAAACGAATCACTCACTTTGCAGACCCATGCACTTAATACCAGGCACGGCAACCCTTCGAGTCCGATCCTGACATCACCACACGTCCAACCACAACCCTTTCCAAACGAATTTCTCACATCGGATCCGCATCTCAATTTTCGCAATACGTCGGTGTACATGGCAAAATGGAGCTGCCCGCATACATGCATAATCACACCGCTTGTATGCGCGCCAAGCATCGTTGTAAGACAATGAAAAGCCCGCACACCCTCGATAAAGTCGCGCAGCCCGCCCGCTTCCCCGGGATGCGGGACGCTGACTTGATTGAAGCGTGGGTCTGCCACGTGTAATTCGTGGGTAGCGAGGCGGGAATTTATAGGCGTGATGCTGCATGTGGTAGTAAGTGTTTTCGGTACTTTTGCGCGCAGATGGTCGGTCGGGATCGCGGGAGCGATGGCATGTGGGAGGTGGGAAGGCGGTGGGGGTGCTGTATGCATGTCGTTTTTGCGATGATGCGCGATGACGAGTTCATGGGATGTTCTGAGAGTGTAAGACGATATTAATCATTGTTAAGCTGCTACTATTATACCACCATCATGATATCGTACTCGGGTTCAACCTTGGAAACTTTCGCCCGACCGCCCCGTCTGCCGGCACATGGAAAGGGTACCTTTTCCAGTACGTGTACAAGGTATCCACACTCGGAACGGAAGTAAGCAGCATGTAGACTAGCGCTGCTGCAGCCTTACCGTTGTCATCACGCGGCTTTTGACTGTGGATCGCTTACACCCATCCATATGATGATCTATTGCATACACAGTAACTTCTCGTGTGAGAAAAACAAAGAAAGTGTGAGGTCGAGACCTCTCGGTTGTCGCGTGTGTGGTAAATGTTTAGTAAATGCTTTGATGATCAGAGAGCGTGATAGGTCGTGAATTACGACGGGCGCGTCATTGCATATGGAGACACATAGACGTGCTGTTTGATAATGGTGGCTTGAATTCAGCTCCTAGCTTGTATACAATCCATGGCAGTCTGCCCGTGTGGAGGGAAGTAAGGTAACGTCGTGATTAGAAGGTTGATGAATTTCTTTCCACATCTAGCATCTGTCAATTGGTTCAGGTACCACCAACATGCCTAATTAGTAGACGATGTGTAAACCGTACAACCTCACGACTCCACCATACCACCACTTCGCATGAGCTGAAAGGTACGTACCCTACACATGTACCTCACGCCTCACACCACTCCCTCCCATGTCCGCGTACGCCCCCCAGCCCCCAGCCTACGCTGATCGGTCTGTCGCTCGCTCACTGGCATTCCCATGATCGGTGTTCCACCTGTGCATCCGCAGCGGGAGAGTACCGCAACCATACCTACATTACCGCATTCCCCACGATCCCAGTGATTCACCTACATGACGACATATTGTTGAGGAAACATTTACTGCGAGTAAGATTTGTAAAACTGTAGATTGCAGGGGTTGTATGGACGCAAGGGCTACAGCGACGGTGTATTGGTGGCTATGGATAAATATGGCGATACTACTAACAAGAATGGAGTATCTTCGGGAGCATACTTGTAACCGCTGTGCAGTGTACAGGCTGATGCTGCAAGATGATGGGATGTTGAGAGATTGTGAATCTGGTACAGATGACGTCGTTGGGTATTTTTGGTTGTACGTAGGTGTCTAGACTTTGACTGTTGTACGCGCTTTGGGTTACACAATACTCGCGACCGTAATGTCGGGTTCGTGATTAGCATGTCATAGGCGGATGCTGTCCGCGGGGTCATGGGGGGTTTAGCGAGGTGTGGTGGGCTGATTCCGTGGGTTGGGCCAGAACATAGCGATGATACTTGTTGCATGCAGCGTATGCTCGATGTTGGAAGTCAAGCAGAGCGGCGTCATTGCGCATGCTGTGTAGAAGTGTATGTGTTCGCGATGTCCAAATCCGTACCTGTGCTGTTAACAGCGGACAGCTTCCTCGCGTTCAACAGCATCCCCCATGCGTGGGACTATGCGCCCAAACTTGACAGTGTCCCCCCGATGCAGCTTCGATAATCTCTATGCGGGTATCGTACGTCTGTCGCATATCATGGGTATTGATAAGGCTGCAAGGCGACGCTGTGCGCTGGGCGGCTGTTTGGGCATCAACGGTATGACCGATGTACGAAGTGCGTGCGTTTTGACGTGTTTCGATCCATGTACCTAGCAGGACGCGTGGTCAGTTTAGACAAAAGAAACCATGCAATGCCTCGACTCAAGAGCACGTCCTTCTCCACTACTGTTGTATCTTGCCTGTAGATTAGTAGGGCGACATTGCAACAATGCGCCATGCTGGGTCCGAGGTCTCACTCAGCCCGACGATATACATCACAATTGGTTGTCAGACGTGACAGGGTTTGTGAATTTGATGGTATTCATGTCTCAACCGGTTCCATTCCTCGTGATATCGTTGATCCGCGGGAGAAAGGAAATGAAGGCCTAAGTCGCCGTGAAATGCATGCCTGCGCCCTCGAGGGGCTGTTCAGATCCCGAATTCCTGCTTCCAGTCAGCTCCGTCCAGCCACCCGACATGGTATCGTATGCATACCTCAACTCCATATCCCCAACCATTTACCGGCTTGCGCTCCAGACGGACTTGAGGAAGCCGTCCTTCTGTGCGAGCCTGTTGAAGCTGTCGTCGGCCTCGCCCATGGCGCGGACGAAACCGCAGATGGCGTAGGCCTGGTTGTCGCCGGTGTAGCGGCCGTTCTCGTCAACCTTGCCAACGCTGAGCTGGACAGAGGCGTGGTCCTTGGCCCTGATGATGCGTCCGGTGGCCGACTTGTGGGTATTAGTATCGCGGTTCGGGTCACGTAGGTGGTTGGCGGGTACTCACGCACTGTGGTGTGTTAGCAGACATTCATTGGTAATGTGACATGGCTTGGCTTACTTTGCGGGGGACGTAAAGGTCGACGAGCTCTCCGCGTTCGTTCTCCATTTTGATTGATGTGTGGGTGGGAGTCGGGTTGGGTTGTGTGGCTGCGGTGGTGGTCGATGTCGTCGGCGTCAGTCTTGCGACTCGCTGAATTTCGAGTGTCGCTTAGCACTGGTGGTGTGGCGCTAGCGTCGCATGCGGGCTAGCGTGGGTGTCTATCGAGCAGTGTCCCTCATGGGCGACCATGACCGTCACGAGTGAAACCTCGCCTTTGCGAAGTGGACAAATTGTCTGTCTCATTTGATACAAGCAAAACATTTTGCACATAGTGGAAGGATTTCCTGCAAACGACGAAACGCGGTAGCCTTGGTCTACCAGCCCGCATTCAGTGAACATACCTGGACAGAGGACTATGATTACTTCTACTGAAGTTGTACTGAGAGTTGAAGTGAACTCATCTTTGGTATTTGCTTCTACCGAATGCTTGCACAGGTTGCTCTATCTGCAAATGCACCAGTTGCGGCCGTTGACTGCCCAAACAAGGGCATACCCACGTATTCAAGATCACCTCAAAAACTTACATATCGCTGTACAACTACCTCAATCCAAGATTCATCCAATCTTTATGTTCTCAAAATCTCGAGGAAGTGTATGTAGTTCAGCCCGACATCACAGTTCATAGATCCAGTTATCCTTCGCTTCCCAGTTCAGAACAGCGTGCCAAAACGAGCAAGGTCTACGACTACCATATCAAACCATCCATTCCAAGATTTGCAATGCACTTTCTGGCTCTCGTCTTTGTTCGGCAATGTTTGTAAAGTCGGCAAAAACAAGGCGCGGGCAAGAGCGTCCAAGTCCGCCATATCTTCCATCTTCCCATACTCAACCATCCCCACCCCGTGGCTCTATGGACACAAAAGAGGATTGCTGCATCGCTGAATGCATCGTCCAGACATCGAGCGAGTTCCACTGTGTCCATGAAGCTGGCGGAGTGTGTGCACATACCCTAATGTCAAATCTTCCCCAAACTCAACCACCACGCTCCCCAAAGCTCTGCCACCACCACAACAACGTGTAGAATGGCAAAAAGAATGCATCGGCCGGGAATCGAACCCGGGGCTAGCCGAAACTGTCCTGTGATGGATGGCAACGGCTAATTTTACCACTAAACCACCGATGCTGGTGATCTGAGCGAAGTTGTCTCGCTTGATGGAAGTTCGAGCAAAATATAACATAATATTACAATCAGCATCGACGTCTAGGCGAGTGGATGGATTGATCGTGTTGTTGAGTTGGGAAAGACGGGGTTGAATTAGACAGCGTTGAACGGAGTGGGGTTTTGCAGATCTAGACCATGCGAACTATCATCTGCCGTGTTCTGTTGACCGAAAGATCTCGGCGAACATGCAGTGTTGCCTGCATACTACACACTCGGCGACTGTACGACTGTACTTGTTGCATTACGGCGTACCGAAATACATCTGTCAGGGGCTGGCAAAGGCGCGAGAAGGCTGGGGCGGGAACCTTACTGCGTGACGGCGAAAAAAGACTATTGCTATAGACCATGAATTACTTTGAGCTTTGCGCTAGTAGTTGACAAGTTTCATTCCATGGTACAGTGGTTGGGTGGCTGCTGTTGCGACATCCCAAGGGTTGTGGTTGTGGGGTTGGGAAGTGCAGCGCGCGGGCAGGCGAACGGCGGGCGTCCTGCCACACCAAAGCTCCCAAGGTCGAAAGGCTCGACATCAACGATGTTGTCTTTTAGCGAGGGGCAGATGAACACAAGGATAGGATATATATGTGATATGTATGAGAAATGATGAGATAGATTCCAAGAGTACGATAATACAATGCCAAACGCCTTTGAGGGTAGCGTATCATAAACCAAAACATGCATCGTGGTATGCACCAATGTCGTTCAATCGTAGGAAATGTGTGTTTCTTCCAGTCTAGACCTGACAATCAAAATCAACGCTCATGCAATAACGCCGCGCTCCCTGCGTAAAAACACCTCATGATAGATCCATCTCCGGAATTCCCGATTGTCCCACGATTGCGACCATGGGTTGCGATGTCGCCCTCCTCGCTAACGCAGCAGTGAATTTGTCGGAGCGCATCAAACAGCGAATGCGACATGTTTCTCTTGGATAGATCCGATATTCGTTGTTTGTTTCGAGGATGAAGTAGATGGTGGCATGCCGTAAGCCCGCACCTGTGCGCCCAAGATTTGTCGGTCGACCCCTCTTTCTACGCTGCGCGTAAGTTTTTCGAGGCCTGTTCTGAGAGGCCCGCCGACAGGCCGTTGTTGGTTTGGCTCCTTAGACTTCGGCGATTTTTGGGGTCTTGTGGCGGGAGCTTCTGGTTGTGTGACAGCCGCTTCTGGTTTTGTGACCAGGGCTTGTGATTCTGTATACGTTGAAGCTTCTGGTTGGGCGTTTTGGGGGCGCTTTTTGGGGTAGGGAGTGAGTGCTCGGCACAACATGTTGGTAACTCGTGTTGGTGATTATCGAGAAATGGAAATGCTGCTATGTTTGAAGTGCAGAATGTTCAAGTGCGCTGATTGTGATGGTGGTTTGTAAATGGCAAGCATGGCATCGCGTCCATGGTGGTTTTATACATTAATGGTCCGATAATATTCATTTTGCTGTACGCGTATTCGTAAACTGTATTCACCGACAATTACAGCACATCTTGCGAGGCATTGCTGCGGTTTCGCGATGTTGGCGCGGAAGGTGGCTGAAGGGATTCGTAACCTCGTACAAACAGCCAATCGGACGCGTGCGCTCGGATATGTCGATCTCCCTCCACCAAAACCGGTGGCGATCTTGGGGCACTGCATCTTGGGCAGCGTTCACTGCTGACTTCAGGTCTCCCGCTGCGGATGGTAATTGAGAAGCCTTGCGTTGGCTTAGTAGACAGAAGACTTGATGCCGCGTTTATCGGTCGTGTACCTACAGATCTCCCCGCCAGCGCATGAAGGTGTCTAGCTACTGGTAGCCGCAGCGTGGACTGAGCAGCAGGCCTACGCGTACCGGATGAGCGTATGGTCATATGATGGGTCTCGAGGGTCTCGAGCACGATCATACTCAGGCCAAGCTCTTGCCAGGTCACCGCTGACGTAGTCCCACTCCGACCTGATCTCCGTTAGTAACGCCCGTCGCAATAGCCAACACACAAACTTACATGAACATCAAGTCCAGCTGCACTTTGACTTTCCGTGCTTGAACCTTGACAACCCTTGAGGCTACGTCCTCGAAGAATGGAGGTAGACAGATTGCTAGTGTCATGTTCTGCAGATGCGGAAAGCGCGATCTTCGCGCCCCCAGGTTGACGAGTTGCGATAGACACTGCGCTTCGTCCGAGTGCATGAGATTCCTCTCGTAGGGATTGAGGTTTCCCGTCGCAACGATGTGGCGTAGATAAAGTGTGCGTAGCGATGTAGGTAGACATGAGGGACCGAGTGCGAGACTCCGTAGTTTCGCTTCTTGCATGGGTTTATGCAAACAGATTGTGTCGAATCTGAGCTTCTCGAGCCGCGAATTCTTGATTATGTCCCTTACATCAACATTCCCGCTCACAGCCTCATCCTCTTCGATTATGAAGCCGTCGTTCGGATGGTTGTATTCAAAAGTGAGTTCGCGAAGAGTTGTCTCGAAACTGTGCTTGAAAGCGCGGATCAGGTGGCGGAAAGCGGTGCCATCCAATACATCGCGTATGCTGCCTTCGTAATTGCTGTGCAATTTTAAACGTCTCAAGTTGAGAAACACTGCCGCAAAGACCTGTATTTCGTCGTCACCAAGCCCCCATTGGAGATCAGTGAAGGAGATATCCAGAGTATCAAGCGTGTTGTTTTCGAATTCCCAGTCGTCGAAATGTTCGTCGGGAATCTCGTCAGCGGTAACACCCGAGAGGCGTAATGTCTTCAGGGTTTGCAACTTCAAAACTGGTATGATCTCGGATAGCGTGCCAGACTCAATGTTCAAATCCAACTCTCGCAGGTTAGGTACATTCAAGATGAAGTTCCGTATCCGATTACCAAGGTAATCATACCGCATCGCGTAGACGGCCCGAACGTATAGTAACAAATCAGGTCGGTTTTGAAAGGTCTGCAATAAGTCGTCTCCGTTATCTCTTGAGAGGATCAAAGAACGATAGATATACGGCTCTGTGATGCGACAAAACTTGCGTGAAACCAGCGATAGGTTGATGAGATCGTCATAGTTTGATGTATGCCTGTTCGGCAGGGGATTGATGACTTCGGACACTACATGATCGAGTAGTTCTTCTGAAAGGCGCTCCATGACGAAAAGGGTGCGCAGGCAAAACAGATGTGACGGGTGGCGTTGTGCTTCAGCGATGCCTCAAATGTGTCGGCCGTCAATGAAGAGGCAAAGGGCGGCCACCGCCGCCGCGCTGCAGCTGGCTGATTCAGCACGCCTAGCGCTCAGCCCTATCGAGACAGCCCTGGAGGACCAACAGCGGACCACGTGCCGACTCACTTCAACTGACGGGAAATTTCCCTCCACCCGTTTTTGTGCCAGTCCAATTCTCACAACTCCACCCAGACAGCTACAATATCTACCCGATTGCTTACCCATATGCGACAGCTGCCGCACAATGGCGATCGTCAACGAGCGCGACTTCCCTCCACTTCCATCACCAAATGCAACGCGTCGACGCGCCGCTGAGCGTGTAGTCGAAACCGATGCCGCAGAACCACCTACAACCAAACCGCTTCCGACATTGAGTGATCTCCCCACTGAGCTTATCTTGCAGATAATCAACTACTTTCCCGGCATGGACATTGAAGACTTCCAGCTTCCTACGCTCCTCAGTCTGGCATTGACTAGTCGGCGTTTCTATAACGTTGTCATCGACAAGATCTACTCTAAATACGATAGCCATTTCTGCGAGCCCTACGCGTTCCTTCGTACCATGATAGAGGCTCCGCGGCTCGCAAAATATGTCCACAATGTGGAGATCGAACTCGGCACGTACAGTAGCCAGCGCTACCATGCGACAGCGAGCGACAAGAAATCCATCAAGGAGGGATTGCGTGCGCTTGGTACATCCGACTGGAAAGAGTGGGCAGCTAGGTGCAACGGAACTCACCTCAATGACTACGCGCCACAGAAGCACGCGCTACAGAACGCGATATTGTTGCATGCACCAAAGATTAAACATCTCGGCGTTCGAGGAATCGCAAAGGAGAACTTGCGATATCCTTCCTGGATCGATCTCATTAGCAGGGCCGCGACAGGTCATCTCTCTCCACAAGCCCACCGCTTCGAAAAGCTACAATCGATCAGCGTCGAGGCAGGTTCGTTAGGTTTGAGCGAGCTCGCACCTCTTTTCCGGCTACAATCGTTGCGAAAGCTGCATTTGTGCCAAACTTACCTTTATGGATATCGCCAAGATGACGCAGAAGGCGCACACAAATTACAACGTCTGATCCCAAAAGCGTGCAACGATCTAGAGGAGCTCGATCTGGAGAGCACTTATTACACTCCGCCGTTGCTGGAAGTATTGGTCTCCTCGTCGCGGTGCTTGAAGAGCATCAAGTACGAGACCGAGTCTGAACTTCACCTGGCAGAGCGGCCACCGGAAAACGGACAGCGGTACAAAACGCTGTCTGAAGTCTTACTCTGCCAGAAGGCATCACTTGAGACTCTTTGGGTTTGTTGCGATCCAATCACCGAGGATGATACAAAGCGCAGCGTCCATCTCCGTGACAACCTCAAAGACTTTGCTTCGCTAAAACATCTCAGCTGTCCACTAGGCATGCTCTTGAACCACGATGACGACAACTTTGTGGAGCGATTGCCATCCTCACTGCTGACGTTTCGAACGCCAGTCCGGAATCACACCGAGGACCAACAGTGCTTGGAGGCCCTGAGAGACGTGGTAACCTCTTATCGGGAACATGTACCTGATTTGGAAGAGGTTCGGGTTGTTGCTCCAGAGGCTGCAACATGGTTCACATATGATTGGGAGCCTCTTGTGAAGCTCTTCTCGGCTGAAACAGGCATCAGCTTCGTGGTAGAACCTGGAGACACTGATGACGATGCCTTCGAGGACTGGGATGGTAATGAGACAGACTCGTCGCAATCCTCAGATGAGGTTGATCTGTATAGCGACGAGGAATGATGCACTAGTATTGCTCACGATATCACGTTGGCGGCCTTTTCTGAGAGTCATTCTTGCTTGTCTACATGGACAGCTGCAGATTCAGAGGGTCCATAATTATACGAATGCCTTAAAAAATGCAACGCATTGCACAACCAATTTTTCAGCGGGTTCCAAATTGCGATGGCCGATGCCGGTCGGTACCAAGATGTGTCCTCACCCAAGGCAGCAGCTTTGCGCAGGCCAGGCCTCAAGCTCAAACTTCGCAACGTCGCCGCTAACAGAACGACATAAAACAATGCGAGTGTAGACTCTTCCCGCAATACCTACAGCAATCGTTCACTCTCTTCCTCATCCTATCGCAACGAAAGATGTCTTCCACCGAAGGCGACCCCAAGCCGCCAGTCAAATCCGCGCACGCAGCACCAGAAGGAGAAGAGCTGAAGCACTGGAAGACTTCAGTCCTCGCCATGATCGACAAGCGTATCGACCTCTACCCACGACCGCTTCCATACAACCGAAGAGTAAGGGCCACTCGCGCGGTGGTATTACTACTCGGCAGGATCAGGCAACTCTGGAGGAACCTGCTTCGTATCTGGCGTAGCAAATTTGCGTTGGCATCTTGGTTCGTGGATGTAGGACAAGACCAGCGCCCAATATTCCTGGATTCAGATCGCATCGTCACTGCAATCGAGAAGGCGGGCCATGTCCCTGAACTCGTTGAGAACATCATTCGCTTCGCCGATGCAGAGACCCAGATGCACACTGCCTGGAACGTTTCAACTCTCTGGAGACATACCGTCGCGCATATTGTGACCACTCCAAACTCATTTCGTCCATCACTTCCATACGAAGTTGTGGAGCGTGGCAGTACGCAGAATCTGGATGCGATCAGTGGTCTTCCCGAGCCTAGTGACGAGGATTTCCAGAAATTTGAGCAAGAGATGCTGCTCTTACGTGAGTTCCAGGCATCAAGAGACGCTGAGGTCGCCGCACGAGATTACTCATGGTCCGGGATATATCGACCTTACTGGCCGGCTCGCATTTACGCGTCGAAGGCTCTACCTGATCATCTCAAGACCTTATACCATTCGGTCAGCATTCGCTCTTCGTTGGACTCAAATACAAATGGGTGGCGCGACTTCACACAGTTCAAGATGAACCCTTACTTCCAAACTGTGTTCGTACGGCAGTTAACGGAGTCGGTCGGAGTGTATGAGTTCAAATTTCAGCCATTGGACCGAATCGAGAACCTCGTCTTTGGAACCACCCCTTACCTAGGAGCCTTTCGTGGACTAGTTGGCCCTATGCAGTTGACACAGCCGCCCTGCAAAGCGATAGAGCTGCGTATCCAAGTACCATTTCAGCATCCGGATACTACTAGGGATTTCGGATTTCTATTATCTACCTATGATTCGATGAACACTATTGTACACGTACTGAACTCAAGCGGCATAACGTGCGAACAGCTATTCGAAGCGCTCGAGGAATGTGCCGAGCCGGTGCTGTGGCATTGGCGAAGCTGCGCGGATCAGTTCCGAGAGAACGTCCTCGGTTTAGAACACTACACGAATGGCATATGGACTTTGCGCGGAAGACCAACGATATACATTGTATTGAGCGACATTCGCCCTCGCCCGTTGAACGTATCTTCCAGTACCATCGACGTGCCTTCTATTATCGACCGCCAGCTGGAATGGATCCCGAAGGAGTTGGTTCGGACGATAGAGCACGTGGAAATTCGTGATGGAAGGCTTCGGCGATATCCCGCTGATCTAGAGAGTTGACGTCATCATCGTCTTGTCTCCATTCTCGGTGTAACGACTTGCGACTGTTGTGCATCTACACGAGGCGGACTGAAATGAGGAAGCCTCACATGAAGACCCTCGAGATGTTCCGTACGACGCGATAACGCACTACCTGGGCAGCTTTGCGACATCGGTAGCAGATCATCCCAGGTTGTTCCCAGCCCCCGCCTCGGTGGCCGAGACGACATGGAATTATTCCGCCGCCTACTCGCCTACTGGAGAAGCTGTTACATCTAGCAATACATTATGCGACAATTCATGTCAATGTTTTCGACCCCTCCATGCATCGGTTTCGCCCGTCTACTCGCCTCTGACCCGTGCCGTCCCCACAAGCCGCCCACTCGCCCCTGACCCGCGCTTCTGAAGTGCCGATATTGCCATGCGCGCGCACGCTCAGGGTCTGAGACAGAAAAGGTCGGTATGCGAAGTGGATACTACGTAGATAGCTTCTCCAATCCATCTCGGTACTTCTACGGCGCGTTTCGTCGTTCCTTTACATCGTTCTTATCATCATAAAGTAACAACAGACTCATCAACAGCGATTGGCAGTACGAAAGTCAAAAGCAAAAATGTCTAACCCCTCAGTTGTTAAGCCCGATCCGTCCTACGTCGTACCCCTCCTCATTAACGGCAAGGAGGTCACCACCAAAACCACCTTTCCCGTAACATCACCCTCATCGCACAAGGAAGTATGGAGCTCTTCGTCCGCCTCGCTGGAAGAGGTCAAGAGTGCCGTTGCAGCGGCAAAGGGCGCATTCCCCGCTTGGTCCAAGATGAAGCATTCCGCTAAGCGCAACATCTTCCTCAAGGCCGCCGACGTGATCGATGCGCGCGCGGAAGAATTCGCAGACTACATGAAGATTGAAACCGGTGCTGCGGATAACTTCAGCAATGGCTTCAACGTGCCCAAGATGGCGGATATGCTGAGAGATGTGGCCGGCAGGCTGAGCGCCGTCATGGGACACATTCCCAGCTGTGAAGAGGAGGGCACCAGTGCGTTGGTCGTCAAGGAGCCTTATGGCGTTGTGTTGGGTATTGCGCCTTGGTAAGGATTTTCCTGTTAATACATGTACGCATGCAACAAAACTGACGAGAGCACCAGGAACGCCCCATATGTGCTTGGCATGCGATCGATTCTGTACCCTCTAGCTGCGGGTAACACCGCCATCCTGAAGGGTAGCGAATTCTGTCCTCGTACATGGTGGGCCATTGGCAGCGCCCTGACCGAGGCTGGTCTTCCCGCTGGTGCGCTTAATGTCCTCGTCCACCGTCCCGAGGACGCGGCGCAAGTCACCACGGCCTTGATCGAGGAGCCCGCAATCAAGAAGATCAACTTCACCGGTTCCACCGCTGTTGGTCGCATCATCGCATCGACAGCTGGCAAGAACCTCAAGCCCGTTCTGCTCGAACTAGGTGGTAAAGCGAGCGCCATCGTCCTCGACGATGCGAACTTGCAGACCGCAGCAGTACAATGTGCGCTTGGTGCTTTCCTACATGCAGGCCAGATCTGTATGAGCTCAGAACGCATTCTCGTGCACAAGAACATCAAGCCGCAATTTATCGAAGCTTTCAAGGGCGCCGTCGAGGGTATCTTTGGCGGCGACAAGCCTGCTCCCATTCTCGTAGCTGCACCCGGTGTAGAGAAGAACAAGACTCTCGTTGCCAATGCGGTCAAGAACGGCGCGAAAGTCGTACACGGCGACCACGAGAAAGATGAGAAGCACCCTGAGACGAACGAGGCTTCGGCCACACGTCTGCGACCCATCATTGTTGACGGCGTAACCAAGGACATGGACCTTTTCCACACGGAGTCTTTCGGTCCTTCGGTCTCCGTCATCGAGATCTCCAGCGATGAGGAAGCTATTGAGATCGCCAACGACACCGACTATGGTCTTTCGGGCGCTGTGTTCACAGAGAACCTTGGTCGCGGTCTACGCGTTGCAAAGCAAATAGAAAGCGGGTAAGTTCTTCCAAATATCGGATGATGTGGCGTTTGTCATTACTAACAACTGTATACAGAGCTATCCATATCAACTCCATGACAGTGCACGACGAGTGGACCTTGCCGCATGGTGGTGCGAAAGCAAGTGGTTTTGGCAGATTCAACGGACACTGGGGTATCGAGGAGTTCCTGAGGATGAAGACTATCACTTACAAGGAGTAAAGTTGATCGTGTGTAGCTTAAGCAATACATTCCTACTTCCTCGCTCGGCAAACAGCGATACTCTAAAGTTGGTAATAATGGAGTACGTGGTACGACTTCAAACCCCGAGCCCGGTTTGATTTCCCCTAATTCAGCCAATCACATAGCCTGCGGCTCCGATTTGGATATGCTTGGGATTCTTTCCTTACCTGTCTTTGCCCGCCACATTCGTTCGTCGTGCGCCCTCTAGTATCGGTTTAGGGGATGTATCTCCATGTACGTTCAAGCCACAGGTAGCGGTGACGCAAGGTCCAGTGCGGAAGGGTATATCTAGCAACGACCACCATGATGTACAGCGAATTCATCCCCGAAATGGAGAACACAGCCTCCAGCTTGCAACGGGTGGCTTCTCTGAAGAAGTACTCATTCCCCGCACGACGCCATTCTTACTGAGAATGGCGGAGTACACATTACCATATTCGATGTCAAACACATCGTGGGCGGCAGGATGGAGTTGCTTATAATCCTGCGGGCATAACCCCGATTCCATCCCTTCGTTGACACCGCAATCCAATCTACACGAAGTCGCAAAGAACCTTCAATACAAAACGCGATCATGCACACTCCATCCCTCCTCCTCGCCGTCCTTCCCCTCCTCTCTCTCACAACCCCTACCATCGCAGCCTTGCCCTCCCTCTCTCTCACCAACATCCAATTCTCCTCTTACATCCTATACGTCTCACCATCGGCCCAGGGGCCCCGACAAGGCGTCATCGGCTTCACCATGACCAACAGCGCCATCGAAGTGCCCATCGCCTGCAGCGCCATATCTTACAATGCCTACGCCCTCTTCTCTCCCACCGTAACCTACGAATGCAACTTCGCGCCTGCGGGAGGCGAAGAAGGGAGGGAGGACCCTTGGTGCTACACCAACAGTGCGACGTTCAATCTCGACACGACGAAACTGGATGAGAAGAATGCGACGATTTATGATTTGTCGGTGCAAATGAGTTGGACGTGTCAAGAGTACGTCTTTGATCTTCCTGTCCTGTGGTGATACTTGCAGCTGACGATTACTACAGCGAGGGTGTATACGGCCTTTCTGCCCAGACTGTCCTGGACCTAGACTGTAGCGTGTGGGCGTGTGAGAACCACATGTGGCCCAAGTACGATATCTACTCCAATACTAGTACGTACTGCGCGCCGTACAATGTTAGTTTTGGGAATGGGGATGTCGAGGTGCTGAAGCTAGAGTAAGAATGGGGAGCTGAGGTCGTGTGGTCGTCGGGCCGATGTAGAAGTAGTCGTGTTGTAATGGATGAATACTGCTGTATTCTAGGTCTTGTCGGCGTTCTGAATAGCCTTCTTGGTGTTGTAAATGAATTGGACACTGCAGCATTCTAGATCTGGCCGTTGTTTTGAGTAGTCCTTTGTAAGATGTACTGCGCTGATCTTTTGCGGCTGAACTTTGCAGAGGCTTGATGCATGTGTAGTCTGATGGTCTAGGTTTCTTTTAGTCTACCAGCGAATGATCTGGATCACGGTAAACTGTCCTGTGGCTTCGGTTAGTCTTCGATGTGGCTGGCTGTCTTACCAGTCACGTCTACACGATAGGCGCAGGGTAGCCTTGATCTAAGTTGTTCACCCCGCATTATGCAGATTCTGGCGTTTCTTGTTTGTCTCTGTTCAATCATTGGAGAGTGCCTTATCAAAAGAAAGTCATCTGCATTTCCTCGATGCAGCGACTCCTGATGGAAAGGAGAACGAGGCTAACTCGTCAATAAATTGAGGCTCTGGCGATCCATCATGACGAACTCAATCGTCATTATTCAATGACCCTTTAGCCCAGGGAACTGGAGACTGCGTAATGTCTACCAGCCGATCAAGCGGGTGTAGACGCCGACCTAGAAGATGCGCTATCAATTCTCCGGTAGCTTGCTCTTGGTACTCGATCGGATGCGAACACCCTGTGCCACGCTGGTGCTCTTTGAATTTCTCGTGGGATCCAACTAAACTCGTACAGGTCACGATCGCCCCACCCGTCACATCCATCACGTCGTAGAGCTACATTGGCGCGCGAGCTACCCTTTGTTAGCCCGGCCTAGCATAGATCGTGGGATGGGACAATAGAATTGTGATTGGCTTTGTCCGGCCTTGTTGGTAGCTAAAACCCAAGACTGTGGAACCAAAGACCGTTCACGGGGCGGATTTTATTGTACACCAGTCGTGCGGACTGCTCTGATTGTGCGATCGTGATATCTATGAAACGTAGGCTTGTAGGCATTTTTCGGCATTGAGGAGCCGATACGATCGTCGTGCTTGCAGGTCAGCAAAGGATCTTTTTGTGGCGAAGCGTACACGCGTGCGAAGAGCTCGCAACACGACAGTCGCTCTCGCAAAATCTGGAGTACGAGAATATTCATGGGAAATTGGAAAATCTAGGGGAGTCCCCCAGTCTGGATACAGCCGGCGATAAAGTTCGATTCGCGCATCGACCCAGAGATTGAAGCTGCACTATTTCGGGCGCTTCCCAGCAGAGGCCGTGCGCTTCCCGCGTCAAAGTGACGCTTGCCATTGCCGGACCACCAACAGAACTCCTTTCCAGCCATCTCCAGGCTGATCACACGCCACGACTTTTTCTCAAGCTTGCCAGCCCACACCATGCAGGAGTTCTGAAGTTCCGTGCTGGCGGAGTGGATCTGGGTGTGCTGGGGATGCCCGCTTGTCCGCATGCAGTTGGAATGCGCATGCTAAATAAAGCCAGACTCAGCCCGCGCGAGGGGTGCGGCTGAGTACCACCACCGTATTTGTCTTGCACGGTACACTTTCCCTTCCCCACTCCGTTGTTTGGTAAGAGGTTGGTCGGCCATTACTTTCGTTTATACTCTCGTTCGCCGTTAGACCTACTTTGGAGATTCACGTTTCGCACCCAGGACTTAATCAGAAGATTCGCATAGAGGGGTAATAGTAAGATGATGGCACTCGAATCACCACAGCCACTTTCGAGGAAGAAGTCGATATTCCGACGTTTCTCCAGACGAGAACGCGGCGATGCTCCTCCGTCGCCATTCCTCATGAGCGAGGGCCTACGATCACCGCATCTACAATCGTCAAATTTACAGTCGCCGAGAAGGCTACAACGCCGCCCATCACACCGACCGTTGAGCCTTCTTACACCGCCAGCGTCACCTACAGAGAAGAGTCCTATCGTAACTATCGATGCTTCGAAACCTCAACAACCCAAGATGGTCACACACATCCAGCGCATCGACTTGCCAATATATCAACGCAACCGGAGCGAATTCACACCTCCACCCTCTCCAGAACCGCGGCGACGCATCCTTCCCAGCGCGCTACCTACCATGCCATTCCCCGGCAAGCCTCTCATAACGTCGTGGAATGTCTTCCTTCCACCATCACAAATATACTCGTTATATCTTGGGTATGCACCACGGGACATGGACGACAAGTGGTACATCTACAGCGAGGGTCCCGATCAGGCTGGAAAGCTAAAGGTGCACTTCCATCGGAGTTGGACTGGCATGAAGGTCGCAGAACTGTTTGTGGTAATGGATACAAAAGGCGAGGGTGCCGGAAAGATTGTTGGCATCAAGTGGAATGGAGGTGAAGAGATGAACTGGATGAGCGAAGAAGAGGCCAAATACATGATACGGACGGCTTGCAGGTGGCAATTAGCCGTGGATTTGGAGAAATGAAGCCACGCGACGGCCAGGCCGAGAGCCTGTTTCTGTTCGGCGGCAAGATGTTTCCTCTTTCCTTTTCTTGACGCGCATTAGCCCGCGGCTTTCCTTCGATCCGTACCGTTTGGCGTCCCATGAAACGACGTTCCAAGCATTCTAATGATATCTCTATACCCGTTGAGGGTATACAAACCTCTAATATCAAGCTTCTCTTTTCAAGTACCGCATTGGCGCGCGCCTCGTTCCCGTGATCGGTAGTCGTAGCGTGAGATGTTAACATACCATCGATCTGATAGGTTCCCCCACTGAGGGACTCTCAGCATCCGACCAAAAGTAAAACATGTGGATTCAACAATCCGATACCTTCTCTCTGAGGTCAAGCGTGTATACCGGTGGAGGTATCGTGGTGTTGGTGGTATGACTTCTTGCAGCAGCCTCGCGCAGGCTAATCAGGCCACCCTGCCATCGCGCCCTCCGGTTCCTATGGAGGCATACCCAGATCGTGTGATTGGATCGTGAATGCAACCAACATGTGGCACATGAAGCACATTTTTCTTTTATCGCATTCTCGACTTTATCCTCTTCGCCTTCATTGCAAATGCCAGTGGCATGGTCCTTACAAAGTCTCAACATAACAATGACGGTGATGTGCCGTGTAACTAGGCTCGTGGGGTCCAGGAGCCGCCAACTGCACGCTTCCGAACATCTTTCGCGTCTTCCCTTCTTCGGTGCTACTGTTCCTCACCCACAATCTCTCCCCACACAATCCATGGCAGCGAGTGTACTACCGACAGAATTGAACCGTTCGGTCCGAAATGCAGTCCAACTTCACACCTTCCTCCAAATCTTCTTCTCCCCAGCCGCAGCGCCTGCCTGTTAATCCAAGACGGCACAAGGTCGACCCATCGTTACGAAAGCGCGTCGTAAGAGCGTGAGTAAATTCCCAGCCTCACGTTTCGCATTGGTACTGGTTGTGGTTTCTTGGTACTACGGTGCCGATGGATGTCGCCCAGACAATGAGCAAGCGCACACGTCAGCAGGGCTCATCGGCAGCATCAAGAACACGCGCATCGCTCAAGTCATGCACCGTGCAAGCACCCATCTAAAGCTCATCACTGACGTATGGCGCGTAGATGCAACGCGTGCAACGTTCGTCGAGTTCGGTGCTCGGGGGAGCAGCCGTGCCAACGATGCAGCAAAACCTCACGCGAATGCGAGTACCCAGCACCGGAATCAGATAAGCACTCTCTCAAAGACGAGCTCGAACGCTTGCGAGCGCGTTGTGCAGCACTCGAGACAGGGTTCAAAATCGCTGCACCTGAAGAGGCCGCCGAGATCATTGGACAGCTCGACCATGGCGGGCCAGGAACGCGTTCGACCGCGCCGACTTTTCTTTCCGTCTCAATGGAGCTGGATCAAGCCGACACGAACGATGGCCGCCTGCTTGTCGACCCTTGTGGCACCCCGAGATTCTTCGGTGAAACGTCTGGAGCGACGTTCCTGGATTACCTAAAGCAATTCATGCTTACGCTGGTTCCTCTGACTTTCCAGCCCGAGTCGGCGGATGGGTCTTCATTTGTTGCATCAATTGGACGTTATCAGACATACGACTCGCGACCAATCCCCAATCCAAGCGTGGATCCGCTATGGCTTCCGGATCAGGACGACATGGCATTGATGCTTGCACAACTGCGAGCCTACATCCAGGATGGCAATGGCGAGTTTCTGTCTGGCGGAATATACTGTAAGCTATGCGTGGACGATTGACCGTGCTTTCACTAATCTTCACCCAGGGTGGGGCGATCTGACCCAGTTCCCCACGTCTGCGGCTCCTTCTGTCTTGCTGAGTGCAATGACGACAGACGACACTCACCGAGGCTTAGCCTTCTATCATGTCTGCTTCGCCCTAGCTACGTCTTTCGGTCATCAGTCTTCCAGGCGCTCAGACCAGCATGCGGGAGAGGCTTACTTCAAGCGTGCGCGAAAGCTCCTCGGGAATCCATTAGATACCGTGCGGTTCACCCTGGACGATGTCCCTGTATTGACTCTTATGGGGTTTTATCTCATCGAGCTGAACCGCAGAGATGCAGCATACGTATATGTAAGAGATCACGAAGCACTGCATACAAGACACGCACTAAAAACCTCCAGGTCAGTTTAGCGATTCACATTGCCATTATACATGGCGCATTCAGGTCTTGCAATGATGAAGCGAGCAAACGCACATTCTGGACTCTTTACATATTGGACAGATGGCTTTCCGTGTTGATGGGGCGCCCACCAACCCTACTTGATGAAGCTATCAGGCTCCCTCTGCCATGCGATGTGCCGTAAGTCTCTGTCACGTTCAAAGCGGAGAACAATGCTAAACTCCTCAGCTCAATGCCGCCATGTGCGGGTCTTCGAGCACACGTAGAGTTGTCACGCATCTCTGGCTATATCGTCTGCGAAACATTCAAGATCGCTCCACGACACTACCAACGTGGCTACTCGACCATGAATGTGGACAAGGCTCTGGACCAACTCGAAAATTGGAAACTCAACCTACCGCCGGTGCTAGCTATTGACGTTGACGCTGACCCCGCGGTACTGTCCCTCCATCTAGCTTACAACCAACTCATCGTCCTCACGACTCGGCCCATCCTCCTGGCCGCTGTCAAGCAAGCCGTGGCTGAACGCTATATGAATGGCTCGTGGTCTGTGCAGCAACATGCACACAGCAAATATGTTCAGGCCTGTCCAGAGGCCGCCCAGCGAAATTTGCTTTTAGCCAAGCGATTACGATCTACAAGGAAGCTGCTGCAAGCCGGTCTACACTTCGTGTTCAACGCAGCTGTTATCTTGATACTAGATCAGATTCTCCACTCTTCCAGCACTGCACCCACGGCTACCGCGCTTAACACTCCCGTGTACACCCTGGAGATAGACTTTGCGATGCGCACCTTCGAGGAGGAGTCACGAACCGGTACTAACTACCCCAGAGACTGTTACAAAGTCTTGCAAGATCTCAAAGCTCTCGTTGACCGCTACCTCTCCCATGGTCATGGCCACTTCGAGCAAAGCAACGACCCCGGTCTCGTCATCAACACTCCCGGGACGCAGTACAATGCGCAACGAGGCGCAGAACTTCAAGGAAACCCATTGAACACCACAGCTGGCACTGTGTACCAAGAGCTACGAACCTGGATGCAGAGTGACGGATTGAAGCTACATAACAGCTTACTCATTTGAAACAGACTTCATCCACCGGGAATGCTACCCGGACGAGTCATTAATCAGAAACCTTATTCTCCCCGCGGCGCCCTCTTATGCCCGCGGACTGTACAACCAATCACGCCACTGCAGTGACACTGATGAGGAAACGCCCGAAGGCAAGTAGCTCTTACCACCTTGCTGGCTGCTGGGCCACCAAGGGCCGGTCGACGCTATAACCGATAAACGAGACAAGAACTTGGTAACGGCACGTGTAGTGCATAAAGTTCCTGCTTCGAGCTGCCGCGCGGCGAGGGCATAGGGAAGATCATTTCGAGAAGTTTCCATTACTCCGTATTATCGCGACGGCCATTCGATGACAGTAGACGATGTCATCATATCCAATTCAGCTTTGCCTCCACGAAAGCCCTTTTACCACTCTTGTCGAGATAAGCAACCATATGCAAAAACAGCGTTTGGCTCTCGCTCCGAGGTGTCATAGTCGAAACCCACCCGGCGAGCAGGGGTCGCACCTTGCGCGGTGGGCTCCGATTGGCCAAGCTTAGCCCGGCACGCTTCGATCTAGAGGCTCCTGCAGGCCAAGCTGTATAA
Source organism: Alternaria conjuncta (assembly GCF_024043145.1). Classification (NCBI taxonomy): domain Eukaryota; kingdom Fungi; phylum Ascomycota; class Dothideomycetes; order Pleosporales; family Pleosporaceae; genus Alternaria; species Alternaria conjuncta. The sequence goes on along the minus strand of NW_026250092.1, from coordinate 2,112,525 downwards.
CCACCCTTTGATCGGACAAATTCAATGGGGTGAAAAGAAGCGGTAACATATCGACAATGGGTCACGGGAGGCCAAAGACTAGGGTCCTAGGAGCTGAAGAGCCTCACCAAAGCAATTACGTACATGTGAATGAGGAAAATGGTCAAGGGCGTTCTTTTACCTAGGGCAAGCTTGGCCACTTGATCGCGCGGAACTTGCCTTTACTATGGTTTCTACTACTAGAGAAGAAGAAGATCCTCTTATTTCCACTTGTGTTCGCAGCAGCAGCAGCAGCAGCAAATCCGCAGTCATGAGTTCCACGGTCAACTTGGGAAACCAAGCTCCAACAATGGCAGACGAGGAAGCCCCTGGTCCAGAGGAGCGTTGCATGTCCAGTCGCGTGAACCGAAAAATGGACATTGCACTTTTACCTTGCTTGTCCCTGTTGTACCTGTTCAATGGATTAGATCGATCGAATGTTGGGAATGCGGAGACGCAAGGTATGTTTTAGATCGATCAGCATCAACCCCATTATGCTGATCATACCCTACGAACACCCAAAGGAACGGTTCTCTCCTAACGTCTTACAATGCAGGGTTCACAAAAGACATCGGCGCAACTCCGGACGATCTCAACTTAGCAGTCTCGCTCTTCTTCGTCACTTTCGTGTTACTCCAGCCTCCGTCGGCGGCGGTGGGGAGATGGCTCGGCGCAAAGCATTGGATTGCTATCATAATGGCAAGACCTACAATATCGTTATTTTCAACCTGCCATTTCTGATACGAAAAGATAGATCGGATGGGGCATCTTCACCCTAGCCCACGCCTTCATCCGCGGCCCCGGCCGCCTCATCGCCGTCCGCCTGATGATCGGAGCCTTCGAAGCAGGCTTCTACCCTACAGCCATCGCGTACCTCTCCACCTTCTACGGGCGCTACGACATGGGCGTCAGGATTGGTCTTTTTTACGGCCAATACGCTATTGCCGGCGCGTTTTCGGGGTCTATTGGTATGTTACCTTACCTTTGTTCAGTAACCCCGTACTGTATGTCATGTATGTGCTAATACGGACCAAGCATTCGGTATCTTCCACCTCAACAACACACGTCTGCATAATTGGCAGTATCTCTTCATCATCGAAGGCAGTCTGACCATCCTCATCGCCATACTCGCGTGGTTCTGGTTACCAGCCGGACCAGGTACCGCATGGTTTCTCAGCCACGAAGAACAAGTCTTTGCTGTTCAACGCATCATCAAGGACAATTCGGCGTGGACTTCGCATGATTTTGGAAGGGATGGCGTGGAGAGGGAGAGGCTGACGAAGCGTGATGCGAGGGAGACGGCGAGGGACTGGAAGTTGTGGTTCTTGCTGTTTTTTAATATCTGTGCGAGTGTGCCTAGTCAGGCTTTTTCGGTTTTCATGCCCATTGTTGTGCAGGGGTTGGGGTATTCGAGTTTGGATGCGAATTTGGTATGTTTATGCACTCATACTCATGCACTCTCCTCTTGACATTACATCTGAAAGCTAACATAAATGACATCTAGATGTCCGTCCCCCCCTTCGTCTGCGGCACAATCGGCCTCTACCTGTTCGCCCTATCATCCGACCACCGCAAAGAACGCGGCTACCACATCATACTCGGCGTGTTCATCTCGCTCCTCGGCCTCATCATCACCGTAACCGCACCCACACACCCCGCCCAATACGCCGGCCTCTGCATCCTCCTCTCAGGCTCCTACATCTCCGCGCCCCTAACCGTCGCCTGGCTCAGCGGCAACAACCCCGAGCCGGGAAAACGTTCGCTGGTGTTAGGCGTCAACGGCTTTGGTAATCTCGCTGGTGTGGTGGGCGCGCAGTTGTATAAAAAGAAGTATGCGCCGAGGTACCTGGTGCCGTTTTATGGGACGTTGGGGTTTGTGGTTGCGGCGTTGCTGGGGTATACGGCGTATAGGTTTATTTTGGTGAAAGTGAATAGGAGGAAGGTGGCGTGGAGGAGGGGGAAGAGCGTGCAGGCTGTTGAGGCGGAGAGGCTGGATGGGGCGAGGTATGCGGATGCGAAGATGACGTTTTTGTATGGGCTTTGATGGGTGTGTTTGCTTGTCGTGAAAGATGGATAAGAGAACATTGCGCGAACGCGAATCGAAAGAGTTGAGTCTTATTGTTGGTCTAGAAACCTATTATGCTCTGTAAACTAAACCTCTTACAAATGTGTCAGAGCAAGAATCTCCATTGTGGTCCTAAATGCAGTGCCATGTATTTCTTGTAGGTACAGACATTGTAATGCGGCGAATCTGAATATACGTGCGCACAATCGCGTTGGTACAGTCAGTTGGCAGTGACCAGGCTTGGTGTGAATACCTACGTATACCATCTTTTCAGCGATTTTACAATCTGCACCACCCTTGAAAAAGATCTGTAGAACGCATCATTAAGATGAGAGTAGTAGGCGTATAAATGACGGGCTGATTTATGATTTTCACAGGTGTGACTACTGCGGTTTACTGCGAGGGATTTGGCACCGAATAATCTTATCATCTCTCTTTCGGAGGGACCGTCCCTCCGAACGAACTGTAGTCTACTAAGAAGGAAGATGAAATAGGATTCTCATTTCATGAAGACCCCTTCACTCCTCCAGATCCCACACATCTCTACTCCTCACTCGTACTACTCCCATCATCCGCAACCATACTCTCCGCCTCCTCCCTACTCTTAAAGTCGCCAAACATGAGATAAACCCCGGGCACCCCATACCCCTGCAACTCCTTCCTGACCCCCTCCCTGGCCGCACTCTTAACATACCTTCTCGCCTCCTGCCACAACCGCTCACTCCCGGCAAGTGGCTCCTCCGCATACCCAATCCACTCGCCCATCCAAGCCTCCCTATCCCTCTCCATCTGCCAAAACGCCAATCCAGCCCTCACGTATATCCAACCTACATCGCTGCCCTCCAGAAACTCCGTCAAGAAGTGTTCGAAATCAGGGTTCAGGCTCTCTTGCAGGATTTTGATGCTGCGGAAACCCCAAAAGGCGGCTTCGGCGTACTGGCCGAGGGCGTTGTAGGCGGCGATGGTGCGGGAGACGAGTTTGAGGCGGAGGACGACGCGGATGGTTATGCCGGTTTGGCCGGCGTAACGACCCGTGGTTATGGCTTCGTGGAAGAAGTCGTCGGCGAGGACGCGGCGGGTACGGCCCGAGATGAGGATGTGGATGGAGTGGAAAGCTTTGTTGTAGAGGTCGAGGGCTTGTTGGGCGGCGGTGTGCTTTTCGTCGGCGGTGAGGGTGTTGATTGGAGAGGGTGTGGCGGAGGCGAGGAGGACGTCGCCGGCTAGCATGTGGTCTGTAGCGTTTTCGACGCTTTCGCGCAGTGTGGGGATGGGAATGGCTTGGAGGCTGGCGAGTTCTTCGCGGACGACGGGGGAGTAGCCGTGGATATGCGTGCTGCTGAGGCCTTTTACGTGTTCGAATGGGAGGAGGAGTTTGCGTTGGAGAGGGAGGGGAATGTTGTGGTCTTGCTGTTCTTGCCCTATGACTGCCTCGCCATTCTCGCCATACGGATCCCGCAGAACGAACGTGGTAGATAGCCGCTCGTTGAGCATAGGGTAAGACAACGCACTGTAGTACCACGTCTTCGTGAATAAGGGCAAGTCATCCACCAGCATAACAACCATATGCTCAGGTACTTCGCCATGAAACGGCGCGGTAATCTGCACAACAGCATGGAAGTCGTTGAACGCATCGGCGCGCGCATCCGTGCAAACAATCGGCACAAGACCCTCGGAGGAAATGTGATTAACTAGAACTACAACGTCAGGATATCAGCCATGCACACCAAATAAACTCTGAAAGACAAGGGAAAAGCTCACGGCGTCCTCGGCGACCGGTAAGTTCCAATTGCTCTGGCACACCATCCGTAGCCATCAGATAAACGCGATACATACCCGCGCTCGGCCAAGGAGTAGCAATCTTGACAAAGACGTTTTCTCGTCTCCATACTGTCTTCGCTTCGGCGTAGATTTGTTTGTTCGCAAGCCAGAGGTTGAAGTCCCATTGGTAGACGCCGCCGTAGAAGCCTTTCGCTTCTAGCTCTTCGCTGCGGACGAGGTGGTCGGCGGGCGTGAAGTAGATGGAGTAGATTTGTTCGCGGAGCTCTAGGGGCAAGCGTAGGAAGGGAAATGGGTTTGGTGTGGCGCTGGTGGTGGTAGTATCCTCGGACATCGTGGGCGGTGAAGGGGGGCGTTGGGGTGGTTTGGGTTTGGATGCGAAGGGGTTGGTTACGAGAGAGGTGAACTGGAACATGGTAGCGAGGGCTCCTAGGTCACAGAGCTTAGGTAGCTCTAGGGAAGTCTGGTACGGGCGGCTGGGAGATGCATGACGGAGGAGGAATTTGCCCCACCTTTAGCTCCGTTGTTAACACCGCGGGCCGAGGCATGCAAGAAAGATGAAGTTTATCGCTGTCCGTTTTTGCTTCCACTCCCAAATCTAATGCTCAGGCAATGTTATTCATGTGCCCAGATTTCGCGTATACTTGTGGCGGCGGTTTACCAGGCCGATCTGAAGTATTCGTGTCCATGCTCAACGACGGTGGTAAGGTGACTGCAAACATGAGTGTCTATATTCATGTCATTATTCCAACATATATAGTACATGTAATAGATATCCAGGACACCCATTCCCGGGTGAAAAACTCCTTTCATATCCGCATCAGAGTGGAACAGTATCTTTTCGTGGTATCTTTCAAATCCTTCAACGTACAATCCGCAGCTCCTCTACCGTGTCTGGGTAGGTGGTACTCCCCCTTGGTGGCTAGCTGCTGCTTCTGGTGCACTCGCTGCTGAAGGCACTGTCGCAGTCTGAGGCGCCGAGTTACCTGCACCCAACCAACTGAATGCGCCTGCCTTCATATCATTGAGCTGAGCTTCTTGCATCTTCTTCTCCTCCTCAGCCATCTCCTTGAGCCATTGCTCTCCGTTTTCGCGGATTTGCTTGTCCAGATGAACGTAGTTTTGCTTGTTGAAGTCGCGGTACATGTCGATCATCATCTTGCCCTCTGACATTCCCTGGCTGATGTTCTGGTCACCGAGAACCATGCCTTGTTTCGGTCCGTCGAGACCCAGACTCTTCATGAACATGCCACCAGCACTTCCCTTGGTCTTCTTCTGCTGCTGCTCGAGGTCGCGCTTGAATTGTTCGCGGAGTTTGGCCTCGCGGCGGGCGTACTCAACCGGAATGTCTTTGCCTTCCATCGACTTGAGAACGGTGCGGACGTCGATTGGTGTACCGGTTTGAGACATCATGGCAAGGTATTCGAGGAAGGGGATCAGGGCTACGAGGCCCTTATCGCCGGGCTCGCCCTTCCACTTGGGCAGGATGATGGCGTTTTCGGGTTGGAGCTTGACGTGCGAGGGGTCGGTGTCGATCATGATGACCTTGGAGAGGTCGCGGTTGAGGTAGGAGAGGTCCTAGAGATGATTAGCAAAAGTCTTATACAGTGAATAATCAACATACCTTGATGTACTCGCCCTTCTCGAAGCGGGTAGCCTCGCGGAACAGTGGCCACATGACGAGACGGAAGGGGTCGAGCTTGCGGATGATGGGGTCGGCGTCCATGGACTTGACGGAAGTGAAGATGACGAGTTCGTATTGCGAGCTGAGGTATCGTAGGAAGTAATCGAGACCAGGTCGCTTCGCTAATCGGTAGCCGTGCTTCGTGGTCCATTCTGAGTGTAGCAGGAGGTCCTCCAGACTGAGTACCAGGGTAAGTTCTGGTGCGCCTCCGGGGATCTTGTCCTTGTCTGGTAGCAACTTCTGGAAGGTAGGCTCAGTGTAGTATGCCTTTTGTCCGTTGATGCGGGCAGCTGCACGGGCGTACATGCCGCCCAACGTCCAGCCATTCGGAGCATCTATGTGTGCGGCTTCCTCTTCTTCGTCCTCCCAGTTTCGGCCCATGAAAAGTGCGCCCGTTGTGCCAAACAGAAGCATACCAAGGTACGACCAGTTGGCGACACGGTTCCGCCGCCTGTCGGTGCTCGTCTCATATGCGGACTTGGGCAGTTCGCCGCCACTACCGCCCTCTCGGCCTCCCGCAGCGCCTGGTGTCGGGTCTTCGTAGAACTCGTTGGGGTCGTTGGGGTCTCGCTTCGCCTTTCCATCGGCTTCAGCATGCTCCTCCGCGAACGTCGAGGGGATTCCATATCGTAGGTCTGGTAGTGGTTTTTGCGGTTGTTGCGACTCTGGGCTCTCAGTGGTGGGGTCGGTGTTCTCGCTGGGCGACTTGGGCCCCGACATCTCCTCCTGCTCCGACATCTTGAAATCCTTTCCAGCATCTTTCGAGGCTTGTGTTGCGCTCTCTACTGGTCTTGAGGGCTGTGTTGGTGTTGTGTTCTTCTCAGGCGCTGATTCTGTGTCGAACTCTGGCTGCTCTGAAGGGTTGACCGGGTTGGGCCGCGCCTTGTTGGCCTCGTCGAACTTGATGGGATCTGAAGGTTTCCAGGTGTTGTCTTTTGGCTTGCCGACCTTGGCATATGTGCGCGTCCATTGCGAGGTGGAAGCTATGGGTGCGATGCGCGGCGCTGCCAGTGCAGACCGCATGCGCAGGGCGCGGAAGGCGGTTCTGGGGAGCATGGCGATAGAAGGGGGGATAAAATACAAATTAAGAAGAAAAGGCGCCTCTAGGAAACATGGGCCGGGCACATGGGGGCGGTGGTGTCGACGGTCCTGCGATGAAATAATTGATGGAGCAGGGCTTGGCGCAATGACGCTGCTCCCTCGCCAGAAATTCGGCCGTGTCGTATGGCAATCGTGGCTTCACCAGTCCAGCAGGAACGCCGAACATGTGGCCCCGCTTAAACACCACCTCCCTCGTCGCCTCCCGCTGCTGACAGACTCGAGTCACATGTCGCCTCACAGGGACTTCTTTGCCCATGCGACTGACTGGAAGGCCTCTGCGGCGACATGCGCCAATGCCCGGAGGAGCACCCTTTCAGCTACTATGCATCCTCCTGCTATGTATAGGCTGCTGGACGACGCCCGCTCATGGCATGACCGATGAAGCCATAGCAGAACTGAGGTAATACTGTGGAAATAACTAGCTAGTGATGCATGCTAATTCCGCAGACAAGAGACACGCGACATCTTCTACCATGGTTTCGACAACTACATGGAACATGCCTTTCCAGAAGACGAGCTACGACCACTCACTTGCGCACCCCTTACGCGCGATCGCAATAACCCCGCCCATATCGAAGTCAACGACGTTCTCGGAAACTACTCTTTGACACTGATAGACAGTTTGTCGACGCTCGCTATCCTCGCTTCCACGCCCGACAACGATGCCGCCGGATCCAACAGACCGTTAAAAGACTTTCAAGATGGTGTTGAGTTATTGGTAGAGAATTATGGAGATGGTTCGTCAGGACCCCGTGGTCGTGGGGCAAGAGCGAGAGGCTTCGACTTGGATAGCAAAGTGCAGGTCTTTGAGACGGTCATCCGCGGTGTTGGTGGACTGCTCAGTGCACACCAGTTTGCAGTTGGAGATCTGCCCATACGAGGTTACGATGCAGGGATAGAGAGGAATGGAGGTCGCGAAGGGATATTCTGGCCCAATGGATTCGTCTACGATGGACAGCTTCTACGGCTTGCTGTAGACCTCACGGATCGACTGCTGCCAGCCTTCAACACGCCAACTGGCCTGCCGTACCCTCGAGTCAACCTTCGATACGGAGTACCCTTCTATGCGAAATCGCCAAACAATATGGATGCCGAGCATGGCCAATGCGGCAGGGATCCAAGCGATAAAGGAACCGAAGTTACTGAGACGTGCAGCGCTGGCGCCGGGAGTCTGGTCCTCGAGTTTTCCGTCCTCAGTCGACTGACTGGCGATTCCAAATACGAAAGGCTGGCCAAAGACGCCTTCTGGGCTGTGTGGCACCGCAGAAGTAGCATTGGGCTTATTGGTGCCGGCATCGACGCTGAGACAGGACAATGGGTGAACTCCTACACGGGCATTGGAGCAGGTATTGACAGCTTCTTTGAATATGCCCTCAAGTCGCATATTCTTCTTTCCGGACTACCTTTCGACAAAGCACGCGAGACTACTGATTCTCCGGAGGCATTTCTAGCTACTTGGCTCGACGCTCACGATGGCATTCGGAGACAGATCTACCGTGGTGCGCAACACCAGCATCCTCACTACGCCCAGGTCGATCTATACACTGGCGCTATCAGGGCATTTTGGGTCGATAGTCTGAGCGCATTCTATCAAGGGCTCTTGACTATGGCCGGCAAGCTCGACGAGGCTATCGAGACGCATTTACTCTACACGGCTCTTTGGACTCGCTATTCCGCAATGCCTGAGAGATGGTCGACTGCGACTGGCAGCATCGAGCATGGCCTTCGTTGGTGGGGCGGTCGACCAGAGTGGATTGAATCGACCTGGTACCTCTATCAGGCTACGAAAGACCCTTGGTATCTCCATGTAGGAGAAATGGCGTTGCGCGACATCAAAAGACGCTGCTGGACTAAGTGCGGGTGGGCCGGTCTGCAGGATGTACGTACTGGAGAACTGAACGATCGCATGGAGAGCTTCTTCCTTGGTGAAACTGCGAAATACCTCTTTCTGCTTTTCGACCCGTCGCATCCGCTCAACACATGGGATGCGCCGTTTGTCTTCACGACTGAAGGGCACCCATTGATCATACCGAAGAGACTTCGTTCCACTCAAAAGACGCGGCCTGATCCTGATCCAATCTTAGAGGTACCTCAGACATGTCCTCTTCCGCCAGCTCTCTTGCCTTTCAGTATCTCTCCGACAGCCGCTCGGACCGATGTCTGGCATGCTGCAAGCCTTGCCAGACTACACCTGATGCCAACCATCGAGACACTTGAGTCACCCCTCATCGAATTCAGCGCCGACCATCCCAGCATCTCTTTATCAGACATACGTTCGCCTTCTAACTACACTTACTATCCATGGACCTTGCCGCCCGAGCTCATTCCGCACAACGCTACAAGTTCAATCTTGGCTGTCAGGACTACCTTTGATCTTTCGTTCCCCAATATGCCAAGCACATCGCTGACAGGTGCGCTCCAAAGAGTGCAGGAAGGCATCCTGGTCAACTCCATGAGTGGGCTGAGGCTTGGCATGGTTCGTGAGCAAGACAAGCCACGTACGATACGACAGCAGCTGGACATGGATGAGCAATTCCGTATCTATGCTATCTCCAACATAGCTCTGGGCCGTGATGAGAAGGTCTTCATGTCTCGTTCGACCATCGACAACTTCAATCCGCTTGACCCGTTCTTCACAAGAACACGAGATTCGCATGCGTTAGACCTGGTCATCGATGTACCGCCGCAGCCTGCACCTGCATCCTCCAAAACGCTGGCAGACCTCCTCAGCGATGCGCTCGGTGAGACGAGCAACTTATCCGACATGGACATCGCCGACGTGATCGATCTAGAAGTGGACCCTGAGGCGCTCGATAGCCAGCCGTCATACCTAGCCACCTTCCTCTCATCGCTTCAAGCCCTCCTCTCCGCCCCACTGCCCACATCCACATCCGCAGCATCTCAATCCCAAGATCCTTCTGAGCAAACCTTGAAACGCCACTTCTTCCCCGCCGCGCTTCCCACTGGCCCCGGCGCAGCACCCATGCCCGGCACCAAAGACCCAGAGATAGCATACAGCCCGGACAACCCGCTCACCTGGTCGAATATATACGTCCACTCCACCACTCTCTGCACAGACCGTCTTCCGCTCGAGGTCGCAAAAAGCCATCAAATCATCGCAATCCCGAGAGGCGATTGCTCCTTCTCGACTAAGCTGCACAACATCCCCGCTTACCCACCCGACGCCTCTTCCCTCCAACTCGTCATCATTGTCAGTTTTCCCGAACACGAACCCAACGAGGATAAGTATACTGCCGAAGCCGATGCTGCGACGCAACAACCCCCTGTGCAGCCGCTGCTGGATGATGTACAATATACCCCAACCGGCATGCTACGACCCAATCCCATTCCCATGATCATGGTGGGAGGAGGGGAGGAGACTATGGCGTTGTTGAGGAGGGCAACGGGAGTTGGTGTGAGGCGGAGGTATTACTTTAGGAGTCAGGGGGTTAAAATTGGGAATTTGATCGTGCTTTGAAGGGGGTAAGACGAGTGCGTGGTATAGGGCGCTGTTAGTTGAGATGACGAAGTATTAAGGCTTTTGTACATAGAGTGTAGAAAACGAATGTGTATATTTGCGCCTTGCTATCGTACGTCTTTTCCGCGGATGCTTGGCATGCTTGTGCTCTTGCATGGCTTAGCGCTTACGGAAGGAGCTGACCGAGGTGCAGGCACACTCGCAGCCTGGTCCTAGTCAGCTTTCCTCCAGAGTTCATTTGAGCTCATACAATCTTCATTCACAGGGTCGGCCCTATCTACGACAGTTTCCGATGTGATGCCACGCAGAAAACATCGAGGTCCACCATCTAGACACTCGCACCGCCGCTCCAGCCTTTCTCTGGCAACCCGAGCTTGAGACCAAGCAAGCACACATCACCGTAGCCAAGCAATGACTTGAAAATATCTCATGAGAAGTTAGTAGTGACTATGATTCTGATCAAGGTTCCCTTCGTTAGTGCCACGCAAGCATGTCGTCGCATTAGCACAGTCTACGGACTGTATCACGATCCGATCCGATCTTTGTGGAAACGAGGCCTTTACCATAGGGCAGCAACGACATCGGAGATCTACGAACCTCTCGATCACGCCAAGAGCCAGATCCGTGTCCTCAAGATCCAGCCCGGACGATGGGACGATGCCATTTCGTGCAGCATAAAAGTGGTTTCCCTGGACCGATTCTTCAAACCTCGGTACAACACTCTATCCTACACATGGGGTAGATCAGGGGACAAAAAATCCATAACCGTCAATCATCAAACCATCGATGTATCCGCAAACCTCTTCATAGCGCTGCGGGCCCTTCGCCGACGATTCTTCACGATTACTATCTGGGCTGATGCGCTCTGCATCAATCAAGAGGATAACGATGACAAGAACAAGCAAGTGGCTCTGATGGGAAGAATCTACAAACAAGGAAGGCAAACGTGGGTATCGCTTGGATGTCCAGACGAGAGATGGGCTGATGGTCGCTGGTCGCCACCATTCCGCCTTCCAGAAAGCGCACCGCTATGCAACCGCCTCATTCGAGGCGCCTGGAGACTATGGTGGCATCACCTAGTGCTACGGCGGTCTTTTCGATCGAGACGGGGCGTTGGCCATATCGCCGACGCAGTCCGCACCATGAGACATACACGCTTACCCGGCAATGCCGATGATCTGGATCGCCTGCACGAACACCAAAAGATAGCCACAGCTATGCTCACATGGCTAGCCACCCACGAGTACTGGTCTAGAGTGTGGATCGTACAAGAAATCGCGCTGTCACGAATCGATCCAATCTGTCTCTTCGGCCGCCACCAAATTCCTCTGCTCTCGCTGGATAGCGTCCTTGGGGACTGTACGGGACCAGACCCGGAGACAGTACCTTGTCCGGCAGTGATTGAGGAAGCATCGTATCGCGCCCAGGAGATATGCATGCTAAGAGACGAGTTTCTCAAAACCCGCATACTGCGTGTAGCGGGTAGCATGGAACTCTTAAGAGCGTTACAATTCGCTAGTTATAGGAACGCCAGCGATCCGCGCGATCACATCTATGGGCTTCGCAGTCTCATTCCGGTAGATGATCAGGAACGGATGAAACCAGACTATAGTTTGTCCACACGGGAACTTTACGCGAGTGTTACTAGATTACTACTAGAAAGGAAGTGGTCCATCAGTCTTCTCTGCTGTGCAGTAGGAACACGCCAGCAGCAAAACGAACACAACCTACCTTCCTGGAGCCTTGATTTCCGCAAACCGATGCCATGGCTCCCGTTTTCGAGCGACGTTCTCAGTGTGCAAGAACATGACAACATGGACAACAAGGGCCCAGACAGACTCCACATTCTCCGTCTCTGGGGTGAAAGCCAAGAAGAAACCATCACTGGATTCGTCTTCCCGAAAGGCTATGATGTGCTTGAACACATATCTGACCCGGATACGTCTCGTCACGTTTCCGAATTCTTGAAAAGCAACATCTTTGGACCAAACGAGAGATGGAGACGTTATACAGATGCTCGTACGGAAATCCAAGAGCAGTACGCCGTCTTCAGCACAGATCGAGGGAGGATTGGAAAATGTGTTAATAATGTAAGGCAAGGGGACGAGATATGGAGTTTTGAGGGATCAGTAATTGCCTTTGTACTAAGACCGCTGGCTGAATCTGGAGTGCAGGAGGATGCTGTGAGGGATAGGTATAGATTGGTTGGTGCGTGTAAGTCTTTGGGTGAAGTTGAGAATACATTGGATCTACCAGAGCGGGCGAAGAGGATGATTGAAATTGTATAGGAGATGGCGTCGATCGCAAAGCCCACAACCGAAGTTATGCGAAGAGACTCATCAGGCTCGAGCTTAAGAGATGGAAGGGAAGGGCGGACGACTCGTGCCGTTTTCGCCGATCACTGAAGACACGCGCACATGTCGCGTGGGGTGCGCCTGCGCAGTCGAGGCAGACAGCGTCGATAGAGTCCTGAGATAAGGATGGCCCAACTGTCTAGTCTACATCTCTTGCGCAGGAGTAGGGCCTCTCTTGAGTTTCTCCTCATTCGTCGCAGTCGAGATATTGAATCGTGGGAGAGTCATTCTTATCGTGGAGATAAGGGGCCCTACACTAAAATAGCTCCCTTGGCATGCTTCATCTCGTGCTTACTTCCTCCAACCACAGCTCCTCAACTGCATTTCGCCATCTCGAGAAGGCTCCCGCAATTCCCTGCGTCTCCGTCGCAGCCACATGCGCCGTTATGTTGCACGCTCGATCGCCTCTGGGCAGCGATCGTAATTCCACGGAGCGGGCCTCGAAAGCCACAACACGGACCCGCTACAGCGAAAGAGGCAGGCGACCAATGCGCCCAGCCTGACTATCTTTTCCACTACAGCTGCGGCTACACCGAAGTGTCTAATTAGTCCCTTCGTCATGCGCCTATCCGGAGTCAGAGGACCTCGCTGCGAGACAAGTCTGCTGCCGGTACATTCTCGTGTTCGTTGGCAGTCTGCAATAGCCGCTTCCTACGGGTTCCTGCAGGCAAAACAAAAGTAGCGACGCGTATTCCCTTCCTCCTCACGGGCAAGGCGACGGCACGCTACTTCAGGGGCTCCGCCGCCGTTGTCGTCCGATACCGCAAAGGTACTTTTGCCTTCTCCATGTGAACGCATGAAACATTCGTGATCTCCCGGCCCATGGCTCTATCCGGAAGGTCAGGATCGTCGCCTCGGGCACACAATGCACGATATAATGCCCAGACCAATATAACAGGGCCTCCGAAGCTTGCCTGCCTATTTCACAGTGTCGCCAAGCCTCCGCTCTGCTGTCTCCTACCATCGCGCCGGTCGACTACGCGTGCAGCCAGTCCGAGAAAGGCAGCCGGTGATCGTTCCCTTGTCGCGTGGACGGCCTACTAATCGTACGCGCCTGGTGTTGCATCAACCATTCGCTCCGTATTCTCAAAAGGGTCAGGACCGAGTGTGGAGAGTCGTTCGGGGGGTAGATGTGGCGAGGCAGCTGTTCATGTATAAGAGGAGTGGTATACTGTTTCAAAGCATTACTTTTGAGCACATCACCTGTCTCTAGTCTCTCATTTCTACTTCACTCGTTCCCACGATGCGTTCCGTTCTTCTCGCGTCGCTGGCATCGCTGTCTGCCATCAGCGTCTATGGCCACCCCCACGCTTCATGGCAAGGCCGCAGCACACTTACTCGCCGCGCTGTCGACTTGGACTCGTACCGCATGAAGCATGCTGCTGCCTACAAGAACGTTGCCGAAGTTGTGGCTGATCCTAACATCAACACACTTGCGAAGCGTGCAAGTGCGGAGGACGTTGCTACCGACCTGGTCAAGGCTACGATCCCTGATGCTACCTTCCGTCTTGTCAAGGACTCGTACGTTGGCGACAACGGAGTAGCCCACTTCTACTTCAAGCAAACCGCCAACGGTCTTGACATCGATACCGCGGACTTCAATGTCAACGTAAGTCAACAACCTCTAAAAAAACGTATACTCTCTGTGTTGGATATCGTGCTAATACCCCACAGGTCGGTCGTGATGGCAATGTTTTCTCTTTCGGAAACTCGTTCTACAAGGGTGCTATCCCAGCGCCGCCAAGTCTGAGCAAACGTGACAGCGCGGCACCCGCCAATGCGCTCAAGTCCGCTATCAACGTTCTTGGACTGCCAGTTTCCGCTGAGGAGGCTATCGCCGAGGCAAAGGAAGCTACCGAGACCTATGCTATCAAGAAGACTACCGGATGTGTCAGCGAGCCAGAAGCACGCCTTGTCTACCTCGTAGATGAGGAGGGCAAGCTCGCTCTTACCTGGAGAATTGAGACTGATGTCATGAGCAACTGGCTCCTGTCTTACGTCGATGCTGAGGATGGCGAGAAGGTGCACGCTGTTGTTGACTACTCTGCCGATGCTGAGTACAAGGTTTAGTAAGTAGCCACGACTATTAGATACGTTCATCACTAACAGCTATCAGTCCCTGGGGTATCAACGACCCATTTGAGGGTGACCGCAAGCTTGTCGAGGATGACTTCTCCCCCGCTGCTAGTGAATTCGGTTACCACAACGACGGCAAGCAGACTTTCAAGACGACCCGTGGAAACAACGGTATTGCCCACACCAACTGGGAGAACGTCAACAGCGGATTCCTCAACCTTCCCCGTCCCCAGAGCGAGGATCTGGTCTTCGACTACCCGTTCTCTCTCAACGACACCGACTGGATGGGGTATGCCAACGCCTCCATTACTCAGCTCTTCTACACCGCCAACAAGTACCACGATGTTCTGCACACCCTCGGTTTCAACGAGAAGGCCGGAAACTTCGAGATTAACAACAACGGCGCTGGTGGTGCCGGTCAGGATTTCGTCTACCTCAACGCTCAAGATGGCTCCGGCAAGAACAACGCCAACTTCGCCACACCTCCCGATGGTCAACCAGCACGTATGCGCATGTACATCTGGAACACAACAACCCCCTACCGCGACAGCAGCTTCGACGCCGGAGTTGTCATCCACGAGTACACCCACGGCCTCTCCAACCGTCTCACCGGTGGTCCCCTGAACGCCGGTTGCCTTTCTCTGCTCGAATCCGGCGGCATGGGCGAAGGCTGGAGCGACTTCTACGCGACCGCCATCCGCCTCAAGACCGGCGACACCCGCAAGACCGAATACCCCATGGGCGACTGGATCAGCGGACGTCCTCTCGGAATCAGGAACTACCTCTACTCCACCGACCTCAACAAGAACCCACAGGTCTACTCCGACGCCGATCTCTACGAAAAGGTCCACCCCATCGGCAACATCTGGGCGTCTATGCTCTACGAGATCCTCTGGAACCTCATCGACAA
The DNA here is from genome assembly GCF_024043145.1 of Alternaria conjuncta. Taxonomy (NCBI): domain Eukaryota; kingdom Fungi; phylum Ascomycota; class Dothideomycetes; order Pleosporales; family Pleosporaceae; genus Alternaria; species Alternaria conjuncta. Next base: position 2,097,063 of record NW_026250092.1, on the reverse strand, counting down.
GTACGGCAAGAACGACGACTGGCTCCCCAAGCTCGACAGCAAGGGCATCCCGTCTGACGGAAAGTACCTCGCTATGAAGATCGTCATGGACGGTATGGCGCTGCAGCCTTGCAACCCCACCTTTGTCTCTGCTCGTGATGCGATCGTCGATGCGGACAAGGCGCTCACGGGTGGTGAGAACGTCTGCGAGATCTGGAGCGGATTCGCGAAGCGTGGTCTTGGCGAGGGTGCAGTCTACGCTCCTACCGGCCGCACGAACAGTTTCGATATCCCTGAGGGTGTTTGCGGTGGTGGCAACTCGACGAAGGCGACGAAGATGAAGATGCATAAGAGGAGGGTTCAGCCTGTTGAGCTGAAGTACTAGACGCATGAGGTCTGAGCATGGAGTGGAGTTTTGCATGTGGCGATGTTGTTGTTGACGAGTGTATGATGATACCTGCATTGGGCGGCGTTTTAGAGAGGCATATACTGCTTCCTGTTCCTTTAATGAATAATCTTATCCTTCCATCAATTTGGCTCCCTCTCTTGCTGTAAGCCTTTTCCCTTGTTCGAATTTCCCCGCCGCCTGTGCTACATACATTATGCATAGCAGCAGCACAACATATACTTCGTTCAAACCGTATGTCGGTGCACATCCCACGCCTCAACCCAGCAGCTCACCACGATCCATGTCGCAATGCACATCCCCACATATCCATAAACATCCCATTACCCTCGCCCCTCGTGCTCTCCGTTCAGCCCCAAACACCATCCTGCATCCTGCAACCCGCATCCTTCCATCTCCTCGGTAACCGAACCCCCCGGACCCAGCTATTTCAAGTACCCATACACACCTTGTCATACGCGCGGTAAAGCCATGTGACCATCCCCCATGCCAGCGCATCGTATCACAAAAGGAGAAAGGTCTACTACTATATGCTACGCGAACGTGGGGGCTGTGTTCGGGAATAAAGCGTTAATTTAATGTCCATGATAGGACATGGATGGGCGTCTAGAAAGACTTTTAATCGCCGAAACCACAGGGGTGAGAACGGCGACTTCTAGATGTGGGTGCTGGATATGCAGGACTTCTGAAAACGGTTCTGGGTTAGCCATGGTATGTGGTCTTTGCGCGACTAGAGTGCTCCACTGCTGAGGAAGTAAGTGTGCTCGTGACGCTTGGGATGTTACACAGGAATATCCACTGAGGGTGTATGACGGGCCTTCGATCTGTGCAATCCCCGATGGGCATATGTGATGAAAGTGGAGTGTGGAACTTAATGTATATGTTGAATTCGCTGTAAAAATGCAAACAATGTAATGAGGTAGAGCGGTGATGTCGTGCCCAAATGAGTATGATCCCATACTTCCCATCTAAGTAACATGCTTGTGGACTCATTTGACGGCCTTTGATGTCGCGTCATGCTCACTAGCATCATCATCCAAATCGTCGTCCCATTCGTCCCTCCTTACACCGCTCTGTTCAGCCACTGAAGTAGCACCAGGCGGCGGCGCATCGTCATCGCTCTCGTCTTCGAACGCGGCTGGATCGGCCAGTGGCTGACTCTCCGGATCCACGTTCCTTCTTTCTTCGGGGCTCGTCCGCTTTGGTGCACCCTCCACTCCTTCATCCGCAGAGACGGAGATGCCCCTCCGACCCCACTTATTCTTCGGTTGCGTGGTATCGTTGCGCTGTCCAGCGGTCTCCTCGTCATAGTCGAAGTCCATGCTCTTCCTGCCCACGAATCGACCCACGATCCATCCACGGCCGAGATCATCCGAATCTACCACACCGCCGTGTCGGAGCTTCACGCGTTGGCGTGTGTAGTATACCCATGCGAAGTCGATCATGAGTGCCGTCTGTATGGAGCCCCAGACCCACGATGTAGGGTCGAGATAGTCGTCTTCCTTGACGCCGCGCATGATCCAGTTGAGAACATATAGGGCGCGGTATGTACCCAGTGTGACTAGGTAGTAGGAGTCGATGACGGTGGGTACGGTGGTTTGACGGAGGAGGAGCAGTTGTGGGATGACGCAGACAGATTCGAGGATTTCGGAAAAGACCCAGAGAATCTATTATGTCAGTATGCAATCGTGCTTGGTAAGTGGTGTGGAGGTCTTACCTTCATGAAGGTGCTATGCCCGAGAACGTGATCCCTAAACATAAGGTACCAGAATGGGGTGATGAGGATGCTGCCTAGCAGACAGTACATGCCAAACTTCCATGCCTTCTCTCGCTCCCTTGTGCGCGCGTATACACTGGTCATCAAGAAGATGATGTATAGCGATGATAGCGTGTAGAATATCTGACCGGTTAGCCGCGGACGCGTATACGTATGCCGGGCCTCTGTACCTTCAGCGAGAAGTTCCACGTATGCCACCCATCTTTGGTAATGGACGAGCTGAAGATATCGAGATATCGCGTGCCGAAGACGAGCGCGTAGAGGACCTGGGTGATGAGGGATACACCTTCATACATCAGCCCATGTCGCAAGCTTCAAGTGGTGATAAAGCCAACTCACCCTCAGCGCTGCTGTTAGAGTGTATCGCCCATATCAGTATCAGCTTCGATGACGTATGCGAGACGTCGCCGAGGATGTGAAAGAGGTTGAACCCCATCTTGGGGATAAATAATGCTATGCGACGGCTACACAGCACTAGGCCAGCCGCCTGTCGCCTACGTGTTGGGGCTCAAAGCGCGCTTCCGGCACTCGGTGCCAACAAGAGGATCGGGGATAAATAGGTGCCGGCGCGAGGATGTGCAGCACCACTTCCAGTAGGATTTGGGGTCGACGATAGGAAAGGATGGGGAGGCGATGGGCGGGCTGGTTGGTGATGCGTAATGTCTTCCCCGGGTTTGACGCAAGCTACCACGCTACATGTAACGTGCTTGGCAATTCCCAAGGGTCCACACTAGCGTGTCACATACGGCCTAGTCGCTCGAGCTAGCCTGGAGAATCGGAACGCGAGGCTGCAAACTCCACATCTGGTTCTGAGATATGTGGTCTAGCTTTGAGGATTTGCAGGAGATTAAAGATTGTTGGCGAGCTTAGACGATGTTGAGAATTGCGTTTGCATGCATGCGTCTTTCTCGATAGGCGGTCGGACTGTGCACCGATCCGGCATAGGCTACCGACTGCTTGGTCGGAACGCTCATCGTGACCTTGTAGCTCAGAAGTTTTGATCTACTAAAGCCCGTTCTCAGCAAGCGTAACTTTTAGATCGACCCGTATATCACTCGAGGGGCAGCATTTGCGAGGCCGGGTGCCAGTGGATCTGCACTAGATGACACCGAGAGGCTCGTTTCGCTTTTGAACCTCAGCGCGCGTGCTTGTGCAAGTCGAAGTATGTCACAAAAGGATTGCTGCATATCGCACAAAGAGTTGAAGTCAAAAGCGGGACCACATTACAAATGTATGGCACGATAATAGTCGGGCGGTGTGAGGCGCAGCGAGCGAGCCAAGCGGACATTGTGGCTCAACTTACGCCCCGTGCTATTCCGAGATGCGAAGTCCACACAGCCTTGCAAACGAGCGTCTATATCGTCCATAGATCCCGTCGCAGTATTTCAGTAAGTCGAATAGTGAACTACAGCGCCGCATAGGTGCCACTCGCAGCCTCATATCGGTGTTTCTTGCGGCGAAGATCATGGACGCCTGGGTCAGGACTCCAAGGCATCCAACGTGGCGCGCGGGACGGATGGCAGCATCCTTAGACCAGGTACGCAATCCTTCACTGTACCTAGGTATACTTCGAGAAGGTCATATGTGTTCCGCATCCGTAACGGTGAAGACGTTGCCGACTCTAGGCGGACATGCAGTGGTTGCGATGTGAGTGGCCAACTTCGTCACTTCGCAATATCTCAGGCAAAAGTGCGGATCCAGCCCCTCAGGCTGCGTGCAACAGTACGATGTACGGCGTAGTTATTGCAAATACCCGCGATGGAACAGATCTACCAAGTGCCGCGACGTGTATGTTTCCATTTTCACTTCGGAACGGTTGTCAACCGGGAAGGCTGAGTGAATCAAGGCAGATTCTGCGCCCATAAAAAAAGCAAGACAGAAACTGCAAGTCGGAGGACGAACGTAAAACAATGGAGTCGCAGCTATATCAAGAGTCAAAAGGCAGTGTACCAAGATCTGGAGCCGCCGCTTGCTGCGGTCGCAAAGTTCAGTGCGTCACCATAGGCACCACCCACGCTCCACTTCACGAAAAGACCATGAAGGACGCTCTTCAACACAAGAAGTGTCGCAGGTATTCTGCCGATACGAAGCCCCCGACGAAACACGGCAAACAAAGTAACGAGTGAGGATCACCGTTGGAAGACAACAAGGAAGCGGGGTCTTCGGGCGCTGGACCGCCGCACAAACGAAGTCTTTTAGCCGTCCAACAACGCACAGCCCAGATTGACTAGTAGCAGATATGTACCATGGCGGTGGGGGGTCACACCCACTGAGCATTGTGCGGAAGGTCGCTGTCGGCGGTATTCCACGGAGCAGACCCGTGGTGTGGGGCGAGAATCGACATGGCAGACGTACACGCTAGCAAGCGACGTGATGTGGATAGCTGTGGTGGCAGTGATCTTCGCTGATATCGTGAGCAAGTGCTGTGTGAGAGGTGCGACGAAGAGGAGGTGAGTTGGAAGGGTGGGAACAAGGACGAAAGGGGCGAATTAGCGGTCATTGCCCAGCCGAAGCGTATATTAGCGGCCAATAGAAATTACCGCAAGCGTGCATTTAAGCGCCGTCGCGTCCTTCGCTTTCAGCTTACGCACCCTATGCGGGGCAATTTACTGGCTTTGAGGCAGCTCGACGGCACAGCTGTCCAGGCGCACCGAATGGGAAGACACGGCTGGCCAAATTTCCTCGTTGCTGCGCGATGGAGTGCACCCCTTGTTGACGGCATCCTATGGCGCCGCCAGCACAGACAGGTTCGTCAATATCACGCTGCATCGAAAAGAGATTAACCCGCTGGGTCGCGATTGTGGGAGGAGTCTCAGACGTCAGGGCCGACGTCAGGGTGGCCGCCTTACTGAAGGTTACATTTGACTTCCACCCTCAAAAAACCATAGGTATGCGCACTAGCCACGGTGCCGTGTAGCGGGCACACCCTGGCCGGCCAGGCGTGTAGCGGAATCCGATAGCAAGGCTGCCGCGACGCCCACACGGTCATGATCACCGTTGTTGCAGGACACCACCTAGAAAACCCAGCGCAGCGTTCCGGGCCAGCAAATGGGCCGGACACAACCGTCGAGCAACGCTGCATGGCTGGCCAATTCGCGGCTCAAGCGCAAGGCATGGCATGCTGGGGTCAGGGCCGCCAAACCACGTAGAGACAAGAGAAGAGCAGGGTGAAAGCTCGGGGCGCTAACGTGCAGGCCTGACCGTCAGTGCGCAGCAGCATCCTTCAAAGCCTACTGGGGGTGGCACGTTAGAGTCGACGCACTAGAAGTGACCTGCACTCGAGGCCGCTATACCGCTACCATCTTGATAAATATGACTGAGGCGTTCCCCTAGCCTAGTCGTCCAGCTCGAGCCTGAATATCATCACCGTGCGCCGCATCCTCTTCTTGCTACCGCCCGTCTCCAGTCTGCTACATTAGCGACCAGCAGTAAGGCGCAGCACATAAGCTTCTTCAAATCCTACCCGCAGCCGCAGTTGTCATGTCTATCATACTTGAAGGTGCTGTCCTCCCTCCGCATCATCTCCAAGACAAGTCAGCCTCGTCCTGGCCAAGTCCCTACCACCCTCAGTACTACCCCGCGTTGGCCTCCTCGCCTGGCACTATGTCTCCACAGTCCTTCCATTCATACAATCCACGCTTGCCAGAAAGCCCTCTGCCTTCTCAAGAGCTCAACTGTCAGCCGACTACTGGGTGGTATGCCCCCTCAATTTCGGCCCCAGAGTGCCATAGCGAGGTTTGTACTTCACCCTTGTTGCGAGATCGGCTGCTCATATGCCGTCGTCTAGACCACATACGCCTCATATGGCTATATACCTCCACACGCGGCGCAGGTCAACTTGTCACCGCCTGCGTCTGCATCCTACTACTCAGCAACAGCTCCAGTGTCCACTACGCATTCAACAACAGCCATCTCTCCAGGTACCGTCTACTCTCGGGAATCCGTGGTACCAGAGTCAACACGGCCATCTGAAGAGCCCCAACCCGACGCAAGGACTGTCTTGCATCAGCCTACTTCTCGCTACAGGAGACAGTCTCACTTCATGGACCGGACTCACAGCGGTTCAGAATCGTTGCATTCGGCCGCAGTGGACGGCTCCTGGACGATGAACGCACTAGGAATTCATGCGAACCACGAAGCCTATTATCCAGCATTCCCAACCCATAGTCCCCGCGTGAGTGAGCCATCAACAGAGCTATCGTCAAGCCACATGCCCTCGCCACAACCCCGACGCATGTACACACCGATCGCTCCTCTACCCCTGGAGACGCCCCGTTCGCACGGAACCAAGCGACAGAGGGAAGACGACGAAGAAGAAGAGCCCAAGCGAAGGAAGCGATCCGACTCACAGATATCGTCCCAGTTTGAGCTCAGTGAGGAAGACCGTCTGCTTCTTCGGCTCAAAGAGGAAGAGCACATGCCTTGGAAGGACATCGCAGCACGCTTTGTCAAAGACTTCGGCAGGCAGTACCAAATACCCGCACTTCAGATGCGTATCAAGCGACTAAAAGAACGGATGCGTCAGTGGACTGAAGTAGACGTCCAAGCACTGCGCAAAGCCCATGACTACTGGGTGCAAAACAAGTTCGATATTATCGCGCAAAAGGTATGCATCACCACCATCGATCCCAAGTACAGCCACTGACTGCTATAGATGCTCGATTACGGCGCAGAAGAAAAATGGACCGCACGCCAATGCTCTCGCAAATGGCAAGAGATCGATCCAACGCCAATACCCTACACGCAGTTCGATCACCACGTCCAGCACGTCCAGCAAGGCTTTGCACCCTACGCGATGAGCCCCATCGAGCCCACGCCCATGAACTTCCCTCCCTTCCTGCACCAGCACCATACCACCTAGTCAACCTCGCCAGTGTCAGCCTCGCTTATTACGGCAGGAGGATGCGGGTAAACCACGCCGCATCGCTCTTCCTTTCTGATTCTTCCACTCCTAGGGATTGTCCCATCGGGGCAACATGTCTAAGTCTAAACGCTTCCCGCGATGCGGCACAGAGTCACAGACACACCGGCGTTTAGCAAAGCGAGAGAAAAAAAACGGGCGGCTTGCATGGCTTGGGTCAGGGAGTTCTATGGGGCACAGCAAGCAGCAACCAGCGCGCAACGCTTCTTAACGTTCGCCTTTTATGTCATTTATCTTCTTCTTTCGCTCGATACCCTTGCTTAACTAACTACATTTGTTGAGTTATCTTATTTCAAATACATATAACGATCATCTTCATCTCCTTTCCTGTTGTTGAGTCGCAGCTAGATCTCACAGGCCATCTGCGCGGCCCCCTTCTTCTGCTTCCACATGTGCAACACGCGCACATCACATATCCCTGCTGCGCGTCTTTTCGGTTGTTGCAAGCTTCAAAGACAGCGCGTCTGCATCTACACGTGGAATGAGACAAAACGAGATCGCGTATCTCGCTCCCAAAACCGTTAAACCCTTCTTCATTTTCCCTTTCTGTCGCTCGCGCATGCGCTTTTCGCACCGCCCTAACTAACCTTATGCCGCCTTGTGGGGCCCTCGTTTTTGTTCTGGTCCCTCGCTCCTTCTTCAACGGGGCACCCATCTCCGTTACCACACACCCACCTGTGCCGAACTGCGCCGCAATACAGTACAGTCGTGCCGCAATCACGATTGTATCGATTTTTGGCGCACTGGTTTCAGATGTCTTAATAGGAAGCGCTGTGACAGGTTCGCTTATGACTTGACAAGGCTCTATTTATTTTTTTTCGCGGCTGCTCATGTGGTTAGTGGACACGAGACAACCGTTTTTTGCGGCAGAGGTTTGGGGCTTGGGCTTTCACCCGCGCGGCTCGCGTGTCTTGAGGGCGGCACGGTGGTGGTGGTGCCGTACCTTCGCGCAGACGGTTTGGAGATGGGTGCGGCGCCGCAATCGGGCCTTTCGTGTCTTGGTGCCCTGCCCGCTATGGAGAAGCGATGGACACTGTTACATTCGTCGTTCCTTCGTGTGAATCCTGTCAAAGGGCACGGGGACATGACGTGCTCTCGCGATGAATGCCAATGCGCGCGTAGTCTGCCTTGATGATGCAGGTCACGCATTCGGGTCTGTTACGTATAGCACTGCGCATTCTGTTCTGTCGCCTGGGTAAGATGCATCATCGCTGTGGCTGCGCTATTTGCTTAGCTATGACGGTACGCATGGGTCGTCTGCCTCCTACCTCCGACTTTTCCGAGTATATCGGTGCTTGTGTAAGAAATGTTAGTAGTAAGAAGGCGTGATCGACGCCAGCATCCCTCGTATACCTCCATTCCAAGCTCGTGACTGGTCAGCATAGTCAGCCCTATGTGTAAGCTACGTGGTACAGTCCCTTCTCCACGCGAGCACGTAACAACTTATCTACATGCCACTGTTGTAGTATGCATGGGCTCATAGCGCGAGTATGCTAGGGGGTCTCAGCTACGCACACCGTACCTATCCTCGTCATCATCCCCTGCGTCTGCCACTATCTTACTGAGGTAGTTTCACATTCTTAGTGATGTCTGGTCGAGACCATTCTTCGGCAGATGCACCAAGCACTGACAGACTGATTTAGCCAGTGCGATTGGAAGGCACGGGTGCCATGCGGTCTCCTGGGGCGTAGACCAAGGAGATCAGCAAGATGAACGGTCCTTACATAACGCTGTGCCGACTTGCGTATGTGGGTAGATTCTGATATTGACATCGAGCACTGAGCTCATGCTGATGTTGCGGAGAACAGGAGCTCGGCCGTATCAACTCCCGGCTGATGGACTACCACAGGCGTATAGAGGATGATAGTATCACATCTCCACACGATGTGGGGATCTGAGCAGGAACACCGGCTCCTACGTGCCGTGACATTGTATCTGTCAAACAAGGGCCCCGCAATCCTGAGTTCCCCTTAAGCTGTCAGTCGCTCTTCAAACGGCACGGGTGGCGCCGGTATGCACGACAAGAGCTCTCGTCACACTGTCTATATCCTTCAATGCTGCGACATCCTTTGCGCCGAGTGCTCTCCTATACGCACTGTAGATGTAACAGGTGGACGACGTCTACGTACTGAGTGTAAGCACTGCTGTCAGAAGCTCGAGCTCCATGCATGATGCCACCGAGACCTTCGCGGCAGTTTCAATCGACGCATCGACAATGGCTTCGAATACGGTCTGACGTGTACCACACATCTACCAGATCCAGCACGAGCACGGGTAGAAGTAGAATCAGGACGATGCTGATGGACCGCGCGGTGTAATATCATGCATCTTGTAGCTATGACTGGTCAGCGCGTTTCGAAATCCGGTGGATGGCGACGAACGATTTGCTTGGTGATCGCCCGTGGCTTGCTCGGAAGGAGGGAGCTTTCACGTCACAAGCCCTAGTCAGCTTACATCCGCTCGCCAAGGCAGTCGCGGACCGCGATGAAGACCGGTTCGTTGCGCATGTACGCAGCTTACTTCTCGTCGACGTCGCCAGCGGCCCGAACGGCCCTACGCTCGAGTTGAAAAACGGCTGGTAGCGGCCTTTCGCGTAAAACTTCCAATGGGAGTGGTGGTAAGAGTCAGGATTTAGTTGATAGACTTCTTCTAGAAGGCTTAATAGGCTGCTTATCATCTTAGACTAAGCCTCCGAGAACGCGCTGTGGCCAGTGGTAAGCTTCGTCGTCCGCGTGTGCTGTATACCCCCACGTTCCTGCGTCGTCGCGCATCACGCAGCGATCGGAACCTACCGCCATTCTACTTGGCTAGTCGTCGACCGCTGACGGCAGGACAGTGTTCCACGTTCTCCTTCCGAGCTTGAGTGCCAATAGCGGCGAGACTCAGACGCAGGATGCGGACTAGTACACTCGGGGTAGGTGACATTGTTCGAATCTTCGGGATCTCCTCCGCATTGCCGAGCACGCGATAAGACAACGACCAGAGTCAGTGAGAAACGATCCCTGTAGCTAAAGATGACGCATTGAGCAACGGTTGAGGCTTGCGTCGAGGGGTTGAAACAGATCAGGAAACGGTTTGACTGGGTCGTGAGGTAGACGGAAGGGCAAGCAATGTGATAATGACAGAGGAGCTGCAGTTGACGACTCGACCGGGTTAGTGTTTCATGATCTACGCCCCACATTAGCAAAGGAGTGGAAGCGAAGTGTTTCCCGTCTCTGCGACCCAGACGATAGAGTCAGTCGATAATGGCAAATATTGTTGAACTGCACATGTTTTAGCCGCATCGCATGGGTTTCTAGAGGTGGCACAGAAGCGGCCAGATGCTAGGCCCTATGAAGTCACCCTGCACGTGCGTGTCGTGTCAGCGTGCATCCCTTCACGGCTCACCGGTGGTACTACAGGCTGCCGAACCACTCGTTCACGAGCTCATGGTCGGACAAGCTTCAAGGCTACGGCAAAGATCGATCTCTATTCCGATAATGCGATCGGCATCCATCGAAAATCAGTCGTACAAAACTCTTCGGCTAATGTTGGAAAGCTGTCGTGCTACACTCCGTGGAGTTGAGAAACGTAAACCGACTCCTGAGACGCTGCCGGGGTGCCGAACCAAGGGCCAGTCCATCGGTGTGTCGGAGGAACGAGTTAGGCCTGCAACCTGCTATCCTCTTGCAGAAAGCACATACTCTTTACGCGACCCAGAGGTCCAAAAAGGAGGGGGGTCGGGACGTTTCAGGTCCGTGGGCTCGCATGCGCAACGTGGTATTGTAATTATCCATAGTGTCAGGCGCCTATTCGCGTGCGTTCGCCCCACCAGCTTTCGCCAGTCTGCAGCGTCTTCTCCAGATCTTCTTCGGCCCTTCTAGCGCTGACAAAGGGCCCGTCATCTCGGATCCCGTGCAGCTGAGGCCCGCGAAGCCGCCTGGGGTTCGCATGAGAGCTGGGAGCTCGATGCCTGTCTTGCTTCGCATATATGTGTTGAGCGTAAGAGGCGTCAATAACGGCGGTGATCCCTGGGTAAATAGTTGCAGAGTGACAGGAAAGAGCGGCAATTTGCCTAATTATGTGATGCTGCATCTGGTCGATTTGCTGCGTCATATGTCCTTAAGTGGTGGCTGCGAATTGATATTAATATTGCCGTTTTGGGACGAATCGCGTGGTAAGAGGCGCATGCGCCGTTGACATTAATTTGGTAGTAAAGAGACCCAAACAGAAGCGGTCATGATGAAGTATCTCGAAAGTCCGATGGAGTGACGATGAAGAAGTTTTGTTTCGCTACTCGGTGTAGCTAGGTAGGTGATCTTGCTACTGACGCGTCTTTGGTCTTCGGCCTTGGCGCTCTATGTCCGCTATTTCCAGGTTCGCCGGAGTATACTCCTACAGGTACCATCCCGTCTTTGAGGCAACAGCTGCTCAGGATAGATAACTATTTACATCCATTCCATTGCAAAGATACTATGCGCACTGTTGCCCTCACAAGACTGTCAAATCTACGTTCTCAATTGCCGCTTCCAAGATCACCACGGTCCTTCCATACGTCATCAGCAATCATGGCAGGGCTCACCATCAACTCGCAACAGACCATGCTGTCAGGCTACAAGATCCCCGTCCTCGGATATGGCGTATACCAAACACCAGCAGACATCGCTTCCGAGGTGGTTGAGCACGCGCTCAAAGTCGGCTATCGCCACGTTGATTCTGCCGTCGCCTACCGGAACGAGCAACCATCTGCGGAAGGCATGAAGAAGTCGGGCATTCCAAGAGAAGAGCTATTCTTCACGACAAAGATCCCTCCGAAAGACATGAGCTACGAGAACTCGACACAGCACATTGAAAACACCCTCAAGATCACCGGATTCGATTACGTCGATCTCTACCTCCTGCACAGTCCCTACGGTGGTAAAGAGAACCGCATCGGTGCGTGGAAAGCGCTCGTTGAGGGTGTACAGGCAGGCAAGATTCGCTCAATTGGCGTTTCCAACTACGGCGTGCATCATCTAGATGAACTCGAAGCGTGGATCAAAGAGACGGAGGCGAAAGAGGGGAAGGGGAAGGGTGGAGTAATCAGCATCAATCAGGTAGAGCTTCACCCGTGGCTCGCGCGTCCAGACATCGTAGACTGGTGCAAGCAGCGAGGTGTGTTATGCGAAGCATACAGTCCAATCGTGCGCGCAACGAAGAACGACGATCCGCTGCTCAAGCCACTCGCGAAGAAGTACAACAAGACGCCTTCGCAAATACTGCTGAGATGGAGTATACAGATGGTGAGCATAACTACGATAATTTATTGTGAGAGAGCAAGAAACTGACATTGCTATTACAGGGATTCATACCGCTCCCCAAATCCGTGACCAAATCTCGCATCGAGGAGAACGCCCAAATCTACGACTTCGAGCTCACAGCCGAAGAGATGGAGAGTTTGGATACTGGAGTGTATGAGCCCTGCGCATGGGATCCCACCGTCAGTCACGACTAAAGTCGTGAACATATGCATTTAACTACCGAGAAGCCAACGTAGATTCAAGGTTCAGAGCTCATGTCGTTCCACATCGGAAATCCGTGTCCATAATTTCCAGGGCTTCTACCCGTGGAGTGAGCACGAACATCGGGTAGTGTGGCCACTGATCATCCACCACACACCAGTCTTCCTTATCAACATCTGCTTTCGCTTCACATTTTACATGCGCTCTTGGGGTTTCCCACAGCCAATCCCGTGTCCAGTCACCAATCCAAAAAGTTGCTCTTTCCAGCTCTTGCCCTTGCTTCTTGTCTCGCATGTAATTGAAGATATTCCGCGCATCTTTTTTGTTGAGAAATAGGTATCTGCCGCCTTCAGCCTCTGCGTGCTGTTCTCCGAGGGCGCGGAGCTCTTTGTAACTCCACTCCCGTGGCCCGAGTATGTCTATCCAAAAGTCTCCTTCTCGTAGCGTGGGTATGGTAACGATCTTTCCCAGCGTTTCCAAGGGTGAGCTGCTAGCGTTATGGAAGATATTTATGCTTAGATGCCTGACTTTCTTTGCGATCTTTCTTATGATCTGGATCTCGTCGTCGAGATCGCCGTCATACCTCCATGGATAATGCTCAGTATCCCAGCGCATCTCAAGACTCTCCAAAGATCCGCCCTGCTGGTTCAAAATATCTTCGAAGAGGACGGTGTCGCGCTCGCCGTTGACAAGAGACAGGTGCGTCAGCGTGTTCTTTGGCAAGTTGAGGATGAGTTCGCTGTCTGTCGTGTTCAGCGAGCGCAACGCTCGCGACTGCGAGAGAACCTTCCGCACGCTTTCCGGGACGGTGTCTACAGAAAGCTCCTCGATACGCGTCCAGTTCATTGCGTCAAGCCACAGCTCCGCGTTGGTCTTTTCGCACTGCTCTTTCGATTGAGTGCGCCATCCAAGCCAGCTTATCCAATGGCCTTTGTAAACCCAATACAATGTGTCCATGAAACATTCCAGCTTGCCTGGCGCTAAACACTTCGGCCCTTTCCAAATTTCGTGATGCTGCCATGTCTCCCACTGATAGCCTTCAACCTTCAAAGATTTGATATCGGGATACTTTTCACCGCCGAAAGGGCTGAGCGGTAGGTTCATCCGGTCGGGCCATGTACTGCAGGACCCGTAGACACCGATGTCGAGGATGGATATGTTAGGGCAGGTAAGGAGGGCTGAGTGGACGGAGTCCCAGGTTGTGAAGGGTGTGACGTCGTATGGGTAGCGGTCGTCGAGGGACCGGGAAGGGTCAGCCTCAATTCTTGCCTCGATGGAAGTGGGACAGGGGTCTTTTGAATCCCACAGCGCTAGCGCAGTCGATAAGATGGAAAAAAGAAAGAACATGTGAGTGTAGAGGCGCATAGTAGCTGGTGTGCAGGATGGTGAGTGGCAATGTCAGTAGCGTTGAGTATCGATGCATCATTTAGCTGGAGTCCACCTGATATAACATCTGTTTTGCTACATGATGATTTAGCCTGTGCGTGATGTTGTGATGTTGTCTTCTTGGTGTTTCTACTGTTGCCTGAACGCGACGGCCTCAATAAGGCTCTTGCACGACTTTCAGGCGTCCAGGACTGCGATTCTTGTGCTGTGGACACATGTGTGATGCTGCTGAATTCTCGTGGCACGGACCTTAGGGCCCAGTGTGCTTTTTGACATATCCAGGACACCTTTACAGGCGTTTTTTTAAGCAGCCTGACCATATGTATATCGTTTTCTTGCAGTTGCGTACGTTCGTAGTGAATGCTTGGAGGAGTTGAGGAATTGAGATGAATGGCATAAGCGAGTCATCTCGCGATGCGGGACGAGTCATGCAACGAACCGCCTTCACACGCGACGCGGCGTGTCTTCTTCGCGTACAAGGTCGCCCATCAGGACGATGACGCAAGATTGTGCCGAGGTTATCCGAGACAGAGCATCGAAGTTTAAGCAACATGTCGACTACCTAAGTGGAGAGTTGGGTGGGTGTGACGTTTCTGAAGGACAGAAGGCGCCTACGTCATACTGACCTTGCAGCGAAAACCATAAACATATACACCAACCCCTCGTATCGCCCTTTCCCGTCTCTCATACAACACAGCTTGATACCCATTTGACTTCTCAAATTTCTAAAAACTAAACGACTAGTTCCCATCAACCTACACATACAAATCCAAATCAACCATCATGGCGGCAAACAAGAAAGTCCTCATCGTGCTCTCCGATGCGTCCTCCTTCCCCTTATACAACACCGGAAGTGATGGAAAGACCGTATCTCAAGACTCAGGCTACTTCCTCATGGAGCTAGCGAAGCCTCTACAAAAGATCCTCGACGCCGGCTACGAAGTCACATTCGCATCACCAGAGGGCAAGGAGCCAACTCCAGACCCCCTCAGCGTATCTCTCGCAGCCTTTGCCGGAAACTACTATGAGAAGCAAAGAGAGCTCGAATTAATCGAGCGCATGAAGAAAGAGAACGGCTTCTCGCGACCAAAGAAGTTCTCCGAGATCAGCGACGACGAACTGAAGAACTACGGCGGTGTCTTCATTCCCGGTGGTCATGCTCCTCTGTCCGACTTGGGCGATAACGCGGATCTCGGTCGCATACTCACACATTTCCACACCTCGTCGAAGCCAACAGCTGCTATCTGCCACGGACCTTGGGCTTTCCTAAGTACCAAGTACGGCCCCAGCAAGAAGTTTGAGTACGCTGGCTACAAGATGACGAGCTGGTCGGATGCTGAAGAGAAGTTGATGGAGACGATCTTCCGCGGCGAGATCGACAAGGTTGAGGGTACGCTCAGGGAAGAGGGTGCGGATATGCAGGAGGGTGTTGCGAAGTCTATGGGAAGTATTACTGTGGACAGGGAGCTTGTTACTGGTGATAACCCGATGGCGGCGAATGCGCTGGGTGACAAGTTCTTGGAGATGATGGCTGCAAAGTAAACGAGAGCTGGTGAAGCCAGCGACGATACCATGTTGTATATGATTAGATGAACTATAAATTCATACCCAATGACCACGTCGCCTCTTCCCAAGCCCAGTGTTGGGTCTCATGCCGAACTCTTCCTTCCTATACCTAACCCTCATTCTCTCTTCCACATCGCCCTCAAAACCTCCCAAGCACTTCTGCGCCCTCCTCATCTTTCTCTCCACCAACCTCCTCAAACCTAACGCCGTCGGTCTTCTTGCGGGTATACTTTGATTACACAGTTCAAATATCCGGATCAAATCCCTCGTATAGTTCGGCTCATTCATCGTAGGCGCCAGCACGGGAATAGTATGCTTGGAAAAGCGACTTTGAGATGGATCTGAATGGATAGTATTAGTGATAGCCCCATGCCAAAGGCCTTGAGCCTTGTGGGGACCGAGAAAACTGTGCATCATCTCCCAGAGTACGGTGCCCAGAGACCAGATGTCTGTTTTGCAGGAGAGTGGTTGCCGTTGGAAGTAGCCGAAGCCTTGGGAGTCGGGGTCTAGAGTGTGCAGCTCGATATTGTTCTCGGGTGCAGCGTAGCCTCGGGTAAACAAGTGGTACTTCTTGGTATACTCCTCATATCCGAAGAGCTCGAGCATATCATCGAGGTCTGCTAGCACAGGCCGCGGGAAAGAAGCGAAGGGTTCCTGAGGCTCCATAAGGAAGACGTTGCTGGGCTTGATGTCGCGATGCACTTTTGGTATCCACCCAAAGGCTTCTGCTGCATCGTCCATACCCGGCGTGTACGTCAATCCGGTCGTCAGGTTGTAGATTGCTTCTGAGATTGTGATGAGAGTGATCCAAAACATGGGTTCAGGAATCTGGTCGTCGGTATCCTGCTGCCATTTTTCCGCACTGTATCCTTCGATGATGTTGGATAGTGTGCCTGCAGAGCAATAGTCCATATATCTTTTCACCTCGTACCTGTGTTTGAAAGCGGGACCGAGATGCTCGCCATGGTCACGGCACGACCAGAACCTGTGTTTTAGTATTGCGCCGGAATCAGGAAGGGTGTCGATGATCCGACAAACTGCCTGTCGCTCGTTGAAGATA
Organism: Alternaria conjuncta; assembly: GCF_024043145.1. NCBI lineage: Eukaryota > Fungi > Ascomycota > Dothideomycetes > Pleosporales > Pleosporaceae > Alternaria > Alternaria conjuncta. The sequence goes on along the minus strand of NW_026250092.1, from coordinate 2,080,488 downwards.
GCTCTGTCATCTGTCGTGACCTTTTTGATCACAAAGCGCTAGATCGATGTTAGCACATATCGGCGACGGAAGAATGAATTTCGTGACTCACGTCGCGTACGGTGTTGGTCTCATCTAGCGCGATGTACAAACGTGTAATTACGTGTTTGTTTTTATCGATTTCGTCAGAAAGGGTCTGTAAGAACTGATACCGGAGATCTAAAGCCATGTTCACTATTCTACATTGAACTTTCTGCTGATGTTAGGGATCGTCGTAGCAGTTTGCTATGGTCGACTGCTCCGATGTTGAAGACATCCTGCGGAAAGTGCTCTTAGATCGGTGTACATCTGATTTCTCGTATAAAGGAAATAAACGGAGTCAAACAAAGGCATCTTTTACATGCTGCGTCGTCGTGGTTTGCCAAAGCTCTTTGTCCTGGACAGCAGTAGAAAGAGCGATGTATGACGTCATCAGGCATGACGGTAGGATCTCATTGGTGTGAGAAGAGCATCGCGTCTCTAGTCTCCGCGTGTGTGCGCACGGCGTCAGTAGTTCTCTCCGCTATATCGGGCGCCATTGCTGATGAATAGAAAATCGTGATGCTTCGCGACCTTGTCGGAAGCACCTAAGCGAAGCGCGTCGCCCCCGGTCCACGCGCCGAGCATCTCCATCCACTTTTCGCGTCAAGCATCGTTCGGTGATAACAGCAGCTTCGCAGCACCGAGGCAGAGGCAGATAGTCCAAGATAACACGACTGCAATTAGCTCTCACCGACCCCGCATCCAAACGATAGCTAACACCGATCATCCTCAACATTCCAATCATCGCCAGTGCCGTGATTGCGGCATCCGTTAGACGCCTTCCCCAAGCGCAATGGTGACTGCCACTATGGGCAGGGCGCAGTGTCTGACAGCGGCAATGGAGCCTCTGATAGCACGAACGCTATTGTATTTGACAATGCTCGGCGCGGCCTCGGCGCATTAGCAGCAGCTCCAAAAAGCATGGTTATAGCATGACGCAGGGCCATCCGGTAACCCATCATCGAGTCCTCGTTGTAAGATTGGAATAGACTCATCCTCATCGTTGAACCGCGATTTGGCTACGACACCATGGCTACGCCTGGTTACAGACTCGGCGTTGATGTTGGAGGGTAAGTAATGATCGCCTCAATTTTGCCTCATGGACCGGTGGGAGGCCTGGACGCCCACCCGCTAGCTTCTCCCTGGCTTCGGCGGCGAACATGCAGAACTTCCCCGAATCCACAGCTGCCAACACCTCGCGGCTTGTCTGAACACGGCCCACGTCAAGCAGCGCGGCTAACACGATCCTAGAACCTTCACCGACGGTACGGCCCTTTTCCACAAAGTATGCTCATCTCTTAATCGAGTCTAGTCTGCGTCATCACCCCGAACGGCGAAGCGGTACGCACAAAAGTGCCGACCAACACGACAGATCAGTCTATTGGTGTGCAAGATGGAGTGCAACAGGCACGCAAAATCCTGAAAGAGAAGTACAACTGGGACGGCAGGTTTGAGTACATACACCATGGCACAACCACAGGTACCAATGCGGTGCTTGAAGGCAAAGGCGCCAAATGCGGTCTCATCGTTACCAAGGGTCACAAGGACATCCTGTCCACACGGCGAAGCCAGATACCAGGTGGCTTAGGCTCATGGATGCATTACGAACAGCCCGACCCTCTCGTGCCTCTCGAGAGGACTGTAGAAGTCAAAGAGCGTATCAAGATTGACGGTGAAGTCTTCTACGAGCTGGACGAGGATGAATTACGAAAGGACTTGCAGGATCTGAAGAGACAAAAACCGCAAGCAATTGCCGTATCGCTGATCAATTCCTTCGCCAATAGCGCGCATGAAGAACGCATCAGGGCCATATTGAGCAGCGAGTTTGGGCCAGATGTCGAAATTGTCACTTCTACAGATGTCCTGCCGGAGATCCAAGAGTACGAGCGTACCGTTACGACAGCCGCCAACGCCATCGTCAAGCCGGTGGTAAAGAGTTATATGCAGAACCTACAAAAGAAGCTCGAGAAAGACACAGACACGATCCGCATCTTGAAATCCGATGGCGACCTGACTTCAACCCAACTTGCTGGCGAGACACCGGTGCGCATCCTCATGAGTGGGCCAGCAGGTGGCGTCAAGGCTGTTTCTCATCTCGTCGCGAAGAACACGCCCTACAAGAACCTCATCACATTCGACATGGGCGGAACTTCCACGGACTGCGCTCTACTTCCGGGAAGCGATGCCATCATCCGACGAGAGACCGCGATTGGTCACCTATCAGTACGAGCACCCAGCGTGGATGTTAATACTGTAGGAGCCGGCGGTGGCTCTATCGCGATATTCAATGATTTCACGAAGACTCTACGCGTTGGGCCTGAATCTAGTGGCGCCACACCTGGACCTGCAGCTTACGGAAAAGGTGGTACTCAAGCGACTGTGACCGATGCAAACTTGGCATTAGGTCGCCTTCCGTCGAAACTGCTCGGTGGAAAGTTTCAACTGGATGTCGCCGCATCTACAGCTGCAGTTGAATCGATCGCGAAGCAAATGGGTCTTGATACAGCTTCCGCGGCTGAGGGTATCATCGACCTGGTAAACGAATCCATGCATGGTGCTTTGCGGCTGGTATCTGTCGAGCAAGGCTACGATCCACGCGACTTTGCGTTGGTCGCTCTCGGCGGTGCTGGTCCACTTCATGGTAACGCCCTTGGCCAGCTTCTTGGTTCCTGGCCTGTTATCGTCCCTCCGTCTCCCGGTGTGCTATGTGCGCAAGGTGATGCTATCACGAAGATGTCGCATGAGCAGAGTTGCACATACATTCGAGCATTCTCTGAGATAACGGAGGAAGAGCTTAAAGAGACATTACTGGATCTCAAGGCTGGTGGTGTGAAGACCATGAAGACTTCGCTTGCAGACGAAAAGGCTGCCCTACATGTCGTATACCAAGCTGATATGCGCTACAAGGGCCAAGCCATGACACTTACCGTCGATCTGAGTTCTGATGAGTTTAACAGCTCAGAAAAGCTTGTGGATGTCTTTCGTTCCAAGTTCAATGAGGCCCACCAACACCAATTTGGCTTCTCACACGCGCATGCTGAGATGGAGACGATGCGCTTGCGAGCCAAAGTCATTGACGCTTCCGAAGAGGTCGCTTTCAAGCCACTGGAGGATGCTCGTACTTCTGGACCTTGCGAAGACGCCATCACAGCTAAGCAGGTTATTGTCTGGAATGGGAAGAAGGTCGAGGCAACTTTCTGGGATCGGTCCAAGATCGGAGGAGCTGGCAAAATTATACATGGTCCAGCCGTCGTTACTGAGATGGACTCAAACACTCTCATCCTTCCTGGATTCTACGGAAAGATTGACTCCATGGGCAACATACTCATATGGCCTACCGAGAAGAAGGACCATGGAAAGGCCATGCACACCAAAGAGTCAGCTCAAGCACTGATCGAAGAGCAGCCAATCATCGCCACGCTCATCGCCTCTGCACTGGGATCCATCAGACGAGAGATGGATGCTCTTCTACTTCGTTGCGCCATGAGCCCAGCAATCCGCGAGCAGCAAGACGAGTTCAATGTCATCACCAACACACGTGGCCAGATGCTTGTCGGTCAGTTTGGATCATTCATACAGCAGTTCCTCGACGGCTGGAACGGCACAGTCGAAGAAGGCGATGTGTTTGTCACGAACGATGTATACCAGACCGATGGCGCCGTATCGCATCTCAACGACGTCATCGTAATACTTCCTATTTACTACGAGCACAGCCTTATAGGATGGGCCGCAAATTTTGGTCACATAACCGATGTGCAGGGAAAAGTACCAGGCTCCATGAGTATCAACGCAAGCACCATATACGAGGACGGGATTCAAATACCTATTGTCAAGCTCTACACGAAAGGCGTGTACAACGAGACTCTCGCGATGGTACTTTTCCGTAATTCCCGTGCACCAGACTGGTTTCAGAGTGATCTTATGGCGCTCGTTACAGCTTGCCGCACAGCTGCTACGCGCGTCACCGAACTGTGTGGGCGCTACAGCCTGGAGGTATACGAGGCAGCGGCGGATTACTTACTGGAGCAGAACAAGCTTGCCATTAGCAGGATCATCAATGACAAGATCAGCGATGAGGTATCAAGCTTCACTGATTTCATTGACGACGATGGTCAAGGAGTTGGTCCATATGCCATCACTTGCTCCATGAAGAAGGAGAACGGAAAGCTTATTTTCGATTGGGATGGCACTTCGCCGCAGTCAAACAGCTCGATGAACTTCTATCTGTCTATCACGTTATTCAAGATGTTCATCGGTTACCATTTGCTCGCCATTTACGATCCGTATGCTGTAAGTAAATCATGCGCCAGATTATCACGAAACGTAACTAACTCCGATAGGTGGTGAACGATGGATTCCATGACTTGCTAGATATCAAGATCCCAGCCGGTACCATCCTTCGCCCCGTACGTCCAGCAGCCGTCAGTTGCCGCACTCATCTCCTCGGTCGCATCATGGATGTTTTGCAAGCTCTGTTTGGCCAACAGAACCCCGCCTACCGTTGCGCAGCAGGTTTCTCCGACTCGCCCCATCTCTTCTACTCTGGTTTCAAGCCCGATGGCGAATTTTACTTGCTCTACCAAATCGGATTCGGTGGCGTGCCTGCGCGACCAATCGGTGATGGGCCGGACTGCCACTGTCTCTTCCCAGCTATCAAGTCCATACCAGCTGAGAACATCGAGCTCTACTACCCCGTCATCATTGAAGCCAACGAGGCATTGCCAGATTCTGGAGGCGCTGGTTTCTACCGTGGTGGTAATGCACAGAGGACGTTGTACAGATGGCTATGCGAAGGCGACGTCAGCACGCACGACGACAGATGGTTGACCAAGGCCTGGGGAGTCAACGGCGGAAAACCTGGCAGCAGATCGAGGAAGGTTGTCTACCGAAACAACAGCTATGGTACACCAGCCGAGAAGGATAACATGGAGTTCTGTCAATCGAAGCAGGATTTCATACATGTCTACCCAGGTAAGTCGCACTCACTTTTCGCATGCGAGGACTACAAAACTAACACCCCCAGGCGACGTACTAGAATGGATAACCTGGGGTGGCGGCGGCCTCGGCGACCCCTTGACCCGCCCACCCGAACGCGTAGCCCAAGAAGTCCACCGCCGCCTCGTCACCCCCGAAGGTGCTGCAGAGAACTACGGTGTTGTCGTCGACCCGCACAACTTCACATTCGATAAATTCGCTACATCTACTCTCCGCAGTAAGAAACGTGAGACGCGTGCCAAAGAGGGCGTCTATAGCACTGACAATACCATTGACCGCGGTGGCACTCTGAGCGAGCTAATGCGCAAGTGTGAGGAGGAGACGGGACTCAAGGCACCGGTTCCACAGTGGGAGAAGAGAATTTATGGTCCGCATGCTGGGTTAGAGTATGTGAGGACTTGGTATGAGACGATGAAGAAGGAGGGCATGGAGAGGTGGGATAGGGCTTAGAGTGGTTTGGTGCTCTGGGTGTAACGGTGAGGTGGCTATGTAGCGTGGATTAATGCTAATCTACATCATCCCGGTTTGCCTCCATGTCAATCTCTGACTTGCTTAGACAGCTCCGGATACCTTGCCTCCAAGAATTTGTGCATCTCATCGTCGTAATATTTCCAGCTCTCTGGTGGTACAAACCCTGCGATGGCACGTAGATTCGAATGGTTTGTTTGAGCAAAGATCTGCGCAAATCCCGATGGCCGCCTTGCAGCGCCCAGAGCGTAGAGCTGTACGATTGTACGACCTCTAAAATGGTGTTGCTCTGGGTAAGCTTTGTCGGCGAAGATGTACTGGTAGCGTAACGCAAAGCTCTCGACGACCGTCATCTCAATGGTGTAGTGGTTGAACTGAGGAGATGGTGAATCTAGCAAAGTCTCGGTTTCGTCGTTCAAAAACCTAGTCACCTCAAATCCAGCATAGTCGATGGGAAGGTCTGGGAAGGGCGACGGCTCGATGCGGTCAGTGTTCAGCGATACCACCCAAGATCTTTTATCGCCGACCAACCGGTTTCCTAGCAATGTAGACGTAGAGTCAGTCTTCGCGTGTGGGAGAAGCGCATCCGGAAGACTACAAGGGGCGATGTCAATCCCAACGCGCATCCATTTAGCCAGTTCCTGTGGAAGATGTTTCCAATGCTTGATGTCCATAAGTAGGTGACCTTGTTTCAGAATGAAAGTGTGGTCTGGAAACACAGAGTATGCTTTATTCCAGGTAATGAAGTTGACGTCGCAAGTCAAGATCGAGTTCAATATCACGAAGAGAGGAGTATATTCCGTCTCTCGAATGTAGACGGTTTGACAGCCCTTGGCGGTATCGCGTTCCATGAAAGGGTGCTAAGCCAGCGGTCAGCTACTTCAAGTACGGCAAAAGCTCGTCGATGCGACAACAGAGCACCTACGTTTGGGATGGAGCTGTCCTTGACCCTGTAACCCTCGTTTTCGAGAAACGATCTCAGGGCCTCGGCATGTGGGCCTCTCTCTACTAAGAGCCTGTCCAGCATAGTCGTAGGGATATCAAACATGCGGAAGTTGAGCGGTATTCTCAGCATGAAGCCGAACGCAAAAGATCCGCTGATAAGGATGTTGTGCTTCGCCTGTAGCGAGCGAAACGCGTTCGGACTTGTCACAAACACCTTCAGCTTTTCGTTGATATTAAACTGCGTTCGCTCGACCAGGCGCACATAATCAGTAAACGCCTTTGCGGCTCGTGAGAGTGCGATGATATCCCCAATGTCGAGATGGCGCAACACGCTGTCCTGGACTGGTGTGAAGCACGTCAATAGATCAGCTAGACCTGTACAGTCTGATACCATGTCTTCAGGTGTGTCTGATCGCCTACGTATGCGGCAGAGTTGAGTACGGACAGTCGAGGAGTACATCTAGCGGAATATGTCGTCTCCTCTATATAGGTATTGAGCTTGCTGCTCAAGCGACGTTGCGAACTGCTATATTGTTATTTTACCTCAGCAATCTATGCGGCTTTCTTCTTCTCGATCGCCTGACCTACAGCTTGTACATCCGTCTTATGCGTGTCAAATATCCTCGCTTTGACACGAGCAACAAACATCTCATCCAAACTGTCGTCGAGCTGAACAACTACAACACATCGTCCACTTCATCGATGATCTGCACCTTGATACTGCCATTGCTCAAATCCCCACACGTATGCAGCGCATCAAGCGCCTTCTCCAACGGAAACGTATGGCTAACAAGTGGCTTGAGATCCAGAATACCACCAGCCAGACACTGAAGGCCAGAGGGCCAAGTATCGCGGTAGCGATTGATGAACTTGAGATCGATCTACAGCAGTCGTTAGCAAAAACAGCCCTCAATCTGATCACAAACTTGAATAGATGAAGTGCAGTCCACCTACCTCCGCAAGACTCAAATGCATAAAGGGAAGATTATTCATAATCTCCCTCCCAACTCCGATCACCATGACCGTGCCCCCTCTCCTCGCCGTATACGCAGCAGTAATAACACTGCTCTCTACACCGGTGCACTCTAGCACAGTCTCAGGTGCACCATACTCGCCCACGTTCTCGAAGTCGAACAACTCTCTGATCTTCTTCGCATTGCCCTGCGCATCCAGATTGCGGTCGACCTGGTATGTCAAGGCCGTTGGTACGAACTGCTTTGCGAACGCCAGACGCTTAGGTTCGAGATCCGTGATGACAAGCGGATGCGCTCCGCTTGCTCGTGCTGCAGCCAGCGCAATGAGACCGATAGGACCTGCGCCGCAGATTACTGCACCGCGTCCTAGGGAAAGGCCGGCGGACTTGATACCGTGCATGACAACTGAAAGTGGTTCGAGAAGTGCGCCTTCGGCGTAGGATACGCTGGAGGGGAGTTTGTGACACCATTTCGCGGGATGCGTTTTGTAGCGTTGGATTGTGCCGTGGTAGGGGTAGACGCCGGCGAATTGGACGTCTTCACAGAGGTTGTAGCGGCCGTCCATACAGAGGAAGCATTTGCCGCATGGGACGCCGGGTTCGACTGCTACGCGATCGCCTGAAGTATATGTTAGTAGTGGTCTTGGATTCGGAGAGGTGCATCTACCAGGCTTCAAAGTCGTAACACCTTCGCCACATTGTAGAACGATGCCAGCTGCTTCATGACCGAGGATACAATCTCCTTCGACGACGAGCGAGCCTATTCTCCCGGCTTTCCAGAAATGAATGTCAGATCTGGCAGGTCATTATAAGCTTCGGAAATGCCCGTCAAGATGAAGCGCCTTACCCACAAACACCCGTAGCCTTGATATGCAATAGTACTTCTCCCTTTGCTGGCGCATACACAGGCGCTTCTTGCAGCTTCAAGTTGTGGTCCGCAGTGACTTGCAGCGAGGGATTTGGCAGCGATGTCTCGATAGTAGGTTTCTGTGCATGGGCGTCGGAAGCGGAAGACGCATCTACCAGTGCTGGGGTCATGTTTACTTGTCGCAGTGTAAAGATCGATCACCGCCGGTAAGAGCAACTGCTGTCAACTTGGGGGAGAAGGGTAGCGATGCATCAAGTAGCCCCACATGTTCAGCGCGCCAAATTGCCATTCTTGCCAAAGCGGAAATCCCATCCCTCAACCTGGAGACCGGAATGCGCAATAGTCGTGGCAAAATGCGGGGAAACGTCCAGCGGGACTGACGACGTAGTGTGTTGGTGGCTCTGGTTACCGTATTCGTCTAGTCTGGAGTCCTGTCGCCCAATAGGAATCGAAGACACCGAGCTTGCCTCCGCAATAGCGACGCGTCGGATTACCGAATGTGGCATGCCCGGCCAAATGTTCTGCATATACGTCGAAGATTAGTTTTCAGTGTAGCACGAAGAATACATATGTGTGATGCGCCTCCTTCTGTTGTAGGATCAGCAACCTTTTAATGTTGGTATTGTGAAGTTCGCAGCTCGCAAGACATTCCATACCCTCACATAATGCATACCTCGCAAGATTCACCGCAGGTCAGCGGCTCGACCGGTTACGGCAAGAACGTCGTAGATGGACTGAAGAAAGAGGCGAAGCTGGAACAGTCGTCTGTCCAGAAGTTATCGAAAGAGCAAGATCATGTCTTAAAGACATTTAGGTTGCTCATCGCGGATCTATGCCAGCAATTCAATGGCGGGCATCCCGGGTAAGATCCACTACCACATCTTGTAAGAGTGGAACTGACGATGCGACAGAGGAGCTATTGGTATGGCGGCCATCGGTGTTGCATTGTGGAAGTATGTCATGCGATACGCACCGCACACGCCTGACTACTTTAATCGCGATCGATTCGTCCTGTCAAACGGCCACACTTGTCTCTTCCAGTACACTTTCCTTCACCTCACAGGCTACAAAGCCATGACTTTCGACCAATTGAAGTCATACCACTCAGAGCGCACCGATGCGCTGTGTCCAGGACATCCCGAGATCGAACATGAAGGTATCGAGGTGACGACTGGTCCATTAGGACAAGGTGTAGCCAATGCGGTCGGACTGGCGATGGCGACGAAGAATCTCCAGGCAATCTACAACAAACCGGATTTCGACGTTGTATCGAATCACACATGGTGTATGATCGGAGATGCATGCCTGCAGGAAGGTGTTGCTCTGGAGGCGATCTCCTTCGCTGGCCATCTGAAACTTAATAACCTTACGATCATCTACGATAACAACCAAGTTACCTGCGACGGTTCCGTCGATCTCACCAACACCGAAGACGTCAACGCCAAGATGGCAGCATGCGGTTGGGATATCATCGACATTGAGGATGGGTGCTTTGACATCGAGGGCCTTGTCGAAGCCCTAAACAAAGCGCGATCATCCGCCGAAAAGCCGACATTCATCAACGTTCGGACAGTGATTGGTCTTGGTAGTGCTGTCGCAGGCGATGCCACTGCACATGGTATGGCATTTGGAGCAGCTGATGTAGCTAACATGAAGAAAGCGTACGGCTTTAACCCTGAGGAACATTTCGTTGTCAGCGAAGAAGTGCGCGAGTTCTTCGGAGACATTCCAGCGAGGGGCGAGGAGCTTGTAAAGTCGTGGGAGAAGAAAGTAGAAGAGTATCAGAGCAAGCACCCGGAGGAGGGCGCTGATTTCAGGCGCCGAGTCGAAGGTCGTCTGACGGACAACTGGAAAGATTTGGTCCCAAGTTCGTTTCCTGAGGCGCCCACAGCGACAAGGAAAGCGTCAGGGCTTGTCTTCAACAGGATTGCTGAGAAGATTAACAACTTCATGGTCGGCACCGCTGATCTGACGCCTTCAGTCAACATGAACTGGAAGGGCAAGATCGATTTCCAAAATGTAAGCTGTGCTCATCCAGTTGGAAACGTCATCGCTAACCCCACCTAGCCCGACTTGAAGACCACATGCGGCATTGTTGGCAACTACAGCGGACGCTATATCCACTATGGTGTGCGAGAGCATGCCATGGCCGCCATTTCGAACGGTTTGGCAGCATACGCACCGAACACCTTCATTCCCGTTACATCCTCCTTCTTCATGTTCTACCTCTACGCAGCCCCAGCCGTTCGCATGGGTGCGCTGCAACGTTTGCAGGTTATACATGCGGCCACGCATGACAGTATCGGCATGGGCGAAGACGGCCCAACCCACCAGCCGATCGAACTCGCCAATCTCTACCGCGCGATGCCCAATATATTGTATATCCGACCGGCTGATAGCGAGGAGACGGCAGGTGCGTGGATTACAGCGATCGAGGCGAAGAACACACCGAGTATCATTTCGACATCTCGGCATACTCTTCCTCAACTACCGCAAACGAGGCGAGAACTGGTTGCGAAGGGCGCATACGTGATCGAGGAGGTGGAGGATGCGGACGTGACGCTTATCGGTGTCGGTGCAGAGCTGCATCATGCTGTCGATACGGCGAAGGAGCTTAAGGCGAAGAAAATCAAGGCGCGTGTCGTGAGCTTCCCGTGTCAGCGACTGTTCGATGCGCAACCCACACAATACAAGCGGGACACGCTGCGAAGGCATCGAGGTATTCCGGCTGTCGTCATCGAGCCGTTCGCGCCGAACGGGTGGGAGAGGTATGCCGATGCGGCTTGCTGCATGAAGCGCTTCGGGCACAGCTTGCCGGGCAAAGCTGCTTATAAATACTTCGGATTCGATGTGCCTGCGTTGACGGCCAAGGTGGAGAGCTACTTGCAGCAGGTGCGCGACGATCCGCTGCTGAAGGGTGAGTTTGTCGATTTGTGAGGCTAGTGTAATGACAATTGAGGAATCAATCAAATGTCCATTTGATTAGACTACTTCTCTACCGATTGTGCATGTGTGATCGGTGTTTCATGAGGTAGTGAAGTATGTCAGGATGCACGACGCGTGCGGCGTCGAGCGTGTTCGCGCCTGCTCGCGTGATCTTCTAGCGGACCCACATGGGCACCTTATCGGCACTCTGGCAGCTACCCAGGCACAGCACTACAACTTTCCTCACAGACAGCTTGAAATCGACATGCGCCTCATGCCTTGAGGGTCAGCAAGGCCGGAGCTCAACTTCCATGATTATGTTCTTCTCGACCTATACCCAATGGCGTCTCACCGGCCTCCAGCTTCTGCCCATGCAAGGCTCAAGTCAGTTGAGCGTATCATTGGTCCATCAACCATGCTGCAGCCGTGCCACTCTTGTGCAGACACATTTGCCTTGCTAGGAGTATGAGCCCCTCACGTGCCCCTCCATATCTACGAATCTGTGCAGTGCACCCACATTGATGCGCGAAAACAATCGTCTCCCTGCGCCAGCCATGTACAAGCAGCTGGCTTCGCCGACAACGATTCGTGTTCTGCACGTTTATCCTGCGCCCGAAACAGATCCTCTCATATGCAGCCTGGAGCATTGCGACATCGACAGCGATCCGGAGTATGAAGCTATCTCGTACGTCTGGGGCGACTCGGATCTGGCATGGTCAGTCATATGCGATTCCAATGTCATACCAGTGACTCGCAGTCTGCACGAAGCTCTCCTGCGTATTCGGTTACCGGATCAGCGTCGAACAGTGTGGATCGACGGACTGTGTATCAATCAGATTGACGCTATCGAGAAGTCACACCAGGTGCAGCTTATGCAACGTGTCTACCGCAATGCGTACCGGGTTCTAGTGTGGCTAGGTCCTGATCTTCATGGCGACGCCCGCGATGCATTCGATGTCTGTTTTACATTGGGCCAGCGAGATATGAACGCTGAAGAGCTTAGGATTTCGTTAACAAACATCAATCTGCGTATGGACACATCCTATGTAATGTGGTACTCCTTCCGCGCCTTGTGTGTATGTCCATGGTGGCGGCGTGTTTGGATCATACAGGAATTCGCACTCGCAAAGGATCTGCTCTTCTTATGGGGCGCAGAAGAAATACCATGGATATATATCAACATGGCTGTCAGCAATCTTCAAGAGACAGACGTGATGTGGCGCTTTACGCCATACAAGTCTACGCTGCTCGAACCCATATCCCGATTGTCTGCAATTAAGGACCAACGCTGCTACGCGACGAGTTTTATGGGAACTATCCATACAGCCAGGGCATTTGGATGCTCAGACAGTCGCGATCGGATCTTCGCAATCTTGGGACTAGAATGCGGTGATGACCGTTGGGCAGCAGCAGACCCCGCTGGACAATCGCTAGCTGAAGCTACCATACCGGACTATACTCTACCTGTAGAGCACGTCTATCGGCAATTTGCTATTCGGGCCTTGCAGCGAGGTTTGACGGAAGACATCTTCTTAGCAGTTCAACATGGGGAACAGCTAGAAGAGTGGCAGCCAGGCGACATGCCATCGTGGTCACCACATTGGGACCTGCCTCTCGTCAATAATTTTCCATTCTGTCACAGACTGCACGAAATTTGCAAGTTCCCCGGTCTTTCCGTAGAGAGTGGCATCTCGTTTACGGGATGCGGTTCCGAGCTGCTGTCTATGTTACGAACATACCTCGACCCGCTCGCTATTGACACTCTCAACGTGCTAAGTGCTACTTTAGACACAATTGTGGCTCTCTCGGACACCATGGAGTTTGTGCAGTTCAGACTCCCGGGGACCATTCTGGAAAGCTTCTGGGAAGAGCACATCAGGCCTAGAGAAGCGGACCCTGGATACGAGGCTGTCATGACAGACTTATGTGAGACCGCTACCTACTACATGACTTCCGAAAACCACGTCAGTGCTTTCTACACGATTTCTCAACACCCGTGGGAAAGATCTCCGGCAGCGATAGCGGAATATGCAAAATACGGAGAGTATGCCATGCTGAGGTCCATAGCGCAGCTGCTATTAGAGACGAGCGAGATTGCATCTGTAGGAAACCCAGCCCTGCTAGATAAAGAAAAAGGCGAACATGGCTATTTCAAGAGGTTTTACATCACTCAGCAGGGCTACGTTGGAATGTGTCCAGCCGCCGCTCAGCCTGGGGATCATGTCGCCCTATTGTGGAACACCGATTGTCCTATGATCTTGCGTCCACAGGATGGCTTTTATCGTATCGTTGGCGGCTCATACATGGCAGCTGTGAACAGGAAGGAAATGGAAGGCATTCCTCACCCACTCGATGATCTACTGTCGGGTGGATTGCAGCCAGAGGTGATTCAGATTCGTTGACCAAAAGAGCTGCACATCGAGTGTGAACGCACTTGTGATCGATTATCCACGGGCCTTGTGCAGCATGTTCATTGCGCGCAATCACGATTTCTGGTGCGAGCCTTCGTACGAAGAGACCGTGTAGAACCACAAATGAAAAGAGCCATGAGTCTACGCCTGCGGACGGCAGCGCCCCACTGTAGGTCTATCGGGAAGCCCCGCGTCGTGCGCCATCGGTAGCCCCCGACATGTAGATCGAGAGTAACGCCATCAAGGGACTGATTGAACGATAAGCGGATGCATGACTTGCAGTCTAAATTGACAGCCATATAACCCAAAGGCTGACTTCGCGAACTTTATGAACTCGATCTTCGTTCATTCGACTCAGCGTTCACGAGATGTCTTCCCACACAACTTCAGCAATATCGCCGCCTGAGGAACTTGTCTCAAGCCTGCTCTCTACCATCGAGCAGAGCATCATACCCCTGACGCAAAAAGGCGTGTCAAGCGGTTCAAAACTCTTCGGTGCAGCCATCCTATCCCGCAAAGACCTTACACCATACACTCTCGCTACAAATAACGAGCGCATTTCACCCCTCTTACACGGCGAGATCAACTGCATCCAACAATTCTGCACCGTCGACTTTCCTGACCCATCAACACGACCCCACCCCGCCAAAGACTGCATCTTCCTCGCTACCCACGAGCCCTGTTCCCTGTGTCTGAGTGGCATAACATGGGCGGGTTTCAACGAGTTCTACTACTTGTTCACGTACGAAGATAGCCGGGATCTTTTCGGAATCCCGTACGATATCGACATCCTACAAGAAGTGTTTCGGGTACAAGGACATGACGAGACTGAAGAACAGGTACAGGGCAGGCAGCTTTACAACCGCAAGAACAAGTTCTTTACCGCGAAGAGCTTTGCCGATGTCGTTGGAGAGGTTGAAGATGAGGACGAGAGGAAGCGGCTACTGGGCGAGATCGACAGGGTCAAGAGTCTTTACAACAGTCTGAGTGAGACTTATCAGAAAGGGAAGGAGGCGGGGGCAGAAAGTTCAAGTGTGTGGAAGTAGATCAGAATGGTCTTTCTTTGGCACGGTCAATGTTCGGCGTTGGTAAACTTCAAGGGCGGCTTCAAGTTCCGCTTTCTAAGGTGTCGCTTTTAGCCCCGCATTTATCGATAACAAATTTCAGCTAGCTTCGACCCCTCGGAACGCGCCTGCGCGTGTGGTGTCAAACTTCAAGTGAGGAAGAATCTGACTCAACCAGAAATTAATTTTGTCATCTTTAACTCTGGGTGCCGCGTCGCGTACTTTCGTCCCATCTTCCCTTTCTAGTCTTTCCGCCAACCCGTTGCGCAATTTTCTGACAGTCCGCGACTGTCAACGAGGTCATCCGGAATCAGTCGAAATTTTAGTGGGCGAAGAAGGAACCCAGCAACGCTGTGTAACCAATCTGCAGAAGCCGGGCGGGGCTCGACGACAGAGGGCGGAAATATGGCGAACAGTCAACGAGAAGATAACACAATCTACCTCACAGAGAAAGAGGCGGAACGCATCCAGAACACCATCAAAGACCGGTTCAAAAAGTGCGAAGAGCAAAGCGGCAATGCAAAGGCCCCAAGAGACAAGTTGGCTGCTCACCAGGCTGCCACTGGTGCGGCTCTAATGGCAGATATGGGCGGTGCGCCAGATCCAGACATGCTGCAAACCCAGGGGAAGACCTCAACTACTATTCCAGTGATCGGAGTAGGCCGACCGTATCCACCATGCACGACTCCACTGTCAGATCTGGAACCGATGCAGATGTCAGATCTCAGGATGGAAACGCATCACCGAGGCCGCAAATTGGTGGTCAAGCGAGAAAGCCCTGTAGTCACACTCGTAGCGAGGTCATGGACTATGGTTCAGAATGAAGATGGAACCGATGCAGAGCGTCTGGAGATGTTGCTGCATAAGTCGCGGTATAGCGAGGACGTACTAGAGTCAACCAAGCTGTTCATCATCAAGGAGCCATACTTCACCCTCACTGAACAGGGCGAGCCTACAATACGCATCGACCATCCTTCAGATCTGGTCATCTGCCATGAAGAAGGCCCAAAGAGTTTCGAAGATGCAGCAGCAGCAGAAAAGGCAGCGACAAGGTTCAAAACTCAGGGCAACAATGCACTCAAGAAGCAAGATCTCCCACTGGCCCACGAGAAGTACACAGCAGGTCTAGCGATCGCAAAGCAAGACATTCTAGCAGAATCGAACCCCGATATAGCACGCGACATCTCCCGGAATCGCGCGTACGTGAACTTGCTACTAGGCCGACTAGATGAAGTAAAGACAGACGCCCGCGCCTCACTAACCGGGCGCGAAGATCAAAAGTCCAAAGAGCTAGATAGTAAAGCCTACTACCGCGCTGGTTCAGCCGCGTACGCCCAAAGCCATTGGCTAGAAGCCAAACAGTTCTTCCAGGAGCAACAAAAGCTGACCCCCGACGACAAAGACGCCAAACTTTCACTCAAGAAAATCGAAGCCCGCCTCCGCGAAGAAGAAACAGGAGGTTACGACCTAATGAAGATCCGCACCAACCTCTCCAAAGCCCGCTCACGAGTCGACGCCGGAAACTTCACCAAGAACACGCTCATCAAAGACAGTCCCGGAAAAGGCCGCGGCCTGTACGCAACACGCGATCTCGCCATCGGCGACATCGTAATGTGCGAAAAAGCCTTCTGCGTAGTCTGGGGCCACGAAGAAGACACCCTAACAGCCATGACCTACGACACACGCGATGACCGGATTCGCGTCGCACCCGTCGGTCTCGCAAAAGCACTCGTCCAGAAATGTTTGAACCAGCCTTCTCAAACAGAAAAGCTGATGGATCTCTTCGGCGACTACCAAGGCGAAGGCCCACAGATCTTCAGTAATGAAGACGGCGCTATAGTAGATGTGTTCCGCGTCCACGACATCATGTCGCGGAACGGTTTCGGGCCTGGAAGCCAATTCGGCGAGGAAAGTGCTCGGAACGCTAGTACGGGACTTTGGTGTCACGCGGCTTATATCAACCATTCCTGTCTGTCCAACACGACGAAGGAATTCGCGGGCGATATGATAATCATCCGAGCGACCCAGCCCATCAAAGCCGGCGAGGAGATCTTCCATCCATACGACGCGTCGCTTGACTACGAAACGAGACAGGGTTTCTTGGAGAGGACATGGGGTTTCAGATGTCAGTGTAAGTTGTGCGATGCGGAGAAGGAGGATGGAAAGGAGGTGAGGGATAAGCGGATGGAGTTGGTGGGGGAGGCGGATGCGTTTATTGATAAGACGCCTTGGGCGGGGGCGAAGAGACTGCAGTTGAGGAAGGCGCAGGGGATTCTGAGGGAGATGGATAAGACGTATGATGAGGGGAGGTGGGAGGGTTTGCCTAGAAGGCATACGGAGGGGATTAGGGCGTGGTTGGTTAGGGCTAGTCCGCGGTAGGATGTGTAGTAGGGGGCCTGTTACGAAAGGGTATGTAGGGTTGGGGAAGTGTGGATATGTGGATTGGTATATCGCTAGTCCGAATTACAAATGTGTGAGCGAGTGTGTCTGATCACCAGCTACAGCCCCCTCTATCATTACAACAGAAAGCACGGGCAATCCAGTGCCAAAAAAAGCCTCTCAAACCTTCGTCGACTTCGTCTCCATCATCTTAGGCTCCTCGTATGGCGGCACTGATCCCGTCTCCTCACTGCCTATCCTCATAATGGCGTTCGTGTTGTCAATCGTCTCCAAAGGCGCAACTGGCTTGTCACCGAGAAGGACCTTCTCAGATGGAATGATCCAGTTGAACCACGATGGCATCAGTAGACCTAGAACGATGGTAGGCAGCACGAGGTGCACGATGCTGAAGCCGTAGATCATGATGGGGTCGAACATGTGTTGTTGTGTGAACTTGGGATAGGCGAAGGAGAGGACAATGGCGAGAATAGGGCCGGAGATGTACTGTGAGACAATGCAATTAGCGAGATGCATTCAAAGGTCTGATTACATGTGAACATACCTTCATGATAATAGCCCAGTAAAAGGGAATGTTCCAGTTCTTTCCCACGCCAATAGTCACATTCATGTCTCGGGTAAGCTGGTGTCCAGGGTAGAAAGCGACCCACCAGAAACGACTCAGAAACTTGTTGTTACCGAAGAAGCGGGGGCCGGGGATAGCAGGGGTTCGGGCAGCGAAGAGCGCGATCAAAGAGCTGACGATGAAGAAGGCGAAACCAACACCAGCACCGGTTCCGGGGGTTGATCCGTAGGCGACGCGGATACCGAGACCTTGGGCCACGGCGAAACCGATGGTGAAGATGAGGTATCCGGGCCAGCCGACTTGGTGGGCGACGTCGCGGCAGCGGTAGAGGGATGTTGCGGCGAAGGTCTCGCACCAAACTGTGAAAAAGAGGGCGACATCGTTGACGTAGGTATCAACTGCATCGAGAGCCTGCAGTCCGAACTCAGTGCAGTAAATGAGGGAGATGAGTGCAGATATAACGGTAACAATGGTGCAGACGGCCCAGCGAGGAAGTTTGCGGCCCCAGTTCGTGTCCATGATGAGTGTTGTCATGACTTCGAGGAGGGAGAAGGCGGATGTCAGACCGAGGAGGAAGAGGGTGAAGACTATGAGGAGCGATTAGCATGTTGTCTCATTCGAGGATGATGTTTTCAAACTCACAAAAGACCACGGAGAAGAACGGAGCACCTGGCATCTGAGCAAGAGCCTCGGGATACGTGATGAATCCCGTAACGAAAGTACCGAGCTGTGTGCCGCTGGAGGGATCAATGCCCAGATAGCCGACGACACCGAACACTGAGAAAGCTGCGATGATCTCAACGGCGGAGTTGCTGAAACCAATGATAAGAGCATCTTGTACGGCGTTGGAGTGCGAAGAGCAGTAAGATGCCCATGACGTGAAGTATCTATAGGCATCAGTATACCTCTTTTCTCAGACGTGCAACTATACATACCCAAAACCGACACCGATGGAGAAGAAGATCTGACCAAAAGCCGCTTGCCAAATTTGAGGGCTCTCAAGTGCGCTGGTGCGCCATGTCGCGAAGTAAAGCTTAATACCCTCTCCAGCATTAGGCAGCGAGACTCCACGGCCGATGAGGATGATGATAAGGACGAGCGGGAGACCCATAGTAACGTAGATGACACGTCCAGTCATACCAACACCCCTGAAGACGCACAGCCAGGTGACGAACCATGTGAAGATGGCCCATCCTGCGGTTTCCCCTAGCATACCAGTTCCGACGTATTGAGTGTACGAAGCGACGCTGCCATCGGGGTTGAGACTACCAGTGGAAGCTGCGGCCGTGTTGGCAACGATAACGTTGGCGAAGTACTCCTCGAGATCCTGGCCTTTCCATGGCAGAGGGCTTTGGAAACTGCGGGAGAAGTACTTCATAATCCATGCTAGGAGGGGCACGTAGTAGGTAACCACGACATACTATGAAGTTGCGAAGTCAGCGTATGTTTCTCAGTATTGCAAGTCGATTCCACTCACGCCGTTGAAGACGACCGCTAGACCAATACCCTTAGCGCGCTTGTTGTTGCTGTGCCACGCGAGCACTGGGCCACCACGGTAAACGCTACCGAGAGCGATCTCAAGGACCAGGACCGGCAAAGCGACGAAGAATAGGGCGATGAAGTAGGGTATGAAGAATTGAAGACCGTAGTTGTTGTACACGACCGATGGAAAGCGCAGCAGGTTACCAAGACCAACAGCACCGCCCATGGCGCAGAGGACGAACTGGATGCGGTTCGAGAACATGTCGCGTCCATCTTCGCTCTTCTTCGCCGCTGGCGAGAGCTTCATGAGGATATTCTTGATTGCAGCCATCTCGACGACTGAGTGTAGTAGGCAGAGAACGAGAGAAAAGGACTTTGTCGCTCCCGACAGAGTGACGGGGTCAATTCACGACCGTGTAAAGGCGAGTTGCGGAGACGAACGTGAAAGTCGAACCGTAAGATTCGCGCAGTGAGATCCCGGTATATAGAGCCCTACAATCTGACTGTCGTGCCACATATCCTATCTCTCCAAGCATGTGCCCAGCCCAAGCAATCGCCCACCTTCCTTCTACAAACAGCACTAGTAGTGTGGCGCTCGCATCCAAGGCTTCCCCAGATCCTGCGCAGAGGCTCAGCTAGCTTGGGCGTACCCTATTACTCGGGTACAACGGGTCTTGAGTGATCAGCAGCTCCACATTGGTTGGTTCGGTCCATCCTGAGCGCTCAACACCACTGCCGATTCCGTACCAGGCGTGCATGTATCTCGGACATGGCGCTGAACCTGTGTTGGCGCGTCAGCCATGGGGAGGAATGAGATATCGTCTAGTCAGTCCAGTCGGTCTTGGGTTCTGGTGTATTGATCTTGGCGCGCGGTAAACCTTGCGCACGCGACAGAGCTCGACGCATCCAGATCTGGGGTAATGCTCGGAATCCGTCTATGGGTTGCGAGTGGGACCAGAGTTGGCCGTCAGCCACGAGGGGTCCGATACCTCTTGGTGCCTAAGCACGATGGCCTCGGCGTGCGTTTGTGGTCACACACGTGACCCATCGGGACGCATCTACATCAGTAATTATTGTATCGTTCAGGTGTCTTTTGGCGATACGCGTCCGATGAACAATGGGCCACCAGGCTCAAATACTCCCATTGAAGTTCCTCGCCTACATGGACAGGTTCCCGGTCAGCCAGCTGGTAGTAAGGTTACGCCGAGTGACTGCTATCAGTCAGAGGGCGCCCGGCTATGCGGCACTCGCTTGGCCTTGGCGGCTTGGATGCCCAGTGATCTGGGTCGGGCGTACAGTCGCTCCCACGATTCTATGTGTTGGTATGACCCTCTCATGATTGAATGAGAAGGTGTTGGCGTTGGTAATGATGATAGGGACTCGGGCCGCTTGGCTATGGTCGCAATTCGGCGGTTATTTGCGGCATGGTGGTGGTTTTGGCAAAGCGTCGCTCCTTGTGAACGTCTTCTAGAAGCAAGAGTGGTCTGCGAGGGGTCCTAAGTTGTCTTGGTGTTGTGTGCCTCCTCTTGCTGCATTGCGCTAATCAGGTGCCGGCTTGTGCCTGAGTGTTTGGAAGGGGCGTGGGAGAGGCAGCATCGTGCCTACCTAAGTGATTTGAGCAACGTCGCGTTAACCAGGGGCAACCTCGTTGAACAAGCTGTTTCGGATGCGAAGAATCGCAAAATTGTGGGAGTTAGGGGCATTGCCTTTTGTTATATAGGATGGACCTTGATGGATCACTCGTAGGGCGCGCGGGCGGGAGTGGAGGCTAGCGCCGATTTCGGGGAAGTCGGACCCGTCTCGGAATGATCGTGCGGCGGAGAACTTCACGACCACATGTTCTCAAAACCCCTTTTTGCAAAGAATATGGCATGCCTAGGTATCTGAATACATTGGTAGACGATTCGTACCTCATTCCGCTGCTGGAGATGGATGTGGCATTACCGCTCATGCTCTACTCCAAAGAAACGCGCGTGGACAGCGTGACATTCATGAGATGAACTTGGTATCGAGACTACGGGAATGAAGGAGGAAGCTGTCCTTGTGAAAATGAGAAGAACTGTGTAGGAGATCGTTTCGGTCGTTACCAACACTCAATCACACCTCAAACTCCAAACCCCAACTCTCTCAGCCCCATCACCACCCTACCACCAGCCTCCTCCACACCCTCCCACAGCCCTCTCAACCCTTCGTCACTATCTCCCAACACCGGATCCTTCTCCGGCATGCCCACTTTCCACACTTCCCCCTCTTTTCCGTCATGCTCACCCCCAACAGCGAAGTCCCAAACTCCGCCATAAGGATACGCACCCATCATCATAAACTTCCCGCCGCTAACATCCACACTCTCAAAAAACCTCCTCCTCTCCGCCTCCTTCTCCTCATCAACCTCCGCCGCCCTCCCCTCCTCTACATCCTTCGGTTGGTGAAACGCCAATTCCTCGTTCCGCGGTCGCGGCAAAAAGGTTTTGTGGCTAACCCCCGCTGGGATGATGAAGACATCGCCCAGTTCCGCTTTGATATCCACGCCGCCAACCTCTCCATCTCCTCTGTCACCCGGTTCGTATTTCCCTTGCGACCAAGACGGGGAGTCAGCGACGCCGAAACGGATCCATGCGCCTTCGCCTGAAATGACGGTCATGGCTTCGTGGGTAGTGGAGTGGTAGTGCGATTGTATGTCCATTCCGTACTGCGCTATCCATTGTGTTTGCCAGCCATTCGATGCATAAAGGTCGAGAATCTCTCTTGTTTTGAAGTGCGGTGAGGTCACCATATCATAGAGGAGACCGGGATAGTGGAGGAGTGGGTAGGGCGAGTTAGGAATGAGGGCTGTAGGAGGGAGTTTGTATTCGTGGACTTTTGTCGCCATTGTAGGATCTGGACGAGGTAATCTTGAGTATTTGGGTTTGATGTGGAAGATCCCGCAGGTCAAACGAGACAGGAAATTTCTGAAACGCCCCATCGGATTAGTCGCGACGGGAGTAACCGTCGAAGTTTGGTACGGTGAGGGGCGGGGTGGAGTTTGTTGGTAACCTTGGAAGGAGTGGGGTATACTAACGGATATACACATGGGGAAGTACTTACCCGAATAGGAAGTAACAGCGCGGGGTTCCACGTCAGAACTATTAATGGGATGGGAACCGAGATATCTGCACCTTTGTATTTGTAATGTGCCTACGCCGGACGCCTGCAGTTTCGCAATATTAGCTTTCCCAAGGTGCTCCAGTTGCGTTAGCTAGCCTGGAGTGCTGCTGCAATCGAATGGCAAAGTTACGATTTCATGTGCAGTGCTCCATACCTAAACTTGACTCCGTTTTGGCAACTTACACGGTGCCTTGAATTTCTCCTGACAACCCGTGAGCGGAGCTAAAGAGGTGCAGCTTCAGTGCGGGTGTCCCTTGCGCAATACACTTATCTAGTGGAGGGGTACATGCTAAGCGACATAGCAAGAGGTTCTGGTGTAGTTCCTGCCTAAATACGCGCCTGCTCTCCTACGCTCCTACTCCTTCACTGCGACCCTAACCTAATGCAGAGGTACTGACATCTTGGCATGCATCGGACGACCGGGAGCAGAGCTCAGTGGGCTGATGAGAAGTCGTGTCTTCCAACATCAAAAGCCTCCAGCGGATTGCGATATGCAGCTAGAGCTGCGATCACTACATCTCGGCCTCGTGCAATATACATGTACTCACATTGGGCGTATTTTTCAAAACTCCGCTGCAACGAACCACACACCCTCGCTATCGCACATCCAACCCCTTGCACAATCCTCGACTCCTTACCTCGCACCTCGCAAGCACCGAATCCCTTCCACCGGCTCCGCTCCGCATCCCTCACCCACCCAAAATGAGCCGAGATGTCTACACTACCAACTGCATGGCGAGATATCATGTTTCTTTGGTACCACGGCTAGCTCATCACTGCTACACTCCTTTTCATGGAAAAGATATTCAGAACCTTGACTTGGCCCCTCTTGTGTCCTCTTAACATGTCCATCCTTTATAGCCGTCTTCCCACCTCACATGATGCCCAACTCCCCAAAACCCTTGAGAACCTCTTTGTCCACTCGGCTCAACCACTCTTCCTGGAAGGCTTGTTCACCACCCACTTGTTGGATGACCTGTTGAAGATGTTCCCTAACGAACGCAACGAGATTGATCTGATGCACAGGATCAGTGTAGATCAGTTCGCGCTTGCGGATATCCTCCGGTGCCTCAGGTTCGGTGGGGTGGTAAGGTTCTGGGGGCCAGAATAGGGAACTAGAAAGAGACATTAGTATAGACAATCGAGCAGAAAATGAGAGAGAGTACGTACTCTTGACTCCGATCATCCATGCCATCCAGCAACTCTCCTAGTACATCCGTCCATATTCCTACCAGCGACTGCAGCCTGCCCAACATCCAAGGCTGTGCTCCTTCTAAGAAACGTGTGAGAACAAGGCACATGAGTTTCTTGTTTGGCGCATCGCCAATGTTCTCGATATGGCCGAACCACTCTTCCAACAACCAGTCTAGAGTCTTCTCTAGACCTTCACTTGATAATGCGGAGAGGGCTTCGAGGAGTACAGAAGGTGAAGCCATGCCGATACGTGCTAGCACAGTGAAGTAGTCGGTTTCGACAACCCCATCAACAGCGCGGGAAGGGAGTTCGCGGTAAGGGCCGTGGGATTGATGGTGGGTCCATGCGCCGTGGAGACCCTCCAAAACCTTTGCGAGGAACCCGGAAGAGATCAAATCGCTAGTCAGAACCTTGACAGCGTTCTCGCCACTTACACCTTCCGCACCTCGAATGATGCATGTCACGAGATGTGTCATTATGCCATTCGCTTCAGGTTTCAAGTTGCCTAGAAGCTCAGCGAGGGCTTGGAGGATCGCGGGACGGAAAGAGTCTGCCAGGACGGCGGAGGGCGCAAGAAGCAGGTACGCTTCTGTGATCTCGATGGCTTTTCGCAGGGTCTCGTTGTCCATGGAGAACAGAGGTAGCAGATATTGAATTAGGTTGAGCAATTCAGGTGGTGTAGGCTCTGGAGCTGATGGTGTTTGTGCAATGATGGAGGCCCATAGATCGAGTGCATCTTCAAGGAGGTAGACCTGGGTTTCTGAGCCAGGCTCGATAGCGCTCTGGATAATGGGTAAGAATGAGACATGGAAAGAACGTGACTCGGCCTTCATGGCGTTCGTTAGACGAGCCAAGAGTGTGAGAATCGCCTGTTTCATGAGATGCTCTTCGCCAGACTGCTCCCACAGCGGTGGGAGAAGAGCGATGATGCTGTTGGCGTATGGGGTGATCTGCATCCAGTTAGTCTCAATAGTCTCAATACTTCAAGTGTCTCCATCTCCGACTTACATGATGCTCTAACCTGTATACAACAAGACTAATGGTGTTTAGCAGTGCCATCTTAGTTTCTGGAAGTTCCACCTCTTGGACCAGCGCCATCAGCCTATCGAGCATAAGCTGCGAGTACGGCAGGAATGCATCTGCTTGGAACTCCCACTCGTCGGCGACGGCGTGGAATTTTCTTCCCGCAGTTATTCGTACCACTTGATCGTTCATTGGGTCGCTCTTATCGAGGAGATGCTGGAAGATCTGGTAGACGATAGGCTTCTTTTCCTTGGCCATCTTAATAGTTATCCACTGGGAGATGATAATAGCGATGCGGCGACGAATGATGTTGAAGCCCGGTGTCTGCTTCGCCGCCTCGACAACCAAGGTCTTCTCAAGGAAGGTGTCGAAGTCAAGTTGATCGTGCAGTATGTCAGCCGCAAGACCAACGGCAGTGTAAACGGAGTCCTTGAAGAGGATGTCTTCGTTTTCCGGTGCTATCGAGCGTTAGCGAGAATCATGTACTGTTACAGTGAGTACTCACTCGCGACTGTGTAGAAGACTTGGAGCAGAGGCTGAATGATCAAATTTTTGAAATTCTTTGCGAGGTCTAGGAACAGCTTCTCGGCACAGGGTCGGATCGCAAATTCCCAGTCCTCTGCTCCCTCTTCCATCTTCTCCCATTCGTCAGGCTCTTCCTCCCACATACGGAGGTCGCTGGGCCTGAAGACGAAGAAGCGCTGGACAAGTGCTGAGATCATTTCACGAACAAGGTCGTCAGTGAGTAGGTCTGTCTTGATCTTGTGCGTGGCCGCATTTTTCTCATCCTTTTCCTGCTGGTGCTTGAAGCGGAAAGTCTGGGTGGGAAAGAAGACCATCTTCACGCATGCACGAATCAGTAGCAAGCCTTTCAGACCTAGACGCTCGAGGATGGGTGCTTCATCTTCAGCATCGCCATCAGTACCGACTTTGGCGCCCTCAATAGACTTTGAGCCCCATTGCTCACCTAGTCGTGAGATGAGGCTCCAGTAGTCGCGCGCAAGCTCTATCGAGTTGGGTAAAAGGACGAAATCTGCTGGGTGAGTCGTGGTCATGTTGAGATGCAACTTTGAAAGCTGCATTAAGTGCCTGCCTATCTTCTTCTGAACTTCGCCTGCAAGTGGTGAGTTCTCCGGTATCACGTATTGCAGGAACTCTCCGAGATGAGTACGGGTCAGTGTCCAGAACTCTTGCACATCCTTGTCTCTGCCTGGAAACTCGTAGCCGGCGATTATAAGTCTCCGCATAGTCTTGATAGCAAGCAGACTGTTGTCGATGCTCTCAAGCGCACCGCCTTCGTCGTCTCCGCCATCGCGAAAGAAGGCTTGCCATGTTTGCACCTTGTTCACGTAGATGGTACCGAGTACGTTGAAGATCTCCGGGGCGACGGTCTGTAAGCTCTGCCGTGTTCGTAGTAGTCGCCCCGTTGACAGTTCCTTGACGATGTATAGCAAGACGAGAAGGGCGCGAGGGAGTTGTAAGCGGTAGGCGTTCGGATCCGTCGAGGCGCGAAGAATGTGGAGTAGTTGTTGGAATAGATCTGGCCTAGAAATTGTTAGAGCATGCAAGTATACGCTGGGCTGGGACTGACCAGTCATTTGGGAACTCGAATCGGACGATCTTAGCGACGACGAGTGCATTCTGTAGGGCCAGGCGATGGTCGGCTTCGTTGACGGCGCTTTCTAGTAGACGGGCCCGTATGGTAGCCTTGTCTTCCTTGCTTACAGCACTGCGGTCACGTAAGCCTATGCATCTCTGCGGCTTTATGTGGAGGCGTACTTGGTGGCAGTCTTGCGCCAGTACTTGTCGATGCCGTTCTTGAGCTGGATGACGGCGAGGTAGCGAACTTCGAGGGGGAGGGATTGGTCAAGGAACACCGTCTACTAGTGTCAGTCCGGTGTAATTCAGTGGGCTAAGATATGCATACCTGCAGCAGAGGATAGAAACCCGCGGCCTTTTCCCATTGCTGGAGTTGCTTGGTGCCCGTCTGTACTTGAGTTTGATCTGCTGAGGACGCTGATCGCAGGACGTGGAACAGGATGCTCTCAGTAAGAGGATTCGCCTCCGCCGGCGCTTCAATGCTGAACTCTGTGTTCATGCTGTGAGTGTTGACGGTCAACTATCGCGGTAGTGGGGCAGCCGCAAGTAGGTGAACTTTTGGATATGACAGGAACAGGCAAGTAGCTGGGCGGAAGCGGCTCACGGCTCAGGCGGAATGCGAAATCTATGGAGCCTGCTCACCCAGGCTGCGATCAGGATGCGGCAAGTCTTGTTTGGGAAGTCTATCTTGGTGTTTGGGAAACAAATTCGAGAAGCTCCCCGCCTGACAGCTCGGACCTCCGAGACACGAGACAGTGATTCTGGGGCACCTTGTTGGCAGTTGACATATACTGCGCATAGGATGATCAAGTGTGTGTCATCTGTCTAGCGTGTACCTGAATATGGTCTCTCCACAGAAGCACTGTTATGGGCGTGTCTGAACATGGTCCCGGCTTGTCTGGAGAAGGCGTCGCGCGCATCGGCTACTCCCACGCCTTCCCCAGCCAACCTCGGTCCGTCGCAACTCGAGCCTCGTCTCCCCATCACGCTGTCACGTTGCAGCCCCATCGCGCGCCATCGCCAACCACGCCCGTAGCATCAACCCTCCCAATGCGCCCAAATGCCCTCCGCAGACTTCGCCGCCGCCCAGCAACGCATCGCAGCCCGCCGCGCTCAACGCGCCCTTCAGCAGCGCAATCACCATGAGCCGCCGCCATCAACCGCACAACGCGCCCTCTCGCGCCTGCCTTTCCCCTTCAGCAGCGTCTCCTCGACCGGATTCAGCGTCTGGGACGCGATAAAAGGCCGCTCGGGAACACGCCCAGAGTTCCGCGTCGGCCAAGTCGATGCCGAACTCCTCGATGAGGAACTCCTCACCCTGATGAAGAGCCAAGTCGGCGAGGGCTTGAAGTACTTCGGAAGCCATATCACAGATCACTACTCGGCCGAAATATTGCTGGCATTGAGGGCTGTGCTGTGGAAACTGAGCATTTGGGACCAGAACGCGAGTTATGGCGCACATCTACAGGGGCTGAGGTACACGGATGCGCGGAGTAGTGCGCCAAATCGCCCACCACCCAAGCCGTGGCAGAAGATCGCATATGGTGCTGTCACAGTGGGAGGGCGGTATGCGTGGACGAAGTGGGAAGAGTACCTTCTATCCGCTTCAGAAGACTACACCCGACCCGAGAGCGCGCGATTGAAAGTCCTGGGACGCTTGAGCGAACTGGCCGGAAACGCACACGACGTCCTCGGCCTCGCCAGTTTCCTGGTCTTCCTCGTCGACGGCCGGTATAGAACAATTACCGATCGCCTCCTCCGTCTACGCCTGACACCAACCTCGCACTCAACATCACGCGAAGTCAGTTTCGAGTACCTCAACCGCCAACTCGTCTGGCACGCCTTCACCGAGTTCCTCCTCTTCCTCCTCCCCCTCGTCGGCATCTCGCGCTGGCGCCGCATCCTAAGCCGCACATTCAAGAAGCTACGCACAACCGTCCTCTCCCTCCTCGGCCGCTCGAAACCCGCCAACGACGAAGACGACGAGGAGAGCAAAGCAGCCGGCGAACTAGGTTTCCTCCCTGAACGCACCTGCGCAATCTGCTACCGCGACCAAAACCCCACAACCACCACCGAAGCCGACATTCTCACTTCGTCGGCCGGCGGCGGCGGCGTCGTCGGCTCCGCAACAACCGACATCACCAACCCCTACGAAACCATCCCATGCGGCTGCATATACTGCTTCGCCTGCATCGCGCAACGCATCGCAAACGAAGAAGGCGAAGGCTGGACGTGTCTCCGCTGCGGCGAGACAGTCAAGGAATGCCGGCCCTGGAACGGCGATGTCATTGAAGAACAGCCCCGTCGTGTTGAGCATACCGAAGTGCACGAGCGACCCAGTACAGCCAAGTCTGTTGGTTTCGCTACTGCTGGCGATGAGCTGGATGAGAAGGCCCTGCTGAGGGAAGTCGATCCGATGCCGGAGATGGAAGACGCTGCGGATACAACGCAAGAAGACGAAGAGGGCATAATGGGTACGACTCACACGCGCGGTCTGGATCTCGGGGAGTCGTTGTTCACGGAGAGTTCAGAGTGGGCGCGTGCGAGCGAAGATCGAAGCAGCGACGATGAGCAGAGTGAGGAGTACACCGAAGATAGTGAAGAGGAAGAGGAGGGTGATCAGTCGGGCTTTTACGACCGACGATAAGACTTGGGAGGGTTGGTTTGGTTGGACTGGGACGGGGGCTACACGACTGTTGTATAATTACTGGACGCGTTGAATTGCAAGATACCCTGATTTCTCAAGCTTGGTTTGTTCCATTGTGCTATGCTATCAAGTGTCATTGAGCTATCGTGAGACTAGTCCGTTATTGGACTCCGACGTTGTGATCTTGATCGTTTGGTGAGGTAATCGCTCATACATAGATAGATTTCACATGCAAAGCCAAAGTCTTTCGCGCCGCAACGCCTTGATTGATGCGGTCCGTCCTGCGTCGTGTAGCATCTGCCGGCTCTTGCCCTTGCGCTGGCCTCAAGGCTCCGTAGCATAAATGCCAACGTGCATAGTCGCAACCTGGCCTTCTCTCGTTATACACAGCAAACCGCCCATTGTCTCATCACGTCCGCATGAAATCCGCAAACCTCGGCAGCGCTGCCATCTTTTCCTCGGGACTTGTCGTCTCGGCGAAGAAGATGAGGCGCTGGTTCTTGTCCTTTTTGCTCTTCTTCTCTTCTTTTGGCGCAGCCTCCTTGGTGACCTCGTTGATCAGGTCGTCGACAGAGTTGGATATGTCGCCGTTCTGACCGGCTGGGTATGCACCCGGTGGTGGAGCGCCGAAACCAGGTCGAGGAGGTAACGCGCCAGGTTGGCCGGGTATGCTGCCAGGCCGTGGAGGCATGCCACCGTTGGCGGGCGAGAAAGGTTGCGGGACGCCTTGGGGAAGGTACGCGGGCGCGCCGGGTGGGAAGGCCACGGGAGCGCCAGGAGGTGGTACGCCGTACGGTGTTTGAGCGACTGGTGGTGTCTGTGGATATGTTAGTCCCATATCTTTTTCCTGTCCAGAATCTCGGATACATACAGCAGTCTGTACTGGCTCCACAGGCGCGGGTAGCACACCGTTCTTTCGATCTTCTCTGAACTGGGCCGCCCTCTTCTCAATCTCCTCCAGACTCTCGTTGATCTTCGGCCTCTTGTTCGGTGCAGCTTGGCCATTGACGTACGCTCCGCGCATAGGGTTACCGGTAATTCGCGCGCGCTCTTGCTCTTCGGCGAAATGTGCTTGTGTGACTTGCTGGTTGTGCTGGTCTATTATCTCGGCGGGGACACCCTCCATACCGAAGATCTCCAGCTCGAGACCCTGACGGCCGGGGTTGGCATTTTCGACGTGAGTGAGCGTCTCCTTGTGGACCTGGTTCATGTGCACGGAGAGACCTGAGAAGCTGTTAGTATTGCTTATCCAGTGCGCGGAAATGAATCGAGCGGTGCGTACCTCCGGCAGTATTTAATCGTCTTCCGCAGCGGTCGCATTTGAAATGTTTGGCCTTTTGGTGAGAGATGAGAATCTTAAGGTCGTCGAAGTCGCGCTCGCAGTAGTAACACCATGGTCGCTGCAGACGTCAGTATGGGCGCTGTATGCGATTTGGGAGCGCATATCGTACCTCGAGCTTCTGGTTCAAATCCGGATATCTTCTGCGTTTCTTCGTCATCTTTGCGATTGGTAGGAGGGAAGTGGGGAAGGCGTGGTCGCGATCGCGGTCAGTCGAAGTGAAGCTCAGGGCTCGCGGTTCCTCGAGAGCTAGCCTAGCGCGGTGGTCCATGCGGCGAACATCTCAACTTTTCTTTCCTGGTCGCCCTCTTCACTCACAACATACAATGACAGACATCATCAGCCTCTAATGTGAGGACGAAACTATGTCGCTTTGTCATTATAAATACATCCATCCATCATAGGACGCAACCCGCACACCAGCCACTTGAGTCTCCGACACTTTTACGAGTCCCTTTCGGGGGAGCATCCCACAGCTTTGCGTCTTGCTCAGCTGTGGTGTATGCGGCTGTACTTCAGTACGTGCATTCTTCGTCTGACGAAGTTCGTTGCAAGAACAAATAAAAAGGTCCTTCATAGTTCACACTTCCTCGCTCTTCGGAGAAGTCCTACGAAGAGTGTGACTCCTTGGCTACCTACATATCTGCTTGCTCCACCAGAGCCATCAGGCTGAAGTTGGGGTTCTCGTCTTCGCTTGCCATCATGCCGCGAATGACGCCCAGGCATTTCTCAGAGAGAACGTCTTCATTTGCTGTGAGCGCCCCGAGGTCTATCGGCCGCTTGCGGTCGCCGTCAAGTTGGTATAGATGGCTGTCTTGAGCTGATTTGACAAAGGCGATGTAGTGGTAGTCCACCTCGTCTTCCGCGTTGAGGGGCGATTCAGTATCTCCCTTGCTTGCTACTCCAGCATACGCCCGTTCGAGCCCATCGTTTTTCTCCAATGCCTTTGCCAGCTCGTCCGAGTTGGGTGTCAGGCTGGCATTGAGTAATTGGGCAATGATCGTGTCACTCCCTGACTGATATTAGTTGTGTTTTCGATTGGGCTGACGGCTATCATACCGATCATCCGTCGCGCCTCGCCATTACACACGGCATGCAAGATCGCATACAGACCGCATGCATTGTTGATGGTCTGCTTGAAGAAGATCACGTCACCAGCACCTCCAGGGCTTCGAAACTCCTCAAGCTCAGCGTCCTCGTCCTGAACACGCTTTTCATAATCGTCTGTCGTCGGAAACACCAGTATCAACGCAAAGGCGGGACGCGGAAGAAAGCCAAGCAATTCTATGTCGTCCAAAGAGAGCACATCCTCGAAGACCAATGAGGTGGATAAACCGAGCTTATGCGCGAGCTCGGTGAAGACGTCTGGATTTGACTCGAGAGGAATGAAGTGCTTGGTATATACTGGTACGCATGCTTGTTCTGCAGTGGCCATTATTGGTAAAGACGTGTTGATGTGATTTCCTCGCTGTCATGCCGGATGTACTTGCCACTTGGGAGTCGAAGCTGAGCACCGCGCCTGCCTCGTTGGCTACTGCGCTAACCGCTTTAGGTCAGGGCATCGTAAGCCTTCAGTCGTACACGAAAACGTATACTAGTGGTGCAGCTATCAGCATCAAGGCCGACCTCTTTGGATGTACGTAATAGTGGACGTTAGAACCTCCCAATGCAATGAGACCAGCGATCGACTATTCTGCCGTACACAAGTCCACGATCTCATAGCTAGCGTTGTGCGTGCCAGCACTGATATATCAATGGAGAGATGTCCGATCTGTCGAACCGTGGCTGTGTCGTACATGCATGAGCTTACCGCCGTTATGGTGAGGCGATTTGTAGCACCCGAACAACACCGACTGTTCATTTTGGAGTAAGAGCGACTGCGAAAAGGCTAGAATAATTAACCCGCGATGAACCACCAAGCCCTACTGGCGACTGAATCACGAGATAGTCTTGGTCAATTGATCGTGGGCTTTCATGGACAAGATTGAGACAGTGAGTAGGAAGTCAGAAGACACAGTAGATTGATCATACAGCTTCTCATTTAAATCTAGTGAATGAGCCTTTTGCCATCCTGTGAGCCAAAAAGAGGGATCAGCCAAGCAGCAGACAAGAGGTTCAGTCATAGATCAAGATAGTATAAGCTGAGCAGCTCATCACTTATCAGCGCAGCCATCAGGGCACCCGTTCACCGGGCAAGCGACTGCAACCACGGGGCAATCAGCAGCAGTCTTACATAAGGCAGAGTTGCCCTTTGAATCTCGCCCCCAGCACCAATCTCCAGCACACGTACACTAACGCATGTATCAGCATC
This sequence comes from Alternaria conjuncta, assembly GCF_024043145.1. Lineage (NCBI taxonomy): Eukaryota > Fungi > Ascomycota > Dothideomycetes > Pleosporales > Pleosporaceae > Alternaria > Alternaria conjuncta. Next base: position 2,048,078 of record NW_026250092.1, on the reverse strand, counting down.
TCGACGACATATATTCCCCCTTGAAGAGTATGAAACTGAACTAACCTTTCTCCAGCAATAGCCTTGTTCGCAGCCAAAGTCTTCTGTGACACAGTGTCCCGCTGATGAATCATGGAATGGGGAGTACGCGATGTTGATCGTGACGCGGAGTTGCTGTGGGTGACGAGAAAGCAATTTATCGGTGCCTGCGAGAACGTGTTGAGGCATACCATTACTAAGGCGAATGTGCATCCCCACTAGAAGAAAGCTCAGGATAGTGTTCTTCATGGCGAATGATGTTGTGGTTGTGAGTGAGGGATGGAGATGAAAGAAAGAAGATCTGGTGAGTGCGAGCAGGCAAGTTATACTGTTTCGCGTGCTACAAGACATTCTGGTCTTACGTAGACCAGTGGCTTCGTGGTTCTCGTGGTGCAGACGCCTCATGGTAGGATACGAGCTACGCAAGTTTAGTTTTCTACTTTAAAACTGCTTTCCAATCTGCATATCCCACGCCAATCCATCGATTCCGCAACGAATCCAACACCACCCGCCCACTTTCCTTCCACAGAATCCAACCCATCTCTCCTTCATTCAACAGTAGGTTCTCAAGCATACCACTCCCTTCTATCACCAATGCTCCCCTTCCCCAAAGAAGAGCTCCAGCCCCATCAACCAACAGCATGCCTCTCCTCCAGTCAGACAACATACTTCCATATGCACGTACAATTCCACGACACTGAGTGCCTATCTCACTGCCGGCGGCCAATTCTCGGCAAGCGCATAACGTTTTCTGCGTATCCTGCCGATGGTATTCGGGCGGGAGGGTGGAGCGGAACTTGAGTGTTGTGATTGTGGGAAGGAGGGTGGGTTGGTGGTTCTGGTTTAAGCATGTCAATGACGCGGTTGGAGTCTTGATGGGTTTGTGGTGTGGGTTGTGGGTTGTGATGGGTGATGAGTAACAACTCCTTCGCTGACCACTCACACCTGATACCCCTCTGTGCCTTCTGCTCGACGGAGAAACTCCCACATTGCTCGCACGACTGCGAGACCGCTGCCTTGGGTCTCGATGGTGCGTCCGCGTCCTCGGTCGTTGAGATCGCTTGGGCTTCTCTTTGTCGTTTCGTCTTCGTCTCCGTCATTCTTTCCAGAGACGTACCGCTTGAATGGCTCTTTGAGGTCGTCTTCTAGATAATCGCCATCGGAGGGGTCTGGGTAGGCGTTGCGGTAGTCTACTGCGTTCTCCGGAAGGACTGGATGGTGATGAGGCACCGATTTCCTGTTGTCATGGAAGGAGCCGGATGGAGATGAGAGCTTTGGTGCGCCCCACCATGCGCCGAATCGGCCGTCTTGGTCGCGCGTTCGGAGGGCGGCTTGCGCGTTGTGGACGACCCATGCGGTGTATTCTCTGCAGCTGTTTGCATGTAGCATGGCTAGCTCTTTGGGTGCTGCATGTGTTTTCCCTGGTCTAGCTGGTCGAGATGGAAGAGGTTCGCAGAAGGACGTTAGATGGTGGAAGAAGATGCCTTTGAACGTTTGGCCATCTTGACTGCAACGCCCAGAGGGGTCGCAGAACTCCGTTAGGATACCATTAGAACCTAGGCCGGCCCAGTCAGTGGGCAGTGCTTCCTTTTCGTCTTCTGGACCACTGCTTCGATGAGGTTGAGACTTCTTCCAGCCTGTAGCACGTATGACGTTCCTGATGAGTTCATGGCCATCTTCCAAATATGAGGTCTTGCCGGTGGCTTCCCATAGCCCGCGAAGTCCAGATAGAAGGACACCTTGATTGTAGGTATATACCATCTCGTTCCGCTCGTCGCATGTCGTCTTGCTATGATTCGTGCGGTAACCGCCAATGTGGAAGCCGTCAACGTAAAGTCCCTGGTCGTTCGTCATGCCAATATTCCTCAGCCATTCGTACGCATTCATTGCGTTCGCAAGGTAAACAGGGTCGTAGCGTCTACGGTGTCCCTCATCGCAGTCATCAAACAACTGATCTTGCTGTAGACCAATCTTGTCGTGCTGCGAAAGAAACGGTGAACAGTTCTCGTCACCTGGAAAGTGCAAGTACATGCTGATACTCGCCGAGATGAAGAGCTGGTTCGTGATGGCGTTCTTGTACGGCAACAAACGCGGGTTCCAAGTCATGCCGCCCCCACAGAGCCTCCAGTCCCATCCCTTCTCCGCCAATTCGTAGAAAACGCGGGCTCGGTGGGCAAAAGCAGGTACGAATTGCCTAGCATGCCATTCCTTCGCTCCGGCCTTGTTAGACGTGTAGTGCTCAGTGGAATGGCTCTCGACAAAACCGCTTGCTTCCAGCCAGCCCAAGACTACCCACAGCATATCATCGAATGCCTGCATCCTTATTGCGAAGTGATCCTCGCCAAAATAGTATGCTGTGGTCTGCGCAAAGTACTTGTTGATCTCGTTCTCCACCATTTGTGCCTCGACATCCATTTTCCGGCTCTTATCGAATGTGCCCGGCATTGTGTAGGCAAGCGAGTGGGAGAGCGACGAGAGTGTAGCTGAAACGTAGGTCGACATCACGGCTGCTGTCCAGTCTATCGCTGTTGTGTACTTGCCGAGCCATACTGAGAAGTAGTGGTCTTGCATTGTAGATAGGGCGGAGTGGAGATCGTGAAGGATGTTGGTCTCGGCGAGCGAGTAGCTGACTGTGCTGGTTGGGAGGTCGTTCGGTGATGTCTGGGACGAATCGGGGAAGGATGTAGACGAGGCTGGCGACGGAAGCAGGCGGGCGACATTCTGATTCTGGGGCTCGTAGACCGGTTGATCTGCTTATGTGACATGTCAGTGAGAGGTCTTTGAGGGGAAAGTATCTCTCAGTCATACCTTGTGCAGTTGGCGATCTCGCATTGCTAGCGATTGAGCTGGTCGCAAACGCGAATTGAAGCAGTAGAAGCGATAAACATAGTCGCAAAAGCGACGCGACACGCAGCGACCCCATTGCGAAGCCTAGGAAGCTCTGATGCTCAGCTGGGTGTTGCGCTGAATGACCTCGGGAGGACTTGGTGCTATGCGACGCGTAAGCAGTTCATGGAGCAGCTCTGCGCGCGAGCTACTGTTAGAAATAATGCGGTATGCATACAGGATCCATAAGTAAGACCATTCAAGGCTTCTTATCGGCTGCTGTGACGGTCATACTAGAGGAGGCATGTGCCGCAAGTGCATGAGGCGCACACGATCCTGGCCAAGTCCACCTTCCCGTACCGGCTTGGGTAGCTGCTCTTGCCTGAGAGATCCGTCCCATGGCCTGTAGCAGCGGATGGCAGACAAATTGGCGCGAGGCGTAGTTGCGACATGACCACAATGGTTAAGAAGACGAAGACACGACTACATTGATGCTTCCCCAGGCGCAACGCGTGATGGGAAGACGGGATGACGCCAAGCCTGAACCCTGGGATCGTGAAATCGCGTGTCTGCCCCGCTCCCGCTCTCGCGTGGTTTGCTCGCACGGACCGCATCTAGCCCACCAGAGTAGCAAAATAGTACAGCATCGCCCAGCCGCTATTACATGTGCAAAAAAGGTATTCGACTGAACCACACATGCAAAAAGAATGTTGAACAGAGTGGGATTCGAACCCACGCAGATTTCTCTACTAGCACCTGAAGCTAGCGCCTTAACCGCTCGGCCATCTGTCCTTTGATGAAGGTTTTGAGCCGCAAAACTCGTATATAGTAAGTGTTGCACAATCTGTAGGCCAAACGAGAAGTTCAAAGGATTCTGGTGGGTGTTGACGGCAATGGCAGGGCAGCCGAACCTGGCTCTTACAAGTGGGGCAAGCGAACTAATCGGACAAAGAGAAGCACGAAGCCGCGGGGGAAGAGAATGTCATGTTCTTGTAAGATTTGCGCGTCTTTGGGACAACATTGAAATTGAACGCCTGTATACAACATCTGCGATTCAACAGAACATCGTCACATATGTATGGCACAACAGCAGGTGACTCAAGCAGCATAATTCAACCAGGTATTTAAGCCTGGCCTTCAACTCATGCCCATTTAACAAGTCCATCAATGTGTACCTCCAATGCGATGCTATCGCCGCACAGTCCTGCCTTGATACCAACATTGATGGCAAGCCCGCTATCACGCACCAAAAACATATCATTCCGCGCGTCATTTCCTCGCAATGGGTCGTACACCTCGTCTGGTATTCTCCGTTTCACCGCTTGCGGCCAAGTACCACTAGCCTGACCGTCCTGCGAAGGGTCAAAGTCCGAAATGGCTTTACACCAGTAGTGACACGTTGACCGGTTTAAACCGAACGCGACAGGAAAGCTTAGAGAATGCGCATACGCTGCTGATTGGACCCGGAGCAGAACAGCCCCCCAGAATTCGGTGACATTGTCTGGTATCCGTAGCTCGTGGGTGGTTTCGTCCCAGGAATTACGAGGCGTGACACTTATTATGCGAACTGTTGGCGTAGTGTGGCTAGAAACGCGACGTCGGATATGGAAGCTTTTGAACTCGGTAGTCGTGAAATCAGGTGGTATGGACAGCCTCTGCCGTACGTAGATGGTATGAAGTTTCCCGCTAGGCCAATCGTCGATGAAAGCCAGAGAGCCAGCATCAACACGCGCGTATTGCATTCCACCATCCAGGCACTTCAATGTGATGGCTATGCGCTGGTTTACCTGGTTGCTTGATCGTATCATAGCTAGGACACGGCTTTTGTCCTTGGGATCAGGTAAGAACTCGAGCTGCACACGTAGACCGATAGGGGTAAGGCCTATGGGGAAAGTGGAAATGACATTCTCGCGCTCGATAGAACCGCAGTGTTGAAACTCTTCAGGATGGCGTGCAAGCAAACCCCGATACGTTGATCGCTCCGATGAAGTTGCGCACCAGGAGAAGAGGGAGTAGTCGTCAGTAGTCCTTAAGATCTCCTCTTGCAAGCGAATGAAAGCCTTCGCGCCTTCTCCATAAAGTAAGGGCATGTGAATGTCGAAGAGGCCGAGCAAGCAGTAGGCAACATCTTCGACACGAGTACTTTGCCGATGTGCTGCCCAAGACATCCTCTCCGCAACGGAGAACTCACTAATAGTACTTCTGTCGTCGAGTACCCGAACTGGTATACCCGTGGCGTCAGATAGCTCCTCCAGAAACTCCACCTTCTCGCCCATCAAGGTCCAGTCCTGGAAGTAGAAGCGACATAGAATTGGTGCAATCAGTTCTTGTAGGGTCCAACCGCGACGTGTCCACCGGGAAGACTTCAGTGAATCTCTTGCAATTTCGGAAGCGGTTGTGTAGCCGTTTGGACGTGGCCTGGGAATGTCGCCCAGATAGACGATGCAGACCTCCGCATCTCGGTACCAGCGATACATGGAGTTGATGGCTTCTTGTAGCTCCGCACTTGACGTCTTATCAATACAGCATGTGTCTACCCAAAGATAGTGACAGCCTTGACCTTGCGCCTGCTCAGCTGCGTTCACAATCTTGCTGTAGCCGATGCGCGTCATGAGGTCTTTCTCCGATAGACCTCCCAAAGGCACCTCGGAACTACCTCGAATCATCATCTCCAACGCCAACATCAGTGTAGTTCGCGCATCTTGACTGCCTGTAGATTCCGATGCTAAGTTGGTAGAAGCGGACAATGCTCGAGCTCTGCTAATCCAGACGTATTCCTGGTAGTTGACTTCATCTCCGCCCCAGGTATGAGAAAGGATGGCGTATTTGGGAACAGAGTCATCATTGAACCATCTGAGCTCGAGTGTTCTGACATCGATGAGTCGCATAACAGACGCTGAGCGACGTGTCGACGTGGATGATCATTGGCGTAGAGAGACCAAGCGGGGTCCCTGCCCCCGATGAGCCGAATCGTTTTGGGCTTTGCGCTAGACCCAATGGGCTGCCCCATACGAAGCTGCTCGTAACCTTAGACTCCTAGAGCATTTCCTTGCGATGAAAACCGGTACCATCATAGATTTGAACATGTACGACGCTCGGAGAACAATGCTTCCATAGCCGGAAATTGTAGCTAGGAATGTGTATCCTTATCGCGAGACTACGGTACGGCATCGGGGTTAACAGCGATTGGTGCATGTTAAAGTACGGAGTCCGACGATTGTCCTTGCCACTTGCAGCCCTTGACATGGCGTCACGTATATTGGATAGCTGTCGTGACACCTTGCCGATGCTTGCACCAAATTACCATGACACCCTGACCCCAGCGCGAACACAACGTCTGTCATCACAACAATGAATGCGAGCGGAAGGTCTGCAGCGAGTGTATTAGTTGCTAAGAGAAGGTGCTGGAGAATGTAAAAAATGGCTAAGGATACAGATAAGGTAACACGCGGCAACCGTACGTAGGAGATCCACCAACTGCTATCCATATTATCTCCAATCATGTCCCCGGTGTCACAAATGTTGGGACGCGCATGGTCCCCGGGTACGTTGCCGATTTCATGGGCACCACACGCGACGCAAGTTGCGCCGACTCCGTATACTCGTGCCGCTCCATAATAACCCCCCACACACACTCAGTATTCTCCATCAAGCATGATCTCCGAGGCGCTGCAAAGAAATCGATACATGCCAGGTATACAGCTGCGCGCTATCAGACTCGGTCCGCGGCGTCTTCGTGCGAGAAACCGAATTTGCGGTCTACCCGGATGCAGTTGTTCTCGACGCTCGTGCGGTGGTCACGGTATGTGGGAGCAGTGGCAGAGCTCATATGATCTTTGTTCATGGTATCCGACCACGAGCTCATCTGAGAACTATTTCCACAGGCGGTGGAACTGTCCGTCAAAGTAGACGTCGCGGGCTTGCCATGGAGCTTGTTCTTGGTGGATCGTAGGCCTCTGGGAGCAGCGTTCTGATCGTGGGCAACACCCGCCCACATGGCCGAGAGGGGAAGGAAGATGCAGACGATTGTGAGAACGTGGGAGACAATCTCAGGGGGGATGCTCTCAACGAACTGGAGAGATGTGAAAATAGCTACGCGTACGTTAGTAAATGTCAGTGTCTAGCGTGGCAAAGAGAGACGAACCTGGTATGGACATTGTCTGACAACCCATGATGAAGACGATCTGCATCGGTCCAAATCTAGGCATGTTGAGACGGCGTCTCTGAAGGATAGCATGCCCCAATTTCCAGGTGAACACGCAACTGAATAACCAGATGGATATAGTTTGCATGATGTAGGTCATCCCGTTCAGTGCGTCCAGAGAATCGGGATCCACGTTGTCCAATGCGTATTTGGTATTCAGGTAGACGAAAGCGAACTTGACTCCAAAAGCAGCGCAGGCCACTGTGGTGGTTGCACCCATGATGATGGTGCGATGTAGAGGTGGTGTAGTGACGCATACGATCCAGACTTGGAGACTGAGTGAAGCGTAGACTAGGATAGCGACGATAAGACTGAAAACGTTGATTAAGACGTAGATAGCCCAGTCCGCATTAGTCAGAGGTGGTGAATATGGGGTAACATCGCTGTAAGGGTCGTTCCAGGTGCTGCTAAGATACATGGCGAGAAGCAGGCAGCGGATGGTGTTGGTGAAGAGGGAAGCGGTGTTGAGGTAGAAGATGAAGGACTTGCGCTTCTCAGCCTTGGTCAAGAGGACAAGAACAACCAGAAGCATGATCGATACACCAAGACCTACCCCGTTACTGGTAGCAAGGCGGGCGGTGTTCACGCTCCAATAGTTGACATCCGCCATGTTGACTGTGGTGACTGCCCATCTGGATTCGTCGCCCGGCACGATGAGGGTGAAGTTTTGGGTCCATGGCTCGAAGCCGGGCGGAACCTGGAAGTTGGACGGAAGGTCAACGGCGTGGAAGTCGACAGCCATAACGACTCCTACTGCTAGCAGTCTTTGGAGGTTATAGAGGTAGTGATGTTTCGCCGTGGGTCCAGGGGAGGAACAGAGTCTGACGGAGTTGGGTCTGGAGGTGACAGGCTGGAAGAAAGATAGAAAGTACTAGAGGTTGAAGAAGGAATGAAGGAGTCCTGCAGCGACGAGAGTCGAAGCTGTATCGTTTATATCAGAGTTATATAATAGCTAGATGGCAAGGTTGGTTCTGCGCTGCAGATTGGTGGCATGCAGGGTCATCGAGAAAGTGACGGGGAGTGATGGCTTTCGGATCCCGAGCGGATAATAGCAGCGGCAGCATGCGATTGTCTCGATATCCCCACTCACAACTATAGCTAGCCAAAGCGAAGGCGAAGGTGAGGTCTTAGAGTTACTTGAAGCCCTTACTATTGTTCCGTGGTCCCTTCACCTGCATGCGTCCGGATACTCGCCTCGGTCTGTAAACGCTTGACCAATGCTCGCCGCTGGTGCTCTTCTCCTGTCTTACAGTGAGTCGCAGAGTCGCTCACAGTGAGTTGGATAATTGCTAGATGCGCTGTTTGCAGTGTGCGATGGTTGTGATGAGATAGCGCGAATTCCTTACTATTGTTCTCCATCGTCGACTGTCTGAGCTTTGAGACTGTTGGGCGGCGGTGTTCGTGAGAACTGGGACCAACGGCAGTTGAGATGCACAGCAACCAAATTAAGTACACGAGTTACCGTTGTGCAGGTATCGTCCTTCGAATCCATATCCTTGCTGTAACTAGAGGAGGTAGCGGCGTACGGCTGGCAGGCACAAAGGGAAGGTCAGCGTGAGTGTGAGTGGCGAATCAGCAGATGGCCCCACTTATTATGCGCGTCACCGCTAGCCCAGCTGCGCCTTCCGCAAACGTGACCACGCGTTAAATCCAACATTCGCGATCAAGCAACCGCCACGACGCGTCAACCGGCCCAGGATGTGGACATTGATCTCGTCACATACTACGGGAGCGCCGGGCTCCTCGGAGTATGCCCTGCCAGAAACAGGCACAGTACACATCGTCAACAAAGTCCATCCTGGCGTGGTTCGCATTATAGCAGTGCCCGCAGTCGTACCTGAGCTCGGTCGCATCGGTAGGTCCGCCGAAGAGGCTTGAGACATCCACTGACTATGGTAGATTCTGGGCCATGTGGGGTCAAACTGGAAGCCATCACAGCCTCATTAAGCATCTTGCCTGGCCAAGCACACGCCAACAGTCTATCATCGGCTGCTAGATACGAGTTGCAACCACAGAGCGACGGACACTCAGAAACAATATTCTTGCGTCATGGCGATCAGATCCATATTCCAAACGCTGAATCTTACCTGACTTGTCAGTGGACAGACTCGGAGGTCCAGGTCAACTCATCGGCCGCTGACGCTATGAGAATCGCGGTGACACCTGAAGAAGCCCAGAGCGAGGGCGATGATACGAAAGAACCCACTGTCAATGTAGCAAAATCACAACCTCGCGCAACCCCTCAGCTTTCGAATCAACGATCGACTACCGTGATCCAGGAGACCCCAACCGCTGCCCGTACAGGAAATGTTGCAGATTCCTACGAAGCAGACGTTCAGGAAGCAGAGGCTTTCTCGACCGCCCGTACTGGCGAGTCACAGAATCAGATGCAACCACAGCTGCCTCTGAATGCTAGAACATCTTCACCGCGAGTACACATACCATCGAGATCAGCTAAGAAACGAACACGGTCCCTCGCCGATGAGGCGGAGGCAGATGCATCCAAGTCTGACAACGAGGCATTTGCTGGGCCTAGCAAGCGCGCCAAAACAAGCGATAGCGACACAGAAGATAGTCGCCTGAGCAACGTCGACGTTGCTAAGCCCGAACAGTCCGCCCCACCACGATCGCAGAGGGGTTCGCAACGATCCATATCTACTACTACAGTTAGAGAGGACTACGATGGCCCAGCTTCCCGTGTAGCCTGCAGCAACTCCACCATTACGAAAGCAAGTGCGGCTGTCAAGTTCCTGAAGAAACAAGGTGGAGCGTTTGTAGAGAATCTGGCTGATGACTTCAACGTACTATGGTAAGTACTGTACTGTCTTTGCTGTTTTGTCACCGTGCTAACCGACCAAAGCGTACGAGATGGTGATCTCCAAAAGACGACCAAAGTACTTTACGCAATCGCGCGCGGCATTCCTATCGTTACAGACCAATGGCTATTGGAATCTGCATCAGCTAAGCGCCTGCTTGCCGTTTCCGCTTTCAAGCCATCCATACCTAAGCAAGAAGAGGAGTGGAAGATCAAGCTTGACGACATACTCGAAAAGCCGCAAACTCCGTTCGCCGACTTCGCTGTTCACTTCACGAAAAGCCTCAAGACAAGATACGCATCTTTCTCTGACATTGAAACGGTCTGCAAAGCCGCCGGCGCAAAAAGCGTGACGACTGGTGCGACGAAGTTGAAGAAGACAGGAGATACCATCGTCCTCGCTGAAGATGGAGACGATGTCGAGGCACAAAAGCTAATCAAGGATGGGGTAACATGCTACACAAAGGACTTCCTCCCATACAGTATCCTGCGGGGCGTCGTTGACGTCGAGAGCGACGAATTCAAGATCGAAGGAGCCGCAGCGGCCGAGACACCTTCAAAAGAGCAGAAGAAGAAGCGAGGTCGGAAGAGTAACTAGGCACGTACCGAGGGCGTAATGGCCAAGGACAGGCCTGGAATCATGATTTTCCTAACTACACGTCTTACTGCATAGCGCGCGGAGCAGGTGCTTCTTTGGACTCATGCCAGGCGATGGGTACGGCGGCAATTCGTTCATATCACATTATACCCACTTCCATCACCGTAACAGAGCAACTCAGTAGCAATACTATCAACCAAATTACAATACACCGCTTATCACATCATCACTGCCGTCGTACGCTCCGGTAAGCGAGCAAGACCCACATCATCCCCCACTATAACATACACATCCCCGATGCTGCCGATGTTTGCTCGCCACAAGTCTTCCGGGAAGCGAAAAAGTGAGATTTGCCAGGCAATCAGTAGGATGCAATTTTCAGAATCCTCCATCAATGAAGTGCAACACCGCATTTCGATAATCCTCTGTGGCGCAATTGGCTAGCGCGTCTGACTGTTACTACACCAGTAGCTAGTTATCAGGAGGTTGGAAGTTCGAGCCTTCCCGGAGGAGGATTACTTTTTGCTGCGTGTGCGTACCCATGAGGTGTTGTGCGCTTGAAGGAATGGGCGATGTTTGGTCGTGGTTTTTTTTTTGGGTGTGCGGACGCCAATGTAAAGAGGGGCAGCACTAAGAGTGGAGACCATCATCAACATAACGCGACGCGCAACTGTCTTTGTTAAGATGCTGCCTCCTGAATCACGGTACGAAGAGACTTGCGAGTTGCACTTAGGTACGCGCCCATAGTAAGGAGATGATAGACACCAGCTCTCTGGAGTTTTAGAGCAGCACGAAGACACACAGTTTCATCAATGCAGGTGCAATAAGATCTATCAGTCTGAGACAAGTTATACTGCTCAGGTTCATCGAATGCCAGACACTATGCGCGTCTCTGATGTAATCCCGACTAGATCTTGGCCAGGCTTAACTATGCCCTTCCTACCTTGAAGCTCAATATCTGCTTCTCGTTAGCAACATGTCCGCTCGCATGCTCATCATAAACTCACATCGTTCTTTCCCACAGCAACAACATCATCTTCCGCCACTCTCCTCCCACCCTCCGTCTCGACATACGCCATCGGCGCGTCGCCCATGACCTTCCTATAAACATCACCGACCGTGCTACCCTTCTTGACAAGCACGCAATCTCTGAAGACAGCCGTCGAGCTCGCACTACCACTGGTATACGCGTGGATGTTGCGGACCGGGAAGACTGGAACCAGACCGAGGAGTTCTGCCGCTCGCGACAGGACTTGTACCACACCCGTACTCCCGAAGCGGTAAAGGACCATGTCTTTGAGATTTTCGATTCGTGTTGTGAGCTTCTCGTCCAATTCCTTCAGTCCGCCTCCATCGGGGTCGCCCTGCTCAATCAGGTCTTCTCTTGTATCGACGAACTCGCTGCCCTCTGTGTATTTGATGAAGCCCTGTTTCGCCAGTTTCCGCAGAAAGACTTCAGATATCGCGCTGCAGAGCACTATACTCTTGGCATCTACCTGTTTCGCAATCTTCGCAATGTTCTTGTCCGCGTCGGGATGATCGATCTTGTTGAGGGCGATGACGGTAGGGAACTTCTCGTCGGTGAAGGCGTTTACGACTCGTTCGATGGTCTCGTTTGACCAGTCTTGTAGTGGCTCCTTGAGGGCAAGGCGATCGAGACAGCGCGCAACGACGCTGGACGTGGATCCGTAACCTGAGAACTGGTTCTGTAGTGTCTCGACTGCCGTGGCTTTGATAGCGACATGCCTCCTCTTGATACTGCCCCATTTCTCCATCAGGTTGCCTTGTATCCATCGCACAATCTCGCTCCTCAGCCAGACAATGTCTTGACTTGGGTCATAGCCTCTTGTCGCCTTGCCCTCCGCGTCGGTCGTCCCGCTCACGTCCACCACATGTACAAGCGCATCTGCATGTCGCAAGTCGTCCAAGAACCTGTTTCCGAGGCCTTTTCCCATGTGCGCGCCTGGTACGAGCCCGGCGACATCGAGAAGTTCTATAGGTACCGATCGCCGTCCTTCGACGCAGCCGCCGTAGTTGGGTTTGCAGCGATCAGCGAGACCGAGGCGCGCGCAGGGGCATTCGATTTGGAGGTAGCCGATGGCGCGCTGGGGGTCGATGGTGGTGAATCTGGTTGTAGCATTAGGAGCTGACGATACGAAGGATCGAGCGCGGTGTGCGCTGCGCAGTCGCATTCCATGGATCGGAGAGGGATGACTTACGGGAAGTTACCTACTCATGATCAGCCTACATAGCTCCCAGCGTATTCAAATATGTACGGACCGACTTTGGAGGTAGCATCTGTCAAGCTGCCATGAAATCCGTCTTAGAAAGATCCGCGAAAGAGGGGTGGAGGGGCATTGCGCACCTGTTCAGTGTAGTCGACTTGCCAGACGAAGGCTTGCCGACGAGGCCGATCAGCGGGTCGCGAGGCATGTCTAAGGAATGTAAAGAAGGAAGAACGGGGGTATCAAAGAAGGGTAGTCGAGTGCCGATGGTTGCAGTGCGAAAGCCAGCATTGTCAAATTCGCGACCGCCCTTATCGATAACGCACTGATATCACATAAGGCTGCAGCTCGCCATCACTCATGCGTTCATTCAGGCAGATGGGCAATGCTTATACTCGACTCCATACGACCCAGCACCCCTCACATTACGATATCTAGAAGATGTCTATCTTGCTACAACGCCCTAGAATGCTGTTCATATCAAGATTCAATATCCTCCCTCCTATCCAATAAACCAATCAATACACCTTGTTGAAAATATGCTCCAAAGAGAGACTTTTTCGGGGGTATAACGTCGCTGAATGGGAAAACATAAACATTCGCAACCACATCTGCACAAAAGTCCGGATCAGCCCCAACCCCGAAGCCGCCAGCGGGGTAGACCCCATATTAGATAGTAGAAACCTCATGAGATGCCCAGTAATCGTTAATCTATATTGAGAATATCTCTCGGTTTCGTAAGGTTATGTGTGCGTTTTCTGAAGCCTTGTTAGCGTCTCATCGATATCAAGCTGGCCGGAATGCTCTGAACTTACGAGACTGGCAATGGCCGCCGCCGAAGCGAGGTCTGGTTTGCCTGACACACTGCGCTGTGCTGCGCGCGGCAGTCCACTCCCACCTGCGCCATTGAGTGGCGCTCCGTTTGCTGCACGCTTAGTACCTGCTGTTCCAGGTGCAAGTCCTTGCACGGTGGAGTGGCGTCTCGCGGGAGCGGAAGTCTTCACAGGTGAGTTGCTGTTCGACACCTGACGTTGTCCGCTGGCTGCGGTGCCGTTTCTGAAGCTAGACACGGGAGGTTCGGGAAGAGGTCGGACGCGTGGCTGTGCCGACTGTGGGGGCGGCATTCGCTTCGCAGGTGAAGACGTGCCGGACGGGGCGTTGAAAGGTCGCCGTTGTTGATTGGTTTTGCGTACGCCAGTGATGAACTCATGCTGCATCGCTTCATCAGGCTTCATTCGACGTTCGGGATCCCAACGCAGACAGCGCGTAATGAAGTCAAGGAAGGCCTCATCGTCACACTTCAGAGCTTGTTGCAGTGTCTTCGAGCTGGGTCGGCGTCTGCGGCCCTTGGAGGAAACAGTGACTCTGGGCTTGCCAAGGGAGTCGAAGAACAACTTCTTCCTGCTGCTCTTCTCGATGAGGTGCTTCTCTGGAGGTCCGAATATCTCCATGATGCAAGCAAGCTGCTCCTGTTCGTTCTCTCCAGGGAATATGGGGTAACCGGTGAGCAGCTCGGCAAGGATACAACCCAAACTCCACATGTCTATCGGCAATCCGTAGCTCATACCAAGGATCACCTCCGGCGATCGGTAGAATCGCGACTGAATGTACGTGTAGACCTTCTCGGTTTCGAAGCAACTGGATCCGAAATCGATAACCTTGATCTCCGAGTGTAGCGGGTGCGCAAGTAGAATGTTCTCTGGCTTCAGATCGCAATGGATGACTTTCTGGGTCTTCAAGAGGGTCAACGAAGCCAGCATCTGTTTGCAGAATCGGCGAATTAGGCGTAGGGAGAAGCCCTTGAACTCGTGTGCCTTGATGAACTCGTACAGATTCATGCCAAGAAGCTCGGTCGAGATGCAAAGATGGCCACGGAAGTAGAAGCTCTGGGTGAAGTTGATCATGCTGTGCTTGTTATCGGGGTCCTGGATATCGTTAGCAAGTTTACTCTGTGTACTGAATGCATCTTTCTTACCCATTCGCGTAGCTTCTGAAGAATGTTGACTTCGACCAGAGCTTGCTGATGGAACCGTTTCTTGTTGCGAATGATCTTGATCGCTTCGAGCCCTCCCGTCTTGTGGTCTACGCAACGCACGACCTGTCCGAAGCTGCCCTTGCCAAGAACATCAACAACTTCGTATCTATATGCGAGATGGTCTCCCAAGACGATGTTGTAATCGCCGCGTTCGTCGTCATAGCCAAAGTTTGCGGTCTGCGCATTGAGATCGCCAACGTGCTTCTTGGCGTTCTTCGTTCCACAGAAGTAGACCTCCTTGTAATCGATGATCTCGCCTCTTTCGAATATGTTCAAATTGGCCATGCGCACAGCATCACTTGGACTGACACGCTCCTTGGCTGTGGCGCGCTTACGGAGCTCGTCGACATCGCGCGCCGCATGTTCAAAGTCTTTCCGCTTCGAAGCAAGCTTCTTCATTTCTTCGTCGGCCAACATGTCATCTCTATCGAGGTTCGAATCGAGATTACGAGCTTTGAGCATATTCGACGAGCTCTTTGTACCCAGCATCCGCTGCATCGGTGTCAAGATCGACGTTGACTTCTGTGTCGCCTGGCTATTAGCCTGGTCTGTGTGGCCCGATACCGCACGTGTTCCAGCATTCCCTACGGGCTTACGAGCACTTAATTTCTCAACCTCTGTATCGCTTGCAACTGCTGTTGCAGAGGGTTTGCGGCGCCCGAAATCAAGGGATGGTCGACTCCCACTTTTGGCGGGACTTGGGCTTGTGCCAATAGCACCGCTCCAAGTAGCAGACGCAGGTAGCCGCGGTGGAGGCATTTCGCTGTGCTTGGGAGGCTGGGGTTGCTGTCTTGGTTCACCACCCTGAGGGCCCGGTTTTCGGACCTGCAGATTTTGCGATTGATGTGTTGCAGCTTTAGATGAAGCTCTCCTCCAGCCACTGAGGCTGAGCTTTCGCCGCAAAGATGAGCCAGAAGAAGGCGTTTCAGGTTCGGTTGACGTGGACGTCTGTATTGAATCTGACGTGTTCTTCTTCTGTAATGGCCGCGGGCCAGCAACCATACTCTGCATCTCCACATCCCTGGCAGAGGATTTGTATTCGCCGCTAGGTCGTGGCTGCAAGCGGGCGAACTCCCCGCTACCCTTTGGCAACGAATTCGATGAGAATGGCGTGGTGGCTTGACGTGTTGGGTTCAAGGTCGGAACGGGAATCGAACCAATGTTCGGGTGGGTATCAAGCGAGGAGTCTGCAGCACGCAGGTTAAAGGCCGAGCTACTGCTACGCAAGTGTTTATGGTATTCGTCGTGATGGTTGTTCCTTGCGAAGAAGTTCGCCTTGGAGGCTGTCATGGGCGTACTAGGCGTTTTGTTGGCAGCACGTTTAGGTGGTGGCGTTACATTACGGTCGTCCACTTCACCAGAGGGCGCAGGGAAAGACGATATCCGATTGTTGAATGGTGTGCCGAGCGGCAGCAGATTCAGCGGTGGCAGTCTGATTGGCTGTAGATTCTTCTTGCTGGACTGCTGTACCGTGGGCGTCCTCTCACCTTCGGTACCAGCTCCAACAGTTAGTCCCCGTCGATGTCTGATGGACCCTGTGCTCCTGTTCATAACACCGCCTTCCAGGGTCTCGTTCTGCCGAGGCTCGGCTCGTTGCGTGTCAGGCGTTGACACCGATTCTTGAGGTGCTTGAGGAGGCGCGCTCATCTTTGAATTGGGTGTTGTGAATGCAAAGCTGCTGCGCTCGGGGTCCTTGGGAGATTCAAACGCTTTTGGTATGGCAGGTACAGGAGGCACCTCTTCTTGCTCCCCGCCAGCTGAGCTTTGCACGTTTCGTGGCTTTGGCGCAGGCAAACGAGAGCTCGTCGGAGCAGGATTGGTGCGCAAGGGTATTGATGAAGGACCAACCTTCAATGAGTTCAAGCTTGAGTTGGACGAGAGCGATATGCCAGAAGCATAGGACTTGCGCTTCTGCTCGGGCGTCGCGCGCGCCGAAGATGGTGTCATGCTGCCTCCCACAGCCAAGGCTGGGGACTGGCTGAAGGCTCGCTCGTCGAATGTCTGATCGCCCTGGGGAGTGGGAGGACCCACTGGGCCGCCTGGCGGATGATTTGGGTTCATGGACAGTCTTCTGAGCCGCCGAGCGTCTGTGGGGCTGATGGTTCGCGCGCCAAGCCCAGAGATGTGAGGAGCCGTCGACTGCCGTTTGCTCGAGGAGGACGAAGGTGTGTACGATCTTTGCGCAGCGGGAGACCTGCCAGGGGAGGGCATTGAGCTTGGATCGGGGGTCATGGATGAGACAGTCAGGTGGCCCGGTTGCTGTCTCGAAGGCGGCTGTAAGGACTTTGCTTTGGCGTTGCGTGCGGCAGTTGGGAGCCTGGGTACTCCAGTGGTAGGAGCTGTGTTGATGTTTGCAGACAGTGTTTCTCGCCTGTTTCCCTTGTTCAGTGACGGCGCACGGCCGAGCGTGGGCATTGCGTTGTCGTTGGCGAGTCTGTCCATTTCCTGGCGCTCGAAGCTACTGGAAGGCAGCATTCCAGGGCCAACGCTCTTCCGCGGTGCTCGGGCAGCTGGATTTGGGGGTGCTTGGGCGGGGAATTGACTTTGGCGACGTGAACGAATGGCCATGTTGCTCTGGGGCGCTGGCATGTTCGTGTCAGAGCCCGATGCGGTAGAGGCGCCACTTGGCTTCCTCGCGGTGGACTGGCTGAAGCGGCGAACGAAGTCGCTGCTGCGTGTGGGCGGCTTGTCGGTGGGCGTTCCCGTGAATGACGGCATGTTATTGTTGCTGGGCGTGGTCGTGTTGGCAGGCACGTTGGCCTTGAACGTGCCAGGCGCAGGGAAGTCGCTCAGAGCGGGCTCATACGCGAGGCTGTTGGCGAAGTCGTCGAAGTTGACGGCGGGCAGAAAGTCGTACGAGCCGGTGCTCTCAGTCGGCTCCTCCTTTGCAGGCCCGGGCTGCGGCTGCTTGGTGAAGCTGAAGCGTGGGTTCGAGGGGACGGTACGCGTGGCCGCCGTCTCATTCGCGGGCGTGGGCAGGAAGGAGCGCGTCTCGAGGGAAGCGACGCTGGCGCCGCTTGCCATTCTACTGCATCACGCGTCAGTGCTGTCGTCGCCATAGCTGCGGCGTCGTACCTCTGCTTGGTGAAGTCCTGGGGCCGCTCGCGGGGGCCCAACGGCACCTTGGCCCTGCCCCGTCCTGCGGCGTTGTTGTTGATGGAAGGCAGCGGGCGGGCTGCGCTTATGGCATTGGATGCACTCGTCTTGCGCAGGCGGCTGCCCTGGTCGCCCGTCTTTTGGAACTTGCGTACGCGGTCTTCTGCAGCGCGGGTTAGCTATGACACCTCGTCGCGTAATGCGACAGCCACCCTAATGCTTTTTCGTACCTGAGGAGCCGCTAGAGTCCTCCGACATGTTGGACCCTGACCGTTCGGGCACGTTGGTCGTCTCCATGGTCCGAGTTGCAGTTCGCGGCTGCGTCGCCATGGCCAGCTCCGCAGCTCGTGATTACGACGCCGGCAATGGACGCTCTGCTGTCACGGGATGCTTCAAAAAGTCTCCCTCTTTCGAAAAGCCGGGATGGTCTCCAAGCGTCGAGCTTGGGCACCGAGGGAGACTATGCCGACATGTCGAATGGGCCCGGCTACAGCGGTGAAAGCGATCGGCGGTCGGTAATGAGTCGAGCGAACGGCTATCGGAAGGATTCAGGCTCAGGCAATGGGCTGCGCAAAAAGCACGGCGCTGGGTTGCGGCAAAGGGGAGGTGCACGATAGTCGACGTTCGTCAAAGTCACAATGAGGGTCGCCCGCAAAAGCCACCAAGGCACTAGGGTTGTCTAGTTGACAAGGACCCACGGCCCCTGTCCATATCTGCCTCTTGCGGCGAATAGGGTATTATCAAAACAACTCTCCTCTCCCAGGAAACGGACGCATCGCCCAACGGCCCTATTGTCTCGCTGTCATCTCAGCGTTGCTGCCACGCTTCTGTCCAGAGTAGCTGTACACCAGGCAGTACGACCATCACCTGCCAACCATGATTGCACTACCCAAGCTACCCTAGCCCGCCTGCACATGGCACGGCTTTCAGCATGTGCATGCTGAACCCTCAATCGTGCATGCTCTGGAAGCTATCTATGTAGGGGAGGTTACGGCCCCGAAACATGACAGCGGGAACTCCGCAGCTCTCCGCAGTCTTGATTCTTCATCTCACCACTAAATGGTAACGGAGACTTCACAATGTAACAGCGATCTCCAAGAGCTTCTTGGTTCTCCAAGCCCAAAGGTTGTTTGTCCCTGACCATCCCAATCGCGCACGTGCACGGCCACATGTGGGGAAACGCCGGAAGCAACAACGTACCACGGCGCAAGCTCGACGCCACGAGTTCACATGCGCGTGCGTCATCCGTTTGCTGCACCAACACCTGCTTTCGGACCCTCCACGCCAAACTGAGGATGCGCTTTTGAAATAACGGAACCGAAAGAGCAGGGACAGTTTACCATCTGGATGTTGTCTAGGCAGTTGCTCGACGTCTGCACGGATTAGGAACTCGCGACTCAGCCACATGTGACACACCTACCTCGAACACCACGCAACACAAGTGTGACTTCCTTAATCACAGTCTGAGACCAACACGCCACTTTAGTCTGGTTGCCTGCCTGACAAGAGGAACAAGACAATCACACTGCAGGTCCCGCCATGGGTTCAGACAACTCCGAGTCGCTGGTGAACCGCGGCACGCCCATTCCGGTAGTCCAAGTACAACATGCATCGAATGATGGCACGCCCACCACGGAGAGGCCCCACTCCCGCCGTCTGTCGGCTAGCAGGCTTAAAGACAAACTGGAGTCGCTGGGTGATAACATAAGTCGCGAGTCGAGTAGTAGGGTGGGAGACAAGATGATGAACATGTAAGTTATCCGAAACCCAGATGTTGCTGTACAAGTTGAACATCACGAACGACCCTCGACCACAAGAGAACTGTGCAATAAGTGATGGATAGAGCTGATTCTATAGGCTACTGGCACAAGTCCTGCCCTCGGAAGACCTCTCTGATGGCTCGCCTCCGGATTCAGCCTCGACACCAAGCGGGAACACACCACAAGTCAAGGACCGGCGCTCTCGAAGCTATGTTGCTCGACCCAACTTCAGCATCCCCACCATGTCGTCCAACTTCCGCCGCTTCAACTCGCGCATCGGCGTTGCCTTCGTTGCTCAAAATCGGCTCATTCGGCTGTTCACCTGGGCTCAGCCTACGCAAACCCTCTCGTTCCTCTTCGTCTGGACCTTCGTATGCGTCAATCCGTATCTTGCACCTGTACTCCCGTTGGCATGTGGCATGTTCTTCGTCATGGTACCTGCATTTCTGACCCGTCATCCGGAGCCCATGACGAATACGGTAGATATCGACGGCGATCTATGGAGGGGAAGCTTGGGAGGACCACCGTTGGCCGATGCGAAGACAATCAAGCCTGCGCCTGAGTTCAGCAAGGACTTCTTCCGCAACATGCGCGATCTGCAAAACTGCATGGAGGACTTTAGCCGCGGCCACGATGCTGTACTGAGCTTCATCACGCCGCTCACCAACTTCCAGAACGAGAACCTCTCATCTATGCTCTACCTCATCCTGCTCGTTGTATCGGTGCTGCTATTCATATCGGCGCACCTGCTACCGTGGCGCGCAATATTCCTTGTCCTTGGATACACCTTGACAGCGTTAGGGCATCCCAACGTTCAAGACCTCCTTACAATGCCCGAGACCGAAAAGTTCATCTCGAACGCAGAACATGAAAGCCGATCGTTCCTCCTGACCATCTCACGCGCAGACATCGAACTAGAGACGTCCCAGGAGACGCGTGAGGTGGAGATATTCGAACTTCAACACCGCGCCCTACATGACGAGCATGGCGAGTATGAAGGCTTCATGTTCTCACCATCGCCCTACTCCCCCTTGTCGCCCTCTAGAATCAGCGGTGACAGACCTCGTGGCACACCCTTTTTCGAAGACGTACTTCCACCCCGTGGCTGGCGCTGGAGCGACAAGAAGTGGACCCTCGATCTGCTGTCTCGTGAATGGGTTGAGGATCGTTGTGTTACAGGCGTAGAGGTTGAGGTCGAGGGTGAGCGATGGGTGACGGATCTGCACTACGAAGTCCTTGAGAGCGAAGGAGAGAAGGCCAGTGCCGCAAAGGCGAAACTGAAGAAACGGAGCGGGTCAAAGGGAAGCAGCAGGGATATTGCAGATGAAGAAAAAGAGGTCTTGCGCCGGGCGTGGGAGAGCCATGCACCGAGTCGCAAGGGCGAGTGGAGGAGACGGAGGTGGGTGAGGGGTGTTGAAAGGATGCCTTGGAGAGAGGGCCAGTAGTCGCAGAATATCGGAAAGACACGGGCGCAGATGTGGTGTTCATCATCCACCCCGCTGCTGTTCCTTTCAGCTTGCTTCATCGATGTTGCAGCGTTGGTGTTTTCACATCTAAACTATCACCACCGTCGCATTCCACAACAAAACTTGCCTACACAGCAACACTAATTGTCGCAATCCGGACAACTTCATTGTATGTATGAACAAGCAACTCCACAGCCAACACCCGGTTCCTGATCTGCACTCTTAGCTTGATGCCACTGCAGTAGCGTCGGCGTACAGGAACGGGAATTTTGCGGGGTTGGCGACGGTGCGTGAGGCTGGATTGGCTGTTTGATTCCGTCCTCGAAGATTCGGTTGTCGCGTCGTGATCTCATCACAAGAGGCAAAAACCATCATTCAGCATTCACATTCTATGGCACCGGCCTCTATTTGCGGATTTAACCCGTGTTGCTCCCCAACGGCCGATTGCCCGACTTCGGCAGCCAGCCGTTTCATGCAGGGCAGCTACGCTAGTGTGGAGGCACTTAGTAGCCCGTCGGCCAGCCGCGCTACCTCCGCTATAGTAGAATCATGGAATCCATGAGTGAATTGATTGCTAATGTGACCCAAGTGACGCCCACGAAACCGATTGCGCGGAGCACTCGGCTCGCAGATTTTCCTTAGGCAATTACTGAGC
Organism: Alternaria conjuncta; assembly: GCF_024043145.1. Lineage (NCBI taxonomy): Eukaryota > Fungi > Ascomycota > Dothideomycetes > Pleosporales > Pleosporaceae > Alternaria > Alternaria conjuncta. Next base: position 2,026,380 of record NW_026250092.1, on the reverse strand, counting down.
ACTGCGCGTTTCGGCCTGCTTCTTTGACATAATCCACCAAGGTTCGCAGCCGCGGCCGGAAGGCAGTTATAATGCTCATTGTTCTCTCACGCCACTTCCCTGACCATTTTACTACTGTTCGTGTTGCAGTTGCTTAATCGAGTCAGCTCTTCAACATCGTCTTTTAGCCTACTGTCCGCGTCTCCGCAAAGACCCCTCTAGCACTGGGCTCCCCAAACTCGGAACCAACTCGTTTGGTGCCTGGGTTCCACCTCCGAGACAACTTACCAGACACGCCTAGATTCCGTTCGCCCACACACAAGTACCGCGGATTTGGTTCATCTCTACCCCACCCTCCGCTCGTCGTTCCTTAAAAGATTTGGGAATCCCTTGATCAATCACCCCAGGGGTAATTGTTGGTGGCGACTACCTCCACGGCCGTTAGTCGAGTTGTACTCCTTCCCCGACTCCGATTCCATCACGCGACACCTACTCCGACTGCTTCCCACGTCCACCGAGCACAACAAAACACTCCATCCTCTAACAGTTAAATACACCCAAACTCTATTCCCGCCTACCATCGCAATGCTTCCGACTCTGCCTCAGTTGGCCGATTACGGTATCTCACCTCAGAACGGCTTCTTGCCCGATGAGATACCGCTGGATGTTCTGCCGGATCGCTACTACCAACCGTGGGAGACCATCGTGCGCAACTTCCAAAGCTTGATCCTTGCCAAGCGGCTACGTGGGATAGTCGACACACTACCAGTGCTGGGAACCCAATTTCTCCTCACAGAAGCTGAATGGCGGAGAGCCTACTCCATCTTGGGGTTCATCGCCCATGCATACATCTGGGGCGGTGACAGACCATCTGATGTAAGCCTTGAGAATCCAAACATTTCAAAGCGATGCATAGCTAACGACCCTGTTCAGATCGTGCCACCATCCATCTCGATACCGTTCATGGAGACATGTAGACACTTGGAGCTCCCACCAGTCGCAACCTTTGCAGCCGTCTGCCTGTGGAACTGGCGACCACTATTCGACTGGGAACCTGCAGACACCCTGGACAACCTCGCGACGCAAATGACCTTCACTGGCTCGATGGACGAATCTTGGTTCTACCTAGTGTCTGTAGCGATCGAAGCCAGAGCCGGACCAGTCATTCCGATGATGATTCGTGCTATTGAAGCTGCTAGGGACAACGATAGCAAGACAGTCGTGGACTGCCTTCAAAAATTTGCCGGGAGACTCGATGAGCTAGGCGCCCTGTTGGAGCGCATGTACGAGAGCTGCGATCCACACGTCTTCTACCATCGCATTCGGCCCTTCCTCGCTGGGAGCAAGAATATGGCGGATGCTGGACTTCCAAATGGTGTCATGTTTGATGATGGTACCGGCCAGCAACCATATGTGCAGTTCAGCGGCGGCAGCAACGCGCAGAGCTCCACTATCCAGTTCTTCGACATTGTCCTAGGAGTAGAACACAGACCCACCGGCGAGAAGAGGGATGGAACTGGAAAGCCTGCGCCATCTGGACCCTCGCATGGCTTCATCCAGGATATGCGCAACTACATGCCCGGACCCCATCGCAGGTTCTTAGAGCATATGGAAAGCGTCGCAAACATTCGAGAGTACGTCACGTCGAATCGCAGAGATCGGGCTTTAACGACATCCTACGATGCATGCCTAGCCATGCTGCGGAGTCTGCGCGATAAGCATATCCAGCTTGTATCGCGGTATATTATCATCAAATCGCGCGAGACACAGTCAACTGCCCGATCACTGTCACCCAAGCCAGCAAACACACAACGTGTCAACTTGGCTAACACCATGGCTCGCACGGGAAGCAAGAAACTTCGTGGCACAGGAGGCACAGCTTTGATTCCTTTCCTGAAACAAGCACGCGACGAGACTGGCGAGCCTGCAATCGATGCCTGGGCAAAGCGATTGCTCAACAACGGGCCTGCAGAGATTGGAGCGTCCTTTGGCGTCGATGATGGCGTTGCCCGGCTAGGCAAGATATCGGAAGCTTTCAACGGGCAGGTTGAGATTGTTGGTCTTGCGGGAACCTGGAGCGTCGATGATAGCGAGGGAGGTATCTGTCATTGGTGATGGATGAGATCACGATTACCTCAAAAGCATTTTCTCTGGCGTTTGGATTTGAAACGAACATACCCTTCTCGACACGGCAGTGCGAGCGAATAGATATCCATGTTAGCAACCACACTCTCGACTCAAGTTTTTGCAATCTCAGTCGCCATGGATGACTGATATGATCGGTGTCTGCTCGGTCAAATGTCTGCATTGCATCATAATACAGGTGAGAACGATCAGTTGATCCCCAAAGCGATGTCATCAAGACCCACGAGGTTGTGAACCAGACCACGAGCGTCGCACGTCTCGCGTTCTCAATGCGCCACCTTCGTCAGATCTCCCGCGCAGAGAGCCAAGTTGCGCGCGTCGCGGGTGCCCAACGTGGGGCATGACGTCATGCTTCACATGCTCCACTCGAACTTCCAGACAAACATAGTGGTATATAACACGCTGCCATCGCGACCTTTGGCTACAACTACAGCTAAAGCTCTACTGCACTGAATTACACTACTTCAACCCTACCACAAAACCAACAACACAACCATGTCTTCAAACAAGGACGCGACTTCCACCCCTCAGTCCTACATGGACAAAGCCACCGGCGCAGTCCAGAGCGCCATCGGTTCTCTCACAGGCAGCACCGCCGATAAGGTCAGTCTCCTCGCTTCTCCTTTGCAAGTCTCTCTACTAACCCACCGCAGGCCCAAGGCGAAAACCGCAAAGATGCCGCCGCCGCCGAGCACGACCTCTCCCACTCCGCCGCGAAAGCCGGTCCCTTCTCCGTAACCCCCAGCGGCGGCGTCGCAAAAGACAACTCCGACCGCACACAAGGCTCATGGAACCAAAACATGGGTGCCGCGAAGGAAGCGCTCGGTGGTCTCACTGGCGCCGAGGGCCTCAAGCAGCAGGGCATCCAGCAGAACAAGGAGGGCAAAGAGCAAGAAGCTGCGGGCCAGGTCAACGATCTTGGAAAGGGGATTGGCGATAGGCTTGGGGGCGCGGTGGGTGGTGCTGTTGCGGGGCTGACGGGCAATGCGGCGCAGAAGGAGGAGGCGCAGAAGCAGCATGATGAGGGGAAGGCGAGGCAGAGGGGTGTTGAGGCGGATCTGCAGAAGCAGGTTGAGGCTGAGAAGGGGGCTTGAGTGCTGGATTGTTATGATATGAAGGAGGAAGTCTTGGGGCACATATGATGGATGTTGAGATGATACCCGATGAATGATATTATGTTATCTTTAAGAGTAGTGTGCTTTGTTGCATGTCTTCGTGCATATGTCGTATGTTTGGTTCGCTGTTCACGCGTCCTCAGTATGAACGGGATTCTATCTTCAAAGCGAGGAATTTGTTCTCGACGCAACTTCAAGACCTATGAAGAAATCTGAGCAGTGTTCTGCGGGAAACGTAATTGGTAGACTTGCAGCAAACGTTACAGCGGATCACACTGTTGCTGTAATTATTGCACCGGGGCAGCTTGGTTGTCGGTTCAAACGAGAGTCATTGTCCATCAGCGATGATCAAATGATAGCAGGACTTCCATGTTTTGTGCTTGTTCTCTTTCCACCGATGCGCAAACCAATTCCGATCGATTCCGGCCATACACCGGCATGTTCCACGATGCATGTCCACGCAGGCACATGCCAAGCTCCCCGGCGATCTATTCGTGCAGGACTTTGAGCTACGCCTTGCTAGAGACTTCGACGATGAAAATTGCGGGCGCGTCGCTTGACGCCAATCCACCGAGGGTTCAACAGGCGCAGCCAAGGTGGAACGAAAGCTCCAATAGTTCGACCTAACCCCCAGGTTTGAGCCACAACTGACTATGAATAGAAGCCTACGCCACATGGTGAGGCTTGACATCATGTTTAGCGGCATGATGGCGGGCGGCTGCTGTGACGTGAGGTGGATCGACGGCACAAGCCCATGAAGCTTGCGCAGCTCTTGTGGCTGGTGGGCGATCCAGACCTTGCCAGCCAAGAGCACCATCTCACCGTCTAGAGACATGTACGTTTGGCAAATGAGGCTCGGAACCACGGCCGCTGCTGAGTCCGGGGTTGACCAAGCAGCAGCACGCAATTTCCCCCAGCCTTAGAACGCGGCATGCGTCACTCGCAGGGCTTGACAGGCAATCTCGCCGTGGAAATTCTGCTTGGAAGTTTGAGCGCGATCTTGTTTTGCTGTCGGGTCACTCGGACGCCTATGACGCCACAACGGAAGGTGTGGCGCGTGCGGGTACGCGGCAGCGCCTGCCATCCTTGCTGAATTTCACCGGCTACGTCACTCTTGTGGTCATGAGCTGCCCTCGTCACCTGCCATAAATACTAAGCAAGACTCCCGCTGTTTGTCAAATCATCACACCATCAATCCGCACTCTACTACAAGCACTTCCAACTCTTCCACGCAAGAACAACCCAACACTCCAACATGCCTTTCACCGCCAGGTATGTCCGCTCCAGCAGCAAGCAGCCTACCTGAAGACGTAGACACTAACAATCGCCAGCGACATCTGCAAGATCCTCCTTGCCATCATCCTGCCTCCTCTGGGTGTCTTCCTTGAGCGCGGATGCAACGCTGATTTCCTCATCAACATCCTGTTGACCGTTCTTGGTTACATTCCGGTGAGTTCCGGTACACACATCATCACCCGCGACCCTGTCACTAACAACATCACCAGGGTATCATCCACGCTCTGTACATCATATTCAAGTTTTAGCGGGGGCGCGCAAACACCTTTCACGATGCCGCGATAACGGCTTGACGAACAACGTCACATCACGATACCCATCTTCCTCTTTTTCCGCCAACGTCACAGCTTGACCATCACCCGGCGCTCACCGATATCTTCGATGCCAGGATACACTTGGCATGGCGTCGCTTAGGGATGCCGGAGCTTCCGGTCGGGTGAAGGTGGCCCTGGCTTGGCTCCGTCTGTAATGTCATGAATAGCTTCAGGTTTTGGCGTCTTGGTTTTCTGGGACAATCTCAGGTTTCCTCGCGAGCATCCTGGTGCGTTTCTACGAGCGTGCTGTAATGAGAATATAATCAAACATTCTACGAACATCCCTTTCCAATTGCTATGATGTGCAAGCATGAGCGCTATGTGTGGCGTTGCGAAGGTTAGATAGTCAAGAAAGCTAGAAGCAATCAGCACAAACAGGCACGGAACGTTCGAGACATTGGTGATCGTGCCAGGGCTCAAGGTCGCGAACGCGATATGTAGTTCATGATTACCAATGTATTTCAGGGTGAGCAAATCTGCCTCATGATAACCAGTCAGGTCGGTGTGATCTCCGTCTCCAGTCCGATGTGCGGCTGAACCAGAGGCACGATGCTATGCTTGGCACGTGCATCGCCGTTCTTTCCAAGGTTCACGCGCTCCGCACCAGCACTCACGACCGTCACACCTCGCGCCCACTTCGACCCTTATGTATTCCCTCCACTCCAAACCGTATCACTCACCGCATTCCTATCGTTCGAAGCGCAAGGCGCGATATAAATACCGCCCAGTATGAGCTTCATGACTGCCACGCTCACAGACGCCGAAATCGACGCGCTTAGCAGCGAAGCCTTTGACCACGATGGCGCGATCCGCAAGCTCGACAAAATTATGCGCTCGCTAAACACCGACCCTACTTCATTCATCGAATCGATCCGGGTCAAAAACACGCTCGATGCGTACGTCCAACAGGCCAAACTCGAGCCGACTCTGCCAGTGCTCAGGCTCATCTTGAACTGCGAGTACAAACTGTGGAAGTTGGCCGAAGAGACACCTATGAAGCACAAGGTTTACTTGTCGCACTGGGTAGAGGCCCTTCAGGACATCAACAATGAAGCAGCCGAAGGGCAGGAAGATAAGGCCACCAGCAACGACACGGTCACTGCTGCGGAAGTTCGGAGAACCAGGGCGGAATACATCATGGGGCTTCTGCTGTGGGAGCCGTCGTCATCCAGAGCCTCGCCCCACTTGATACTGGACCGCCTTAAGATGGATGGTGTTCCACTAGCTACCTTCGATCTGGAACCGTATATGTGCATGCTCGTTGAGACTCAGGTTTGGGACGTGCTGCCAGAGCCGAAAGTACGAGCTCCTGCACAGCCCGTCCAGAAGCCCACAGCACCAGCGGAAGACGAGGAGTCACTGCACGTTACTCAGGGGCAAGAAGTTAACAGCTCACAGTCATGGGATGAAGCCATAACCCGAAAGCTCAAATTCGAACCCGAACAAGCCGTGCAAGAACTCGCGCATCTTCCACTCGAGCTATCGTCCCTCGACTTTCTCACCAAACTACACGCCAACCACACCTTCGTTGACAACGGGATTGATGGTCAAGACGTTACCATCCATTTCATACAGCACGCAATGCGACTTATCGAGAAGATGGAGGCGCCCCCTCCGACGTCGCAGGAGGAGACAACGACCAACGGCACGACCAATGGAACTGCCAACGGTACTACCAACGGTACTGCCAACGGAACCACCAATGGATCCACCAATGGTGTTGGCAACGGCACCCCGATAGTTGAATACGGGAAGGATGCGCAACGTCGCGCTGTCATGATACTGCTGTTGTTCATCAAAAGCTCCATCACCAAAGGCTTCGTTGAAGCGGGAGCGCTCTTCTATGAGCTTCAGGAAATATGTATTCGATACATATGGATAAAAGAGGTCAGGGACTTCAAGGCTTGGACACAAGGACAGTTTGGGGTTAACTAGAAGCTTACCAAGAAGAAGTCGAAGAAGGCCAGGCAGTCAGGTCGGGTACAAAGAGGCTGCGGATGTTAGAGGTCGATAGGACTGATCATTAGAAGGGTGCATTGATACGCTGATTCAGGTCTTCCCTTTGTAGATGGCCAGTGTCGTTGATACCAATGTTTCGATGTTGGCCGGCCCGTTTCTGCGACTGCAGCGTTTGCCTTACGATGCAGCTACTGCGACCACTGCCCCGTACAGTCTAGATGTGGCAAGCCTTGCTGTGACCGACATGCATAGCGAAACACTGGAAGCCGATAGCATGAAGATCCGCGTCCAGAACCTGCATGTTGTTCGACAATCTCACCGCTCCGCGTTTTCGAAGCTGTCATTCTCAACCTTCTTCTCTATTACAGTGCTACAGTGGAGTCACCTGGAAGTGTCGAAGTCAAGTCATGGTCGTGCTTGAGGCGGCTCGAAGGTTTCGGGAATATCCGGGACTGCAGCTGAGGCAAGAAGCAACGCGCTAACCCTCGAACGATACCAAACTTTAGAGTTTCAAAACCCGCTACTGAAACAACCATCGCCTTTTCACCTCGGCCGGATTGCTGGCTAACCGTTCACGAACGACAAGCGGTGGATAGTTGCCGATAACGGCCAGGGATATTATTTCGTTGCTTACTTTTGTGTATCCACGACCTGCAAAATGTCTGCGCAATCCCGAATGATATTACAAGAATGCGAAAGCGAGCATGCAAGAGCGAAACGATGTTCCCTCGATCCTGTTTCGATCGCCGAGCCTGAATCGAAACCTCGCTGCTGATACACATCTGCAGACATGCTTCCTCAGATGCCAAACATCAATGCGCGCTCCCACAACGCGACATCATTGTTCCGAAGCAGCCTTGGGAAGATCCCAAACCAAGCTTCTGGAGATGATCGTCCCGCAGTGGATATCCTAGCGGAATTGGCCTAAGTGGAGTAACCATGACCATCGTTCGACCAGCATCGTCTCAGCTCTCCGGTCAGGGTCTGTGCTCTCGGTATCACAGCCTCCCTCGACGGCCATCATCGTGTTTGGCCATGGCAGCAAGGGGTCGCGGGCGCCATCTTGCCTTGGTGGATCGGAGACGCAGACCGCTGAATGCTTGTGTCTATGCTAAGCTTTGGAACGCTGACAAGCCACGGCGAGAAAGCTGTATATAAACCTCACTGCTCGTCCTCCCAAGATCGATATCACCATCACTCAACATTCAAACCAACCAGACTCGCTTTCTTCCCTTCCTTCCATCCTTCTAATTACTTTCTTGCGCCGGTCGCTTGCTTAATTCACTACTCATTACATCTTTCTCACTCAATACTCTCAACTATCTTCAACTCTTTTTAACCCTTTTTATCAACCAACTTCATATCCATCAAGATGCGTTACTCTCTCGCTGCCATTGCTGCTATCGCCGCCTCCGTTCAGGCCCACGGTGTCGTTTCTGAGATTCAGGGTGCCAATGGTGTAACCATGCCTGGTCTGTCCGTCCAGGACGGTACTCCTCGCAACTGCGCCTCTCCTCTCTGCGGTTCCGAGGCCGATACTTCCATCATCCGCACCCGCGAGATGGGTGGCAAGGCCTCTGCTCTTGGACGCACCCAGGGTGGCGGTGCTGTTGACGCTGGTGCCGCCATCTCCATGTTCATGGGAGGTGCCGCTGGTGCTGGTGCCGGTGCCGCAGCTGGTGCCAAGCGTGGCTTCCTCGATGCTCTTACCGGTGGTGGCGCTGGTGGTGCCGGTGCTGCCTCTGCCGGCACCAAGTCCACAGGAACTGAGGGTGGTGTCGCCAAAGCCGCAGGTACCGGAGCCACATCTGGTCTGCCCACCACTGCCGACGACGGCACCATCACCATGACCTTCCACCAAGTCAACCAGGACGGTGCCGGTCCCCTGACCGCCCAGATCGACGCCACCTCCGCTGGCACCGACCCCGCCGCCTTCCAGGACGCAACCGTCATGCAGAACGTCCCCGGTATCGGTATTGGAGGTCTCTCCGCCGCCGCCGTCAAGGACTTCCCCGTCAAGGTCCAGATGCCCGCTGGCATGACCTGCTCCGGTACCGCCGGTGGCGCCACCAACGTCTGCATCGTCCGCATGCAGAACGCTGCCCTTGCCGGTCCCTTCGGTGGCTCCGCTGCCTTCACCCAGAGCACTGCTGCTAAGAAGCGCGCGGTCGAGTACAACCTCCGCAAGCGCCACATGGCCCGCGGTATCCTCGGAAAGCCCGAGTAAGCTTCTCGCCATTCTATCAAGCTTTCTCTACAATGGCCCCTCGGAATCATACAACGACGACAGCAGCAACCCCCGGATTAGCACGACAAATGAAGAGTTGGATATAATATAATAAGAGAACGAAGAACAACTTTGTGGTTTTGCTGGGCAATTCCACTTTGGGCACAAGAACAATAAGAGAGAGAGAAAGAGATATTCAAAGTACATACGAGTATGAATAAAGCGAGCTCGGCTTTTTCAAGATCCCATCTTCCATGATGGGGTTCTTGGGTGCCACTCCTTTAGTTCTGTACATAACTGACCTACCATACACTCATTTACTTGAGCTGTTTTCCTTTTTAGTCGTTTGGCTATATAAACTGTAATTAGATGGATGGAATGGGAGACGGATGGTCTGCGGCAGGGGAGGGGGTTGTTCCTTGACGGTTTTTTTGGATGGGAGCACTGCCTTCTCTTGACGTGGGGGTTTCGTCTGGGTCTGTATATAGATGAATGTTAGCGAGTCTGGTTTAAAACTTCTTGGTCTTGCATGTGTGATTGTGGTGACTGAATGACTGACTGATGAGTGGGAGAATATTCGTGGCTAGAGGACAGTGGACAGTGTAGCCTCTGGCAATGGGCCACGAGGCTTCACCATGTACCTTGTGTATCAGGGCTTCTATTTCGGGAGTCTAGAAGAGTAAACGTTTGGATAAATTCGAGAACTTGATCCTGATGTAGACATCCGTCACATCAGATTGTTTCCAAAGAAGTGCCATAGGAAGTAGAAATCAACTCTCGTCGGTGCCGGAGATACATGCCTTATCTTGACCGTCTTTCTCCACAGCATCCAGGAGCAATATACGTCTTAGCCGCTCTTTCCATTGCTCAAATGTCCACACCCATCTTCCAACATCCTTATCAGTGTCCCGGAAAACACTACACAAGTGCTCAAATAGGTCTTGAGTCGAGGCTGCGTAGTCTGGTGTGATATCCCAAAGATCCCGTTCTCGTGGCGACATCAATGAGAGCAACGCGTAAATTCGATCTCGCGGATCGAGACAAGCGCTATCTGACGACAGGTTCAACAACCAGCACAAAGTGTAGCGTTTCACCCCGTATGCAGCTCCATGAATGATTATGGTAAGGGCGCTTGTCTGCGCACTTGTCTCGTATAGGCTCGCCATCGTATCGACCCAGCTGTCCGCCACCACATCCAGTTTTGCGGAACCCAATATCTCGTCCCCGCACCATAACTCCACCTGGGGTGAAAGTATGTATTCTTGTAAGATCCAGGTACGGGTCCAGTACGGATGGGCTAGTATATATTTGAAGCCAGTGACTTCAAGATTCGCCATTCTACCACTGTAATTGAAACGCGCCATTTTGAGTTTTCTGTTCAAAGCGCGTATGTTCTCTGCAACTTCCTCATTCGCGGTACCAAACCAAGCGATTGTCGTCTCTGCATTAGTATATATAGACCCCATGATTGCAACTTGATGATTCTTCTCGCTGTCGCTGGTTTGATCGATAGAAAGAGCGTCAATCCAGAGGTAGCCATCGAAGTGCACAGCTCGCAGCCGACTGAGTAAATCCCAAAGATTTTGGCGTACAGAGAAGACCTTTCTATTGAGGAGGATATTTGATGTAGGTGAAGGCTCCCCCCACACGTAGGAAACGGCGGTATAGTGCGGTGCATCTTTTAGAGACGTAACGTGCAGCCGAACGGAAATTATTGGTGTGAGCCAGACTGGCCATAGGTCTAGCTCAAGTCTGAGCAGGCGGATATTCACGGAAGAGCCAAGGTCCAGCGGGGCAGACTGATGAATTGCCGACATCGTGTGAGTAGAGACGGTGCGTGTCGGGGTATTTTCCAAGGTCAACGCGGATTTCTCTATATAAGGACGAAGCTGCATAAGTGTAAGGATCGTAGATCTTGATGAGCTCTACAGGCTACAACAATATGGAGAATGAGAACTCAGGACTCACAACAGCAATGTAGATCCCCAGGATATCTGCTTATACATACAATGTCCTTTCTGCTCTCGCGTGTAGCAGGTAGTGCACATTAGCTGTCTCTCAACGGTACGTTCACCTCGTGACCAGATTTCGCGATGATAAAGGACAAGCACAGCTTTTGCAAAAGGTGCACGTAGGAAATGTTGAAGAGGTTGTGAGAAGGCTGAAGCGCTGGCAGCCTGTTCACGTGTGGCTGAGCATATTCGTGATAGCCAATAGAAGGCTCTATATACTGCATAGCCCGCTCCTCCATGCTTGGGCCTCGTTTTGACATGCTTTGGTACATGTCCAGGTGATATGAAGACCCGCTTTTAGAGAGTCGTGGTCGGGAGGTAAGAGCACCACATAAGGGTGGATACTCAGATGTGGAGTCGCGCTAGGGTGGCTGGTCGCCGGCGCGTCACTCCTACAGACATTTTGCGCCTCACGCCGCGCCTCTCGAACAACATCCTCCTCCGCTACGTACCTTCGATATGGGAAAAGGAACCGACAAGCTATACATCACCCACTCCGAGTGGTCCTCCTCGGATGCATTCGGTAACGCGCGCGGCGCAAACAGCGCAAATCGAGCCTCCGCTGCCGGCCTATCCTCGACCTTCAAGCGCCTACCCTTCAACTACTGCGCCGTCTCGCTCCAGCCCTTCACAGACCCCGTGTGCACATTATCGGGCACCATATTCGATCTCACCCACATCCTTACATGGCTATCGAAACACCTCGACACGAATCCCGTCGACGGAACGCCGTTGAAGCGTGCCGACCTCATTACGCTGAACTTCACCAAGAACGAAGACGGCGAATTCGTTGACCCAGTCACATACAAGGTCTTCACAGACAACACACACATCGTTGCGCTGAGAAAGAGCGGCAACGTCTTCGCATGGGACACAGTTGAGAGACTGAACATCAAGGCGAAGAATTGGCAGGATCTGGTCAGCGATGACCCGTTTACACGAAAAGATATCATCACGCTTCAGGACCCTCAGAGCATCGAGTCAAGAGACTTTAGCTCATATAAGCATGTGAAGGACGGAGACACAGTGGTAGCAGAGGCGGAGACCGGCGTGAACAGAGACGCGCTGGGCAACGCTGCGAAGATTCTCAAGGCGAAAGAAGCAGTTGCGAAGGCGCGCGAAAACAGGAAGATCAAGGAACAAAGTGGCATTACATCGAAGGCGCTGGCGAATCTACCCAGGAACGGCACAGCAGCATCGACATCCTCCGAGCCCAAGAAACCAGCATACAACGCCGCCGTATATACCTCCGGTAAAGCTGCTGCGTCCTTCACCTCGACCGGCGTCACCCCGCATACCTCTGGCGAACGCGCCCTCCTCTCCGACGAAGACTACATGCTCAAGCCGAAGCGCATAAAGAACAAGGGTTATGCACGCATTTCCACCTCACTCGGCGATCTCAACGTCGAACTCCTCCCCGAATACGCACCGCGCGCGGTCTGGAACTTTGTCAAGCTAGCACAGAAGGGATACTACAGCCACACCATCTTCCATAGGAATATCAAGGGCTTCATGATACAAGGAGGTGATCCGACGGGCACTGGAAGAGGCGGGCAAAGCATATGGGGCAAGCCATTCGAAGACGAGTTCGAGGGGCCGGAGAGGCACAACACCAGAGGCGTACTCAGTATGGCGAACAAGGGCAAGGGAACCAACACGAGCCAGTTCTTCATCACGTACCGCGCCGTGCCGCATCTCGACCGCAAACACACCATCTTTGCACGAGTAGTCGGTGGTTTGGATACCACACTGCGGTCCATGGAGATCGCAGAAGTCGGCGAGAAGGACAAGCCTGTCGACGACATTGAGATACTAGACGTAGTAGTCTTTGTAGACCCGTTCGAAGAATGGCAGAAGGAGCGCAAAGACAAGGAGAACAAAGAGCTGGAGGCTGAGGAAATCAAGAGGCAAGGCGGCACAGCGGATGACAAGACAACATGGACAGGCAAGCGCATACGCGCAGATGGCACTGTGGAGAACGGCACGGGTGAAGGTCTCGGCGTAGGCAAGTATCTCCAAGCTGCGAAACAGGAGATACAAAATCAGGGCGACGATGAGATCGTCGGATACGTGGATGATGAGGAGGATGTTGCGCCCGTTAAGAAGAAAGCTAAGACTAGTGGTTTTGGCAACTTTGACGCCTGGTAAGGTGTTCCAAGGGTCTTGACTGGAGGTTAGATAACATTAAAATGATACCCCTATGCATTCTGCCTTGCAAATTTGCAGAGATGGTTGCACGTCTCCTCTGTTGTTCATCTCTACGACGCGTTTAACACCCGTAAACCCCGCGCCAATCTAGCCATCATGCGGAATCCGCCCGCTGCAACTCGCTGACTACATACATGACCGTATATAACACACCCAAATAACCATTTCGGCTCCATCGGCGTTAGCGTAAAGCCCATTGGGCGTATCATCATCTCCAATCGGTGTGCGAGGAGCAAGTATGTCCAGACTAATCCGTGCCGTGCGCGGAGATAGGTGGGGTGATGGTGTAGTTGGGAAGGTACGGACAACCGCGACATGTGTTGTTGTCTTATTGAGAATACATTTCTAATCCGGATCGCACAGGTGGTAGTACGGAACGTTGCGGAAGTTATGTTTGGTCGACCAGGGAGGCATCTAAATGTTTAGTCGTTCGGTTGATGCGGGGAAGAAAGGAACGGTGATAGGTGATAACGATGATGTATGCATACATGCATGACGGAGGTAGAGATAAAAGAGGGCTAGGTCGCGCGTACCTCTGCTCGTTGACATCACAGCTGATCGACAACTTTACTACTTCACCTTTGGACAAATCCACATCAAGGTTCAAGACAGCTTACATCTCTTGTCTTAATCTGCCAATTCTCGGCTTTTTAGTACGCCAAATACCATCATGTCTTCCTCCGACATCCCCTCCTCTTGCCGCGCCGTCGTGATTGAGAAGAAGGGCGCGCCTTGGACGATCAAAGATGTCCCCGTCTCTGCGCCAAAGTCTGGCGAGGTCCTGATCAAGGTCCTTGCGTGCGGCATCTGTCACTCAGACAGCTTTATGCAACAGGGCCATCTGGGTGAGGTCTACCCTCGTGTTCCAGGACATGAAGTCATTGGAAAGGTAATCGCAGTCGGCGACGGCGAAAAGAAGTGGAAGGTTGGAGACCGTGTTGGCGGAGGATGGCATGGTGCCCATGATGGCAGCTGCAAGTCCTGTAATAAGGGAATGTTCCAGATGTGCGAAAATGAGCTTGTTAATGGTGTTAGTCGGGATGGTGGATGTAAGTTTTACCTTTCTATTGGCGAAGATCGAGACATACAGGATGGTGGACTGACATGAGTGATGTCAGATGCTGAGTACTGTACTCTCCGCAGCGAGGCTGCAGTGCGTATTCCCGCAAATGCCAACCCCGCCGAATACGCTCCTCTACTCTGCGCCGGGGTTACCGTGTTCAATGGCATCCGCAAGATGAACATCCAGCAGGGCGACACTGTTGCCGTGCAAGGACTCGGTGGTCTAGGCCATCTCGCACTCCAGTACGCTCGCAAGATGGGCTACCGCACGGTCGCAGTATCATCTTCGGACAACAAAAAGGACTTTGCTCACCAGCTCGGCGCAAACGACTACATCGACACATCGAAAGAAAATGCCGCCGAGGCACTACAAAAGATGGGTGGCGCAAGCCTCATCGTTGTCACGGCACCGAACCCGCAGATCATAGGGCCGCTGGTTGATGGACTTGGACCCCTGGGCAAACTCCTCGTCCTTGCGCCTGTTGGCGATATTCCAGTCAACACCGTGAGTCTGATCATGAAGGGCAAATCGGTCCATGGATGGCCATCCGGACACGCGCTGGACAGCGAGGAAGCGATTGACTTTGCGGAGAAACAGGGCGTGAAGTGCATGGTTGAGAAGTTCCCATTCGACAAGGTAGAAGATGCTGTCAAGCACATGGAAAGCGGAAAGGTGAGGTTCAGGAGCGTTATCGTTATGGAGTAGGCAGACCAAGGAGCTCCGCGCATGGCAAGGATGCTGGACGCGGTCAGCGCGGATATGGACACTATAGAAAACCGTCAGGAACTATAGCTGAGGAGATGATTGAAACAATGAAACAATTGCTATCATGCGAAATGTCTTGCTATATGAAGCCCCGCATATGAGCTTGTGGTCGTGCTGGGATGATGGAGGTTTGCGTGCAAGGAAGCGGCGGCGAGGAAGTTAAAGCGCGAACAGCGGCCATCAGGGTAGACGCAGCTCGCATCTATAACCATCACACACACGTCAAACCCGTCATACGTACACTCCAAGAAAGCCAAGTCCGCATTTCTATAGCTTCTCTCTTCTAGGCTCTTGGGCTCCACGTGTGAACGCATCCACGCGCCACAGCCACGCAGGCGCCGTAACCGTCTCATCTCGGGCGATTGTGGTTCGCGCCTCGCCCGCCAGTCCATACGCAGCCGCCGAGGCAGCTCAATTAAGTACACGCGCGACACACACCTCTCACACATCTCCTGTCCAGCTCCGGGTACCTGCATCTGAAGCGCGGTCGCGACATGTAACGCCTGCGCTGGCTCGCCCGGCCAATGGGCGGCTGCAACGCCGCAGCGACACTAACCACGGCCTACCCCGTTGTTTCAGAAAACTGAATAACGGCCACTTGCGACACTCAGATAGCTGTACAAGGACTGCCCGTCTCGTGGCTACCCACTTGAGCTATGATGAGGCAAAGGCAAGGTAAGGGTCTTCTGTGTGCGGATAGGACGGGTGTCCTTGTAGATCTACCTTAAGATGTGGCGGGTCCCGCCGCCTGGTCCCAACGCTGCCTGAGTTTGGTTGTTGAGCGACTGAATATCACGAAGATCGCGGCTCTCCTCCCTTCTCCCTTTCCTTTCTTCTGCGAACTGTTTTCTTTCTTAACGCTGTGCGTCTTTGTTCCCCAACAGTTCGTTTCGGAAGTGCATTCGCTCTTTTGCAGGCCCGGTGCCAGGAAGAAACAACAGTCGTTCCCTCGTTTGCGTGTTGCGTCATTCACGTTCTTTATTGCAGCTTTTCTGGATAGCTCTTTATAGACAAGGCGATCTTTGGTATATCCGCGCACTGCCGTTACACCATTGTGTCGAAACAGTTCTGTCGACATCCCCATACGTGAGAAGTGGGGCGCATCACCATCTCTCCAGAAGGTCGACGGCAAGAGTTCTGAAATTCGGTTGTCCACGGCAACGCGCAGTCACCGGAACATCGCAGCAAAAAGCCCCAGTGCAGTCGGCAGGTGGCAGCACTCGAAATTTCACACGACGCAAACAAACCCGCTGTCTTGAAAACGTCATACCGCCTGTTCAAACGCAAGTCGTCTCACCACCTCCGGAAGACATCTTTCCACCAGGACATCCAGGCTTCGTGATCGAAGTTCGAGATTGGCACTCGGAACTCTGGGTCACGGCCCTTTCTCCATTCGAGACCTACGGGTTCGCCGACCCCAATTCACGAAAACCTTCACAACACTCACGATGTTACCCGCCTCAATACGTTCAGCCTTGGTGGCGCTCACGCTTGCGTCGATATCCTCAGCGACAACAGTTTCGCTCTCGGCCTTTATTCCGCGGATCCAAAACCTCCCATCTTCTTGCAACACCGTCTACAACTCCGCCATCTCAGGCTGCTCAGCCGATGACTTCAAGTCTGGCGCAACATGTAGCGCATCCTGCGTGCGGGGTCTTTCGGCGCTCGCGGAGGAGGTAAAAGACAAGTGCGCGGACGTCGATGCGGGCGAGTTGAGCATCATCGGCGTCTTCCAGAACGGACTGGGTATCCAGAGTCTATGTCCAGGAGTGACTATCGTAACGACCTCAAGCGAGACTGTCCAAAGGACGAGCACGAAGACATCAGAGCAAGCAACAAGCACCCAAGCGGTCCTAACGTCTACAAGCTTCACAAACTCAGCAATCGAAGCGACGTCAACTCCGCCAAGTTCAACAGCAGATTCGGACGATGGGGATGACGAGCCGACCAGCTCAGCGCAACCGACAACTACGAGCTCGTCAACAGGGGGCTTGACGCTGGATCCGAATGCCACTGGAACATTCACGACTTCTGTCGCACCACCCACAGACACTGCGCAGGCGGCGGATCCAACACAAGCACCGAATGCCCAGCTGTCAAACACTGACTCGGGCGGTGGCTCACCGTTCGATGTCGTTGCGGTAGGCGCATCATGGCAGCTCAAGGCTTCGGATCTGTCGACAGCAAGTCTATCTGCAGTAGCCATTGTGCTGTTTACGAGCAATTGGTAGCACTATATCTACACCTTTCTTATATTTATGCATTGCCGAAGAGGCTCACGATATGGCGTTGGAGTTTGCATTGTTTGTACTATACCCGCATTGATGGATTGGCAGAGAAGAGTCACGACAGCCGGGAGTGTCAGAGAGCTCATGTGTCACGGAGTAGTCATGTAGCATATGTGGACACAAGTAAGTGCGCTCACAGTAGCAAGAGCTTGCGTGAAACGATGAATCAAAGCACATGAATACCTCACTCTCTCAATTACCTGCATGTGATTCTCCTTCTGCCTGCGCATTTATCCAATCTTTTCAAATTACTCTCATGCCGTCGTGCTGCTCCACGGCAATCGACCCTTCCGGCCAACAGCCCCCTGCCAGGTAAGCGAGAAGTAGCTGCACCCCAGACGTAATCGCCTTCCCGCCCAGTCGACTTATCGTCAGCCCTCCACTAACCCAGCCCCACCACCATGCAGGCGCACAGGAGCATAGTCGAGGACCATGAGGAAGACGTTATTGCTGTGCTTCATCCACGGCTTCAAGGTACGTAGCCTTTACGCGATACGCCCATCACGTCATCGCCGGGGTCGCATCCCCATGTCTCAGGCCCAGCCATGTGCAATGCGACGCCCGATGCGATGCGAACAAATGCGAGAACGATACTAACACGTGCTATAGGGCGGAGATGAAACATTCAGAACCTTCCCGAGCCACGTGAAGGCGCTCCTCCAGCATGCGCTGCCCAAAGTCACCGTCCTCACCATCACGTACCCGCAGTTCGAGACGCGAGGCGACTTGCACGAGTGCGTCGGCCGCTTCAAAGAATGGCTGCAGAACAAAGTCATAGACCTCGAGGTCGCCAATTCGACGCCGTCGCCCACCGTCGACCCTTCGGTGCGCACGATACTCGTCGGCCATTCTATGGGCGGCATTGTTGCTGCTGAGACGCTCCTTTCCATTCTCGCTGAACAGCCAATCCATTCGCAGTCCAACTCGCAGTCCGGCTCTACGGGTTCGCTAGCCGACCATTCGGCGCTCATGTTCCCGTACATACAGGGCATTCTCGCTTTCGATACACCATACCTCGGTATAGCGCCTGGCGTAGTGGCACATGGCGCGGAGAAGCATTGGAATACCGCGAGCTCGGCATACTCGGCGTATAACAACCTTGCGGGCGCGTTTGGATGGGGTGGGAAGGACACCACGGCTGGTGCCGTCGATACGAGCAAAATGCTGCCAGCGCCCTCGTCTACTGGCGACGCAGCATCGGCACCGCTCTGGCAGCGCTACGGAAAGGTAGCCATGTTCGCCGGTGCAGCGGGCGCGATAGCAGCAGGAGGTGCAGCAGCCTACATGAAGAAAGACCAGATCACTCAGGGTGTTTCATGGGCTACATCACATCTGGAATTTGTCGGAGTCCTAGCCCGTCCCGAAGAGATGCGCAAGCGACTTGAGAAGATTGCGAAACTTACCACGAGCCACGATCTTGGCTTCTGCAATATGCACACCACGCTCGGTCATGCTGTTAATAGCGAGAACAAAGAACACGGTTGGACGGGAAAAGTGGCAGGCAAAGACCGCACCTTCTGCAACCTACCCAAAGGCCCTCTCAAGGACTTCTTCATGCCCGCCGTGAACGACAAAGCTACAGCAGAAACCTGGGCCCACACCTCCATGTTCGAGCCCCGCAACAACCCCGGCTACTACACCCTCAGCGAGACAGCCAAGGAGAAGATCATCGAGTGGACAGAGTCGACGGACTGGTACGAAGAGAGCGAGGGCCCGTTGACGGGCGAGGTCGGTGAAGAAGCAGAGATTGTAGAGAGACAAGAGGTAGATGAGCAGATGCAGAAGGAGGCTGATAGGAAGGAAGCGGAGGAGCTACAGAAGGCGAAGGAGAAGGGTGATGTTGATGCGCTCGAGGATGAGGGCGAGTTTGTGGATTTGAAGAGGACGGGTGAGGTTAAGGAGGGGGATGAGGAGGCGAGGAAGAGGAGGGAGTTGTGAGTCTGTATACCCTTTTATTCTGTGAGAATACATGACATTTCTCAGCACGAGCGAAGCATATTCAAGTCCTCAAATAGGTCACATACGAGGCGCCTGTTTCGAAGTTCGATACACAGCTTACATTGCATGCCCGCTCGGCGTTCGTTCTCTTGCGAGGTAGCTTATCAAGATGGAGCTGTGAAAACCGGTGAGATCACTTGGCACATGTAGGCCCCCAACAGTGCTTGGCACTTCGTCTGCCAGTGGCATTACTGTCGATGAAAACCCCTGTTGTTATTTTATATTGGGACAGCAGTCATCACGGCCCCCGCATGATCAAGTTATCAGGTATTGCTTACTCCCCGAGGTTTCAGCAATATGCGTTTCCACTTCTTTCGCTCACAAACTGGAACATCACTGCTTTGACGATTCCGCAGATACAGAAACACAGGCGCATGATACGGATCATCATGGCATTTCGCTTTCCCTTTGCTGCGTATACGTGGTTCACAGCAGTTTGGTTAGTGCGCTGTTTGGGCCAGGCAGCCTCTGTGGCGCCACTTGTCGTCGCGCCTAGCGGACATTGGTAACTTGTTACCATAATGAGTCCGATATATAACTAACTGTGGAATAGGGACGGCGCAGACGGTCCGTGGTCGACTTTCGACCTCTCTGTGGGCAATCCGGTTCAATCCTTTCGGTGCATCCCTGGCATCAACTCGCCAGTCGTCATTGTGCCCAGGCCGAGCAAATGGTGCAATGATACTTGCGCTTTCTTTTACGGCGGTTTGTCAAATACTTGGGAATCCGCATTGGAGTATCTTATGCCGCCAGCAATTGAGGAATATATCAGCAGCTACCCGGATGTTAGCGGAGACGACACTTCGAACATTGCTACTTTTGGTGTTGACGATTTATACCTCGGAAATACCGCTCAGGGCCACAAAACCTCCTCACAGTATATTGCTGAGACTACTTGGAGGCGGTTCCGACTCGGGACACTCGGTCTCTTTCCAGGATCGGTCGGGCCCCCAGGAGCACAACACCCTTCACTTCTCTCATCGCTCTGGGAGTCAAGGATCATTCCTAGTTTGAGTCTTGGCTACACAGCAGGCTCTTTCAATCGTAAGTAGAAATCGACCGGGCGGATACATGGCTCATGACTAAATTTTCTGCTAGGCAACAGCTCAGCTAGTCTGGTCCTTGGCGGATACGATGCCGCACGATTCGATCCTGCAACGACTACAAGAGGGAGCATCCTTCTCGGAGAAAAGACGTCACTCGGTGTATCTTTGGCTGCAGTTAGTATAACTGGGGGCGCCTCGTGGACACTTGCCAGAGATAATTTTTCTGAGCCACCTGTGTTTGAAATCGACTCCACTGTCCCACATATCTGGCTACCGCAAGAAGGCTGTCAACTATTCGAAGCAGCTTTCGGTTTGATCTGGGACGACTCTTTAGAATTGTATCTTGTCAACGATACAACGCATACACGGCTTTTAAGCGAGAATCCCGAGGTACGATTCACTACAACCGGAATTGACGGCAAAGCAGCGAATTATACGCTTCCCTA
Organism: Alternaria conjuncta; assembly: GCF_024043145.1. Taxonomy (NCBI): domain Eukaryota; kingdom Fungi; phylum Ascomycota; class Dothideomycetes; order Pleosporales; family Pleosporaceae; genus Alternaria; species Alternaria conjuncta. The sequence goes on along the minus strand of NW_026250092.1, from coordinate 2,005,519 downwards.
CTCGGCGTTCGATCTCCGGCTTACCTCCCCTTTCGTGGATACCTCTACTCACTACTTCCCATTGAAAAGGGCTTCGAGCTCCGCAGAGTATATGCTCGGTCGGGCTTTCCTGCAAGAAATCTACATCACCATAAACTACGAACACCTGGTTTTCAATTTGAGTCAGGCTTTTCATCAATCTGGCGCCCCGAACATCGTAGCGATACCTTCAGACACGGAACCCACCCAAACACCGGACCCACCTCTACCTTCGGCTACAAATAGCTCAAAAGGCTTTTCATCGGCGGCATATGCTGGGATTGGAGTAGGTGCAGGTATCGCGGCACTTGCAGCATTGTGCCTGATCATTGTCTGGAAGAAGCGACTAGGGCCTTTCCGACGCAAGAACACACTGGGAGACAACCACTACGATAAAGGAGAATTGCATGGCGAGCACAAGCTGGGAATTGAGGCTATGGAAAAAGAGAGATTCGAATTAGATGCTGGTTCGGGGAAGCACGAGGCAATGGACAGGGAGACATCTGAACTCGAGACAGTGGAGAATGCCCGGGAATTGAAAGGGTCAGGTAAAGTAGGCGTTGCGGAAGTCCAGGGTAGTGATTTGGTACACGAACTACCTGGCCACCATGATGATATACGGGTGGGAAATGAGGGGATTCGATCTTCTTCGTAGATATGCGCTTTAGATGACAGCGCTATAATGTATCATTGAAAGTAGATTTTTCGGAAAACATACTGTGATTTCGCACATGCTCTCGATCGACATTTCCATGCACCTAGATCGGTTAGCGTTGGACAAGCTTTTCACACGCGCGTTGGCGTCGTCAACGCTTTGTGCATCGTCCGTTCAACCCATGCCTCGATGTCATCTATACCCACACGACACATTCCAGGAAGCGCCACAAGTTTGATCTACAGCGACCCCACGAGCGATGACATCCACTATACGGCACTCATTCGCATAGCACGTCAACCGCACGTTGATGGAGCTGTGTTGACCCCTCAATCATTAATATAACCATACACTGTGTATCTCTTATACAACGACCCAACTAGCAATCTAAGCGCTGTTGACATGACAAAATGCATCATCACCCTCCTAAGCATCATCGACATCCATTTCATCGCCCCAGTCCTCCTCATTGGCATCTCCATCCGTCGTCTCACTCCCATCCTGGACATCGCCCTCATTCGCCGTCTCCGCTACAGGAGTCTCGTTCCTCGTAATGAGATAGTCGGCACTCCGTTCGTAATCTTCTTCCCACGTTTCCAAAAGGTTGTTCCCACCGCCAACGAAATAAAGGTATCCAACTTCGCCTGCTACTTTCCGGACCTGTCGCTCCCATTCCTCGCGCTCTTCCTTCTCTTTCAGTGTCTCTTCAAAGCCCGGTTCGACTTCCACGTCGTCCGTCGTCTCCGAGTAAGACAGTGAGCTGCGTGGCGGTCGGGGCCGTGCAGTATTACCGCGCGCGCGCCGCTCCGCCGAACGCACCATTTCTCTGTTATTCTGATGGGTAAGGCGACTAAAGTATCCGGAGATCGGGTAGTCCCAGAAATCTTTGTTGATGGGCATGTCGCCCAAGCCGTGCTTGCGACGTAGTGCCGCCTCGGTCTTGTCTCGGGCTTCCCAGGCTCGCCGCAAGTTGGCGTCCGAGTGCAATTCTTTGCGCTTGTCTGCGATTATCTGGCGCAGTATGGGGTTGCCTCTGTGTGCTTGCGAGGGTGTAGGATGTTGGTTGCGCGAACGTGGTGGTGTCTGGCGCACGAGTATGTGTGAGGTGGCAAGAGCGCTTGGTTTCTCCCACCAAGCCTCGTACTGTGTGGGTTGCGCCTCAGGCATAGTTGTGGGGTAAGATGATACCAAGGAGTCACAGACGGGGCACAACGAGGGTGATTTGTTGGGTAAGACTGCTGCCTGGATGTTGTTGGGGTTGAACTGGCTGTGAGCGTCGTCCCACGCTCGCTCGCGCTCCCAGCGCAGCTGCTCTTCTTTGCGTGTCTTCTCGAGTCGCTGCTTCGCTATCAGGTACCCGTTTCTTGCCCTGTTCCACCGTCGGTCGCGCATGTACACTGGAGGTCTTAATCCGCCTTCGGCTACCAGCTTCTTGAGTGCAACGTCGGACTTTGCTCTAGCCTGCGAAACTGTGCATTTGGAACACCACGGTGTATGTTGTGGATTGCAGGGGTGGAGTCCATGGTGACATCGAGTCGCAGTCCGTATCTCGTGACCATAGGGTGAGTGAGCAAACGGGGGCTGTTTCTTGCTAGGTGAGAACAGCAACGTGTCGTCTGGGGTGAACATCATCGGCATGGTGAGTATGATGGTCTGGCTGGTGTATTTGTTGATTTATGCTGGTGAAGCTAGTGTGCATTATTGTGGTGGGTAAAGATGGGGTCGCGTGCTGTGGTTTACCACAGATTAGCGAGGCAGGTCGTAATGTGAGCTGGGGGCTGTGAACCTGAACAAAAAAATTAGAAGCTCTGACTTTGAATGTAGCAGGCGCAAAGGGGCGTGTTGTGCGAGGGTTTTAAACATAGGTTGCACTCCAGCCTATTCAATGAGGCGCGTCAGGGCTTCATCGTGCGAGCTTCTGATTGGTTCGCTGTCCTGGAAGTCTCACGCGAGCAGTCATCGAGACCGTCCGTGCGCTGTTTAGTCTACGATCACCCACACGCTGACTGGCTTCGTGGGGGCGTCAAACCTCATAAAAAGCGCGGGAGCCGATGCTAGAGCACTTCGCATATGCCCAAGACGTCAAAGGCATGTTTTGCCGCCCAAACCACATACCTGACCATGATCATCGCAATGGCGCAGGGTGTGTACCTTCACCTTCGCATCAGGCGCTACCCAGGTAGCCTGGCAAGCCACACTATGTGGCGCTCGATACTCACCTTCACTTGCACAGCTTGATGTAGAAATCATGAGCTCAGTCCAAGCCAGTCTCGCCTGGTCAATCTAACGACACCATCTACACTCATTTCCTCTCCTACATGTGCCACAATATCTACGACAGTCTTAACCCAGTCGCTCATTACAGAAGTTGTTTTACATATATATCGCTATTCACTGCGACATATACATCGCTATTCACTGCGACACGCCAAGCTGAGTTTGCTATTCGAGTCGCGCCCGTAAACGAAGGTGACGGACGATTAAAATCGCAAGTCACCGCAGCATTCACTGTCGTATTCGGGCTTGAGGGTTATGCTCAAGGACCGCCATCTCACGCTCATATAAGACGCTATCCTTTGAAGATACTTCTGTACCAAAGACACAACATGGAGCAGAAACAGAAGCAGCCGAGAGCCTCGCGAAGGTCTGTCTCGTTCAACCCAGAAGCACCAACCTTCAGTCCAACTGCAGCCGAGACCAGCATGTCCGCTGGAGTTGCAGGTCCGACTCCGCCTACCAGCCCGCGACAGAAGGCGAAGATGCGAGACGTGTTCGATGGTAAGTCTTCTCTCCCGCGAGCACCTCTAACAAGACTGACTGGATTGCAGAAGACTCGCCTTTCCGGCCTTCTAGAGATCTGCGACCCAACTACCAGGGCTACGAAGAGCTCAAGTTCGGAGAGTCCTCGCGGAAGCCACTCAAGCAGCAGGACATGCCGTTGGATTCTCTTCAGGAGATGCTACAAGGTAACGTCAACCATATCACAATGCGATGATCGAAAGCTGACTTATCTAGACCACCACATCACTGTGAACCGCGAACGACCCGGTGCAATCTCTCGCAGTAACCTCACAGGAAATTCTATGAACAGTCCGCGTGGTCTTCTCCCTGGTCAGCGACTCAACCCCGACTCCAAGGCGCCAGACGTCGGAGAGCTGAGTGCGGGCCTCGATCTCCCTGGTATCAAGAACGAGACGACTAACGTCGACTCCGCAGCACGCTTCCTCCAGTCTCACGGCTCTGAAGGCCTTTCAGAAGGCGTATTGGGTAAGCTCATAGGACGGGCGCTGGACAAGCCGTTAACCGCGAATGAACTAGCCCAATACCTACATGGCAAGGACGCATCCCAGGACGACGCCGCTAAGGCACCTCTACGTCGCAAGAGCTACATTCAAGACCGCTATCTAGAGCGCGCAGATGAGGAGCGCCAGTCTACCAAAGTCGTTCCCGCGCCTCCAGGCTTCATGGGCGAACGTCCTCGTAGGATCTTCGCGGAGGAGCGTAGCTCTATCAACCCAGCAGTCATGCAGCCCCCTGTTCAGCAAGTGCCTACAGGTCCTGCGGGCTTCGGACAGCCTCGTCGCTTCAGCAACCTCCAGAATCCCGTCTGGCCGTCTCGCCGTGATCATGTACCTGAGCTTTCTAGTCCAGGAGATTACCGCCCACGTCCACGAGCGCTGACCCGTACCAAGCGCACTGATCAAGGTCCCGAGCCTTCGCACGCCGACATCTACCCCGACGATGCGAACTTCATGCCGCGCCGCCCGTCCTACCAAGCAGAGCCCACAGAGAGGTTCCAAGGTTTCATGCCGGCGCCGCTTCCCGAGCGTCCGTTCCGTGCAGAGAACACTGTAGTCTGGCCCACTCCCGCCGAAATGCATGCACAGAAGCCTGACAACCAACAGAGACGCAGCGGTTTGCCTCGCCATGTCCCAGCAGTGGAGAACCCCGCGCCTGTACCTGTAGTACGATGGTCCCCACCAGAACCTTCGTCAATGGCTCACTACATGCAGCAGTTCGGAGAGCCGTCTCACCCCTTCGCCTTCACGTTCCCGGCTCCGGCTCCCTCTGCCACCCCGCCGTTCGACATCTTCGAGAACCACCATGCCCCCACTTATGCTGACATCCACGAGACTGACGCTGAGATGGAGTGCCTCCTGGGTATTCTTCCCGACCTCTTCGACCTCGATCTGCCTGAGATGCCGTCCGACGCGCGCCCTCTTACTCCCGGTCAGAACGACGGTACTCGCTATGGCCTCAAGTACTACGGTATCGGTCTGGGTGATACTTGGGCGTGTCCTGCTGCGCGTGAGGACGAGCCGTTCAGGGTCCGTCCCCGTGACCATGATGGTTGGGGTGGATGGCAGTGGGCTATCGATAGGGGCTGGGGCAACGAGTAAGCTATCATTGCGAATCTGTCTAACACGACCTGAACTGACCTTATATCCAAGTGCGAACGCTAGGCAATGAGTAACGAACATGGCTTGGATAGTGGGATCGTCGGAGTGTGATGGAGGCACGGTCAGAAACTCTCTGGATATCACGTTGACGAAGGAATGGCGGGCGGCAATACGGTGTTGCTGCGACGTCTTCCTTGTTAGTCGGCATGGAAATCAAGGCTTACATATGATCATGGGTGGAGAATTGTCGTTAGACGGTAACGATGATATCATTCATCATTACATTAAGCAATGAATAACTTAAAACCCAACATCCACTCACCTTGAAGTCATCAAAGTAAGCATGGTGATTATGGAGACTGAGAAGGTCATGTTCGTAAGGATATTGAATAACAGGTCAAGAAGCCAAGTGTAATCTAAGGACGGTCTTCAACACACCGCATCCCAACGCCCAGACAAACGTTCGTCCGTGTACTCATGCCGAAATCCTCATCGTCTGTCCACAAGCCATTCGCTGCGCCGCACGCACCACAATTGTTCCTCAATCCGAGTCATAGTCCGTCTGTTGGCTCGATCGCTCGTTATCAAACGTAGCGCCGTACCGACACCGATACCGCACCTGATCAAGAAGAAGGGTTAATATGCGCCTTCAGATTCAAGGGTTGCACACCATGCTGGGGTGTCGCGGTGCCGGAACCAGCTTGAGGGGTACCCATTCCAGATAGTGGACTTACGGCTCCACTGGGTGGGACAGGGATCTTGATGTCTTCGGGGCTTCCGGGAACCATGGATTCGGGTAGCTCAGGGATCTTGATGCGTTTTGCCACGTTGTTGTATGAGGAGGGTATGATCTGGGAAGGTGTTAATATAAGGATAAGGATGGCAGCGAGTAGTATGGATGAGCTTACCTCAATGATCTCGTCGCGAGGGAACTCGAGCTTGGGTATGTCGGCTGCGTTACATGCCATCAGATATCCATAAAGCACACGAAGGACAGACTCGTGCGCAATGATGAGAAGGTCATTCTCTTCGCGCTCAAGCTCTAGGATGATGGGCTCCATGCGCACGGCAAGATCGTGGTATGACTCTGCGCGCGGGTATCGGTGGTGGTACGGGTCCGCTTCATGCTTCTTCACTTCCTCGGGGAACTCCTGGCGGATCTTGGCTTCTGACATCTTCTCGCATACACCGGGGTTCATCTGGCTCATTTGCGATCGCTGTCTGACGCGGTATCCCATGGAAGCTAGAACCTCTGACGTCTGTACAGTCCTTCGGCGCGTAGAAGTCCAGATCGTCAACGGTTTCAGCGATGCATCAGTTGCTCCCGACTCAATCAGCTTCTGCTTCTCCTCTTCGCGATACTTTAGGAGTACGTCGCTCATCTTCTTAGCGTATTCATGACCTGCTGGTGAGAGATCTGCGTCTGCTTTGTACGAGTCTTCCTCTCGTGTAGTTCCAGCCCGAGCAAAGTACGTTTGCCGCGACTTGATGTGAAGGTTGAGCAGGTAGAAGACAATTCGTTGGGAGAGGTATCCGAATGCGCAATTGTTGACTACCACACGCTCGCCAGCGTTGATCATCTTGATCCAGTGTAGGTCCGGCTCCTCCATAGTCTCGAAATGCGGTATCCGCGCGTTGATGCGTGCTAGGTAATCGTGAACCGCATCCTCGTCTTTCCATCCTTGATAATCTGGTGAAGATATCTTGACCCGGCGGACGTTCTCTTGGATGATGCGCTCGTCGGTACAATGTGATTCGATAAAGACTGTCTGGATCCCGTTCTTGGCGAACTCTTTCGCTAAAGATCTACGGCCTTGACTGATTGCATTGACGGCATCGTAAATAGCGACCTGACCCTTGTCGTTTTCCAGAAAGTGGTAGATGTCCTCACGGCACTTCTTGAGAATCTTGTTGCGTAGTAGGACAGATTGCGGCGATGCGTTCAGAAAGAAGTAGTCGTCGGGGACATCGTTATCCGGACCTAGCGTAGCGCGGCGGTAATCGCCAAGATGAAACACGTGCGTCTTGACACCCAGCCACCGGAGGTAGCGGGCTAAGGCGACGGATGTGTGTGTCTTTCCTCGAGCTGGTAGTCCACAGGTGGCGATGACTATGCGACCGGAATGGAAGAGGCGGCCTGACTCTGTGCTATAGAGTTGAGCGGGCGCCATTTCCTCTTTAGTGGGTAAGTCGTGGATTGCGTCGACAAAAGTACTCGACCGCCGCCGGAAGCGGGGTGAGTTCGCGTATATCTCAGCGGTACTGTTCATGATGAGTGAATGTCCTGTTCAGGAGGTGGCCTGCGTTGGTACTTTCGCATCGCTGCGGAAAGTGGGGTCAAGGCACTCACAGTAGGGTATCCATAATTGCAGATTCTTCAAGTTGTTGGAAGAGTGTGATGGGAAAGAGAAGAAGTGCAAGATGCACGGGAGGGAAAACGGTCGAAGGTCAATGAAATAGAGTTGCGTTCGGTTCAAGGTCACAGTTCCAAGGTTCCGGCGATGATAGCGTTTGCCGAGAGATGTCAGCAAACAAGGTGCGGCAACCCGTAACAGTCAAGTGCAGCAAGTTCCACGTAACAGTGTCGCAGAAGGGTCTGGAGTCTGGAGGTAGTCAGGCAGTACTTTGCGGGGTTAGGTAGTCAATGATTCCAAAAAGCAATCATGGTATCAACGGGCGGCACGTCCTGGGTACTAGAGATCTGATAAGCTCTAGCGTCACTAGGTCACATCACGTGACGACTTTAGAATTTCTGTTCGATATCGTCATGCTAGCGAACGCGACCCAACATCGCCCTCCAACCGTTTACTGCCATTTCCATCCCACCTTGTGCAAGCTCTCCCACACCGTAGGGAGTTTTTAGTTTGACCTCGGCACATATTTTCGCCATGGCCACTCCGCTGCAATTCAACCCAGCGCAGGAACAAGCTGTCGCCGACATCCTATCACGCCCTCGCGCCGCCAACACCGGTCCATTCGCACAATTCCTAAATGTATACGATGCGTTCCAAGAGCGGAGAGAGGCATTGGGCCTCAGCAACCCGGGCACAGTCGAGAACATTGCGAGAGAGGTCCAGCGCGATGTCTTCCTGAACAACTCCAGCTTCTCGGGCCTGCGCGCCGAGCTCACCAAGGCCTTCAGCGCCGCTCCTCTATTCCAGGTTGCGCACTCGCTGTCCATGGGATCGCAGGTCATGCCACCATACTCATACATGGTTCTCTACGGATCACCACGGGTTTGTCGCTCAGATCGTCGGCAGCCTTCTCAAGCTGACTTTTCAAGGTGTTCATGCAAGGAAACCTCGACAACGAGCTTGCTTTCTCCGGTCGCTTCAACTGGCGCTGGACGTCAGCATTCGTTTCCAAGGCCGCCGTCCAGCTCACATCACAAGGCAACATGGTGTCGCTCGAGAACGACTACACCGGCGCCGACTTCTCCGCTTCGCTGAAGGCTGTTAACCCCTCCATACTCGATGGCGGTATCACCGGCATGCTCATGGCCAGCTACCTCCAGGCCGTCACCCCCAAGCTCTCGCTCGGTATCGATGCTTTCTGGACCCGCCCCGCTATGGCATACCCACCAGAGCTGAACGTCTCGTATGCGGCACGCTACAGGGCTGTCGACTGGATGGCGTGCGGTCAGATCATTCCCGACCGTGGTGTATTGGAGGCTTCGTACTGGCGCAGGCTTACAGACAAGGTTGAGACTGGTATCAACTGCAACCTTGCATTCGCTGGAATTGGCCCCGGAGGACCCATGGCTGGACCACAGAAGGAGGGCAACGTCACAATCGGTGCCAAGTACGACTTCCGTCAATCGTCGTACAGGGCGCAGATCGACAACCAGGGCAAGGTCTCATGTTTGTTGGAGAAGATGATTGCGCCCCCAATCCGCGTAACTTTCTCAGGCGAAATCGACCACAAGAGCGTAAGTCTCGCCAATTCCCAGTCTGACAGCAAATACTGACAAACTTGTAGAACGCCGCCAAGCTTGGTCTGGCCGTTGCGATAGAAGCCGCCGACGAGGCCGTCATGGAACAGCAAGAACAACAGGGCGTCGCAATGTCAGCCGGCTCGATCCCCTTCTAAACGCCTCTCCACACACCCATGTATCGACTATAATACCATGACTCTTCTCTTTGCTGTATTACCACCTTTCTTGGAGCGAGCGTCGTCTGCAAACCCAGCGTCCCCGCTTTCCTGGTCTATCCCACTATCTGCGGAATGATCGCGGTACTGCATGCGCGCGGCTGGGGTGATTTATGAATGTAAAAGGCGTAACGTTGACATCTGATGGGATACGAGCTTTGGTAGACCGGGATCTCGCGAAGCATCTATGTCGCCAGACGTTTGCATGTCGACATGAGACGATGTATTTGTACATATAGTAGCATAGCCAGTGGGCACAAAAAATGAAATGTACAGAAACAACTGGGGTTTTTGCAAGATGAATATGTGACGCAATACATTATCGTGGAGTCGAGAAATATAGTACAGATCGTGACGGCGTAAAACTCTCGCCGCTGTATGTACAGGTTCAGCCCGTTCCATGCACCGTCATCCTAATAAAACAGATGTGAAGAGCCCAACGTTTTTAATATTTGAGTCGCTTCCAGTCGAAACACCGAATCGAAATTTTTGTCGTCTACAAAGCAGGCTTTGCGCCTGTTGGCTGTCCAGGTACGGGCGCTCCGGGAGCCATGAACTGTTAAAAGTTAGTAAGATGTTGCAAAGCGCTCATTGTAAAATAGCTTCACGTACCTCGTTTTGCGCCCTCTGTGCCTGCAACTCAGCCCTCTCCTGCTCGACAATCATCTGCTCCTCGCTGTACGCCAATGCCCATGGCACACCGAGCAGCAGCGCACTTGTGCTCACTACCCATAGAGTCTTGCCGCCCATGTTCAGACCGCTCTTGAACCATGAAGTGATTGTGTTGGCTTTTGAGGAGACGGATCGGCGTGTGCTGGCGGGGATCATGTCTTGTAGAGCGATGATGCGGTCGTAGAGGGTCTCGTCTGGTGTTACGGAGTGAATGGAGGATGTGTCTGACTCTGCAGTGGTACATTTAGTATTCGAATATGTGTGGTATGCTCACTTCTATGCGCCAGGCGCATCTAAGGAGCGGTTTGCGGTGTCGTACCAGAGTCGGTGTCCCACTCATCTTCGTCATGCGGGCCTTCCTGCTCGCGCACAAACTCCTCATCCATGACCTCTTCGAGCTTGACCATTTTGGCGGTTGTTCGGGTGTGCGATTGGTGTGGTTAGGGTATAGGGCGTTAGCGACAGATGCACGGCGGGATAGGTTGGTGGTGTTGGGCCTCGAGCTGCTGGTGACGATGGTTGCCCTACTATCAAAAAGTTAGCACAATCTGTGATGACATAAGGGCCACTAGCGCCGCCGCACGTGCTTTGGGCAGACCTTGGAACATTACACCTGCAATTGCTCTCAACCACGCCTAAACCCCTTTCACGCATTCTCCCACCTCGTTCGTTTCTTTTAGCACGGAAATCTGGTCGTTGTGTTCACTTTGTGAATACAACTCGAGCGACAGCCATGACGAGGCTGGGGACTGAGAGCGCCAACGCTTCATTATCACCGACCCATCGCCGCTGGCTGTGGAATGATCGACTGTGTCTTGAAAACCTCAAATCATGAAGCTACCTTCCGTAATGAGCGTCCTGTATCGTCTTTGAATTGGTGAACAAAGCGCAACTACTGGCTACCGAGGACCCCTGTTGACCCTGGACCATGGTACGCGTAGATATTACCCCTCCGAGGGTCTTCTATTACCTATCGACTGACGTCCTACCACAATGTTGTCTAAGAGTCAAAGCTATGTGTCTTTCCGTCGTCGTTGTCGTAAGCGACAACAAAATCAGCATCTACAATGCCCACGCCAGACGCCCATCGCATGACAGCAAGGACGCCCACCATGCCCGACTTCTTATCCAGATTCTTGACAGAGTACAAGAACAACTGCTGGCCCCCAACAATGAAGCGCAGAAAGAAGGCCAACCAGCTCGCAGAGTCTATCGAGATTCGGAACGCCAGTACCTCTCACATATATCGCTTGCCCCCTGAACTCGTACTCGATATTGCAGGACGGTTGCAACCTAGCGATAAGCACTGCCTGCGACTCGCGTGTCGCCGATACGCCTTGCTCTTGCACGACGTGCAAAATGTTGACATGGGGGTACATGAACGGGAGGTGTTGAAGGAAAGACTTGTGAGGGACGTTGAAAACGAACGATACTTCAAGCTGGCCGAAGAAGAAAGACAAGCCGAGCTCCTCTGCTCAGCCTGTCACGCAACTCATCCGAAGCGGATGTTCACTGCAGCGGAAATGCTGCGATCCCCTCACATACGAAGATGCCATGGTGCAAATCTTGCTTTTCGTATCTGTTCTCACTATTATCTCACGTACGACCAGCTGAAATCACGCATGTCGGATTGGAGATTCGAACAAAGTTGGTATTGTTGCACTCGATTACAGAATCTTGCAGACGACACCTGGAGGGTTAGTGGTCACCCATCATGGACCATTATTGCCGGCACTGGCGACATGAGCATAATCGATATCCAACAGCACTTGAAGCAACTAGCTCAGCCCCTGTGTCCACATCTCCGCACGGATGGCATCTATGTCCAGCAAAGTCTACAGAAAAAGGACCGGCGACTTCAACAGATTCCGTACAAGGAGTCGAGACTCCCTGCGCACACGGTGTACACCAGTTTCATAAGATGCTTCGTAGAGAACTGCGAAACTACCCTTATGGTTTGTTCTCATGAGAGAATTATCTCGACATAGTAAGTCTCTCTGTGCGAACTGCATGTGAGGCCTACGCTGATTTCGTACATCTACGTTTAGTCTTACCCGTAACCTTGGCAGTCTATCGGTCCCATCCGATCCCCGGTGGTGCGCTCAACTCGAAGACCGAACAATCTAGACGAAGCACTGTAACCTAAGAAATTGCGGCTTTCAAGGTTGATGTCAATCAAAGGGCGCTACATGGTCATGGAATCGAGGATGGACCAGACGCGGCACGCGCCCCACACCTGTAGGGTTACACAAAACCAAGTGTGAGGTGACGCCAAGAGTCTCACGAAATACGATCACACCTGGCGACAACGAACTTCGACCTTCACCGGAGGTTCACCCTGTTGTACATAGCAGCACCAAAGCCATCGCCTGCTCGCTGCCCTGTCGATTCCCCGGGCTTGTTGGTCACCATCAATCTACTTTCAATACTCTGTAAACCCTCTGCGCTTCACAGACAGCTCATCGTCGGCCCGCTTGCGGTCATAAGCCGGCGACAGATTGCTAAACAGCGGCTCATCGCGCGAACAACCACAATTAGAACCTACTGATAGTCTCAACAAAAGTTCGCTTCTTTGCGGCGCACCGTCATGATTCCCAATCCTCTCATAGTACTGTCAAATCTGCTGAAGGATGGCATCAATCCTGGGGACGATCCCGATGGCTACGGTGAAGGGCTAACGATAAGCGAGCAATCGTCTGCAGGTCCGAGAGCGCCACAGGCCGCTTCACACCGGAGTAGATCCGAGATCGACCAATCACCTATATAAACAGCTATCTAACCACTTAGTCCTCGCGAGTAACACCCTAGTCTAGCATCAACAATGGGTAACCAACCCTCCGTTCCTCAGCCAGGCACAAAGTTCCAAGTAATCGGCGCTGGCCTCTCACGCACCGGAACTTCATCCTTCAGCGAAGCATTGCGCATCTTACTCAATGGGCCTGTCTACCACGGTGGTACGCAGGCTACTCTGGGCGCCGAGAAAGAGATCAAACCGTTGATCAGGATACTTGATCACTCACCACCGAAGTCGCCCTCCGAGAAACAGCTTGTCCACGATCTACTGAAGGAGCGCTTGGACGGCTATGCGGCAGCCAACGACATGCCATTCAACGGGCTGGTAGAAGAGCTAGTCGAAGTTTATCCAGATGCGCTGGTCATATGCACGACTCGGGATCCAGATGCGTGGGTGAAGAGCATAGGAACCATAACAAACGCAACGACAAAGTGGTTTCTGCGTTTTGTACTCTTTCCTCTCCCAGGAATGCGCCACTTTGTCGACTTTACCAACGGCCTAGGGAAGCAATGGGTCGAGTTGTATGGAAAGCATGACGGGGTCTCCACCCGAGACTATGAGGCGCACATCGTTTACTTGAAGAGGGTTGTGCCTGAGGAAAGACTGTTCTTTTTCGATGTCAGAGAGGGTTGGGAGCCGTTGTGTAAGGCGCTGGGGAAGGATGTCCCGAAGGATATTCCCTTCCCGAGAATCAACGACGGAGAAGCCATCGACAGATTAGCCAAGAAGATGATCAACAAGGGGTTGATGAGATGGCTAATTATTTCTGCTATGGTGGGAGCAGCGATTGTTCCTTACTACTTGTTGAAGCGGTAGAAAGACTCGGTGTTCTGACGCTCTTGTCATTTTCACAGCAAGTCTTTGGCCTATCGTCCACGTAGCAGGGTTGGCATGGTGAGCAGGAATTTCGACTATGCTAGACCCGAAGATCTTTCTAAATCTCATACAGAAAAGCTATCGTCCTTGTTGAAGGCTGAATGGTGCTGAGAGAGGGTCTGTCCGGGGCGGATCTTCGTATAAACGCGCTGCGCGTCCGCCTGTAGGTTTACTGCGGATTGGTCTCCGTCAAGATTAGCCTACCTGCCACACGCGCAAATGATGCAATCTTCCTCCTACACCGGTGTACTAGTGCGCGCTGGGGCTTCGTGCATGGATGACTCGGCATACATACTAACTCGTAGCACGGGCGGCCTTGATTGCATGCGCGTCTGTGTCATGGATTGGTCTTCGGGAGATCTCCAACAGGGATGGCATTCCCGTCGCATTCATCCTGTCACCAACTCAGGTGAAAATACCACGATGGCGCAATAACAATCCGTTGCAGGGTCATTCAGCATGCGTCACTCAAAGTTCCGAAACGAATTATTGTGGCACCTACCTAGGTAGTGATGCAACTCTACCGAAAGCGTCAAAACGCCACGAGATGTTAGCTGCTCTTGGCGCGTCGGGTATTTTATGATATCAGATCGGCAGAATTCCTTGTGGCGCTCCCCTTCATCACACTCCACTGCGCCTCCAGGATTTGCTATGCTGCCTCTCCAACCTCCCGATATCAACCTCATACTCCCCACATATTGATCCACATCACAGTATCGGAATGTTTGGCGGTCATTCCTGCCGATGTCACAGATGACAACAACAGACGAAGAAGAACACTGACGCAACGCTGATGATGTATTCAAGATCTATTCGCCTTCCGGTACAGTGACCCTTAGCTGCTGATATGCTTCTATCTTGATTGGCTCGCCCGAAAGCTACACCTCCTGGTAGCATTCCATCATACACTACGGACTACCTAACGGCAAACTCAAACCTCTGACAACCAAACAATTTGCTCCAGCACGGTCCGAAAGGGTAATGTAGCTATGTACCTACACAAACATATAAGGCTCTCGCTTGACCGTCCGTAGCACCAAGTAAACGACAAACAAGTCGTAGCGAACAGTTCATCCATCCTCAAGTTCAAGTCAAAGCTATACATCAAGATATCAAGATGCTAGCAAAGCGCATTCTCCCAGTCGCTTTGCTTTCCATCCTCGCAGCGTCTTCTCCGGTCGCAGTCGAACGAGACACCAAGGACTCTGCCCCTCTCCTGACTGCCATTTCAAACGACCCAGACCTTTCCGTCTTCTACAGCCTCATCAAGAGCACGGGTGGTAGCAGCGGCAATCCTGGTCCTCAATTTGAAGAGCGATTCAACAATCTCACTGATGGACGCAAATACACAGCATTCGCACCCGTCAACTCGGTAAGCAATGATACCGAATGCTGCCTTGCCTTCTGGATTGCTGACCTGCACAGGCTTTCAAGAATCTACCCCAAGAACTAAGCACAACTTTGACGGCACCGGCGTCGTATCCACTACTCGAGTTTATCCTGCGAAGCCACATCGCACAAGGATCGATCACTACGGAAGAAGTCAAGACTTCGGGTAAATCTGTCACAGCCATCGAAGGCACACCTCTTTCGTTCAGCTCGGCGGGAGAGACCGTCTCAGTCAACAAGCAAGCCAACCTAGTTTCCGAGTCGAGAACCGAGGTCGGAAACGGAGCCATCTTCAAAATCACATCAGTCCTCGATTCCTTCGCTGGACTCTACGGGGCTGACAGTCTCAACAACACTACATCTACCGCATACCCAGCGTCTCAGAACGAAGGCTCCATTGCATCAGCCCTAGCTTCCCAGAAAGACCTATCGACATACGTCGAGCTCTTGAACGCGACATCTCCAGATTTCGTCTACCTCCTCGACGCATCTCTCGGCCAAGGCAAGAACCTCTCCATCTTCGCGCCGAGCAACGCCGCACTCGCGGCTCTCGGACAAAGCGCAAAGGCTCTTCAGCCCAGCAACAACGCACTGTCTTCCTACCTGCTCAAGTACCCATTCATCGACACGACATCGACCGGCCAGGAGAAGTCCATCGTCGGATTCCCCGCGACCGTCCGAAGGGACAGCAAGGGCGCTATCACGAGCGTCAACAACGCTGCTGTGAAGAGCGAAGCTTACTGCGTCCCCGGCGCATGCGTTTACACTGTGGATAAGTGGCTAGACCCCATCTTCGGGGCTCTCAGTTCCGGAAACTCTTCGTCGGCGTCATCTTCAGGAGGGCCGGACCTTGTTGAACACAGCGGTAGCAGCTCTTTCACGCATTGCTGCTAGTTTGTTTAATGCTATTATGATGTATGATTAGAGCAAGCTTGGGATGTCTGTTTCTCAACGGATATGGGCAGCATCGTAGAGATTCAACTCTCTACGAACTATCTATATGGATTGTAGTATATAAGCGTTCTAGGTATACAGAAATCGACTTCTTTCACGTGTGTCATCATACCTGTATCAATTGTAACGTCGCATCCCCCCACCTTTCAGTATATAAGCCATCCTTACTCTTCGGGCCATACCGTTCGGAACGCTACCTCCCGAGTACGACGTCTGCAGAGTTGGGAAGCAACACGGACGTCCGTTCATCTCGACGGGAGTAAACTGCCGTCGTTTGTGTATTGCCCCGGCTTCATCGACGTCACGATACTTGCTCGGTCGAATCAATCGATCGAAACTACCCTTAATCTATTTGTAACTGACCCCAGGCACGTACATCTGGCACTTAGCAGCCGGACAACGAACAAAGTGCCGAAGTCCACTCGAGGGCTTCATCTGGCTACAAGAAGACAAGAAGGAGGATCATGCACCGGTGTCATCGCTTCATTTGAGATACCCAGTGGTCCCTTAAGTGGTTCTGGTATTTCGCACACTTCACTGGGTCTTCTCGCACTGTTTCAGCTCCATCGTGTAGTTACATCATTGCGCGCAGTCTCCCTGGAAGCATCTATCAAGTTCCAGGAGGTATCTGTATGAGACACGCCAAAGTGCACTTTCGGCCATGGCAACATTGACGCGTGGCACAATCTTCAAACTGTACATCATCGGCACCAAATAGATTGTACCAAGACCGAACACACAAAAGCAATCAAGACCTAGACACAAGATGCATATTTCGCAGTTAAAAGATCAACGTCTGAAACGCCGAACAAAGTCGATTGCACAGTTACTATCAAGTGTATGGGTTATACACTATGTATGCGAGCCTAACAAAAAGACAAATGCTACTACAAAGAAAGGAAGGCTCGTAAGCCAGATCAACCCATACATCAGGCATATCCATGCCGTGTAGATATCCGTATAAACGCCATGAGATGTGAATATTGCCACCTCGTTCAATCCCAAACGCCAATCCCATGGCATGGGAAGTCATAGATACAAACCCTCAGTCATCCTTGACGCTCGCACTAGCGTACCCATCATCCACGTCTGCGTCATCCTTCTTCTTGCTCTCGGTCAGTCCAACTAGCATCTTGCTCGCGTCGAGACAACTGCTTATGATCCTGCTCCGAACCTTGTTGGTCAGCCCACTTCTTCTGCCTGTTTCGTGACCGATCCACATGCGAAGGGAACTCGCAGTCCTCTCTAGACCGCAGCTAGTTTCCTTCTTCAGCGTATCGTCTGCCATGAATTGCGTGAGAACCTTGTGAGCAGCAACGAAGCTGAGGAGTGTGGTAGTGCATTCGGGGAGGTAGGTGTTGTTGATAACGAAGATGGCGCGGCGGCGGGCTTCGGGATTCGAAGAAGCGGCCAGCGAGAGGCATTTGGCCAAAGTGAGGCCCTTCCGCACATCGACTGCAACGAAGCCGTTACCGACGACATTGATGAACCCGGCATCGGCAGGCTTGGGTGACGATGGAAGGGCTTCAAGTGCTGCTGCGATGCGAGTGTTTCGGTCTTCGTCGAGTACAACAGCTTGAGCAACTAGCGCACGTAGCTGAGCCTGTGAGTTCGGTGGGGCAGCGCGGAGAGCGAGTGCTAGATCCGAGACGATATTGTCCTTGGATGAGCTGTTCTTTGCACCAAGTGTGGCTGCGAGTCCCTTGTTCAGAACAAGGCTAGAGTACCAGGCCGCAAGCGCATCCAATGGAGAGCAGATGGCAAAGTCCTCGACAACAGCGTCCATGGAGGTGTCTACAGTTGTCTGTTCTGCGCTAGGCCTGTTCCAAGCCAGGTTGTATGCGCGCTGCACAACTGCAGGAACAAGTACCTCATCGCATTCCCTCTCGATGAGTGCTGCCAGATGTTCTGGCAATGGCACAGCTCCATTGTTCTGCTTCGACGTGTTGATGGCGATGCGGTGCTCGCTCCGTGCCGTGTTCCAGTAGCTTCGGGCCAGTTTCGCACTCAGCTCGTTGAGCATCCACCACGAGCCATGACCTGCGTTCCCAAGCTCCCAGAGCACAATCCGAATATGCATAGCCTTGAGCATGAGTCTCGCGGGCGTATCGGGCAAGGTACCGGAAGCGATCAAAGTAAGCACCAGACGGCTCGTGCTGATCTCAGCGTCACCGCCCGTGAGCTGGGCATCCAATGCGATCTCCCAAGCTTTGACACGAGCGGCTTCTTGTTCCTTGGTAATACCGGTGAGATAGGCGTATCCTTCCCATCCAATGAGCCTTCGCATGCTGAGCTTGAGGGTCTTGAGGCCCAGAGCAGCGAGCTCGAGGATGAAGTTGTGTTGAGGAACCCAGACGGTTTGGATTGCAGTGAGCCATGCCTTTCGACGTACTTCGACTGGAGAAGCCAGTGACGGCGCGGGTGTCAACAAAACTGCGGGAGGCGATTTTCTCTTTGGTTTGGATTTGAAGTCGAGCAGCGGCGCAACGAGGTAGAAGAAGGCGGCGAATACCAACAGAAGCTTGGCCAGAGGGATTTGAGCTGTGGAGACACCCAGGGAGACGCGAGGAGCAAGAATGCCGACAAGATTGACGGGCAGGGCGAATAGACCGCGTCCGGCTGGCTCTTCTTGTGACTGCTCGCGCTCTGCAAGCCCTTCCAGTATCATGAGACCAGCAAGAGATCCGACCATGAGCTTGCCCATCATAGCACCGTTGCGTCGTCCGTTGACCATAGGCGCGCCCACTGCTGGGCGACCGCCATAGCCTGGAGGGTATGCATGTGCATAGTGCTGTTGCGGCGGGATGCCGCGCTGGAGGGCGCTGATGTTCTCTGGGACTGGTATCATTCCTTGCGGTGGTCCTGACATGGGCATACTGTGTGTCGGCGTGAAAGGATCTTTGTGGAATCTTGAGCCATCTGGCGTGCTGACAGTGCCGTGTAGTGTTATGGGACCCGAAATGGCCATCTTTTCGTAGCTCTCGACCCTGCCTTTCATAGTGTTGAGCTCATCTTGTAGGCGTTTGTTGCGCTTCTCAAGATGTCGGATGTACTCAGTGGCTTTGGAAAGGACGGTCGCTTTGTTGAGCTTGTGTGCGGGCGTGAGGCCTTCAAGGTCCTCAGGGTCGTCGTCTTCTTCCGTACCGTTCGGCCGCGACATGACGCGAAGACTTGGGACACCTTGGATGTCGATCAGCTAATGTCAATTGCGCATGGAAAAGTGACTTACTATCGCGAAGAGCAGCAATCTTGTCGTTGAGGTTCGTCCGATAGCGCTTCTCGATCATGTTGTGGGCGGTCTTCTTGGGCGGGCCGCCCTTCTTGCTCGACGGGGCATCGTCGTCGAGCTCCTCCGAGTCGGCCAATGACTTTCTCTTGCGTGTATTGTTTGTCGCAGGCTCTGGTGATGAATGCGACGAGGTCGAGCTGGCTCGTCCGTTGGTCAGCGAGGTGGGACTGTGGTGGAGGCTGGGCGTGGAGGCGGGCGGTGCGACAAAGCCAGTTTGGTCGAACTGCGTAGGGGAGAAGAGGGTGTTTTCAGCCAGCTGCTGTTGCTGCTGCTGCCATTGCTGGGACGTGTAGTAGGCGTGCTGCTGCTGCATCTCCGCCGTCAGTGGAGAGCTCAGGTCAGCGCTGTTGAAGTCAAAGGCCGGCGGCATGTCAGCGCCCTGGCCAAAGGTAAAGGGCACGCCATGCGATTGCGCGAACATGGGGGCGGTAGTCGGCACGGTGTTGGACTGCAGCGATTGGGACTGTTGGTGAGGAAGGAGATGGGGCGGAGAAGTTTGCTGATCCGGGCTGAGATATGCGGCAGGCCCCTGCGGATTCGCGGGCTTGGGGTCGACGTTCTGGGAGTTCTGAGACGCTTGGGCGGGATCGTACTGCATCCATTCGTTCCAGTTGGTCATGTCGTCAGCGGGCGCGGTGAGGGGCATGTCGTCGCCGGCGGTGGTGAGCCACGGTCCGCGCATGTTGGCGAAGGGGAAGTCGCTGGACAGCATGGGATCCTCCATCTGGGGCGTGGGTCGCTTGGCCTCGGGAGCCGACGGGTGGATGGGCGGGGGACTTAGAGGCAGGCGGAAGTCGTCAAACACACAGTAGGGGCCGACCTGGATGGTGCAAGGCCATGTTAGCAGAGACTCGAGACATGCAAAAGTGCAAAAGCATAGCGTCACGCACGGCGATTCGCTCCAGCTCCAGCCCATCGTCGGGGCTGCCGTACGGGTCAGAAGCCATTAGGACGGCGTCGGGCTGCTAGCTGCGACAGGAGCGACGGCGACGACTGCGACGACGGCGACAGACGGCGAACAAGAGGGACAGTGTATACAAAGTACGGGTCTGGTAGAGAAAGAGAGGGCTCCGCCTTAGGCTTACCAGCTACTACATGCACATGGAAATCATGCCATTCCTTCGCGGGCTCACGACGCGACTGCGGGCGGCAGATCGGACGGGCTGCCTCTGCCTCAGTGTGCGCCGGGATTTGCTGCACTACCGTCAAAGCGAATGGCCTGCAGGAAGCGTGCGACGGGGCCGGGGCTGTGATTGTTTGCGCGTGTCGATGGGTGTTGGGGTGGTTCGACAAGTCGTATGATCTTGCTCGAGTCGACGGGGGCTAGCCGCAAGCCTCACCGAACAGGCAAGGTCTGGAGATCGCGGTACTGTCTTCCGTGCAACCACGCGCTGCCTGGGTCGTGTCGCGTCGCTCGCCGATTATCGTGTGCGCCAGAAGGGGACGCGGGATGTTCGCGAAAAGAACTTTTGTGTGAGTGAGGTTTGCAGCTCAGGCTCAATCGTGGACCGTCGTGAGGCGGGTTGGGTTGCGCAACCACGAACCCCTGTCCCAGCCGCATGACTCCTGCTGCACCTCATCAAAGTTTCCGCCCTCGCTAATTGCCTCTTGCATCTCAGCTGTCGTCGGAGGAATCTGGTGCCGTCGAAGATTTGGTTCCATCGGATTGTTGTGACATGTGGCAGATCTGAGATGACAGATGGGCCCTGGACGATCTCCCGCTTCTGTGGCGCGTCCTGTCTCCGCCATGCACTACCGTACCGTGGTAGTAGCGCCAACGGACAGCTGCAGTATCTAGATCGTCAACCCTCGCTACCGCAGGCCAACTTCATGAGCGCACACATTCGACTGTGATTCTGGAACAATTCTCCCTGCGAGCCAAAGCCACAACCCAGACATGCCCTCGTTCCAAGTAGTAGTCGTAGTAGTATCTTTCCCAGCGTACCCAAGTGGCGAAACAGTGAGCTGGCCTGATATCCCCTCCGTATATCTCGAAGAGGTACAATGTGAGGAGTAGCCCCATCTCCTCCATTAGATTTGGCCGCGCATGCAAGAGGTTCTTTTTTAGTCGAGCTTGATGCATGCGCTCGCTTCCTGTTCACAATTAGCACTACTACCTCTGCGTCTGTTTCTGATTACTGAAATTCCACCTTTTTGCCTCCTGAGAAACTTCAAACGGAATTTATTGAGGTAAAAATAAGATCATCCATCAATATGGCCATATCAAGATGATCAAGATCATAATGTGTGTGCGTCTATGTCCACCAGGTGTCTGTTTAGGGGGTTTAGCTTGTAATCAATGAGTGTGTTCAGTGTGGTAGCGAAGGCAGCTGAACCATGAGCGCGAGTCCCGTCTATCTCCATCCCGAACCGACCTCGGTATCCGAGTGTGCATGCCATGCTTTTTCTACTTCGACGGAAATGTGGTTGGGGTATTTTGGATGTGGTCTTCGCTACCATTTTGCGATCAGTATGTGCGGAGAATGGGTTATGATAAGTGCCCATAGTCGTGACGATCAACGGTGTGCGCTGTCAAGACAAGTCTTCCAAGGTTGCAAAATCAAATTTGTGCATGTTGGTGTGCCACAAATCTTCACTCAGACCCTTTCCAAAGGACAAGAGATGCAAGTTTCCAGCAAGAGATCCCATTGACGCAAACACGACAGAGATGAACATCTAAAAGAATGACATCTCGACCCGTGATCGCAGCGTCTATGATCACGGAGTGGTTCTTACAGATAGGGAATACAGGCATGCATTTTTCGGATCAGTGCCTTTACAGCCCTGTGTTAGTGAGTTTCCATGAGACCTTAACAAAGGCCGGTCAAGGTGATTGTGCATCAAGGGAACTTCTCAAGATCGAATTGTCCGAGTCAAAGCAGACAGCATGAATCATGAGCTGTGATACTTGAAGTACTTGTCAGTTTGATATGCTCAGTTGGTGACAGATGATGTTCGACGTATGCACCGCGTATTGTGCGCTGCATTAGTGACTTATACCTATCATGCCGTCCTTCTACCTCATAGGCAAATGCGCAAGTGAGGATAACGTGTTCTGCTTTCAGCGAATTCTTCACGTCGCCAGATGGTAACGGGGTATTCGGTGTCCCTATGAAAGTCATCGTGGTAATGATTACATCAGTTCAGCGATAGTGACAAATGGCCCGTTGTGCTACACCAAACTCACATTCACTCGCCTCGTTTTCTCAACCAGGTCGACCAGTATCTTGCTTGCCAAGACATGTACCCAGACATAAGCAAGGCTGCAAGAGCAATCGACTTCCCCGACAAGCCTAGATGACTCATCTGGAATACTTGCTCACGTGGGAAGTGAAGCAGCTTAGAGCTCACGATCTGCAGTACCCTGTATTTTCATGCCGATGTGAACTCAATCGAGCACTACTCACGTGGGGATCTCAGGAGAAGCGGCCGGGAACTCCCTCTGTCCTGCCAATATTGCCTAGCTTCAAGATTGGTAGGCAGTACTGCGCTGGTAGTAAAACATCTAGAGCTCCGGGTCACTCGTGTGCCGAGCATGCAAGAAATGATCTGCCATTAGCAGTAACAGCATGCCAAAGTGAAGCAAATTATCCACTGTCGCAATATCGATATGCCACGTCCTCACAAAAAGCACTGTCGTAAACTCACCGCCCGTACCTGACTGTCGATCAATACGGGTGGGGAACACGACAATTGACACCCTAGAATGCGACCCTGTCACTTTGACGATTCTAGAACCCACAGCCACAGCTCAACGTATGTGCATGCGACGAAAAGCAACGTGAGCGGCAGGTTTTGTCGGATGTTAATCCGGTATGTAGTAGCGGTCCCAGGCAAACGGAAAGTTTGAAGGTCGGAGCGGAGTTCGCAGGCGCCCACGGTACGTCTTAGTGACGGAGATAGACGTCAAGAGGCATGGCGTACCTGTTTTTTCATCTCATGCTGAACTATCGAGTGTTGTGCCTCGGCCTGGTGGCTTGTTGAATGGATACCCGGAGGATAGACATCTTTCCCCTCGTGATGGGCTGCCACTTCTCATTAGTAGCGACGGCCCATCCAGTATTCCGGTAGACATCCAGGCTGCTGATCAGTATCTCCGCCATTTCTCTTTGGGCAGAAGTCCACTTTGAGTGTTGCAACAGGGACTAATGGGGCCGCATTTGGCCGTCCATCTTCGGCCTGATGCGTCGGTGACCGCATATCCACAACATCAAGGAGACGAGCGGGTTTGTCTAGGTATGTAGCCTCGACCTAGCGTATCGCGGAGGCTTACCTACCCGGCTATAGCGGGTGTAGTGTGGGATCGACGCGTTTTCGCTAGCCCTTAGACAACCTCGCAGTCCACCGTGTTCATCACGTGTAAGTGGCAGAGGCTAGCCAGCCTTCTAATGCAGGGCAACCCGAAACGCCCTAATAGCGTCTGGAGGTTTGCAGCGCCACGTCGTACGAGAGTCCACTCAGTAGGCGATTTTCGTAAAAAGCAAAGCCGGCGCGAAGGTCAATGGAGTATGGCCGCAAGCGCCTCGAACCCGAAAGGAATATTCTTCAATGCGCTGGCGACGTGGCTTCCACCGTGACTATGTCGTTAGTATACTCGAAGCTCAGGTGTTCCTACACCGGTGAAGAGAAGGGCAGCCAACTCGAGACACTAGCCCTCCACACATGCGATGTCATACCTATCGCATCTGATGGCGATGGCGTCGACATGATCCCGTTGTTTGCCGAGGCGCCCTCATGGCGCGAACTCGTCTGAGCTTGGCATATGTAGTCAGAAACTCTATCCAACTTAGTGATCTTGTGCCGCTTTAACGAGCGCTTATCTGACTGCGCGTAAATTGGCTATTGCCTCTCGTAGCGTAACGTGCCGAAAAGAGCGTTTCGTGACAAGCGTAGCGCTGCCTTCTAAACGTTAAATGCCAACTTGGGGCAGAGGCGGCTCTGCACGAGGTGAGCTGTCGGTTTATGCTGATTTGCTCCTGTGCCGTCTTTCCCACGGAATAGTGGCAGCTAACATTGTCGAAAGCGGCGAATGATCTGTGGTGGAGCTGCCGCCGCGTGCCGACGCGGGAGGATCCAGAGATCTACGTCTCGCATTCGCATTCCAGTATCCGGGAATTCACCAGGTGAAGCGACAGGGTAATCTCGCATGAAGTGAGGCGTCGGGACCTTACCGTGGAAAGCTCGCCCTTGAAGTGGCAGTTCACCAATGACAGTCAAACTGTGTTTGGCGGGCAAGGGCGTGCGTGGGTTTGATCTTACAGTCCAGCCCGATCTCTGACTGCCGGAGGTGCAGATCGATGTCGTCATAGATCTGGCAGAACGAGCTGCTCGCATGCGAACGCAAGATCATCTGAAATGCGCAACCATGGCTTCCATGTCTGCGTTTCGCATGCTAGACCCTGTTGCCATTTAGAGATCTAGAGCCAAGCCGCGATTCTCATGATAGCCGGTACACCAGAGCCACACCGTTGGACTGCTAGCAGCTGCAGTAGAGGTGTGCTACTTTGCTGTACATACAATGTCCACCTGTTCCGATTAGTCGAACTCCGCAGAATGATTACCTGAATCGGTCCTTCTCTTCGCAGATCCAGTTACTCCACACGAGGATTTTCTTCACGATGCGCACCTAGTAAACTAGTCGCGTTGTAGAGTGCATCTGAGTGCGGCGGCAGTTGGCCAGCAAGATATCGTGAAAAGTCCCGAGCCGACTCTTGTCGCATTCCATTGGCGCCTGCTATGTCCTTTGTGAAGACTGCGGGCGGCTGCGAAAAAAACAACTTAGCGAGATCCTGGTAAGAATGCAGCCTGGTGGTGTCAGGCTTACCACAAGATATGTTGCTTTCCTGTTTGGCATGCATAAGCAGCCGCGCTCCTGCTCCTCGAGACCGAAAGCGACGAGCGACGCACGTGAAAAGCTCGTGCGTGACAGCGGAGTCTCAGAGCATCGCTACGAACGTGCTCAGCCTGAAGGTCCGCGGCCTACAAATCTCCTGCCGTCCGACTGCAGGATCGCAACGCATCGTCGACAACCGTCAACAAAATAGGGTCTTCCGTAAATCGACATCCCTTCGGCAATGTCTTCCCTAAAGTGGCTATGCGAAATGATCTTACGCGCCTATAGGCCCACTTCTCCATAAGATCTCCAATCAATACGAGAGATGGCCGGCTCTATATTTCGATCGACCATTGCTTGACGCAGGTCGCCAAAAAGAGGTTGAATGTGCCATGCGGACCCTGAGAGAGCGGGACAAGAAACGTTTACTTTTTTCCGCGACGAGCCGAGCGAAAATCGCTACGCCTCGCGGGCTCCTAAACCAGAATCATGGGCGTGGTGATCATATCCTGGTTGGAGTAAAAGCCCGATGACGGACAAGGCTCGAGCTTGAAGAAGAGACGATTTCAGAACACAATTGGCAGCTTGCGTCAGGTGTCGTACGATGCGATACTCTTGATGCATCTGAACCGGCGTGCTGGGTGATGTACCATGTCGCTTAAGCATGAAACCGAATCGGCCAGCGCACATTAGACCGATTTGGGCCGACGTCCGCTAAGCCTGGATAACAGAATCGGATACATGCAGCTGCAGGTGCAGCAGACGAAAAGGGTGTGCCCGAAACAAGATCACGATCCCGCCGAGCCAGGGTAGATGATTGAGATCTCGAGTCAGCACAGAAATGCTATTGCAAGGATATGGTTAATATGTGTCGCATGTT
The DNA here is from genome assembly GCF_024043145.1 of Alternaria conjuncta. Taxonomy (NCBI): domain Eukaryota; kingdom Fungi; phylum Ascomycota; class Dothideomycetes; order Pleosporales; family Pleosporaceae; genus Alternaria; species Alternaria conjuncta. The sequence goes on along the minus strand of NW_026250092.1, from coordinate 1,979,610 downwards.
CTGCCGGCGCCATTCGCTGTCCAGCGTCAGACTTCGAGAAGCACCAATGCGTTTTTTCTGGGACATGCAGCATGTGCTTCTGGTAAGGATTCGCCTCACTAGTGGTGACTGACCGAGAGAGTAGCATGTGAATCACGCATGGACCATCTCGTCGCTTACCGATATTTACATGCGGACCAGTTTTGAGTCAACTTTTGCCGCGGATAACAAACGGCCACATCGGCCACATGACTTGCTCGTCACGTTTTCGGCTTGACCGCAATCAAGAGTGGGATACTCTCTTTACAGAATCCGAAGAAGTACCATACAGCATGTCTGCCGTGATTGCTTTTCAGATTGTGAAACCAGTGACTTCTCAGCGTTGTCGCGAACGGAGGAGATGTGGGGCATCGCCTGTCAGATATGACACTGCGGGGCACACACTGCCACAAAGCTAGGATAAGAGACCAATGAAGTCGATATACCGATACATTTTGCATGGTCGAATTCAGATGCTGAACCAAGTGCCGGACATGCAAGGGTAGGGTGTCTTCTTCCAACAGGAAAGACACAACTGGAACCTAGATTGCTGGGTCAGCAATACTAGGTACATGTGGCTCACGCCGACACATTGAGCTTGGGATCCATGGATAGGTCCGGTGGATGAATGAGGACCAGCTATCTCGAATTCCTTCAAGTTCTCAAGCAAAAGTTACTCTCAAAGAGCAGTCACATGAGAGGTAATTCTTGAACTTGATTCATCCCTCACAATGTGCGTTTTGAAACGAAACAGAGCTTTCGACCCTGCCCATTAGTACATGGGTCAGTCATCAGCGCATGATTGGATTCCGCACCATGTAACACTGCGCAAACCGGCGCATGTCAGATGCCGGCTGCTTGGAAATCCAGACATGACTCCGGATCGGACACTCGTCAATCGGACGTGTGCTGCAAGGTGGTGTCGAGAAGTCAGCCAAAATTAGCCGTTGTGTTGTGTTAAGGCGTACCGTACATAGAAGGATGTTTTAGCGAGATTCAACGATGGCGCAACCGAGCGTCTGCGCCGGTTCAACGTTACAAGCCACCGATACCATGTTCATGCTTGCGCCTTATCCATATCGCAGCCACTACAGCATAGGACGAGCGGCGGCCATGAGAATAGTGAAGATGGACAGAGGCACTCAAAGGCTGTGGGACATGGAATATGTGGTTTGATGCATGCTGCGGCGCCCAACAATCACGTTGCACCCAATATCCAGAGCGGTGTTGAACGGTGACCGGACCGGAAAGATGACGCCGACAGTCACTTCACTCGGCTTGCGCATATACTCAGACCGTCGTCAGCCGGCGTGAGGAAAATTCCGAGAGGCCCTTAAGGTTGCATCAAGGTTCGCAGGGTACGAGGCGTGAGTAGTAAGAGATGACGAGCGTAGATGGCTGACGGTCCCACTGGTACAGCTGGATCGCTACGGAGACTTGTTAATAGCGTGCCAGCGATCTTTGGGTCGGTTACGGTCTGATGATATTGACTTGACAGCGCCGGAGCGCATTGGTCATAGCACGGACGTTTAACAGACGCGAACGCACCAAGATGCCGTCGTGCAGAAGGTGATTCCATGCGTTACACTAAACACGTGTAGGCGTCAACGGTCAAGCGCTTGGAGTTGCATGGTTCGGAGCAAGATGGAGCCAGTGCAGATAGTTGAGGGGGTTTAGCGACTACTGACGTAACCGAGAGGTACGCCTGCGAAGCCTGCTTGCGAAGCTGCCGAAGCAGAAGTGGGACAGAGCAATGGCAAGAAATGGGCTGATGGATAGACTGGCCAAATGCACGCGATAAGACTGGCTCAGACGTCTGATGGAAGTTCATGAATCGAAGCCTGTCGGGCCGATGGGATCTGGCGAGCTGAGATGGTTCTTCGGCACCATGTGCCTTTTTCTGTGAGGGCGCTTCTGGCGTCCGCAGCCCCGCTGCACTAATCGCACTGCCACCGATTCAGATGCGCGGGCACCCCTGGGGCGATGGAGATTCCCGAAGTGGTGTCAGGTTAAGTGCCTGGCAGGAAGTTGCGATAGACCGTCGGCGGAGGGTTGGTGCCCAACACATGACTTCTGGCGCGCGGCGGCCGCAAGTGACAGCAGTGGAGGGCTCCGGTACCGACCAAGTGCTGTGCGAGGCGTCGGCGCTGGTGGGTGACAGTTCGCTGGCTGTGGGCGCCAAGGGACGGAGTGACAGGACGGGCGTGGGTGCAGGCCGGGGTGGATGCATGATGGAAGCTCGGTTGCATCTCGATTGCATGCCACAACGATAATTCGTGCCATGGCGGCGGGCTGTTCCTGTTCGGGCATGGGCGCATCTCACCTCGTGTGCGCGGGGTGCCCATTCGCGCGGATGGCGGTCGCGATTGATGTCCCTGGTCGTAACGGCTGCGGATCGAGCAGAAGAAATGGCGACGAGCCAGCCCACGCCCAAGCCGCCACCGCCCAACGGACGTGGGCCCGTCATGCAGCATCGCCATGGCGCCTTGAAAAATCAGACTTGCTGCTTTTAGGGGGCTGCGCGATCTGATCGGGCAAGCGTTGCAAGGGCGGGCATGGCGTGTCGCATATCCTTGCCCTTTGGGTGGACGCTTTAGGAGCCCGCTGGAGCGCTCCAGTGTTGCATCAAGAACACCCAGCGACCGCCCTCTCCACCCACATCCTTGCTGGGGCAAACAGACGTGCCGTATCCAGAGCATCCTAGTCCGCGCGCTGCACATCCTCGTCACACTGAGCGACTACTTGCTGCCGGAGCGGTTCATCTCCGATCGCATCTGCTTTAGCCCGCTGCGGTTGTCTTAGCCCTCGTCTCCTCTCACACCATGCCTGCAGGCATAGAGGAGGCGCTGAATTCCGCGTAGTGTGCTGTGAGATCACGGGTTTTGTCTGATCGCCGCTCCTCCGCCCATGTCACACCTGCCCATCTCTTTTCCACATCATCCAACACACCAGCGCCGCCTCGGAGCACCAAGACCGACGCACAGCAAGAGACGGACACATAGTGCGGTATTGAGTGTGTATCGACGCAAGCGATCCTTCCACGGCCGTCGTGCCCGCGACACTACGTCAGCCACAGCATCGACAAGAGAAAGAGCGGCAGCGACAACAACATCAACAACACCCGGTATTCTGCCTGCCTACCGATCCATTCGTTGAAGAAAAAGAGATCCGGACGTCGCCACTGCTGAAATCCGGCTTTTGGCTGCAATTGCAACATCACTGTGGGGCTTGGAAGAATCGGACTGAATTGCTTGGCCACGCTTGCGGAGGAAAGAGCAAAGTGAGACGCTTCGTGGCGATTGACGTTGTGCGGGAAGGAACGACCTCAGGTCTCCGTGCTGGTCAACGTTGTGCGGGAAGGTACATCAACGTCGCGGCACCCACGATTCCCCGCCATCGCGTTGCCGCAGCAGTTCGCTGTCGCATCCCACCACCACGACCCGTCCGACACAGGACCCACCATGGAAACCATAGATGCCGGCAACAGGCAAAGGTATGTTGTTTGGCCCCCGCTCCCTTCCCGCAGTACGGGTGCTGACTGTTAGCCGTAGCATTGGTCTGCCGTCAATCAACCACATGGACGCCGATAGAGTCAAGCGCGAAGAGGTCGAGTATCAGAGAAAACACTCTGCCGCCGCTGCTGCTACCATGCCCAGCCCGTTGCACCCCTACGCGGGGCCGCCGCATTTGCACAGCAATCACCAATCGTCAGTCGCCAGCGCAGTACCCGGCTCGCTTGGAGGCCTATTGTCTCCTCCCGACTCACGCAGGACCTCTGGCGACGAGAAAGAGTCGCAACGACCCACGGCCCGGCAATCCTTGCCATCGATACATGAAGCCCTAGGTTCGGAACAGCCGCTGCCATTCCCAGCTACAGTGCCTCCACCTTCAGCCATCACTTCAGCTCCTCAGCATTATCATCCCCAGTCTGCTGCTGCTTCTCCCGCCGAGCCGCGGCCAAGACACTTTCCATCTGATCTCCAGCACGCCAGCCAAGGACCCTCCAACCCATTCACATACCCAAGAAGTCCATTTGTCGGGGCCCCAGCATCACCCACAGTCTCTCGACAGCCGCCTCAGGTCCAGTCAGAAGCCCTGCCTCGTCCGCCCTTCTCAGATCCACGGCCTCCGTATTCTACCCCTCAACACAATTCAAAACTACCTGCACTTCACCCACTGAAGACTGCACAATCCCCGCCACCGAGCGCAACTCGCCCCAGCGTCTCATATCCGTCGTATCCGCCACCACCAGCCACCTACGAGAGCCCTGCTCCTCCATCAACGGGACCCATGAACCATCATTACCCGTACACGCAGTATCCCCCTGGCTATCCTTCATCGGCCCCCTCAGCAAGTGCTCCTAACTCTGCCTACCCACCGGCAAGCTCGACCTACTCTGCCCCACCCCGTTATCCCCCACAATCGTGGCAGGACAACTCCGAAATGGCTCGCTTGGAAGAGAAGAAGATCGGTCGATCAAGTCTAGCTCCATACGGCGAGTCAGTCAAGCGCCATCTGGAGAGTTTCGATCTTGAGGCTTCCCTTAACGAGATGGCCGACGGGTCCGGACGCATTGCAGAGTTTTCGAAGATCTACAGACAGCGCGCGCATGAGAACCAACGCATTGGCATGACACCACAGTCAATGCCCCGGTTAGAAGAGGTCGACGATATGCTTAAGCAAAGCGAAAGGATTCAGATGTCCCTACAGCGAATGCGAGACGTCGTTTTCAATCATCAACAGGCGAGCATCGTGGAGCCTCCTCAGGATCCACGGTACAGACCGATGAATGGCTACGATGACAATGCAAGCAACTACGGTGACGACAACAAAGGCATGGGCGGCTTTGCTGGTGGCGATAACAAGACTCGGAAACGAGGCGTAAGTGATCCACACCCCACCAACTGATTACTCTTACTGACACACCTGACAGCGAGCTGCGCCGCCAGGTCGATGCCATAGCTGCAATAGAGCCGAGACCCCTGAGTGGCGAAGAGGGCCAGATGGCGCCAGGACTTTGTGCAATGCTTGCGGTCTACGTAAGTTGTCAATCCACAATAGTATATGTGTTCCCAGACTAACGTTGCCTTCAGACTATGCAAAGCTCACCCGCAAAATGGGTGGCAAGCAAGCCATGACCAGCTCAAACTTACGACCCAAATCCATTGACCACGGTTCACCCACGATGTGATCATCGACCACAGTAATTTTCTAACCCGACATATCACCCTGGAGCCGTACATATTTGCTTCGACATCTTTCTGGGGCTTGTTACCACCATCACACGTCTCCATCATCTTCACTACATAGGAGTGTTGGCGCAGATACTGTTTGCATTTACAAAGAGGGCCCATGCCTACTGGCGGGTCTTACTAGAGACCATGACCCTGTATCATTCACATTTTCGGCGGTCCCATATACCATTTTTAGGGACGTCATTTGCAGACGGCTTGGTCGACTCTGGAGGAGACGGCGAACCGGGAGAACCGGTGCCTCCGTGTCAACACACCGATGTTGCCCACAACGGATCCAGAACATCATGCCACGCTCGGCACTAGGGCTTCACGTATACTACGGTCTATTTCTTGCTTGTCTTTTAGTAGTGGTAGTTGCATTTTGGCACATACACAAGGGTTTCCAGGCCCGCAGACTGGCTGAAGGCGTTCTCTGTATATCACCATCTGCTAGGATGGCTCGATCATAGGTTGGGCGTTTCGGTGCGCCGAAACAAGCGCTTACCATCTCACGATTACTGTTCTTCTAGGCATTCTTGCGCGACACACTTTACTAGAAGTGTGCGAGTCTTTGGGGATTTTGACAGGCGTTTACAAAGAGATACCACCGGCTTTCAGGCCCAGCGACGTAGAAGTTATTGAATCTAGAAGTTAATACCTTAAATCCTGTTTCACTTTGCGCATCACAGTCGTAGGATAGCCGCTGCTCCTCGAGTGTGTGAAGAAGGGTGCCGCAGTGCTCGCACCACAGCCCACGACTGACGCAGGCTCGTCCCAATATAAACAGGCTGCCCGCATATTGTATCATCTGTCAAATAACAACTCATCGGAGTCGCACCTTGCAACCCAAGTAGCTGCAGAAGGCCCAGAGTAGCGAGGACACGATAACCTTGCGTTCTGGTGCCCCCAATATGCAAGGCGATGTGCACCTCGACGATGCAAAGTGTGCGGCACGCCTAGCAGCAGCCGATCCTGGTCGTGCAGTACCGCAGTGGCGGTTGCTTAGCTCAGACAACACCACCGCCCAAGAAATGAGCCGGCTTGGTAGAGCAAAGAAGAGACATGTCGTCGACGCTTTTGGTGCCAATACTTGCGGCGCGGTCGGTATCATGCCACCGGAGCCCGCGGCCCGCGACAATGGTATCCAAGGGGACCCTTTCGCAACGTACATTATCGGGATTCTCAACCTAGGTACGCGGCGTGGTCTTGCGCCAGTAGGAGGGCTTCGCGCGGCGTAGCGACATGCGTGCACGTGGTTGAAGACAGCGGTAGGCGAGGCGCATTATGGACAGTAGGAGACTACGCCGTGCGCATTTGTACATGCGGGCTCGCTGTCAGGATGCCCAACCATGTTGCGCAAAGAAAGATGGAATGCGCGCACAGCAGAAGTGTCACAGTGAGTTGATGTCGTGACCAGCTTACCAAAGAGGCAAGCGTCATCGGCGGGGCTTTCCTCCTCGGAAGGGGCCACAGGAATTGCTTACTGCATCGCGCATTAATAATCCATACACCCGACTCTAGCTCTGCAAATTGCCCGTCGATGCCAGCGGAGCGCGTAGAAATTGCCATTCCTTCAATCGCCCGCCATTCGACGATCCCTTGATAACGCAGGAAACCGAGGCGTCTGCAGCGCGTCCAAAACTGCAAAAGCCCTGCGTTGCATCAAACCCCGCTAAACGTCCTATAATCTGCAGTGCTCCCCGAACACCTCCCCGCAATCGCCGTTCAAGACGAGAAGCCACCCATTCACACGTCTGCTCGGCCCGCCCGTGCACCAACCCGCATTGGACTGCCTACCGCAACGCCTTACAGAACTTGGGGATGGGTCTGCTGTGAGATCCGTGCTACTTTGCGCGCCGCCCTCGCTAATGCCATATCAAGTGCCCTTGGAACGCCTCTTGACTGGCCAGAGGCCAAGAAAGTCGCTGGCCAGGTCAGGTCATGGGGAATTGAAGTACGCTCGGTGACAAGACCCCGGAGGACTACGTACTGATGTGATTGACAGCAATTACTCGCTATCTGGCGCAATGCTAAAGGCAAGGAGAGGGATGCCCTTCTTTGGGGAGATGAGGTGAAGGATCACCATCCGCTCGTCCGTTGCAGCGTCGGCGACTGACTGCCGTCCAGATCGAGTACTTGGTTGTTTGCTATGACCAGGACAACCGCAAGGTCCGACTATCGCTCCGTCAGGCTGATATCCTAGCTGCGCTGGCCAACGATGAAAAGCTTCTGCAGCAGGGCGGCGGGGTACCTGACTTGCAAACCGGAGACGCCGAGTGAGCCTGACTGTCCAGATATGGACGTCTTGTACTGACCATGGCAGCGCGAAGGAAAACCCGGCGCCGGTGTTCCATCCTGAGTTCGGCAGATTCATGCTCGAAGCAACTCCTGGGAAGCCCTGGGGCATTGGCTTCAAGGACCTGCTTGACGTTGAACCAAACATGAAATGGAGGTAGATCAGACCACCTCATCGTCGATGAAGTGATTGCTCACCTTTCCTGCAGACGAACCATAGCGAAGGATCACATGGCACAGACCGAGTTTCCAATCACATTAACGACGTTCCCTCGTCTTGGATCGACCGATTGTATCGTACCATCATATCCTGTTTCAGGACCCAAGCTGCGCTCCCAGTTTGTTCCGGACGAAATTGCCAATCCACACATTCGGTTTCCCACGCTGGCAGCAAACATTCGTTGGCGGAGGGGCCGGAAGGTCGAAGTAAACGTCCCTGTCTTCAAGGACGAGAACACGCCATGGCCGTGGAAGGATCCTACAGTCAACTATGACATGCATAACTGGCCTGAAGATGATGACGTGCGCAATGGCGCTGCCAAGGACAACTACATCCACATGGATGCCATGGCTTTTGGCATGGGAAGCTGCTGTCTGCAGATCACTTTCCAAGCAAAAAACATTGAAGAGGGAAGGAAGATGTACGACCAGCTCAGTCCGATAGCACCTATCCTGCTAGCATTGACGGCGGCGACCCCCATCTACAAGGGCTTCCTGGCCGACACCGATGTGCGGTGGAACCAGATTAGCAGGGCGGTCGATGATCGTACGCCTGAAGAACTTGGGGAGAAGGTAAGTCATGTGCTTGTGGGGGGTCAAGAATCCGCTGACACGTCATAGCCGCTCAAGAACGACCGATGGCGACTACCCAAATCTCGCTACGCATCAAACTCAACCTACATCTCCCAAGATCCTCGCCTACGCCCTGAGTATCTTGACCCGGATCTCATCATTGACAGCGACATCAAGCAACGGCTCGTCGAGGGTGGCATGGACGATCTCCTAGCGACACACTTTGCTCACCTGTTCATCCGCGATCCCATTGTCGTTTTCGCCGAAGATCTTCAAGAGTTGGACCTTACCAAGGCTGACCACTTTGAAAACCTGCAGTCGACCAATTGGCAGCACATGCGCTTCAAGCCACCGCCAGCTAGTTCCGACATGGGCTGGCGCGTCGAGTTCCGGCCCATGGAGATCCAAATCACGGATTTCGAAAATGCTGCATTTTCGATCTTCATTGTGCTACTGACCCGTGCTATCCTCTCATTCAACCTCAATTTCTACATTCCCATCACGCTAGTGAGCGAGAACATGGAAACAGCGCACATTCGCGACGCTGTATCGACGCAGAAATTCTGGTTCCGAAAGGACCCTTTCTCGGCACACAAGTCGGGCGGAACGGGTACATCTACACCAGCTGGAAACGCCAGTCGCCCAGCGACGCCCACCGGCCCAGTCGAAGACGAGTATGAGCAGATGACTATCAATGAAGTCATCAACGGCAAGGCTACTTCCGATGGCAATGGCTTCCCAGGTCTCATCCCGCTTGTGGAATCCTACCTCAACAGCATGAACGTCGATGTTGAAACACGTTGCGATCTCGCCACATACCTGGACTTGATCCGCAAACGCGCCAATGGAACATACTGGACTGCCGCCAAGTGGATCAGGCATTTCGTCCAAACGCATCCTAAGTATAACAAGGACAGCGTTGTTGGAGACGACATTACATACGATCTCGTCAAGGCTGCGGAGCAGATTACACGTGAGGAAGGCAAGGATGGCTTGGGTGTGGAGATGCTGGGCAAGCGTCGTTGAGTGTGATTAGTCGATGAACACACTTGATGGGGGAGCAACATCCCAATACATAGATTCCATACACTGCTTGCATATAGAGACATAGTAGATTTCGAGTTCTAGGACACTATCGAGATTATACAAAAAGTATTCCAATCTTGCTCCGTATGGTACGATGGTGATGTACACTCGACGTAAACCCTCGATGCTGTTGAGAAGAAGAATGAAAATATCGCAAAGACCTCCATCAATCCGCTGTATAACGTGAACATCAAATTCTGCGTCCTCCCATCCCCCGACACATCTCAGATACCCGAGAGTTCATTAGCGCTCACCGCTGCAAATCTACCATTACAATCAGTAAGACGTACTCAAATCTTTTGAACGTAATCAACATACCATGATAAACCATGTACCAGCGAACCAGCGCTCAACATCCGTTCAACCTTTCTCTCAACTCTCCCTTACATAGTCGCACACTGGAGACCCGGAGACGATATCTCGTTGATCTTGGGCGTAATGTTGCACCTTGGCTTCTTCATCTTTGGCGTCCGTTGCTTGCTGCTGCTGATGCCGTGTGGCTTGTGCTGGAATCGGGCCTGTGTGGATGGAAGAGAAGATGGGGGCCGTGCAGTGTCGTTGACGAATATAGAGATGCTGAGGATGGGGAAGTCGAAAGTGGGAATGATGGTCTTGGTTAGGAGGTGGAAGGCAAAGAGCTGGACCAGCAGCTGTGAGATGGTTTCCAGCATCGTGTCGTTGTGTCTGATGGGTGTGGTTTGTGGACTTTGGTGTTGATGTTGGGGTTGGTGGTGCTACAAGGAGAGGCGTGTATATAGAATGTCGATTCTATTGCAATATTGAATCGTGAAGCAAAATTTGAGAGAAGTAGGAGTCGTGTCTGGAGGTTGGAAGAAGTAGATATCGAGGTATATGTGGACGCATGGACAGTGAGCTGCGAGCTGTCTACCTGCTTACCATTGTTGTGGCTTACCATTGTGCCGTCGCGAGGAACATAGCAAGTGAAGCTGTGCTGGACAAAGAAAGGCGGATATTTCGGCTTCATACTATTGTTCTGGAAACAGTGTGTACTTACTCTCACTTTGCTGCGCGCCCTGGGTCGTGATGACATGCGTTCTGTTAGTGACGACTTATGGCGGTATCGACCAAGTAGCATTTTTCCAAACGCTTCGGGGAAGCTATAGATGTGTATCTCATACGCCGTCTGTTGCGTGGTTTGTGGGTGAAGGAGCGTCGCTGAACAATAGCTACTTGAGAATGTGAGAGTGACGTCACTGCGACCAACCCAACTTCCCACGACGCGCTCACCGAAATGCATAGAAGCCATCGCAATAAAGTTCGTAAGACATATATTACTACTATTTACATTTCAATGACCAGCATTTTTTTACTACCATCGATATCGTCGTGCTTGTACCATACAGCTCCGACCCCATACCCACGACCTCCTACTCAACCAAATATATCTATTCTATTTATGTGCATGCTTAGTTGGCGCCCTGAGCAAGTCCGTTAAGGAAACCCTTGAGTCCACTCTTAGCAATGGCACCAGCACCACCACCGCCCGCAGCTGCGCCAGCACCTCCAGCTCCACCAGCTCCAGCAAGGGCCGCGGCCGCACCACCACCGCCGAGGGCGCCAGCACCACCAAGAGCACCAGCACCGGGGAAGCCGAAGAGTTTCTTGGAGCTGGTCTCAACAACGACGTTGTTCTTACCAAGGCCCGCAAGGAATCCAGCAAGACCACCACCAGCAGCACCGCCACCCTTGCCCTTGCCATTGCCGTTTGTAGCCGCCTTCGCTGCCGTTGCCGCATCACCAGCCGTGCCGCCGAGGACGCTCTTGGGAGTAGTTCCAGCGAGGTTATTAACGACCTGTCCGCCGCTGATGCCACCCTGGGGAGAAACGTTGTTGTTTGCCTGAGCAGCGAGGTTCTGGTACTGAGTTACAGCCTGAGCGTTGGGCGGGTTGATAACCATGACCATGCCCTGTTGGCAATGCTGGGCTTGCGAGCAGTAGATGTACATGGGCTGGTTGTCGACGACGGGGACCATGAACATGGGTGTGTTTCCAGCTTGGCGGTTGTTGTTGCGGTTGCGGCCGTTGCCTTTACCGTTAGCGGCAGCGGCAGCTCCAGCGGCATTGCCAGCACCACCAGCGCCGCCAGCGCCACCTGCACCCGGGGAGCCGTTGGGGTTACCAGGAATGGGCTGGAAGTCGGAGAAGATGGCGTTCGCCTGGGGCTGGCAGGGGCTGTTTGCGTCGGAGGAGGCGACACTGTGGTTCTGTGAGGACGGAGTCAGTATCTGTTGGAGTAGTAGTGAAGTGATGGAAGCGGATGCGTACCTGGCTAACAAAGTTGAAAGCGACCATGTCACCGGGTTGGGCAACAATAGAGTTAGGCGTAAACTGGAACTTGTTGTTGGCAGCGACAGTGACCATCATAGTGGCAGCGGAGGCAGTCAAGCTCTGGGCCAAAGCCGCAATTGCGATGTTCGAGAAAAGCATGATGATTTGTATTAGGTTGAGGTGATTTGGATTAAGTCGAAATGTCAGGATGACAATTAAGAGTAGTAGTGGATATTAAGAAGGATGCTGTAGAAGATATCGATGGTAGTAGAAAGGTAGTAGAAGATGGGAAATGCGCTGCAGATCTGGTTATTAGAAGAAGCGCAGCGTCGAGGGCGACTATATACTCTTCTTTCGCGTGCCTAAGAGCCTCCATCGCTCCGTTACTAACGCTGCCGCAGACATCGGAAAACGGGCGACGGTGCTGATCGAAACAGTTTGCCTGATGTTCGCGACGCTTGAGAAAAGTCTGGTTAAACAGAGCTATATGAACATGTGGTGTCAGATGTTTCGTGCCGAGTCTCATGCCAAGTGTCAAACATGCGAAAACACTACTAGTGGGTCTCGCAAAGACCTCTGAGATGCGACTGGACGGTTGGTAGAAGTGACAGGACGATTCCTAGATGCGACTGGACGATTGGCTGTGCGAATTCAAGCAACAGCGTCGTTCCTCTTGTTTAACACGTTCCAAATAGTACGGGAACATCATCAGTCAAACGGCGTCGGTTTTCCAAATTATCCGTCAGCGACAGATGAACTGAAGAACTTACTCTGCATTGCGCTGACGACATGTCAACTCTTTCATATCGATGCGCACTCCTTGCCTTCACATGGAAGAGGCCAGACCTTTTGGAACGCCCCATCAATCTACGACCTCGTGACTGCGCTGAGCGTGGACAAGGTGATAGAGCTTACTTTCTCAGCTGCTCTGTCTCTCACCCCGTGGTACTGAGAAGGAAAGGGAGGGTCCAAGGCAGTATGTACACAATGGACGATGTCTAATAGCATCGATCCAGTGAGAGGATGACATCCCACTGGTGAGCCAAGGCAAAGATTGGAGGTCTACGCGATGTGTGGGCGAGGAGCTTTGGAAATTTCGAAACATGCAGCCTTGCGGCGCCAGAGGCACACTATTTCCAACGGCCTCGACGATCGTGTTCATGAAACAGAGCTGCGCAAGCGCGTGCTCAAGCGCTGATGGTGCAGGAGCTGTCTGTCTGGTGAGGGAACTCGTCTGGACAACACGTGTGACGATGCTGACTTTGCGATGCATCGTTCTGTTGGATATGTCAAGCCTTCCAACTTCGAGGCATATAAAACTCATGTTGCCTTGTCGTGTCTAGTCCTGCGCCTCACTCCTGCCTTTTTTCTGCGCTCCCGAACGGGCTCATGCGCCCCACTAATCGTTGCCGCTGGCTTCCGGTCCAGAACGAAAGCGTTCTGATGAGGTTCTTTTCGAAGGGCAATCGGCCGGTTCGGACGTAAGCAGTCTTACTGCCCGCTAAAGACGGCGGCTCTGACCGAACGGCTGCCAATACGATACCGGTAGCCGGGTTCACTCCGAATGGCCTCGGTGCTAGATTCGATAGTCTCGCGAAGGGCAAGCGAGTCTAACGATGTACAGCAGGCGGTAGCGGCGCGACTGGTGAGCCTGCTTGGACGATGATACATACCTGTGAGTTGTCTTCAGACTTCTCCATACGAAGGGGCGTCGTCCCCACAAGCGAATGGAGATCAGCGTTCAAGCATCGCCCTGACAGCGCGCCTTCCGCATCCCACAGCTTCGGGGGCCCAAACGCTAGGTGACGATAACGAGAGCATGTTTCACGCTTTCATGTCTGGCTTGGCAGGCGTTGCTGCAGGGAGAGTCTAGCGAGATGAGGGAGCGACGCACGGGCTGCGGTGGTTGAGACGGAGCGACAGTTTCAGAGCGAGACAGCAGGGTAGACCCGGGACGAAACGGCAGGCGACAGCGAAGAAGGGGCTGCACGCGCATTGGCACGAGTTGATTGAAAGACCGCGGAAGCCGACGCGTGTAAAAAAGGTGGAAAAAAGGGACTCGATTGCGAGGCCGCCCCAAGGCACCGAGCATCTCGCTGGATCTGCAGTGGGAGCGTGACAGCAGCCAGGTCCGGGGTCGGCACACGCCAACAAGCATGCTCCTCCCGCACGACATGCATTGCAGATTGCGCGTGGGTGATGCGGACATTTGGAAGCTGACTGCTGACAGACAGGTGAATGATTTGAGATGGGATGTGCCGGGCTTGGATCCATTCATGCGCATGCCACGCTGTTCATCGTTGCGGAGCAGAGACGGGTGCACACCAATGCCTTTGCAGAGGAGTCGCTGGAGCTGGTGAACAGGTGGTGGTGGGTATATTTAGAGCGAGTGTGCGTGGCTGAAGGGCTGCGGTGGCCGCGATGGGACTGGCCAGTAGCAGCGCGCAGGCGCATAGCCGCCGTTGGTAACTACTGGGACGCTACGAACGACTGGCCGAGATGGCGTAGATAGACGCTATCGATGCAGTGGATCACGTCTTGCGGTGTGCTCGTGGGCTTGGGGCTCGAGCAATGAGAGACGCTGTTTCGGTGGTTCTGTTTGCCAGTCGCTCTTGCCCTTGCTGGGTGCGCCGCGAGGAAGGTACGGTCGTGGCGTCGGGCAGGAGCGCTCAGGGCCCTCGCCCGGTGCGGCAGGAGCGAGCATCCCGCAAATGACGCCCAGCGCCTGAAACCCGCGAGCGCAGCGAACGCTTTGTGTACAGTAGCAGCACTCAACCTCGCGCAATGCACCGTCACGGCATCAAAGCGAGGTGCTCCAGCTCGCACACGAGGGCCTTCGCACGCAGGAACGGCCCAAGCGCAGTCATTACGCATCAGGCCCAGCGTTTCAAGCGTGCGTCCAGCGCGGCCAGGGGGCCTGCCAGCGCTAGGCTCGATGCAGGGTCGCTGTCGCTGCCACAGGTCCCCCGTCACTTATAGCGCTCGCATTCGTCCATGGCTCGCTGCTCCTCCGCTGCTCGTCACTTTTCTCTCCTGGCCCCTCCATCTCGCCCTTTCCTCTCTACCTCTCTCCCTTCGCTCTCTTCGACAACAAGTGCCGCTTCTGCATCTTCTACCTGCTCCCCCAGTTGGACCAGCTTACCCCCCGCCTAATCTGAGATTGTGCGAGCGCGCCAGTCCCGTCGCTCCCCCGAGAGAAGAAGAGCTCGCCAGCCGACGCATCAACCACCAGCTTGTCTGCCCGTGATCCCGTCGCTGCCTGTTCGTCTATTCCCCTTCATAAATATCTTCGCTGCTGCCAGACCGCGCCTGCTGCCGTCACCACTCGATCCTTCTGACCGCACATCAAACGACACGGCGCCCGAAGAACTTGTTAATAGCTCCAACTACATTGCCCATCGGCCGGTTTTCGATATCAACTCTACCTTACAATCCCGATCTGTACGATCCTTAATCCCATAATCGCCAGCCAATTCGCACCCTGCCTCACAGCAAACGTCTCGTCGGTGCACGCTCGGTTTCCGTCTTGCCAACACTCCCTCTTCCGGCCTTCTTCGATTCTGTATCTTTCCCCGTGTGCGCCTAGCATACTCCTTGTTGCACTTTACTCTTTGTTCGCAACTCTTCTTAGACCACCACAATGAGCATGGACGCTGGCGGTCTTGCTCAGATGACCTACAACAACTTCCAATCCCAGGGTGGCTTTGGCGGTCCCACCTCGAGCTTTGCCTCTCGCGGCAAGGGCGCTCAGCTTAAGCGTCTCAGCGTCGCCTCGCCGCCCAAGGTTGCCTCCATCGCCGAGGACTCGGTTGCGACTCCTCGCACCAGCCGCTCCCACCTCCTGGCCGGCCTCCGCACTGCGCCCAAGACCCCCACGTCTGCGCAGCCCCCTGCTTCGGCTCCTTACTCGCAGCGCCAGCACAACATTGGCACCAACAACGCCAACAACTCCAGGCAGTTCAACCGATCCAACCAGGGCGGTCCCCAGACTGCCATCGGCTCTTGCTTCAGCGGTGTCAACCAGTACCAGCAGCAACAGCAGCAGCCCGACTTCTACAACCAGGTCCTGGCCCCTCCCCAATTCGAGTTCGATGACGGCGAGATGGACCCCAACGTTGCGGCTCAGCTCTTGGCTACCGAGCTCTACCTCGCCCAGAGGCAGCAGCAGCTCCAGCAGCAACTCCTTGCTCTGACGACCCAGCAGTTCGGCAACATGAACATGAGCGGTGGACAGCAGTACCCCAACACACCGTACACCCCTCAGATGAACGCCTACGGTCAGCAGTTTGGAAACACCGCTGCCATCCAGGAGACCAACCAGCCGGGTGTCTACCTTGTTTTCAACCAGATGACTGGTCAGTACCAGTACGTCGTTGACCCGAGCTACCAGCAGGACAACGGCGACATGCAGGCTCAGAATGGTATGTCGGGTCTGTCGCACTCGCCGCCGCCGCCAACTCCCCGCTTCGCTACTTCGCCGCCCAAGGTTGATACCCCAGTGCTCCACGTCTCTCCTCCCAACGAGAGTAACCCCAGCCCCTGGGGCTCGCGCAGCACTTCGCCGCCGAAGAAGTCCAACACCCCACCCCAGGATGTAGTCCCGCTCCCACCGCCATCTGCCAACGCTTTCCGTCGCGGCCACAAGAAGAACCTATCTTCTCTTGCTGTTGATGGCAAGGCCGAGGAGGGTCCTCGCTCTGCCTTCACCCGCCCGGTCGGCTTCCCTGCCACCCCGATGACTGGCACATTCGGCCCTGGTCAAGCACGCGCTGGAGAGCACCCAGTTCGTCAGCCTCGCAACCCTCCTTCCATCGAGGAACTCAAGGAGCGCCCCACTACCAAGCACGAGGGTAGCAAGAACTTTGCTACTCGTCAACGCCGCCAGGCCGTGGGCAACCTTGTGCGAGCTGGCATCGGCCGCCGCGCTCACCGTACCGGCAGCGGAAGCGCCTCGCCGGACAGCGACCACTTCCCTTCGTCCGATAACGACTCCGACAGTGTTCGCAGCGGAGGAAGTGGCAGCCTCTCGGGCAGGCCCAGCATCGGCAGCCTCCGCGCTGTTGCCAACGGCGCCATTGGCTCAGAACGCAAGGCTTCCAAGGAGCGCTCCCGCGACAACTCCATCAACCGCTCCTACACCGCCAACAGTGTCAGCAGCGATGACGGTGCTTCCGTTGGAGGCGGCCTGGTCGACATCCGTCCCGAGGAGATTGGCCAACGCCGCATGCCCAAGCTTGTTCTTACCAGCGCTGAGAAGCGCAAGAGCACCGTGTTCTAAGCTATCAACCACGGATTGGAAAGAAAAACCGGGAGTCTCTTCCCCTGTGCATATTACTGTGGCGCTCTCCGGACGCCTCTTGTTACGGCCCATTACGAACCTTTCCTTGTTTGTTAGTTCATTTGTTTGCTGCACTTGACCAAGGTCACTTTTGCCATCTTTGGAATATCACGATTACCATTCGTCTCTTGCCCATTGGGAAGATCTCCTTTTCCACCCCTTCTTCTTGTTTCCCCAGACTCTTATGCGAACTGCTTTTAATGAGCATGGCGGGAACGCTCTACGGTTTTGGCCCGGCGATTTGGGCGGGCGATTTGGGATATGCTTCATGGACGTGAGCTCAATGGCCTGTGGCTGGAGCTCACTGCCTTCTTGGGGCTTCAGTTCTGTGTTACCATTGTTTGTTGGAAGATATTGTGCTTTTGACCAAATCCATTCGCTACCGCCGCAACCAGGCGATGCACAAGGAAGAGTGGATCATGTAGGATGAGATACCTAAATGCAATCACACTCGCTTTCAAATCGAACGCTATCCAATTGTGAGATGAGGCCCATGATTTGACTCAAGGGTTACATTCCCCAGAAACTCGCGCACTGGGCTAGCAGCAACCCTTGTATGTCTGTGACACAGCTCGCAATATCATGAAATGAATGCAAATCCGGAGAAGTAATCTCCACCTGTTCTCAACGGCGACTCAGTCAGGGTAAAAGCCAATCTCGGTACTGTAGTGTGGCCATGGCCGTTGAACGGTGATCGACAAGATGCTCGCGTGGTGTTGAACCTAGAGAATCGATAAGCGTGACAGGGCTGAAGGCTGCCCAGGTGGTGTCGCATCGCGGGGCAGCTGCGAAGCTTCAAACGTCAACACCATAATATCTCCACTCGACACCACACATCCCGAAATCACCTACACCCTAAGTATTCAACGCGTCGTCTTCTGGTCAAATACATAACGACCATCTCGCCGCGAAGTACGCCTAAGAACACAAACCGCATCGCAATGGCCGAGCCGCCTGTCGTCCCTCCAATCGAACCCCCACCACCGCCCGAAACGTCGCGTCCCCTCCACACGCTCCCCGCGCCTTTCTCTCAGGATGCGCTCGAAATAATAACACAAGGCGCCGAGGCCCTCGTATACAAGACCACTTTCCTCACTCCCCACACGCCCGTCGTCGTCAAATACCGCCCACCAAAGCCATACAGACATCCCACCCTCGACAAGCGCCTTACAAAGCAGAGGCTACTAGCCGAGGCACGTAGTCTTATAAGAGTCAAGAGGGATGGCGTTAGTGTACCGGGGGTGGTTGGCGCGGACTGGGATGCGGGATGGTTGGTGCTGGAGTATGTGGATGGGAGGACTGTGAGGAAGGTGTTGGACGGGTGGGCACACCAAGTGACACAGAGGGAAAAAGAGAAGAAAGACGTGCAGGAAGGACAAGAAGAAATACTAGATCTAATGCGAAGAGTAGGACGGGAAGTAGGCAAGCTGCACGAATTGGGCGTATGTCACGGAGATCTCACAACAAGCAACATCATGTTACGAACACCCAAGTCGCAAGACACCCCAGCACAACAACCACAACGACGAATGCCACGAGGAAAGCAAACAACGAGCACACTCCGCGAAGCAGCCATGAACGGCGAAGAACCTCCTGACCTTCCTCCTGCAGACCCTCCGCAAGAGTCCAACACCAACTCGCTAGCTGGCGACATCTTCCTCATCGACTTCGGTCTCACAACCGCTAGCATACAAGACGAGGACAAGGCTGTTGATCTGTACGTCCTCGAGAGGGCGTTCTCGGCCACACATCCCGCCGCGGAACCGCTATTCCAGGAAGTGCTCAAGGCGTATGGGGAGTGTGGGAAGGGTGCTAGGGGTGTCCTAAAGAGGTTAGAAGGGGTTAGGTTGAGGGGGAGGAAGAGAAGTATGCTGGGTTGATGAGATTCTTATTATGGCTACTTTGTATTATGAGGCTTCGGAAGCTATGATATGGTGAAGCGTGCTGCCCTTTGGGTACTTTTACATCCTCAAACCTAGTTCTCTACGATGATGTTTGTGGCTACATTGGTTCAGGGATGGTGTCTTCTATCTTCGCGGTCGAGCTGACGACCTCCAGGCTCCCTCATGCCTTCTCAGAAACCCTTTACTAGTACACCTGACGCACCACCGCCCTTGCGCTTTGGAGGCTCCCCTCCTTCATCGCCACCTTGACCGCCCTTGGACGTACCACCCGTATCCTTCCTGCCCACATGACCTGCGTGTACGGTGTTCTTGTACTTCCGCTCGTCATCTTCATGTGCCCTTGTACAAGTTGGGACGGAACAAGTGCCAGCCTTGTAGTTGGCACACCTCGCCCGCTGGCACTTGGCACGGTTCTTCAGACAGCTCTGGCATGGCTCCCCGGAGTCACATCGCATGCCGTTCCGGAAGCAGAAAATGCACACGACGATACGCTCTTTGGCGACCTTGACTCGCTTAGCGGCGGGTGCAGGCTGGCTTTCACTCTCGGATCTGTACATGTCAGTGGAGCTCGGTCACGTGTTCAAATGTACGTACTGCATCTCATCCAAGCTTCGCTTGGGAGCTTCAGGGAGGTCAGGCTCGAAGCCGTCCGGCGTAGACATGGCGGTCCCTGGAGCAACACTGAGGGTAATGTATTAGCCTCGGCCTCTCAAAGACTCATGGAAGGACCTACCCGCGATCGTACAATTCGCTCTTCACTTTGTACATCTTCGCTGCAAAAGCCAGTTCCTGACACTCGCGCTCAGACTCGTCTAGACATTCGCGCTGCTGCCGAATGGTCTCCTCCAACTCTTCCAGCCGCTTCTCCATCTGCGTCAGGTATTCATCCTTGCCGACGCTTTCTGCCTTATCTTTGACCAAATCGAACATCAGCTCCACGAGTGACGTCTGAGTCGCCTTGAGCTCATTGATCCGCGAGCTACGGTCGATGGGTGAGTCGCTGTCGCCAGTCGCGTCGGCGCGAGCGGTGACGTCGTCTGTCTGGGTGGAACTGTTGTTGACGGGCATCTTGTATGATATTGATTGGACGCGTAGGTAGTGAAGTGACAAAGAAAGGAAGTGTCTTATTCGACGGAGGTGTTTGAGCGGTAGCATCTGATTCAATGGTTGCCTAGAGATCTCTTGCTTTCGTCACTAGCGGCTTCTCACCTTCACTTTCTCCACTTATTGGTCACACAAACAGCGCGTCTACGCCGCCAGACTGACGACCAGGCGATGAAAAACAGCTCACGTGCTCGCTAACTAGCGCCTTCTCGTCGCACATATATACTCGACTTCCCGCCCAATTCCTCTTCTTCTTCTTTAGGCGCAGCTGTTACGTCGCCTTCGGGTGCGGCGAGGTCCCAGCAAGAACTTCAACCAGCAAGGCTCCAAGTTGAGATTATAACAGACCAGTCTAGCAGCCCTGGAGGTCTGTTATTGGAGCGGCGCTTGCAAGCACTGCATCTTCTCTTGTCCTTGACTCTCGTTCGTTGAACATACCTACCTCGGTGGGTATCGTTCGCTCAGAGTACATACCCATTCTATGGGATGATACTCGCATCTGCATGGGATTCACATCATGCTCGCAGCTCCGGCTGCCCGTGAGTAACACGCGAGGTCGGCCATTCGAGGCTCTAGTTGCCTCATGGTCGTAATCGTGCGAGTGTCAGGTCGCAACCTTTGGTGTGAATCTGGTGAACCGGGTGTCTCGCGCCCAACACTTTCTTTTCATTGATCTCCAGGCCTTGTTGCATGGAATTGAGGAAGAGTTTTCGTTCAAAAAGTGAGGTATTGGCACAAGTTTGGGGTCCACATGGCTGCAACACCGCAGGATTCAAGATACTATGTAGCGGTGGGGAGGTACTCAGTACTATTGACACGACTATCTATCTATCCTACACATCCACGTATACACCAAGCAGTATCCTACCACCCTCCTCGAGCGTCTCCCGTATCTACGCATTCATCTTCTCCACCACATCCGCCTCCACCTCGACAGCAGCCTTGACAGTAGACCTGCTATCACGAATGTTAGTTGAAGACGACAATATGATATGTGTTGACATACGTTGTGTCATCGCGGTGACGTCGTCGCCTGGGTCTCTTGTGAGCCCGCTTCTCCTCCTGTACTGCCGCAGCCATCTCTTGTGGCTTCGGCCTGCCAAGGACCAAGTCCCCATGGACCTTGGCCTGAGAACTCTCTTCTGTCTTGGATGCGCTCTCGTCCGCATCTGGACCCTCCTCAAACGACGACGGCAAGTCCTCGCGCTTGCGCTTCTTCTCTTTCTCAGCAGACTTGAGACGAGCGTTCTCTCGCTCGCTCTCCGCCAGACGCCGGACGAGATCGCTGTTGTGAGCTTTCAGCTCGTCGTTCTCCGTCCCCACGAGCTCGAGCTGCGTCCTCAGCCTCTTGTTCTGACCATCCAGTCTGGTCACTTTGCTGTCGGCGCCATGGTAGGCTTCGATGAGCTTCTCTTGCTCATGTCGAGCATTCTCGGCCTGATCAAGAAGCTCTTCGTACTGGTCATCCAGCTTGAAGATCTCGGAGTTCTGTCTGTCCACGGCGCGCTTGCTCGCGTAGACGAGCCTGTCGCTCTCGTCTTGGAGGAGGGGATCGCGCGAAGGCAGGCGCGAACGAGGTGCCATGTTGTCTTGGGGAGCTGCAATTGGCGGTGACAGCTTCGGCGGTGGCTTGTTGATGTACTGACGGATCGGACGGCGGCGGTGGTAAGGATGCGATTGGCAGGACGCAGGTAACGGGCGAGCGAAAAACTTTATGATGTCGAGTTTGTTCGTGCTGGCAATATTGACTTGAGAAGGCGTGGGATATCGTCGCGAAAAGAAAAAGGGTCCAGCAAAGTTTCGCGTCCTTGTGCGTTTGCGGGCGCTCACTGAGCGGCCGCACACCGCTTCTGAAGACCATCTGATGTTGCAATGGCGCCAAAACTGCTGCGCTTCCTTTTTAAAAGACATTGGAAGACGCATAGCACCCAGTAGATAGCCTCCAGCACGATACAGGCTGATGATATCATGGTAGGAAGGATGTCACGTGAAGCCACTTTCACTTCGTTGTATCGACGTCCTTGCCACTTCAGCAACCACCATTCAACTGTCGTTCATGACGCCAGTTAAACTTCTTGTCGATTGGTTACCTCAATTCAACGCGAGATAATCGCTAACGTGTGTTTATCGGCAGTGATACCACCGAGACAAAAGATAAGAAGTGAGCACGAAAGCAGAGACTCATCACAGCAGCGCGATTGGAGAGATGAGTAGATCATATGAACAACATGATTGTCTGGATGTGGCTACCATGTGCCAGACGTGCAAAATTGAATCCTCTACAAATCGTCGTTCCGTGGTGGGCCGTTGAGCTTGAAGTAGCCCGGCTGGAGAATCTCAAACACACCGGTAGGATCATACTTCTTGGAAATGGCCTGCAATCTGGCCTTATTCGCAGAACCGTATCCAGCAACGGGATCCTGCCACGGGCTGGCGTAGTTCATGTATAGATACTCGTTCGCTTTGCCCTTCGCCTTGGCTGCCGCCACACAACGGTCCTTGATGCGTGCGTGGAACATGTTCATCTTGTCGTCGTCCGCGTTGTTGGTCCAACTCATGGAGACAAGAGCTAACATGAGAGGGCCGTCCTTAGGGTCGAGCCCAAGCGCATTGCCTCCATTGGTGGCACTTTTCTCAATGATAGGGTCGGTCAGCACCTGGAGCGAAACAGCTCCAAGAAGACCGGGTACGTCGAGGATACTGTCAAGCTCCTCATAGAAGGTGTCTTTAGCCAGAGTGGCCATTTCCAGGTCAAGCTTAGTCGTCCAGGTCCAGAACGCCTGCCGAGCAGCCGCACCTGGGGCCGCTAGGTTCGAGGTAAGGTTTGCGAGACTATTGATTCCAGCCTTGTCCGAGATCGCTCCCTTGATGCTATTGTACTCAGCAAGGACTGGTGCGTCAGTGATAGGGTCTGAGTATTCCAGCTCGACCTGAGCGATCTCCCCGACTTCAGCTCCATAGCCGAACGACAAGATCTGATGTGCTTTCCCGTCTTTCTTTCCGTTCATGCCGAGATTGTAGTACGCCTTGATGAGAGTCTCGGATTGGTTTCCGTAATATGCTCGCATACCACCCCACATGGTTGGCGCTCTGGGGATAGCATTGACGTTGAACTTGGTGACGATACCGAAGTTGTTGCCACCCCCTCGAAGAGCCCAGTAGAGGTCTGGAAACGAATCCTTGCTGACGTTGATGATAAGCCCAGAGGCGGTAACCAGTTCATACGAGATGACGTTGTCGCATGCCAAGCCGTATTCGCTTGAGAAGTATGAAATGCCTGAAGATTGGTTCAGCGCATGTTGACTGGTAGTGTTGTGACATTTTGGTTCTTACCTCCGCCTAGAGTTAGCCCACCCACACCGACACTGGCAACCTAAGCAATCATCAGTGACACACCTCTCTATTCTCACAGAGTCCTACTTACTCGACCACCAATGATGGCAACTTCATCTTTCTCAAGCTTTGTGTACACGTCGTACCATGTTTGACCAGGCTCGAACGTAGCGCTCCTCTTGTCAGAAGATGCGGTTGTCTTGTTCATCTTCTCGAAACTGATCGTGATACCACCCTCGATGTTCGAGCCGCCGGGTACTGCTGAGTGGCCTCCACTCTTAGCGGCGAAAGGACATTGCGTAAGACGTGAGAGAAGGATGGAAGTTGAGACATCCAAGGCTTTCTCAGGTTTGAAGACACATTGTGGAGAGATGTCTCTTTGTTGGCCGGCCCAGTAATCGCCGATGAACGCATCGTATGCGGCTTCAGACTGTGTCTCGACTTGGTCGTCACCAAAGATCAACTTCAACGAGTTACACTGATGACATGTTAGTATTTACGAGTTTTTCATGGTCGTTGATCAGTACTTACGGCGATAGAGCAGCCATCCGATAAGGATCTCTCTGCTAAAGGTGCAAGCTCGGGTAAAGCAGAGACATCCACACCATTTTTGAGTAATGCCTCAGTCACATCGAAGTCTGCGGGTTCGAAAGTAGCTTGGGATACAACGCCTGCCACCAAGGCAGCAGATGAGATGGCGTACTTCATCCTTTCGATCGGAAAGGCAGGGCCGATCTACAAACAGGGGTTACGAAAAGAATTGCCCGAATGTGACAAGAAATTGCTGGGCGCAGGAAGAACGCTGTGCATTTACAGGAAGGAATCTGTAATGATGGTGGTTGCGACCCAGTACTAGGGAACGAGATCCTTTTATCACTCCAACCTTACGTGCGAATGCTCGGTGATACCAATTTGCCGGGCGCGGCGGGGGATGTTGTGGCCCGACATCGACGGGCTTGTTGGCGGTTCTATCCTTGTATATGCCTTCAGTCTTAGAAAGGGTAAGCTGGCATGCAGTGCACATGTGTACATCGAAGACCTCGGGATGAGTCAGCCAAACCCCTGTCTGTTTCTAGTCCATTGAAGATCTCAACATGTAGGTTTAGATGAACTAAACACCATCTTTTAGATATTTCCATGGGTGTGCTTTTTTATGCGTCCGTAGTTTGCGACAAATATCAATCGGATCGAAAAGTCTGGTGGCCATGCATGGTCTTCATTCCTGCTTGGGTAAATTTCCAATGTACGGACTGCGTGTGAGACATGCACTGACTTCGTACATCGCGCTTTTGTGTCTGACCTAAAAGGACGAAGAGGCGGTATTACCGAGATCCATGCCAAAGCTCACGTTACATGCATATAGTTCTCTTCCCCCGGTCTGCATGACCCCACTGCACACGGCAGCACCCTTCGCATCATAGCACCCATTCAAAAGACGCCCGCAGGTGAAGATGAGCTTGTGGAGAGACACGCCCGCTCGGACTGGTGAATGCGCAAAGGACTCAGTATTGAGAGGAACTTAAGTATACATATTTTGCGACGACACCCGTGGGAAGATGTGTATACGTGTGCTGGTATGGAGGAGGTGGCTAAATGATATGCGGGCTGCTAGCTCGTGAAGTTAGGCGGATGTCTCCGCCAATGCCACCGCCGCCTAGATAAGCCCTAGCCCGTGCGGCACAACCCCTTGTTTTACCTAGCGGCACTAACGTTCCTGCATCCGCCAGAACATCCGAAGTGGCGTTCAAGCTTCGCCGCTCCCATAGCACGACGCGAGACGCATCGCAGCATGACTCACATCACCCCATTACATATTGTTGGGATGCCAGAACGCCTCCCGTCAGAACCATCATCTAGCCTTGAAACGCTCTACATATACGAACAAGACTAAGTTGTCGCTCGCGACGGCCGGGGCCGAAGCTCTTGGACGGCTGCTATGTCCACACCTAGATATCGCCACCGTAGGATTCAATTCTAGATTGACCATCTGCTAACCGAGCCTCAAGGATTTTGCCCCAACCTGAGAGGAATTGACCCAATTCGCGTCCCACGCCGGGCCGTGTCCGACCCCTGCCACGCCTCATGCAGCGAGGGCACCACGGATGTACTGTGCCGCACTGTATGGGGACCTGCTTTTCCAGATCTATGCTGTAGTTGGCCGCTCTTGAAAATAAGATTATTGATCACCTTGTGGATTGATATGTACTGTTTAGGCAGGAAGAGAAAAGGTTGATGTCTACTGTGGTAACTACACTCTTCTGCCATCATTGCGCATTCCCTTCTATACACCCTAGGTCCGTCAGCGGCCGATACAGTCCGATGTCAGACACCGAGCCATGTCTGCCCAGTACAAAGAGATCATCTCAGAGCCAGAGTTCTTTCGAGCCTCTTACGCCATGGTGGTATTAGCATCAGCCATCATGCTCGTACGTATAGGCGTGCAGGTGTGGAGGCGCAAAGCTATGGAGTTGCAAGACTATCTCATATACCTGGCTTTTGCATTGTTCCTCGCCTTGTCGATATGCTACCTGGTTAACATCTCTACAATCTTCGACATTTCAAAGGTTCTGGTAGGATCACTTGAACCTTGGCCAACGTTCCAGTCTGACTTCGTCCTCAACGTTCGGATCGTGTTCGTTACCACTGTACTGTTTTGGTTAACGCTATGGTCGGTCAAGCTATCTCTGTTAGCACTGTACAAAAGATTACTGGAGGGCCTTCCGCGTGTATGGACAAGACTTTGGTGGGCAGTGTTCACATTTTGTATCGTTGTAAGTCTGTGTCATCGCATGCCCTTGAACCACACTAAAACCTCCGATGTAGTCTGTTCTCGGCTGTATCGCTTCTTATCTTACTTCTTGTCCCGACTTCACCGCCTTGGTAGCTAGAGGAGACTGCCCGAATACCCCCCGAAACATTCGTGCCCAGCTCGTCAGCCTGTACATGTCCTACGCTGTCGATATCCTATCAGACCTCATGAGTATGTAATAGATTCTTCCTACTAAAATTGTTCGTATTAATGCTGCTAGTCATGTTTCTACCAATCCGACTTGTCTGGAACCTTCAGATGGTGCGCGCGCAGAAGATCGCCATCATCGCACTCTTCGCATCTGGCTTCGTTTGCATCACCTTCGCCACTCTACGCGTTATACAGGTCGGCAGAAAGTCCGGAGAAAGCACAGCACCCAGTCCGACCTGGCTAGCGTTCTGGACGCTCATTGAGTCATCTGTAGCCATCTGTATTGGCTGCTGCCCTGCGTTTGCTGTGTTCTTTCGCCGTGCCTACACGCCTAGCATATCCTATGACACGAACGGATACGTTCGGCACAGCCAGAGTGGATCTGGAGCAGACCAGGATAACGCAGGCACGATCAAGATGAACGCTGTTACCACTGGCAGTAGCAGGGACAGGACTTCTAGGCGGGATACGCACTGGAATGTTACACGGAGCAGCGAAGAAGATTTCGCGGCGGACAACAAGACAAGCCTAGATTGGTTACCACCAAGAAGGAAATTCGATACCCCCTCAGAGATGGACACTCTACCACCGAGAAATCCGAGAGCATTGACCAATATGAGCCCAACATGAAGCCTGCAACCCGGCATTCGTTTTCTTGCTAGTACATACATCACGGCTACCTAAACCCTTCTGGCCAGGCAATGAAGATCGTTTTGCATATCCCACCATTTCACTTCGATTCTCGATTTCGCGCACGCCCTCTCCTGTCGGTCTTGATCACAGCCGTGACATCGCCTACTTTCGCCACCTTCAGCTATTCCTGCAGTCCCAAAGCTAATCCCAGATCTCAAAATCACCACAACCACCGCCGCCACCACAATGTCCGACCCCCAACATAGCACACCAGCTCTCACAGCTTCTCACCCAACCGCACTCGCACTACCCCTGCTTCCAGAAGCCAAGCCCACCTCCACCCTCCTCACCACCCTCCGCGCCCACCAACTCATGCTCACAGACCTCTACATCGCCCGAAACAACGCCTACGTCGTAGCCTACACCGCATTCGAGACACAGTACGCAACAGCAACTAGGACTACTTCTATAGAGATGCAGGAGGTCATTGCGAAGCTGCTAGAGCAGCAAAAGGAGATCATACTCTTCCAGACCTTGCTTTGGAGCTTCCAGATGTTTGGTGCTGGCCTGGAGAGCGGTGGGACCGACCATCTAGATGAGGGGCAAGCGCGTGGACAGGAGGGGGTTGGTAGTGGAGGAGCGAGGGACTTCGAGGGCATGTGGCGCTGATGCGTTTGTAGACCCAAACCTAAGGCATTGGGATGGTGTTGTGGCGATGTATAAGGAACACCAGGTCGTGAATAAACTGTCGCGGACAAGAGTCGGCTTGTGGAGAAGGAAGGGGCATAGAGGAAGGTTGAATGCGCTTCAGCGTCTTCACTGGAACAACCGCAAGACACAAAAAAACGCAACAAGTGATTGCAACAATATTCATTTAGAAGTATACATGCGAGTATCGCTACGCATCTTAAACATGCTTAGTGAGCCCCCATATTTGTACAGACGGATATCCATGCCATCGAAACGCCAAAAACACCACATACTAACCACCTACTGGTGTTACAAGACCAGATTACCACAGCGCCGCGTCCTTGTCAAAACGCACCAGCTCTTTGCCTGCATCTTCAACATCCTTCCTCGCCTTCATGCGCATGTAGAAGATGGGGCAATCCTTGGATGCGCAGATGACTTCACAGTGAACACTGCCCTGGCATCGCTGGCATTGGGTCCAAAGACGTGAGAAGCGGACCTCGAGCTCACTGACTTTGCCTAGCGTCTTTGTATAGAGCTCGGCGATACGAGGTCGGCAGTTCTCACAAACGGCGCCGTCCTTCTCATGCGCAGCGGTAAGTGGCTTCTTGCATCCCATGCATGTTGATGTCTTCTTGGCGAATTTCATCAAACCACCCATCGTAGGTGCCGCGACGGTGATGGAACGCGTGTGATCACCAGTGAGCAACGATGCTGCCTTCTTCTCGCCTAGGATAGGCTCGAAGATTCTGCCCAGTGGCTTCGCCAGTTGGTTGTCCAAGTAGTAACGCGTGTCGATTGGTAAGTTGTTTTCGAGGACAAAGAGGGGGTCCTCAGACTTCTCGAAGTTCTTCGCACCGGTGGCGGCTCGGATCATGACGTAGGCGACACGGTCTCCCAAAGCAGGCGCTGAACCGGCATCGCGCTTCTTCATGCGTTCGGCAAGCTCGACGTGTGCTTGTTTGTTGGCGTAACCACCTGTTCCGTCCTTGTTCTCTTGCTTGGTCAGGGCTTTGGTGATGACAAGGTTAGACATGTCCACCTTATTCTGCAGCAGATCCGCAATGGTCTCCTTGACGAATCTATCCGATGTTAGTAGACGAAAGTGCGAAGATGGCGGAATGACTTACTCCTGGGCACCTTCTGGGTCCTGGTCGATCAAGAGCATGCGCAACGAAGTTTCGATGACAGTCTGGACCAGGCGGCAATTATCACGGCGGACCGTCTCAATACCCTTCGTGTCCATCTTGTCCCACTTGTGCGGGTTCGTCCAGTAGAGACCAGCGTAACGCTTCTTGTTGATGAGCAGGTAGGGGAAGTAGACCTTCTCGAACTCCAGCTTGATTGGCTTGACGAACTTCGAAGAGACGTAGTCCGCAGCTTCCTCACCCAGCTTCATCGCCTCCGCTAGTTCGGACGTACCAAACTTCACCATGACGGAATCTGTGTCACCGTAGATGACCTCTGCGTCGTGTGTGTATCCGTTCGCGATGTTGTACTTTGCCTCGACTTCCGCCTTGGTCCTTTCAATCATTTGGCGACCGAAACTTGTTGTACTACTGGCGATGGCAAGACACGGTAGCTTTCCGTTGGTGGCACCTGTCAGACCGTAAACCGAGTTGGCACTGACCTTCAAGGCCAACTGACGACCGTTGAGCACAGCCTTCTTGAAAGGATCGGTCTCGATTGCCAACTCCTTCTTCGCCCTCTTACGCGCACCCAGCAATTCCTCCAGAATCTCGGTCAAGAGCCCCTTCCGAGTTTTCGCTGTGCAGAACATGTCACCGTTTGGAGTGACAATGTAGTCTTCGTCTTTCTTCATCTTGAGTTTCTCTACCGTCTGCTTGTCGAGCCAGGTCGTATAGCACAGGTTGTGGGCCTGCATGATACTGGGGTATAGCGATGCGAAATCGAGGGTCGCGACAGGTTCCTTGTAGTAGCCGCGCTTGGGTTCAATAACGGTCGCACCTTCGTACTGGTCACTGCTGTCGCCTTGGTTCGGAAGGTCCGGAACGATGAGTTGATGGTCGAGGGCTTTACGGAAGAGCTGGCTAATGAAGCGAACTTGTTGTCCACGGGCCAGAAGGTAATTGAAAGGCACACCTGTAACCCTAGCCATTTCCGTGTAGTTGACCAGACACATGAGCTTGTCGAGCAATCGCTGCGGTAGATAGGCATCCTTCAAACAGTATACAGCCAATCGTCGCCGGGAGTTGGAGTCGCCGTTGAACAGCTCTGTGATCATGCTGTGGTGTACATCCTCCTTCTGCTCTTTCAAGAAGTGGGCGCACACCGAGTTGAGCGTGTAACTGCGCAGTTGGTGGTCTCGCTGAATGAGTTGTAACAGGTCAAGCTGGAGACGACCATTGGTGTTGGTAGTCTTTGTGTCTCGGTTTCCAAGTTGTTTACTCGAGAAATTCGAGCTCTCTACCTTGGACTGTACTGTCTTTAGACGGGACCAATACGGGAACTTCTGTAGCTTGAGATGTTTTGCGCGGTCGAGCAGATACGGAAAGTCGAAGTTATTGATGTTGTAGCCGATGATGACGTCTGGGTCGACCTCTTCTACGAAATCTCGCCACTTCATCAGCATCTCGCCCTCATCTTGGAAAGACAAGACCTGTGTCGCAACGATGGGGCTGACTGTATCTAGACAGAATACGTTTCTGACAAAGGGTTTTGGCTCTCCGTATCTTGTAACGACGTTTGCGATCTGGATGACGGGGTCGACGTTGGCCTCCGGGAAGACACCTTTGCGGCCAGCGCACTCGATATCGAAGGAGAGGATGCGTAGGGGGGCGAGTTTGGCCCATTCGCCTTCAGATTGGTGGGCGATCAAATCGCTGTAGTGTAGCTGTGCCTCAATCTGGCAGTTGGAGTGTCGGTCGCGGGGGCTGATCATTCTGTATTTGCCTGCTGGAACTTCGACCCAGCACATACCGGCGACCTTGGTGTCGATCATAAAGCGCAGTACGTAGGCAATGTTGTCGAACGTGAGGATACCGTCTTCTCTGGCCGGCCAGAGGCGCTTGTAGTTAGCATTGCCCTTTTGCACCATCATCCGCACGCGATTGATCATTTTCGGATCAGTCACTGTAATCTTGAGGTATGGACTCTTCTGATTGCCCTGGAAGCGCAGGATGTTCTCTCTCATGCACATTTGTACCGACGCGATGACAGCTGAGTGTTGGTTGAAGTTCTTCTGGCATTCGCTCTCGAGGAAGACCTTGAACGGTTCGCAGTCTTCTTTGTGGAAGTTGAGCGGCGCGGCGACGTAGAAGTAATGTTGGAAGCCAGTGACGTGGATGAGGACGGAGTGGCCAGTCTATGATATACGGTCAGTCAAAATCGATATATGCCATGTGCACTCTTCTCACCTCTGTGACACCAAAGAGCTTGACGGTTGTTTTTCCGCCATTTAACACGCCCTCTTCAGCCTCGATCTGTTGGAAGACAAGGTTTTGTGTCATATCATTAAAGTCCTCGGGCAAGGCAGGCCGCCGCCATTGCTGGTCCTTCTCTGTGTTGTCCTTCTTCAGCGTCTCCATGTCCTGCGTCATCTTCTCCAGCGTCTCCTCGAACTGGCTCGGGCCCACCTGGCTCGAGTTGAAGGAGCCATTGACGGTTTTCGTTGGCGGTCTACTCTTGTCATTGCCATTCTGGAGCTTCAGCTTCTTAGACGAGTGGGGCGACGGCTGGACATTGGTGCGTGTGCTGGATGTTTCGGCGAGGGCGCGCTTCGCCGGCGCTCTTGTGACGGCTCCTGGCATCTTGAGGATGTGACGGGCAATTACAACACCCAAGCGCGTGACAAGGGAGGGTTGGTGGGAGTGTGTTTGTTGTTGGTGGAGTAGATGGAAGGCGCCCAGGGAGAACGCGAAAGCGTGTCGCAGGCGCGAGCGCGTCATCCCTGCTAATTGACTTGCGCCACGCTAGCCGTCGCCTGCAATCCGCGCTCCCATCCCAACCCTCTCCGCGCCCTTTTGCATCTCCACGCGCACGCGTCGATTTCCAAGGTTCATCACTGAGCTCATCTCAATAGTTGCATTCAAACTTCCTCGCTATCTCTTCTCTAGAACATCACCTGCAGCCTTGTCGCCATGTCGTTCATGCCCCCCAGTCACATAAAGCCTCATAGTGGACTTGCGTTACAACGCTGTTTCCTTTAAACTCTGACACTCGTCTTCTTCATCAGGATGCGATACCACATTGGGATGCTATGCCAAGAACTAGGCATCAGCAGAGCTGTCCGCGAGACTTGTAGGCGATGGCGTTTTATGGGTCTTTAGTCATTCGATTCTAGTGTACTAACCCCAGACATAAATCCGCCGTGTTCCCCAACATACTCCACGTAAAGTACAACTGCACTCACACTACTTCTGTTTACCTTCAGCATGACCGCGAACAACGACGTCATTGTATCTCCATGCGAGACGGAACAAGACTTTAGGCAAGCGCAGCATTGTCTTTCCGAAGCCTTCGGTCACCAAGCAAAAGATGCCCTATGGCAACTGATGACGCCCGGCTGGGATACGGAAGAAGGGCAGGCGAAGCAAGCTCAGATTCTGATGAAGAGATGGCAGTCCATCACCACCAACAAAGACGGACAACCCAATGCCCTCTATCTCAAGGCTACCGTGCCTGATCCGGATAAGCAAGGCGAAAGACGGGTTGCTGGAATAGCCATTTGGAAGCAGCTGTCGTTTGTGGAAGGCTACGGCGACCCGTTCTACGGCGACATGGAGGAAGCGCTCACTGATTACGACGACCAGAAACGGCGGTTTGCAACACAAATGTTCAACTCACTATGGAAACGACGTATCGCATATATGCGAGAGGTCGAGAAGTCAGGTCGCAATCCGCCCGCTATCTTCACATTGGACTGTTGTGCTGTTGATCCAGCATACCAGCGTCGCGGCATTGCTGCCAAGCTGGTGGAGGTCGGTCTTGAGGAGGCAAAGAGGAGGGGCAACTTGGAGTGCACAACAGAGGGAAGCACTATGGGAAGACCCGTGTATAGGAGACTGGGGTTCAAGGATGAGGGTACAGGAGATATTCCGTGGGAGGTGGATGCAGAGTTCGAGACCTGGGACAAGCCGCCGAACGTCTTCTTGAGGACATGGGCTTGATCGGCCGCAGTTCCACTAACCATCTAAACTCGTCCCGAATGCAGTACGTAACAAGACATCTCGACATATCAAAGTGACACATATTCATCGCGGCCATCTCCGTCAACGGCTCCATCGCTTCTTGCCGCTTGGGGAAGGTGGGATGTTGGACGCCCGGTAGTGGGGCAATTCGAGCTACCCCACCAGGGTCAAAACATCCACGATACGTCTTGTCTGTCAGACGGAATAGCCTGACAATTCTTTGACTTCTCTTTCACTCCCAATAACGCGTTTGAAGTGTCAATACACCACCACAACACCTTCCACTCATACGTTGACGCGTAAAACGCGTCCCCATCCGCCAGCATGACGATCGTCGACGTCCACACCCATGTTTACCCTCCCAAATACATGGAGCTACTACGCTCACGAACCACTGTACCATACGTTCGAACATTCCCCGATGCACCAGACTCAGCACGTCTCATCATCCTTCCCGGAGAAGATGACCCTTCAACACCGTCAACCTCCCGAGGCCGCCCAATTGGCTCCGAATACTACGAGATCAAAGAAAAGATAGCCTTCATGGATCTGCACAAGATTGACAAATCCGTCATCTCGTTAGCAAACCCTTGGCTAGACTTCCTCCCAGCAGACGAAGCAGGCGAAGCCGCGAAGAAGATCAACGACGATGTCAATGACCAGTGCTCGCAGTATCCCGGCCGATTGTACTTCTTCGGCACCCTCCCACTCTCCGCATCGCCAGAAGTTATAACCGCCGAGATTGAAAGATTGGGCACGCTCAAGTACGCACGCGGTGTCATCATGGGCACCTCAGGCCTTGGACAAGGGCTCGACGATGAGAACCTCGATCCCGTCTACGCAGCACTGGAAAAGCACCAACAACTCATCTTCCTCCACCCGCACTACGGCCTACCTACATCCGTCTACGGACCCCGCGCGAGCGAATACGGACACGTCCTATCACTGGCACTCGGCTTCCCCTTGGAGACAACCATTGCGGTGACCAGGATGCTGTTGAGCGGCGTATGGGATCGGTTTACAAAGCTCAGCGTGCTATTGGCACATTCTGGGGGCACACTACCGTTTCTCGCAGGTCGTATTGAGTCTTGTATCTTGCACGATGGACATTTGAAGAAGCATGGCAAGACACAGAACAGGAGGGATGTATGGGATATCCTGAAGACAAACATCTACCTGGATGCTGTCATTTACTCGGAAGTGGGATTGAAGGCAGCCCTTGACGCATCAGGATCTGATCGGTTGTTGTTTGGTAAGCATCACTACACGTATTTGTGAGACTAGAGGCTAACAGTAGCAGGCACTGATCATCCATTCTTCCCACCGCTGGAAGAAGACGCGAAGGAGTGGCACAGTGTCAACGCAAACTATGGGGCTATCTCGAAAGCCTTTTCGACGGATGACAAGAAAGCGAAAGATGTTCTTGGTGGAAATGCAGTGCGGATATTACGGTTGGAGTGATGACACCACTTGGAATCATGCAATTTTATCTGGATCTTCATGTCGTGCTTGTCTACTATACATGCCCGTTCCTAATTCCCCATGTTCTAAGCGTCTGACGTCCTTGCTCATCGTACTGAGGTGTCCGTAGACGCTGTGACTCCCTGGGGTCTTTTCCTCCTACGTTGAATCAACGCTGCCACGTTCGTGAACTCTCGGATAGGCCTGGCTCCCACAAGATACTTCTAGGCCGCAGAGTAGGTAGCGAAGCGCTCATGTAGACCCCCTGGTGGCATGCATATGGCAGATACGGTGCTGCGTTGTGTATATGTTCTTTCAATCTCTATAAAACCCATGGCTTCGTGTCACATGTGGAAGGGATGAAGGAGGAATAATGGCATAAGACTAACATAAGCTACACTCAAGCTACCTTTACATCGCCCTTGCCATCCGCAGCCTCCACCAACTCCTCAAAAATCTGCTTCATCCACTTCTCCTCACTCTTGATCGTCGCACTGACCACCCTAATAACATACAATCCACCCACAACCGTGCTTGTCAGGAAGAAATCGCCCTTGCTGTTGATCTTCTCGTAAACCTCCTTCGTCTTCTGATTGACCATCTCTTTGTACTGGGCCTCAGCATCAGTATGGAAGTCGTTCTGCAGTGCCTCGTGCGACGGGTCAGCCTGATTCGCCGCCTTAGCCGTACCCGAAGCCATATTCGGCTTGACCTGGAAAGTGACGAGTCCAAACGCCGGCTCAGTAGTTACACTGAACAACTCCGGATTCGACAACAGTAGCTCATGGAAGTACTCTCCCAACTTGACGTGCTTCCTGATGAACTGCCTCAGACCATTAACCCCATAACTCCTCAACACGAACCAAACCTTCAAGCTCCTAAACCTCCGACCGAGCGGAATCTGCCAATCCCTGTAGTCCGTAACAAGACCTTGTTCAGAATGAGGATTCCGCAGGTAACTAGGCGTAATACTATACGTATCCATCAAATCCCTCCTCTTCTTCACAAAAAACGCCGAGCAATCAAAGTTGACTAACAGCCACTTGTGCAAATTGAAGTTGAACGAGTCAAACGCCGCAATCGGCTTGCACAAATGCTGATACTCGGGACATACGAGCGCAGAACCCGCATACGCGGCATCGACATGAATCCACAGGTCAGGAAACTCTTTCGCAAGCGCCGCGATACCTTCCAAGTCATCGGTAGCGCACGTCCCCGTGCTGCCAATCGTGACGGTGAAGTAAAACGGTTCGTGCCCCTTCGCGCGGCACTCTTCGATGGTTTTACGCAGCGCAGAGGCCGTGACGCTGTAGTTTGATTCCTTGGATGCGGGTACACTGCGGTATCTAGTTCCTGCGATAACAGCCGCTTTCTGCGTACTCGAATGCGCGTGTTCGGAACCCAAAGCAACGAGCTTACCCCGGATATCGGCTGCCTTGTCCATTCTCTCTTCGCCTTCTGGCATGTCGCCTAGTTTACGGCGGATGAGGCGTTCGCGGGCGGCAACGAGGGCTGTTAGTACGACTTCACTGGCGGTACCTTGGATGATGCCTCCGCCCTCGCCGTCACTGAGGAAGTCGTTCGGCAGTGCGATGAGCTTGGCGATCCAGTCCATAACCACGGTTTCCAGCTCTGTAATCGCGGGCGAGCAGATCCAGTTGAAGGCTGCGGCGTTGAAGGCTCCGCTGTACATGTCGCCTATCATGGCTTCGAAGGACGAATTGCACGGGAAGAAGGCCATGAATTTGGGGCTTTGCCAGTGTGTTAGGCCTGGCATGATGACGCGGTCAATGTCTGCTTGAATGGTCTCCCATGCTTCGCCTTCTTCGGGTGTGGAGGCGGGGAGTAGCGGGCGCAGGTAGCCTGGTTTGACGGAGGGGAGCACGGGGCGTTCCTCGAGGGTGTCGTAGTAGGTTGCGACTTGAGAGTAGGTTAATTTACGCTTCTATCAGGTCAGATTGGGAGCACGTACTCTCGTCAATGGCTCCTTTGGCCGCTTCGCGGAATTGTGAAGAATCCATGGTGGGGTAGTGGGATAAGGAGTAATGCGTGCAAGAAGACAAGAAGAAGGTAATTGACCTCTCTAGACTATGATTTATGAATGTGAATAATTGAGATTCTCAGGATACGTGGGTATATATTCAATGCTGGCGCCAACGGTCACGTTGCGCTAGTTTGAATGTTTAGGATGTCCGATGTCGCTAATTCCGCGCTAATTGCCTTCTTTGGCAGAGTACGTTTGTGGGCGGAATTTATGCGAATGGTTGTAACACCGCGTAGGGCGTAGGGCGCGAAATCTCTTAGCAAGGTATAGGTATACGTGACACGATTAGGCGTCCATTCGGTGCAGCAAGAAGCCGAAGTGCCGTAGACGAAGGCTGTCATCTGTCGAACGGACCGCAGGCGCCAACGTGGCGATCGCATCCGGACAGAGGAGATTGACAATTCGGAAATGATGCCAGGAAAAAACCTCGAGAGATGCATATCAATCATTGATAACGGGTATACCTATACGCCTCGCTATGATTACAATCCACTGAACACTAGAACGACTTTTGATCTTCATTAGTATCGCTTGGCCACCTCAACACCAATATTCTCATCCGCATTTGCAAAGCCACGCGCCCTAGGTGTAGATTTGCCTGCCACGTCCTGAGGAGCCTCGCCCTTGTACTCCCATCCTCCGTCCTGGGAGAAGAAGTCGACCTCGTCGATGATGTCCCAGACGACGTCCTCGGCAATCTGCTCCTTGTAACGCTCGCCTATAGCCCGCAATTTACGGCCATCTGGAATCTGCTGCTCGGTTGTATCACCATCGACCATTTGGGTATCCTTCTCGCGCTGCTGTACCATCTCTTCGGGTGGACACCAGAAGTCAGGACCGAAATTGACCTGGGCAACACCACCGTTGAACAGTGAAATGGCTGGCAGATATCCCACCATGCCGTCGTCGAAGCCTGTTCGTGCACCAGCCTTGATAGCTTCGACTGATGGTATACTAGCAGGAGGGAGGAAGGCTAGGAGGTTCTCGAAAGCGATGCCGACCTCCTCACCGTTCTTGTAGACCTTGATATGCGAGTGTGGTAGCGATCGTACACTAACGTCTTCGTGATTCGGCGAGGGATGTATCTTGGGTACGGGACCGCGGTCGTGGTAAGCCTCCACCATTTTTGTGACTTGATAGTCGAGCTGCTCGAAGTAGAAGTTGCCTTTGTAGGGCACGGGTATGCGATCGCGGATGATGTCGATGGGACGGTCGAATGGGTCTTGGTTACTGACGGTATCGAATCCATCTCCTAGGTCCACGGCCGGGTTGTAGATGCCTTCGACGACCTTGCGATGCATGGAGAGAGAAGGCAACTGAATCTCAAGCCCAATCACATCGCCCTCCTGAACATGCTGATCTATAACATATTCAACAGGCATTGGCTTGCCATGCGGGGGCCTGGCCTTCATGTGCTTGCTCTTTGCGTTCTTGGGGAGCGGCTTGAAGATCTTGGAGGCGCGCGATCGATGTTGCGCCTCGAAGCGCGCGTCGGTGATGCCGTAGCTGTAGCCGTCGAAGCCCACGGGTCCGTCCAACGGCGCTTCTCTCCTTGCCCAACCCATTCTCACGTGGGGACCAGGTTTCGTCTCTCCCGTCTTAGGGTCGATAGGATCCTTTGGGCCGTCTTTGGGTATGCCTCTGAGCACCTTGACCTCATAGTATATCCTGCCTTCTCTCGCGACTACGTTCCCGCGTCCCATACGCCAGCCCTTCTCCTGCGATACGATTGTCGCGCTGTTATCGAAGTGAAACCATCTGTCGCAGTCTTCGTGGCTCATTCGCGGTCCATACGGCCTGGAGTCGCTCTGCCTGTAGTATTGCTTGTGACGGAAGAGCGGGTCGGCGACACAGTGGGTGTACTTGTAGCCTTTCTTGTTCCAGGCGATATCGTGTGGCTTCTTCAGCTCGGTAACGCCATCAGGCGCGTACATGGGGTTGGGCTCATGTGATACCAGCGTGCTGTCTTTGGGCGCTTCGTAGTCGGACGGTCTGGGCTCGGGGATGGAATATCGCATGGGTGAGTCCGCCGAGGGACGCTCTTTCTTGCTAGACTTTGCGCTCGGAGTGGCCTGGCGCGTTGACGCTGAAGCTTCGCGTTTCTTGATCGTCTCGCGCTTCTCTCTCTGCTCGCGCACGGGAGCTTTCGGTCTGGCACGCGCTGCCGCATCGGGATTGGGGTTGAGCGGAGACGAGACAGCGGGCGCATTGTCTCCTTCGAGTGGCCGCCGCATTGGAGGCACGAGTGTGGGTGTATTGGAACGCGAAGGGGGGTGTGAGTCGGCCATGTTGAGGGTGAATGTAGCTGGAGTGGAAAGCGCGACAGCTGCTTGTAGCTATGTTGGAAGGCACGACCCTGGACATGCAAGTTGCGGCGCTAGGCAGACCCCACCAAAATTTATCCCGTTCTCGAACTTTTACTACTCGCTGCCGCCAACTCTGACAAACGTCTGTAATACAGCCACGACTCTACTAAAACTTCAGAAAAAGACATTGCGCCTCTTCTGATCCTCCGCTAGCGACCACAAACCCACGATGCCGAAAGCACCCAAATCGCCTGGTGTGCGCGACCAGCGACACAATCCTCTAGCCGAAGAATATGCGCCCTCCGACCCGTGGAAGAACAAGGCGCCGAAGCGACAAAAGCGAAACAAGAGCGACAAGGAAGACGACGAGCAGAAATACGTAGACTCGAAGAGCTCGCGCAAAATCTTGGAAATCGGAAGAGAGCTGGAAGAGGAGGATGCGAGGGAGAACAAGGTCCGGAGACCGCAAGAAGCCAACCCAGCCTTCGACTTTGAGACACGCATGGGCGAGGATGACATGCCAGGAGAGGATCTGATTCAAGGCGAAGACGACGATGAAGCATGGGGCGAGGACGACGAGGAGGTGGAAGAGGTTGAGATCGACGCGAACGACCTGGCGGCGTGGAACAAGTTCATACCAACAGACGACAACCCCATCGTGTGGCCTGGCGAAGAAGCGCAACAGTCAGGTCCCGGCACAGATCTCGCAGCGCTCATCCTCGAGAAGATCGCTGCGCATGAAGCCGGAGGCGAAGTACAGCAACCAGAGATTCAAGGTGGTGGTGCTCCAGAAGACGCAATCGAACTACCAGCAAAGGTCGTCGAAGGTACAATATCCTCACTGCATAATCTCATAACTCTACTAAGCCTGCACAGTGTACTCAAAGATTGGATTAATCCTGAGCCGCTACAAGAGCGGCAAGCTGCCCAAGCCCTTCAAAATCCTGCCCACGATCCCCGCCTGGGAAACCCTCGTCGCCATCACACGTCCTGACGACTGGACACCGAACGCCACCTTCGCTGCGACCCGAATCTTCATCTCCAGAGACCCACGAACGGCGCAGACCTTCCTCAACACCATACTGCTACCTTTGGTACAACAGAACATCCGAGAGACGCACAAGCTGAACGTGCATCTGTACAATGCGCTGAAGAAGGCCCTCTACAAGCCCAGCGCCTTCTTCAAGGGTGTCGTTTTCCCCATGCTTACGGACGTCACCTGCACACAGCGCGACGCCACGATTGTAGCATCCGTTGTAGCCAAGGTCTCTGTTCCCGTCCTACACTCCGCAGCCGCCCTCCACCGTCTGTGTGAGATCGCCGCCGAGCAGATGTCATCCGACCCCGATGCCGCCGGCCCCTGCAACATCTTTATCAAGACCCTGCTTGAGAAGAAGTACGCCCTCCCCTTCAAGGTCATCGACGCACTCGTCTTCCACTTCCTACGCTTCCGCGGCGTGGGCGCCAGCAGTGCCGACGCCATGGACACGGAGTCTGTAGCAGGCGACCTCGGCAACACAGGCAAACTGCCCGTCATCTGGCATCAGTGCTTGCTTGCCTTTGCGCAAAGATACAGGAACGACATCACCGAGGACCAACGAGAGGCGCTGCTCGACTTGCTGCTCACAAGAGGTCACAGGAGCATTAGCGCGGAGGTACGAAGGGAGTTGCTTCAAGGAAGAGGACGGGGTGTCATGATCGAGCCTCCGGCTGTAGGCATCGATGGCGATGACACGATGATGATGGCTGTTGATGCATGATCTCGGAAATGTCAAGCCCAGACCTTATGATGATGAGCATTTTATCGGCGTTACTAGACAGGAACATTTGCATTGTGTTCCTTGGGAGTTCAATTGATACTGAATATACCCATATCCACACGTAACCCCATGATCCTATATCTCTTCTTGTTCCCTCTACTCACTCTTCACCTCAGCTTTTCCCTTGTAGAAAGCAACATACCCCTTGATCTTGTTCATGCTTTCCAATGGCTCCGGATAGTACCACGCTGCATCTTTTACTTCCGTCTTGTTGGCTGTGACGGTGTAGTAGCTTGCATCTCCCTTGTATGGACAGTGCGTCTTAGTTGAAGTGGGACTGAAGTGGTTGCTCTTGATGGTGTCGGGTGGGAACTGGAATGGATCAGATGGATTGAAGGGGCTTATGATGGGCAAGAAAGGGGAAGGGTAGGTTACGTAGATGTTTCCGTCAACGACTTCGTACGAGTCGGTCTCGGCTACTAGGATGCCGTTTACGGTTGCTGTTGCGTGAGGCATGGTTTACGTAGATTTCTGTGTTTGGATACAGAAATGGTATTAGATTCACGGGTAGCTCCTGAGTACTGGAAAGTTTGGAGAGATGCGTATCGTTGTACTGTTGTGCAGTGGACTACTAGGTGAGGGGAATGTCTATCGATAAGCAAAGGAGCGGGGTGAATGCATGTCATCATCATTCCAAGATTGTCTCTTGTAAATTGAGCTTACTGTTCGCGATCCAGAATGACATT
Source organism: Alternaria conjuncta (assembly GCF_024043145.1). Lineage (NCBI taxonomy): Eukaryota > Fungi > Ascomycota > Dothideomycetes > Pleosporales > Pleosporaceae > Alternaria > Alternaria conjuncta. The sequence goes on along the minus strand of NW_026250092.1, from coordinate 1,938,468 downwards.
CTTTCGGTCCCACGCTACATATTGACAACATGTTTTGTTACAGAATGTAGTGAGGGTCTCATTTTGTTGTATGCTTACAAGAGCGCACCTGTTGAGCAAGGCAGGTATGACCTATTAGCGAAATCGATTAGAGCATGCAGCTAAGTGCATACTATGTGTATGTGTAACGGAGCACTAGAATCTCAAGATGAATTCAGGGAAGCATCATGCTGGCCGAGTAGCGTCTGCCAAGTCCACAAGCAGCGTAGGTAGCACTCAGCATTTCGTAGGGCAGGAACGGATAGTCATGTCCAGCATTGAGATGGCAAACATCAAGACACGAATTTAGATATCCCTCGTTTCACATCCTGCCAGATCCTGTATTTGAGTCATCCATAGGGTGCGCGGGTGGCGCGTGTCGTTTCGGGCGATGTAGGATGATGACTATTTACCACAACCCTGGGCAGGCGGGTCCGCAAAACCAGGAATCCCGTCGGTCTACGAGTCCAGTATGCAGGTCGCTGAGGCTCAGGGACATGCGGCTCGGCTAAAAGGCACTTGAAGCCACCATGTGTGCCTCCGCGATACCGGATGCGGGTGCTCACTGCAAAACTGCATGCCCATGGCTGGCCACCGGAGTCGGTGCCGAGCCGAGGAATGGCGAGGCATAACTTGTTGAGCTGAACAATGGGGGGCGAAAGGGATTGAGAATGCAATGAGGCATTTTGTACTCTATGTGATGATGTGTATGACTGGACGTGGAGGTGAAGGTTTGGGTGCAGCCACAAGAGCATCAGCACAATCCCAACGAAAGCGTGGGAGTAGCGGGTGATCGGCCTCGAGAACTAATGGTAGCTGTCCTGGCGCTCGAAATAATTCGCGTGTGGGCGCGGGCAGGGCAGGCAGGGCGGGCTTTAATTGGAACAAGGCTTATCTTTCGGCGCAGAAGCAAAGACCCCTGCGAGGCGTCTTGGTAGGGTGGGTGTTCGTCATCGCTAAGAAAAAGTTGACTCCCGCGCACCGACGAGACATCCTCACCATCCCTTCGCTCGCCTCCCTACCACCCGCACCCAGCCATTGACTCCGTGAAGCTCTCCCGCAGCTTCCACCATTGCAATGGCACCCAACATGAGGCCGCTCGCCGCTGCCAATGTGCTCTCGCAGGTTCAGCTGGCTGGACGCAGGACCTTCACCACCCAGCGCCCGTCGCTTATCGCCAACAGAGCGCGCTGGACGCCGCGGCCCACGCAGTACCAGATTGCCCTCCGCCAGTCTGTCCGCCAGCAGTCGAGCAGCGCGCCCAAGCCCAAGGCCAAGCGGTTCCGCCTCCTGCGCTGGACCTGGCGCCTCACGTACCTCTCCGCCATCGCCGGTCTGGGATACGTCGGATACGGCATCTACGAGACTCGCAACCCCGCCGACCAGCCGCCGCCTGACCCAAGCAAGAAGACGCTCGTCGTCCTCGGTGAGTAGCGACGGATGACTCAGCACACACAGGATGCATCTGACACGCGACAGGTACCGGCTGGGGCTCCGTCTCCCTGCTGAAGAAGCTCGACACGGAAAACTACAATGTCATCGTCGTCTCCCCGCGCAACTACTTCCTCTTCACCCCCCTCCTGCCCTCATGCACTGTCGGCACCATCGAGCACCGCTCCATCATGGAGCCCATCCGCAACTTCTTGCGCCACAAGAAGGCCCAGGTCAAATACTACGAAGCCGAGGCCACCAAGATCGACTACGAGAAGAAGGTCGTCTACATCAGCGACGACTCCGACATCAAGGGCGACGTCTCCCAGACCGAGGTGCCCTTTGACATGCTCGTCGTTGGTGTTGGTGCTGAGAACGCCACTTTCGGTGCGTCATCCGCCCATTCCCACCCGAACTCAGCTAATATGGAATAGGTATTCCCGGTGTTAAGGAAAACGGTCTCTTCCTGAAGGAGGTCGGCGACGCCCAGCGCATCCGAAACCGCATTATGGACTGCTGCGAGACTGCTACCTTCAAGGACCAGTCTGACGAGGAGAAGAAGCGCCTGCTGCACATGGTCGTTGTCGGAGGTGGACCTACCGGTGTCGAGTTCGCTGGTGAACTTCAGGACTTCTTCCACTCCGATCTGAAGAAGTGGCTTCCCGAGATCCAGGATAACTTCCACGTCACCCTCGTCGAGGCCCTCCCCAACGTCCTCCCCATGTTCTCCAAGCAGCTCATCGACTACACCGAGAAGACCTTCAAGGAGGAGACCATCACCATCCGCACAAAGACCATGGTCAAGAACGTCACACCCAAGTTCATCGAGGCTGAGTCGACTGGCCCCGATGGCAAGAAGCAGCTCGAGAAGATCCCCTACGGTCTTCTCGTCTGGGCCACTGGTAACGCTCTTCGACCCATCGTCAAGGACCTCATCAACCAGATCCCCGCACAGAAGGACTCCCGCCGCGGTCTTGCCGTAAACGAGTACCTCGTCGTCAAGGGTACTGAGAACGTCTGGGCCGTCGGTGACTGCGCTGTTGCCAACTACGCCCCCACTGCCCAGGTCGCTGCTCAGGAGGGTGCTTTCCTCGCCCGCATGTTCAACAACATGGCCAAGACCTCCGAGATTGAGGGTGAGCTTGCTGAGCTCTCCGTCGCCCAGGAGACGGCACCCGGCAAGGAGGCCCGTGACAAGGTCTTCGGCGAGATCAAGGCTCTGCAGCAGAGGCTGAGGAGGATCAAATCCATCGGTCCCTTCGAGTACTCTCACCAGGGTTCGCTCGCCTACATTGGTTCCGAGAAGGCCGTTGCCGACATCTCGTGGTTCTCCGGCAACATCGCTTCCGGCGGTACCATCACCTACATCTTCTGGCGCTCCGCCTACCTCAGCATGTGCTTCAGCACCCGCAACAGGATATTGGTCATGCTCGACTGGGCCAAGGCCAAGTGCTTCGGTCGCGATGTCTCGCGTGTCTAAACGCCTTTTCCTCCAAATGGCGTTACTCCCTCCCCATCCTTTTCTAGAGATTCCCTAAAAGTTCGACTTCCTGAAGGGCAAGCGCTAATCACGGCGTTGCCTATGTACACCACACACACACACCTCCCGGCTTCTTCTGTACGATTACTCGTCACGTTTTGTATAAGGGTGTGATACCTCGCAGCAGTAGGGCGGCTCTTCGGGTTTTCGGTCTGGTCACATGTTCTTGTTGCTAGTCGAGCTCGGCGTTTTGGTGCTTTTTTCCCTTTTGCCAGAGTCAGAGGCGGGTTAGACTTGGTTGCTTTCTTTGGACAATCGTAGATAGATAGGACCCTTTATGAAACAGCGGAAGATCAACTGCGTATTACTACATTACAGCTATTGTTCTCTACCATCTATCTGAGCACTGGCTTCGTGTTAGCTCGGTGATTGTTTTGCAAGTCACTTTTGGAGTAGAATTGTTATGGTAAGGATAATGATCATTTCGTAAGCTAATATGTATAGGCTATAGGCCATGATCCCAAACGCCCATCGTAGATGCAAGATGCCACGCACTCAAGAAAATCCATCGATCGCCGCAAATGCAACGATCCTCACTACCTAGGACTACCCACAGCGCCATAACTCCTCGGACTCGCATGTCTGCTCGTCCCCAGAAGCGCCCTCGCCTCATCCAACGCGCTACCCCTCCCCTTGATAGGAATGCTCTTGCTCGAACTACTCCCAGCTGTACTAGCCGGACTCGTATCCCTCGGAGAATCCATCGGCGTATTCGCACGGCTCACATTCGGCGTAGCAGCTACACTGACAGCCGGAGCCCAGCCCCTCATCCACCCGCTCACACGGCGCCAATGCATACTCCTGCGCACCAGCTTACCGTGGTCGTCGACGGTGATGATGACTTCGTCGTCGCGGGGCGTTGGCGATCGGCCCCGGGGTGTGGCGTCGCCGAAATGCCAGAATTGTAGACCGACTGCTGCGTCCATGAGGAGCACGCCTGCTGCACCAAGGAAGAAGGGTGCGGCGCGTAGGACCCAGTCTGCTCTTACGCTGCCTTGGGGGTCGACCCAGCCGGAGCCTTCACCGGGCGCGTAGTCGTACCATGCGCAAGGGTTTGTAAGGAGCGAAGTCGAGTAGAAGAGGTTGCCGAAGAAGGCGGCCGCGAAGAGGGTGGGAGACAAACCGGCTGTCGATTTGCGGACCTGATTCATGTAGAGTTGGGGGAGGCGCGACCCGAGGTATAGGAACGTGCTCATCCATGAGAAGACTTTGCCGGCGGTTTCCGAGGCACTGGGCGAGCTGGTCGTGGTAGTTGTGTACGCGGAAAGGCTGCGAGCGCGGGCGAGGCCTGGCGCGAAGGGACTTATCGGCGTTGCGGTAGTAGGGTTGGCGAGTACTGCGATCATGAGAGTAATGTATAGAACGGTCTTGGGAGAGGGCATAGGCGAGCTCGAGGCTGCTATCCGCACCTTGGGGTTGGGTGATGCGCCTGACGGAGATGTACTTTGCCATGATTCCTTCGTAGGCATGGGCGAGCGCGCAAAGTTGGGAATCCTAAAGGTTTCCTTCGCATTCGAGCGCGGTACGTCTTTGGCCGCGCTATCCTGTTTAACGTTCTTCGTGTCGCTTGAATCTTGCGGTGACTTTGGCGGGCTAGACGCGTTGTTCGTACCGCCTATGCTCATCCCATCCAGAACCTGATGCATGGCAGAGCCTCCGGCGCCAGAACCGCTGCCAGCTGAGCTGCTCCATCGGCCCCAGATCGGCCTCAGTGGCCTTCCATGGTGCAACAGCTCGTACCACACCCACTGACCACACAAGCAGCAGTCAACGAAGACGTAGTAGCCTGCGATTATGACTTGCCATGACGCCTGCCCGGTGAACAGGCAGCCCAGCAGGTTCGTCACATCACCCAGGAGCCATTCCGTCAAGAAGAACGCGCTCAGTCCCGATGTTGACTTCAGCTTATGGTTCTTGTATATTTGTGGTAGCTGTGCGAACAGCCATGATATGATGCTGCACGTGCCGAGCAATGTCGAGACGAGCGCGAGGTTCGTAGGTACGCAGGTGTGAAATGCCGCCGACAGATGATAGAGGAACTCGTTCGCAGGTTCGCAAGTCGGTGGTAACGTGGGTTTGGCTATATGTAGGGGGGATAGGTATGGAGGCATGGTGCCATAGGTCGAATTCGTGGGTTCGATGGGAAGGAACGACGCAGCTGTCTGGACTGTGACTGCCGTAGAGAGTCAACCGGAACTCCAACGCGCGTGTGTTCCGGATACTTCTTGCTTCTTTCTCACGTCTCGGTAGCGCAGGCTGGGTGGTCAGGCGCTGGTTCGGGCTCTTGGTACAGCCACAGAGGCGTGGATGCAACCTCGTATACGACGCACGCGTAACGTCGGTATCAGAATTGAAGTACAGGCCGAGCGACCGCCCTTCAAGAGATATGTATAAGTTGTCGCGTGAGAGTCGCTGTTCCAAAGCTCGGCGCTGTGACGTCGTTGAACCGGTCACTTGCTGATAAGACTCGGGTGCAGAAACGGAGGTTATGACAGCCACGAGAAGCGCGGGATGCAGGCAATGGAAGAGGAAGAGTAGAAGAAAAGACACGAGACGTCAGAGCAGTGTGACAAGAAGACATACAGCAGCTCACGGCCGTCAACAGTCATCCACGCCAGCCAACCGCAGGCTCCCAAAAGGAAGCATCTCCACATGCTAGAGGATCCCCCGGCGGGCTCGCATGACCGATGCTAGGCCAAGCGGTATCCGTTGCGGCTAGGCCTGCCATGACGGGAGCAGTGTGACTTGGGCGGGTGGGATGCTATGAGTGATTGATAAGAGTTGCTTATCTCGAGGGCAAGGGCGCGCACGCGCATCATGCTAGCGCACATGTCTCTGCTTGCCGCCGTTCGCGGGCCTTGGCGTCGCCCATCAGGCTGGCACGTCACGCGGAAAGGACGCCGGCTGGATCTCGCAGCACCAATCTGCCATCGCCAGATCTACGCACATCACAGATCGATCAACTTCAATATGGGGTCAGCCTATAGCGCGCGAGCTGTAATGACGATGCATGCCTATCTGCCCCTCCTCTCCGCCATCGGATGGGTCCGTCGCTTCGGCCTCCAAGCCTCAACTAATACACTGCACTAAGATCTGCCTCGAAACGTAACAGAAACCCACCATGAGTGAGGCTGGGCCTGAGGCATCGTCGTGTCTCGAGCTTCTGGAACCCGCATATCGAGAAGAACGAACCAGACTGGAATGTTACCGAGACCACAAAGTGATACGAAGTTTAATTATCATTATAGGAAGTAATCAACGTGCCCATCACTGAGATGTCCGCATCAAGGTAAGTATCGCGACCTGCGACCCCCAATATCTAAACCACGTCACCGCCATTCTCGACCCTGGCGTACCTTCCCTCCTTCTGCGCCTTCCACCTTGGACTGCGATCCGTCAGCACGACTCAGCATGCGACGGCCGAGTGTACCTACTAGAAGAAGTTCCTAAAGGCCACAATACCCGCTGTCATGGCCGCATATCCACCTAGCAGCCTCGACCAGTTGCCTTCCTGTCCGACGGTCAACGCAACGAGGTCGTATACCAAGCAGCCGCCGAAGATCCAGTCGCTCATGCTGGCCGCCGCAGCGAAACCAACACCGGTAGCCACTTGCACCAGCGAACTGGGCTCCACACCTACAAAGTAGGCTGCAGATGTGTTATGAAGGAGGTCGAGCACACCGATACCCGCGAATGTCTTCGAGACAATGTGGGTGAGAAGGTTAGGTGTTGATCGCGTGTCGAGCGGCTCAAGCGCCGTGGCAATGTAACCGACTTGCGCCAGTGTGTTGATAATGACGAAGATGTTCGATGTCTCCAGGTTGTTCGAGTTCCAGAAGAACATCCAAGCTGTCGCAGACGTCAGTATACATCCTACATCACCACGATATACTTCAATAATACGTACTTCCAATGCAAAAGTTGCCCAGACTGTAAACCCAAGCAAACTTGTTCATCATCGCACACTCTTGCGCATTACCATCTTGCTTCCATAGCTTCCACAACCAGACCAGCTGGAAGATTTGCTGTGGGAAGAAGAATGCGCCAATGAAGTATGGATACGGGCTGAAAGCGGCAAGATTCCGGTTGTGGATATCCATCATGTTGGGCGACGAAAAGATGCCATATTGTTGCAGAGCAAAGTCGTAGATGAAGGATGCCGGCGCAAGGTAGCGCACCGTGGATTGTGTGTTCCCCATACTGGAGGCTGTGATGGCGTTCGAGGTTGTAGTGGGAATGCACTTAGGGTCACGTGTACGAATGCGATGCAGCGAGATGGGATTGTAGTTGTAGGATGAGATTCAGCAAGAAGTCGTGGTATGCCATTGTCTTTGTACGGTCTCGCGTCGCGTCTGTGGTCAATCGAAGACGTCATCCCATAATACGCGATCTCAGGGTCCGGGTCCCGATGCAGCACGAACATCATCGCCATCATCGTGATGTCGGTACACGGCGGAACGCTTCGCGCCGACTCAGCCGCATGGACATTTCGTATTGTCTCGGCTTCGGAGTTCCTCTATCAGAATCTCCGACACTCCTTGTGTTGTAAATACAAAATCTTCATTCTCTTGCTCAGCTAGTGTTTACCCATTCTAATCCATTTCGTTCGCTCAAAAGCCGCAGATAGTTTCCCCTACACGCCTTTTTCCACGGCTTGTTGTGCGTCGCGTACACGCGTTGCAGCTTTGGTGTTTTAACTCTCCAACCACCCTGGAAAAAGTCGTCTAGCAACGGTATCAATTCCTTCGGGCTCCAGAACTTGAAAAGACCATCATGGACAAAGCACAGCTCCTCCAGGCTCGATGGTATGACTTCCTCGATTCGGGGCCAAAGGGAAGCCTCACCGCCTAGTATTACGGCAGGCGGGACGTGAAGGGAGGAGAGAACGGGATATTCCCGAAAATCGCAGTTTCCGTAAACGTCAACGGACCCCGGCGAATGCAGTTGACAAAAGAATCTCAAATGTTCCAAGGTGCTCTTGACACTGTTGAGGGCGGCGCTGAGCGATGCGCAATCCACGGTGAAGAACGCCTGATCGCGAACCCAGTATTCGTAGTCCAATTTCCTCAGAGCTGGTGTGCAAGACAGCAGTTTCGCGAGTGTGTCTGGTTCCACTGAAGACTCGCTGAGTCTCAATGTCGTTAACGTTGAGCAGACAGGTAGAGATGTTGCTTTCTGGAAACCTGCATGTGCAGTCTCATCCATTAAGCTCATTTCAATCTTCTGGATGTTTGGACACCAAAAGAAAGCCCAATATCCCCTCCAATCCAAATGTTGGTGTAGATACTTGATCCGACTCCAGCTATACCACCGATGATCCTCCTTAACATAAACGCTATACCCACGGCCGAGATGAACGTTTCGAAGCTTGCGACAACCGAGAGCTTGTGACTCCGCACCACCAGAGCGCAGCTTCCACAAGAGTTCAGGGATGTACACTACGTCGCTGCCGATGTGAAACCCTAGATCGAGTGAGACAAGATTGGGACACATCCACACGAGCAGCGCTATGGTAGCATCCAAATCGTACATCAGGATAGCTTCATACCAAGAACGACCGCTGACTGCAAAAGCATCTCCGCGTCCTTTATGGTGCCACTCCAGCCCTGCATTCCGTACGGCGTTCAGGGCCAGTCGCTCATTCGCGTTTGTCCAAGTCGGGGCAGCCTTCGGTTTCCGCTTCTCCAAAGGCTCCTTTCTGCGTGGATCACGAAACCACTCGTTCCAACAGCCCCCAAGCCCGGTAGTCTGCAGTCTGAGACTAGTGATCGATTGCGCGTAGGCGGGCTTCGCCAGGATTGTTTGCAGGAGTAAGTTGGGCCGGAAAGCTCGGCGTTGCCACGGACGGTAATCATGAATACTCAGCGGGCGAGTTGCATGACCGGCTTGCCATTGCATGCTGATGTTGCTGTATAGATGCGCTATGGTCTTTGCGTGCATGGCTTTGCAGGTACGAGACAGGTTCAACACGTCTTGGCACGGAGGAAGATAGCTGAGTACGATTTCGAGAAGCTCCTGTGGAAGCTCGAACAGCGGAGATGCGCAATTAGGGAACGACATGTTGAGTTGTTGGTAGTGCTGGATAGGTCTGAACCAGGACCAGACCGCAGTCTGAGTCAAAGGTGCACTCTGTTGTTTCTGAGACGAAATGGCGGTATGAGGAAGCTGCGCCTCACAAGCTCGGAGTTAAGCATCGAGGTATCCACTTTATCGCCGAGGTACGTGTCTTCCAACCTCGCAAGTCTCAGATTCCTATGTTTCTTTCACGACAACATCGCATCAACAGCGGATGCACATACAACTCATACATCACCAGGGAGGCTGTTAAATCACAATCACGTTGTCAATCTCAATTGTAAAGTGCTTCGAATCCCTCACTATCTATCCAGCGATATCAGTCGACCTTGCAATCCGACCCAGTATGCTGCAACGGCCTTCCTCACACGGTATGATGCCTTCCACTGAAAGAAGTGAATTCTTCTTGTGTTCGAAAAGGTTATAACAGTTTTGCGTTCGCATGCGAGTCCTTGTAGCATTTGTACACTCGAGTGATGACTCGCGAAGCAAGAGTTTGGATCAAGGCTGGATGTAAACACGCATGTGCTTGGGCAATGGATTTAGAAAGAATAGATAAGTGAAAGAGATGGTTACGCGACGGCTATCAGACGCGCTCTATAATCGTCTGGTATAGTACATGGTCAGTCACAGTTCCGTACTTGTCTAGGGTATCACTTGGTCGTTGAGTCCGACATATCAATAGGCTGCAGTGACGGCTTGGTCAGGTCACATTCGAGGTCAAGTCGAATTCGACAGTGTCGTTTCTGGCCAGCTAATCACGGCTCGAGCGGCGCATGAGCAGATTACCATCGGTGTCGGTGGAACAAACAGAGGCGTAGGCAACAAAGGTGACGGTGAGTAGTCGGTGTATCTGAGCGTTTGATTGGTCTCTCCTCTCCGTATCGTTGTCTTATTTGCTGATAAGCCCGTTTGGTTTACCTGAGTGACGTCGCAAATTGTCGCGAAAATACGCACTGACTATAATCAACAACGCGCTCTCACTTTCTTAAAGTCGCACGATTTCAACCGACTCTCCTCTCTCCCCACCGTCCTCGTCTTCAATTTTACAATACCCATACGCGAATTCGATACGCCGACCAGTTCCGCACATCCTGCCCAACACATACCCCGACACCTACCTCCCCGCCACGACTCTCCCGTCACGAGCCAAGTCCATCATGTCTACCTATACAGGCGCCGTGAACATGTCGGGTACAGACGCAAGCATCATCGCGGACCTCATCCAGCAGCTTGCCGATACGAATCTGGAGCTCAGTGAAGAGAGGGATGAGAAAGAGAAGTTCAAACGCAAGTACCACGATGCGAAGGATGAGATCAAGGAATTGAAGGAGAGGGAGATTGACGAGGGCGACTCGTACGCCATTAACGTCCCGTCTGGCTACGGCGAGAAGGTCCAGGACAACGGCGTTGACGGCGATGAATACCACGCCATGATCCAAGCGCTGGAAAAGGCAGAGGAGGAAAAGAAGGAGAAGAATAGGGCTTTATTTGGCCTCGTGGTAGCTCAGATGGATGTCGCCAACGAGCGCCACAGGGTTGCTGTCAGGGATGACATCATCGACGAGAAGAACCGCATCATTGCCGAGAAGGATCGCAGGATTGAGGTGGTGACAGGAGAGCGAGATAGTGCCACGGCCACTATGTTCCGAGAGCGGGCCGCTCATATCAAGGCCAAGGATGGTGTCTCATCAGGCAGGGTCACCAAGAACAAGAGCAAGACCACTCGTCTTCCGGATGTCGTTGCCGACAACATGTCCTTGACGCTGCGACAAAAGAAGAAGGATAGTAGTCTTTGAGGTATACATCCTCAAAATCGTCTATTGCACAGCTTGCTGACAACCTATTCATAGGCCTGCACGAGCGCATCGCTACCCATTCTGCGGCCTAAAAGTATCTTGTGGATGCTAGGCCTGTCCGAGAGTTCACGAACATAGCAGCATTGACTCAACGTAGGAGGTAAATAGGATCTGGGCTTGATAGAAATCGAATGAAAACATACACAATGCACTATCCTGACCTCGCTAAGGCGCTATACGGTTCGGCCGGATATCCCCATGCTATCGCGTACATTAATCATTACATGAATGTCGACTAATACCAGTCTCCGCTCTCTTCGTTTGCCTTTACGTCCATAGGATTCATACTCATAATCCGCTGCCCGGGTATCGTGTCCGTGAACGCACTCTCAAACACACCACTAACAGCTCTTCGTCCGATCTCCTTGAAGCTATCGTATTCCTGGTTGTCACCAGTGATAGCACTCCATTCGGGGTCCTCGGGACTGCGCGCAGGACCTAGATCACTCCATCGCGTTACGATGAGAGCCTGCTTGAAGCGCTCAGGGCCGTTGCCGCGCACGCTCTTGTCTTCAACAAGTTTGAGTTCGAACAGGTATTCAGTCGGGCATTTGGGACAGCGGCGCATCGGTCGGCATATGGAACAGAGATTGACCATGCCAACGGCCTTCTTTCCTAAGCTGCGTTCGCGGAACTTGTCAAGAGCGGTCGTTTCAGATTCGTGGATATGAGGAATATGCGATAATGCACATTTAGGTATCGATGTCAACAGCCCGTGCTTCCAATGTGCGCAAACGCTGAAGTAGGGCGTGAAGTCTCCACGGCTGAACAAAAGCATACGCTTTGCTGCATCTGTCATCCCCCCTTCTACGTACTGTTGCGATCGGATACGCATCAATAGATGACCTTTGTCGGTAATGTGATAGGTAGAATCATGCCGCCAGGTCGAATAGGTGTCTTTCCAACGGCGGCCTAGCGACTGATGAGGAATGCCGTATTCTGCGCCGTAGGCCCAATGGCGTCGGGCTAATTGCGCAAATGCGAACGGTAATGTGCGACCTTCGCTGATACGGAGCCTTGGTGGAGGAATGTGAACGTTGGTTCGATTGGGGCACTCAAAGAGTGGATTGAGAACATTGGGAGGTTTCATTGTCTCCATACCAGGCTGAATGCGCAAATGCCACTGTGCGCATGGGAAGCAGAAAAGATGACGTGGCATCTTGTGGTCCATGGAAAGTAGAAAGTCGAGCCGTTGCGGCCGATGGAGCGGATCCATGAGCAGTTTGTATGGGTGTCTACCTAGTCGAGCGTACATGGTCCGGCATGTAGACGATAGGTTGGCAACGTCGAGCGGTGATAGGAAGTCTGCAACATGAAGCCACACTTCAGGTGATGCGCTGCCGAGTAATGCTGTTCCGTCAGGTTTCGTGGGATCATAGAGTAAAGATACATCATCCCGTTCTTCCTCAATCGTATCAACACCATCAATGTATGTGAAAGCATGCATCATGTCTGTCAGATCTTTTCTTTCTCCGGTATTTTTGTCAAGGATGTCATCGGCCCTGACAGCCTTTGAAGGCGCCCGATGAGACTTGGTCAGCTTTGAAGGCTGCGATCTCGATGGCGCGTATGGTAGAGTCTGCTCATTGCCCGACTGCGGTATTGATGCAGATCTCGAGCTGTGTGATTGATACAAAGGTGCGGCATATTGTGGTTGTCCTTCTGAGTTGCGGCGGTAATCGGCTGCTTGTTGCCCAGGTTGTAGGTAGGCGTTGCTGGTATCCATGAGAGCGTTGACGGCAGCATATGGATGATCACGCAACGCATGTGGCGCAAGGCCAGTGATGTCTTCATTGGTAGGTAAGCCAAAACTGTTGTCTGAAAGATCGGTTCTCTCGTTCGTGAAGCTGCCAGAATCTTGGCGGTTGGGGTTCGTCACGTTGGTGGTCGAGTCAAGCTTTCCGAGCATGTCGCTTCGTGATCCCTTCTTGGAAAGTTTCTTCCGCGTAGCCGGCTCTTTTGGTTGTTTCCCTGATCGCATGCCAAACATGGCACGTAAGCCGCCTTTCTTGGTTTCTTGTTCCGTCATAATGGAGACAGCTGCAGCTAGTTGCGCAGGTGATTAGGGGATGTCGCTAAACTCAAGACGGATGATGAGGCTCGGTCGATACAGATGATGGACAGTATGGTATGCGCAGGTGGTGCTGATACGGTTCCCCGGAGTAATGGGTTGTCAAAAGATGTTTATCGAAATTGCAGCAGGGTGGATGATCATCGTCATAGCGTGGCGGCTCGTTTCGGCAGAGGATCCGTACTCATCCGCTCAATTCGTCCACTAGTGAGCTCAATCGGTGGGTACGCATGTCGTCATGAGTGAAGTGTGCATCCGATGAGGTGCATTCCAGACCGCTTAAAGTTCACGATGTTAGAGCTGGCAATGCGTGACGGGATTGTGGGCACGCGTAAGGTGCGCGACATGCATTGACCATCTGACGTAATCCGCTAGAGGTTTGCCGATCCCCTTTAGTCCCCACCGAACCCAACCTCCTCGTCAACGAAGAACAGCATGCGCCTTTGACCCGACTACAGCCCGGTCGTGTTTTGCGCCTTATGGACAGCAACATTTCACTACTCGGCGAGATGAGCTGGCAAGTCGAATTTAATAAAGCACGGTCAAAAGCGGCAAATACACAAAAAAGACTTGATGAGAAGCCTTCTTCGAATTAACAGTTGTTAGACGTGTAAAGCACATGAGCCTGTACAGCATCCAAACATGGCATACCGGGTATCACAGACGATCCGATCAGGAGTATGACAGAACTATCGCTCCAGACATACTCGCTCTTGTCCATCGCGATAATCAATGCCACCCACGCTGTCACCTTTTCTTGCCAATCCTCTGCATCGAACGAACCGGCCCGTGCGATCCGAAACCATGTTTCCTGGACCAGAGGATCAGTCGATATTGAGCTTGGAGACAGCGGCTAGAAGCTCTTTTCCTTCGGAACCATCGACCGTGGACTTTGATGTTGCACTATGCACGCTTCTACCCAGGTTCCGGCGGAGACCGTCGATGGTCTCGCGATGCTGGGCTTTCTGCACACCGCTGTGGCCACTGAGCGTATCGAGCAGAGCCGTCAACCGCTCACATTGGGGAGTCTCTGCCATACCGTCAAGCGCAGGTGCAGCAGCAAAGACGAAAAAGGACAGTATCTGGAAGTTCCTGCGCAAGAAAAGATACTTCGATTGGACCATAACCTGGATCATGTCGAGCGTGATAGTCTGTACCCAGATCGGAGCGTCAATCTTCATGACTTCGGAGGTGCTCTTGAGCAACCGTGCGATCGCCGGCAACTCCCAGTTCGGTGTTGTGGTGAAGAGCTTCCAGTTGGTCTCGATATCCTGCTTGAGCTGCTCATACGGAATGAGGCTTAGTCGACCCCGGCCGTATACACAACCGGCCTCGGTAGAGTCGGTATGTCCGATCGCAGTAGATTCTGTGTGCTCGGCCGCAATAGATTCTCCGTCTTCAAACACGTTAGACTCTGTGTGATGCGGATAGAGGTCAGATCTCCCGAGTATGTCGCACAGGTGCTTGAGTAGGCCTTTCTCCCGAACCGTCCTTTCGTAGTCTTCTTCTTTCAGTGCCTTTAGGACGTCCGTGACACGGCTAGATTTCATGCTCTTATCTGCAGCATCGAGCAGCGGAACAACTTCGTACGCGAACGGAAAGAATGTGTCGCAATTGTTGTGGAATGGCAGATAAAGAGAGGTTGCCATCTTCTCCAACAGGCTGCAACCCAGGCTCTCCGCTATCGCCGATCCGCGATCTCCGACTGGAAAGGCTTTGAGAAGACTCAGCGAGAACTCCAATACGTTGACCGATCCAGATATCCAGATTGGCTGAGTAGTGAACTCCACGGCGGCCTCTAGGATGTACATGCCGGCGATATCGGCACCCATGATACTTTCATCATTGAAGACTTCGAGCTCGAGAGTCGGATCGATAGCGGTAAATAGCGCCCTAGAACCGATTAATTAGCCGCGAACCTGCTGCGTTATGACTGATAACTTGCCTGTAGAACTTGACGCCGATTGAGGCCCAGCTTGATTGACCAACGATCTTAGCGTTGACGACTCTAGCGAGTGCGTGAAGTTTTAGCAGGTCTCTACCAACGAGTGCGAGGATCAGGTCGACCTGATCGCGTACCGCGTCGTCTGGAGTCTGACTATCGAGCGAGGCAACGACATCGCGGATGAGCTCAATGAAATCGAATTGCTCTTGGTATACGTCTCTGGAAAGCTGCGAAGACACATCGACAGGCGCCGCTGTAGCTGCAGCCATCTTGTCGTGTTGTTTTGGATGCGTGAGATCAGTAATGCGTACGATGTAATTCTACGCGTCGAGGTGGTGCGACTCGACACAATGGGCAGGAGCAAAGGATGAAGGCTTGGCGTTGGGCGCAGGGTCAGGGTCTTGCACACTGGCGGCGAAGGTGCGGCTACAGTGGTGACACATGATAATAGTACATTGACTGCTGAGAAGAATTGCAGCAGGAGACTATCTGATGTTCTTATGATACAAAACACTGTCCCTCTCCGCCAACCGTGTGTGCCAGACAAGCCTTCCACACTTCGCGTTATGCCAGATCCTTGCTTTCACAAAACCCAGGCGTTCTTCCTCAGAGAAATTAGTCCTGCGACCTTGATCTTCGACATCAAATCCTCGTCCGCGTTCACTGTGCGCTCGCGTACTTTCTCCAAAACCCTCGTGAGCTCCGCTTCAGTAATCGGATTCTCATCCAGACCACGCGCAACGAATTCCACGTACTCGACAAACAGGTCGATGTTATGGTTGCTGAACAGATGCTGTGCACTTACCATCATGTCCAGGATCCAAACATTTGTCTTGAGCGACATAAGGAGAGGCGATGATGTTGCGTCGGCTTCAGAGGTAGAGGTACGAAGTCACTACATGTCTCACATGCACTTCGTAGAGGCAAGACTTACCTAGTTCAGCGAGGAGCCACATGCGCGGTTGGCACCATGCGACTTTCTGCATGTCGGCTTGAAAGTCGGCCAGCGAGCGGTTGTAGATGTAGTGCTGGACGAGGCGCGGGCCAGAGCGTGGCTTGTTGTTGCCATCTGGGAGTACGTTTGGGTCGGCAAGTGTTGCCGGGATGAGAAGGCAGAGATAATTGAGGAGCTTGACTGCGACGTATACCCAGTTTCTGTCTTCCATGGCACTCGCGTAGATGATGTTGACCGTGTGTCTCAACTTGACTGGGTCCGCGTCGATGTTCTCCGTCACCTCGCGCATGACGGCTTCGGCAGTCTCGTCCAACACGTTCAGTGGGATGTTGAATATCAAGTGGACGACCGCCATGCGGAACATATCCGTAAACACGAGCGAAGGAGCGATAGGGTAGGCGTTCATGCTGGACGGAGAGAAGTGCAGGTGTTGTGGTATTGTGGGTGTTGAGAGGTTGGTGTGAGCAAGTTTTAGGCAGGCAGCAGGCTTTGCACTGGAGACTCTTCGAGGTCGCACAAATCGTCTCGACAGGGTTTTTTGACTAATGCAAATTCAATATGACTTTGTTGCTCTCAGAAGAGATTTTCTTCAGCTTCTCGACCTCCACGTAGAGTTACGCGCGATCATATAGTCTTTGCTTTGGATCGCTTTCCAGATGCCCCAAAATCCGCCTAATGGCCAGATGCCTCTCAGCTTCAAACCCATATCCTTGCTTGCCATACTCGTATACTTTTCGATATCGACATGCACTTTGTCATACACCTCAGGCAGCATCTCCGCATTGTACTTCTTCCTCAACCCTTGGTGCCACTTGCGATCGAATTGCGCCCAAAAGTCATCTTTGCTGTAGTAGGTCTGCGCATACAGCCACTTCATACCGCCCATCTCGCCAAGCGTCTTCTCGAGCGCGCGATTCTTCTGCAAGTAGGTGACAGGGTCTTTAGGACCAAACCCCCAAAGACCAATATTGAGCATTTGGTCTGACTTCAGCGAGCCTTTGGTGTGAGGATGCATAGTCGGTTGGGGGCTTTGCCTCAACGGGCAGAGCCAAAGAGGCCAGATTCCGAATTCCTTGTCGGTATAGTCGATGAACTTTTCGGCGTTGGGGTAGGGTAAAGCCATGTCTTGGACAATGTATCGTGTCGCAATCCCGGACGCATGAAGGGCTCGGTAAAGCATGCGCGTATGGAGGAAGTCGTCCAGGAACCAGCGAGTGTACTTGTTGAAAGGAAAGCGCATGTAGCTGAAAGCGGACCGACCGACCCAAAAGCCACCACGGTCGTAGCGGAACATGTACTCAGCTAAGGGGATGTACTCCACCACTGGCTTGGTGGAGTTTCGTGTAGCGGCTTCAACATGCAGATAGAACCACGGATCCCACGGGTTACTGAAAGTCTGCGGCTTGGTGTTGGGTGGCAGATCATCTGTCATTTCGCCTGTGACGATCGCACCGTGTTCCTTGTTGAACAAGACGCCATCGACATAGTCGTTTCTCTCGCCTTTCTCACCACGTGTATGATCTTCGACCTCCTTGACGGCTTGAGCAACGCTACGTGTAGGATAGTATGTTGTCTTAACATATTTCTTCGCCTCGATGAGCCTCAAATCGACAAGCGTAGTAACCCCCAAGGTACCGACAGCGCCAGCAGCCCCTCTGAACAGGTCCTCATTCTTCTTCTCGCTAGCTTTGACGACTTCACCGTTGGCCATGACCATCTCTACCTCATTGATAGTGCGATCGAAGAACCCAAACTTGAAGCTACTACTCTCGCCAGCTGTACCCGCATACCCGCCACCAACGGTGATACCAGGAAACTCCATCACGACGGGTGGCACAAGACCATGCGGTAGCGTAGCTTCTACAAGCCGATCCATAGGTACGTTTGGCTCGACAAGAGCTGTCTTGCTTTCCGTATCAACGCGTATGACATTTCGAAGAGCGCTGATATCTACGACATGTTTCTTAAGATTCGGACGCGTGCTGTTTGTCGAGCCGTGAGATATCCGGAAGGTTTCTTTGCGCGTAAAGTAGTCTTTGACTTTGGACGCGACTTGCGCAACGACGCGCTGATGGCGATCCATCTTTGTGGAAGCAAAAGGAAATGAGAACGCCTGAAAATGCGAATGCTATTGATACATGATGTGAACTTTCGATACGTGGTTGAGAGTGCGCGACTGCTGGTCGAAGTCGGTACAGACGCAGATTTTCTCCGATGCGCTAAGCTTCACTCATCTGGCTAGCGCTCCCTGAACACCTTCCATCCTGATCACATCACTTCTATCGCTCACGTCTTGTCACTACTGCGATACCGTCTGCATTCTATACACATCGCAATTCCGCCAGCTTCACTCAAGCGTTGCTTGCTATCACGATCTGTTGAGCTCACGGCATCACCTAGAGAGCCACGACATACGGCCGGTCTATGACCTCATGATATTTTTTGTAAAAGAAAGGCGAGAAGTGTCCTACGTGAAGGAGCAACCGAACGGGCGTGGAGCTGGTACTGTGGAGACCCTCTCTGCGATACGGTATAGCCTGTCATCGCTGTATGCACCGTCGCGGTTCCATAGACTTGGGATACATCCTTCCTGAAATGGTTTAGACCGTCCCCAGGCGAACTTATTGCATACGTCCTTAAAGCTAACAACAAGTCATATCTTGCGACAACGCGTCCCTTCGTATTCATCACCGCCGTCCCGCTTGATTGCCAAGATGACACCTCTTTTCGGCTTTCACTTCTTATCATTTGCCGCCATTTGTGCTCCCTGCGGAGGTTACATCGGCCTTGCAGAAGCGGGGCGAGTAACAAACAGCCAAGACATGGTATCTTAATGCTGTGATATGTCCACGACACCGAACTGAGTGCGCGATCTCTTATATCGTCTCCCAACGACAATGTTGATTTTGGTGTTGTCGCAGTTGATTGGCCTCGTTACCGCGCTGCAGCCTCTTCCGCCGGTCTCACCCCGCTACAGCAACAGCGATGACCTCGGCTTCTCTATCGGCACAGATGCAAGAAAGATATATATCGACAGAAGTTTCGCCGCAAAGAGAGACTCCGAAGGTCTTACGCTCATACCGCCAACTGCCTATGAGTTTGCTGAAACATTTCGCACCGACATCTCATCACTATTTGGTGGTTCCTGGACTCTGGAGCAAGTAGACGACTTCCCGCTCACTGGTATTCATATCGGCCCGATTCGAGACAGCAATCTCTCATTCATATACGGGAATGGTCAGCCTACAGAAGAAGGATACGAGCTTGAGGTTACCAATGGCACTGTATACATAGGCGGAGCAGGTGCGAGAGGCATGTTCTGGGGAACGCGCACCCTACTGCAGAAGCTCTTGATCGACAATGGCTCTCTCATGGCGGGTCGGATAGTTGATGCGCCTGCATACAGCACACGAGGGCTCATGCTCGACGCGGGTCGTAAGTGGTACGATAAGAACTTCCTGAAAGAGCTCTGCACATATGCCTCTTTCTTCAAGATGTCAGAGTTTCACTATCACTCTAGCGACAACTATCCCTTGAACCGTGGCCACAATGAGACCTGGCAAGACGTGTTCTCACACTTTTCGCTGTATCCGGAAGAGAATGTAGAACTGCAGGCTATCATCCAGCGCCCAAACGAGACACTTTCACGCGCCGACTTCGAAGAGTTCCAACATCATTGCGCACAACGTGGTGTCACCGTCATCCCTGAGATCGAAGCCCCAGGCCATGCTCTAGCGATCACGAAATGGAAGCCTGAGTTAGCGCTGGCAAAGAAAGACCTGCTCAACCTGAGCCATCCAGACGCAATTCCAACAGTCAAAGCAATCTGGTCCGAGTTTCTTCCATGGTTTCAAACGAAGGAGGTACATATCGGCGCTGATGAGTACGATTCGGAGCTAGCGGACGACTACATCAACTTCGTAAACGAAATGGCCGACTTCATCAACAGTACTTCTGGCAAACGCGTACGTGTCTGGGGCACTTACGAGCCATCCGAGAACCTCACCATCTCGAAAGACATCATCGTACAACATTGGCAGTATGGTCAATCTGACCCTCTTGAACTCCAGAACGACGGATACGATATGATCAATTCGGAGGATTGGTGGGCTTACATGAGTCTCAAGAATGATCACATGCCCATCCTTCCGGCACCATACCCGCAGTTCTTCAACAATACGCGCACGATGAACTTTGCCAACGTACCAGGATGGCAGTGGGAACCATCTCTCTACAATCCAGTCAACACCACAGAGCAGCTGGAGCCCAGGGCTAGCGGCAACAAAGGCGCTATTCTTGCAGCTTGGAACGATAACGGTGCGGATGCAACTACGCAGCTGGAAGCCTACTATGCGATGCGAGAGGGTATACCTGTCGTGGCGGCGCGAGCGTGGTCTGGTGCGCGAGGTGCGAAGATTAAGCCAGACGAATTGGCGGACAGCATTGCGCTCTTGGTATGTCCATGCATAATGACATATTAACACATATTGACCTGGTGGCTAACGCAAGTTTTGCTAGGCAACTAAAGCTCCGGGACAAAACTTAGATCGCCGTTTTGCGAGCACGAACGTAGCCTCGCCAAGCTCAGCGCTGGTGTCATGGACGCGCAACTCTTCTAGTGACAATAACGCGACGCTAGACATTAGCTCATACGGACCACCGTACACACTGACCCTGAACGTATCCTCATCCTTCACCCTGACCGGTCCTGATACCTCGCTCTCTATCGCTACTCTTCCAAACAACTCCAGTGGTTCAACACTCATGTTCACCACATCCGATGGCTTCGAGTATCCCCTACGTTCCGTATCTCCGTTGGATGGCCACGATACTGGACACCCGGGTCGCATATGGACCAACCAGACGACATCCTCCCATGAACCAGTGCCGATTGAACTACCAGCAAATTTGCGCATTGAGACCGACATAATCAGCGGCAGTCGCGTCTGGATCAATGGCACATTCGCGGGTCGGTTCGAGGTGTTCGTGTTTGGGGGTCGTAATACGCTGTTTAGCTGGAGTCAGATGGTGCTTGTTGCACCGCTGGACTTGGTAGAGGGTGGTGTTGATAGCCTGATGCTTCAGACTGGCGTTATGCTGGGTGAATCATAGGAGGATGTAATGCAGTTGACGCGATGAAGAAAGTGGACACTATACACGATGTAATGTGACTTGGATAGACAGGCTTGATGAGCTTTGACTGCTCAAATCTAAATAATTCATTTAGAGCAATCGGAGTATGTTCTCTTGGATGCATATAGGAAGTTGCCGGCACACGGCGGTCTTTAAGCAGACATCCCAGCAAATACCAGATTGATGACATTGCTTCGTCCCTCAGTACGTCGCCGTTAACCGCCCAATGATATAATCCCCACTCATAACATCCTCATAATTTCTGCCCTTCTCGTATGTGCCCGGAATAGCCTCAATCTTGCGGTCGTAGTTCGGGTTGCAGAAGTAGGCTATCGAGTATCGTGGCGGGTATTCGTCCTTATCAGCATCCTCCGGCTTCGGCGGTGGCTCCATGACGCGATGCTTTGTTGACTTGATGGTGTCGTTCGACCAGCGTGCTAGTAAGTCGCCAGCGTTGACGACAATGGTGTCTGCGATGGGGGTAGCGTTCACGAAGGTGCCCTTGGGGGAGCGGACCTGAAGACCGCCGCGGGCGTCTTGGAAGAGGAGGGTTATAGAGCCTGTCGTCGCGTTAGTCAGATTCTATTACCGAGTTGTAGCAACCCCCATACCGTAGTCGCTGTGCTCTCCTGCGCGCACCTGCTCCTGTCCATCATTCCTCTTGAAGATGCTCTTCGACACGCCCGGGTAGTGCAACAGCCTCAGTGTATTGTCACCCGCATCCGTGAAACCATCGAACCACTTCTCGTCGATGCCCATGCCCAGCGCAATAGCGCGCATAACCTGCATGTGAAGGTCCTTGCACGTCTCGAAGAAGCCCATCATCTGCTCCTTGAACTGCGTCGCTTCGTCGTCCCCATTCGGCCACATGTTCGGCATCTCAGGCTGGTCGTCGCGTCCGATCTCCATGCTCTCCTTCAGATCTGGCACCAAGGCGCGCATCTCCGCTTCTGTGCCTGTCTCTTCCAACACTACCAGCTTCTCCCGCCCTTGTGTGACATAGCCGCGGTTGGCGGCAGCTGAGTACCATGCCAACTTGTCCTTTTGCTCTTTTGGCCGCGCGAAGAATTTGGCGGAGTGCGAGAATACGGTGGATACGGTCGAGGGGGATATGCCGTGGTTCTTTAGGTAGATGAAGCCGGCGTTTTGGAATCCTTTGAGGACGGCGTCGGCGGTTTGCTTTTTCGCATCTGCGTCGCCTGAGAGGAACACTGAGAAGTCGATGAGCTAAGCATTGTTAGGCGCTGGTCGGAATGCCTAGATGAATATGCAGTACCGGAATTTCCAGGTCGTCCTGCGAGACGGCTGAGGTGATGTTCGCCATGTCGTCACTCTTTGTCGCGTCGTTTCGGTCCGAGCTTGGAAGAGGGTGCAGAAGAACAGCTGCTAGAAGAACCAAACGGCGCGATGGAAAGAGAGACTTGGATATCAGCCGATTTGCGCGTCAGCGGCCATCTCCGACGTAGTTCAGCCATGATGGGACAGCTCGGTGTTGTAGGCGGGGTTGTTGCCGAACACAGAAGGTGTACACGAGCGCGATAAGGCTAATGGTGGGGTCGCTTGGCCGGAACCTCAACACCACGCCTGTATCGCGACATCCATCTACGCCTATCATACAGCTGTCTCGACGAGCTCGAGCTCGTCTAGTCTCAACCTGTCTCGTTCATGCTCAAACTGTACTGCCCTCTGCTTAGCTGAAGGACCTGAGATGATCGCCTTGTCGCTGGTCGCACCGCCACTTTGAACCCGTCATCATCAATTCTGGCATCGGTTGACTACCATACCAGGGAATCTTGATTGATCGCAGGAGAACACTTGAAACATGGCTCTCATTACAATATCGGCAAGGCGATGGAAGCGATCCTCATTTGCGTAGTTCGAAGCAAGATATCCAAACGACTACAGGCATGTTTTAGGTTACGGAAGGAGCACGACAGCTTAGATTGACGTCTATGAATGAACCTTGACGGATACACGAACACATCAAAAAGCACAATAATGACTGGATAGCAGGATATGGGTCCAATTCGCTCAGTGAAAAGTATGCGAGTTCATCAACGTCTTGCGATGGTATCTGCCTTTCCTATGTCTACTTTCTCGTCTTCTGCAATCAATGAACATTGCCAACAGCTTGTAACGAAGCCTGCGTTTAGTCCTGATTTTCAGCGATTGTTGAGGTGTTGTTCTAGGAGTGGATCTACGCCTACAGCCAGTGTTGCCCGCCCATCTCTTTCACTGAAATGTCTATAACGGGCTAGATCTGCCAAGCAGCGCACCGAATCAATATTTTCGGGCTTTGCGCTTTTGCATTACCCCATACCAACACTACTACAGCCATCGCCGTCTATCTTTTCGCCGAAGCCTACACGCTACTGTCGTCCGCAGTCCACGATGTCTTCTACCGAGCCTGACAACACCAACACCGACGGCGAACAAGACGCAGATACCACAAACTTCCCCGTCTTCGGTCCACCTTCCGCCGACGATTTGAAGGACCAGCTCGATGCCCAAATTTCTGGAAAAAGGCAACAAAACCTCGTCTTCGTGGCCGAACTCGCCAAAATCGAACAAGATCACCAAGCTGCCCTCGCAAACAACGCCGGTCCCTCTACTCTCCGTCAACACGAGGAAGCCAAGCAAGCGCACAAGGCCCTTCACTCACAATTCCTCCGAGAGTCCATTGAGCTTTTACAACAACGTCTCGACATGGAGAAAGAAGAATTGGCTCACTCCAAAGAAGAGAACCAGATGTTGAGGGCTGAAAGAAACGAGCGGAGGGCAGAACTAGAGGAAGCAAAGAAGAAGAAGGAAGGAAGAGAGGGCGAGAGTTGAGAAGCATAAGAAGTGGTGGCGGAGTTTGACAGTTGAAGAAAAGAAGAGGATAATTGAAGGGTACAAGAGGGAGAGCAGCGTTCTGGAGAAGGAAAAAGCTATTCTGACTGCTCGATTGAAAAGAATCGCCGTTCTGAGGAGGAAAAAGGCCGTTCGGGTGGTTGCGCAAGAAGCTTTGGAGATCGAGAACGAGGTCGTGGAAGCTAGAAACAAGATTGAGGACGCCCATATCGCACGATGGGACGGCATATTCGACTGGCACGATGAAGCTCTCTTGAGGTACCGGGTTTACAAGATGCTTGAGGAGCTTGGGATGCGTTACTGAATGCTTGGCTCTTCTGAGTGCTGTCTAGCGAGGGGGAGGGGGGCTTGAGAGATTCGCGTGTTCATACAAGGCAAGATAAGTGCAGTACACAGTGGAAGGATAGGTTGCAGAGAGGATTAGGCGTTGGGATTACGTCAATTGCAAAGAACATCCTTGAAGGCGTCTCTTTTTCACCGTTCTCGCCGACCCGGCTTGCGTCTACATTGTCTTAGAGAGGAGCGTTTCTACATCTGTAGCATCGTAGTCAAGAATACATTCCTGAATTGCAGGTTCGACAAATTGCATTAAGCACCTTGTATGTGCCCGGTGATGCCTACTGATGTTACAAGGTCAATTATCACATATCAGTACTCGTAATCACATTACAGAATGCGTCGAACGAAATCGCACCGCGTGTTAATTATTTCAGCTATCTGGAATAAAAGAATTCAGGTATTTGTTGTCTGCACCGCGGTCTGTTGATCGAGACCTTCCAGCTTTGCTAGCAGTTTATCCAAATTGATACTTGCCTGCAAATTAGAACTCTAAGATCCAATGCAAAGCTCATCAAGAGGTGCACCACCAATGTCTCTGATCTTCAACACAATGCTATATCCTTTAGCATCAAATACATGATCTGGTATATTGTACAGGACGTCAAGAAACTCATTCACCAGCGATGTCGCTCATCGATGATAAACCTGAAAACCCTGTGGCTTACATTGACGCCAGATCTTCTAATCTGCTTGATTCATCCCTACCTAATCTAGTCTTCAAACCTCTTCCTCAAGTCCGCGCACAAGGCACGGATGTCAATGAAAAGGTGGGCCGTGAGTGAACCCGATAGCCGATACCATACTACTTGTCTTCCTTTCAAGGCCTTGTCTCATTGGTAAGAGGGTGGCAGAGAAAGGTAAGCAAGGCATTAGTCCGACCCTCACGCAGCTGGAGAAGGCTGTTACACACGTATACGCAACCCGAAGGCCAGGCGCTCCTCCAGAAGCCACTCAGATGCCGGGCAAGCCCAAAATCTGATAAGTATTTCGTCCAGGATCGAGCACATCACCGAAGTGATGTAACCCTAAGCAACGAGGGGATCTGACTACCGCGCCGGACGGTCGCAATCATCATCAGTTCGTCGTTCTCATACCGTGCGCAGGTCCATACAAGTAACGACGAGGCGCACCAGGGGCTCTGGCAGTGCTCGAATGCGCTTGTATTGGTCTGCGTAACTGGGTGCGTGGCGTCTTGTCGAAATCCGTTTTCTCATCGGTCAACCAGGAGACTGTTTCTCCTAACTGGGCGTGTATACACAACCAAAGCTATGAAGAAGAAAAAGAGAGAGTCGGGGACGGGACAGCGGGACTATATAGCTCTAAAGACTGGGCACGCTAACAGCTACTCACGTGATGCGCTGGCTTTTGCGCTGGAGCCTGGAAGGTGACGCAACTGGTGGTGAAGGTGAACGTGAATAAGGGCTAGGCCCTAAATGGGTCATTGTCGGTGCCCACGCACGTCATACTCAACAAATGCTCGAGATAGCCCGACCAGCAAACATACCAGCCCGCGACCTACCGAGACGACGACTGGTCCCCCTGCATCAGCTACACGCGAAGGTGTACTCAAACAGTATTCCTGTATACCCGATAGGCGTCCGCCACTTCAACCCATCATGGTCGTAACCCGAGAACAAGCACTCGAGAAGGAGCTGCGAGACATCACTCGGGCACTTGAGAAAGAGAAAGAAGCACACACTACAACCATACAAGAATTGGGCAGAACAAGGTCGATTCTGCAAGAGGTGAAGCGCACAAGCAGGGCGGAAAGAGCTGATTTGGAGCTCATGACCTTGAAGTGCGCACTCCTACAACAAGACGCGGAAGGCAACGCAGAGAAGGGAGTGGTTCACACAGATGACAAGAACCTGCGAGGCATGTTACCCGATGCACCAGTACATCCCCCAGCAAAGTACGGAGCGCGTTCGATCCCTCCTCCGAGTGACTTCGACCGCTCACTTCCGCCACATTCTGGTCCCGATAACCACCATGGCGAGCGTTCCGATTGTCTGGGGGACGACATGACTGCCCGTTCTACGCGTGGTACGAAGCGCACTGTCGATGAGATGAAGTAAGTGTTCGACAACATGTCAGAACGAGCCCATATTAATCGCGTCACAGCTCAAACAGTCCCGACGACACCTCGGCAGCGCCAGAAACCCTCTCGGGCCCCGTAGTCATATGCATCAGATGCTATCAACAAAAGCTTCGCTGCGATCCTGGAGAGCCCTGCCGGAATTGCGCCACAGCTGTACACTTGTGTAAGAGAGCCAAGTGCGACGACTATGAGCCGGGAACCTGTAAGCGGGCCAGTTGCCTGAGAGCACATCGAAAAGACGAGGAGATATACAAGAACATCGTTCGCGCTGGACATGTCCCGAGAACCGACCCTTCCAAGCCAAGGATTCCTAAAGCGAAGAAGCCGCGGAAGGGCAATGACGACGATGATGACGACCCTCGGAGTGGTGGCAGCCGTATTCTTGTTGGTCGTCCGGTGTAGCATGTCCCAGGAGCGCTGCGAGCATACGAGGACGAAGGATTGGAAGCATCAGGAAGGAGCCATTAGTGGCGTCGTTAGCGTCGGATAAATGAGTGCTGGGCCTACATGTACAGTCTCGAAGAGAGCGAGAATGACTATTGATAGACAATGGTGGCATGCATATGGTAGATACGGTACTGCATTCGTCATAACCGCGCTCCCCTACAACCCTAATCTTCTACAAGGGTATCACACTGCGCCTCCAATACATCCTATAACCTACACCCTACTCCACGACAAGCCCTCAACTCTTCTTCATGCATCGCTCCCACGCTGATACACGCTAATCTCCGCGCTTTGAGTAGCCTCAACGCCACACCCCGCACATGCGAAACACCACCCCAATGCGTGCGCTCAACTACTACATTGCAAAAATCTTCGCCAAGCATTTACGGTGCCCGTACCACCTTCCTCCCCGTAACCTCATAACGCTGCAACTCCTGGAGAATCTTCGGTGAGTCGGCAAAGTCGTAAACTTCAACCTTTGGTGTGATCTTGCCCTCCAAAGCCATCTGTAGCAGTTCATCCATTTGCTTGGCGCTACCGGTTGAGGATCCTCTGATGACAAGTCCTGGTTATGTCAGCACAAGTCCTGTCTCAATCGATGTAGATGTAAGAGCATACCTCTATTAGCGATATGAATCGGGCTCATAGGAAACATGAACGTATCCGGTGGAAGCCCCACGCAAACAAACACGCCACTATTTCTCGCCAAAGCCGGAGCTTGAAGATACGCTCTTTCGCTGCCAGCAACACAGATGACACCATGCGCGCCTTCTCCGTCCGTCAGATCTCGCACAACTTGCAACACATCCTGCTTGGCGTAGTCCACAAACGCTACCGCGCCCATCTCCTTCGTGAGCTTCTCTTTCTCGGCACCACTGTCAATCGCAATGACTTTGTATCCCTTGATTGTAGCGATCTGTACACCGATGTGTCCGAGACCTCCTCCAGCACCAATGATAGCGACGAAGTCACCGGGGTTGACCTCAGGTGTAAGTTTGGACACAGCACCCGCAAGACTGAGACCTGCGCAAAGAAGCGGCGCTGCGATCTCGCTTTTGACTCCCTCCGGGATCATGGTAACGAATTCCGCATCTGCAACCACGTACTGCTGTAGAGTACCCCACACGCTTCTTCCGGTATTCTTCTGCTTGGCGCAATGGTTCTCCTTGCCTTGCTTGCAGCTACTACACGTCTTACACGCGTTCCACAGCCACTTTATGCCTACTCGCTTTCCCAGCAGGTCTTCTGACACTCCCTGACCCAGCGATACCACGGTACCCACGCCCTCATGACCGGGCACTTCAGTGTATTTCCCGGGCGAAACGAGGTTGTGGCAGTCGCTGTGGCATATGCCGCTGTATTCGAGCTTTACGAGGAGTTCGCCGGCTGATGGAGATTGCACTTGGACGTCATTTCGGATTTGGAGGACGCAATCCGGACCGGGGTCTTGGATCCAGCCTGCGGTTTGTGTTTTGGGGATTGACTCGGTCATTTCGTCGCGTTCAGGGGGAGGTGGGGGTTGAGGTGGGGTGCTGCTTGGGTGATCGGCGGTGTTATTTCGTGGCAAGGAGATGGCTGTGGCAATTGGGCAATGAGGATAGCGTTCGCAACTCAAGCAGCTGAATGCGCACACAACAAGGAAATAGAATTGGAAACGAAAGGAATGCCGATAAGCAATTAGACGGGCTGTGATACTATCCCAAGTGGTGACGATACCCCGCGGCAGCCCCACCATCGGCCTTCTCCGACACTACCAATCGGAGCGCGTCGACCTCCGCAATTTGGACGCGGCTGCCTCATCCGGCTAAACATCACTCATGCCACTTTTCTATCTTCAATGTTTCAAGGACAGATACACAACACATGGATGTCGATGGGAGAGGACGTGGATAAAATGACTGGCATCTTTGAGTAGACGCTACGGTACAAGAAGGGCTTCTGATATCGAGCAGATGACTACAAGCTCGAGGTCATTACCTCGATTAGTATCTGAAGTTGACACTATTTCGCCCACCATTGCATCTGCATCACATCGCTGCTGTGCGATGTCGTTTCGATAATCCAATCATACACAGATCAGTCCGCAGCAAGAGTTCTCAAGTCTCCTCTTCCTTGGGCGCCACCTCTTTGCCTTCTCCTTCGAGCCTCATCTTGGCAAGCATCTCATTGACGCTCTGTCCTTTGCTCTCTCCTGTCATGTCCTCGTTATCGTCCCTTCTTTCAATCTTCGGTTCGCCCTTGTTCTCCATGGCTTCTTTGTCTTTCTTCATCTGGACAACAGCCCACGAGTACGACATGCTCTTCATCCAATTGACGGAGCCTCGCTGTCTTGGTACATAGTTGCCGTATTTGTCCTTCGTCTTCCACTTGTCCCACAACATATGAAGCAGCCCTTGGGAACCAGGCTCGAGGATTTGCAGGTGTTCAATCTCGTACCATCCGATGAACTTGAATGATCGGCTAGCACGCGGGACAGGCTGAGAGAATACGGCGATTGGAGAGTAGTCGATGAGAACTCTCTCACTGTGGCGATTCGGTAGCGGCTCAGTGGTCGTGGACTCTGGTGTTCCACTCGATGAACTCTCCTCGTAATCCGCGTCTGCAACTTCGCTGCTCGTTGGTAGCATGACACCTCCGTCCTCACCCGGCTCGTCTAATCGTTGTGTAGGTACTGCGACGGCGATCACTGTTTTAGGTTCGGAGGGGGGTGTGGCTACCGTGAGAAGGTTCAGGTTGCTCTTGACGAATATAACTCCGTCCTCGTCCCACTTCGGGTTCGCGCCATTGAACAACAGCACCCACGATAGACAGTTCGGGTTTGTCGCGGAGGAATGGAGGGTAGCGTTATGTGCATCTTCGGTGACGGCACCCTCTCCCCAGAAGTAGTTGTGGATTTCCTGGACGGTGTACAAGGCGTCATCAGACTGTTGTTGCGACTTCCAGCTGGGCACCCCTGATGGTATTGCGACGGGTGTCGCTGGCGTGTCTGATACCGCTGTGGGGTCTACCTTCTTCCGAAGGTGTGGCGGTACGTAGACGCTTTGCATCTTGTCGTTGCTGTTCGCGGTTGGGAGCGGTGTCGAAAGGCTGTGCGACGAATGGACTACTACGCGTCAGATCATGGCCCCACTTCACCACGTGGGCACGCGCCTCCTCCTCACTCCTCCCCTTCACCAAACGGATCAAGTCGAGTTGCCAATTACATGACGTCAATTGAAAACGGAGGTCGGGACGATACGAGTGCCTGGTAGCTTCACAGCCCTTTGCTGTGGACGGTAGTAAGGTGCTGGTAGTCTGACTATCGCCACACTACTTGATCATCACTGAGATATACCTACGAAAAGACGATGTAGTTGCCTAGATACGTCATGATCCTAATCACTTTTTTCCTTCCCACCGTTTCTCAATTGAAGTGGTAAATGCGAGTTCGATGTGAAAGTGACTGAGGATATCATCATCTAGTAGATAGTAAACTTCGTGCAGTTTTGAACCTAGCATCTCAATCTCTCACATAACCGCAACACCAGAACCTCTTTGCCATTGAACAGCATTTACCCCTACGCTACTAATCGCAAATCGTAGACCAAAATGACTACACCGCAAGCGCAAACGGACGAGCCGACCAATCTCGCTCACCAGATCTTCACCAAGACCGTTCGCTCACTACACCTAGACCGCCTCGCCCCACCTCGATTTCACCTCCCTCATCCAATCACCATAACAGTCACACCACCTACCCCAACTCCCTCTCCCATACCCTCACTCTCCAACATGTCCTGGACCACCATCGAGCTCTCCAATTACCCACCAAAGCTCACCTACCGCGACGTCACCTTACTCTTCCAGGACTTCACGATCTCGCCTGACTTCGCGCTCCCCAACGTCAAGAACCTCGCTTATCCACTACGCACATTCATCAAGATCACCGGGGAGGGAGAGGCAGAGCGCGCGGTACAAGAGCTGTGTTGGAGCAAGGTGGGCGGCCGCCAGATCAACGTGAGGATGGTTGAGAAGACGGGTCACGAGGAGAAGGAAGTCGCTGTTGCGGATGTGGCTGATGAGATGAAGATTGGTATCCTCAGTACGTTCTCACATTGTCACTTTATCGATATCAAACTAACATAACCAGATACTGCGCGCGTCTACAACCCGCACCTTGCCCTCAAGGTCCTCGAGATCCGCGAATGCATGCAGGGTACATCCAACTTTGCTTTCCTGCAAGCACGCGATGTGGTCACGGTATACAGCGAGCCTGGTGCGCATGTGCAGCCGGTTGACAATAAGGCGAAGTGGGAGCTCGTGATGGCTGGTCGCTCCGAGGGTTGGAACTGGAAGATGAAGGATGGGAGTGGACGGCTTGCTGCGCTGAAGGATCTGCAGGACACGATAGAAAGGCAGGGTGTCATGAGGAAGTTGTGGGGTCAGTGGGAGGGATGTCAGCGGTTGGATATGTGAGACAGCATTGTCTTTCTAGATGTCTACATTCTGGACTCTACATGATAACTTCAAGATTCAAGTCACTGCACGCGACAAGAGCGATGCTTTTAAGAGCTTTTTGTTGAACTACGGAGATGTCCCAGTATAGTTGTCGCCCATACATGAGCTCCAGAAGCCATAGTCACCAGTCCGAAATCCTCACCAAAACAGCCTCTTAGGCGTCTTGGAACCAGCGAGCAACCCGAATAACGGTCAAGCATATTCCAGTTTATTATCAGCTATGCCAACAAGATAGAAGTCGGCGCCAAGAATACTATACTGCATGCATAGCTTGTCGTACTCTCCGTTTTCCAAGTCATAGCGAGGTGCTTTGAAGATGTATTGGACGATAGCTTCACCCATACCACTCCGAACTACCGAGCAAGCCGAATAATATGCGTGTACCAGCGTATGTACTGTTTTGATTCCTGGAGATTCACGAATTTTGCTGGTTCGGGTCTTGAACGCAGATATAGCGGTCTCCTGTAGAATCTTGGCGTCGTACTTGTCGGCGAGAGCGTGAAGTGAAATAATGGGGAGGACATCGGTCTTAATGAACTTGTCGATGTCATAACACGGGGGTGACATCTTGAGGTCCATGTTGTAGAAGAACTCCATCATGGTTTGAAAGGTGTCCGGATCGTCTTCGTGGACTTCGATGGTGTCTGCAGAGGCTTCCTGTAGATGTTGTATTAACTCACTGTTCCTCCACTTCCGGAGTTGATACGTACCTTGAAGCGGCCAGTTAAAGCTGCCATGAACCAACCCGAGTGAGCGCAGAGCACAGCCTTGTGCGCCGAATATTCCTTGACTTTGCCCTTGTATATCTGGCGGATCTTGATGTCGGAGAACGTGGGGTCGTTGTAGAGCCTGAGAGCCGGAGATGTCAGTATGTCGTTTGTAATAGACGCCGTCGTCAGTAGGAGGGACACTTACGTGCGGCGGGCTGGTGTCGCGGGCTGAGCCATTGTGATGGCGGTTGCGGCAGAGGTATTTCGTATGCGTCGCAGGTGACACAAAGAAAGAGGGATTTGAGTCGGAGTTGGGATCTCAAGTTTGCTGTAGAAGTGGGGCTAAAGTAGCAAACAAACACGCTCGCGGACGGCGACGTGAGAGGAGACCTCATCATGCAGTGGGGAACAGTGAGAGCGCTTGAAGAATTAACCAACATGATTCTGACTGCCTTGTACTGCTAACCGAGGAAATGCGCAGTATGATTGAAGAGCGAACAATGGAGGCGACAGAAGATGGAGAAGTCAGGTAATTAAAGTTGAGCCTGCTCATCTTGAGAGGTGTAACCACCCGTGGTCCCCATCTCACTCACATTGTCTCCTACTCCGTACCTCTCATATCAAAGATATCTTTCCGACAAAGCGGACAGTCATGAGCCCTCTCATATGGCCCGTTGACCTGCTTCGACAGACATTCTTCACAGAACATGTGATTGCAGGCGATAAGTCGACGCATGCTTCGTTGCGGCTCGAGACAAATGCAACATTCCGTATCCACCACAGTCGAAAAGATGTCCAAATTGTGATGACTTGCCAGGTGTGGTGTAGCTACTGCTGTTACTGGGTGGTCTCGTGGTACTGAGACTACACTCGCGAGATGTGGTGTGGAGAGGAGAGTCTGCGAGATCGTTGGAGGGCTGATCACTACGTCCGCAACTGGCTCAGTATCATGTAGTCCTTGATTATCTGGCATGTGCTCGGTGCAATAGTACCGGTCAAACTGATTGCTTTCGTAGAGAACCCCAATACGCATACATCGATGTGAATTCCCGATAGATTGACCTTGTGGTCTGCCAACGAGGGCTTCGCAACGATTTGCATGTGAGTTGCAAAACCATTGCTGACTGTCGGTGTCAACGCAGCTGCCACGTCTCCAGCCATCCTCTGTACACAACGGGAGCCCCATTCGCATGTCCCCGATGCAGTAGCCGCACAGCCAATTATCTGAGAAGGCGTAGTATATGAGAGCCGGGTTCGGGCAGCCGCCTAGCCGCTCGCAGACGTCGGGCCGGGTGCGCATATTGTAGATGATTGATTTGAAGTATCCAAGCCTACCAAGGTAGATTAGGATGTAGCGGCGTATATGTCGAGTGTAAGTATTTCAAAATGAAGGCTGACAGACAAACAAGGGGTTCTCGCACGGGAGTGTTGACAAAAGGCAGGGTCCTGAGGCTGAGATCCGACGTAGCAACTCTCGCTGCAGTCGCTGCAGTCTAGCCATTCACTCTTTCCGGACATCATGGCCAACGGTCAGAGCTCCTTCGAAGCTAACAACGTCCCTGCAGCAGCGAAGGCGGTCCCGAGGTTATGTGTCGCGACTGACGTGCGGTGACACTTCCGCAAAGTGCATGCGACAAGTTTGGTTCATGGTTGAGTGGCAGGCGCACTCGCTAGGACGTGATGCATCGACCTGCGTTCTCTTAGCGACTGTTTCGTAGTCAATAACCCGTAGAACGCGAACACAATGCCAGTGCTCACGTGTCAAATGCGCATTAAATTCCACATTGTTCTGTGAAATATAAAAGACGCGTCAGAGTCAGAGTAATGCCAGCGCATCGCGTTGTGGTGATGAGATTGACGGCGTAAGAATGGTGGTTCGTGGCTCGACCTGAGCGCGCCCTGCTATGACGTCACCGCCTTCCACATCTTCATAACACTGAGAACAAATCCCTAAGGTGTCGGCAAGTTGAGACCTCCATGACCTTCCATCAATATGGAATTCGATATGATATGATGGATATCAAAGGCTTCACGATACGATTACCAGGATGCTGGTGATAATTGCCAAGCCGTGTCGTGGAATGAGTGCACCGCAAAAGTTGGGTCGGTAGGTGTCCGAGATCGCTGTCGACTAAAGAACATATGGAAGAACGTGTTGCTTGGATAAGTAATATTGGACAATCACTTAGTGAAACGATGAAAAAGACAGCATGAACGTCTGTAAGCGGCAGAGAAGAATTTGATCAGTGGATGAATACATGAATCCGCAAAGTCCAAACTGACGGGCACTAGGCATTGAGTCCTCAGTTGCGCACCAGCGTAGCAAGAAGTCGGACAATGCCCTCTTAGTCAATCAGGCATGAGGTATGAAGATTTTGCTGTCAAGAGGCCTCGGAACCCGAGGTGCTCCTGCTCCTCTTTTGGGTACTGCAGCAGTAGAGGTACGAAGTCAGTGTATGTTTCACATGCACTTTGTGCAGTCAAAACTTACCGTCAAATCGTGCAAGTGTAGCCCGATCCCGACACTCCTCCTAGTGAGCCCATGCTGTTTTCGTATCCCGAATCCATGGTGCAGCGGGTCTGATACCCGTTGTGCTTGCCACGCTTGGCGAATCCCTTACAAAGCACCTAGCCTTGTTGTTGCGTTGCCAATCTCGCCAATGGTATTCCCTTTGGATCATTTCGCCCGACGCCGAGCGGAAATCTTCCCGACAAACAACCATGGCTTTTGGGCGACGATTATTTTGTTTCCAAAGCATCTTGGAATTAGCGACGGGTAGAGCTGGGTTGATAACATGCCATGGTGGCTTGGGCTTGTCGGCGACATCCGCTGTTCGTGCCTAGAAGACTGCGATGGGCGACTTGGCTTTGTAATCGGGGTCGCTTTCGGAGATGAGGTTTTGTGCGTCGTTCAGCGAGAATGCATATATGTAGGTGAAGCCGGTGGGATCCGCGTAGCGGAAGAATTCTGTGGGATGGGGTGGCGGAAGAATGATGGGTAGCGTGTTTTCTGCACTCCCAACCGGAGCTGCACTATGTATATTTGCGTGAGGATTGCGGACAACCATGTTCTGGCGATGTGATGTGCTATGGTGATAGAGGTGCGACGTTTCCAAGTTCGAGGTGCATCGTTCGCTTCTTTCTACTTGCACGCGCTTCCTGCCGGATACCGGGGGATGAGCAGCTGTTGCGAAGGCGCGAGGCCTCGAGGAAGCCGCATTGAACGCGTAGAGGAAGGTGACATCGATGGACAATCATCCAGTCAAGTTCACCGACAGCACTGGGACGAGTGCGTGTACAAATGAAACTGGGATAACTTGGAGAAGTTTTGAAGGGTTCATAGGCAATGATCCACCGCAAGGATAGCGTCTCTTTATTCCGACGCCGTTGCAGTTCGGCCGTAATGCGGGATGAGGTTCCTGGATCTGTCGTCCCACGTATGCAGACAGCCGCGACCGGTCGTGCTTGGCAGGAACGACTGACTAGATGGACGATTGGGTTGGTTCAGCTTGGAAAGCCATTCAGCCTAACACCGCGGAAATACACAGTCATGCCAGAACAAGTTTGTGGCACGTGAGCGTGACTCAGCCAGCACGCAGATGTGTCGTTGGGTGACAGTCGCGTGGCAGGAGCGTTTAAGCTCCTTCCCGGTACGCGGGTGGGTCTTGGCAGTGCAGGGATGCTGTGCCGACGAAGCGTGGGAACCTGGAAATCTGACGGCATCAGCACAAGACACCAAGCGAAGCAAATACGGAGCCCCGCAGAGCGTCTGGAGAGGGCCTACATCGAGTTTGCTAGATCGAGATCCTCCTGTTCGCCCTCAATTTTTCACTAGCGACAGCCGCTACGACGCAGCGACGCGATCCGGGCCTGCCGCTTTGGCCGCTTTCATCTGCCCCGACCGTTAAGTCCGCGCTTTCACCTACGTACACCCTCGCCCTCGATGCAGCAACCCTCGTAGCCCTGCGCCCGCGCTCCCTTCGATTATGTTCCGCCAGTCGACGCTCCCATCACTCAGGCACGTCGCGTGCAGTCGCGACCACCTCGTTCGATAATCCTCGACTCGGTCAATGGCATACGGTTGAAGCAGCATCATGGCGCTGCCAACCCTCCAGTTCCTCGCGGGGCTCGTGCTCCTCATATACCTGCTCTCCTTTGTCCTATTCGCCTTTATACGCATCGCCACCGGGGTCTCCATACAGCGCCTGGGCTTACGGGGGCTGCGACGCATCGCCTTCACGCCCAAGGATGGCCTGCGCATCGAGATCCGCGGACTCGGCTTCACCCTTCACCGACCCACATTCGCACAACCCACGGTAGTCAGCATCGTCCTGCACGAGCTCAAGGTCACGGTCGACCTCAAAGCGCTGGGAGAGAAACCGCGGAAGAAGACGGGATGGGCCCATTGGGCAAACGGCACAACACAAAAGGGCAAGAGCGGCCAGAACACGCCCGAGCCTGTGGCCGAGGACGACGAGCTGGGCGATGACGAGACACCGCGAAGCCTGACGTGGAAGCGGCTGACAGATGCCAAGGAGAAGATCAAGCGCCTGCACCGGAACATCAACTGGCTCAGGCAGATCGATGTCGTGGCTCACGCGACCACCCTGGTCGTAGTCGACGTGGGCTCCATCCAGGTCGGCGGCCTTAACCTAGCAGTCGACACACGGCGCAAGACGGTCGATCGCAGTCGCCTCTTCAACCACCACAAGCCCAAGTCCGACGAGGAGCAGTGGCCCGCCGAATGGCTCTTCTCCGCCCGCAGCATCCTCTTCACCCCAGAGGGCAGGGAGTCGACCGAACTACTGGATCACTGTACCCTCAACGTCCACGGCTTCCTCAAGAAAGGCCTCGAGGGTCTGCGCGATGCATCTATCGCACTCAAATTGGGTCGCCTCCTCATTCCACTCGACGATGTCAAGCTGTGCATGGAAAGGGCCCAGAAGTGTCGCGCGCCTGTCCCTCGGAAGCGATCTCGTGGCAGTCGGACACATGTATCGCTCAGCGATGTGATGGAAGAGCTCGACGACCCCAACAGCCGCGAAGAAAACCTCGTCCGTACCGTATCCGACTCGCGTGAGTTCGCCAGCTCCATCCTCCGCGGTATCCATGAATTTCAGTTCGCGATTGGCTTCCTCGGCCTCACCAAGCAGATCGAAATGGGCCACAGCTCCGAGCCTCCAGTCTACCTTAATCTCTCCATGAAGGAAGTCGGCATGGACCTCCTCCGCCTCGATCCTCGCAGTCCCGCGCATCTCATGTACTTCTCGCCCGACGACATTGCCCACCAGGCTCTTCTTGCTGCCATATCCATATCTGTCGGAATCGACAACAGCGATGGCCATCCCGAACGCCTCCTATACGTTCCTATGGCGACCATGACCCTGAACACGACTCTTCCTTCTAAAACTATTCATTTCTCTAATGACAAAGATAGTGCCGAGCGCAACACCAACATACTATTCGCCAACCTGGTCGTCACATCACCATCTCTGGATCTTGACCCCAAGCATCTACCACTACTCCTCGCTATCTTCCACAACTACGAGCTGCACCGCAAGCCGCCTGAAACCAGACAACGTAAGCGATATCTGTTTCGCCGGCTCTTGCCCAAAGCGAACATCAAAATATCCATCCATGAACCTGTCATCCGGGTAACTCTACCACCGATGGACCCCGACAAGCATGAGGCCGACGAGTTCGATCTACTCATCTCTGCATCTTCCTCAATTTCCTTGGACATGGAGTCCTCGCACTCTGCGGATGGCGAGTTGCATTACGCACTGAGCTCGACTTTCCGTATGAACGCACAGCAACTCTACTACCAGACCGCCGCCATCGAGAAACACAACTTGCTCTTGACCGACTATCTCGAAGTCAAGGTCCAGATGAGTGCGGCTCCCGACCCAGTTGTGGAAGTCTGGGGCACCGCACAAACTTTCTCTCTCTACATGGTTCGGCCTGAAATTAGTGAAGGACTGCGGCAGATCGTCACACAGATGTCAAAGGACATGGGCCGTCGGCGAAGCCCTCCCAGAAAGAAGGGCGTCAACGTACTCCGGAGACTACCGGCCTGGATGACATACGTACATCTCCAAGGATCGGACTTCAACGTGGACGTCGCTGGAATAGATCCTGATGTATCTAAACAAAGTCGAGGAGTTGCTCTGCATTTGGAATCTTGGACTGCCGAATACAAAACTGGACGGGAAGAAGAGATAGATCTAAGACCTGCAAGACGGCGCGCACCAAGTAGAAGCATCAATCGCGAGGAGCATCTGCTTAGATCACCGCCTCCATCTTCGCCGAAGTCACCGAAAGGAACATTGAACGGCCCAACCGATGGTAGACGTCTTGCGTTACATTTCTACGGGCTAGAAGGCTTGGTCATCGAGGGCGACGAGCAATCGGAACAAGAACCAACGTTGTCGCTGCCCCGTATGGAGATTGCTCTACACACGCTCTCCGATAAACAGGGCCCGATATTTCACGTGCACTCTTACAGCCAAAACCTCTTTTTGCGTTATTCGCTCTATCGTCACTTTGCCTTGTGCATGGCAATGCAGGTCCTGCAAAGGTCGTTTGATTGGGGTGCGGGCAAGACCAAGGCTCCAGAGCCAAGCTCGTCCAGCTCGCCACGGCATCTGTCCGTACCGTCGTTGGGTGAGGATGTCGTTGACCCACCCAGCGCAGCCGGCAACGAGATCGTGACGATCGATGTCAAATCTCACTTTTTCCAGATCAAAGCTGACATGCCCGGAGATCCACCTCTCATGCTTCAGATCTATGGACTTGAGGCGGGAAAGCATCGCTGGGCCAGCCCCTTCCTTCGCGCACGTCTAGTGCGACTGTTCGCCGAGAACCCTGCCATCAAACGCGCTTGGAGTCGAATCGTCAGTGTCAAATCTTTGCGGTTGGATTATCGCCAGTCCAAGCTCAGGTACGGTCACACTGTAACGAACGAAAAGTCATTCGACATAGCGACGGACGCGATAAGAATCGCTGTGCCTCATCAACTCGTCATGCACAAAATCTTTGACAATGTCGCGAACGTCGCGAAGACTGCCAAGCAAGTGCATCATCGCTTTAAGACTGGAACCAATGAGTACGTACTGGACAAAGAGGCCGAAGGCCCCAAAATCGTACCAAAGATATCGCTCCGAAGCCGCGCTGTCCTCTTCGAGTTGGAAGACAACGCCTTTGAATGGAAGCTCGGAACCATCTACCGTATCGGACTCATGGAGCAGAAGCAGAGACTTGCTCGTGAACACGCCTTTGATCTGAAAGTGCGGAAACTACAACAGCAAGACGAACAACGAGGCGGTACACGGTACCGCGCAAGATCAGCACATGATCCTCGGGGCCGGAACAAGATCAAGAAGAGGGACAAAGAGCTGAGGTTCCACCGACGCACGAAGAGCGCGGACTCGAGCGGACATAGCTCACCAGAACGGGGACGTTCAGATCATCCTATGCGGTATAACAAGGATGGTTTTAGCGGTCTTAGTGGGTCATATGAAACATCGGTACAGGACGCGCGCGTGAAGCTTAATCGCCTCAACGCTCAGACGTGGAAAAAGCGTATCGATTTCGCAATGGCAACCCAGAATCGATCCATGAACGACATCCGCTCGACATTCTGGGGCTTAGACGAACTGCCGGATGACATTGAGCAGAAGGAAACCATTCTTGCTGTCTCGCAACGCCCAGCCCTGATGGCGCTGGCTGTCAGCGACCTGGAGATTGTCATTGACAAGCCCTCGTTCCCCATTTCGGAGTACCCACGCTTCCTGCACCGTGTCGGCAAAGGTATGCCATTTGATACGCAGTACGCTCTTTTGATCCCCATGCACGTTCAAATACAGATGGGAGAAGCCAAGATCCACCTTCGCGATTATCCGCTACCGCTATTGCACTTCCCGGCTATCGGCAGTATACAGTCGTCCCGACTACCGAGCGTCTTGATGAAGACAGACTTCGTGATAGCAGAAGAGTTCAGGGACGTTGAATCTTCTCGCGTCAGCCGAGTTGTTGTCGTACCACAGGAGCGGAACTCTGCAGGCGAGCTCACACGTGGATACGCGGTGGACGTTCGTCGGACTGTGGCGCCTGTGAAGACATACTCTGACATGGCGATCGATATCAACTCAGCATACCCGACAAGGATTACTTGGGGCACGTCATACCAGCCGGCAATCCAGGATATGATGCAAATCATTGAGAATTTCACAAAGCCAGCTGTAGACCCTTCGGAGAGGGTTGGATTCTGGGACAAGATTAGGTTGACCTTCCACTCGCGCATCAACGTGTCGTGGAAGGGCGATGGCGACGTCCATCTGATTCTTAAAGGTAAGACACAACGCATCCTGTATAATCACTCTACTAACGGAATGCAGGTTCACGCGATCCGTACATGGTCACAGGTCACGGTGCGGGCTTTGTCATGTGCTGGCAAAACGACGTGCAACTCAGCATTGCTGAGGACGAAGACCCTAAAAACTTCATGATCGTCAAGAGCGGAAGCTACGTGCTCGCCATTCCGGATCTCAATCACTTTGCTCGTCACGACGCGGAGACTGAAGCTGTGGCCCGTCCAGATACTGCATCGAGCATGTCTAGTCGTAGGCAGAGAGCCGTCTTCAAGAAAACAGTAATGAAATTGAACGGCAATGTGCGCTGGGTTGCCGGACTGGTATTTGAGCGCAACCTGGACGACGGCGGCCGTTCCTTCAACTTCATACCCCACTACAATGTCACCCTCAAGAATCCAAAGTATGCGAAAGCA
The DNA here is from genome assembly GCF_024043145.1 of Alternaria conjuncta. NCBI lineage: Eukaryota > Fungi > Ascomycota > Dothideomycetes > Pleosporales > Pleosporaceae > Alternaria > Alternaria conjuncta. The sequence continues at coordinate 1,897,712 of NW_026250092.1, read as the reverse complement.
TCCAATGGAAAGGTCATCAACCCGTCTCTTGAATTCGAAGCTCTTGCTGACATCGTGCAGGAGTATGACGCTTTCCGAGGCTTCCGCAGTCACCACATCCACATGTCTATCGCTATCGCTGCTCCATACGATCGAGAATGGTCTGTCGCTAACTTAGAACCATCAAAGACCTACAACAGTGTGCATCTCTCACCACGCTTCTTCACACACTTCTACAGCTGGTGGTCGATGTTCTCCGGTGCCATGTCATTGCCCGTACGCCAGGGCAAGCTGTGGCCAGGAGTAGAGAAGTCTAGCAAGAAATTCGGGCGGCACCTTGCAACCATCAAGTACAACCTCTTGCTATCGCCTCTGTACATGAGCCATATCTACAAGCACAAAGATGCGGAAGACTATGGTGCAGGCGTTGTGGCCGCCACTGGACTGAAGGCCCGTCTCGACAGTTTCATGTTCGATCTCCATCAGCGCCGCGAAGAATTCCGAACTTTGGTCCAAGCGCCTGAAGGCCAACAAAACAGCAGGCAAAACAAGACGACTGGTATGCGCATCAATCAAGTACAGCTTGACCTCATCCGGACAGACATCCGAGCGGTGTCTGCAAGCATTGCAGGAACAGGCTCTGAAGATGTTGATAACGCCACCGCGGATGATCTCGCTAGCTACAACCAGGAGTATCTAACAGCCGACTTGTCGAAGTTTACGATTCCCGACAACGACCTAGGCTGGGTCGATATGGACGACTTCATTGAACTTGGCTGGATCTTACCGTCACGCCGGCATCCGGAAACACAGATTCTCCCGCTAGCATTCGCGCCACGATTTACGTACTTCCGTCAAACCGATCATGCCAACAACATTTCGGGCGACAAACACCGCAAGAGCGCATTCGGTAACGAGCCGACTCATCATTGTGTCATTTCGGCAAGGAATGACCCACGTCGGGTACAATGTCAATTGATTGAGCAACGGATTGAACGTGTGAAAGAGCAGGTAGCTCTTAACCAGCATGCAATCAACGACCAAGAATTAAAAGTCGTTCGTGAGACGTCAGACATGCAACAAGAGTCGCAACGCCGTCTTGAGGCTCTGCGTAATCATTCCCAGTTCCTTCAACGGAAACTAGAATTCCTCTCTACGATGCATGCTAGTCTGCTGGAGCGGCTAGAAACTGCCGCGTCTTCACCAGACAACACTGTCGCAGAGCCTGATACCGACACAGAAGATGAGTATTTTGAAGCAGACGAAGCTCAAAATGCTATCGACCCTGAACACAAGCACGCTGATGCGCCTCCTAACCCTATCACGGACTTCACCAACGACTTCAACAACCGGTTCATCATTCACAACATCCACCTGAAGTGGGGCAACTCCCTACGGAACATCATACTCCGCTACATACACCAAGTCAGTCAACGTCGAGGATTCGTCTACTACATGTCACGAAGGGCAGTAAAGTTCATACTCGATGTTGTTGAAGAGCAGAATAAGTCTCGTGGACCATCTACATCTGGACCTGACGAAACACCCATGGCTGGCGACAACGAGGCCGGACTGAATATTGACGAAACAATCGAGCAGTTGCTTCGCGACGGCAGGAATTTTGTCGACGCTGATGAGGAAGACGCTAAAAGCAAGAGCACCAACGGTGCATCCAACGGTGCTGGTGACCCTTCACATGCGAATCCGACAAAAGCGGATGAAGATGTCGCGGACGATTACGTCTCTCAGAACTCGTATCTCGTACGTTTGATTGCACCGCAGATCCAATTGCAGAGCGAGAAAGACACCAAGTCTGCGGTACTTGTCACGGCCAAAGGCATGCAGCTCAAGGTTCTACAAATCATGGACAAGGACCGTGTCATGGACGAGGTCTCGGGTCTCGTTCAACGAAGGTTCATCGCAGCTATGGACAGCTTGCAAATCTTCGTCACCAACTCAAAGACCTTTAGCAGTCCGGAGGATATCCACATGTACTCCGGAAGCATGTACGGAACGCCAGCTGGCTCAGCGTGGCCACCATGGGTACCTTTCGAGGTCATGTTCGAGTTCCATAGCAATCCATTCGGCTTCCAGCGGGTGGTACAGCGAACTTCAGCCAGTATGCGCTACGACAAGCACAACGCGCTGCGCCTGAAGTACAACGACGATGTCTCGGCTGCCGACTCGGCCACATCTGCTGACAACATGGAGAGCCGTATTGACCATCTATGGGTGGACTTCCCACACGTGCGGGCCCTGTGCGATTCCAGGCAGTACTATGCGATGTACGTCATCGTATTGGATCTTTTGCTGTACCACGAGCCTTTGGAAAAGACGCGTAATGAGCGACTCGAGAAGATCATGCTTGCTTCCGACTTCACCGATCTCGCAGGAGCTCCAAAGCTAGTCATGGGTCTTCAAGAGCGTATCCAGCAATTAGAAGAGATCAAAAATGTCTTCCAGATCAACGAGAAATACCTGGACAAGCAAGGTTGGGAAGATAGGATTGAAGTTGAGAAAGACTTGGCTGTCTACGAGGACGAGCTCTTCTTCGTCATGAAGGCGATCACGACCGCACAACGCAAGCAAGACGATCGTGCTCAAGCAAGAGACTCAACTGGCCTTTTGCGGATGTATGTCTCTGCATCAGACATCGTTTGGCATCTGCTTCGCGAAGGCGCAGAGTCACTAGCAGAATTCCAACTGAAGAACGTCGCATTCGACCGCACAGACAACAACGATGGATCCAACTCGAACTCTTTGGAGATTGAGCAAGTGCGAGGTCTGAACTTGCTACCTAACGCCCTATACCCAGAGATGATTTCACCTTTCCTGGAGCAAGATCAGACTCTTCCGGAAAACGCTAAATGCCTCAAGGTGTACTTTGTGGCGCTTGAATCGATCGCTGGTATCCCTGTCGTAGAGCACTTTGAAGTTGAGTTGTATCCACTAAAGGTGCAGTTGGAGTACCAGATCGGCAAGAAGCTGTTGCAATATGTCTTCCCTACGTACGGTGACAGCAAGACTGCGAACTCGTCGCCCTTCTTACTCAAGCATACTCTGCCGACTCAGGATGAGGAAGACGAAGAAACCGATAGCATCATTTCTGGAGCGACAAGTATGAGCGCCTCGCTTGCAGCTGATGACGGCGCTGTGGAAGCGCTCAAACAACGACTTACACCCACACTTCAGCTGCCCGATCCTGTACAGAAGTCCGACGCAAAGAGGAAGAGCTTGGTTAAGCGCCCAAGCGCTCACTATTTCCGATTCTTCAAAGACAGCAATCCTTCTCGTAGTGGAACAGAGCTTCGTCGCACTCTTCACCCGAGCTCCGCCTTGGTCGTTCCTACATTGGGTAACAGCTCCAATACCTCCACAAGACCAAGCTCCGTCCGTTCAAGTACCACCAACTCAAGTCAGACTTTGAACGAGTCTGATCGAACCGCGAAACGCTTTGCACTCTACCGCACCGGCACCAACCTGGGGGAGAAGAAGACCAACAAGAAGGAAGCCAGAAGTGACGATCTGACTGAGATGATGAGTCGTGCGAGCGAGTACATGACAGTTGCTTACTTCAAGATCCCGTCTATGGTACTGTGTCTTTCCTACAAGGGCAAGAGCACACGTAACTTTGAAGATGTCCATGATCTGGTCTTCAGGATGCCAACAATTGAGTACCGCAACAAGACATGGTCTAACCTAGACCTCGTCACGCAACTCAAGAAAGACGTCTTGAGAGCTCTCCTCTCCCATGCCGGTACAATCGTTGGCAACAAGATCTCGCACCACCGACCCTCAGCCAAAGCACAGTCGCGCCTCCGACAGCTCGCCAACAGCAGCACGATGCTCAACACCTCTCCCGATCTCTCTGGCACCGATTCAAACTCCATGCGTGACCACTCCCCCGGTGGCTCCGATCTCTCAGCCGAAGACCGCATGCCCCGCCGTTCTTTCGCATCCGGCCGCCAAGGTAGTCTCATCAGCACCGTCTCGGAAGAAGGGTCATCTCTCCAATCGTCAAAACCACCTTCGACGTCCAATCAAGCGCGTTCGACACACGGTTCCATCATGGGTGGCTTGAATCATCATAGCAACGGACTAGGCCCCGAAGACGTCGACGACGGTCGCGCCTTTGCTGATGAGCTGTCGAGAGTAGACAACACAGAGCCAGTCCACGCAAACCTCATTCATAGCTTGAGTAAACACATCGCTGGGGTCAGCGCACCTTTCGCTGGGCACATGAGAGGCAGAGCGGGTAGCGGCGCAGCCAGCATGCGAGCTGCGAGTGTAGCCACTGGTATTAGTGGCGTCAGTGGTATGAGTGGACGGGAAGGCAGCGTCATGGAAGAGGATACCGATGGTCCGAAGACGAAGAAGGCGAAAGCTCTGGGCAAGAAGTTGCTTGGTAGGGGGAATTAGAAACTTCCCTAACATCACTCTTTTCCGTTTTTGTTCTGCATCATCACCAGCATTATTTGGCGTTCCTTTGTTTTCCTTTGTAAATATTGGGTTTTAGACGGTGTAGCAGGCAGAGCTCTTTCATTGTTCTGTCTTTTGTATCATAGCGTTGCGAGAACTGGTGTCCTGGAGGTGTTGAAGTAGATAGTTTCCTGTAAACTCTGTCGTGGAGTCCCAGTATCAAATCATAATGATTACAATCCTATCTTTGCGTCTTCTGAGGTCTTGCACTGTGTGGGCTGGGCATGCTCATTCTCAACAACGTGCCTTGTTCATAGAGTCGCGAACAGCGTTATACATGTCTTCTCCCGTGCGGGGACAAGGCTGGGTGGCGTACCTGACGCGACGTGAGGACGCGACAGGTTCGCGTTTGGCGGGGCTGGTCGGTGCGCGTGGGAAACGTCATTGCGGCAACCAGCATTGCCTGCTCGAAGGCGCGATTTCCACACCTTCTTCTTACCATATCCTCCACGACAGTGGCGATGCTGGCACACCCAGATACTGCGCCTTCGTCTTCGTCTTGCGTTACTGACAGCTACCTCTTCGTCTGTCCATTGATCTCTCTCCTAGGCTTGCGTCTGCATTCGGCTCGAGATGAACTCGGAAATACTAGTGCGTATCTAGGGTTGGTGTTCAGCAATGCGGGTTGAGACGATACTCAGACTCACAATCTAGGTTGCACTATTCGCCTGTTTTCAACATGAGGTATATCGTATTTCTCTGAGGTCTTCCCAATCAATAAACAACAGGACTGGATCAAGTGTGGCATCGAAGCCGCCACCCTGGCCAGTCGACTACCCAGTACCAACAATATATGCGACTGATATCTGCGCTACATCTGTGTGCACGGTCATCAATGCGCAATTCACGCTGTGTTGCTGATCCACACCGTTGGACAGTGCTTTCATAGTGCTCCCTTTACCGATATATACAATGCCTAGCCCCATTGGATCTCACGATCATAGTTCGCCTAAGTCTCCGCGGCAATCTCTCAACTCCGTCAAGAACTGAAGCGAAAGTTAACCAGGGTCTTCGACAGCATATCGAAAATCAAGATCATCGACCGTTCCAATGTCGAATTCTCCATTTTTCACGACCTTGCCGACCGAAGTCCGCGATATCATCTACGACTACCTCTGGTGCGATACAAAGACCTTTGTCCAGCGGCATGATATCAAAGACTACAAGGTAACCTATGATCGAAGGCACGACTCGGTTGAAGCACCATCTGCTGTTGACAAGATCCCATGGCTTCTTACCAACAAGCAGATGATGCGCGAAGGCATCCGACAGCTACACCAGAAGTCAACGTGGCACCTGGATAACCGAATATCAGACACACATCCCCAAAGCTATATCCTAGACGCCATCACTCCATCAGAGTGCCACACGCACGAGATCTTCATCCAGTGCGACTGGCCGATGATCTTCGATGACGTGAAGCGAGTCTACCGGCTCAGCGAAGTAGCACGGGCTGAAATCAATAGAAGCGCCGCGACAGCTAATTCTTCGACTCCGCTAGACACTGTTTGCATCAAACTCGTCCGCCCAACCAACGAACGGCTAGCCGCCAACAGCGCGGCAGACTTTACTTTTAACCTCTCTGGCCTCGAAATCTTATCTAGCCATACCGAGCTTCGTCGTCTCCAGGTTCACCTCGTTGGCGTCGTTGATGATACTAAAATGCTTGTGTGGTATTGGAGTTTGCGAGGGGAGACCGACAGCGCAAATAAAGCTAGGCGTCTGGAAGATCATTACTTAGATGCTTGGAAGAAAGAGCTCTCTCGTGCGGCTGAGCTGGTAATTCCCGGGGGCAAGCGGAGTGGATATATGAGGGAGTACACACAAGGGAACGGGCGTTGTCTGGAGTGGGTTTGGACGTTTGAGAAACAAAAGTCCAACCACTGAGCTTAGTAGATGGTGAGAGGAACGCGTCGAGTACTTAGAGTGAAACATACACAATGAGGTTTGTTCATTCGTTTCGAGGAACTTGAATGAGACAACTTGTAGGAGCGTAAGCACACAGTGACATATCAACACACGCAGCAAGATCTGTAACAGATGAGAAGCCACCCATTCTCGAGATTCCAGTATCTATCAACACGAAATGGACCTTGGCTAGCCACCTAGTTCTTCGCTGACTGATCACTCAGAACGCCTTTGACAAGGTCGCTCAACTTTACTTTCCCTTCAGCAACCTCATCAACCGAGTCCCGCACCTCTTCCCACTCCTCATTCCTGACTTTCCCCAATTTTTCCTTAGCGAATACCCCGATAGCAGCCCATACGCCCTCCAAGTCTCGCGCATCCCGCTGCATAAACTTCCTCACCTCTTCTGGCGCATCATCTTTGAGATACTTTCGCACGAGCCTTGTCATCTTCCCTCCTGGCTTGCCATCGTATACATTTTCATGCTCGTAGCACCTATAGATGAGCTTTCGAATCAAAGAGGCCAGAGCTTCGACATCTTCTTCCTCTGCCCGAGCCTTGCGTTCAAGCCCATCTGGAGAGTTCGTAGGATCATGGATGCAGCTATTCGCAAATCCTACGAGACTGATTTTAGGGCGTTTAGCAATGGTAACCTCGCCATTCTTCTGTTCTTCGTAGGGAAAGCTGATAAGAATGTCCTCCGCTAAAACACTGCCATGTGTGATAGTCGGTTTACATTCGCGGTGTAGGAAGTAGATTGTCTTATAGAGCTGCGTAATGATGAGCCAGAGTAGGCATTTTGGAAGCTTGTCCCTAGTGTCGAATACGAAGAGTCCTTCAAGATCACTAGAAACTGGTGAGCTTGCCATGACCAGCCAACCTGGCTCCCCTTGGGCCATAGCTTCCATGTCGTAGTGGTCAACTACTTCAATGCAGTGCTCACCGCCGCTGCGAGAATACGATTGGCGGTGTATCTCTTGGAGAATGCGTAATTCGGAATGCATCGTAGGTTGGGTAGAGCCTTCTCCGGGAATCTTTACTGCAACGACGCGCCTAAGGAGTGCATCGACGACTGAGTTCTCTTGGGCGTTCGCAGCCAGTTTGGAACGCGCATCATCCATGTCGGAGGTGGGAACACACAGACTGACAAAACAGTACGTAGACGAAGCAGCGTCGCGAAGCCAGGTGTATTTTTCGGGCATCTGTGGGGGCCTGTCGCCCGAAGCGTCGTTGAGTGCTTCAGACATTCTAGGGTGGACCGCTGTGAGTAGGGTCGAATTTTGTGAACGTGATGAAAACCGAAGGAGCAATGAGAATATTGTATTGTTGCGATCCAAGGGAGCGATGATGCCTTAATAAAGCGTGCCAGAAGTTTGTGACTTTCGTCACAAGAGCACAAACCATCGTCGTGCGTGCGCATCATTCGCAATCAACGTCCAGCAAGCCTCTTCCTTATGGTCTTCATCTAATTTGTCTGGCATCACCTGGCGTCGCACTCCCTAAGCTTTGCCCTATACCATGGTTTGGCAATCTTAGCAATTTCAATCTTCAACGCCGCCTCATCCACACCATGCCCTTTGATATGTCCCTTCTCTTCCTCCAGAATATCACATTGTATCCACTTCAAAAAGTCGCCCAGTGCTCTCACATCGCGCTCAACACCTTTCTCACGCAGCACATCCCAGCCTTGCTCTAACCGCTGCTGGGAGCACCACGCAACTGCTACTGTTGCGGCTGCTCTGCGTCGCTCTTTGATGATATCGGCGCCTTCATGTTGTTTTGGAATGCGGAAGAATGTGGGTTTGAACTTTCCCCCTTTGCTCTTGAACCATAGAGAAGTGTTGCCGTTGTACTGGCGAGGTACGGGTTTCCAAACGATGCCTTCGCCCAAGCCGGATATACCGAAAGTCGCTGCGAAAGGGCAGTGAGCGGCGACTTCTTCGGTCATACGTTCGATTTCTGATACTGTGCGTTCGTAGTCGTCTGGGTAGAGTGTTGTGTGGAAGACGCCGGCTCTAGAGGCGTTGTAGATGCCATGAGCCGGCAAGGAGATATCAGAGTATGCTTCGTCCTTTTGCCATGTACCATTGATGTTGACCGAGACGATGACGAAGCGACGTGATAGTTGGGCAATTGCGACGTCTTTTTGTATCTTCTCGCCTATCCATTCGCCAGCCATCACAACGGGTGAGTCTTCTCCGAGTCTTGTGCCAGGATTCAACTCTTTCCATCGTGCCAAATACACATCTCGCAGTCCGAGTACAGCCGCGGTCTTCTCTGACATACTTGCTGCGAACCCTTGGTTATCTTTTGCGACGGACAGACCAATTATGTTGCGCGACTGGAAAACGATGCGGTTATCAGGGTATACGAGGATATCTGCGTGCGTGCCATGAAGTTTAACTGTACCGACAAAAGATACAGGCTCCACGGTGACATTTGCTTCTGGATGGACAGTGTCGCGGTTCAAGTGTCGCAGCTGCTCGATGATCTCAGGGATGTGTGTCGTGATCTTGGGGTACAGCGTCGACTGCGCGAGGTCTGTAGTCGCCATGGTGGGAGAGTACAACTGTTTCCAGAATTCCGCAGTGGTTTCCAGATCTCCTTAGATCACAAAAATCGTGGCGATGGTCTCAAGTGCTGTCCCACTGTGCGGCAATCCGCCCGCGTTGTGCTGCGATCCTCCTGATCGCGGCTAATTGATCTTAACATGGGGTTATTCTTCGGTAAGCCGCACGTGGAACGATAAAGTCGATGTAGAGGTTTGTGAGTCAAGACAGGCGCTGCTGTGTCGCTCAGAAGCTGCCACTGGAGCTGCGGCTTTGCGATACTGTTATCGATACGCGGCTGTCAGCACCGCGATCTTCAACACGTTGCGGCACCTTGAACCTAGCGTATCGAATATCATGCTTGGGTGCGAATAGCCGCTATCATGTGAAACACTCAGCTAAATTGCGTTCCAGCTGGGATTCTCTCATGCAAATTTGAATCATTATATCATCCATGACAGCTAGTCTCTAAAGCGTTGACTACGTGACATCGTTCGATCTTCTAATGCGATTGCTTGAGACCTCTACTAAATTCTACGTTCCAACCCGTCATGATGCTTCCACGTTCTTCCCGTCCTCTTGACCATCCTTCTTCTTGTGCAACTCCGGGTTTAGCGGATGCTTGGAGTCATAGCCGACTCTCTTGACAATACCCAATCCTTTCGTTCTGCCCTCACGAAATAGTATCCGATCGCCGACAGTCAAGTACTCTGGTCGCTGTACGAAGCGGAAGGCTACCTGTGCTCGGTCACCAGTGCGGATGTACTGGCGGTCGATGTCGATGATGGCACAGGTTTGGGACACCGGTCCAACGTGTAGCATAGCCTGATACTTGGTCTTGATAGTCGTCGCGTGCGACAAGATCAAGACTTCAGCAACGAACTCGCGGTACACTTTCGGGGCTGGTAGTATGCCAGTTGTCGGGTCTGGCTTTTCAGCCTTGTGCAAAACGACCATGCCTTTTCGCACGTCTTTCCGCCGAACGTTGCGCAGTGCGAGACTAGCAGACTGGCCAGCGGAGCATCCTGGAACTTGTATCCGTTTGCGCTCGACGGAACGCACTTTTGTCGTTTGGAACTGGCCAAGACTGTCGGGACCGATCAATACTGTGTCGCCAGAATGTATCTCACCAGACTTGACAACACCTGAAACCACAGTGCCAACGAAAGGGACCGAGAATGTGTCGTTGACGTGGAATTCCAGAGGAGCAGAGGCGTCGTAATTGCCGTGATGCGGTAGTGCGTTGAGGAACATGCGCACCAGGTCCAGGTTGTGACCAGTGACATTGGAAACTTGGAAAATAGGACATATACGACTCGACACAAATTGAGTAGCGGTGGTGATGCACTCCTCCCTATTGTTGATGAATACTGGTATCTTTCGCGCTCCTGGAGATTTGAGGATCTTGGACAGCTGAGTTATAGTCTGTTCAAGGATCTGTGGCGGACAAATGTCGATTTTGGTGATAACGACCATGACGGGGACGTTGAGCGCAAGTGCGATTCCGAGATGCTCTTTACTCATGCCCACTAAACCGTTGTTTGCCGCGATCATCAGTAGACAGTAGTTGGGCTCGCTTGACAGCAGCCCAAAGACGGTAGTCCGCAAGTATCTCTCGTGTCCAGCGAGATCAGTGAAGCTGATGACCTTGGCGGATCGCCGTCCAATCTCTTCCCAAGTAAGTTTTCGACCTGCGACGTTCGACACAACGACTTCGCTCTTGCTGTCAAAGCCCATTATCTCCATGCCGACTGAGCTGGTTCGACCACTCTCGATTTCGTGTTTGTGGCGGAAGAGGTTGACGCGCGCTTTACCGCGGCCATCGTCGAGGCCGCCTTTGACGAGGACACCGAGCATGGTACTCTTGCCAGCGTCGACTGTCGAGAGTCAGTGTATATTCTCAATTGCGCCTGAGGCACTCACCATTTCCTACTACTGCTATCCTCGTCTCGATCACATCGTCGACACTCTGCGGCTGTTGTCGCAAGATCATCTTGCCACTTAAGCCAAGCTCCTTCGCATTGCGAGGTCCGACTTCGACGTCACCGCCAACGTTCCGCGTCATGAGCATCTTGTAGTCGGCTTTTATCTTCTCGCAGGCAGCTTGTATCCTCTCCAAGGCAAACTTCCACTGATCCTCAGCGAAGCCCATGGAGTCACCGCTGTCTTCCAGGCCAACATCGAACAGCGCCTCCCCATGGCCCTCGGCCAGGCGCCCCTGGATATGCTCAGCGAGCGCTGCGACGTTCTCTTCGGCGGGGTCGGTAAGGAGTGTCTTGAGGCGGATGTGCGCCTTGTTGTCATCGGAGAGGCCGAGCTCGTCGAGGATGCTCAGCTCATCGTGGTCTTCGAGGACGGCGGGGGCCTGGCCGGGCGGTCGGCGCAGCGCCTGTTGTTTCTGGACGTAGTCGGCAAATTCGCTGAGCGCCTGGTATTTACATTAGCTTGAGTACGTCTTCTGGAACCTCAATGGGTAATCCGTCTAAAGTACAATGCGATCGCCTTCGTGCTACAAGTAGCCCCATTTCCCTGGTTGTACTACTCGGCGCGAACCGTGAGCCAACGGAATTGGTTTCTCCTGTACCATACTCGTTGTGTCAAAGCAACGAATATGTCTGGGGTACATCTGGGGTACAGCTTGGGGAGACATGGGTTTCCCCTGGGTTATTACTTACAGACTCGCCCTTCCGCCGCTCAGCTGGGCTCTGCTTGGGCTCGTGTCGGGAGGCCATATTATGCGAAATAGCACGTGATTATAAGATATTCACCGGTAGACCTAAACTGAAGGTATTCGTAGCGACCGATGTACGTGGTGTGATGGAGGTATGAATGTGGGGTTGGGACTGTCAGGACGTGTTCCGTAAACACCGCCGTATTAATAAGACGTTTGGTATTCGCGGGAGCTGGAAGGAGTGTGAATATTCCATGAGTTGTCTTGCAGTGAGCATCGAAGGGTGGCAAGTGCTGGAATGGCGCTGGCAATGGCGATGGGAGCTGCTGGGGAGATCCGGGGGCCTACTTATCGATAGAAGGCCGCCGGAGCCATGACGCTGAGACTCACGCGGTAGCGCGTCTTGACTCATCCCAGAACCACCACCATTACACCACTCACAGCCTCCGTGGTCCACAATCACCGCGGCGTCATCCGTAGTGTTGTCGCTACAGTCATACGTTACGTGTCTACGCCCTCGCATCGCTGAGTTTACGCGAGTCATCATCAAAAAGGGCGGAACACGAAAATGTCGCGACTAGGCAGCACTCCAACAAAGGCGCACATGATAAAGAAGGCATAAAGTAAATGCTTCATGGTTTGGCTATGAATTACAAGAGAACGTGTAGTGCCGTCGACGAGGGAAGCGTGCTCTCTCATGATGCTGCAACACCTCGTTCCCCGCAGTACTTCTCCACCTCTTTCCTCAGCGACTCGCGCTGGTGGTTGACTGTATCCATAATATCGCTGACACCATTGATCGTCTTGCAGTACTCGAAGGTCTCCGCCATTTGCATGAGTACTGCTGTGAGCTGGTTGGGTAGCCACTATTACGCGTCAGTAAGAGCAAGACCGTCGAGCCAAGGAAGCACTTACAGTCACGATCGGGCTGCCACCTGTTGCAGTCGGGTGCGAAGTGTGCTTGAGGATGTACTCGCGAGTGAAGCACCAATGCCGCCAGCGGAAGTCGCGAACTTGATCAAGAGCTTGGAGATAGAGCGCGGCTGACACGGAGTCGCCTTTCGCAAACTCGCGCACGCCCGACTGCTGAGCGCAATCACGAACAGCCTCCAAGAACTCGCGGTGATTGCCAGGACGGTACTGGCGGAAGTCCTTCAGGATATCCGTAAGAGGTGTCTCTGGCATCTGGACCTGAAGCAGGTTGTCGCACATGGGAATCATGCTGTCGTTGGCACCAGACTCGCCGCGGAAAGACATTGGCTCTTCGCTCACGCCCTCATATATGACACCGTTGGGGAACATGGATTGTGAGGTGATGCCGAAGATGAACGTACGGAAGTTGGTGTAGCCTTGCGGCTTGCTACGGTTCCACATGGCTAATCTCATCAGTCGCCAATTCACGCACCGAAGCAATGCACTTACTGTTCATCACGGCGTTGACGTTTCTGAGACCACCCACCAGAGTACGAAGGCCGTCATTGAACCGCTCTCGGTCCTTGGCCAGACAGCTTTCAAGCATCTCGGAAGCACCTGTGACAAGCGCACCAGACTCCTTGACCATAGCTATGTGGACGAGAACGAAGCCGGCCTCAGATGAAGTGGGATCCAACCCATGCTCGAAAGCGCGGATCAGGCGAAGGTTGTCGTACTCGAGGCCCCGTGATGGATCTTCCAGACGGTAATTGAAGAGCGCATACGACCCAGCATACTCCATGAACGGCTTGAAACCAGCACTGCGCGCGAGTAATGTCAGCCATGTCATCCACCCTATGGTGTATTGTGAAGGTGACTGTTTGGAAGTTGCCATGCCAAGCTAAGAAGACAAGCACATAAGACCAGCACCATATGACGATAGGAGAAAGCATTGCCACTTACATCTCAGCAACCTTGACGATGGGTAGCGCAATACATCTCGGCAGCGACTGTCGACCCAGACCGTATTCTTCTCCTCTTACATGCCTCTCATGGCAAGGCTCGAAGAGATATGCAGAAGCCAAGAAAGAGTAATCACGATACAGGGCGTTCATGACGACCAGGTCATCGCGATACTTCTCTACCTCTGGGGTAAGATCAGGAAGCTCCTTGAGTACGGTGTCGCCGAAGGTGAAGTTGGCAAGTAGACCTGACTCCCCTGACAGTGTCTTGATGGGCATGCGTTGCAAGATAGACTCAAGAGCAGCGAACTCTTTTGGTAGTTCGACAATGGGTTCTTGGCGAGGAAGGAAGCCTCGTGTGGTGGAGACCATGAAGGCGGGGAGTGTGCGGTCATCAGGACGGGGGTCCTTCATGACGGGGAAGTCAAAGGTTGAAGAAGACATGTGCAAAGAGGTATTGAAGAGAGAGAGAAGTCAAAGATGCTGAAGGTATTCAGGCTTTGATGCTGGAGATCTGGTCCGAGCGCCGAATGTTGGAGTTGGGATGAGTTGAAACTTCTCTCGACAGCAACGGCGACAACGAGCTTATATCCTACGAGGCCGGAATCAAAACCGGCCACGGAAAACCACCGGCCTCGTCAAGATAAGACGTACGTAATGGCTGGATCACTTGTCTTCATCAGCAGACTTTGACCCGAAGACATCCTGCGATGCCCGGCCTCGATCCAGAGGTTCCCCCTGATGTCCTCGATGAGTTGGGAGGGTAGGCTCGTCGCCGCCAAGACTTGGGTCAAGCAGAGGAAGAGGGCGAAGGCGGCGCAACGGAGGCTACTTTCCTACTGGCTTGAGATGTCACTGGAATATTGGAATCAAATTCCCATCATGCTTTCCATTTTCTTTTCGCAACAAAGGAAGTGCGCAACTGGTGATTCAGTCTCTATTTACGAAGTCTACAACGTATTACTATCGACTGGAAGTTAAGATCACAACATCTTTATAGCTATTGCGACACTCGACAAACTTTTGAAAAGCTGAATTACAGGTTCTCAGTATCTAAGACAGTTGTAACGACTTCCTACGTGCCAGTTCTCAAAGGCGTCCATCACGACGCCGACTACGGCGGTGACAACGCCATCTAAGTCGGCCCGATCGAGACCGTCGCACACCAGAGTGGCCAACACACGTGCAGTCGCGATGAAAACGACTCGCAATATTCACAACAAATCACCGCCCAGAATTTACTTGATGACACACGACATGCCTCTGTAATGGTGTTCGATGACCATCACGAGTGCTAACAGCGGCTCGGTTGCGAGCCAACCAGAAAAACTACCGAAAAGAAGGGCCGCGGAGAGCCGCAGAATCGGCCCAACATGCGCCTCCGGTGGGTCCGATACAGCTGCTGTGATTGGTCTGGCCGGAATTGTACCTCGAGCATCGCAGCCTCCATCACCAGATGCAATAACCGTTTCTCGCCTTGAGATTTATTTAACGGCCTGAAAAGCCACACATTCTCGCTAGAAATTACTCCAAGTACCTCCAGCATGCACCTTAAGCTCTTTCCGGAACTTTCAGTACCCTTTGCAGCCGGTAAACGACACTGCTACACCAGATGATGTTAATTCCGGCCTCGTATTGCTGCTTGCTGAGAGACCTCACTAGTGCGTTACTACCGTTCAGATTGGATGCAGGGGGTCAGAAACGCACTGATAACGATTTCTGCATAGTGCACGCCCTACCGCGCCCTACACCGGAGTGGACCCCCGCGGTACTGTGCAACGTTCTCTGGCTCAACGTCATGGTTCCGACACTGCGAAGTCGCCTGTTTTTCCTCATCGCGCCCAAAGATTTGATAACCACGAAGCAGAAACTTTTTGCAACGAGACAGAGACATTTGAAACGATCATCGCATTAGAGAGTTGTCACTAGCTACGCTCTAGCACTCCAGCTTGCTCATAATCGCATTTTGGCTTCATGACAACTGTGCCTGCTAGGGAAAACACCTCAAAGAAATCTAAGTGGTATGCCATCTATGCGTGCGCATTCGTATGCAGACTCTTGTCCCAACCCATAACCGTCGCATCCTCCTTCCCGTCACTTCATCCCCTCTCAACTCTAGACAAACGCAGCAGCGATACCCATAGCACCAGCAACAGCCACACCCGCACCAGGCAGCATCGCCATGGCAGCTCCAGTGTAAGTCTCCATAGGCGAACCTGTAGTAGTAGCGTCAACACCCGAGGTAGCTGTCGCAACAGCAGCAACAGTCTTGAGAAGCTCAGGTGTGGTAGTGTAGGTCATGAGGTCACCACCGAAAGCGAGAGAAGCGCTAGAGAAGGGGAGTTCAGAGACGGAAGATGCGCCTTCGAAAGCGACGCGGTCAGAGGCTGGGGCAGATGGGTCTAGAGAGGCGCGGTCGAAAGGAGCGAGAGGGTTGAGGACACTAGAAATAGAAAGTCAGTTATGTGTGATAATTGGTATGGGAGGGGGAGGAGAAGAACTAACCCATCAACAACATGCGCCACCCCATTAAAAAGAATACTATTAGCAAACACAATCTCCGCGCCATTAACCCACGCCCTCCCCTCCTCCGTTACCGTAAACACCAACTCCTCGCCCTGCAGACTCTTCACCGACACATTACCCAGCGCAGTCGAGAAAATAACATTACTAGGAATAATGTGGTACTTGAGCACCTCCTGCAGCGTCGCCTGGTCCGCGGATTCGAGCACCGAGCCGATGGCTTCGAAAGCCGCGTTGGTGGGCACGAAGATGGTGAAGTCGGAGATGTTGAGGCCGGTGGATGAGGGGTCCGAGAGGCCGAAGTCGATGGCGAGTGAAGCGGCTGAGAGGGCGGCGTTCATGGCGAGGTAGCCGGAGCGGTAGGTGAAGAGTTGGAAGGGCGCGCCGAAGGAGAGGACCGTGTCGATTTTGTGGAGGGTTATGCCGGCGCCGAGCATGATGTCCTGCGGGTTTGGGTTAGTGTTGTTGGTGAGGAATTGGGTGTGTCATAATGGATACTTACAGCTTCAGTAACAGTGGAGATAGTTTGTTCTCCAGAAATAACACAGACGTCTTCTCCATTCTTGACGAGCTCATTGTAGGCGCCTCCGGTGAAGTTGGAGAAAGGCTGGATTTCATTCACATACGAGCTGTCGAGGAGTGTCTGTGCAAAGGTTGGGATATCGGTGATGACACTAGCCGGGTAGACGCCCTTGAAGACGTGGTTGGCAAGTAGGGCGCCGATGGCAATGGTGTCGTTCTTGTTCTCAATGGCCTGGCCCTCGGGTACATCGCGTGGTACGGCTGCGAATGCATCGTTGGTAGGAGCGAAGATGGTGATGTTGGAAGCGGCAGAGAGCGTGTCTGCAAGGCCATCCACTAGACCAACGAGCTCGAGGAGAGTGCTGAGATCGGGTTGTGAAGCCAGGAGAGCACCAATGTCGCCCTGGGCTATGCTGGTTCCTGCCAAGATGGCGTAGGAGAAGACTTGAGATGGACGCATGGTGATAGTTGGAGGATGAGGAGGTGCTGGAAAAGATACTACTTGAAGGCCCTGAAGTTGAAGATGCAATGCTGTGATGTCGTCCTCAACCCCAAGGACGAGGCTCTCTTATACGTCTTCCCTCCCCCTGATCCAGACTACACCCAACCTCTCCTCCACCCACGGGTGCACCCTCATCTCACTCACCGGTTACCCTTTCCTGCGTGCTTACTTCCATGACATCTTCGACTTTTGCCAGCCAAGACATGGCAATTCGTATCCGGCAGTGCACGATCAATGCAACCTGTGGCAAATATAGCACCGCCCTCTTCTACCGAAACCACACAACACGGCTCTAGGTACTTTCGAGGTTGTCGACTCATAATGACTAGGTAGCTTGTGTCCAAAAGTGCACGATCAAAGCAGCATGCGACAAATATAGCATCACCATCCACCTCCGGGATCGTGATGGCTTTACTAGAACACCTGGGCACTCTTGACGTTCTCAAGCCAAGCATCTGCTTTGATCTAACAGCCCTATGCCTTCCTTCCCAGTGTACGATGTGACGAATCAGCAGGGGCGGCAGTGCGGGAAGCGTGCATACCGGTATCCACTTGTCGTGCTGCCAACAACCGTCGCTAAACACACGAGGGGCTAGGGTGAACGGCGGGAATTCGCCAGAAGTCGTGGGTAAATGTACTTTTGGAGGTATCCAAAAATAACGTTGTGGCGTCGTGGGTGGAGGGTGGAGGGTGCTTGTGCAAGGCGAGATGTCACGATGGGAGGGGAGAGTGAGGGGGGTGTAGATGTAAGCGAGAGGGTACAAGGTGGAGCGAATATCAAATGTCCACGGTTGGGTTGGTTCGATGGAGCGAATAGCTCGCTGCTCGCCTGATGGCGCTAGACTATAAACGGTAGCATTCTTTGGTGACAGTCGTTTTGATGCGCGCTGTATACAGTACTTATTTACTACAGCGACCTTGAGGAACGTACACACAAGGTAACTGCTGAACAATCGCGGCACCAGATCACCGCGACACATAGTGAAGCAACGAGCATCAGCGCATGGCGTTTTCTCATGCAGGAACGGAGAATCCTCCATACCATCATTAGCGTACGCGGACGAGACAGCGGACTTTAGCCAGGTTGCCTACTGCGAGATTGCGCATCAGCTGAGTGTGTATTCGAACATCTATGCGCGACAACTACATCATCAGACAGCAGGACACCAAATCGCAACCACAGAGAACCATTTCCGTGTATTTGAAACGTCATCTCATCAAACATCAGGCGAAAAAACACCGATGCAGGATGAATGGCTGACGGCCAGAACGTGGCTGACCACGCTTATGCATGCTGCATGCGGCAGCAAGCATCCATGGACATGTGCACCAATCAACAGTAACACGACGGATGAACAGATCGACACCAACGGCCAAAGTTCGCCGTCCCATCTAACTTCAAAAGGCGTTGGAATTCTATAAGATACCACCGTATAACGCAATTTAGTTAACTAGATTTGCCTCGTACCGCTGCAGAATAGCAGTGTAATCGTTATACCATTGCTCCAGCCAACTCGTCGCATCGAACATACGCGTGGTGAAGCAACTCAGCGTAGGATCTAGGACCTTCATGTACATGACTAGATTGTGCATCTTGAGTCCAAACTCTTCAATGCGGAAACAATTATTCGGTAGGCACTGCCCGTATGTGTTGGCGGGGTCGGTCGAAGCCACCATGACGGTGACGAGCACGAAAAGCGAGTATATGACCGTTGGTGCAAAGCAGAATGATGGAAAATTAACAAGCAGAGCTGGATCCATTTCTGCGGCCGTGTCGAGGACGGCATGGCAGTTCTGGACGAGGGCTTCGAGCGACGTTTTGAGCGGGGCGATGATGATGGTAGGTTTGGGGAAGTCTTTGACGGGTATGCGGCCGGGGATGAAGGGTGCTGCGAAGGAAGCTTTGTTCGTTGGTGTGTGCAGGACAAGCTCGTACAGGTGAACCATGGCTGCGTGCCACCACACTTTGAGCGTCTGAGACGTTGCAAGACTGGGTGGGATATGAGCGACCCACGCTTCGAGCTTGTTCTTCATCGTCTCGATTACGGCATACGTGTTGTAATCGTTGCCGTCTACAAACGTAGCGATCTGGCAGAGGTATAATTGATTGGATATCTCCTGGTCCAGTTGCGTAATGCGAACGAGCTGACAGAGTAGCATGTCGGAAGCATCTCCTTGGCTTTCTAGGTACAAGAGACACTCCTCGTGGTAAGCATTCCAGGGGTATGGATTCGGCCTGCGTGTACTGATTGACGAGCTTGAGAGTGCCATGTAGCAGGCTAGCCAGGTACGTCGTGCTTCCAGCGATCCCGCGTCCTGATGCCGGCAGAAATAGGCTGGGGGAGTGGGCTGCAGCGAGTTTCCCGCGATGCCCACATCAATGGCCATGTCTGCGGCTAGCTGCAGGATCTGGTAACAACTGCCCATTAGACCTCTTCGCGGAAGCTTGTTCCAGTACGTGGCTATGAGCAGCGCCTGCACAAGTTCCAGCGATCTTTGCCCTCTGCCTAAAACTTCTTCCCCGAGGACATGCATACTTTCGCGTATTATCTCATCGTGCGTCTCTAAATCTAAGCCTTGCGCCTCCTGTGTAGTTGTGTATGCTATGACGGAGAGAAGTAGGATGGGAGCTTTTGTGCGGAGATATTCGAGATCCCCGGAAAGGCGTATGACGGGCCATGCTGATCCGGCTTGGTGCGCATAGAGGTGGAGTAGATGTTGTTGCTGGATAGGCGAAATGCGTGCATCCAGAAATGACAAGATGGCTTCGTAGTGGTGGTCTGTTAGGCTACCGGGCGACCGGCCTAGCGTGTTGGTGGAGAGTCCGCCAGGGGAGCGACTTGGCGTTGGGCTGTTGTTGCTCTGTTTCTGTAGCAAATTGCTGAGTTCTTGAATTTGCGCCTCTAGCTCCTGGATGCGGTTGCGCTGAAGGCGCGGTGCTGCAGGGACGCATTCCAGGTTGTTGCGGGTGCATCTTTCGCAGCTTGCCGCGTCGGGATTGGTGCTGATGTCGCACTTGATCTTCAGACGATGGCACTCTTCACAAGCGCGAAGACGCTTCCTCATGGTCTTGTCTTCTTGTTTAGCCATGATAGAGGTATTCAGCTGTAGTCTATCGTGGGGCTTTGTCTATGACAAAGTGACTTTACGCCCCGGGAAAGCGCGCTTGGTTCATGACTGCAGGTGGCTGTGCCGTATACCAGTACCAATACAGCGTGGCGTTTTGGAGACGGTATTCGTCCGGATGGCCCGGTATGTCAGTTGATCCAGATTTAGTGGAGGGTAGAGCTGGATGAGAGCATTCGAAGTTGTTCCTCGAGAATTGTACCTTACGTTGCCATCTTTCGGCATGGTCTTGCCGGTCAGGTGAAATTGCAGAAGGCGGACAAGTTGCCTGATTGGGCCTTGCCAATCCTGCCAGGAAGATAGACGGCCTCATGGCATCATCATGGCATTGTCGAAGTTTGCCTGTTAGTATGACCAAAGCAATGGCTCCATGCCAGAATGTACGGTATTGCTAGTACATACCTAGGTACGGTCGATTCAAGACATCGAGTACGCGATACCTGTTTAAGCGATAGAATGCGAGTTTCCACACGTACGGTACCTCTCACGCGATCATCGGAAAGCAGGCCAGGGTATTGGTATCGCTCTCTGAGCACATAAAGGCAAGAACAGGCGCGTATATCGAGAAATCACATCGATGGCTAGCATGCCAAAGTAGCAGCCCATCTACAACCCCACGGGCACAGCACCTCCCCCACTCCCCCAGACGAAGCTTGCTCGAAACAAGCTTGGCGGCCAAGACCCCGCACGCTTACCCTTCCCTAGCCTATCGCCATCACCACTCTGCCCAACTTTGCGCCGCGGCTGATGCTGGCGCGCCCGCGCAAGGGGGGCGTCGACTCTCATTGCGCCCACAATCTCTACCCCTTCCTATCTCCATTCCTCCAATTCAGCGATCACAATGAAGCCCCCAAAGTCACTCCTCAGCCGCCTCCCCGGTATACGCTGGACACCGTCCGACATCCCGTCGACCTCCCCGTCCACCCCGAAGCCTAAAAGCCGGAACCCGTTTTCGCTCAAAGCCGCGCCGCCAGAGCACGGCACTGTGCGCCCGCGCGCATCCACCATCAGTCTGACGTCCGAACCGGATGTCGATATGGATGCGCGCACGCATGCGCAGGGCCAGAGCGACTTCTTCACGCGCTTGCCGCTTGAACTGCGGCAATTGGTGTACGAACATGTCATGGGCGCGGAGATTGTGCATCTGACACTGAGCACGAAGAAGAAGCGGTTCGGCCATTTCCTGTGCGATAGCGAGGGAGATGGCGGGAGGGAGTACATGTGTCGCGTGCTGGTGTTTGGGAAGAAGGGCGCGAGATTGTACCCTGGTGGGCCGACTGTGTTGAGGGCTTGTAGGCGCATGTATGTGTTTTCCACCCCCTCCCCTCCCCATCGCAATCGCAATGGCATTGTGGAGACTGACTGTATTCTGCAATCTAGGTACTCCGAGGCGATCTCGTATCTCTATCGCGCGCACACCTTCTCCCTCCTCCATATCACGCACCTACTCTACCTCCCCGCTTCGATCCCACAACCGCGCCTCAATTCGATCCGAACACTACATCTGCGCTGGGCCATTCGCGCGCTGCCTTATATGAGTCGTGGTCCTTCGAATCGCGTCGTGTACCGCGACGATACCGCGAATTGGGAGAAAGCGTGGACGATAATAGCGAATATGCAGGGATTGAGACATCTTCGGGTGATTTTGATGGATCCTAGCCCGCAATGGCTGTGGCAGAGCGAGTGGATGGAGCTAGAAGATATGCTGCTGGATAGCGTGAGGATGGTGACGAAGCCGCGCGACGCTATTGTCGTGCTGCCGTATCCGAGTTGTAGGACGGACTGGGATATGGGGGAGAGTACGGTAAAGCTGAGGATATTCGGCAACGCAAGTGATGCTTCGGAGGATGCCAAGTAAGACACGATCACTTTGGTTTATTGCGAGCGAGGTCATTTGAACGATGTATCATATATTTCTTCCTTGTCAGGATCTATATAAGGCTGTGTCGCCTACAACCCCATGCAGTTGGCATAGTAGGTTACCGAGGCCGGCCAATCCGAGAACATACCTATGATGTGCACGTCCTTCGCGAGAACATCGAGTACATCGTACATGTCGCCATCATTGTTGGTCCGGTTGGCAACGTACTGGTAGTAGTATCCACCGCCGTCAATCTGCAGCCATCCGCCGCGCTCAAATGACCACGCGATAATGTCCAAGTTGTGTTCCTGGCAAGCGATGGCGTACTCTGAAGGCACGATCTTGTTGTCATCATCCAACTTGGTGAGAGCGAACATTGCGGGCGCCATAATCTTAACTCCACGAGCAGCGAGCTCAGGGATGCTGGCAGTGGCATTGGCGTAGCCTTCGGGAGTATCAACGCGCTCGTCGAGATACACGGCCTGGATTCCGAAGTCAGGCTCATTGTCGATCCAGTAGAAAACGTCATCGGGCAGGAAAGACTGCAGCCAAACACGGCTCGGATCGATCTCGTACTCGCGGAACTTGTCGACTATATCTTGAGCATACGCCTCCTGTGTGTATCCATCGAACGGCATCTCAACCTCGGGTGTCTTGAGCTCGGGCGCGTACTTCAGACCCCAGCTGTCGACCAGGGGGATGTAGTCGTCGACCGTCATGAGCTTGGGGCAGTCTTGCGCGTATAGATCCGAGCGGAAGTAGGGTGTGCCGTCCATGTATTCCTCTACCGTGGTGCCGTTGGGGTTGAAGCCATCCATCTTGCCGCAGAGAGTGCCAAACTCTTCCAAAGTGATGTCCGAGGTGCAGCACTTGACCGACGCAGCAGTGCCATTGGCGGCGGGCGAGAAGGGGGTCGTGCATTTCTCAGCGAGTGTAGTGTTGAGGATGTTGGTCGTGGTGTGCAAGTCGCATTGGGCGTGGCGGCAGACAAGCTGCTTGTCCTTGGTGAAAGCGACATCGCATTCGATCAGGCCAGCACCCATCCGATGCGCAGCCTTGTAACTCTGAAGAGTGTGCTCAGGGAATTGAAGCGGCGCTCCACGATGCGCAAGGACAAAGTCCGAGGTCTTGAACTCTTGCTCCGAGCAGCTCTCCAGCTTTTCCTTCAACGGGCTCTCGTCCATGTTGTCGACGAGGTAGTAAGGCCGGACGCCGACTTGGACGTTGAACTTGCTGTGCCCATGGCCATGACCATAGCCGTCTCCACGGGGAGCAACAACAGGTACAGCGGCAGCAGACGCGAGTCCGACGAGGACAGAGGTAGCGATGAAAGAGCGCATCGTGAGCAGATCTCAACCCCGAAGTATCCGGGAACCTGCGACGAGAGCGAACGGTTCCTGCAGGACAAGCATCCTGGCGGCCATGACGCTTCTTATCTGCACCGGAAAAAGGCCAGAGCTGTACAACACCTCGGATAGATCAAAGACGCCGAAGTACAGGACGCCGCACGGCTCGAGGTGTTCGAGCTGAGCTGCTCAGCTACTGCACGTGGTGGAGCTACCCTAGCTCGAAGCTCTTGGCTGTGCATGATGGCGGACGGAGCACGAGATGGTTGTGGAAAGCTACACGGGACGAGTTAGCTCGCCAAGCCGCCAAGTCCACGCCGCCTGTCACGTTGATCAACGATGCGATAAGATACGCGCGCCGGCACAGCGGGCGGAGCAAGACCTGTTCAAGCCGCGCGTGGGAGCTTGCGTGCATGGTTCCTGTGCGTCACCGTCATGTTGTGTCTTGGCTGCGTTTTGCTTCTTAGAGTCTTGTACTCCGACCAGGCGGTGACTTTGGCCCATCGTCAATCCGATTGGCCTTTGCGAGGTCGTTGTATCCCCTCGGCTTGAGTTTGGAGAAGCCCCATATGTCTCATGAGCATCCGTAATGCTCCACAGCCATTCCCGAGAAGCTGCCGTCCGTGTGATTAAGATCGTCCGAGAATTGTCCCTGGACGCGTCAGGACGCGCTACTTTCCTGGTCGTCCCTCTCTGGTAGCTGGAAGACGCAGTTGGATTCGCCGGTATTGATCTCGGCCGAGCATCGCCAGTTCGGAAGAGTGACGACAAAGTCTCTTGGAGCCGTGATCTTCTTGATGGGCTGCAGAATTTCCTTGCTGTTCTGTTCCCAGAATTCACCATAGCATCCCTGCCAGAGGTCGAGACAGAAGTACAACTTGATGTGTAATCTCTTGAGACCAGTCATCTTGCTCAGCCCATCCCACAACCTGTACCACTCAACTCGGTGATGCGCAGGCATGAGGTTGACCTGGAAGTATTGATTGCGATCAAGGTCCCATTCAATATTGAGATTGCTGACTTGCACGATACGTTGGGGCTGGAAGAAGTAGCAGAGATAGCCTGCTGTTGGAAAGTCTTCCAAGTCCGTGGACATGAAGAACTCATTGCTTTTGTAGAGATATTCGATACTTTCAGAATAACTAAGAACGGTCACATGTTAGTCTTGTACTGGTAGCGAATGTGCAATTACAATTGTATCTGACTCAACTTACATCTGCCGACACGTTCTTAGAAGAGGGAGTGCCAATTGCAGCTTCTGGCCTGGTGAACAAGGCATGTAGCAAAGGCAATTTCGAAGTGTGCACCTTCGCGTCAATAGTTTCCCATCCAAAACCGATGCATGTATGGTCTGTTCTCCCAGAGCCATCTCATAGATCATCCGCCGAATCTCCAACGGCAGTTTGCTCAGAAGCGCTGAGCGAGGCTGTGCCAGCGTCTTCTGGTCCTCTTGTAAGTCCCCTGATATGGAAAGTGCGCGTCTGCGAGGTGTGGGCATCGTTGGTAGTACTATCTCGTGTGAAAGATTTCGTCTTCTTCCATGTCGACCAGGGCTCAGAAATACTAGCAAGCAACAGATGCAAGGCGCGCAAACCGTCCACATGAGGCATTTGGATGTCTGCCAGACCACTGTCCGTATGCAATTGCCCGTCTTTCTTCCAGCATTTTCCAGCTTGCTCCGGAATCGATTCGGCATTGTCGCGTTGAAAAGGAGTCGCGACGATTGTCAGCGATGGCGATGACGACTTCCGTGGCGCACGAGCAGGCGGGTGAATGGCCGCGGAAAGCTCTCTGGCATATGCAACGCCGCGATTGAAGAGCAAGAAACTCTTCTCATTTGTCGATGCTACTCTAGTGGCGTCTCGGTCGTCGTCGAGACTGGAACAGGGAGGCTGCCGCGAGTGATCGTTGTGACCTGTGGCGCAGTCGAGGCCCCACTTAGCGGGCAGCCACGATGACGATGACGTACTGGGACCACACCTGGGCACGGAGTACCAGGCGCTGACTCTCTTTGCACGCCATTCACACACACACACGTCTCACATCTTGTGGGCTTCATGTTTTTGGTGTATGTAAGTTTCTCTAAACATGCTGAATTACTAACAGGAATGGAAGGCGCTCCGATCTTCCGAGGCTGCTGCGCACATCACCCCAAGTGCGCCTCCGCTTCTATCTCAATCTTCATCGTCTTATACAAAGCCACGACTTGCACTACAGTCATGAGAGGCCCATGATTCTTGCATCTTTCCTTCATGTTGCGAATAATTGGCTCCGCAATCTCATTAATCGGCACGGTAACGTAGATACGCGTCTTGTAAACCTGGTCCCAGCCCTCCCCACCAGCCTGTTGAATAGCATGTTCGACGTTGTCGAAAGCTTGGTCAACCTCCTTCGAAAGATCTTCAGGATACTCCTCGGTCGTGCAATCCCAGCCGCCTGGATGTGATCAACATTGGGTGGTCTATTAACTGTGGGCGACGTATCTTGACCGGATACTTCGATGCGGTTGTCGATGCGGACCGCTTGGCTGTAGTTCAAATCCCGTTTTGATCGCTCCCCAAAGCCGGGATAGTCGAAGTATTGAGGATGCGACATAGTGGTCTTGTTAGAGATCAGACTGGAAAGCCCGCGAGCTATACAAGGCGAAGTACGATAGGGCCTTTCTATTCGATGCGCGGCTACCTCTTATACTTAATCTACATGGCATGATCGCTCTAGAACCTCCATTTCATGACGACTGACAACAGCCGTCGAACATCACATTGCGGCGAAGACTCTGCCAAGAGGACATTTGTAAGCTGGGTTTAGGCGTCCTATTGGATTTGCCGTCACAGGCAACCGCAGGCTCAACCCAATGCATGACAAGATCTTGGCCTATTGATTACGACGGCGTTGAAAGAATTCCTCGGCGTTCAGAAGCTTGAGTACATGGATTTAAGAACTGACATCCGCAAGCTTACGCAGCCAGCATATCTTCACGAGACGGCCAGTGGCTCTCAGGCTATGGAATGATGGTACCAATATCCCTACGTTCATTCCTAACGGGACTTTCGGCAGGGTTTCTTTGCATCCTACAACACCAGGGCTGCATGGGGTAATTCTGGTATCAGTAGGTGCTGGGAATGATTGACATTTACGATCAACAACATAACACGTATTCGCCATCACGCTTCATTGGGTGACCCGAACACATGATTGACACGGTGGATTCTGCGACTATCGCCCTGATGGTACAGTTCTGGCTAACATGAGATACCACACGTTAGTCCATGATGAACACATTTCCCAACGGGAACCATCATCTACCACCATTCATCGAAATCATCATAGTAACCCTCGCCTCGCGGTGGAGAGCCCGACCTCCCCCGCCCACCCCACCCACCTCCACCATATTGCGATCCCCCATATTCTTCGAAATCATCATAGTACCCCGGGCCTCGCGGCGGAGATGTAGACCTTACATTCCGACCGCCTCCGCCCCATCGCGATCCCCCATACGGGCCATACCAAGAGCCTCCGCGCGGTGAGTCTGGATCCAAAGGATACGACATGTACGGACCCAAGTATCGCATGTCTGAGGATGTATGGTAGGGAATAGATGAATCTTGGAGACTGCCGCTGCCGGGGCCCCAGGCTGAGTGAGAGCGGGCGTCGTAGGGGCGTCTGGTGCCCCAGTCTGCGCCGTGGCCGAGACCGGGGACGTTGAAAGGGTCGTTGTTGTAGAAGGGGTTGTTGCTCATGTTTTTTGGTGTTGTTGTTGTAGATGGGGGTTGTTATGTGCAGGAGGATGTGGTGTGCGAAGCTTATTAGCAAGAGCACAGGAAGCTTTATAGGGAGATATGGTGAGTATGTGTACTGTTGGCAAGTCTAGTTCTGGTGTTATACATAGACACGTTCGTGATGCCTTCGTTCACTGAACGCTTGACATGTTACTGCTCACATTCCAATATACCAATGTTTGGCGAATACGCGAATACACCATCCTCCAAGTATATATCCAAACAGTAGTCTAGGAGTCTACTTTGTACACCTACACCTCACAAGCCTGTTGTGTCGACGTCATATCTGCCGCCAACATCTACGCCGTTTCTTCCTGCTTGAGAATCAGCCCACATCGTAGGCAGGCTTGTTCCATTCGTAGACGTACCCCTACTTCTTCGCAGTTCCTCCACCCGGAGTGAAAGACGGAGCCGCGGCGTTCAAGCCCTTTGCAGGTGTAGCAGGCGAAGCCTTGTCGTTATTGGTGTTGTTGTTGTTGTCGGTTGATGGGTTCAATGCCTTTCCCCAGGCAGTCCCATTCTTGGGATACGCGGTTGGCGCGCCCCAGTCCTTGCCGTGGCCGATACCTGTGACTTTCCGCCAATCTTCGGGGGGGTTGTTTCCAGACATCGCGGTTGTTGTGTAGGCGTTGGTTTAATTCTATTACTGGTTAGGTAGACTGTTGGGTATAGAGTTCATATATGGTGTGCGATTGTGGGTGTACGTACCTGTATTCGCGATAGTTATTGTTGGTGAGTATCTTCCAGTGGTGGCTACGATCAACGACGAGAGAGTGGACATTGCGAGTAGCTCAAGGAAAGGGTCGGATATGAGTTGATCTCGTGCGCATCACAGTAGTGAAGGGTAGCATTAGACATCGTACATTCACTGCTCGAACGATGCTAGGGCATGTGTGATGAGTGCAGTTCGCAGCCTGATTACATTAGTCTTCTATGTATCACATCCGCCAGCGAACATCTGAATTAAGCAAGCTCATTCTAGACAACTACATATCTTGATTCTGCTGAACATCGGCTGCCTGTAACAAAGCGCGATGGTCTTCAACGACTTGTCTTCCTTTGTTTCACCCCTCAATTGTATTTCGACCACTCCTCGCTTCCTTGTTCTTTGCAGCACGCCCTTCACATTCCCGTATGAGGTTGTCAATTCCCGCAACATACTCAGGCTTATTTCTTTTCTCAAAATCCGTCTTGAGCGCGCGCAGGCAATCGAGAGTCTCAACCGGAACGTGATCTTCCCCCTTGTCTGCATCAATTATGCTTAGGCAATCGTGAATGTACATCCGCGGCTCAGGCTTTCCTTCTTCTGGTATAAGCATCCCATACATGAGAGTGACCAAGGTCCTAGTTAAGGTAGCGTATTCTACATCAAAGGCTTCGTGACGCGGAATGGGCTTCCCTTGGAGCGCAAAGCTGTTGTTGTGTGCATATGGCTTAAGCATATTCGCAACGGACTGAATCTCTTTGAGCACATACTCCCGCTTCTCTGCCGCTGATGCATCCTTTGGATATTTCCAGTCCATAGGTATGGCGCCCCCCGGGGTCTTGTTGATATTGCTGTAGGTCAAAGTGTCCAGCCAGCTGAATACCATAGTAGGCTGCAACAAGGCCTTCTCCTCATCAGTCAGAGAGTCGAATGACATTGCCACCCGTTCAGCTCGAGCAGTCTTCTTCCAAATTCGCTCTGGGAGTAGGGACCTGGGGGGTAAAGATTGGATGAAGTTAGGGTCGTTGTTGAGTTTACGCAATGCCACAGCCTTCTCGTAATGAGATCTTTGTGCAGATCGCTCCTGAAGGTATGTTCCCGATACCGATACTGTTATATCGGACACAAGGAGCGGAGTCGAGAATCCAGTCGAGAAGGCTCCGAGCCGACCAAGTAGGCGATGTCCAATGGAGAGACTCCGTAAACTCCTCATTCTGAAAGAAAGGAGCATACCTCCTATTCCACCAATAATATTAGAATCATCCCTCGTAAACCCCTGACTACTTTGCCATATCTGAGATTTTGGGAGATTGATTCCTTCATAATGAAGGATGCTTCTTCTGATCTGACTTTCCCAGTGCGTCAACCAAGCTGCCAGAGGCGCAGCAAGAGCAAGAGAATAAAAGCCTGCTCTGGTAACAAAGTACGCAGATTTCGTCGGCAAAGTCAGCAAAGGGCGTCTGATGATCATCCGGCCCAGAAGCAGAGTCGCTGCCGCTGTTGGCCCTAATAAGACCAATGCAGTGGCAGTATTTGCAACACCAGGTTCTTCTGTCTTGGGAATAGCAGGATGTAGACCTTTTCATTAGTGAGAACCTATTTGGTGTGCAAAATTCGATGTAGTCGTCAACTCACCTGCACCCTGAGGCGGGAAAAGACGAACCATTGTCAAGGTTCATCTACGGTCGTAGATCTTAAAAATAGGGTTTCGCTAATCTCAGACAAGATTTCGACCAGTGTCTAAGGTGAGCTGAAGCGAGGGAGCTGGAAGACCATTTTGACGCGTGGAGTTGAGGAGCGATTGGAGATGCGGCGTGGTTGCACAAGTTAACATCCGCATGAGGCTAGATCCCGCGGACATGGCCGCTTACTCATCATCGAATCTTCGCATTCGCTCAACACCAACGAGCTCGTCGCCAGCAGGAAGATAGCCATCCACAGCCATGCCACCACGGCTAAGAGCGGTCCGAGCCGCCTCATCTCTCCTGTTCGTATGCTCGAGAGCACCCGCAGCGACATCGGTCGCCCCCCTCCTTGTGCCCGCCCAGCAGAGATGCGCATCCATTCTTTCCTCGCTCTCCGACAACGCAGGCGCCTACAATAAAAAGATCCGACGAGGTCGCGGTCCTGCCTCGGGAAAGGGAAAGACTGGTGGACGGGGTCAGAAGGGTCAGCATGCACACGGCAAAGTCCCCGCGGGCTTCGAGGGAGGTCAGACACCACAATGGATTACCAACCCCGAGCGAGGGCGGGGGAAGTACAACCCGTTCAAGGTCGAGATGTCACCCATAAATCTGGACCGGATACAGAGCTGGATTGACCAGGGGAGGTTGGACCCGAAGAAGCCCATCACTATGAAGGAATTGGCCAAGTCGAGGTGTCTGCACGGTGTTAAGAGGCATGGCGTGAAGCTGCTCGCGAGGGTATGAGAAGACCAATCAATGGCGGCCACGCGAATGCTAATTGTGACCGTAGAATCCAGAGCAATTGACCACACCCATCCACATCGTCGTCTCACGCGCCTCTGCCGACGCTATCGCACGCATCGAAGCCCTCGGCGGCAGCGTGACAACACGCTTCTACTCTCCCACATCCATCAAGCGCGTCCTCCGCGGCGACTCACACCCCACCATATCCATCCAAGCCTCGCCAGATCTCGTCTCTCTCACTGCTCGCTCCGCAGCCGCCAAGATCCCATCTCCCATCATCACCGCCCTCCAGACGGCCGCTGAAGAAAAGAAGAAGGAGGCTATGGTTGCTGTCATGAAGCAGATCGGGTCGAAATACAAGTACAGGCTGCCTGATGCGACGGCAAGAAAGGACATCGAGTACTACCGCGACCCAGCGCATAGAGGGTACTTGAACTACACAATGAAGGATGGCGAGAGCCCGTCTTTGTTCTTCAAGCCGCCCGGCGAGGCAAAGGACAGGAAGAAGCAGAGCGCAAGGAGAGACGCGGCCAAGGCCAGTGCGGACAACAAGCTGTTCTAGAGAGGGGCGTTGGAGCATGTATCATACTATGTGTATAACGATCAGTTGGTCCCGCAAATATACCACTACAATGTGTGGGCCCACAGTGCTCAGCCATGAATTCACTCATATCCGTCATGAACATATCATCAAGGATGACCTGGACGCCTACCTTGCTGACCAACATGTTGTTTCCCCGCCACATGTGTGTAATTGAGGGGCTGAGCCATCGTGAGAATGAAGTCGTCATCCGGTGGGCAACCTAAGGCCGTGGCTGTGCAACTCGGCACCAGCGGCCGCGCAGCAACGCCGAATGCAGAGCTAGATAGTCAAACGTCAACATGAACAACAAAGACGTCAGTACCTATGCGCATGGCCAAGCCCAAGAATCGTGGCGGTGTGTTTGTTAGTGAAGCAAACGCCACGATCGGTGCCAATGCGATGCCCGTTTCAAACATCAACCACTATCGCAGTGTTATGAAACATGTCGCACTGTTTCCATGGCACGACCGTCGATTGAATTTGCGACGTGGCTCGAGCATGCTATTTGTGCTGAGACATGGGGGTTCTTGTTAGATCTGAGATGATGGTCATGTGGTGGAGACGGTTGTTAGTGCATGAGGTGACGTGAGTAAGTATCTTTGGAAAGTCGCTGATGCATCATCATGTGTGGAAACTGGTGTGAAAAGTTTGGATATATAGGGACTATGTGTCTGACTAGAGTGGTGCAGCTGTGCTCACGGAAAGATGGATGAGTGAAGCTGACTAGTATCTAGCACAGTGTACATGGACTTGTACCACATACGCATTCTGCTACCTTCCTTCTTGGGCTGTGTCCTTCTCTGATATACGAGTGTTCTCTCATTTCGTTACCTGTATCTTTCAACATGTGGTCCCGAACGAATGAGAAGCATGCTGTGAGGATGTTCTGGATCTTACTGCATTAGCACACCAACATCAAATGTATCAGACATGCTTCCAAGATGCACTTCGTTATTACGACACGACCGAATCGACGTGCTTCCTGGCCCAGGCGACGGTCGTTTTCACATAGCGGAGCCCAATCTCGAACCCATCGGCGACGACAATGCCTGTTATGTTGGAACCCGGGAATCCTGACCAGGTAGCATGCGTGCCGTAACATATCCATTTTCGCACCAGGGAGTTGTCGTCCAATGAAGCCATGATGAATAGATGGATGCCGGCAGGGATATAAGCTGTGTGGAGTCCGAACCTGTCAGGCAGTGCAGTCGGGGAAGGTGATCCCTTTGAAAGCATGCCACAACACTAGTAGCTGCAGTGAGAGACGAACGATGGAAGGTGATGATGCACATGAAAAGCCTTCGTGTCGGTGGACAATCCCCGCGACGTGTCCGTAATCAGCATAGAATCCAGTTGGTCGGCACTCCGCTTGTGCGAGCCGGTGAGACTGTCTGCACGTCTTACGGATCCTTTGGGTCAACGGCTGCGTGCGGCGTTCTGCCCCATTTCCCTTTGTCCCTGCACAAGGCTGAGTAGTCACTTTGGGATGCGCAGCGAGAACTCGACAGGTCGATCCGGAGGGCGCGCACTACTGTGATTGCACATAGTGGCGCAAGCCAAGGTGTCCTAATCCGCTCGGTGACATGCACGTGGTGCAGAGAATGTCTCGCGTTGAGGTGAGGAAGCGATGCGTCGCTTTTCCAAAGACAGCTGAACCGTATGTGTTGAGCGATGTACTGCAGCACCTAGACGGGCAAGCGCGGCCTGGGATCCGTTCCGGCAGGTGCGTCCTGTACGCAGAGTTCGTTTGCATTGTCTGAGAGGGTTAGCTGCAATCGGCCCCTCGAACGGCAATCCAGAGTTGCTTCTGAGCACGGAAGGAGGTGTGGAGTGTGTTAGCCGGTTGCCTTTGTTGGTTGTTGCATGATGGTGGCACGATGACTCGCCGCGTGCGTCGAAAGCACCGCCAGATGTCCAAGCTGGAACATCGTTGTGCGAATCGAGCGCTAGGCAGCCGACGAATTGCAAGTCGTTTGCCTTTGAAGGAGTTTCGCCCGGCAATAAAGTAAAGAAGAGCCTGAGCTTGGCGAGCTAGTTGGACGTATTGTATTTGGAAAAGATAGCGAGGGTTTACCGACCTCGGAAGCATTGTCTTTGGCGCAAATAGATGGAGCCTCCTGCATGATACTTTGGTAGCATGGGGTGTAATAATAAGGTGCAACTTGGTCACACAAAGTTGGTTGGCTGACTGGCGCGTGAGTGGCTTCGCTAATGTGTTAATGAAGCTTGTGGCGTAACGCATACGGGACTTGTTGTCCTTCATGACAGTGTCAGCCGCGGGATAGATGATGATACGGGTCAGCTGTGCATCGGGCAGACTAGTATGGCCTCGTGGATCGGTACCAACGCCCTTGTACATATTCACATTCAATCTCCGGTGGGAAGTAGCAAGTATCGGTACCCCTTGGATAGAGCCTATCTTCCCGCATTACGTCCTGGCCGGTCAGCATGCTGTAACACTGTCAGACGAGCGGTATTGCAGCCCGAGTGCAAAGTGGTTGCGTCACAATACACCTTGGTAAATGTCGAGAGGATCACGTCTAGGCATAGCAAGGGATCCATCATCCGGGTACGGAGGCCTTGAGGTTGGGTCGCTGGTTGATTACGGCGTGCTCGCTCTAGAGCGTGGGGTTGCGCAGTGCTCATTCGTTGGGAACCGTCTGACCTACTTCTTTCAGCACAAGAGAGCGGGGAACTGGATATGGATCTGAGGACGCCGCAAGCCGTGTCGAAAGGCTAAACTCGACCCACTGGACTCGTGTGGCAAAGAGGTACAAGATCCTGAGTCGGCATAAGACTTGTTGCAGTGTGTGCGTCTATCGCGTTCTGCTTTTGCAGCTGGGCCGCTAAGGCCGGTCGCAGACCGGAATTAATGAGCCGTAGCCAAGCTGCATCCATCGCACTTCGTGATCGCGACCGTTCGGGCACAGGGTCGTGAGAGCATGGTAAAAAAAAGTCTGCCATATCGCGCGCCAGCCAAGGACTTGCGTGCTCAAGCTGGCGCCAACCATATATGCTGGTCTCGGCTGAGTGGTTTTCGCAGATGTCTTGTGGCCAGGTTGCTGCGCATGATGAAATGCACTAGAGGCACATCCATGGAGCTGCACTGCTCAGCAGGGTCAGTTGTTGAAAGGCAAACGATGGAGTCAATCGACGATAGATGATGCATGGTGTAATGTACGCGTGGTGGAAGCGCGGTACGTCTCAGCGCGCCATGGCCAAGCTAATAGATGTGCCGTGAATGGTATAGGCTAGGCAGGACGGTAACGAGTCGTTGGGGCTCGTATAATCGTGTAATGGTGAGGAAAGCGGTGCCGAGTATCGTCCGTCCTCTCCGTACTACGCCCCCCAGCCTTCCGTGGAAGGAGCTATTGCCCTTTCTGCGCCAAAATAGTCACCATTCATCTCCACACGACGGTCAGGACGCTCGGTCAGACGGGATCGCTGTCGAACGTGGATTCTGGACGTACTGACACTGCAGGCGATGATGCACAGCGGCGAAGTTAGTTTCGATAGAGCCATGACTATTGCAGCGCCGTGGAGGACTTTGGGCGGTCGTATCACGCGCATCAGCGAATCGCCAGCCGAGTCGTCCAGGCATCCCGAGCCTCCCGTTGGCATGGAGCAACGAAGGGGCGTGTTTGAGATGTCGCCCCTCACACCGACATCGTACCGATGCTATAGGAGTAGTTTGGCGGGCGGTGGAGGGCTAACCAGCATGTGGAATGCATCCATGCCGGGTGGTTGCAAGCAATCGCCATCCATGTGTTAATAGAGGTGATTACGTGGGCATCTTTTTTTGCAGAGAGTGACGACGGACCGAGCACGACCCACACCCCTGCTCATGTACTGTACGTATGACGGCGCTCGCTTTGCTAAGCTCCACCGTTCCAACAACAACCTCATTGCATTGCGAAGCAGGATCACCGGCGGCACAGACTCTGCTCAGTGCTATCGATAGATTACGGGCTGCGTATCCCTTGCTGCTCTGGCCATGTGTAATTCCGTCACGGTTTCACGGTTAGCGCTGCTGGCCAAGCAAGCGACTCGATAAGCAATCATGCTTCACGACGCCGGTGCTAGCTGGACGGGTCAGCAAAGGCAACCTTGGAACTGGACGCGGATTGCAAGATTTGCAAGACTTGCAACACAGGCGTCCGGGACAGGTGGATGCACCCAGCAAGCCGCAGGCCCCCGCAACAGCTATGGCCGGCCTGATGGACGCGCAAGGTGATGGAATGCAGCAACTGAGGCGCGCGCAATACCCGAAATCGTGTTTCGTCAGGGGCGTTGCAAAGGCGGTTCTGCAGTGCAGATTGCCTCAACTTGGAGTGCACGCAACACGTCGCCGGCCGGTCTCAATAACAACACTGTGTCTAGCGTCGGGGTGCCTCATACTTGCCATTCGCCGGAAGCATCGGAACCGAGGGCTGCAGCGGTCGGGCTCCACATGATTGGAAGTCATTCAGCAAAATCATCTGCAAAAAAAAAGAGGATTGCTGATCAGCAGCGCTCGCGCAAACTTCAGCATGGGAAGCTTCGCGTTGGACAGGGTTCGGGCTCGGATATAGAGCATGCTTAGGGAAAGGTAAGACGGCGATTTGGCTAACTAGGGCGGGCTGGCTGGGCGACTGGTTCGTGTCGCTTGCAGTCTGGCAGCACAGCGGCGCCGTCCAGTCTGCCACATTGAGTCTCGCCATTTGCTATGCGTGCGCTTGCAGCAGATGCTTTTTAGATGCCTGAGGGCGGCAAGCGGGCAGCAGGTGGTCAAACACGGCATGGGCGGGACGCTGCACGCGTATAGTGCCCTTCCAGACCGCCCAGGCTGGGGGTCGTCACTGGCGATTACCGGTCGTCTCATGGATCGTGATGGAGGTCTGCCGCTTACGGCAATTCCTGCTGCTGCTGGCAGCGTTTGGAGGTGCCGTCTGCGGCCACCATTCGTGGTGGGTGCTCCGCCTTGGCCGGTGCAGCTGGCCGCGATGCGCAAGGGATCTCACCATCTCTGATCAGTCGTCGTGTCTGAGACGGCAGCGCTCCGTGGAGGCAGCAGGCCTACCATGTAGGCTGCAGCGAGTTGATGAGGCCCACCAGCGCTATCGTTTCTTCGTTTGTGGCCGGATGGTGTCCCACTGTCGCAGTGCGCACTGGGCAAGGTCGTGTGTGGTGGGGGGAATCATGGCTGAAGCCCCTCTGGACGCGCACCATGCATCGCCTGAGGGGCCGCCGCCCAATCAGCGCGCGCGGGAGTGCTGAGGCTGTATCGCGCGGCGCAGCTGGTGCTGGGGTGGTTTGGCGCAGGGATGGATTATTCACGACGCTCGTGCTGGACTTGTTGTAGTAGCAGTAATTAGCCCGCGCGGCTTGGCTGCTAGTCGCGTCGGTCGCTCCTGCCCTCGCGGCGAACCCCCGGTCGCGGTTGCTTTGTGCTGGCGGCCGTGCGCCCCTAGCTCCTTCCAGGCGCGGTTGATGTCAGAGCGCGGCTTCTCCTTCTGGGTCCTGGATCAGCCTCTTGGGGCGTTCCTCCTACCCTGCTCGCTCCTGCCTGGAACCTTCCGAGCCTTCACGACTCCGTGTGTGTGAATTACCTATGTTTTATTCAAATCCAACGGCCCCAAGCCATGTCTGCCATGCCAGCGTGCGGGCCCCCGACAATCCGCCTCCCTACAGTCACAATCACTCACCACCATTACCCACACCCAACACCAAGCCGCTCCCGGTATAGCACCACACGGCCAGGACGCTCACCGGGCCTGACGTCTCTTTATTGTGTCCCTCTGCACTCTCCTTTGCCAAACCCTCTCCTCCTACAAGTCTAGTTGCAAGCGTCGTTGCCGTGTCCCGGATATAGCCTGGCTTTGATTGGCCTAGCTCCTGCTCCCGTCCACAGGCCAACCTCTCCGTCGTCGACATCCTCCTGCCAAACCAAGGTTGAGTGAAGAGGATAGCGTGCAAACAATAGTTGCTGGACATGACCGCCTGCTCACATTGACCTCGCCGCCTTTCACCACCTCACCTCACCTCACCGTCTCCGTCCTCTTGCCGTCCACATGCTCGAGCTACAGCTCCCTCGCCCAATGCCTCACGCCCTGCCGCGGGAGCCTCCCTTCAACCTGTATGCCACGGCACCTCGCAGCTCCTCCAAGCTCGACGCCACGATGCACCTTCCCTACCCCAGTCTCTCTCACAGCTATGAGCAAGCCCCCCGAGCTCCCCTCACACCTCCAGAACTTCCCGGCTCAGCAGTGAGGGTGGTCTCACTACCGCCGAACCAAGGTGCAGGGCATCAGTACGGCTACCAACTGCCTGCAATCGGCAACTCCAGATCAGCAGCAGCTCCAAGAAGTCCCAGTCCGCCAAGGCAACAACCACAGGCACAAGAGATGGCTCAGACACCGAGGAAGAAGTACACCATATCTCCAAACCTCAAGATTCCACCGACCATCAGCACGCCA
Source organism: Alternaria conjuncta (assembly GCF_024043145.1). Classification (NCBI taxonomy): domain Eukaryota; kingdom Fungi; phylum Ascomycota; class Dothideomycetes; order Pleosporales; family Pleosporaceae; genus Alternaria; species Alternaria conjuncta. The sequence goes on along the minus strand of NW_026250092.1, from coordinate 1,860,420 downwards.
CAAGAAGGTCTTCCCCAATTAGCAGCAGAGGTAATTCCAGGCCCCATCATCTCACCGGCAACCACTAACCATCTATCCAGGTGACGTGCCTCTTCTGGTTCGAGAGCTCGGCCACGCTCAAGCAAGTACTTGACACCGCCTCACCACGCCAGCCCATGCAGCCGCTCGTTCCCGACGCACATCCTACAACTGGTTTCAGGAAGTGGGTAGCAACCATCTTGACCACCACACAGGTTGCCCAAAATGTCATTCTCTTGGCACTGCTTTTCATCTACAGACTCAAGCAGACCAACCCCACAGTCAAGGGAAAACCTGGTAGCGAATACCGTCTACTGACTGTAGCGCTCATGCTCGGCAACAAGTTCCTCGACGACAACACGTACACGAACAAGACATGGGCCGAGGTCTCGGGTATTTCGGTACAGGAGGTGCACATCATGGAGGTCGAATTCCTCAGCAACATGCGATACAGTCTTTTCACATCAAAGGAGAAGTGGAACGAGTGGCACGGTATTCTGGGCAAGTTCGGAACCTTCTTCGATCGAGCATCCAAGATTCCGGCCTCCGGTGCTGTAAGCCCAGTCGGTCCTCAGAACATGCTAGGTCTCCCGCAGAACTTTGTTCCCTCACCACCAACCCAGCAGCAAACGTCACCACCGACTACGATGATGTACTCCCCGAGCCACATGGCGTTCTCCAATACCCCGCTTTTGCAACCACAGGCCACGTCGGCCACGGTATCCCCGATCGGCGCCCTTCCGGAACTCGGACCCATTCAACGCAAACGCAGCGCTGATTACAGTATCGAGCCCCCAATGAAGCGACAGGCCCATGGATTTGCACCTGGCCCCTACAGCAATGCACCTCCGATCCCGACCCTGCAGACGCCCGTCAATAGGTCATTCGAGCCACCACCATCCGTGAATCGCTTACCCCCTCTGCCAAGTCTTTCGATACCTCCACCCCAGCAGATGCCGCCGACCCAGATGAAGAACTGGTCAGACCTTCCGCTACCAGTTCCAGGTGGCCGCTCCATGGCCATGGTGTACCCTCCGCCCGTCCAATGGCAGCAACCGACTAGCACACCAACATCGTCGGCCCCACCGCCTTACGCCCACAACTACACGCCCTCTACCGATCAGTCTCGTCAGATCAGTCCTTACCCACAGTCTGCAGGTTCCTCTCCAGTAGGCGCCTTCCCGGCAACGGGCTCGAGACAGTTATCGCCATCCCATTTCCTTAATCAGCGCCAGTCTCCTTACCGACCGGTTCGTACCGTGCAGACACTACTTGTGCCTCCACCTCAGACGTCCATTCACAACCCTGCAAGGAACATCAGATACGACCAAATGCAGTATCAGCCTCTGGGTCAACCGATGACGGACCGTCGTTCTGGCCTCCTACCATACATGGACCGGAGTGCATGGCCTGAGACCAACCAGTTCAACCAACTTCCTGTTCCCCAACAACCTGTATTCAGGTGAACGGCCACTCATTACCTTCGTGTAACAACTTTACGAATTTTCTGGGCTTACATTGATTGCCCATCCTTTAGTCCAGAGGACATGATATTTGCTGCGTTCGAGCGTGCATTGCATTGGGTGGTACTTTCGGTCAGCATTTCATTGATCAATAGATTTGATCAACACTTTCTTTACATTACCACTGCATCAACAGGCGTTATTGTATATGTAGTCTTTTGCCTGATCGACACTTTATGTGTTCGTATTACAGGGCTTGATATGATGGCGTTCCGAGAGGCCGACTTGCGTAGGCTCGAGTCCAAGGATTATTGTGTGCGAAGCACCAATGCATTAGAATAGCAACCCCTCAAAGGGTGTATAATCCAAAATAAAGTACAATTACCTCACTCTTACATTAGACATTTCCCCCAGTGTAGTTCAGCGACATAACATCGGTAATCCCCTTCTCTTATTGTTTGTGTCACGGCTGCTGAACTGTGAGGGTACCTTGTCACTTGTGCAAGGCTTTAGATCCACGTAAATCCGTTGGGTTTGACTTGGTTATGCTTTAGAGGGCGTATGTTTATAAGTTTGATATGAGACAGTCTGAATGCACGTTCACATGATATCCTGGTACAAGCTGGTAAATGGGATCATGCTCAAGCTCGGTGCATGCGTCCGGGTACATATCCTTCCATGGATGTCTAAGTCTATTTGGTAGAAGGTTCTAAGACGAAGTACAAGTCTATGGCATGGAACCGATCAATTCACCAACAAAAGCTGTACAGGTTGGCGATCACTTGTTGTGTGGGGGATGTGAAGGAGGAAATGTGGAAGTAGTATTTTAGGAAGGCAAAACACGACGTCTAATTGAGCATTAAATTCATAGCAACGTAACCAGCGGATATGGGAGGGGATGATTGAGATATTATGTGTATGAAGAGGGCGCAAAGTGTTTGCAGTCGTTCGTAGACTTGTTCGCATGTGAGTGGATGCCTACGGAGTGATTCTGGGAAACTTGGTACAGTACGAAATGTGTCGTTCAGCCTTACGCGCGCCAAGCCGCTTGCAAGAGCCGCGGCAGCGCGTTCACGGTTCACTCCAGGTTTGCACATTTCCTCTATACTCCGTTCCACCTCTGCAAACCGTAAATATGCCGCCACCAAAATCCAAGAAACTCACCGCGCAACCCGTGCGAACACGCCAATTCGCCGGCAAACCCACAGCTGCACCTGAACCCGAAGAACGCTCGAGCTCGGAATCAGAGTCGGAGGAGGAACAGCCAAAGCCAAAACCTTTTGCGAAACCAAAGCCCGCGCCCATCGCATCGTCGTTTCCCAAATCGGCGCTCAAAGCAAAACTCGCATCGCGGCAGAAATCCGAGGCGGAGCGCAAGGCGCTAGAAGACGAGTTCGAAACAGAAAGCGAGGAAGAGGAGGGCGGCGAAGATGGCAGCGGGAGTGAAAGCGGCAGCGGCAGTGAAGAAGAGTCTTCTGAGGAGGAGTCAAGTAGCGAAGAAGAGGCGCCGAAGAAACTACTGCGCCCAGTGTTTCTGAAGAAGAACGAGCGGAACAAAGTCGCACCTGTCAAATCAGCAGAGGAGATAGCGGCAGAAGAGGAAGCGCGGCGGCAGGAGCAAAACAGAGCGCTTGTACAGGAGCAGGTCGAGCAGCGCATAGCGGAAAAGGCAGCGGGCAAGAAAGACTGGGACGACGACGTGGAAGACGCCGACATCAACGCCATCGACGACACAGACGGTGTAGACCCCGACGCCGAGTATGCCGCCTGGAAGCTGCGCGAGCTCAAGCGCATTAAGCGCGAACGTCTCGCGATCGAAGAAGCCGAAGCAGAGCGCGCAGAGATCGAGCGCCGCCGCAACTTATCCGTCGCCGAACGCGAAGCCGAAGACCGCGCCTTCATCGAAAAGCAACAAGAAGAAAAGGGCGACCGTGGGCAGATGCAGTACATGCAGAAGTACTTCCACAAGGGCGCCTTCTTCACAGACGAGCTCAAGGAACTGGGTGTGGATAGAAGGAACCTCATGAACGCGCGCTTCGAAGACGAGACGAATCGCGAGATTCTTCCCGAGTACATGCAGATCAGAGACATGACAAAACTGGGCAAAAAGGGTCGGACACGCTATAGGGATATGAAGACCGAAGATACCGGCAAATGGGGTGACTTCGGTGATGACCGGCCGCGGAGAGACAAGGGCGACTTCGGTGTCGACGAGAGATTCAGACCTGATGCTTATGGCGGAAGAGATCGGGATAGAGAGGGCCCTTCTGGCGCAAACGCGAAGCCACTTGGCGAGAGGAAGAGGTTCGGCGACGACCATGACCGGGACGGTAAGCGCCCGAAGATGGAAGAGAGGGCTTAAAGCGTGTGATCATTATCAGTTTGGCGTTGACAGCATTGGGCGGCGTACTAGCATCTACGGAACATGAATATCATACCCACCGACTTCAGTCGTCGGCTCATTACTCTTCACGAACCCTCTCGTACGTTCCCCGTCCCTGGGCATCTCCGTCTGCCATCGCGCGCGCATCCTCTCTCCCCTTTTCCACATCCAACCGCCACAGTAACGGTGCTGGCAATACCACCAGGACCGCCAGGAAGATGAAAGCCGGGCGTATCGTGGCCGCCTGGTCAACGATGAACCCGACAAGAGCTGGGCCGAATGCACTGCTACCTTTATCCGTAACAGCATACAGCGCAAAGAACGCTGCTTCACTGCCCTCAGGTATCAAAGGCGCGTAGACGGACCGCGCATAAGAAGATATACCACCCATGACTATCCCATGAATGACAGCAATGGGGTAGATCTCCCATGCTTTCTGCAGACCGATGAACCCCAAGCTCTTGAACATGGGTATGTATCCGAGTAAGCCATAGAGAGGGATGATCTCCATACCCGCTACACAACACAGTAGTACGGTCTTGGGCTGTAGTGCGAAGCGCCGTTGCACATGCGGCCATGCAAACGCGCCTACGATGCCAGATCCGATAGATGTGATGGACAGTAGCGCGATGGCAATGGTGCCCATGTGTAACTCAGTGCGTGCGAAGAGGACAGCCGTTCCAGAAATGGTCGCCACGGCATCTGACAACAGGAACCACGATATCAGGAAAAGGAGCGTCTGCCGTAGCTTTATGGCTCTCCGAAGTGTACCGTAGAAGCTGCGTAAGGAGAAGGATGTGTAGAATAGGAACGTCCTTATCCTCGACGATGACTTTCCTCCGGCAAAGCTCTGCGCAGTCTGTGTGGTTAGTGGTGGACCTGGTCTTGGACGTAGCCATAACAGTGTCGGGATGGAGAATATAGCCCACCACAAACCGACCATTAGCAGAATCATACGGATCGAGAGACTGGGCGACGTTTTCGACAGAGCCGTTTTGTTGAAGAGAACTATGATCAATATACTCAAGATCTGGACGAAGACAGCGGACATGTAGCCATATCCCACGCCTTTACTAGAGATCTGCGCGCTTCGTTCTAGATCTCGCTTCAGCCGATCTGGATCGAAGCGGGCGTGAGTAGAAGATGGTCCATTGGCCGGGTTCAAGGACTCCAGCTCGACATCCGAGGCGGAGTCGGAAGATGACGATTTCCCAAGCGTATTGTTATCTGGATGGTTGGCAACAAGTAGTGGTAAGAATGCGTTTAGCAAGACGAATGAACAGCCTAGACTCGCAACTCCGACGATGACTAGAATAGGAGCGAGGTAGTATAGTGATGGTGAAATGAAGATGAAAAGACAGCTGGCTAGTGAGCCCATGTACGATGTGAACATGAGCATCTTCTTCCGGTATGGGCCTTGGCAATATGTTAGTCCTTGTTAAAGATGTGAGATATTGACTACAACGACTTACCATGATCGGCGAAGGAACTGAAACATATCAAGACCACTGCTTGAAGTAATACAGCCGTAGAGAACGTGTACATGGCGAAACTACTCGTCGACATGTCCCTCCCCAGGTATCTCACCATGCATTGCTCAGAGTCTCCTCCGGCTTTCTGGTCAGCATCGTCGCGTATCCGGAGTTTTCCGGATGCGGTATGGTCGACACATGGCTTTGAGTGATCGGAGAAAAAGACGCCATTTTCTCGTGCGAGTTGCTCGAGGATGACTGGGAGGAAAGCGCCTTGAATCTGTAAGTAAGACGCGAAAATTGATACATGTGTATGGTGGTGATTGCGTGGGCTGGGTGGAAGAGAAGGCTATGACGTACCGACTGCGACTACAGCGAAGACTTCGGCTGCGATTGGGTACGCATACCAAGCCTTCAATTCGCGATCGGTAGTAGGGCTCGTGTCTTCGCCTTCGTATTTGATGCGCGGGCTGGATACGAGCGTGTCGTCATCGTCGAGGTCGTCATTAAAAGACATATTTGTTTGTTGTTAGGGTTTTCGAGAGGCGCATTTGGATAGAGCGCTGACTGTTTGACGATTCCGATGGGTGCCGGGCTCTTGCCGAGTGGGTCGCGGGTGGTGGGGCGGCTTCCAAGAACGAGGCGCATCATGCCAGGAGCCTCATTCTTCTTCTTCTGCGCTGGAAAGTCGCGTTTCGACAGGAACTTCTTTATTCTTTTGAAACACCTTACAAAAATGATAAAGCATATTCCGTTCAGTGTCAGGATAGGCCCATCTAGCTGGACGCCGTGTTTCAATGACGCATTGCATCATTGACTTTCTATTAGCGTCATGGAACCGGCTGCAAGCTTCACGCACAGAGCCTCTGGTTCCCAGAAGTATGCCGGTTGAGATGCATGTCTGACTGCTCAGTGGTCTTCTTACAAACATTAGATCTGATGCTTGACTATGGCAGTTACTTTGCGAAGCCGTCGAACGACTTCTGACACTCCACGAGGGAAGCGAAAGATCAATGCCGCACCTAAAACACGCAAGCCTTCAGCAAGGACGCCCACCCGGGTAGATACCGAAGACCACCCAGTCGTCATCTCAACGCCCCCCGGTTTTCCTTTTGAGCTCCAGCCTGCAAAGTATGGTCTCATTCAAGAGCGTGTATGCGACAGCTTGTATGCATTGGTAGTCCAAGCGATCCTATGGAACCAGACTCGGGGCCAAATGGCACGTCCAGTGCTCTTCAGTTTACTCGTAGCCTATCCATCGCCAAATGAGCTCTCCACCGCGTCTCTCGAAGATCTGACAACAATGTTGCAGCCCATAGGCCTCCACCGGATTCGAGCGGCCCGCCTTATAGCACTGGCTGAAGCCTGGCTTTCCGCTCCTCCATGTAAAGAGAGAAGGTACAGGAGGTTACATTACCCTGACCATGGATGTGGTGCAGATGTCAAGCCAGGAGAGATCTTAGGGCCTGAGGACGATAGAGAAGGCTGGGAGATTGCGCACCTGCCGGGCATGGGTGCGTATGCGCTTGACAGCTATCGCATCTTCTATCGCGACCGCCTGAGGGGCATCGAATCTACGAGCGGTGTTGAGCCCGAATGGAAAAGAGTTGTGCCGACCGACAAGGGTAAGTTCTGACTGTACGAAGTGCATATGAGACATATACTGACTTCGTACCCCTACCTCTGCAGAGCTGATACCATATTTGAAGTGGAGGTGGGAAGAAGAGCGTTGACGACTAAATCGCGCGAACAATACACTGTCTCTCCATTCGTACGGCCTGACAGGCCGCTATCAGACAATTTTGAGCGTACAGGAATGTTCGTATTTACCAGAAAAGCAATGCTAGCTCGCACAGTAAATCGTCGAGACGCTGTCATGTGCTTCGTCCTGGCGCGCGCGTTGACAAGTCGAAGCACCATTTCGGAATCCGAACAACAAATCACCACCACCGCTACCCCGCCAAAACGCTCTTGTAGTCATCTGGAAGTTCTGAGCGAGCCGAATCGAATTAGACATGCAAGCGTCACCTCTCTGACCACCAAAAGATTACTGGCGCATTAGTTGCTTTTCATGGTTGCTACAATGTAAGCTGTGCGACAGTAAAGAGCCTGTTAGGAAGCCATAAGCGACGTACGGGAAAACGTTGAATGCAAGGCGTACGCCCCAACTTTGGCCAGATCGGCTGCGGGTAAATGACGACCCTGCAAGATCTCTCATCCAAACGACAACGGCCGTAAGCATCGTTAACATACCTCGGCGTCGGCGCAGCAATGCTACCACGCGGCACAGAATGCGTTCACCTCGAATCGCTTCACGCACCAAAATAGAGAATCGGGGAAGTGACGATTATGAAGTGAATGGCATAAGAGGGGCGGGTGTATCGTCACTTCTGCGTTTGGTTATCCCGTGCTAGGACGCGCCTGACCTTTGTCCCCCTTCTACGTCGAGGCACGTAAACAGCAAACTCGCCTAGTTCACGCGACTACTTGCCCCACAACCTTCGTCGCGAACTACCCAGACACACCAACATGAACGTCGAGAAACCCTCCAGTACGCCAATGGCTCTAGAACCCCTCAACATCACCGACGATGAAGAAAAGCGGGCTCAGTCGACTATTGGACCCGAGACCACCTCCAGTCCTACTACAGCGCCTGGAATTGCAACATGGAAGTTGGTGTGTTTGTATATCAGGTAAAGGTACCGCGAAAACCAGTATGATCAATTAGCTAATGCGCACCGCGTAGTATATGTATCGGCCTCTTCCTATCGTTCCTGGATACCTCAATCATCGCAACTGCTATATACACAATCGGGGTAGACTTCCAGTCCTTATCCAAGGTGAATTGGATTGCATTGTCCTACACACTCGCCTACATTGGCTGCACCGCCATCTTCGCAAGCCTCTCCGATGTCATCGGTCGCCGCAACGCCTACCTCGCCGCCTATGTCATCTTTCTCGCCTTTTCAGTCGGCTGTGGCTTCGCTCAATCCCTCGAACAGCTCATTGCTATGCGTGCGCTACAGGGAGTCGGTGGCTCGGGCTTGTATTCAGTGGGCTTCGTTATCTTGGGCGAGATCAGTCCGCCGCGCGTGATTGGTATGCTGGGCGCAATGGCAGGAGCCATTATTGCGATGTCGGGCATCCTAGGGCCAGTGCTGGGCGGTGTCATTACGAGCTACACATCCTGGCGGTGGATTTTCTGGATCAACGCCCCGATTGGAATCATTCCGTTGATCCTTTTCGTACTGGTTTGGTCCAACGACGCCCTCATCCGCGGTGTCAGTCGTCGCAGATTCAAACAGGTCGACTTCTTGGGCTTCCTTCTCTTGGTCGCTGCTTCCGTGCCCTTTGTCATTGCGTTCCAGCAAGCCGGCATCCACGTCCTCATGAACAGCTCCATCTGGTCGTCTGCGCTCTTCGTTGCTCCGCTCATCGTTGGTGTGCTCTGCTTTGCCGCACTCTTCACTTGGGAGTGGTTTATTGCAAGACGTTGGCCTGACGCGATTGCTGCACTCTTCCCAATGCGACTAGCCAAGAACCGAGTTTACATGTCTGCACTCGCTACAACGTTGTTGATAGGCTTCCCCTACTTCGTCATCATATACTCGCTGCCAACGCGGTTCCAGGTCGTCAACGGAAAGAGTGCGCTTGGATCGGGTGTCGCTTTGCTGCCAATGCTTGGGTCCTCTGCCATCGGATCGACTCTCGCTGGTGCGGCGTCGAGTAAGAAGAATAACACGTTTGCGGTCAACGTCATTGGTGCTGCCCTCATGCTTATTGGAACCGCAACCTTGTCTACACTCGATAACACTTTCGCCCCCCAAGCTCGAGCCTATGGTCTACAGGTTTTCGTCGGCTTAGGCTTCGGGTTGACAGTCAGCAATTCGACTCTACTCGCTGGCATTGAATCGGAGCCACGCGACACCGCAGTCGCACAAGGCCTGATGGCGCAAGTGCGTGTGCTAGGGGGTAGTGTTGGTATTGCTGCGTCAACAGCTATCCTGGGCATCAAAGAGCGTCAAGAGCTTCTCGACTCGCTGATTGTAGAGGGCGCGCAGTTGGAGTCACTTGCTGAGTCTATGCGGACCCTTCCTCCCAACAAAGTTTTCGCTATTCGCCAGACATACTCAGATGCTTTCAACGAGACACTTGTGGCTTGCGCAGTTATCAGTGGTGTGGCCCTCCTGGCGACGCTCGCAGCGTGGCGGAAACATCCCACGGCTATGAGAAATAGAACATAGCATTTGGTCCGATGATGGGAGGTTTGCGCGCCCGGCATGAACTTTGGGAAGGACTGAGGCTAGCTATCAGTCACAGCAGGAAGGGCTCTGTCCCTGCCGGACCAACCAGGGCTCTGTCTGTAGGGCCAGCTACTCAATTAGGAAATCTTTTCAAGAACCGTGGATTGCGGTGGGGAGGGCACTGTGGGTCGCTGCTCCTGTGGAACGAGACTTGATTGGCTCGACAGGGCCAGATACCCGATTAGGAAGGTTCTGCAAAGACTGTTGATCGCCGCGGGGAGGGCTCTGTGGGTCTGCTGTCCCTGTGGGCGGGAAGCTGATTGGCCAGGTAGGGCTAGCTACCTGATTGGGAAGGTTCTGCAGCATCTGTAGATCGCGGCAGTCTTGGCAGATAGGGCCAGGATCGGCCCTGTGCAGCCTATCAGAGTCCTCCAGGCAGGGCCGTCTACACGTCCCAGCCTCCTCTCTTCTCTCACGGCATCAAGCTTGGAGCAACCGGTGCAGCACCACCATGATAGTAAAACAATATGTGTATTTTGCAATCTACATCAACCTCTGATACTATTGTGCCATACAGGAAAGGACTGAAGTTCTGAACTAACGAGAACGTTCCCAAACTTCACGCACTCACATGTCTCCATCTAGGGCTCCACATCCATCATAGGAACCTGATCCCCGTTCTTCGCCTCCGCCAACCCCTTCCTCTTCCTAGGCGGTTCCTCCGGCACCGGGTTTTGATCCTGCGGCGGCTGCGGCATCTGCGGCACCATAGGCTGCAAGTTCGGCGGCGTAGGCTTGAGTCCATTGGCGAAGATCTCATTCGCAATCTCCATCCCCAGAGGCACACCACCGATGGGGTAGTCACCCTCGATACCCTGCCTCGTACCCCTAGTCTTGTACCTGATATCCTCTGGGTTCTTGAACAGAGCCGTGCCCGCGTCATCGACGGCGTAGATATCTTTCTTCGTGGTAGGCACCAGGATGTCCTTTGCGGCCGCGGCGTCGAAGCGCCAGTGCACACCGAGGAAGATGCGCGAGATGGCGTTTTCAAACATCATCTCCCAGCAGGAAGAGAACTGGCGCGGGACACGCGTGCGCACGGTACCGGGTTGGTCGGTGATCTCGCGTTCGAGCATGTAGGGTTGGCGGAGATCGCGGCTGATGCCGTTGAGTTCGTCGGATACAAAGTCGATGGCGATGTTGTCCGGCGCGTCGTCCTGCCAGCTTCCGATGCGGCCGTTGTAGTATCTGCGCACCATCTGGAAGGCGGCACCGCCGAAGGTGGCGTGTCCAGAGGGGTAGGCGGGGAAAGGCGGCTTGAAGGGAAGGGCATCTGAGTTTGTAGCTGGGGCGCCAAGGGTAAGCCAGAACGGGTCGCCACGGTCTACACGCGTAGGGTCACGAAGAATGTCGTCGCGGACACCGGAGAGCGGGCGCCAGAACTCGAATTCCCATTTCTCCTTCCAGGAGAAGACGCCTGCGTCGGCCAAGGCTACGTTGACCAGCGCGAGGAGACGAGCAAAGTCAGCGTTGTTGGCTTCGCTGGTCAGGGACTGGGAATCCTTCTTGTATCGAACTGCAATCTTGCGGACGATCTGGTTGTACAGTCTGGGTGGAGTGCCGATCAACTTTGAGCCGTCGTAGGCCCACGTCATACCTTGGACGGTCTGGTGAGGAGTGCGCTTGGTGGAGTTGAGGGCAGGTGCTCCACCCATGGTATAGACTTCACGAAGAGCATCATCGTATTCCGCCTGCTCGTCAGACATGGAGCGGATGGCTGGTGGGTCAGCAAGGATGTGCTCGCTCTGAGTCGCGAAGCGCTTGGCCCTCGTGCCATAGAAGGGACCGTGGTACTGGCGTCTGGGGACCTTTGGACCATTGGGGTCGTTGGCATCCTGGGGGACGAGGTCAACGGGGTGGGTGGGCTCATCGTCGAACTTGTAAGGACCGACGGTGGGATGATAGCCTTGTTGACTGGCACCTTCTGGGTGGAAAAGTAGGTCGAAGAATTTCATAGCTACTGCCTTACCGAAGGTGAAACTGGGGGAAGCCGGATCGACGCCCCCTGGAGCGTTGGTAATCGACTGCTGGATGATGTACTCGAGCTGATCGTAGGTGCTGTTGGCAATGGAAGCGGGAACAGGGGTCACAGCAGGCCTCATGTACAGCATGGACAGCATCGTGAAAGCTGCTCCTGCTACCGCCTGCTGAGCATTGTCTGCGCCAGCTGGATCGGGCAGGCGGTACTTCTCGTCTTCGGCGTCAAGGGATAGGAAAGTCTTGAAGTCGGAAGAAGGCTTGATGACGAAGTAGGTGTCGTGTACAGCTAGCTGGAGCATGCCTAGAGCTCTGGCGGAGATTGGGGGTCCAGTTTGGGGGCCATCGAAGGTGTGTGTAACGCGGTTCAGATCCAAGCCGACATGGTTCCAGTAGAGGATGTAGTTCTGGTTGTCTGCCTCGTCTTCAACCTGCTGTGGAAGCTTAACGGGAATGAAGCTCGCCATGATGAATATGTTGGTGTGGGAGGATATGGGAATTGGGGAAGTTGTAGTTATGATGAATGTGACATGAGCCCTGATACTTTATACCCAACGACCCCAGGCCCCCTCATCGCCCGCGAGATCTGTCCATACCTGGGTTGTTTTCTTCTTCTCCCAAAATAACCCAGCTGACCATCAGGTGAACGCCTTCCACGATAGGAACCTGGCCACATTCAGGCAGACGAGAAGGCAGACTCTGAGCCACGCCGTTACAAACCGATGCGAAGGACCATTGTCGTGGAGTAGAGATACTGCCAAGAGTCAATGAAGTTCTCGCGCCATGCAGCCACTGGCGGGAGGATTACACTTGGCGCGAACTACTTGTGACGAGTGAAATTGCTTACCGACGCGCTGCGGAGAGGCTGAGTTTGGCTGCTGTGAGCGGTTGGTGGTCAGATCTGACGTACATTTCAGCTGACAAGGGGGTCCGTGATCCAGCCTCTCAATTCTCTCAGCCAATGCATTCATGTTACGAAGCTTAACATCGCCATAGGTATTGCTAAGCAGTATATATCCCAGAGTGTATGCTGTGACTCTGGTGCCTGTTGACGTATCATTGGGCTATGGCATATGCGAGGGAAGCCTCCGGTGGCAGTGTTTTGGACCCGAACTCGATGCGAATGCTGTCCAACAGCAATACTGTTCATATGGGAACCTGGCTGACGGAATCTAATGAACCTCAACCCTGGGGACTTCCTGTGATCGTTAGTCGCAGCTGGGTTGACTGCTGGCGGTAGGGCTGAGGGAAGGTTGCTTGGCACAGTCAAACACCTCGGATTGATGAACGTGATCACCCAGCGGAAAAGATTGTTTAACGCCATGTGGCTGAAGAAAATGTACCAATAGAGGATATCGCAATGCACCTGACAGTATCTAGCACTTATGTCGCGAATCCAGGGGCGGTGTATCTGACCTCTGAACCCATGAACCCGGCATAACACGAAGGCTTACCTCAGCTTGGTACACACGTGAGTGAGCGCGCGCAACTCCTTAGGAACTTTCGCGTACAGGGGCAGGGTCGTATCGAGGAGGCGTTCGCATAGACGCATCTCGGTCCGCCACAGATCTTGATTTGGCCAAACGAAGGACAGAATTCCCACCTCACCAGATCTCCTGATGTTGAAATACGACAGAGGGAAACAGCAGTTTTTTCTGAGAGCGATAGGTGTGTGCAAAAGTATGACTAGGAAAGTTACTGCAACAAGCACATGTGGTCGATAGAACAAGTAAAGTTAATTCTCATCCTACCTACTGATTCGCAGCGGACAGCGGGAATGCCAAGCCTCCATGCTCAGGGCGTATTGCGCATCCCATAGCCATCAGGCGATGGAAGGTGGCTTCTTATTTGGCCTCCTTCAGTAATGCCTCCATGGTAGCGTCCTTCTGACTGACACTGCCACTTCGTTCCGCAGGCTTGAGCTTGCCAGAGACTGGGCCTTCGCTATTTTGAGCAGCGTTCTTTAGCCGCTCGGTATCTTCAGGGTTTGTGTCCTGCTTCTTGACGTCCTTCTCCTCATCGTCGCTGTCGCCAAGGCTAAAGGGGTCGTGGTCATCGGGCTCTGGGTTTGGTGCGACTGAGGTGAGAGGCTGCCATTTCTTGCCGCTCGATTTACCCTGGCTGCCCTGGTTGTTCGGCGATGGGTTGCGGTACAGGGCATCGACCTCGTCAACGGGTCCGCTCTGGGGCGGAGAGACGGGCGTGGGCTTGAAGAGGTCGGGGTTGGCGTGCGGGCGACTTGACGATCGCGGGCCAGGGCCTGTAAGTTGTTAGCAGCTATTGCACGTGCGTGGTGCTTCCAGCCTACCCTCATTGTCTCTCAACTCGAGCTTTGCGAAGTCGTCGCCAATGACTCGGTTGTCAGCATCGTAGCGGTTGTGGTCTGCCGACCGTCGCTGCTCCGCTGACTTGCGAATGCCATGCATCTGGTCTGACTGCGATGGACCAAAGTTCTGCCTCTGCTGTGGCGGTGGTTGCCTTCCCGTGTACTGGACGTTGCCGTATCTGTCGTACTCTTCCATCTCGCCGCTGTCGAGCTTCTTGGTGAAGTTGCTGATCCACTTTGTGACGGTTTGCTTTGTTTCCTCGAAGCCCTGCTCGATATTCTTGCGGATCTCGGGGAGGTCGTCTGGCTCAATATTAGTAGCTGCACAGGGGTTGAGGTCGCGTGATCGTACCATCGAAGAAGCTGTGCTCCCGCTCGGGCTCACCAGGCCGTTGTCGCTGCCCCTGGCCACGCGATGCGTAACCACCCTGGCCCTCTGGACCGCCTTGACTTTGGTAGTGCTGAGCCAGTTGTCGCGCATATATCTCGTCCTGCTCGAGCTGACTACGGGGCTGCGGGCGCGGCGGTTGGGGCGGAGGAGCCTCCTCGGCCTTGAAGTTGGGATCCGACATGCCTGCGCTGGTTAGCTATACCCCTCACAACCATGAACCAAATAGGCAGCCACGTACTCAGCAGCGCGTTGAAGGCAGGCTCGACCTTGCCTCCGCTGGCCACCAGGACCGCCTTGACGACATTGGGGTCGACGTCGGGGAAAGCCTCAATCAGCGTGTTCTGCGCCTGCACCTGGGGGTCGACTGGTCGCGGGGGCTTTTGTGGTGGGATCTCTGTGGCTTCCTCGTTGAAGCGCACGCCGGGCTTAGGCGACTTGGAGGCTGGTGAGGGTGAAGTAGCATTGTCTTGGGTCGCAGATGCCGGGCCATCGTTATCATCGTCGAAGTCGAGCTCACGCGCCGTAGTCGGGCTCTCTGGAGGCTGCAGCTATTAGTGGGGGCTCCCTTCCTCATCCGTCTCTTTTTCGCTTACCTTTTCCGTGCTAGTTTTCTCAGACATGATAGTTGTATTTCCTTGTATAGGGGGAGTAATTTGCGGTTCGTTGGTGATTGTAGAAGGCAGTCGCGGTTGTTGAAGCTCTGGGCTCGTGAATGCCGCGCAGTGGCTCGTGGCTTGGAATGTTCCACTGCCACTGATGACGTTTCGCGCCAAGTGGGGCACCATCAACTCGACCAAGCTATCCCTACAGACCTCCAGTATTCACTCCCATCCCAAGTGTGCGTCGCGAATACCTCTTTGAAGTCACCACTCCGATTCCTTCTCAGTCATGTTCGAGCTTCAATTGTTGCATCTTCCATCCAGCTGTATACTCAAAGACTCGATAGGCCACCCGTCGTAGCTGACATTGGATACCATGTCAACAATAACTTCTCTAGTAGTATTCGCAAAGACAGTCGCCGCTCTCGATAAGCTCGAAGGCAATGCCTGCATTCCATACATCTAGCAGGCCATCGCTGCCGGTTTTGCATTGCTGCGCCACCGATCAGGCATCCAGCCACCCTCGCCGTGTGCCGTGTCTCGGCACCATCTTTTGTCTTTCGAAGTCTCTTGAGCTGCTACTGTCGTTCATGTCACATTCGTATCCTGCTTCAATATGTTAGTCGATGCACAGGTGATCCAAGATGATCATGAGTATGTGCCCATAGAGCCGTCCCCACAACAACTACTGACAATGCGCAGGCTGTACAGCATCACCAAAGCCGCGTATACGCGTCTGCCACGCGAGATACGCGACATGATCTTATCTAGCATTCTCACGCAAGACTATCGAGAAACAATTTACGTCCAGCAGTTCCGCGATGACTTCAAGGAATTCAAGGAGTTCTCCGGCCGCTTTTATGGGGATAACGGATTAGACTGGGAAGAGAACAGTTCACCTGAGCGTTGGGGGCCGCCCTGGATTTCGCTCTTTTACCCGCCTTTCGCAGCGGAAATGATTGACATACTCTACGAAAAGTACCCGCACTTCAAGATCACCACGCCGACCAAGCTCCCAGAATTTCTCAGCGCGGACATGTTCGGAGCGGGACGTGCCCCACGCGATGCGAAGCTTCCCAATCTAACTATCAAGGGATCATTGGATAAGGGAAGCTCCGACTCTGTCAGCGTCAAAACACTCGCATCCGATCTGAAAGCCCTTTCGGACTGCCGCTGGGCCCCAGACTTCCGACTCGACATCACCTTCCGCACCGAGCTAGGCATCTCCATCTTCAAAGCCAGCGCCGTACCTCGTGTGGCACGGAAAATACACAAGATCTGTCAAATAATGCGTCCTTGGATTATTGAAGCCGAGGAACGGGGTGCAAAAGTGTACTTTACGATAGCCACCAGGCGTCCGGGACAAGTTCACAGCTCGGTTCGGCCGGAATACACGACGTATGGATGCTTAGATGGAGAACGCGACATGTTCTATACTGAGAAAGAATGGGTGAAAGAGCTGAAAGGAACTCTAGGTCCAGAGTGCCAATGGTTCCGGCGGGAACGACCTGGACATACACAAAGAAAAGACATCTTGAAGCGATCGAGGCCGAAAGCTTATGCTGTGGCACACTTGATCGGGGCTGCATGGGGTTTAGTCTTCTGCATTTGCTGTTACCTACCCGCACAGGCAAGGGAGGACTGGAAAGATCGTAAGAAAAAAAGAAGTGTGTTACCGAGAGCTGTGTTACGTTGAGGTGTCATCGTACAACAGAACACTATCTCTGCACTATCATTGGGTATGTTGTAGTAGAATCAGAGTGTTTGGTAAAGGATGATCTATCAGATTCATCATTCAGATACCTGCATGTCGGTACGACCACGGAAATTGCACTTCTCCAATCGTTCTTGTGTCATCAAAAAGCTTTCGGGGAACCACTCCGGTTTCCCATTCATACTTCCAGCTTCCATCATCTTTACCAACGCCTCCGCAGATTTCAAACATAGCACCATACCGTGGCCGTTAAACCCCGCGGATATCCACAGGCCCTCTTTACCTGGCACCTCACCCACAAACGGCCGTCCGTCAGCCGTTGCGCCCATTATGCCCGTCCACTCCTGTACCACACGGCGCGATGCTTCTTCTTTAGACGTCTCACCCCAGTTCTCGGCGCCAAAATACCCAGTCAAGCTCTCGTTGAGGTACTTGGAGATCTCTGGGTTCAAGGTACTATCGTCAACCGTCCCATACTCGCTCGGACCGGCGTGAGGGAGACGGCCCAAACCACCACCAATGACAATGTGCTGTCCTCCTTCTGGTAGGGGCCGAGGAATCATGTACTCGTAGCCATCGCGGTAGATGAATGAGTATGTTGTCGGTAATGGAGCTGGCAGCTTCGTCGAGGTTCCTGGTCGCTGTGCGGTGATTTGTCCACGCATTGGTACGATAGCTCTTTGAAGTTCCTTCAGGATGTAAGGTGTGTAGCCGTTAGTTGCGATTACGACGTTCTTGGACGTGATGGTGTTTTCTTGGGTACACACATCCCAGCGATTACCACTCTCGCCTTCGGATTCCGCCGAGGGACGGATGTCGTGGACGGGCGTGTTCGTGCATAGCTGTAGTCCTTTCTTGACACACTCCGCCAACAACCCGGTCGTAAAACGATATGCGTGGATTCTGCCGGCTACGTATTCGAAGGCGCCCGCCAGCTTCTCTTTCGTTTCAATTGTTGGATTGCTGTTTTCCGCTGCAACAGAGAACTTGTCTTGTATGCTCGCGATATCTTCATGGATCTGGTACCATGCAGCATTCCCCACTTCCTTCTCCTTCTCCTCTGCATCAACTCGCAGCATCTGAATCGTCATCTTGCCCGCTTCAAATGTAGGCTTATCGTAGATAAGATCGACTGTGTTACACAACTTACTCTCGCAGTTCAAGGCCAATTCCTCCGCCATACGATGCGTCTCAACAATGTTGGCATATTCCAGCCTGGCGATCTTCAATGCCTCTTCTTTGCCAAGCTCTTGTACGTGGTGTGTGTAGCTGCGGTAGCTTGCCGCTTTAGTATGTCCGCCGTTGCGACCCGTGGCGCCTGAGCAGACTTCACGTGCTTCCAACATCAGCACGCGCGTGTCAGGCCAGGTGTTGAGGATATTGTAGGCGGTCATAGTGCCTGAGATACCGGATCCGATGACAACATAATCGTAGGTTTGCGTAGCCGTTGTAGCTTTTGGCTCAGTGACATTTGCAAGATGGGACTTGGGATCGTGCCAGTACGAAGGCAGTGGATTGGCGATGGGTGGCGCGACGGGGATGCGCGCTCGTTCCTCCATGTTAACTTTGGCTTGTTGGTGGCTTCTTCTTGTTTTGATGGAGTATTAAAGAATGAGTCTATATCAAAGATCATCAACAATTACAGAGCAGAATAGGACTCAAAAGTGATGCGACACATGGAGAGGAGACGATATCGTAGGAGTGGGGCGCGCATCGGCTGTACCTGCTATTTTGGGAGCGTCACTTCCCAGCGCGATACGTGGGTGGGCAGCGACGAGGTGTTGCTTCCACAAACGTCCATTGCTAGGTTCCGAATTCCACCACGTCGGATAAGGGACGCTTCATTTCCCTGTGCTTGATAGCATTGGAAAGCAAGGAGACGACTGTTCCGAGGGTGGATTCGCTTTTCCTACTCCAACGCTTATTGGCGGATGCGTCGGGCCAAAGATGTCCGGTAGCAAAGTCGTATAGATGGACTCATGGAGACAGTAATGTCTCGACACATATCCAACTCCAATGCAAAGACTATCGCAAGTTTCTCAGCACATCTCACCAACTCCTCGTGACGGTGCTACTACGACGAAGTCGAGCTCTACCCCGCCCAACGCCGATCGCGGTGACCCCTCAGCTGCACGAATCAACACCAACATGGCGAAGACCAAGGTCGTTGTAACGCGACAGTTGATTGACGAAGCGCAAGGACTCCTGGATGCGAAGAAAGAAGAATTGGAAGTTGTGCAATGGCAATCCGAAAAGGTGAGTGTCCGTCACTGGCGATAAGACGGGTTGCTGACGATGTGCATGCAGCCATGTCCGCGCCCATGGCTTCTCGAGAATGCGAAAGGTGCAAGCGGAATCCTAGTCATGCTCACAGATAAAGTCGATGAAGAGCTCTTAGAAGCAACCGGATCGCAATTGAAAGCCATCGCTTCATTCTCCGTCGGAACCGACCACGTTGATCGAAATGCGCTGAAGAAACGCGACGTACGTCTTGGCTACACACCAACATGTCTCACCGACGCCGTAGCAGACCTCACCATCATGCTCATTCTCATGGCCCAAAGAAGAGGTGGAGAGTCGATGACGAAAGTCGCAAAGGGCGAGTGGCCTCAGATGCCATGGCATCCACTGCTCATGACTGGCCCGCAGATCCGAGGATCAACTATCGGCTTCTTAGGATTCGGAAGGATCGCTCAGGCTTCGTTGCTAAGATTACTGCCGTTCGGGATCAAAAAGGTCATCTATCTCACGTCCAAGCCTGGCAAGCCCGTCAAAGAGGACCACTTCGGCCTGATCAAGAACGCTACTATCCCTATTGAACCGGCAAACAGTACGGATCAGCTTGCACAAGAGAGCGACGTAGTCGTTGTCGGATGCGCCCTCACGCCCGAAACCAAGCATCTCGTAAGTACAGACTTCTTCTCTAAGATGAAGAAGCTCGCCGTTATCGTCAACATTGCGCGCGGCCCCATCATCGACACTGATGCACTGGTGACGGCGCTGGATCAAGAGCAGATCTTCGGTGCCGGCTTGGACGTGATTGAGAATGAGCCCAACATCACAGCTGATCACCCGATTCTGAAGCAGCCAAGGGCTGTCCTTGTACCGCATATTGGCAGCGCTACGATTGAGACGCGGGTACAGATGGCTACGGAGAGTGTCAAGAACTTGCTCGCGGGGTTGGCAGGGGAGGAAATGGTGAACGAACTGCAGTTGTAGGGATATGTGACAAATATAGAATTACTTCACATCCAGCCTATATCTGGCCATACTGCGTGATATTCCCTCGACGTATACCCTACGTGGTATCACGACAACTCCACTTCGTTTCTAGCAACGCCCCATTTCCTCCAAGTGCGTTCTCCATTCAGCTTCATGCGTCACCCTCGTTCCACTCCGTCGTCTACAACCGGAATAGCAAAGCGGCCACGAATCGTTCGAAGAAGTTCCGTCCATCGTATCTCTGCAGCCCGGCATAGGCGAGTGCGAAGACCAGCCAAATCTCCAGCAAGGCTACGAACACCCAAAGAACAATGGTTACAGGATCCATCTTGACACGGGGAATGTGCGCGGTGTTGGCGTAGTAAACTGCCGAGATATGGGTGTGACTGCCGATGTCGAGGTATCGAAAGACTGATCGAGGGTTGCGAGTGGATGTTGATAACCCGTGGACTTTGTGAGGTGGTTGTTGATATGATCCAAGGTTGACTGTGACTTTAGATCTGCACCTACAGCTGGGTTGACGTGGCGAGGGAAAGAATTTGCGATGCGCAACGCGGCTGCTTATGGCAAATGCGTTCCCGAGAGTTGTATGGTTATTGTGGCCGTGCTACAGAGTACTTTCAGTGAGAGAATTTGCTAGGCGATTCCCATGACAGTGAATGCGAGCCGCCACTTCCATGGGCCCTTCACTGTCTCCATTTTCTCTCGATCCGATCACTTTAGACAGGCAGACAGCAGTAGGTTGCCAGCGATCCTGCAAGTGGTATCAAGAGTTGAGGGAACGTGTCGTTCGTAATGTCCACCATACCATCTGAGGACCTCGGGAAAGCGTTCAGTATGGTAATAAAGTAAGGCTGGAAGCAATGCTAGTCGCGATCGTTGATAAAGGTCGTCCTTGTGCGGTCTCGATCAAGCATCCGTCTTGCGAACTCAGAGCACAGGAGCAGTTACACGTACTCATTTGCGTTTAAATCGCCAGCATCGCGGACGGCTCAGCGGAACGTCTTGATATTTGTCTTCTTTGGAATTTTCCATCTTTAATGACACTGATACATCGCGTAGAGCTCATAGCAACGAGCAACGCATTCGATATATTGGACGCAAGTTTCTAACGAAATGACGGCGGTCGTGGTTGCGTACCTAGATAGGTTTGATGGGACTCACCCCTGCACTAGCCGGTTTGGGTTTGGACGATGTCGCCCGCACCCGTGGACGCGTTCCAGCCGCCCCGCCGACGCGCCTGCGCGATGTCTTCACGCTCGTTACTCCTCCTCACATTCGCCCATATGTATCAAAATAGCTTGAACCCTCCCGGCACCTGCGTCTGGAAAACACCCGTTGTATCGTACTTCCTCGCCACTTTCCTCATCCTTTCCAACTCAACTCCGCCATAGCTTCCCAGCGGATCCTGAAACGATGCTGCAAAGTTGAGATACTTGTACCGATGGAAGACACCCTCTTCCTTCGTCAGCCCTTCAACTAGCTTCACCAAGTCCTTCAAAGCTTCTTCAAACCCCTCGGTTGCCGTGACATCTTCAAACGTGAAGATTATCTGCAAGAATACCAGATCCTTCTCTGGCATCTCTTCTGGTTGAAAGCCTAAGCTATTAGGTGATGTGCCATTGCGAGGTGGTGCGGGAAGAGCCTGGAATGTGATCTCTGCGACAGGCTTAGCATAGGCGTACTGTGCCACAATCTCCGGGACGACTTCTTTCCACAAACTGTGGATGCGATGAATGATCGTAGGTGAGACGGCGAAAGAGGTCGTTGCCCAGATGGTGCGCTGAGGGTTTGCAGCCACTTGTCTCGATGCATTCCTGGTATGCTCACTGATCGGAGCTTCAACCATGCCATTTATGACTTGTGGCTTGGTCTCGAAAATCGCCTTCAGTGCCCCAGGCCTTTGCGCTGGCCGTGTGTACCACATGATGCTCACTGGAGTGAACGTAGCTGCTGTATGGTTGTATCGCACAGTGACCCAGCCCGCTGCGTATGGATCATATTCCCCGATCTTGAAATTGGTGAACGCAGACAGTAAAGGTGTCGTGGTATTTGGCCCGAATACGATTCTTCCACCATAGATGGGACCAGCAGGGAAGGCTGCCAAGTCAAAGCGCGAGACTATACCGAAGTTGAGCTGCCCTCCTTTGAGCGCCGCGAAGAGATCAGAGTGCGATGTAGCGTTGGCGTTGACAATCTTCCCGCTGGCGAGTACGACTTCGAAGTTGACGACGCCGTCACATGCCCATCCGCGCTCTGGGCTGAAGAAAGAGATTCCACCTGCGCGTTGTTGGTTAGTCTCCTAGTTTCAAAGATTGGTCACAAGAATCTCAGCTTACCTCCAGTCAGAAAGCCAGCAGTTCCGACGACGCCAATGCGACCTCCAAGTACCGTCAGATCCCGCTTCTCAGCCTCGTCGTATACGTCCTGCCACAGCGCTCCCGCACCGACCCTCACAACTTGATCTCCTCTCGTGACCTCGACCTTGTTCATGCTCTGCATGTCGATTGTTACGCCATCATCGATGTTGTTGAAGCCAACGTTCGCGTTGTGACCACCTCCTTTGATCGCAAACTTGGTGCTGTTGCTCACTCGCAGAACATTGATGGCGGTTGCTACATCTTCTGCGGATGTTGGGCGGACAATACACGATGGTCGCAGACGAAGCTGAAGGAATGGATATGATTGGATAGATGCGTTGTAGGTTGATGCTGCGGGGAAGAAGGTGCGGTTTGGCAGTACCAAGGCCAAGTCTTCACACGAATTGCTTGGATAGCCGTACGCAGACACTACGCCGAACAAGAAAACGCTAGCGAAAAAGAGATCGAGAAGACGCATGTTGCAGAAGGATGAGGTTGAGACACTTCGCTGGCACCACCACACGAGACTCTAGCTCCAATTTGAGCTTTCGCGACACTTCTGGCTCCGAGCATTCCAGCCGGCGCGGGAAACCATCACACCATTCCACGGGCACTGTACATCTGGAGTGCATATACGAAGCTTTATTAGTGGCGTCGTGATCCCGAGCCATCAGTCAGCCGCAGCCCGTGTGCCTCGATATGATTGGCGGACGTGGATTTTGGGATCTCAACCGGGTTGCAGAGATGCGGAGTAAGTTTTACACGACAGATGGGATGAGCTGAATTGTTACACAGGTGGGGAGCCGGTCTGGTATCAGTGCAGTGAACCAGCCATGAAGCGAAGATGGTGTGGGGTCAGAGATTTGATGCATCGTTGCTCTACGGGAAGTTTTCCAATCACGGTCCATCCGAGTTACTCCGCAAAGTTGCTATTTGGGGTATCATTGTTCAAGTCAACTGCCTAATTAGACCGTCCGCCTCTTCTCTCACTTCTTCAGCCCATCCAGAAAGCCTTGCATCACTCGAACAGCTGCGTCAACAACGTTAGTCGTATCTGCCATGGCCATGTTTCCCTTGGGATTGCGTTTCTTCTTCATCACAACGCGGTCGAGATCTCCAAGAAGCGTTGCCACAATCATGAACCCGTCGCTGGTAGGCGACTTCCAGTCCGCCTCTTTGTGTATTTTCTGTCCAGTAGCGCTGAATTTGGCTTGTTCCGCATCGATCTTCTCGCAAAGCTCGTTGCATTGCAGCGTCAGACTGATGTAGTCAAATTCCAGGCGGTCCAGAACGCGAGGAAGCTCTTCCGAGTTGCGAAGCTCCTTGATAAACGACGAGATGTTCAGGTCGCCCGAGCCCTGCGTCCGCGAAGAGACTTTACTCTGCTTGGCCATCTCCTCATCCATGCGATACCAAGTGCGCACTCCGGTTTCCCTCTGGTGAACATAGTCGCGGAGAATCTTCGTCATCGGAAGTGGTTCTAGCTCGCACGTCTTGTGAGTGCCTTTCCCAAAATCGCGGCGACTGTAAACATCCTTGTCCGTATTCCGAGTTTTCTTGATGAACGTGGTTGAGTACCCGGCTACAAGCAGTAGGCGCGAGTAGAATTCATCTGGTTTCGTGGGTATTGCTGTGGAGAAGATCTTCTTCGAATGCCGGTCCATGATGAGCTCAAGCTCCGGCCAGAGCCCGCTGATCCAGCCTCGCTTTTGGAAGCAGTTGTACAAATGGGCTATGGCGAAGATTTGCGGGCTGAGATTCGCAAAGCCGAGTCCCGTTTCCTCGCGCAGCAAGAGATGGACTAGGGAGAGCTTTGCTCTCAGAGTCGGAATGGTTTTACGCAAGAAGTCGCCGTCTCGTGGTGGAAGAATGTACTGGGCGGCAGCCGCTTGACGCGCAGACTCATTGCCAAGGCCATTGCTGACGTTACTCATCTTGAGGTTCATCATCCACTCTTTTTCAATTTCGGTAGTCCTGAACACCGGCCACGGGTAGTCGTTCTGCAAACCGCAGAACATATGCTCAGGCGCCAACTTCCACATCTTAGCGTACCGGGCATGAGAGAATGGCCGGTCTAAGATCAGACCTCGGTGTGTATACCCTGAGTCTGTGACTTGCTGAAGTAGATGTGGGAAGCGGATTCCCCGTTCATGCCAAGATGCGAACTGGGTTTCTTCATCCCTCGCCCGTCGTGACATTGGTATGTAATCCCTCAGCGAACGCTTTTGGTCTTTCGTTCGAATTCTGATCATCAACTCGGCGGCGAATATGAAAACCATTGAGATGAAGCCGAAAGAACCCAGCGAACCGTACGCGCGAGACAGAGCGTCTGATGATCCTGCTATTAGTGGCATCTGGTACTGTTCCTCATGTGACCTTCTGGCTTGCTATACAATGGTAAGTAATCAGTGTGGATAGAGATCAGAGTTTTGTTGAACCAAGGAAGACTTACTGGTTCTAGTGCTGCTTCGAACAAGTAGTGTACTAGGAAGTCGTAGTCCTCGTTTGAATGCCGGTTCGCGACGTCATCTTGGATGATCGACCGCGATGCGAAGAACAAATACTCCCCTGGTTGTGAACGTCGCTCCGCCTCGATCTTTCTGAGCGCTTTCGAGGTCTTGCCGAAGAAGTCATCGTCATCGAGAGAGGGATCGAATGGCGGCAGCCCTTTCTCATGAGCTTCTTTTACCATGGCCTCTTCCTTGTGGCGTATGAGATGAAACGCAGCTTCCGTCATGAGAGTAGCTCGGGCCTCATCCAAGTAATCTTCATCGCCATTGGCCTTGTGAGTGTCGTTCCAGTCGGACTCCAATTGCTCGACGATGATGCGCATATCGTCCGCCAGACAAGACTTCCTCAAAGCGATCTCTTCTTTGGCTTTCCTCTCCGTTTCGAGTTCAGCCTCCGCATCTTGTTTGACCTTCATGTCGAGCTCAAATTTCCGAGCTAGCTCATCCAGCTTGTGGCCTTGTGCTTCTCGTTCGGCCTCAGCAGATGTAATGTCTTCGGCTATGGTCTCCTGGCTATCACCAACGACCTGTGGTGCGGATGCAGATACCGAGAGCAAAGATTTCGTTGAAGTCGGTTCAGTCGCGATGTTAAATCGAAGTTGCGCAGGTGCTGCAGTCTCCGGTCGGCTCACCGCCTGCACTGCGATCTTCTTCTTTAGGATGGTGTGACAGTGTTTCAACAGCCACAGGAAGTAGATGTGGCCATCGTCCGAAGCCGTCTTCGACAGTTCTTCCTGGGCATAGCGGTCGGCGTAGGCCTGGCGCGTTCTCACAGCCCGCTTGTAGGAGTACCAAACAAACTTGGGCATTGTCGAGGTCTCCTCATGGTCTGCGATATGTTTCGCCAAGTCGAGGATCTTTTCCGTCGAGATAACATAATTGGTTTTCGACGCGGTCGCTCGGTTGGTCACTTGCTTTGCTTGCTTCCTCGCTTGGCCTTTCAGCCGTCTCGAGGGTTGCTGGGTTTCGGCTGGATCAGCGATGTCGTAGTCCCGCTTCTTCGCAGTGTCGATGAGCCAGAAGATGAAGCGCTTGGTGTCAAGCTTGTACTGCTCGTACGAGCCCGCTGTTGATACCGTCGCCATGAGATGTTGCTTGAGCGGATTGTATATAGGAAATTGCTGGTGTGGGGGAAGACAATGGGGTATAAAGGTCGTGGTTGAGTCTGTGAGCAACGTATAGAACAAATGCGGTGAGCTAATGTGGAAATTTGTATTGGTCGCGTGGGATTTGACGAGCCAAGCCCTGTCTGTAGAAAGGGAAACCCCGCAATGACGGAGGCCAATTTGCTCGAGTAGTGAAACAGGTGGACATCAGCGTTATATAATGCGTTTGCCTGACGAAGTGCAGAATGACTGGCTAGAGAAGTCTTGAAGAAGGCGCTTTCCGTCGCTTTATACCCTTAAATTAATTGCGTGGTTAGGTCAGGCGCACTGAGCAAACGACACTGCGGAGGCCAGCGCAATCACGACAATCAGAATGGGAATTGCTAGTAATCGAGTAATGAAGAAACACCTGTGGAATTGGAACCAGATCGCTGAAAATCGTCGTTATAGTGGTATGGAGGAAGGCCTTCGAAGACCCGAGCAGAGTATGGGCTCCCCCAAAATTCCGGATCTATTCAACGTCTGTCCGTGGGTATGACATCATTGTCGAATTGGAGAGTAAAGCGAAATCTGACCGACGAAGAACAGCGTCATTGCGAGGATAGCGACAGTACTAAACGTGACGGCAACCTTTTGGACGTGTCAGAACATAATGTAGAACGGATGTCATACGAACGTACCTTGGTATTATCGTCCCACAGTGTTGGATGGTGCAGGTGTGTGGTCGCAGACCAGACGTGCAGGAACATTCCAACGACCATGCAGACAGTAGCGGAGGTCAAAAACATCACTGGCATTTGCCATGTGACGATTTGGAGCAAGCTAGGTGTCCGACGTCCAGTCTTGGATGAGTGGCTCTTCTCGCCGTTCGTCTTGGCAATCAGCTTTCGAATATTGGCCAATCCATCGCGATGTGATGAAAGGCGGTGCAGTCGTACGGTCTGATCAGCAGCTGTAAGGATGCTGAAAAGCGACAATATGATACCGCAGTACCATGATGTGCGCACAGACCATGGCGATTCTTTCCCATTTGGCAAGATGTTCGGCCAGCTTCCGGTGGATGTGAGAACGCCAGCTAAAAGGGCGGCCTGTCATGTATTAGCATGTCGGATGCTATAGAGAGCGTCGACGTTGATCGAGGAAAGCCATTGCAACGGATGGTGCCCGTCCTAGCCATGTCACGATTCGGCGTGAAGCATGCGCCATGTGGAAGGCACGGCGCCGAGTGTATTAACCTTGAAAAGAGCTGTTCGGAGACTTACCACAACACCAACGAAGTTGAGCTCACTGAGCTTGTTGTCTCGCCATAGCGTGGTGAGTTCGTCCTTCTCGTCTGCGTCTTCGGTGTTGAGCAATATCTCCAGGGGGTCATACGTGGTGGAGTCGGGAGCATAGATGCCACCACCAAAGAATTGTAGCACACTCGTAAAGGTCCACCTAGGGCCTTCATTCTCCTGTCCTATCCTCTGATGTGCTGACCTCCCCAGTAGTGGAGTGCGCGAGCCGGACGTGCCTCTTTCCTCAGCGTCGTTGTCGTACGTCATAGCTCCTGAAGCTCTCGTGGTTTCAGTGTTAGCTGGTCGCTGGTGTTATCGGACCGGATTCGGTGGGGTTCCTGGAGCTTTAAGAACACGAGGGTAACATGGAGTGTTGCTGTAAGTACGTGTTGCACGGTAGCATTCATCCGGTTTCTGTGGAGGGTAGGAGGTCGCGTGCCTAGCC
This sequence comes from Alternaria conjuncta, assembly GCF_024043145.1. Taxonomy (NCBI): domain Eukaryota; kingdom Fungi; phylum Ascomycota; class Dothideomycetes; order Pleosporales; family Pleosporaceae; genus Alternaria; species Alternaria conjuncta. Next base: position 1,832,853 of record NW_026250092.1, on the reverse strand, counting down.
GTGCAGCCGCTTGGTGACGTATTTTGGCGCGTGAGCTACGCCAGCCAACGCGATCTTCACAGTATCTACCATATTGCGCGAATAACACTAGGCTGAGATGCACGTTGCTACTGAAAGCACATCTGGAGATGCATCGAAATGGAGAATACCATGGGGAGGTTGGTGTCGCCGTCTGAGTGGCTGGGTGTCGGCACAACGGCTACCCCGCGACATCGGGAGGGTTGACGCGCCCCACGAAGATACCCACGCGTTGAGATGCACTACATCTGTTGGCCATCGCGACTGGCTCGGCCCACATACGGCTATGACGTTAACCACTATGCACCGCATCTCGCAATGCTAAAAACAACGAAACTTCACGACATAACGCCTCCATCCAAAAAGTAGAATCTCCACAATGTCGCAAAAGAAAGGCCTGTATGTCGGAACCGACAAGCACCGCTGGTGGAAAGAAGCGGTAGTATACCAGGTATGAACGACCCACCATTATGCCGATGCAGATATTGACGCGAACAACAGATCTACCCTGCTTCGTTTCTAGACAGCAATGGCGATGGTTGGGGCGACGTCCCTGGTATCACACAAAAGCTAGACTACTTGAAAGACCTCGGTGTTGATGTGATATGGGTATCGCCAATCTACAAGAGCCCACAAGGTAGGTCCTGTGTGCGGAAGATGTATGTGAACCAGATGCTGACTTTTTGTAGCGGATATGGGGTACGACATTGCAGACTACGAGGATATCGACCCCAGCTATGGCACCTTAGCCGACGTTGACAACCTGATCAAAGAAGTCAAGAAGCGTGACATGAAACTCGTCATGGACCTCGTGGTCAACCATACTTCGGAAGAGCATGCATGGTTTCTGGACTCGCGTTCATCAAAGGAGTCTTCGAAGCGCGACTGGTATATCTGGAAGCCTGCAAAGTACGATGCTGATGGAAATCGCCTGCCTCCAAACAACTGGGCGCAGATCCTAGGAGAGGCCAACTCTGCGTGGACCTGGGACGAGAAGACCCAGGAGTACTATCTGTCGCTCTTTACGCCCGAACAACCGGATCTCAACTGGGAAAACCCCGATGTTCGTGCAGCTGTACACGACATCCTGCGCTTTTGGCTCGACAAGGGTGTCTCTGGGTTCCGCATGGATGTTATCAACATGATATCGAAGGTACAGACGTTCCCTGATGCGGCCATTTCGGTCAAAGACAACAAGTACCAGCCTGGCGACAAATACTATGCCAACGGCCCAAGACTACACGAGTGGCTGAAGGAACTTCGGCGCGACGTCCTCTCGAAATACGACACGCTCACCGTTGGAGAAATGCCATTCGTCCGCGATGATGACGAAGTCATCAAAGTCGTCGGTGCCGAGAGCGAAGAGCTGAACATGATCTTCGTCTTCGACTTGGTTGACATCGACAACGTACCGGGCGATTTCAAGTACACCCTACAACCATGGGATGCGCGTGATCTGAAGAAGATCGTAAACAGGCTGCAGCGTCTGATGCTCGAGCGCGACGGCTGGAACTCGCTCTACGTGGAAAACCATGACCAGCCCCGAAGTGTAAGCAGGTTCACCGATGACAGCGACCAGTGGCGCGAGTATGGCGCAAAATTGTTGTGCTTGATGCAGAATACCCTCGCCGGAACGTTGTATGTATACCAAGGTGAGGAGATTGGCATGCGCAACGTGCCTAAAGAGTGGAAACCCGAGGAGTACAAGGATATCGAAAGTATCAACTTCTTCAAGAAGTACCGCGACCTCTACCCCGGCGATGCTGAAAAGCAAGCTCTAGCAGCCAAGATCATGGTAAGTCCAGGCTGTAAGATAGGAAATGAGACATAAGCTGACTACCTAATGTTATCTACACAGCAACGCAAAGCTCGCGACAGCGCCAGAACACCCATGCAATGGGACTCATCCGCCCAAGCCGGTTTCACCAGCGGAAAGCCCTGGATGCGCGTCAACGACGACTATCCCAGCATCAACGCCGCAGCTCAACTCGCAAATCCTGAACCCTCGCCCGGTATGCTCTCCGTGCGCGCATTCTGGAAGCGCGGTCTCGAGTGTCGCAAGGAGAACAAGGACGTCTTCGTGTACGGTGATTTCGAGATGCTCGATATGGAGGATCAGAAGGTTGTTGCGTATCGGCGGTGGAGTGAGAAGAATGCTTTCATCACTGTGCTGAATTTCAGTGGAGAGCAGATGGTGTGGGAGAAGATGGGTGATCTGAAAGTGAAGAAGTGGGTTGCTGGCAACTATGACGAGAGGCAGTTGGATGAGAAGGCGAAGAGTGGGAAGCTGGAGTTGAGGCCTTGGGAGGCTGTGCTGGGTATGTTGGAGTAAGGTCCAACTTAGTGGCAATGACGGAGCTGTGTTGTTTCTGGGTCTGCCGCTTGCCTTAGATTATGAGACTCTGCGGATTGCGATCTCTCTCATTTGATGAGGAGTACCTTTTGCGTATGTTAGACTATGAGAATCACTGATAGAAAGAGTTGCCTCGTCTGAGTCAAGCAAACGTAGAGAATCAAAGTAGACTGCAGAAGAGTAAAAGGTTTTAAGTAAAGTGATGAATTAAAAGTCATATCTCGAATCCTAACGTTCGTCCAATCCAGAGTCTAATGTACAAGAAGCATGCGTGATGCTTCAGCTACAACCGCTTAGTAGTGGGAGCCGGAGCCGGAGCCAGATCCAGAGCCGGAAGCACCGCCTCCAACAGAGCCAGAGGCACCGCCGGAAGCACCACCTCCAACTGAGCCAGAGCCACCAGCACCGGCACCAGCACCACCGCCAACAGATCCGGAAGCACCGCCACCAACAGAGCCGCCAACACCAGCACCAGCGTTACCACCAGCACCGGCACCGACACCAGCACCGCCGTGAACGCCACCTCCAACAGAGCCGCCAACACCGGCACCAGCACCACCGTGAGCACCGCCGCCGACGCCAGCACCAACACCGGCACCACCGTGAGCACCGCCACCGATACCAGCACCAACACCGCCGTTGGCACCACCGCCGACGGAACCGCCAACACCGGCACCACCACCGACTGAGCCACCGACACCAGCACCAGCACCTCCGTTAGCGCCACCTCCGACAGAGCCGGAAGCACCACCTCCAACAGAGCCACCGACACCAGCACCAGCGCCGCCGTTGGCACCACCTCCAACGGAGCCGCCTACACCTCCACCGACGGATCCAGATGCACCACCGCCGACACCAGCACCAACACCGCCGTTGGCACCACCGCCGACAGAGCCGTTTGCTCCACCACCGACTGAGCCACCGACGCCGGCACCAGCTCCTCCTCCAACGCCAGCACCAGCACCGCCGTGGGCACCTCCGCCAACGGAGCCACCGACACCAGCACCAGCTCCTCCTCCTACACCGGCACCAGCACCTCCGTGAGCGCCGCCGTTGGCACCTCCGTGAGCACCACCGCCGATTCCGCCCATGAGGCCGCCGAGGCCACCGAGTCCGCCCTTGCCAGCGCCGCCAAGTCCGCCCATGAGGCCACCGAAGCCGCCGAGTCCGCCCTTGCCACCAGCAGCGCCTCCAGCACCAGCAGCGCCGCCAATGCCGGGGATAGCAAGGCCACCACCGATGCCAGGGAGCTTGCCACCAGCAGAGCCACCGAGGCCAGGGAGCTTGCCGCCGCCGGGCATGAAGCCACCGATCATGCCACCGAGGCCGCCCTTGCCACCAGAAGAGCCACCGAGTCCAGGGAGACCGGCACCGATACCGCCGCCGTAGCTGGGCTTGCCGCCGCTGCCGCTGCTGGGAGTCTCATCGGAAGCACCAGAGTCGTAGCTGGGGCCTGAGCTGGAGCCAGATCCGTAGCTGGGAGAAGTTCCAGTGGTGATGGGAGCAGCTGGGGTAGTGCCAGAGCCGGGGCCGTAGTTGGTAGGGAGAGCAGAAGCGATGCTAGCGATAGCAAGAACCTGAGCGATTTGGAACTTCATGTTTGCTGTTGTAGATTGATTGATGTGTTTGACGAAAAGTCGAGTATTGGACGATTTGCGATATGAGATCGAGTAAAAATGTGATAGAAGTGAAGTGCTCTGCACAAACGATAGTAAGGACTAATAAAGTCGAGTAGTAGTAGTAACGAAAGTGTTGTTGGTTGCTGAAAGCGAAAGTGTGAAGTAGATGAGATCAAAGCTGATGCCTTTTTACTTTTGGCGCTGGGAACATGAGGTCTTATACTCGAGGGTTCTGAGTCGCATGGTAGACCTTTCGTAGGTAGTAGACAGCCGTAGTCAGTGACCAGAGTGGCCCCTGAGCATGATGGTGGCGAGCCTCACAGTAGCTTCGTTTCGAAACATAGTGACTCTATTGAAAGAGTGATGAAGGGTTGTCTAGATTGTCTGTTTCACGCTATCTGCTGCGGGATCGACGGCAGGTAGACGGGAGATGCCTGAGCTGCGCAGGGTAGAGTGAGGGTAAAGCAGGTTAGAGTTGCGGGAGATGCCCCGATGTGCGCAGGGAGGGAAGGTTAGCCTGGCTTCTCCGCACCGTGCGAATGTGCAGCCTTGCGGCCTTGAAACTAAAGTGGGTTGAGCTCGGGTCGTTCGAGGGGAAAATAGTAGCATTAGCGCATCCTTTATTCGTGATGTCGTCGAGTCGCACACCGATGTGGGTGGTAGCGCAAGCAGGAGTTCGTGAGGTCGGCTATCTTGGCTGCAGTTAGGTGGTGGTGGAATCCGCCGTTCCAGGAGTGCCGCTAGGCTTGTTTCAGCCACCACCAGCACCATCGCGACTGACATCCGTCATCCTCCGCCTCCCCCAACAGAGATTCTCATCAGCAGCTGTGATAACTAAGAGACGTCGCATCGAAAATAGCTACACAATGCTTACCTCTGTCCAGGTACACCGCGGCAACCGGCTAAATCGATCCGGCCTGTGCGTCATAGAGTTTGAAGTGGTACCTGAGCTTGCCGACCGACGACTTTGGCCTAGGACTGCCCGACTACTCAAGCTTTAATTGCGCATGAGCCTCTTCCTTACTAACTACCCGGCAACATTCGCATCGTCGTTTCTGGCACATCCCTTTTGGGGTTCGGAGACCCTGTCGTCCGTTGCAAACAAACAAATAAGTTTATGCTACGGTTCTGGATCCCTGGAGATCTGCCATCATACCCAGATGTGGCGATGCTTGGATGTTTCGCCAATCGCATTCCAGCTGCTAGGATTCGATTTCGTCCTTGAAAAGACTGGTGCTGATGACGAGATTTGTGACAACGTGACGAGATGGACTGGCCGGTCTATCGAACGCGGAACTTACCTTCGCACGAAGCCGCGGACCTGCGTCGTGGGTGTCCCCTATTCTCGTTGCGAGTCGATTCCCAGCGGCGTCTCCACAGCGAAGAAGGCTATTCCATGCGTCCAGACAGTCGAAGTGGAGTCATAGTCACAGTGGCTCTTCGCTGTCGTGACTCGGCCTGGCAACGCCAACGCCAGCTTGCCTGACAGGCTGGAGCCGCACTTACCAGTTCGGTACTTGTCGACAAGAAGACGACTACTCAGTATGTTTCAATGAGCCCACTTCAGTGCAAAGAGCTGCGCACAATGTTCGTGTTCACCGCCAGTGCTCAATGCGGCCAACCTGACATCCATTACCTAACGACGAGAAGCTACTCAACGGAATATGCTCTTACCGCCCAAGGCAGTGCAGAGGTCTGACAACCAGCCTCGCACACCAGCATCTTGCAGTTAGAGCGCGCGAAGATCCCAATCGAACACCGCACTAGTCCAGGAAGACACCGATACCCTCATCACTGCTGTAGCCAAAGTCACGGAATCCCAGGTACCTGAACTATTGATTTGTATAGGCTTTGTTGCCGGTGTGTGCTGTCAAACTTTGAGATTATCCTACGGGTATCGAAACACTAACTGCTCCATCAACGCCATCGCAAACCCAAAACAATCCAACAAAGTCATCGTCTTCCATCGCACTGTATCCGTCCTATACCTCGCCATCAATGACGACACCCAGTTTAGTGGTGTCGCACTGATTGGTATAGTCTCCATCTCTTTCTTTCCACTCAATGTCCTTGCTCCCTTCCACGGGCCAAGGACCTAGAGCCTTGTAGAATCTACCGCGACTGCGCATGCTTACTGTATCCCATGCCACTAGAAACGAAGACTGACGTCTCGTCCTTCTTCGCTGACCCGGCATTCTGCCAGCCGTGCTCGATCACGGGGGCGCGTCTGGAAGGTGTGGTGACGGGAGTCTTCGGTCCCGGTGTGCTCGAGCCGGGAACATCGTGCATGCTGGGAGCGCCCCTTTTGCAGACCTAGAACGCATGTATGTTAGCGAGGCACTGAATAGATATTGTTTAGGATAATGTTACCTTGAGATGAGAGCCGTGAAACCATTGCCCGTGTGCTTTGTCGAATTCACGCTCGCAGTGCCAGCACGTAATCGACTCTGCCTTCGGCTTTGTCTGCTTCGGCTGCTGGTAGCCAGTCAAACCGAGCTTACCCAGAAGACTTTTCTTCTTCTCGGGGGTCCATTTCGCGAAGTCATCGCACCCGTCGAGATGGTCGCGGCAGGCATCCTGGCTATCCGTCACCAAGAAACGATACTTGCAGGCACATGTATCTTTCGGGGGCTTCTCTGGGGTCGCCTTCGCTGGGGCGGGCGCGATTGTAGGCGCCTTGGTGGGTTGGACCACCTGCTCTTCAAGCCGGTCAAAAGTGTCATCAATGGCCTTAGCCAGCTCTTTGACGTCGGGATGAGCCTCCACAAGTGCAGGAACAAACTTCTTCAAGAACTCCCACTGGTGATCGAACGTTCCTTCCAGCTCATACCGTCCACGACGTATCTTCATCGCAGTCTCAAGGTCACCCAGGTGCTCCGCAGGCCTGACTATCAATTAATTAGGAGGGGTATTTTGGTAAAGAATATTCTGAGCTTACATTCAGAGTCGCGTCGCATTCTGGCCCTTATCTCTGGAAGGCGATCGTTCAAAGGCTTGCCCAACCTCTTCAGGACGGATGGCAGGCACATGTTGACGTTTTCGATGATGCCGTAGACTGCATTCCACTCATTTGTCATGGAAAGGATTGTCTCTTGCTGTGAATCGACAAGGACTTTCAGACCATCGGTTGAGGATGGTTGCTTGTTGAGCTTGGCCATGTCGAGGTCTTTACGCAGTGCTTCAAGCTCCTCATCTTTGCGGGCTATGACAGCGGTGTGTTGGGTGTGGAGTGAGCCAATCTCTGATTCCTTGCCAGAGATGGCGATGGCGTGGTCGTCGCGTGCTTGCTTCAGCTCTGCGTCCTTGCGAGAGATGGCAGCGGCGTGCTCGGTGTGGAGTGAGCCAATCTCTGATTCCTTGCCAGAGATGGCAGCGGCGTGTTTTGTGTGAAGTGTGCCGATCTCTGATTCCTTGCCAGAGATGGCGATGGCGAGTTCGTAGTGTGCTTCCTGCAGCTCTGCCTCCTTGAGATTGATCGCGGTAGCATGCTCGGCGCGTGAGTGTTGCAGCTTCTTAGATTCATCGGCCTTTTGCTCCCTAGCCAGATCGAGCTCTCTGCGCAGCTCCTGCATTTGGGTTTCATGGCGAGACGCAATGGTGTCGAGCTCTTGGTCTTTGAGGGCCATGGCGGCCGTGTGCTCGATGCTTAAGTCTTTTAGCTTATTGGCTTCGTCCTCCTTTTGCTGAGTGACCAAAATGAGCTCTTCACGAAGCTTCCGCATTGCGTCATCATGGCTAGATACCAAAGCGTCGAGCTCTTTGACTTTTTCGTCCTTTTGCAGCTGAACCGAATCGACCTCTTCACGAAGCTTTTGCGTTTCGATTCCATGGCGAGTGATGATCGCAGCTTCAGACTGGTGTTTGGCTTCGAGCTGCCCGTCTTTAGCGGTGATGGCGACAACATGTTCGGCGCGTAATCTTTCGAGCTCCGCATCTTTGGCGTTGATTGTAGCAGCGAGATCGTTGCGCAAGCCTTCATCCTTCTTCTCTTTGGTTGAGAGAGCGACTTGATACTTCCTGCGATGCTCCTGCATCTCCTTGCTCTTACGAGAAATAGCGTCCCTGTTTAGCTGTTTGAGTTCTCTCAGGTCCTTCTCCCTGTTGGAGACGACATCTGCGTGTTGCTCTTTGAGAGCCGAGATGTCATCTTTGAGCTGGCGAACGAGCTCGTGGGCAGCATCCAGATCGTGAGTCTTCTTCTCGAGACCATCTTCACCGTTCAACTGCTCTTTGGCTGTATTCAGCTTCGTCTGAAGTTGATGGCGCGCAGTCTCAAGGTCTGCACACTCGCGTTCCAGATCACTCATCTGACCTTTGACATCCTGAAGCTCTTCCTCGACAGCGTCGGCTCGCTCGTTCGCCTCTTGTGTGGACTGACGCATAAGCTGGATCTGGTCCTCGAGTCTCGCCACTCTTCCGGAACTGTTGGCGTGGTTGATATCAGCCCGTCGCAGCTCAATCTTACATCGGCGTAGTGACTCCTCGATTTTCAACTTGTTGGCGGTCACCTTCTGCAGTCGCACCTTCGATCGTTGACAGTCATCGGTCAAGTCAGCTGCGTTGGTTAAAGCCGTGTCGAGCTCCGCATCCTTGTGGCGAAGCTCTTCAAACATGTCGTTGTTCTCGTCCTCAAGTGCACCGATCCGGGTGTCTTTCTTTTTACTGGCTCGTCTAACAGAAGAATGAACATGTTTCAGCTTGTCGATGTTGTTGGCGTGATGTGTGATGTGCGTGGAGGGTGCGGCGAGGTCAGTGAAGAGAGATGTGATCACGTTATCCAGTGCAGTAACCGATGGCGTGAGCTTGTTGTTCTTGAACGCGAGCTGGACCTGTTCTAGTTGTTCTTGATCCAGGCGGTTCTCGACCTTGCGTAGGCGTCGACTAAACGAGTTCCGGGTGATGACATGGAGATGCTTTCGCGGCACATTGGAGGCTAGCTTCCTGGCGTCCGAAAGATCTGCTTTCTTCGAGAGGCGTTTACTGAATTTCTTCTCTTTGGTGACGTTGCTCTCGAGCGACTTTAGACCTATGTCTATCTTATTGAAGCAATAGATCATCTTCGATTCCAGCGAGTGTATTGCCTTGAGGACGATAGAGGTGCCAAACGTGAGATCGAATCGACGGTTCATGCCGGGGTGGCGAGGAGCAAGGAAGAGAAAGTAGATGAAGGTGAATGCAGCGCAAAGTAGAGCCATTCGCCTAAAGTTTGGTTTCCTGAGTCAGTATATATGTCACACATAGTTCACGCCTGGGTACTACTTACAGCTCGGCGATACTATCTTCGGAGGGATGCTTGTGCAGCTGCAGCTCGAAGAAATTGATGTGTAAGACACCGCGGAACAGAATGTCACAGATGTCGTGGGCGACAGTGACATTGGACAGTACGCCGTAGAGGAGGCCAAACACTAGAAGCATCTGCTCCCAGAAATTCATGATGGCGGTGGGGTGCGCGAAGCGCAAACAAAGTAACTGAGTGTATCAGGAGTAATCAGGGGAAGAGTGAAGTAGTTGAAGTTCAAGAAATGAAGAAGAGGTGGGTGTTTTGGGTGGTAGTGTTGAGGGAGGCAGGGTCGCTGAAATCGCGACACCAAATTTGCTATCGCGGAACAAAGTATCGGCTGTGCGAAATAAGCGAGGCGGTGTTGCGTCATTGAATCAGGTGAGCTCGAGATCAGATGGTGGAGAAGTGAAAGTGAAAGTGAAAGAGCGCGCAGTTTGCGTTCGATCGGTGGCCCGCGCGGATTGGGCAGGAGCGAGTGGTTGTGACCGGACATAATTATCTAGAGGGCGCTGAACCTACTTCGCTGTACTTGATAAGACGATACAGGCTTTCTTATTAGAAGTAGCCTGTAGAAGTAATGCTTGAATGTGGAATTGATGTTGAAGGAGTAAGAGACACTGGAGAACGAGGAAGACTGGACAGAGAAGTTCAAAGCATACAAACGCGAACAAGCACATGTCATGGTAAACGCTCTTCTTTACGCGTAAGATATCACACAATCTCGCTTCAGCTGTGTAAATGCTTACCAAAATATGTTTCCATCGTTTGCCATGTATCCCAATGGGGAGTCGTGTGCTCTTAAGGGTCACGCGAACCACTGAACTGCGAACGACGAGTAGATAGCATGTTTGAGCGTTTGCTGCGGTGAGCACAAGTACGATATGAACTGATGAATGATGTAGATGAAGTAACGTAAAATAGATCTTGGTTCACTACGAAAAGGCCAAGTTTCTCCAAGAACTCGACCGAGAAGATGAATAAGTCTATCAAGGATTCGCTAATGCTAAACATGCGTCAACTGCAAGACCGACCCTAGACAATCATTAGTATCTGGCAACATGCATGGAATGAATCGAAAAAGAACTTACCGGCCCTCTTTCTGCCGCACGACATCGTCGATGACATCCCGGTCCAGCTGGGGAAACATGCCTGTCAGCGTCTCGACTACGACTTTGTGTTCCTGTCGTTGAATCCGCCTCGCTTCCTCCGCTTCAGCTGAAGCCTGTCGCGCTGCGGCGTCTTCAGCCGTCAACCTCTGCCTTTGCCGGTCTTCGTCATGCGACGGGCGTTGCTTCTCGCTCATGTTGCCGGGAAACTCTGTTGACGCACGTGGCGGTAATTGTGGTTTCTGGGCCGCTGCAGGTCCAGACGGATGGTTTGTATCGTTGTCGGAGAAAATACGACCGATGGTGCTGAGCGGCCGTTGTATTGTTCGCAGTAGGCCTGCGACGGCTGCGTTCTCTTCCTCTGGCTGCTCCGCTTCGGACTTGCGATCCTTCAGACTTGTTGACCGTCTCGGCCCTGCGGTCTCTGCCTCCATGGAGTTTCTTTGTGTAAGCTCTGGTCGCAGTGGTGTCGTCTTTTCCGCTATATGATGATAATGGGGTGATGGCATACGCTTGTGGCCAGGCGCAGTAGGATGCAACAATGCGGATGATGATGAAGATTCGGCCTCTTCAGCTGCGTGACGCTCAGCGATGGCCGACACGGCTGCTTCGACATTCTTCTCAAAGTCCTCGTCGGTCACTGTCAATGACGTCTTATCAAGACCCTCGATGAACTGGATGGCGCCCATCAGCGATGATATGTAGTAGCCAGCTTCTCCACCAAGCTTGTCCTGATTCCGGAACCGCAAAATGTATTGTACATTGGAGACGAGATGATCGGGGTTCGCTTGTAGTACTGTGTAAATGAGCAGTGGTACGAAAGCATCGGCTGATTGATCAGAGTTTGACGTCCGCAGAAAACCAAAGATGACCTTGCAGCAATTCAAGATGCAGATAATCTTGTCCCTAGGCGCCCGATAGCTTTTGATCTTCAATAGCTCCTGCTGAGCGAGATGCAAAAACTTGCGGCCCTTGTCGCCTACCGGTTTGATATCCAGATGCTCTTCGCTGACCCATTTGTATATGCGCACCTTCTGCGCTAAGACCTCATCCCGCTCTACATCCTCCTGATGCTGGCCCCTACGGCCTGGTCCAGGCGGTTCCTGTCTCCGTCGACCCTTGCGTGGTGATGCTGGCTCTGGAGGCGGGATCGCAGGAGAAAATGTTTGTGTGTATAACCGGTTCATGACTAGCTTCTCCATGCCTTCTCTCGCGTTGTCGAACTCGGCGTCTGAGACGGTCCGCCAGACTTCACACTGTGCCATCTTCTTGCTGATGAATTCGAGGAAGTCACCGATGATCTTGACTTGCTCATGTACCATCCATTGCTTCTTTCCAAACTCGAGCAGGAAAGAGCGCAGAAACTTGGCAACGGGGTCTGCTGTCCGATGGCGTAGTTGTTCGAGGAAGCGGTGGAAGTCGAAGGGTAGGTCTGGTTCGGGCTCGGGTGCTGGCTGTGCTGGCTTGTACTTCGAGGCATGTGCGCTGGGCGATGACGGTTCGGCGAAGGATGTGCCGGTGCCGACGCGATGTAGGGAGGATGTGCGAGGAGGCGGTGATTGGAGCGGGGCAGTCGAGGCTGAATCGTCAGCCGGAATGGGCAAGGGCTTGTCGAGCGGCACGAGACTTGATCTTCGCGGTGGATACGGCGTCGACGGCGATTCCAGCATGGGGTTCGCAATTTCCAATCTGGGTGACATGATCTCATTCTCACCAGGCCCACCGTCCCCCTGGAACTGATCCATGATGCTCTGTATCTCCTCCTGCGAGTTGTCTACCGCGTCGCTTGTGCCGTCATGGTTCGTCCCATAGTCGTCGGCCGCAGCGTCTTCCGAATTTCTCCCGCTCGATCGTTCCTGCGACATTGGGGATGTGGTTCGGCTGGGCACGTTGCTGGTTGTGAGGTATTTGTCGTCTTTTGGCGGTGGAGGAGGAGGCGACGGCGATTGTATGGGCGCTTTCCCTGCTGATTTCTCGCTAAGCTCCGGCGGTGGTGTTGATGCTCGGTCCAGCGTTGTGCTCTCTGTCTTGGTGGTGAGCTCCTCTATCGGCGCGGTAGATGGCGCCTGCGCAGCTTCTGTGTCCTTCTCTTGGGGTTCCTCGAGACCTGTTGGGGCAGCATTCGTCTCCTCTGGTGTTTCAGGTGCTTTCTCTACCCCATCTGTCGGCTCTCCCTTGCCAGCATGCCCCTCGTCTTGGGCCTCGACATGGCTAGGCTGCCCCGCGTCCGTCGCCGTGTTCGCGTCATCCGTCGGTGCTTTGGACTCTGTAGGCTGCCCTACGGAAGGCGCGCTTTCCTTGCTCGTGGCTACATGGTGCTGGTCGTCCGCCTTATCTAGCTCCCTTTCGGCGTGGCTGTCGTGGGCTGCATCGGGTTGCGGAGTTGCGTTCGGGGGAGACATAGACCGAGTGCGACGGGGGATTATGGATGGGTTGTGGGTGGTTGATCAAGCGTCCATGGGTCTGGAACAGAGCTCACAACAGCTCTCGCAGGGAGAATATAAGTCAAGTGCTTGGTGATTGACGTCTGCTGCGCCTGCGTGTGTGAATCGTCCGCATGGTCTCCCGGCATCTAGAAGCCGAGTCTCCGAGCCACCGCCGCTAGCGCGTCAAGCAACTGCAGCCGTGCCACTGCCAACACCACACCTGCGTCGCCATTTCATCAGCCCAGCCATGTGCGGCATCTTCTTCTCGCTCAGTCGGACTGGACACGTGATACCTGACGCCAACACACAGCGACTGCTCCGGAATAGAGGGCCAGACAGCACAGGGCAGCACCAGACCATCATCGAATCCAGCGCCAAGGACGTCTCAACGCGTCTTCACGCGACTTTCCTGTCCACGGTTCTTGCTCTACGCGGCAACGACATCGTTGAGCAGCCACTCAGCGATGATACGACCGGCTCCGTCCTCTGCTGGAACGGCGAGGCATGGAGCATTGCTGCACAGGCAGTTGATGGTAATGACTCCAAGCTAGTCTTTACCAAACTTCTGGACGCATGTACTGGGACGCGCGACGCGTCTATGCGACGCGTCATCGAGCTGCTGTCAGTCATGCGAGGCCCATATGCTCTGGTCTTCTACGATGCATTGCACAAACGCATATACTACGGACGCGACTGCTTAGGAAGGCGATCGCTGCTCCAAAAGTCTACTTCTGATGGCACTCTTGTACTCTCTAGCGTGTGCGATAATGCCTCTGGTGAGTCTTGGGCCGAGGTGGAAGCCGATGGTATCTATGTTGTAGACGCAGAGCTGGCTGATCCAACGTCAAACTCGTTCCCAGTAACGAGAGTTCCGCATCGCCGCTCAGATCAAGAAGAGGACTCTGAGTTGTCTTTCGTAGGTAAGTCATCTGGCACACGACTTCTGCTAACAGATTCAGACTCTACAGTTCCCAGCCATGAACCAGACTATCGACAGCAACTCTGCTTCACAGGATTCTGGGGCAGTAGAACACCTAAGGGCGTCGTTGGAAAGATCACTCCAACTGCGCACTCAACACATACGTGAGGCAGTGACTGGGGAATCGAACCTTGGGGTTTCGGGGCAAACACGCGTAGCCGTTCTCTTCTCTGGTGGCCTGGACTGCACAATCCTCGCGCGCTTGTGTCATGACCTCCTACCACTGAGCGAACCTGTCGATCTGCTCAATGTCGCGTTTGAGAATCCTCGGATTCACTCCAATCTCGAGCCAGACGCCAGTCCCTACGAGCTCTGTCCCGACCGTGTCACTGGACGATCATCCCTTGCAGAGCTGGTAGAGATCTGTCCTGGACGTGAGTGGCGTTTCGTCGAGGTCAACGTACCCTACACCGAGACACAAGCTCATCGCAGCACCGTCATGGCATTGATGCATCCCCACAACACAGAAATGGATCTGTCCATATCGTACGCACTTTACTTCGCTTCCCGCGGAGTCGGCTTGTCGCACGTTGTGGGCAAGGCCAAAGCTGAGCCCTACTCCACTACCGCGCACGTACTTCTTTCCGGACTCGGTGCTGATGAGCTCTTCGGTGGGTACCAACGACACGCTACAGCCTTTGCTCGGCGCGGATACCATGGCCTAATCGAAGAGCTTGAACTCGACTTCAGTCGTCTGGGAAAGAGAAACTTGGGTCGTGATGATCGCGTGATCAGCAACAGCAGTAGAGAAGTCCGATTTCCTTTCCTGGACGAAGACTTCATAGCATTAACCCTCCGCCTTCCGGTGACATCCAAATGCGATTTCGGCCTGGAGCAAATCACCGATAGCGAAGACCCTGCACGGCTGCTCGAGCCTGGGAAGCGGGCACTTCGTTTGTTGGCATGGCACTTGGGCATGAAAAGAGTAGCTGCAGAGAAGAAGCGTGCGATACAATTCGGCGCTCGCACTGCCAAAATGGAGACAGGCAAGACGAAAGGTACGCATGTTCTAAGTCAATAAGGTCAGTCGCTCTTTCATTCTTGTTTTCCCTTTGGCCATGATTACAAACCGAGCAAGCGGTTGAGGCACCAATGCTTATCCTCGGGGCTTTCTTATCTAGCAATAGATAAGACTTCCTCTACGCATTTGGTGTCATTGATTCGATATCAAAAAAGGCAAGTCTGAGCCTATCGATGTCTTTGCAAAGTTTCACGTGCTTCGCTTCGTTTGTACTGACACGATGGCCAGTATCTACATCCTTCAAATTGGCTATCCAAATTCACCTACAGCCTTACATCTGCAAGATATCTGTGCCCACTCATCGTACACACAGCAATGACAAAGAAAGAAGACAATGCGCACTCGCCGCTACCCTTTCGCTCGCAATCTCGACCGACAGCCCAAACACACCTGTGACGATGATTGCATATGCTTCAGATCTAACTCGAAGGTTTCGCCTGCTGCTGATACCGTGGGACAATAGCTGACATGATGAAAGGCATCTTTCAGACCAGAAGTTGAAAGAGCCATGGGATGGCCGGCCGTGCTGCTGTGTTGCGATGACCTCCCGGGGAGGCTCCAGGAGCACCTCCACCAGGTTTTGCGCCGCCACCACCTCCACCGCCATGGCCACCACCACCACCTCCACCATGACCACCGCCACCTTTCTTTTGGGACATGTCAACGTCAATATCCACTTCGATCGGCGGGTTTGTCGGCATAGTAATGGGAACAGTCATCGGCAGCCTGTCCACAGTCTTTGTAGTGAGATTGATCGACACTGATTCCAGAGCGGAACTTGCAACCAGCAATGACAGCAAGAAAATGATGACGCAAAGTACACCAGATGGTCGCATTACAGCGGACCCGTTCTTGATACGAGTGTTCTTGAAGCCTGCCCCGTCCACATCGTGAGGCCAAGGAAACGGATCGTATGGCACGTTCGCTGTTGCTCTCGGTAAATCTGGCGGCCAGCACCATGGTCCGGAACTGTGCGGCACAGATGCGATCATACATATGGTGTTGGAAGGACAACAGTACTCTTGACAGCAGACATCGCCTGCGTTACATGAACCAGACGTACCATCCTCCCGGAAGCAGCACTTTGATGGTTTATATTGACAGCCGTTACCACAAGGTTCCAATGGCTCACAGGATGAACGCTGGTTGAGGGATGAGGTCAAATTGCCCATGTCCGGGTTTTCTGCTCCATGGGTTATTGGTAGCGATTGGAGGCGCGTCGCGGGAAAGGCCTGTTCGGAACTACCAGCCACAAACTGGGCCAAGAACAACAGAGCGTGGAAGATTCCGGGAGCTTTGATCCTCACGCTACCGCTCTTTTGCGTACTGGGAATGGGAATAATTGGTGGAATAAAGGCGTGGCCCTCAATCTCCTCAGTGCCTTTGTCATGCTTTCGCCAGCACATCGGACCGTTGAATCCATTAGCACAAACCGCACCTTCATCGCAGCACATGTTCCCACAGCAGTCTTGGTTCGCAGAGCAAAGCCCACGGGTGCCGCCTGGTGCAGCGCAACACTTGGAGGTGGATGCGTCGAAGCACACGCCATCACAAGCTGATGTTCCACCGGGACAGCATCCTGCCGCCATCGTGCCGTTGTGTATCTGGACCTCGACACAGTTTTGGGTAATTTTGCAAACTCCCCTCTTGCCGCAGCATTGCTCTGTACTCGGATCGTAGCAACCGACACTGCCGCATGGGGAATGGAGGGTTGGGCACTGGGATGTAGTGGAGAGAGATGCAGACGAGATTGCTGCTAGGGCCCAGCTTGAATAGGCGGGGCTTTCAGTAGGATGGTCTTGTTTCGCCATCGCAAGAGGTGAGCTGGTGGATGTAGAAACATGGGGATGTGCATGGGAGTGCAACCGCGTCGGTGTTGGCTTGAGAGACTCGGAGAGTGTGTTGGTAGTATCTCCTAGCGAAGCGCAAAACATGACAGGCAGAAGCGAAATGCTTGTATAGAACAACATGTCGATTTGAAAGTATCAGTAATACTGTAAGGAATAAGCACAGAACAAGCGTTGATCGTTGTAAGAGGACGAGGGGATGTTATATTGCGACCTTCGATATCGATGCCACCACGTCAACTTCATGGTTTGACATTGAATGCATGGCTCTTCAATGATTTTGAAGACAACTTTCCTAGAGTAAAAACGCATCATGGTATGCAAACAGCACCTGCCAGTGGTCTTCACATGCGAAAGTCGCCTAACGAAGATCAGTGGCGAATCACGTTCTTTGGAAGATTCCAGCCACACCCGCACCGCCACAATGACGCAACACCAGTTATTCGTATAACAGTATATAGCCCCTCACGCGCTCCTCCAATGCTTCTCACCTCCCACACCCAATCCAGCGCAACATTTCAATCTCGAATCAAACCACCAATATCTACACCCTACGAACACCACCAAACTCGACCATCAAGATGCCCGTCCCAATGCCATCCGCAACCTCGCAGTCCACCCCAGCGACCCAATCTTCAGCTGCTGCGCAGGCTCAGAACGACATACAGAACGCCGCTACACGAGCTCTAGCAAATGCGAACAATGGCGAGAAGACTGAGCAAGAGAAGGAGGCTGAGAAGCGGTACGAGGAGGCAATGGAGGAGGAGTACGCTAAGCGTGAGGGCGGAGCTTAGGCTACGACCCGTGGACATATTGGCCACAAGAGGAGGAGGGAAGAAGATTTCACAGGCTCAGAATGATACCCAAACATAACAAATGGCACACCCACATAATACACAGAGATCACACAGTTCAATTCAATTCAATGTCCATTCCATCCCATCCCATCCCCATCATCAATTCCCCTCCAGCGCCTTCATAACAACCCCCCTCGGCCTCTCCCCCATCGGAATCTCCAACGCCAACTCATGCCCCCTCTCCGTCATCTTCCCCCACGTCTTCTGCAATATCTTAATAATCTTCTCCTCATCATGTTCCTTCTCAAACGCCTCGAATTGGTCGTCCAGAAAAACAAGACACGCCACATCCTCCAACACCATCGTCTCCTCATTAACCTTGAGGTCTTCTTTGCGGATCAAACTACCTACTGTGGACGCGTCTTCAGCGTTGTATCCGGCATCGACGCAGATTTGCTCAACGAGCTCGGCTTGTCGTTTTTTGAGGTACGTGCGCCAGGCGTGGTAGCCGGGCCGCGTCATGGGGTAGCTGGCGCGAGGCACTTCCCAGCGCCGGAAGTGTTGGGCGCGGATGGCGAGGCGGAGGGGCTCGGAGGCTGATGGGGCGCGCTTCTCGAGGTAGGATGTGCATTTCTGCGCGTAGTGGAGTTCGTAGGGCATCTCAGTGCCATTGATTGTAACTTTATTTGGGTCTTCGGCATGGGCTGCGTCGATGGCGGTTAGGGCGCGTTCGAGGGGGGTGGACATCGTGGTGGTTGGTTAGGGTGGCTTAGGGTGACTCAGGGTGGCTCTGAGAGTTGGAAAAGTGTTGCGCGATGTTGCGATGCGTGCGCGAGGGTGATGTAAGGCATTTCGTCGGGTGTCAGATTGGTTGATGGGCGCTGCGCAGAGATAGCGGCGGATGCCCCGCGTCAAGTGGGGGTCGACCCTGCTTGCCCTGGCGATCCCCGGACAGGACGCGTGCGCGCCGTGTTCATCCGTTTAGACATCGACACCTTCGTCATACACCTCTACACCGTTGCCGACCACGCGAGATCGCTGCACACTAATCGCGTCTGTCTCGCCTTACTTCTCAGCATGCATGAGATACGTGGTGGCCTCAGCTGATTGGTCAGTGGCGACACCACTGCTCCGCCTCCACTAACCTCGTAACTCAAGCCGCTCACCTTGTTTTTCAGCCTCATCGAAGATTGTTTATTAGCGAGCAGAGCTCCAGGTTTCGCCATGTCTCTATCAAGCGCTTACAAGGTGTCAACCAAATCCTCCATGCCAATCACTTGTCAGTTATATTATACTCCGAGTCCATTCTGTTTTCGCTGCCATGAACGCAGACTGGAGATCCCCTGTTCAGCCTGATCATCTTGAGTCAGATGTGAAGCAAGACACAAATTATCCGCAATTCCTCAAAGAGCAAGATGCTATGGACAACATGTTATGGGGGGATGTAGCCATCTCTCCAACCAACCCGTGGTCCGACTCTCAGGATATTACTTATTTTGAGAGAGGCTCGATCATGGACTTGGGATGTGTGTGCAACTACTTCCCGCCCCTCTACTGCGCACGGCACGGCATAGATTTTGATACGTTCAAAGACAACGACATGCCACTACCATCATTCGATCCGGGACAGACAATCACACATTCCGACGATGTTCTAGAATCAGTGGAAGCCGCGCCAGGACATCTTGAGCTTACTGAGGAAAGCCTTACTGGTCAATCTCTATTCCAGAGCTTTCAGAACCCTTTTGAGATGGGTCAAGATGATCCTGGTATATCCACCAACGACCGAGACATTCCAACACCAAAGTACCTGGACGCTCATCTCTCCCCGAGACCTCCTCGTCAAAATCGGTCGGGACGTTCGAAGATTCCACCAAGAGACAAGCGCATCCTAAAGGCACACTTCGCAAGGAACCCCTATCCTACAGACAGTGAATTGGACGAGCTGCACAAACGCACGAGCCTGGCCATAAAATGTATCAAGACATGGTTCAATAACTTCAGACATCGAACAGCTCCTCATCGTATGTCACCTTGTCTCCTTTTGCTGCCAGATCATGTTGAAAATTCTGAAATTTTTTGATGCAATGGCTCACATATACTGGCAGGCTCTCTGATAATTCGGTCGCCGCCGGAAACACCTAAGCGTGACATGTCAGAGACACCCTCGCAAGCGTCGACATCTGTCTCAGCAGAGAGTCTAAGGAGGCTAGATCGAGCGTCGCCGGCCCAGAGTACAAGTTCTCTCGAGCGATATCTTGCGACCCCTCTTATAGAAGAAGCCATACCTTCAGCTGCTATCAAGCCACTAATGGAGGCTTCCATCATGAGTAAGCACGATGTTGTCCTGGAACGCAAGAGGAACATGAGGCAAGGAAACCTGGAGCGACGATTCAATGCAGACGCGGAGCGACGATTCAGGGCAGACGCGGAGCGACAGTTTAACGAGACCCTACAGCGAAAAGGTTTCAAGACGAAAGCTATCAGATCCACCTTGCGAAGGACCGGCGGGGCTGGTAGTGTAGCCGGGTCGGACAGCTCAATGGATTCTGGGAGCAGTGTGGGAAGCTGGACAAGTCAAAACTCTGCTGACTCCAGGGGTTCACGCAAAGGACGCAAGAGCTGGGTACAGGCGCCGAACCACATTACCGCAGCCTCGCCAAGTTCCAAAGACCCTCCGCCCTTCGAAATTCCCATTGCAGTAGGTTACACCATGACTACCCAGCCTCCAAACCTTCCGTGGTACTGCACGACGCCGGAATGCAACAAGTCTTTCAGATACAGATCTGAATGGGACCGTCACGAGGTAGCCGTACATCACTGGCCATACCATTGGGTCTGCAACCTAGGTGAACAGCCTTCCACGGTCCATAAAGATGCCGCATCCCGAATCTTCTACCGCGAAGACCAGCTTTTAGTTCATATGATGAAAGCTCATCCGGGGTCAGTCGTCAGCAAGGATTCGGCTTCCGCATTGAAGACGGAGAATCCAACATTGAATCCTACTTCTTTGAGGTGCGGGTTTTGCTACCAGGACTTTTGCAGTTGGGAGGAAAGGCAAGATCATGTCTTCGCTCATATGCAAGACGGGGTACCTAAGTCTCTATGGTTGTGGCGACAGAACACAATGTTGTCCACTGATGAGACGTATGAAGTGTTTGCGAGGGGATGGCCTCAAGAAAAGAATGACAACGAACTGGAGGCGGAGAATTAGAGAGTAACATACATGGTCACTTGTTGTTTGAAAGCACTTTGGTATTTAGTGTGTCAGATCGCTATAGCATGCAGGATGAGACACGCTCCTTGCTGAATACACAGCACTTATGTCAATGCCAATTAGCTCTGGGTTTCATCACTTAAATTTGCGCTATTTCGATTCATACTTGTCACTTTTTCTAAACCGACATTTCTGTCATGGACGATGGACGATATTTGTTAGGATGTACATTGCGATCAAACTTCTATCAACCCCAATTCCCCTGCGACGGATCCTGCGTCCATGAATTGCTATGCTGCTGCTGTAGAGACGGTACTTGGAAGTAGCTGTTCGGATCTTGTTGCTGTTGTTGCTGCTGCTGCTGATCCTGCTGCGCCCATCCATTGCTGTCCTGCCCCGAAATCGACGACGCACCAGGGCTATGACCCTGGCCCTGATGCGGCGCCGGTAAGCCCGGACCATATACCATCGCTCTTCTCTTTTGTCCACCCGAAGGTTGTGGCAACTCTGGTACCGGCTGAGGCGAGGGGGTAGCCCACGTTTGCTGACCGGGGCTCGCATCGAATGTCATACCGTGTGGTTGCGGGCTATGCCCAGATCCATCGTACGAAGTGCCGGTGTAAGACATCGAGCTGGCGAAAGGACTTGATTGCGGGAATAGACTGGGAGGTGTTGTTGGACCTCCAGGGTACATCAGATTTGGCGCTTGCGGTGACACAGACGGCATCGGTAGCCATTGCGGAGGGTAATCAACGGGCGGTGGGAGTTGCTGTACTGGAGGTGAGGTGTGTGGTGAAGTCTGCTGGCGTTGGTAGAGCTGTGCGGAGAGAGCTGCTGACTCTCGTTGGAAGCGATCGCGCCAGTGGGTGAAGCCGAATCTCAACCCGAACTTAGAAAGTACTGATGTGTAGTCGTGGATGGCGTTGATCGCCCGAGTTGTAGGATCCAATGGCGAAGTCTGCCCCTCTGGTAGCAGTGGCGACGGGAAAGATGGTGCACTGATCTGCGCGGGTGGTGCGAGCGGATCTTCCGATTCTGTTTGAGGGGCCAGTGGTGTTGGAGGCACTGGTGGCCTTAGGTCGAGAATCATTTCCATGTTGCGTGATAGAACATCAACGAACTGGCGGCCTGTCATGTACGCGCGCATAGCGTCATAGAAGGTGACAGGAGGCTTGACTGTATGTGACGGCTTATCTAAAACGGCCAGCAGATTCGTGGCATACGCGATGCAATGTTCAAAGATCAGCCGTTGCGCATACTCGTGGATGTGGGGTATCCGTGGGCTTGGTGAAAGAATGTAAACATAGCTGTAAAGAAGTTCGAGCTCGAAGAAGGACTTTACGGCGGGCAAAGTGCTCTGCGGCATATCCTGGAACCACTCTGACATCCTGTTATATTGCTTCCAGATGTATTGGTAGGGTTCTTGCCAAGGCTCGCGACCAGATTGAAAGAGATCCATGTACCACTCGGATTGTATCTCTCGTATCCTAAAGAGATCAACTGCGGTGTCGAAAGACTGTTGGAAGACCTGGGATGTAGGCGAGGCAAATTTTGGTGATACTGAGGCGTTGTAAAATGGAAAGCCGACGTGTGCAGCCTCATCTGAGAAGGAGAAGGCGCGAGTCTGGACGAGCGATGTTGATCTACCATATGATTAGCAAGCAGAAGGAGAAAGCATGGGATACGGCCTTACCTATCTAGCGAGTATACGCACCAGTACACTCTTCTCCTGATCTCTAGTTTCGCTCTTGACATTGCAACATTCTTAGAAGGGTCTTGATGTATACCGAGATCGACCATGGCTCTGGAAGCTGCGCCCACGAGTGTCCAGCTATCGAAGTGATGCGGGTCCATAGTAGCATAGATGGTCCAGAGTATCAAAGCTTGAATGCTAGAAACGTAGCCCGGATGTAACACGTCTTCAGCGTTTTCTAGCGCAGCATTCATGTGTCCGACGGCGTCAGAGTAGTGGGTGTCACCTCTCGACTCGGACTGAGAGAGACATGCGATGGCCAACACCATACGCACGCTCCACCGATCCCAAGGTTTCGCATTATCGCCTTGCTGGTAGACGGCATCCACGGAGGAATAGAGGGTAGCCTCTTCGAAGACTGGCCAAAGAGTGAAGATGTTGTTCAAGTAGTGCTGAATCAGTGGCGTTGCTGCATACTTTGGAGGTAGTGCTTTGATCAGATCTGCGGGTAGTGGCTCTTTTGCACTCGCCGATCGGATCAGGCGGGCGTAAGACATTTCTGTTGTGAAGCCATAGAAGTCTCTCGCAGTGGCATTCACAGCACTTGGTGGGTTAGTGCAGCACATTAAGGTGGATATGGCGCACTCACAGAAGACCGAAATCTGACACCAGGTCATCTATCTCTGATGCTTCCTTACGTCGTGCAGCTCTTTTGCTGATGGGTCTAGTTGCTTTTATGGTATCGGCAGACGCTCTACGCGGGGTCGAGTTTTCAGACATGTCTAGCATCAGCACGCCCGAAGACTTTCGCCTCGCCCGTGCTTCCTGGATCTTCTTCTCGAGCTTCTCGACTCTGGACTCCAGTGTAGCGACATAGCTCCGTTCTTTTCCTCGCGCAAACTGATCGTTTGTGCTTGAGCACTCCGAGGCCCGATTAGATTTTTCACAGGCTGTGCATGCGGGCAGTTTTCCATCGCACTTGACTTTCGCAGCTCGGCATCGCGAACAAGCGGCCACAGGTCTGCTCACCCGGAGCAGCGGCGTTTCCAGCACCATGTTCCTGCTATCTTAGGACGAGTAAGTATGTATCGCATGGTCACCTGACGCTGGGTGGATTACCGTGCGGACGGGTTCAGATGAGGACTGGCATATAAAAGGAAAGCGGAATCAAATGAAACGGCACTAGACACGATATATGAATATCGCTGTAGACTACATGTTCAAAGGCGGTACGGAGATGGAAAGCCCTTGGCCTGACGATCGATACAGACGGGACGGCACTTACCAGCTCGGTGCAATGCACGTTGGGGGTCTAGCGCGACGATGCAGAGAATCAGGTCCGCGGACAGCCTTGCCAAAAAGGCGGTACAGCACGCGATGTATTTGGTGGTTTGGCGCTCTCGTGGTGTTGAACAGCGGGTTGACGGGTGGCGTAGCGGGCTCGCGGTACCCTGGACTTCGTAATGCCGCGGCTCTGTGGCCGAATGGAGAAGCGGCGGACGGCGGTGTTGCCCCGCTGAGTCGGCCAGGGAGAAAGCGATGCTGAAAGGGACGGGTGTGACGCGGTTGCGAGCGACGGGATGAGGATAGAC
The DNA here is from genome assembly GCF_024043145.1 of Alternaria conjuncta. Classification (NCBI taxonomy): domain Eukaryota; kingdom Fungi; phylum Ascomycota; class Dothideomycetes; order Pleosporales; family Pleosporaceae; genus Alternaria; species Alternaria conjuncta. The sequence goes on along the minus strand of NW_026250092.1, from coordinate 1,808,904 downwards.
GTATGCTTGGCCGAGCGTTCGAGGCCCAATTCCAGGAGGCAGCCTATCAAGAGCCTGGTCGCGCTTGATGCCCACGCTGCACGTCTTTCTTCGGCTCCCAGAGTTTGGACAGAGGCCGGGCCTGTCACCATCAGCCTGCGCCGCACCAGCGACGGGGGCGTGTCATGCTTCGACTTCCTTTTGGCGCCGTCTGATTGGGGACGCTCGGTAATGCGCAGGCGTTTTTTGTGGCCCAGTCGACGTCGCGCTTCGTTCCTTCTTCCTGGTTAAAGATACACCCACCGGACGACACTCCGGTGGTACTGCTCGGCTGCTCCTCGACCCAGGCACCGCTACCGTATTCAGGAACTCGCTCCCACATCGCCATCTCGACGGCCTCACGGACTGAGGGCGCAGGACCAGACCTTGCCGGCGCGACAAACCTCCCGGGCATGGACGTGCGCGTCGATCTCCCCCACATCCCAGGCGCATCATAAGCCAGCTCCCTCGTCCTCCTCCGCCCGTGGTGAGAGACGAGCGATGGAAGTCGCGACTGCGACACACTCCAAGACGGAAGGGGCCCCGCACCCGCCGGAGGAAGGCACCACCACCACCGGCCAGAGTCGCATCGCCCACACTCTGACAGCCTGCTGTCGTTGTCGGACGGTAAGCATCATCCCGGGCACGGCTGGCTACGTAATGTCCACTGACCAGAGCCCAGCGCAAGACGAGATGCGACCCCGGACTCCCTCGATGCGGGCCATGCGAGCGCACCAATTCCCACTGCGAATACTATGACCCCACCAAGGGACGCAAAATACCCCGGAACTATGTCGTGCACCTGCAGCAGAAGGTGCGCGACCTGGAGAAGCAGCTGGCTGATCTCGAACGGGACGACGTGGAGCCGGACCCTGAAGATGTGATGCGTGGGGCAGCCACGGTGCGTGTCCAGGACTCCGACGAGTCCAAATTCCTAGGGCCGTCCAGCGGTATCACCATCACCCGGCTGGTGATGCAGCTGGCGAAGCAGTTCACCGAGTCAAAGAGCATCTCTGAGATCGTGCCACATGCCGAGGCGAAGAACATCAAGGACACCTTCGCCCAGGAAGATCAGCGACCCACCTCCAAGATCTACCCCATGGTCAGCGACGTCGCGGCCGAAGAACTGCCCAACAGAGACCTCACCAACCTACTGGTAGAGCTCTTCTACTGCAAAGGCGCGTAAGGCTGTCTCCTTGCAACTCCGACATCAACTGACTTGACTAGTGCACCCCATGTACCCCATCTTCCACGAACCAACCTTCACCAAAGATGTCGATGAGGTCTACAACGGCTCCACCGATCCCTACCAGAACTACTGTCTGCGCATGGTCATCGCCATCAGCCTGCAGAAGATGGACACGCAGTATGCAGGTCTCGCCGACAGCTACTATCTCGCCGCCCTGAAACACTTCGAAGCCGCCATCAAGCCTATGAACCTCAAGACCCTGCAATGTTTTGGCCTAGTCGCAGGCTATTCGCTCCTGACACCAACGAGGACCGCAGTCTACTACATAATAGGTCTTGGCGTGCGCCTGTGTCAAGCATTGGGCCTGCACGAGGAGAAGACAATCGGCATGGGCTCTGGTGGACGTCAAGCAGACCCTCTCGAAGTCGACATGCGCCGCCGGCTGTTCTGGAGTATACTGACCATGGACTACGGCTTGTCCCATAGTCTTGGACGGCCCGCACATTTTGCGACACGGCGGGAACACATCGATGTCAACTTCGGCGAGCTCGTCGACGATGTCTACATTACCAGGGAAGGCATCAAACCCGCACCACAAGCATCGCTCAAGAAGTGGATCGGCATACATTTCTACAAAATGCGCCTGCTTCAACTCGAGATACGCAAGATGCTGTACCAGAGGAAGAAGCCCGAACCAAAGGATGACCAGCACCCTTGGTTCGCTCAGATGCAGACAAAGATAGAAGCTTGGAGAGACACAAGCCCTGAGATGGACGGTGGATCAGGGCTTAACAAGGTCTGGTGAGTATGTCCTTTGCATGCAAAGTACCTCGACTAATCCGACTAGGTTCATCGGTCGATACAATACCATGGTCGTCTTCATGTACCGTCCTTCTCCACAAGTACCTCGCCCGTCCCTGGACGCCGCCATCCGCTGCTACGACGCTTGCCAGTACAACATCTACATGACTATGAAGCAGATCGAGACAAAGAGCGTCGACGTCACCTGGATCTTCACACAAGCTATCTTCATGTGCATCAACACTATGCTTTGGACATTGTCATACTCCGAGGTGCGGAGACGTCATAGCCGAGAAGAGGTCGAGGGTCACTTGAAAGTGGCTATGGAGTCGATCAGGCAGGCCTCCGAGCGATGGCCTGGTGTTGAGTCCGCCATTGGTCTTTACTATAACTTGATCCAAGCCTGCATGAGGATCTTCGACAAGGATGGCGACGTTCCCATCTCCGCCAGCTCACCTTCCGACACTGCATCCGTGGGCACTGGCAACATTGTAGATGGTATCAATCGGTCACGAACCACAAGTCCAGCAACGGCGTCTACAGCATCGGTTCGCACGCCTTCCGACAAGGTACCAGGACCTGGACCTTTTGGCTACTTACCGGAACACAATCAGCAACTCTTCAACCTTGGCAACGGCCTATCGAACCCTCCCAACCCGTTCTCAAGCGCACCGACACAACAGGCTGGACTGCAGACGTCGCCTCAGCAGCCCCCATCATTAGCATACAACGAGCTGAGCCCGAAGACCACGATGGACAACAATATACCCTCCTACAGCTACGCACCTACAGGCCAATTCGCGCCGCTACCCACTACCTTTGCCGAGTTACCTACATGGAACCCAACGTTCACGATGCCGCCTCAAGACAACTACAACATGACAAATATGCAGATGGCTTCATCACCTTTCTATAACGAGGCGTACGCAGCGAATCAAGGCTACGAAATGGCAGACTATCTCAACCCGGCCTGGAGTCAGGATGCTAGGGGTACTGGGCTCAATCAGCAACAACAGATGGAGCTGATGCACGACTTTGAAATGAATGAGGCGAAGAACATCGAGATGATGATTGAACAGAGTCACCAACTTTTCCGTCCACCGCAAATACAGCAAACCTACTGAGCGCGCAGTCAACGTGCGACCATCATACCAGAACATTAAACACACTAGGTCCTGGCTCATCTGCATTGGAGTACGAAGACCGATACTACGCGATTCAGAGCGGACATCATCCTGGTCGGCTGTCATCTCGATGTTTGAAGATCTGACGCATCCTTTCTCGCATTGGGAGGATCATTTCCCGGCTTGGCATTCGCGTACGAAAGGTTCTCGCATGCCGATCTTGTCGATCTTATCCAGCAGATTCGTCTGGTGGTAGCTGAATCAGATCAATCTCATGAGTAAGATGCTCTGGGGGCCAGAATCGAAATTTCGCTCCAGGGATCCTGAGTCGCCCGGGATGGTCCTTGCACTTCGGTCAACTTTGCGACGTCCAGCCTGTGCTAGAAGTCTAGAGTTCTCCATGGACGCCAGCGGTCGGCTCCGATGAACAAACCTTGGGAGAAATCAACGCATGAAACTGCAACCGTAAAGTCACTAAAAGCCAAGACCTGAATGGCTGGCTTGGACTTCATCTAGAAGGTATAACTGTAGGTTCATGGACTAAAGGCAGATGCATGACATGCAGTCCAACAAGGAAGCGCTGAAAGCAACAAGACATCATGCGATATAGATATTCAGCTGGACTGAATAACCTTCACATACAATGTATAACAATCATGATCAATTCGCCCATCCTTCCGTTCTGACCCTTGCCTGTTCCCATATCGCACTCCCTGATACCACCCTTCCACGAACCCTCTCCATCCCTCTTCCTATCCCATCCCCAACCTACTCCACCTCCTCAATCCCACCTAACCTCCCCACCTCCCTATCAACCCACCCTCCAACCCTCCCTACCACCTCCTCAATATTAACATCCACCTCCATCTCCTCCTCATCACTCTCATCCACAACCTCCTCCCACACATCCCTCATAACCTGGTACACCCAACACCCGCCCTTCATGACAGTCACATGTTCCCAATCGTTCACGATCGGCCGTGTGTCGTCTAGTTCTTCGATGAGGTCGATGAGGCTGGTCAAGGGCTCGGACTGGTGGTCTGACAGTATGTTTTCGAGCGCGATGCGCGCGCCGCGGGTGAAGGGTGTGAGGTCGCGGGGGGTCAGTGGGGGGAAGGGTGCGAAGGTTTGGGGTGTGAGGGTGGTTGCGCTTGGGGTTGCTGGAGAGGTAATAGATGGCGTGTCGGTTTTCGAGGGAGGTGATGCAGATTTCGGCCGTGAATCAGGCGTATTAGCGATGAGCGGAGGCGAAGGGCTGGTTGGTAATACGGCTGCGGTGTCTGACCACGTGTCCGAGAAGACATTCTCTTCTGCGGGCATAACGGTTTCTGCGGGAGGCGGCTCGAACAACTCAAAGGGTGAGGACATGGCACCTCTTCGCGGCCGTGTTGTAGTATTCCGCTTTGGCCGTGGAGCTACGGGAGCCTTTTCCCGTATCTTCTTGACTGACGGCGCTGGTGGTTTGGGCTTCCGTGCATATTGCTTGGCCTTGGAGAGGTTAGTAGGTTGCTTTCCGCGTGTGGTCATTCCGCTTCGCGTCTGCCGGGTCTCGCGCGTCGTACCGTTCCTCGTGATGGGTTCCGGGTCGGCCATTTCGACGTCGACGGTGTCGTCTCGGTCCACTGTCTCTGCTTCCTTTCTGCCAAATACAAGTGTCTTAAGCTTGCTCGTAGTCTTGCCGGTAGCTTTGCGCGTCGCTCGCTTTGTCTCTTTGATACTCTTGGCGGGAGCCTCTTCCTTCATTTCCTCGCCCTCGTCATCTGAGTCTACAACTTCCGCACTCTTGTATGGTTTCGGTGGACGTCTGCGCTTGGGGTGGTGATTGGGTCCTGAGATGTGTACTGGATTGGGCGCAGACGGTTTACGGGTCTTGAGCTTGACGATGAGACTTGGTGGGTCGGTAGGAGTCGTGCTGTCCTTTATCGAAGGTGGCAGGTTGGCGGGCGGTTTGCTGGGTGTGTTCTCGGCTTGCTGTTTGTTCATTAGTTTTGTTGGGCTAGATGATAAAAGCGGCGTACCTACCTCAGATAATCTGCTTCGAGTGCGAAGACGCGGAGATGCGGCTAGGTTGTACTGCGTTTTCCTGCTCTTGGCTGTTGGTGATGAGGGTGTCGGTGAAAGCGTAGCGCTCGTGTCTCCCAATTCAGAATTGAGACCGAAGAGATGGCGCTTAGGATTCTTCGCGTCGCTATTGGGCGTGCCGTGGGTCAGGCGCATTCTCTTTTGCCTGGCTTCCACTGCGATAGCAATTCTGGCGGCTTCGATGTCTTTCGTCTTCTTTCTGCCTCTCTTGAGCTTGTCTTTTCCTTTGGATGGCTTCCCGTAGTCTGACTCGGCTTCGTAGAACTGTTCTTCCGCGCTATCTGGCTCGTCATAGTCTAATAGCTCGCTCGATTCTATGACTTCTTCCATCTCATGTGACTGGTCGCGTGGCTGCTCAATTTGGTTGTCAGGTCGCTGGGAGGGTGTCGCATCTTTCACTAGAGACTCGTGCTCGGTAGTGCTTTCGCGTTCTGGGACTGACTCTGCATGGCGACGTGTGCTTTCGTCGTAAAGCGCTCCGATAGCATCGAGCACCCGCTGCAGAACGGAAACTACTGGAACTCCTGCTTTGATCGACTCCGGAACGTTTACGTCGATGGCAGTGTCGAAAGCGAGTCGGCCACGATGATGAATATCGGGTAGCAACTCTAGTTGTGTCTCGAAGTTCTGTCTGCGCTTGTGAAGCTCTGCAAAGCTCTTAATGTCGTCAAGTGTCCCATTTTTGATCGCATCGTTGATTTCATCTTGAGTAGAACCCATAGCTTGTTCTTGTGCTGCAACGAAGAGGCGGGGTGGAACAGATGATAGGGATGGAAAGTGGGAAGCAGTGCGCGAACAGGAGTCGCAAACAGACCCTTTAGTCGTGATCCTTGCGCTAAATATTTCTTCAAGCTTGGGGGAGGGATTGATGATGTTGCGACACGGCAAGTTCAAAGACTATCTAGGTAAGTAAGTGGGAAGTGTGCTCGGGCCCCCTGTCCGGCTCCCGAGGTCGTCACGGCCACTCTACTATACGCAGCGCAGCTGCCGGTCTTATCAACACTCATAGTCGCGTGATCAAACGAAAATTATAGGTAGCAGTAAGTACATCGCTAAGCTACAAGGTCGATGGTCTCTTCTCCGCGTCTCCGCTCGTATTGACCGTGATGCTGATATTGTGATTTACCCGTGCCGTAGGCGTGCTGTGGCTTCTGGGTTGAGCAATGTTGTAATGTTGTATTTCGTAAAGGTCATTGGAACCCCCAGGCTCATCATCTGCGACAGGTTTCATGCCCAAGTACATACGGCTGAAGCCGACATTTTCTTGAAGGAAAGTCTACGTTCGTTGAGAGTCCCTGCTGCAGACTACTGGGCGTCTTAGTGAAAATGCTTTCAACATTTAGCTGCACCACAATGTAACTGAGTGAGCGTGCAGTAGACCCACTGGATGCTTCTAGAATGCCATTGGGCTGCAGCATGACTATTGCAGCAAACTTTGCCTTCTACATCAATACATCAAGCGCGATCATAACAGCTCGATACTCACCATAGATCTTATTTAGTACGCACAACCGCCATAGACATCACCACCTAGGTAACCCAGCATTGCTCGTACGAAGATAGTGACTAGCAGAAGCAAAAGAACAAGCAAGAAATGAAGCGGAAGAGGGGGTCTCACCTCGTCGTGATGAGCCCAGAGTGGAGCAAAGTGAGCGAAGTTCTAACACACCAGCAAGCCTTTCGTGCCGGCGTGGACTACGTATGCGACATTCTCGTTCGCCTTGTCAGACATCCCGACTTAGGCTATCCTCTTTCGTCGGTCAGTACCGTGTCTGCCAGCATCAACGGATATAGATCACGCGTCAACAACTCCAGATCCACCGGAAGAGCTTCTTCGTTATCATGCATTCAAGACTTCCATGCTGGTGCCACGACGGCTTTGACGAACATGGAACTGAGAGCAGTAAACAGTCGACTCAAACGGGAAGCGAAAGACATCATCGCGTGTTTGGAACTGTTGGTGCACCATGAGTTTGTACGTTTGATGGAGCTAGAAATATACGGAAGGCGGTCGGATCCGGACGCTATGCGAAGAATGGACGAGTTGCGAACTGTCAGACGGATGGTGGGTACAATAAAGCTGATGAGGTGAGTCTCAGAATTGAGAGCGATGGTGTCGGAAGTGAAGTACGGTTCAAATATTCAGGTATGCCGTCATTTGGCATGCTGAAATCGAGGTCTTGGTCATGTTCGTGATGTAGAGAAGAAAGAAGGAGCATTCGCGTGTGATGACGTAATGCCGATGAGCCGATTGGCCAGGGTCCAAAGCTAAGCCCAATACAGACTAAGCCTCCTTTTGTGTGCTGAAAGTCAACAGAATCCCATTCATTGTCGTCTCCTCTGTGCGCATTCGTTCTCTACATGTTTTCACCATCGCACACTCGCTCGCCGAACTTCCTATCTGCACACACTGCCAAATGTACAACGGATTACCTAGGTGTTGTGTTTATAATCAGCATAATGTGACAGCAAGGTCAAGGTGAAATAACAAAGCGTGCATTTCACACAACACGACTAGGCACTCGAACTGTATATTATGAGTCCCACCGTCGACGCAAGTCATTCTATACCCCGTCGCTCAACTAACCATGTCTCAACCACCAGATGACCACCCAGCCACCGCTGTCGACGGATCTCAGAAAGCACAAAAGAAACCTATAATTCCACATCGAGACAACAATGCCACCCAGAATCATGTCTGGCAGCTACCTAATACCAACAGCTTGGACAATCCATTCTTATACGCCACCACCCAATACACTATTCTCTCCAGTCTTGTCGAGCATCTTCGGCCCCAAGATGTTCTCCGGCTAGCTCAAACTTCACAGACGGTGTACTCAAACTTGGACTTCTCAAGCGCCGCTAGCCGTACCAATCTCCGTACAAAGGTACTGTGTCCCGGCTTTGGCGTGCAGCAACGCAAACTCACGCACAAGCCTGCTAGCGAAGGAGAATGGCACGTACAAGTATTGTGTGGCAGCGAGATCAACGATCCAGACATGGAAAGCCGTCCATGTGTCACCTGTGGCATGAACACTTGCGATGAATGCAGGTTACATGTGACGTACCATTCCATGACTGAGGATAATGGACCACACGGATTAAGATGGTGGGCAGGGCACATCATGACGATGAACGCTCCTGTTCGCCTTCTCCCGCCTAACGAGCCCATCTACCGGTACCCACCTGAAGAAGATGAAGAACAGCCACCCTGGAAGCTACCGCTTGGCAAGGGTCGACCCCAGCATGACTGTGGCCGTCTCGGCTTACCATTTGACTCCAATCTAGTCGCCCAAGCCGAACCGATTGACAATCTACTTGATCAAAATCTTGGCAATACTCTATTCCTCAGAACCAAGGGTAGTTCACTTTGCTCTTCCGGTTTCAGGCCTGTCGCTGGACCGCTGTCTTCGGTTACTACAGGTCGTCTTAACCGACTCTGCACGACGTGCTCAGCCACGGAGGTCAAGCACCAGTGTACTTGCACACTTCGAAAGCGGTTTCTCGACCAATGGCTGTGCATTGAATGCTACCTCGAGAACGAAGTTGATGTTGATGTTGCGCGAATGATGAAGATGATGGAGGGAGATGAGCCAGGAGAGTGTCCGTGTGGGAGCTCATTCGATACACAGGACCAAGATTCGTGGTTTGTATGCGAGTGGTGCGATGGTCGGGTGATCGGGTCTAAGAAAGCCACTGAAGATGAGGAGGCGGCAAAGGATTTCGTACCGGATGAGGAGGACGAAGACAAGGAGGGCGCCTGGCCGGAATTTCTTCCAGATGGGGACCGACCCAATCTGGATGGCACTCGGATTGACCAGGCCATCGTGGCTGCGGGCTCGGCCGCGCCTGGTCTGCATCGACACTTCGTCTGTCATGAGTGGCTTACCCGGAAGCAACATGTGCAGATGGATGCATACAAAAAGAAAATGGAGGAGGGCAAGGAGGGAGAATTCAGTTTCAAGTGGTACCGCCCTCATAGCTTATGAAGCAATAACGGGGAAATCAGGGGTTCAGCTTACGATGTATATCGGAGCTGCTCTAATGTCATAGTATACACTAGCATCCACACATAGTTCGATGAAAGTAGTCGAACAATAATGGGAGAGGCCAGACGATTGAAGCAAGATCTGTTTGTCACATACACTTCTTTGTAGTCAAACTAATTTTACCATAGCAAGCGTCCATGGACTGATCTAGATATTCATATACGTCATCAAAGTGTATCATCCATGTTGTGCACTGACCATAAGCTTCTCAACTAGAAGGCGAACTTGTACTAGACATACAGATCCACACATATACACATACACTCCTATCTAATGTCTCACAACACGTTCTTCCCGTTCCTAGACGATGCCGCCTACTCCCGTCGCCGCAACGCCGACCTCATGCTTGCGTACCAGCGGCAGAAGAACAAGATCGAAGCAATGGCACCCTTTAGTACACCTGATTTGGAAGCGGAATACAGTACCAAATACAGGGATCTACATGCAAAATTGGGCGGTGTGCAAGAGCGTGACAAAGTTGTGAGGGAGGCGATGAGAATGACTCTGGGGAACATGACGCGAGATGAGATCATAACTTGGAGCTTGAGGAGTGAAGCATATGGTAGCGAGAGTAGATACCCGAAGTGGTCGGGGTAGTGAGGAGATGTATTATTAATACGAACATTCTGTGCTTCTAAATGCTAGCCATTCTTGAGCGCCGATGATGCAAATGCGGATGCTGCGCCAGACCGAGACACCAATTACGCTAATACGCCCGACATGCAAAACGCCATTACCCGAGATGGGTCAAAAGAAAAAGAAAAAACGCGACGCAGATATCTATGCTTCTTCTTGAGTCGCTGGCATCGCTGACCATGCAGTCGATGTACAACTCGTGCGTGCCTCGTGTTCATCAGCCTTCCTCGCATCGCGAACCGCAGCGTCAACGGCGTCGTGAAGATCAAGATGGAAGAACGGCCTATCAACACCGTAAATCGGGTAAAACTTCTGCTTCTCACTCGTAGAAGACAACTGTACCTCAAGTGCATTTGTTTCTGTGGAGTCCTTGCCCTGCTCTTCGTCCCTGGTTCCCAATGCCCTCCGTGCAGCTTCTACTTCTTTTTGCTCTTCGCATGTCGCGCCTGCGAGACTTGCCGACACGGTGTAGGCTGGACACCAGTTTCCTGTGTATTTTGCAGTTACGACAGCAGGGAAACCAAAACCTGCAAAAGCGAGCGCTTTGCGGGTCCACCGATTGTGCACACCAGCAAAGTGCCATTCGACCAAACCGGGCGCTGCATGGCGATCAAGCGTCTCGCGTAAGCTCTTCAATCCGTCGATGCTGGTAATGTCGAGAATATTGACTGTGGAGAAGTCAAGAACGACGGCTCGCAAGACGGGCAGACATGACGACTCTTCGATGAGCTTCTCCGTGGGTGGCGCGTCGCACCACAAACGATCACATGCGCGGATACCGTCATCCGCTTGAGTCCGGCGGGTGTTTGAGGTGATGTAAGAGGCAAGGTAGTCAACATGATAAGCTTGGTTGATGTAGTTGAAGTTCTCGCTGAAACGATAGATAAAGACGCCGGGGTATGCTGGCTCTACGGTGATGTTCGGGTTGTGGTTGTCTGTGACGTCGTAGGGCATATACACTTGCCGAGCTTCCTGCATAGCTACAGCACGATGCGTCTGTTCCCCGTGTGGTTGCGAAGACAACGACGCGCTTGATGTCGACAGGGACTGATCGCACGAGCGGTCGTCGCGTACGATGCGCGTCACCTCAACAGCACCCCGGAACTTGCCTGGGCTTTTCGCCATGCGGACGAGCAGCATTGCAAAGGAGAGGCCAACAGTAATGTAGATCGCCGTCTCGAGATCGGTGAAGAATGCGATGACGACACCACAAACCCAGATGAATAGCTCGAAAGGCGACAGCTGGTAGTACTTGTGCAAGTCCTTCGGTCCTTTGATCAAATCGACGGTGGAGTGTATGATCAGACCAGCAAGCGCTGCGTTCGGGATATAGTAAAAGACAGCTGTAAGCGCATACAACGCCAACACTAGGACCACTGCGCTGAAGACGCCGGATAATGGAGTTCGCACTGCAGCCTTGGAGAGAACAGCAGAAGCACCGAAAGAGCCTGTGCACACGTAACCGCCCACAAAAGGACTCAGTATGTTGGCAGCACCTTGTGCGATCATCTCCTGTGAAGGGATGACGGTATAGTTGTGTTTGCGTCCGAAGTTCTTGGCGATGGCGATGTGTTCGACGATAAGGATGATGATGATCGCCGGGAGTTCTGTAGCCACCAAGCCAAAGAGCTTTCCGTCCATCTTTGGTACACCTGCATGGCTGAAACCCTTCTCAATATGACCTACGATCCGGAACTTCTCTTCGCCTGCAGGTGTTGTCTTATGTACCAGCCAGCTGATAAGCGTGTACAACAAGATAGTGAATGTGAGACGCAGCGAGGAGATCATAGACCACATCTTCTTCTTCCGAGGTTGTCGCACCTCCATCTTAGCGCATAGGTTCTTGATCAAGTATAGGAGTACGATGGATGTGATACCGATCGCCGCATCCAGTCTTGCCGTGGGTAAGCCCTTCAAGAAGTTGACGTACACCTTGTACGGAGACTCACGCGTGTTGATCCCTGTAATGCCCATCAAAGTCGGCAGCTGTGTCGAGATGATAGTAATACTGGCCGAGGTGACAAATGCTGAGATGGGAATGTACGGGATGAACTCGATGATGAAGCCGAGACGAAGGATACCGAAGACGAGAATAATGGCGCCAGCAAGGAAGCTTAGCGCATGTGCAATCTCCTGAGGTTGATACACCCCTGGGTGTTCCGCTTCAACTTTGCTGACGGCGCTTCCAATCAGTAAGGACCCAACTGCTGTCGTCTATTCTTGGATTAGCTGGTTACGGTATAGTGAAATGAATAGCTTACACCGATGACGATATCTCTAGATGTACCAAAGATCCAATATAAACACGCGCCTGTAAACGTAGTGTAAAGACCAAAGGCGGGTGACAGCCGCGCAAGCGAAGCATATGCCATGGCTTGTGGAACGACGACGAGACCGACCGTGACACCTTCATTTTCTTTAGCAATGGCCAGCAAGGGGTCCAGGGGTTTTGTAAATACCAGCGATAGCATCTCCAGCCAGCCAATGTAAGTTATACCGCCTCAGCCACCGTGCGCTCGGAAATAGTTCGCGTACATAACTTGCGGCGCCATGTGAGGTGGGAATGAATTCGCGGAACCATTCTGCTACCGATGGATCGTCTTCGATGTACGTCTCCCCAACTGTTTCGTGCGCAATGTCCTTAAGGGAAGTCCTCTGCGCGCTGCGGTCTTCTGAAAAGGTGGGTAGATATTTCATAGTTCTGCTGTTGATGTCCGTATTTATGTGTGTGGATAGAACCAGGCTACCAGAGAAGAACTGCGACCTTAAATTGATAGGCGCATGTACGCCGGGTCAAAGTGATGTAACAAGAATAAGGGTTGTGGCAGTTGCGTCCGGTCAAACTTGGTACGCCAATCTGGGAGGTCGTGGATATAATACAATGACAAAGTTGTTTGCACAGAGAAAAGAGGAAATCACCAGGTTATGAGTAGACGGACCGAGCGCTTCTGTAGGAATCGGGACGTGTTATCCATTGAATTGACGCACAGTCATGCGCTGTGCTTGGAGCATTTCACCGATGTTCCGAAAGTTCTCTTCGGGCGAGAGGTCTTGGCAAAAGTCGCGCCGATAAGATACTGCAACTCACCGCTGTCACTGCCATCTCGAAACGCGATACGCGTCTGAAACGCCATAATTCGGTCATTTCGAAAGTATTGGGTCCCTCTCGAAATGTTTTGACGTCTTCATACGTTCATTGCGCGTGGTGAATGTATCCAGTCGCGACGCGTGCAAATCGGTACCTCGCCGGCAGGTCTGGCGAGATCCGCGGATTCACGAACACATCTTGGCAAAACGGAAGTCGGTGTGGCAAAGCCGCAATTGGACGATGTTGGGACGTGAGGAGGTGCAGGTGATGATGGGGATGCGGCGACGAAGCGATCAGGAACAGTGTTCTGGTCCATGTGTCAGTGCCAAGCTTCACGCCACGACACTACGCCAAGCTTCAGGGGTCCACTTCGAGCAAGTGGTCGTGCGCGCTGCGGGGAGGAACCAGCAGTTTCGTCACCTGGTCATCTGGGTGTTCGACTGACAGACGACATGAAGCTATCGCTGGCTCAATTATTGGTGTATCGACTAGAATACTTTCTTTGATCTGCTGCTATGTATGTAAAAAGGCTAGAGACTTCTTCCGAGGAAGAGCGGTCACGGGGAATATCTACGATTTGACGCAACAAGCAAATGTACATCGCATACGGCGATCATCTTGGTATGTATCTTGCCGAACGGGACTAAGTTCATGCATTCACCGGTGGTGCCCTGCGTGATCCTACCAGGACAAGCGTGCAGTAGACTCAGGCCTCTTAGTCCAGTCCCCATGGATCTTCGAAGCCAGCAGCTGACTCGACGTCTTCCAGATCTGGTAGATCATCTAAATCGTCATCGTGGCCATTTTCGTCCTCGTCTTCGTCCTCGTACTCGTCTTCTGATTCATCCCCCACGTGAGCATGCATAGAGTCCTTCTCGTCGCAGATACAGCAAGTACATTCAACGTGCTCACCCTGGATTCTCTTCCACTGGCGGATCATAGCTCGTCCCAAACGTTCTCCGAGGATGCACTCGCCGTTCACGTACACCGAAAGAGACCCGTCGCGGTTCTCAGCGTAGCCAAACTCGTCCAGAGGCAGACCCGCAAAGTCAGCCGCCGAATGGTCCTCCTCGTCATCTCCGTCCTCGAATTCCTCTTCTTCTTCTTCGCTGTTATCTTCGGCGTTCTCACTGGTGGCATCATCCTCGGTGCCCTGTTCGAGCTCTGCGATCTCGCCTTTGCACCAGTTGCACATGACTTTTGGCATGATGTCTGGTGTGAACTCCGTTCCGCAGCCACACACATGAATGTGGCCTTGTCCGACCTCGCTTGCTTTTACAACATGGCGGCGCAGCTGTTCATCAACGTTTACCTCCTCGATATAGCAGTGCATACACAACCATCGGTCTAGGAAGCGCTTCCGTAGGGTGCAGGAACAAGGCGCGACACCTTGATTTTGGCGTTCCAGGTAACAGGAAGGGCATGCGAGGTCTTTGCGCTTGTTGACGGTCAGATTGAGGAATGAGACGATGTTATTGCCAGAGTAGGGGAATTGTGTACGCCCACGGGGACTGATGAACTGGTGGGTGCCCAAATTCAGATCGAGAATCGGCTCAATCGGCTCGGGATCGCCTAGAGCACCGATATTTAGGGGAATATGCACGCGGCCTTGGTCATGGCGAGGTAGCATATCCTTGACAGGTAGATGCCAGGCGCTGCCATCGGAGTTCTTAGGTGGATATACTGCAACAGCCATGGGGTTGAGGAAGTAGTAGCCTGCCCACCATCGACGCTGATCGAGCCCAGAATCGTCTGTCATGAAGTTGTAGAAAACATGGATGCGGCACTCGTCGCAAGTGTTGACACCACATCCCACACACGGGTGTGACTCTGCTCCAAATCCACCTTTCGGGCAAACCATCACAGGATGGAATGTCTTCGCTGGACAGGGGCAATGAGTAGACATCCTGACGAACGAACCGAATCCGGAGCACAGTGTCTTGGAAAGAAGATTGGCCTTTGCGCTTGCATCGTCCATGCGAATGTGGCCATGAACAGTTTGGCAGAGCTGAGTAAGAGTGACGAGCCTTTCCGGTACCAGGAGCGAGACTAGGGCCTGCAGATCGGAATTAGTAAGGCGCATAGAGTAAGAGGCTCACAGACGTATGCCTTACCTCTTGTATTGGGTACAAAGCCAGAGCGGCCGCGAGGGGATTGGTGATATTTGACACCGCCGGCGGTAGCGTCCAGGCGCGCTGCGCTGTCTGCTGCACTGACGACATCGCACAAAGCCTTCTTGAATGCTTTCAGGACTGCGGAGTATTGAAGCAGTCGCAATCGCAATAGAGCACGCCTGCACTGTCTGGCCTTGTCGAAAGGATCGTTCAGGTACGTCTGTTCGATTGAAGTTACTTCCGCATTGCAGGGGCGCGAAAGAGGAAGACGGGAGTGAGTGCAGAATTGAATCAGGTAGGTACCCGAGTGACGTCGTCGCGTAGTAAGAGCAAGAGAGCTCTGGAGGCAGTCGCACATGGCACGTGCGCCAGTAGCAAACAAACACCATATCCACCGCCAAGTGAGATTAACAGCTACGGTGTCATGCCAACCTGGGGAAAAGACTGAACAGGTCTGCAGCCTACATTAATACAGAAACATGCAGGAACCTAACGTTGATATAGGCTCCGGGCCTGTTCGGATTTTTTTCATGTATGCGTTGCCACGTTCAATTCGTTTTTCAGCTACCTAGCCACTCCAAGTGAGACCTCATATCAGTTGAACCTGTCTCACCTAGAACTGCATTGGTAACTTACCCCTTATCATACACTTCCGACATTTCCCACGATCCCTTTTAGAAGCTCAGGGACCATGACCGCGGCATCACCTTTGAACATCCAGTCGCCCGCCCAAACGCATCCAGGCTCGTCATAATACTCTTCTATATTGAAATATGCGACCCTCGCACCAGCGTTCCGAGCCTTGGGTATATACATCGCCGCCGGAAGGACGACGCCACTCGTACCAATTACCAGCAAGAGGTCGAGAGGTTCAGAACAGACGAAAGTGTGTATAGCCTCGGTGAGGTTGCTCGATAAACTTTCGCCGAAGAGTACAACGCTCGGTCGCATGAGGCTGTCGCACCGTGGGCAATGAGGGAGCTGGGTATGATCGAGAGGAGGCAGAGGGACGGACGCGTCGCTGATGTCGGATGTGATCGTGAGCGCCTCGGTGGCAGGATAGGAGACGGGCGTATTGTATTCGCAACGTTCGGCAGAGTCTGAGGCGTGTTTGCTGCATTTCATCTCGAACAGGGTGCCGTGTACTTGCGCGACCTGCTCGTCCGGTATGCCCGCTCGTTGACATAGACCTAGGTATTGTTAGTGGACATTGTTCCGGCCTCTAGCCTTGAGAGCATGCTTACCATCGATGTTTTGATTGATTGCGAAGAATTCACTCTTTTCCTTTGCGAGTTTCGCAAGCGCGATGTGCCCCCGGTTTGGCTTTGCCTCTTGCGCGCGCTTCATCCGATCGCTGAAGAACCACCATACCTTCACCGGATCTTGCGCCAGCGCATCGATGTTCGAAAGCTCGTGAGGCTCCATACCTCTCCATCTTCTGTCATCGCCGCGAAATGTCGAAAGCCCCGAAGCAACCGACAAACCAGCACCCACGAGGGCTAGAACACGTTTCGATGATCGCAGGTACTGTGTGAAGGATGTGAACTCGTCCATGTCGATGTCAAGAGCCGGGTCGGGGGTGGAAGTGCCGCGAAACTTGCGCGTCTCTTGCTTCGCTCGAAGTGCTGATGTCGCCTTCGATTTGGTAGTAGATGATGAAGTCTGAGGCCTTCGAGGCGGGTTGCGGTTGATCCCTCCGAGCGCAGTCGCCATTTCCTTGGTATGGAAACTACTTTCCGCTGTGGAAGATGCGTCGCTCGTCATGGTGTTGGGTATGCCGTTGATGCATAGTGAAGCCTTTGAGCAATGCACCTAGGTATACTGAGTGGACGCCTTACAATGTTTGAGATGACTCATATGAGCTTGATGTATCCGCGCACATCGCATTGATCAAATTGCAATGACTCTGATCTCTACCTTAGCATCGTTGGGTACATTGCAACGCTAATCTGCCGGAGGCGTCTGAGGTGGTAACCTTGGAACGCATCTATGCATAACCATGGTAACAGTAGTGGGTGCGCGATGTGTGTTTGTAAGGTGGCTCACATCTCGTTTCTCTGGAAGAAGGAGACCTGTAAAGTCGAGAATATCTGAACAAGGACTCAGGTCATGACTATCGGTCGTACGTGATCTGTAAAGAGATGCGCCGCGTCGGTGACGCGTGAACTCGGCAAGCTCAACGCGCCCGTTCCAGGCGCGCGTCAATCAGCATCCGGAGATCATGGAAATCTCGTCAACCGTTAAGGAATGTTGCAACAGGTGTTGTACCATTAAGCTGAACGTCGCAACCGTACAGTGTTCGAATGAATTTTGCGAGGCCTGCCCGTAGTGTTCGAGGTGCAAGCATGCGCGGTGCGTGCGGGCTGAGAATGGCGCCTCCGCGGGTGAAATACACTAATTACGTCAGCGACGCGGCTGAATGTCATCCGACCACCCTCTTGCCGGTACGTCTCATCACCTCCCTGAAATATGCATCAGCCATTTTCTTCTTCAGAGTTCAGTCGATCCAAGCCCCGTGAATTACACTTCGACGTACTCTCTAGATCCTAACGACATGATCAACACATCACTATGATACGCGTACCACCGACCCAGCCTCGCATCCCACGCCAAAGCTACGACGATAGTGTCCTACCGACCGCCCTACAACACAATTACGGCTTATTATTTAAGTGGCGACTACACCCAGTGGTAAACGGCGGCAGTATCGAGTCCGACCAAGTGGATAACTGTTTGCTGCCTCTCTCCAATTTCGCCTAAATTCTCCACCCTTCCCAGCGCGTTTGCGATACGTTCACACTCATAGGCTATATCAACATTGATCAGCGTGGGAGAAAAACATTACATGCAGGGACATACGTACAATCCAGATTGCGGAAGTCTTTTGCTCGTAATGGAAAGTCGGCGATAGGCTCATTCGTCTTGACGTCGCGCATATGACCCATTCTCATCTCAGAAAGTTTGTATGTACTGTGATATTGGCGCATCGCGGTATTCCAGATACTGACACATACTTGTTAATACATGTTTCGATTATTTCGAATCCTCCGACATCACTCACTGTGCCTGAACCTGTTTGTTGAGAGCGACGTAGTTGTGATTCAATTGTCGTACCTTTTCGCATACATCGCAGACTTGCCCCAGCATATATTCCATAGCTTGCTTGATGGGTCCATCGCGTTGAGTCTCTGGGAGGGTGCCGATGGCGCGGAGTTGGGCAGCGGCTGCCTCAAGCTGCAATGCGATGTCGTAGGGGTTGTTCTCCATGATGGCAGTGGTATGTTGACGACTTCGATGGGCGAGTTCGAAGTGGTCTCTAGTCACAGTGGTATGTTGACGTCTTCGATGGGCGAGTTCGAAGTGGTCTCTAGTCACCGAGGAGTCGATCAGCCTTTAACAGCAACTCGAAACGTCTGTGCTTCTGCGAAAGGATATTCGCGGGCTTTCCAGAATGTTCAATATTGCGCGCTCTCTCTCTTCGCGGCTCTTGGGTGGATCAACTTCTCGATCCCCTGATAATCGTTACCTCACGTCGACCAAACATCCACTGAAGGGTCTCTTCAACATCATCTGCTCTTGTATACCAACTCCAAAATGCGCAACAGACAAGCTGAGCTCGCCTTTCTCGAGTCGCAGCTACACTCTACAGTCGGTCAGCTGCAAGCCATATCCATAATCCCTTTCACTACTAGTATGGAGTCCGCAACAGTCCGCATCGACATCAAGAACATACAGCAACGCCTTCTCTCCCTCGAAAGAACGGTTGTAGGTCTCCACGACAATGTGTTGCGTCTTCGGGCTTCTATGGATGCCGAAAGTCGCACACTGTCTGTTGTGTACAAAGATTTGTTGGTCAGAAAAGCAAGGTGAGTGCGCATAACGCTTTGCTTTATTGTCATACTAGAACTTGATAGGGAACACAACACACACGCGACAGCCTATAATGCTCAAGCCGACCGACATACGATTCTGCTATCTATCCACAATCCGAGGACAAATGAGCCCATTCGTGGTTTTCCCGAGACTTTGGAATGTATTGACAATATGGGGGGTAAGTACAAGCTGTGGCGTGGGCTATCGACAAGTGCGAAGCTGACCGGTCTCTCTTGCAGATCAACAGCTCGAACACTTGATCCAAGTACTTGACCCCAATCATTATCGAGGCTCTTGGACTCTTGAACAAGAGCGAGCACGGCTCATTGCTATTATCCAGGGGGTCGAGGACGTTCAACCAGCCGAGCCACTGCCTTCGAGGACTTTGGAGCATCAGTCACAAGATTGATAGCAGAATAGGAAGAATGAACTCCATGCGCAAGTACATAGCCGCCATGCCGAGTCGCTGGTCACGTTGCAGGAAACAGACAGTTCGCAGACTTGGATTTCGAGATACATAACTACTACTACACGTCTTTGTAGTCAAATCTTTCGGGGATTCCGAGATATATCAGCCTGTACCCAATTTATAGACCACCTCGTAGTCTGTTAAAGCTCAGCTGTGTAGTGCTACCCAATGATAGACCCAGTCCAAAGATGGGCATTGCAGAATGGCATATGGCGCCGAGCGAATGTCAGATCGCGCGACCGTGACGATGACCCTGTAAACGTACGTCCTCGGCAGATATCTTCTTTGCGCAAAGAGGAATGAGGTCCTCCTCAAGCATGACAGACTCCTTGGGTCGGGCTTCTTCTTCCGGCTAGCCACTCAAACCGGTAATGAGAACTTGGTACTCTTCGCTCAACTTCAGGAACTTCTCCAATACAGCAATGTCGAATTTCTTCATGCGTATACCCAACTTTAGTGCGGAAGCAAGGTTCTTCTTGCTGTCCATAGCGCATTCTTCAAATCCACGTAAGTTCTTGTTCCTTTCCAGAAACGCTTCCGGTGACTTGTAGTACGCAGCAAAACGATGAGCTTGAAGCAGCGTTGGAGGGAAGTCGATTCCATTGCGTACGCTTTGGAGGGCGTCGTTCTTGTTTTCGCGAATTCGTTGCTGAAGATCCCTGATCCCGGAAATCTCGTGTATCGATTTTGGCTGTGCTGCATTGTACTTTTTCTCTGCGGCGTTGATGTCTGCGAGGAGTTGGCCGGTCGCTTTTGTGAATGCATCCCAGTTGGCGAAGCCGGAGTTGATGATTGACTTTGTCAGGTCGCCGGTCAAGGCATGATATCGGTCTTCGTCAGACGTTGTGGGGGTAGCGGCTGGATCCGCACGATGAACTGCGCGTATGCTGCCACGTCGGGCGACTTTGTTGTGGGAGATGGCCATGGGTTATGGATGTGGGATATGGATGTGGGATATGGATGTGGGATATGGATGTGGGATATGGATGTGGGAGATGGTTGTGGGAGATGGACGTGGGAGATGGTTGTGGGAGATGGCTGTGTGCGCCGAAAGAAGTAGTCACATCTGATGTCGCCGCATAGTCTCTGAACCATGGTTCTTGACCAGTTTTGCAGTGGAAACGGCGAACAAGTCGAGCAACTCGGTATACCTTGGTTCTACTCGACAAAAGAAGTAATCTTTTCTGTTGCACAGCCAATCTCCTCTCTCGAATGTATACACATCCAATGCTATTGCATTCGGGCTCCAGATATGGGAATTAGTGTCGCCGTCAGAATGCTCATTGTGCGCAACTGCCCTTTGCGCCTGGCTGGGCTACCCAATTTGCATTCGCATGGGACTTCGACTTGGTGACCTTCATAATGGCAAGGTAATTAGCGCATCGGTCATCAACCGCTCCCAATTACATGGTCACTCACCTCCGGCTCGCGGTTATCCTTAGTCAGCTCTGGTCGTTGACGTGTCGGTAGCAGTGACGACAAATCTTCGCTGATGTTGACATTAGCCTCTCCCCTGGTCCAATAGGTGCTCCACGTTACCAAAGATGTATTCTGCTCCATGCGTGTTTGCATGAATTCATCATCGCTCAACTTCTCTCTGCGCAGCTGCGCAAGCTTTCGCGATATCTCCGGACCTCTTCGTGCGCAGACTACTACCCACTCTCGCGACCTCAATCTGGGAGCTCTGCGCAGCCACCGCGCTCATAGGCTGCGTACGCGGCTGCTCGGCTGGTTTCCAGATCATTGTCCAGAGCTCGCTTGCCAGGTTCATCGTGTAGTCGAAAGCGCCTTCCAGTAAAGGCCATATCGGCTGGTGATGCTGGTGGTCCATCGCGCGCGGTCGGTGACGGCCTCGGATGCGGATTTTGAGTATCTTTTTTCTCTTGGTCTCAAGGTGTGCCAGAATATGTGTCTTGTGAGGATGTTCGGCTACAGAAGGTGGTAGAAACGCGCCGAGAGATAAGGTCACAAGATAAGGGTCTTGATATGGCATCGCACTGATTGGAGCAGCGCGGTGGGTCCAGCAACCTTTACAGTTTGTATCCTCACAAACCCCGCAGGTAAGGATCGACCGCCTCTTCCTGTCTTCTTCTGTCCGCTATTGCACCGCGCTGATCATAGCCCATGCCGGTAGTGTACGCGCTGGTGATGTGCGGCCACTCCTTCCATCAGACTCACCGGCCCAGCATCGCGCCTGTCGTCGCAAGAGTTGAGCGCGACTGCAAAATGACTACTTTCTCGTTGGCAACTGCCTGAGCAAGGCCTTCTTGCCTTCGCGGCCCTTCCCGTTTACCCTTGCCGCACAGCTTAAGAAAGAGAAAGACCACGTTGGTGACATTGGTGAAGGGAAGTTGAGCGGATGCTGAGATTGCTATGGCACTTACCCAGTAGTGAAATGGAGATGCAGAGAGACGAAATTCGCAGCTGGATGAACAGGTTTTATGGGGTAAAGGTAGTTATGAGATCAGTTGACTCGATGGTGAACATGAGGCCTTAAAGCGTATTCAAGAGATCGGTTCTTCGGAAAAAATCCCATGTTCAGGAAGCTAGCGAGGTGTCGCGATGAGATAAGATGAAGCCGTGAGATACATACGGATGCTGCTGGCCGTTCGCGATGCCTATGTTGAGATTCAGGCTCACGGAATTGAGATGACAACTGTAGTCAGCCGCTAATTTCTTTCCGTACGTTATCATGTCTCTGAAGTCACGACGCGTCCGTAGAGATTGAATATTGGTCTGGAGAACACAATGATGGGTCCGCTGGCCAAGGAACAGACCAGTAATCAGTTTTAGAAGAATGTCGTGGATATACTCAATGGGTGGAGGAGACCATAGCAACACCGAGGACTGCAGTCAAATGCAAGCGCACGTATAAAGAAAGCTCCTTAACGTGATGATGGAAGAAAGTGGCTGGGAATGTCCGCTCTTACGTCATGCAAAGCACGGACATTGTCCGGAGATGACTCGGATCAAGCTCGAGATTTTGGAAAGACAAAACATCATAACATGACATCTCGGAAACTTCTTCGCAAAGCTTTGCACAACGCAGCGCTATGCACCTAGACGATACATCAAATTGATGAACTATGCGACGCGAAGGTACATAGTATCTAGGCAGAGGACGAGGCGATGCGGGTGCTTACTCCGGTGGCAGCATCGGCCGGCGGTACCGCTTCTGAAACGCGCCATCGTTTGGCCTGATGTCTCAGGCATCAAGGTCGGCCCATGATAATTTATGGCAAAAGCTGAACACTGGGCATCGAAGTCTCGCACATGTTCTGGTGAGTTACTCCACATACCGAAAGGAAAGAGCAAAAAACTTGGAGAAATGTCTCTGTCGACGGAGTTGGACTTGCGCCTGGAGTGAGCAGTGTGCGCCGATCTGAACTGGTGTTCAGTTGCATCACGGCAATGGCGGGTTATACTAATAGCAGGCATGCCAGATTCTATTCGCCTACCGGCGCCGACCACCAGCCGTACGTCGACACCATGGCTATACCACCAGAGGCGCGGATCGCAGTGGAGCCGCTTGAACCACTCTGGCAGCCGTCAGCCGGCTGAATATTCTTGGTAGCGATCGCATCAGCCAACGCTGGACCGCAAAGAGAAGGAAGAAGGGGCGCGACCAAAGTCGAGCAAGAGGATGTTAACGGGGCGAAGTTTTGTCAGCATGATCGATGCCCGGAAGGATGAAGAGGCTCTCACTGCTGTCCCCGGAACCAAAGTCTACGCTGTAAGAAGCGCATCAAGAACAACATGCACAACAGTGCCGATCAACTCGGGAGATTCGTCGCAAGCCCAACACCGTTGGGACTCTGGCACGGGAAGCGAGCGTTGCCAATAACACCCCATCACTAAGTCTCTCAGCCAACAGCGCGTGCACGGCAATGTCCACCTGGCTATAGCCGCTGTCTTATTGCGCGGCGAATAATATATGACAGCGCATCGTGATTGTGCTATCGTCAGCGTTGGGTCACTATCGACCAGGCTTGAACTGGATGGCGAGTGTGTTGGATCGCTCGCTACCAGATCAGTCCCGCAGCTTGCCTCCGGTGAGTGATGTCTCGGTCAACCCGGACGCGCGTTTGCTCAGCGATGGCCTTCATTGCCGTCGGATGTGCCATAGGGAACAAGAGACGCTGAGCGAGTGTTTCCGCGGCTTGACTGCTGGCACGGCGCTGCTGCAGTGTAAGTGGGTACCCTCGAATAGCGTCACGTCACTGCCACGACGCCGCTGTCTGCTAGTACGCGCACCCGATCATCCTGAAGCCATTAAGTGTGGACCCTTACATCGTACCCACGCGCCCTTGATGACCAGCCGCGAGCTTCTCCGGGTGAGGGTGTGGCAGTGAGATGTCCTTGGCTGGCGAAGTGGTTCGCCTTAATGAAAACCTGGATCTGCTTTGGTACTCGCTTCTTTGACCTGGAATTTGGAAGACTCAGGAGAGGACGCGATGCTGCCCCTTTTCGCAGCGACAAGCAGCGAATCGTCCTGAGGCACTGGTCTAGCTTCTGTCCTCTCTGGTACTCACGGATCCTACCTAGAAAGCTTTGAGATACCTGTTCAAAACATGTATAAGCGAGACTGTCACGACTTATTCCAACCGAACTCCATGTATGCGGCGTCGACACCCGCCTGACTGTAACCCTTCGTTGTCACGCAGCGTCACCCGGGCTACCAAACCACCTGCATGCTGTGATCTAGATCACGTATCGGGTAAAACCAGCGACGACACGCCTCATGCACGAAGTAACAATGCTACATCTACTGGTCAAGAAGCTATCTCAGTCGCCGTGCCCTTGGGAATTCACTGTTATTACGCATACGCGAGCAACGCTAAAGGTGAATAACAACAGGTTAATGACGGCAGTTGAAACGTCGAAAAGACAGTCGTCCGCAATTCCAAGGTAATCAAGCGCGGATGATGTTAGTAAAAAGCGCCTCACAGTGTCATGTTATGCTGGAAGTTACACTCACGATGCCACTGATCATGTGACTACGCCTTCACGATTATCTTGCGGAACTTTAACATCATCCGCGCTCGCTTACGTACAAAGATACGAACGGCATCTTCCATGGGTCTTGCGAAATTTGCCAAGCGTTTGCGCAGATACCATGCTCTGCCGTTGTGGGAAGCGGAGCTATATCAGCTCCGCATATAGCCTATGTACCTCGCCTCACGGGCGACCCGAAAAGAAGCAACTTTCGGCGACACTATTGGCTACGACTCCACTTTCTATTTTTCACAATCGTCCAATAGATTTGCGGGCCGTTGGCGGCGGAGCTGGCACACGCATCGCGCTATGTTGTGGGCTACAGCTTTGGGCGCGTCATCAACACTTGACAGCTCTGCGGCGCACAAGATCGTATGCGACACACAGAAGCAGCAAGAAGAGCCGGTTGCTTCGAAACCGGCCGACCATCTACCGGGCTCCTGGATTGTTGCCTCTTGCCTCTCTGACAGTGCACCGAAAAGGCGGGATGCGGCGACGGCACGGTACAACGCTCACTGCGCCGGAGTATTACTCGCGCCCGTTCGATATATTCCTTCACCGATTGACAGGGTACTGCGCACATGCAGGTGTTCACAGCGCCGGTGCAGCATCGCGCAGCAAGGCACCGAGCTAGCAAGCCCTTGTTGTCAATCGCCGCCGCGGTGGTGCGATGCATACATTGACGCTTGGAGGTGACCGGTCAGGCATCACTTATGGGTAAACCTCGGTGAATCTTGTGAATATTGAAACACAAGTTCATTGACAGTTCAAGTATCGCGAGAAGCAGATTACGATGGGAATGACGTAGTCTTCAATGGTCGTCGAAGGAAAGGATGCGGACCATGAGTGTATAGCAGCGTTGGGCTCAGTAAACCTCCCCACATCAGCAAGTACACCTACGCCTCACGCGTCAATGCCCTCGATCTGTTGAGACGCCTCTCTGCACGATGAGCATGACTAGCGAATTCAGCATTCACCAGATCGATGGCCGCGGATAAGCGAAGTCATTGCCAAATTGGGCCTTCAGCCAACGGCCTCCACCTCTACTCCGGAGTACCTGCCGTTACTCTGTAGTTCTCCCCACATCCCGATGAAGCCTACACCCGCGATGCATCTCTAAGCGATGTCTCTCGGTAGCACAGGTCCTCGTCGATCACGAGTACACGATCTCCGCTTTCCGCCTCGCAGTTACTTCGTTATCCATCATCAAATGGTAAACATAGCAATCGCCACCTCAACATCTAAACATGAAACGGCTTTCTTGCCACTGCCACATGGCCGACGAGGATGCCGTTACCAGCAAAAAGGCACAACGTGAGGCTTCCCAATATCCACTGCAGCGGCGTGTCGATCCTTGATGCTTCTCTTCCGCTTTCGCCTTCGGCGTATTCCGTTCGTGACCTCCACCCTCTGCGTTCGTCGGTTAGATCAACAGTAGCTAGCTCCCGAAAGAAAGCGGAGTACACGTAAGAAGGAGATCGCTACTGCTACGGCACAGCTGATGAGCAGAAAGGGAGCATCCACAACCATGGGGGGGTGCGGCATAGGCGCAACAGGCAAGGGATTGCACGGTCAGGGTCCATGGAAAGTGTAAGCGAGAGACATGTGTGCCTGCGCCCATGGCAGTGGTCACGTCGGAAAAGCTTCATCATCATAATCATCATCATCAGCCCATCGGGTGGATGTCTTTGGCAAGAGATCGTCCTGCACAGGGTCAGCAAAACTTCCCTCTCGCCCCGGTTCAACCCCAATCCAGCATATGCCTGCCGCGGCATGCTCGTTGCGTGCGTGTGGCCACACCCGAGCTGGCTGCTAAGGACCAGGGTCGTCTTGGTACGGGCCAGTAAACGACGAGCTGGGTGCTCAAGAGGGAATCTTACGACAGGGTTCGTCGGATCGTGCTGCACAAACGGTCACTACTGGCTCGGGATTTGGACGAGTCGGATGCAAACCAGCGCATATCGTGAACGCCCAACTTGAAGACTTTTTCTTCTTCTTCTGCTCCATAGACTAGTAGGCAATAGTCGCGAAGCTAGGCGCACGTTTTATAGGGTACTATAGGTGGTTTGTCTATCATCAACCGGTGTGACCAACGTCCAGTTCGCGTCGCATTCACTACTCTCCAAAACAAACAACCGCGCCTTCTTCGCCTCCCGCGCCCGCATCCGCTCTGCATATTCTACTTTGACCAAAGGACGCCATTTGGCGCAACAGTAGCGAGGTGTGTGCGGGAACAATGTACTATATCACGAACCCGGATATTATGAACAAGGTTTGTCCCCTTCCCGCATGCGGCATGGTCAGCCCGCGCTTTCTTAATATCGAAAGTATGATCGGTTGGCGAGGGCTCATGTGTATCTTGGTAATGGGTGATAATGCCTTGGTGTCATTAGTTCGAGACGGCTGGGAAGCGGCGTGGGGAAGGGATGGAGGTATTTGGAAAACGGTAGTTGGGGACATAGTGGTGTTGGTTGTGGACTAGGCATTGAGCTGGGTCTTGAGGCATCGCGTTTGGATAGGGATGGACTGCTTGCTTGAATACACTCTGATGTGGTTCCCAAATGAGTGTCAGCGCAATTATTTGGAATTGAATTCTTTCAAGCTTGTTGCTGTAGCTCACATGCGCTTGATGCAAGTACTATACCAGCATGAAGTTTGACTTGTTGCATCCGCGACCGACCGCAACTCCGATGACACCACCACCACCTGTAAAGCATCATGCCATGCGCATCCAGATCTCATGATAATGTCGACATGTAACATGAAGCTTAAGCATCTGATCTCATCTTCGCGGCCATACTCGTCTCAGATGCGCATCTCAAACTGCTTGATCTGAAACCCATAGTTGTGGTTGAGACACAAGCCACAACCCCGGCATTGACACACGGTCATCAGCGAACATGATGCGCATAATAGCATTCCAAATTATTGATATCAAGTGCGGGTTATGATTTACATGCGATCGCATATCGCGTATCGAAGTTGCGATGGAAGACCCGGGTACAGGTATTTGACATTAGATGACGGGTGTCATGCCTTGAGAGATGGACGTAGGAGATGAACATGAGCCACATATTACAAATGGGTATTCTGAGGACCAAGCGCAAAATGCAGTCGTTGGCTCGAAGACCGTAGTCTAGTGAGACATGCAGAGTGTGAAGGAGATATCTGGCAAGATTGTGTCGCGTAGCAAGAAACAACGATTATGTATAGAAGAGAATAGATGCAATGCGTGGATGTAAATAAGCAATAGCATATGACGATACCGCCAGTGATGTACAAAGGAAAAGATGTAGTGACGAGTAAAACAAAGACCAATGAGAATGCGCCCCTTCCGACTCTGCCTGGGTATCGTTTCCTTCTCTTTCACTCCCTACACCCTTGTTGTGTATCCGGAACGCTGGCCGACTCTTTCTCAATGCCGTCCATGTCAACTCAAACCTCCAACAGCTCCCTGGATGATGTGATACCAGCCCGAGCCGTCTCTTTCCCAACGCCACCGCAATGCTGGACTCGCTTGGAATGTGTCGCGCGTCGAAGGAATAATCGTTCGTAGTATCCAAAGTATGCAGGTAATTTGTAAAGGAGTGTGTATTGGAAGAGGAAGGGTATACCGTTGGCCCAAATCGTGGTACGTCGTAAAGGAAATGTGTTTAGTGATTAGGAGGCTGGTGTGTGCCCCAGAAGAGTATTGCAAATGCCGAAATCGACCACAGAGAGGCAGGTTTGTGTCCAGCACAAACCCCGCAACACTGCCCCCCTTCCGCATACGCGCATGCTTGTTGTTCATATTTTTTGTTCTCACCATGCACGCAAGCCCTCGAACTGGCCAGCCAGCCCATCGCAGTTAGAGTCGGCCAGTCATTGGTAACTTGCGCCGGGATCGCTGGGACCAGCTGCCATCTGAGACGAGGAGTAGGCACCCTGGTGTTGATGTTGTCGATGTTGTGATTCTTCCTCCTCCTCTTCCTGCGCAGCCAACTCCACAGCCTCAAGTGCCTCGGCCTTGTCCTTGCACGCGGCGGGCGAGAAGCCACTGCCAACCTTCGAGGAGATGATGCGCCATCGGTCGTTCTCGTACTCCTGCATGGCGTTGCGAAGCTTTACCACCTGTATTGCCGGTTATGGTTAGCATGTCGGAGATTGTGGATGCGATGCACGACGTCGCGCGTTTCATGACTAGGGTTGCGACTTACCATATCATCCGTCCAGACAGTGGTCTTTGCTTTGAGCTTCGTGCAATACCGTACTTGGAGTGTGCCAGAACTGCGGCCAGGGAAGAAGTCGGCGATTTGCTTCCATGTAAGGTTTTTCTTCTCTTTGAGGTCGACGAGTAACTGGTCGTCCTCGGGCGTGAACTTGAGCTTTGGGCCGCGGGGTCGTTGCGCTGGCGGGGGCATCCCTTCTTGACCGACTACGCTAGGAGGGCCATGGTGTTGAGCGGGAGAGGGAGGTTGGCCCTCCATCGGGTGATGTCTCTTACTGCGATGAGTATTTGGCAGATGGTGGTGATGTGTGGGAGGTAAAGAGGACTGTGGAGCGGGCGGCGGATACTGTTGAAGGGAGTAACCCTGGGTCGCGTGTTGTAGTGAGACGCTTCCCGTTGCTTGTGCGTAGGGATTGAGCTGCTGCTCTAAGCTCGGAGGCAGTTCGTGCTGCAAGTCGTCCTGGTGGCTGCGCTTGCGTCCGGCGGTCTGCTGGGGCGGCGGTGGGTAGCCCACGTTGTAGGAAGATGGCGAGTGTTGCGACATGGAGTGGTGGCGCAGAAGATGGGGTTGATGTAATGAATGTGTGTCGATGTCTGTGTAGGTAGGGTGGTGGCCGGCGCCGGCATGTTGCAGCGTTTGAGACTGGTGTGGCTGCAGGAAGGAGTGAGGGTGGTATCCCGGAGGCAATCCGGTATGGGAATGGAGGACATTTTGATGTTCGACGTTTGAGGTCGGTATGTGATGTTCTTCCCCGGCATCGCCTGGTACGCTGTAGTCGAGGAAAGGGCCTCGATAGGGACTCGCCAGTGTTGCGATCACGCATGGAGACTACCAGAGCTAGGTTGCTCTGGCAGGCCGCCGCAGTGAGACCTGAGCCAGAAAAAGGATGCCTGGTTTGAGTTGGTGTTCGGAGTTGCGATGGCTGTATCGCACGCGTTTGGGTATTTCGAATTTTGTTATATTGACAAATGTTGGAGCAAGAAAGGCCTAGGGGAACGCGCCATCGGTCGAGGTCTTATCGCGTGTGTTAAGCGTCTGGGTTGTCGAATATAGGTTGTAGCCTTGTAGGGAACAAACGAAAAGTACGTATGGCTGGGGATGCTCGTGGAATATAAGATTCCTGCCTGATGGGAGAAGGCATTAAAAATCTCGGGCAGTAGGTCCCTTCAAAAGCCCGGTCCGTCTTGTGCGATTGCCACACGGACACAGGATCCAAGCATGTACAGCAATGGGTCGTCCCCACGAGACGCTCTGTTCCTGAGGAGCACCAAATGAGCTTAGTAGGGAAGGCCCAGGAACTGATTCTACGTCAAGCATAATGCGGTGATCAATGACAAGGAGGGGACCCCCGGCATGCGATCTGGACGAGTACAATGCTCGCAGACGTGGGTCGTGAGTGGCTGCTGATGCAAAATGAGATGGGCATGAGGTACTGTGCCCGGCTTGCGAGGGTCGGTGGGGCCCGGGGCGTGCGCGGTCCATGCCATCGTCGTTTATTTCTAGAATGCCGCCAGAAAGATCTCCAACGCCGTTGCAGGCGCTGCAGGAGGGATCCTGGCGCAGCGTGGTGGCCAGGAGATGTGCATTGAAGACGTTCTGAACCGGCTAGCAACACGGCAGGGGCTCGAGGCGATTCCCCGAAGAGGCAGCGCCACGAGCGAGCGCCGTCTGCCAGATTGATGAGACACAGTCTACCAGACGGAGCCAGGAGCGCGGGAGAGGTGCTCGGGTCATGCTCGGAGGCGAGTGCTTCCAAACGGCCTGGCAGAGGGGTGCTGTGACAATGATGGCATTTTTTCATGGCATCTCAATGGCATACACGCCCGGTGCCTCAGTCGACGGCACTTCATGCCTGGAAGAGCCTTACCCGGGCTCAGGGCCCCATGAAGCATGATGGTGCTGGCGAAGAAGCGGTACTCGGATCAGGGCAGGACAGCTGTCGATGCCGGCATTTACGCAGCCGTAGCACCCGCCTGTAAGCAGTGGGACCGAGCGATGGCAGGGCTCTCGGTCATGGTTCTCTAACGCATAGGCATGATGGCCTCAGATTGGCTCATGCGTGGGCCGTTTCAAGGTATAGAGTCAGACCCTGCCCTATATGCGCTTCGTCACCCCCCATGAGTTGGGATCTACCAGCCACAGAAATATCCCGACGCCCGCATTGGATGACGCACTTCGGCCTGCTGCAGACGCAGCGGGTGTACGGAGTGCTGGTGGCAATTAGAAAGTATACCTGAGACAGCAGCCAGGTGTTTGAGGAGGGCGAATGCGTGAGGCGTTGTGGGGAGAAGGAGCAAGCGAGGACGACAGCGGGCTCGCCTGAGTAGCGAGTTCCCGATTTTAGCGTCGACGTCGAATCGCAGCCGGCCGCGATCTTCTGGCCCGCAAGCCTCGCATACAGGTCATCTCTCGACTGCATGGGCGAGATGAGGCATCGCGAGTCCAGTGCGTCGTGCCGCTGCCTACACGGTCGCCCTATGTGCGCCACGACGGATGCGCTCGCCGAAGAGGCAACCGCATCCTCCTGGCGCGCCCTCACCACCAGCCGCTCTCACGTGACGCCTTCACAACAGACGCGCTCCCTAGTTATCTTATAAATTATACGCTCCTCTAAGATTCTGTGCGTTTAACCCTTGCGCTAGCGCTACGCTAACACGCTAGCGTAGTACTAAAAACTTCTTAAAGCTGCTAAGCTAATTATAGCTTAGAAAATAAAGGTATTAAATACTATAAAACTTCTAGACTAATAAGTAGACTTAAACGCAAATCTCTATAAAGCGTCTAAAAGAAAATAGTACTAATATTAGTAATATAGATTTTAGTATTATAATAATATACTATTATTACTTTAACTTTATACTTTACTTACACTATAATATTACTTTATTATATTAGATATACTATTTAATAGCGCTTATTACGCTCTTTTAACTATATCTAAAATATCTATTATTACTATACTTAGTTTACTTACTTACGCGTTACTTTTTTTATTAATACTTATATTATTACTACTATTTTTTCTCTAGTCTCTAAGCTTATAATATCTTAGTTAAATATATATACCTACGCTATATTTAAGATATAAGTAAAATAAAGCCTATAATAAGCGTAGTAATAATAAGTTAATAAATACTACTAAAGAAACTATAATAGAAGATAATACTAGTAAATAGACTTATTATACTTAGCGCTTATATATATAGTAGGTATCTACGTAGTATAAGTTAACTTAAGTAGTTAAAGTTTTTTAATAATATAAATAGTTATTCTAGAACTTTATCTATATATAGGTAATAAAGTAGTATATAATAGATAGTATAAGAGCTAGTAGTTATAAAAGATAATAATAGACGCTACTTAAAGTAGTGCGTACTCTATAGTTAGATTATAGTATCTATAGTAAGAATATACTATTAGCTTATAAATATAAGTTATTATAACTTATAAAAAAGAAAGCGTTTAGTATATTTAAAGCTAGTATAAGTATTAACGTAGTTAATTACTATACTACTATATAAGCTATTAAGAAACGCGTACTTATCTAGTACGCGTTTATTCTTTACTATTTAGAAAATAAAAAGTAAAAGAAGACTTTAAAAAACTATAAGGCGCTATAGTAGTAACTCTACTTTATTACTAGTATAGTATACTTCTTACGCGTAAAAAAGAGGTTAAATATACTATCTACTTATATTAGTCTCTATTTATAGAGATCTAGTATATACTAATATATTATTAAGGTTCTTACTAGCTTTAGTATATACTATACGTACTATTATATTAATAGTAAAATAGATAAGATTAGTTAACTTATATAGGTAAGGTACTCTTTTTATATAACTTCTTCTAGTATATAAACTTCTATAATATTATTAAAACTTCTATAATCTTCTAGAATCTTCTATTTATATATTATTTATTAACTCTAGTAGTAGAGTTAATTATAAGCGTAGGCATATAATCTCTATATAGTTATTATATATAATAATATTAACTTTATAGATTATAAATAATATAAGAACGCTAGTTATATAGTAAGCTATTAAGCTTTTACTAATATAGCTTTTATTATATATAATAAGTTACCTACTAATAGACTTACCTAAGATATATATAATCTATCTATACCTCTTTTTCTTTATAATATTATAACTAGTTTAGCGTTAACTAGAGATAATAATATTAGGCGTTATATATCTAGCTTACTTATTACTAATATAGTCTAACGCTTATATCTAGAGAGCGTAAAAGTAGTATTTAATTATAATAGTAACTCTTTCTATCTAGCTTTCTCTATTATTAAATAGTTACTACCTTACGTTACTTAGTACTAGTAATTTACTAGTATTCTATAGAATAAAAGTACTATTAAGAGTATGTATACTATATATAAAGATATATTCTTGCGTTAGTTAGGCTTAAAGGCTACTAATAAGCTTAGTAAAGTTAATAACTTTACTTATTATCTTATATTATATTATAGAGACTAGCTTACTACTAACTATATATAGTCTACTTTATAAGAGCAGCGTTACGTAAAGCTACTATATAATAGATAGTAGTAGATTTAACTACTTTCTATCTAGTTTTATATCTAAATAAACTTATTAGCTACTATTATCTATACCTATTAGGTAGCTAATTCTAGTTTTTATACTATACACTTTCTTATTACTAATATAACGCGTTAGAACTATTTATATAGTACTAAAGATAATATAAAGTACTACTTAATAGAGCTAGTTATTATTTAGAGGTTTACTTTATAGATTAGAGTACTTTTTTATATAGCTATAAAAGACTATAAACTACTACTAGTTAATACTAAGTAGAATTTTTAGCGTAAGGTAGTTAGAAACGCTATATTCTACTTATTAGTACTATAATTTATAAAGCTTATTAAAGATGTCTAATCTACTACCTTTATCTTATTAGCTTAGACGTCTTCTAGTCTAGACGTTAACTTCTATACTATATATTAGCTTCTATAAAAGGTTAAGCTATTCTTAATACTACGCTATATAGTTAAGTATAGTAATATTAGTATACTATAGCGCTTAGTAGATTCTCTTATTATTATATTCTTAGAGGTAAAGTAGTATAACTATAGTAAAAAGATACTATATTATTAATAGTATCTATTCTCTATAAATACGCCTATTCTCTAGTAGTTAATATTATTATTAGGTTTTATAAACTAGTATAGGTAGTAGTCTACCTTTAAAGCTATTAATCTATACTTTAAGTATCTTAACTATAGTTATAAGCTTAACCTCTATAACTAAAAGAACTCTATATATAACTTTAATATTATGTTCTAGTAGTAAGCTCTTTATAACGCGTATCTAGGTAAACTCTACACTAAACTTAAGTGTTAGTATAAAGAATCTATATTAGGTAAGTATATAAGTAATAGAGCTATTTATAATATATTCTTTCTTAGTTAGAACCTATTCTTAGATAGGTATACTAGCTATTACACTTCTATTAACGCTAGTAGTAGAATATATAATTCTATAGATATTTAATAGAATAGTATAGATAGTCTTAAGGCTAATATTAATGCCTTTAACACTTAGTATATTTATACTCTAATATCTCTATCTTATAGTACGTTAGTAGTAATGCCTAGTAATAGTTATAATAGGTTTATTAATATTAGTAAGTATACTAACCTTACTTATAGCAGCTATAATAGCTAAGTAGATACTACTACTAATAAATATCTATTAACTAGTATTAATTAGCTTAATCTTATATAGGCCTCTAGTTAGCGTAGCTATATATAATATACTCTATAAGTTTATAAAAGTTTATAGAAGTATATAGTAGTATATATAAGTTTATAGTATTAATAAAGTTACTATCTACTTACTACGTAGTTAAGACTACGTTAAAGTAGAATTAATGTTAAGGCTAGTAGAGGCTACGTATAAGTCTTACTAGTATAATTAGCTTAGAACTTTCTATAAGATTACTAGTATTATACTTACTAGAAAGAATTAGCTTAGAAGTTTCTATAAGATTACTAGTGTTGCTAATTATTTTAGATATATAAGAGAATAAAGAGTTATACTTAATTTATCTTAACTTATTTAGTCTACGTAAATATTATTAGCTACTAAATAACTATCTATTAGTAAAAGCCTATTATATTAGCTACTAAAGAAACTTCTATTACGTAGAAGCCTATTATATTAGCTACTAAAGAAACTCTATTAAGTAGAAGCCTACTATATTAGCTACTAAATATACTTTTTTTCTAGTTAAACTAAAACTATTTTATAATATTACTAGAAGAGTAAATAACGTTATTAGAGGTATAGCGCATACGTCTCT
This sequence comes from Alternaria conjuncta, assembly GCF_024043145.1. Lineage (NCBI taxonomy): Eukaryota > Fungi > Ascomycota > Dothideomycetes > Pleosporales > Pleosporaceae > Alternaria > Alternaria conjuncta. Next base: position 1,773,916 of record NW_026250092.1, on the reverse strand, counting down.
ATTCTTGCTATTACTTACTATTTCTCTTCTACCTCTTTCTTCTAGTAGTCTACTACTTTAGGCTAGTACGCTATCTTCTTCTACTTTATACTATTAGAGTAAGAATATTATCTATAGAGCTAGAGAAGCTAAGAGACTATATATTACTATTATAGCTAACTAACTACCTAAGTAACTAAAGTACTAAGATAAAGCTATAGCTAACTAACTACCTAAGTAACTAGAGTACTAAGATAAGACTATATCTAACTAACTAGATACCTTATTATTAAGTATGTATAGCGCTATCTCTTTTAGCTCTAGCTTTATAGGCGTTTTACTAACACGCTAATTACTAAATTAGCGTAGTAGTTACTACTAAAAGTGTAAATCTCTTATCTATAACTTCTATAAGAACCTACTAGGTAATTAGCTTATAAGTTTTAAGAAGTTTATAGAATATTACTAGTTAGCTCTAGCTTTATAAATGCCTTGCTAATACGCTAATTACTAAATTAATGTAGTAGTTACTACTAAAAGTATAAATCTCTTATCTATAACCTCTATAAGAACTACTAAGTAATTAGCCTATAAGTCTTAAGAAGTTTATAGAATATTACTAGTTAGCTTATATATTTTAAAAAGTTTATAGAATATTACTAGTTAGTTTATAAGTTTTAAGAAGTTTATAGAATATTACTAGTTAGTCTATAAGTTTTAAGAAGTTTATAGAATATTACTAGTTAGCCTATAAGTCTTAAGAAGTTTTGTATTCTAGCTATAGAATAAAAAAAAAATAGAAAAAAATAGATAAACTATAACTTAAACCTAGATTTCTCTCTATAAAAATACTCTCTATTTTCTACTAGTAGGCTTAGTAAGCGCTATACTAGCTAGCTAGTAGGTCTTTTCTCTACTATAGCTAAGTGCTTCTATGTAAGAAGCTTTAACTATTAAGCTACTTACTCTAAGTATATTTAATAAGATATAGCTACGTAACTTAATATATAAATAGAAACTATATAGCTATACTAGTTACTTTTCTATTTACTAGACGCCTACTTAATAACGTTACTTAGCGTAAGATATAATAGTAGTACTAGTAATACTTCTAACTAGGTCTAAATATAGCTAATTACGTAGTGCTTATTACTACTAATAATAATAACTTTAAAGCTAATTTTAAGTTTACTTAGTATATCTCTAGCTAGTTTAAGCTTCTTACTAATCTTCTTACGCTAAGTAGAAGAAGACACTTAAAGAGTATATTAACTTTAAGAAAAAGAATAACTTCTATAGATATAGCGTAGCTATATAATATATATAGTATATCTTTAAGCTATATAAAAAAGCTTATTTATATTATAAGATTTAGCGTAAGTAAGTTATAATATCTAATAACCTTACTAACCTATAGCGCTAGCGTAATAATACTAGTATCTAGCTCTCTACTATAGATGTTGTTTCTAACCTTAGTTTTCTAGAAAAGTATAGTAAAAACGCGTTTTTTATAGGTAATCTAACTACTATAGTTAGAGATAAGCCTAATAAGCTAGAGTACTCTAGCCTTCTAGAAGAGCGTAGTAAGAATACGCCTCTATAGGTAATCTAACTACTATAGTTAGAGATAAGCTTAATAAGCTAGAGTACTTTAGCTCTCTAGAAGAGTATAGTAAGAATACGCTTTTATAGGTAACCTAACTATTATAGTTAGAGATAAGCCTAATAAGCTAGAGTATACTAGTAATAGTATTAAGGTCTTTACTCTTTTTAATATCTAGGCCTTTCTTTATAGGCTATAATTAAGTTACTAGTTATAATGCTTCTTACTATCTTCTTAACGCTAGCGCTACTAAAGCTATTATTAACTATCTTTTCTTTATTACTAACTCTCTTATAGTTATTATTATTAATAACACTAGCTATAAGCCTCTAGGCCTCTTAAGTCTATACGCTATACTACTAAAGCTATTATTAACTACTTTCTCTTTATTACTAACTCTTTTATAATTATTAACCTTACTATATATATCTACTATAAGTAGTATTCTAAGAATAACTATAGACTATGTAAGGCTATTATTAAGTACGCTAGTTATAAGCCTCTAGGCGTCTTTTAAGCCTATAGCTACCTAAGAAGACACTTTTAGTAGATATAGTAATTAGGTTATATAGGCTAACTATTTAGTTAGAGATAAAACGCTATAATACTTATAGTAAAAGAGGTAGAGAGTAGTAGTAGTCTTAGGTACAGAAAGTAGCTCTAGCTCTAAGTTTATATCTAACTACCTTTTTAATAACTATACTCTAACTCTAACTAATCTTCTAGTACTAGAATACTTACTAGATTAGGCACCTTATTATTAAGTATGTATATAACTTTTTTCTACTATCTATTAAGAACTTTAGTAATAACGTTACTCTTAACTTTAACTATAGCTTTAATACTAGAGAAGAAGCTTATTATTACTAGAGTTCTTCTCTAGAGTAATAATATTACTTTTAACTTTAACTATAGCTTTAACGCTAAAGAAGAAGCTTATTATTACTAGAGTTCTTTTCTAGAACTATAACCTTTCTCTACTATCTATTAAGAACTCTAGTAATAATATTACTCTTAACTTTAACTATAGCTCTAACGCTAAAGACGTTACTAATAATATTGCTCTTAATATTAACTATAGCTTTAACGCTAGAAAGTTTACTAGTAATATATTATTTAGACTTTCTAGTAGTAATCTTCTAAGTTATACTAAGTATCTATAAAGTACTAAGTTAGTATTCTCTACTCTCTCTAAAGCTATTAAGACTCTTCTAGCCTTAATCTTATCTACTACTCTAGAGCTTATTAAGGTAACGTAGATACTACTTATAAACCTAACTCTATTTATACTTTTTTTAATACTACTATAGACTTTCTAGCTATAGAAATATTATTTAGCCTCTAATCTACTTATAGCTTCTACCTTCTAGGTAATTTTACTAGTGTCTATTAGTCTTCTTATTTAGTCTCTAATCTACTTATAGCTTTTACTTTCTAAGTAATTTTACTAGTATCTATTAGTCTTCTTATTTAGCCTCTAATCTACTTATAGCTTCTACTTTCTAGGTAATTTTACTAGTGTCTATTTATTTCTAACTATACGCTAGTAATTAGTAATAGACTTTTACTCTTTATTATTACTAATTAGGTTAATAATCTTATACTCTTTCTTAGCTAGCTATAAGCTTCTCTTTCTTTTTATTATTATTATAGAGGTTAATTATCTTATACTCTTTCTTAACTAGCTATAAGTTTCTTCTTCTTTTCTTTATCTTTACTCTTTAACCTAGTAAGCTATTAGCTAGGCTAGAACTTTATAAAGTAGTTTTATATATAGATATAAATAACCTTATAGCTATACTTTATCTTAACTCTTAATATACTCTTTCTTTATATAATCTAAATAAGCTGTAACTAGTCTAGATAACCTCTTACCTATAATATACTCTTACTAGCCTTTTTTACTTATAAACTTACTTCTTATACTTATATTATAAGTAATATAACTATATTATATAAAGCGTTAATACTATAAGAGATAGATTTTAGCGTAGATATACTACTTATAGCGTAAGTCTACTAGTAAGAAGATATAGACTACTAGAACTAGCGTTACTATCTATATAAGTATATAGTAATATATATAGAAAGAAGTATATAGTAATAACTTTAATTCTAACTAACTAAACTCTACTCTCTTACTATAGCTAGCATTTAAACTCTAATCTATAACGCCTACTCTAACTTAATACTTAGATTATTTCTTTTAGTAGTACTCTAAATAGCTAGAATAGAATATAAAAGCTAATACTCTAAGACTAGTAAACGTCTATATATTATAGTAGTAGTACTATAAAGGTACTACTTACTTATATTTTATAGAGAAGAGAAGAGAGTAAGCTATTCTATATCTATTATTACTTACCTACTATACTCTTACTACTACTACGTAACGTTACGTATAAAGGTAACTAAGATCTCTACCTAGCTTAGTATAATATCTATCTTCTTATTATTATTATTATTATTATTATACGCTAAAGGTATAAAAAAGGTAGAAGTAAAAATAATAAGCGTAGGCGTAGGCGTAAGTATAATTATTAATAGTAGTATAGCTACTAGACGCTAAGTACGCTAAGTATAGTCTTAAGGTAAGCTATATTACTATTAGTATATAGTTACTAGCTCTATAGTAGTACTATACTTACCTACGCTCTCTAACTATACTAGACTTTAATTTACTTTAGTAGAGCTTATTCTACTACTAGTACTACTATTACTACTACGTAATAAACTATAGTAGTAGCACTAAAAGTATAGCGCGTAAAGTACTAAATAGAAGACTAAATAAAAGAGAGTTAGAAGTAGATATTTTAAGGTAGTTACTACTATTATTATTAATATAGAGAGTATTATATAGTATAGAATTACTATAGACTAAAGTCTTAATAGCTATAAGTAAGATTATAGTCTTAAAAAATAGTATATTTATTACTTATTACTTATTACTCTTTACTTCTTACTCTTTATTAATTATCTACCTTTTATACTTATATACTATATTACTATACTAGTAAAGCTAGCGTTGCAGCTATTAATATAGTGTCTCTACTTATTATAACTTTGTATTTCTACTAGCTTCTTATACTTATATACTATATAAAGCCTTAAATCTAGATATTCTCTATTAATAATAGTTTAATATAGTACTACTATTTAGTATATTAGTTCTTTGCTAGTCTAGTAACCTCTAGCTCTTAACTAAGATACCTAGCTTAACTACTAGGTAGGCAATTTCTTATATATAAAGTTACTATTTTTTTTACCTTTAGGTTTAAATTATATCTATTACTATTAGCTTTTTTTAGCTTATAAGTCTTCTATAAACTTCTAGAGACTTATAGACTAACTAGTAATATTCTATAAACTTCTAGAGACTTATAGACTAACTAGTAACGTTTTATAAACTTCTAGAGACTTATAGACTAACTAGTAATATTCTATAAATACTTAGAGACGTATAGGCTACTTTTCTCTCTTTACTATATATAGACTACACTACTAAGTATAGTAATATAAACTTCTATAAACTTCTATATACTTATATTAGATTATTAGCTAGTTATATATTACTACTATTTAAGAAAAGGCGCTTAAGTATAGTATTATAACGCAGCTCTTTATAGTAAAGGTAATAGTTAGTTATATCTAGATTTTGTTATATAATATAATACTATAAGAATAATATATAAATAGATAAGTAAGAGATTACTAGATTTATTAAACTATCTAACTCTTACGTGCTATACTATTATTAATACTAAGTAACTTACGCAAATAGCTTCTATTAGATACTAGCTCTCTTTACCTATATAAGTATATTAAACTAGCTAGAGCTAATAGTAAACTATATATGTAAGGCCTAAGAACTAACTTATTAGGCTACTTTAAATACTAAAGCTATTACTACTATTATTATAACTAAAGAAAAGCTCTTTCTACTAGTCTTAATAACTACGTATACTTACACTAAGCTTCTTTACTAACCTAAGCTAGATATATAAATAACTAAAGTTAATTAGAACTACTTAAGGTAAGTACTACTTTATAGTATCTTAGGTAGTAAAGCTACTAGCACTAGCTCTACTAGAACTAAACCTAGATAGACTCTTTAGTAAAAGAGACCTAGGCTAGTAACTATAAAGTAGATTACCTCTCTTAAGTAATATACTACTACTTTTCTTTTAGAAAGAAAGAGAGTAGCTACTTAGACTAGGTATAAACTAGTAATAAGTATATATAGGTAGAGCGTACTTAATATACGTTTCTACTCTCTTAGAGTAGACCTAACACTTATAGTTATTTCTATAGTATTACTTATAGTAGTTCTTACTAAGGCGCTACTCTCTTATATCTATTTCTATAATAGTACTAATATAGTCTATTATTACTTTCTTAGACTAGGTTTATAACGCGTAACTATTATAACTACTTCTATACTATAAGTCTAGGCGCTAAAGCTTCTAGCTAGTAGCTTCTCTTCTATAGAAAAAAAAAAGGTAAGTATAATATTAACTTTTTATTAACACTAGCTTAGTCTATATATATATTATTACTAATATACTACTAGAAGATTAGATAAGAGAACTAGAAGGTAGTATTCTAGTGTTTAACGTAAGAGCGCTAACTAACTTCTTTTCTTTCTTCTCTTTCTTCTCTACTTCTACTACTACTACGTTTTTCTCTTTTTCTACTATAGACTTTTAGTCTACTTTATTCTTTTACTTAACCTTTTTATTCTTCTTACTAATAGACTTCTACGCTACTTTATTCTCTTTCTCTTTATCTATACTATTATTATTATTATTATTACTAAGAATAGGTAAACTACTCTTATTATTATTATTATTAATAATAGATAGAGTATTATTTATCTTAGTATTTTTATTTTTATTTTTAGCTAATGCTATAAAGGTAATAACTATAGGTAAAGATAGAGGCGTAATAGTAGAATAACACTAAAAAGGCTATAGACAAAGGTTATAGTTATAATATTAGTAAAGAATCTACACTAACTAACCTTGCGCGTTAGATACTATACTATATACTAGTTAGTATAAATGTTATATTAATACTATTAAAAAACCTACTAGTACTTATAGAGAGTACTCTATAGTAAACTAGCTGTAGTAGTAAGATATTAAGCTTTATTAGTTACTACTATATAGTAGTGTATAAAACGCGTAGATACTTATATTATAATAAGTATTATAAGTATTTATTAAAGGTTTAAAAAAGCTAAAAAGATTTACTATATTCTAGCGCCTACGTCTATTTACTACTAAGGCTAATTTTATAGTAAATTACTAGACGCTATCTATATATAAATATCTACTATCTTCTACTAACTACTATAAACTACTAAGCTAATAAAATAGTAGCCTCTAGACTCTAAACTAGAAAGAATATATTATCTAGCTGTTTAGGCTGCGTTAGTAGAGTAAGAGTAAAAGAGTAATAGATATTCTATTAGTAAGTAGAAGTATATTTAATAGTTCTATAGTTTTATATAAACTTATAAAAACTTATAAGCTAATAGAATAATAGACTTTAGACTCTCTACTAAAAGGTAAAGTAATATAGCTATCTACACTATAATAGAAAGGTAAAAGAGAAAGTACGTATTATATAATAATAATAACTAACTATATATTTAGATCTTCTATAATCTTATATAAACTTCTAGAAATCTTTAAGTAAATAAGAATAATAGTAGCTAATTAATATATAGAGTCTATCTACCTAACTATAATACTAGCTTACTTTACTACTCTAATATCTTTTATACACTTTTGCTCTTATCTATTAGTTTTTACTTATATCTACTTTATAATGTTACTAATATCTTAATAGCGTAACTAGAAGTTACTATTACTATCTCTACTACTCTATTTAGACTAGTAGCCTATCTCTTACGTAATACTAGTTATAGCGTATATACTATATTATAGTTATTTTAACCTCTTAACTTAGGTATATAACGCTTTACTACTATATAAGAACTTAGAGTACTAGCTACACTAGTAAGAGATAAGAGAGACACTAGACTAGTAGTAGGCGTAGTCTAACTTACGTCTTTATAAATTTAAGACACTATTAGTAAAAGTATTAAATTAGATTTATAATAAATACGCGCTAAATAGTTTACTATAATCTAGAAACTAGCGTCTTACAGAACTAGAGCTATAACACTACTATTTAGACTATTAATAAATACTTTAACTTAGACTTACGCGTTTATTCTTATAATACTAGTAGCTATATTATTATTTATACGCTAGTCTAGTAGAAGTAGATACATAGATAACTAAGATTCTAATAGTATACTCTAAGTTCTTATTATTCTTAACTATCTTCTATTATCTAGAAGTGTACTATACTCTACTTAAGAAGTATTTAGTATATTACATAGTTAATATAGTAATAGTGCTACCTTACTATCTATATTATAATACTACTATATATATAGAGATAGTATCTAGTTAATACTATTTAGAAAAGCTAGGTCTTTATTAGCTCTAGTATCTATATCTACTAATATATTACTAACTTAGATACACGTAACCTAGTCTATATATATACCTAATAGTATAGAAAATTATTAATTTTCTCTATATAAGAGCACTATTACCTACTATACTATAAACACTTTAATCTAAGTATATATTAGGTTAGTAAGCGTACTTCTATAAAACTCTATAGAGCTAATAAAGATATTAAAGGCTTCTTTAATTTACTACTTTAGTTACTAAGTGTACTTAGAATAGTAGGCCTCTAGCGCTATATAAAGTTACTAGTCTATAAGTATAGTATATTTATCTAGCTACTTAAGAAACCTATAATAGTAATAGCTATTACTTACAACCTTTAGCTAAGATAGTAGTATATTTACCTACTTTTATCTATTAGTTTTAGACTAGAACTTATAACTATTCTTAGATAATCTTATCTAAGATACTACTTTATTATCTATAAACTAAGACGTAGATAAGCTAATAGATATATTAATATTACTAGGTATTACTATTTATAAAAGTCTACTAGCTACGCGTAAAGATAGAAGCTAATAATAAGACTATTATACTTAAGCTAGAAGCTTTAGCTTTAGAACTACTATAATATCTAGTTAATTAACTCTATTATAGTTAAAGAGCTAGTATAAAAGAAAGATAAATACTTAGCTAGTATACCTAGCGTCTTTCTTTTTATAACTAATTTACTACTATAGATCTATAATACTCTTAGTAATTAGTATATTCTATGTTATAACTTTTATAATATCTAGTAAGTTTATATCTATTCTAAGAGATGTTATTATAAAGATAATATAAATATAAGAAGTAGAACACTTAAACTTATTATACGTTACGTCTTTATTATACTACGTAATATAAATAGTATATATCTTAACTACGTTAAATACGTACTAATCTCTAGCTAATAGATTAGTGCTATAGTATTAATTATCTAGAAAGTTCTTTATTATATATATAAGTATTATTATAGCTTATTCTATAGCGTTCTAGAGTTAGATTCTTTTATTAATAAAAATAATTATCTTAAGCTATATTATAGGTATAGTAGCCTCTCTAGTTATAGATAGTAGTAGTAAGAAGAAAAGAAGATTCTATAATATAGACTTACTAGGTAGTATCTCTATAATAGTTATAGACGTGTTAGACCTATTAATAGTTATTTAAATTAACTTAGTCTTATAAGTATTATGCTCTAAATAGTAGAAACTAGTAGTATCTAATATCTACTTAGTAGAGTTAAGGTCTAATATAGCTAAATAACTAAACTAATTAATATTCTATATAAAAATACTGTAAAGTTTACCTAGCTACGTAAAAGTAGAATAAAATGCTTTCTACTAGATAATAAGATAGTACTTATTAATTATAATAATTCTAATCTATAACTAGAAGGTTATGTCTTTTAACATAGTCTAGAAGATATAACTAGATACTTACTTAGGCTTTATTAATATATAAGTATACTTACTATAGATAATTTTATTAATAAGCTTATAAGACTAAGTATAAGTTCTTATATTAACTAAGTAAGGTCTTACACTATTAAGATAACGTATATTACTAAGCTACTTATTCTCTAGCTTAGAGAGTAGTATTAACTATAGTATAATCTTTCTAGTTAATACTAAATACGTATAGAAGATAAAGCTTTTACTAAAGCTAGTTATAGTAATTAATAATATATTACCTCTTATATAGATAAGACACTAAAGAGCGTATACCTACTTATTATATAGTTTAAGTATCTTACTACTATAACTATAAAATAGTATACGCCTTAGATAATACTAAATAACTTACTCTTATAATACTATATATTATTTCTATTTTACGTTCTCTACTAGTAGAGAAAGTTTCTCTAATTTTATATCTAGAATTATAGTAATATATTAATTAATTAGAAGCGTAGCTTATCTAATTACTATACGCTTAAACATAGTAATAGTATAACTCTAGTACTATCTACTACGTTTATCTACTTTTTACTTTATTTTATACTTTACTATAGCTACTTTATAAGAATAACTAGCTATAAGAAGTTACTAGTAGTTTAAAGAACTTTATAGAAGTTTATAGAAGTTACTAGTAGTCTAAAGAACTTTATAGAAGTTTATAGAAGTCTAAGAAAGTTACTACTATATAGCTAGTAGCTAATTTACCTACTATAAGCCTTAGTAGCTAGCTATTAGCCTAGTAGTTTATAAAAGTTTATAGTATTTTATAATACTATAATATTTCTATTAGAGCACTATAGCACTACTATACGTAATACTATAATACTATAATACTATAATACTATAATATAATATATATAGTAGATATAACTATAACTAGTATAAAAGTTTATAAAAAGTTATAAAGCTTTATAAAACTTTATAGAGCTTTATAAAAGTTTTAGCGTAAGTATAAAGTAAGTAGAATATAGTAGATAGATTAGTAAAACGTAATTACGCTAAAGAGCTAAAATATTATCTTTTATAATACTATACTTCTTTATTAATATTACGCGTAAATTAGACTTAATAAATATAATAGTATTAAGAAGAACTTATACTTTCTATTATATTTAATACTATAATAAAGTAAGATAGTAGTGTTATAGTACTAATAAGTAAACTTTACTAAAGTTATAATTTAAAATATCTATTTACTAAAAGTTCTACTATTTTTTCTTAAACGCTTTATAAAAGCCTTACTATAAGTATTATATAATTAGCTTTTATTAGCTAAGAAGTTTAGTTTATACGCTAGCTTTATAATTAGCTAAGAAGTTTTTAGAAGCTACAAGGACTTGTAAGCAAGGTTTTTTGCGGGGCGTCTGATTTATAAGATAACTCCCCGGCTGGAGGCTGGGATCTCCCTGCATCTGCAGCCCTCGCTATGACCTCACCGCCGTCGCCATGTACGACTTTCAGGCCTAGCGATAGTCTGCCAATCTTCAAGTACTCGACCAACGGCGCATTATCCATTTAGGCTGATGCACGCCATTGCGAACTATAGGCTCGCGGAACTGCACGATGCAGCCCTCACCACGCTCCGTCCAACAGACCGCGCCCTTCACCGCGGCCACGCCGCCATGTCATCTGGCCTGCGTCGTGAGCGGAGCGCGTGCAGCGCATGTACACGGTGAGTAGAAGCGCGTTGCGGCGCATTGTGGGCGACCAAGTTCCCCCTACGCGCAATCTACTGTCGACGTTACGGCACGGCTTCGTGCAAGCGCGTCGCGACCACATCGCGCGCCCGTTGATATGGTTCGGTAGCATAGCCGGAGCGTTCGTCTGGGACTCTGGGTAACTCATGCCGTTACACGTGGGCGTCGCGACTGAGATCGCCCCAACGACACCGTTGATCGCACGAAAAAGAAAACATCGATCGTCCTCTGCGCCATGATTGCTACACTGACGGCAAAGGCGCGTCGTCTATGTGTGCTACAAATAGCCAGGCGGATTCTGCCGATCTGCGTGCGGCAGTAGGTGAGGCGGAACGTTGAGGTGTGGTGTGGCGAGGGGTTGAAACATTCAACGAACCGCTGCAGGCTGCCGAAACCAACTCTCCCAACTGTTCGTTGACGTGAAACGATAACACAAGCAAGATCGGCCAATCGCCGCTTCGACACGCAAGACTTTGAGATGCTCCCCACATGCGACAATCCGTTATGGCATGGATACATTGCCGACTATTGCTAAGTAAAGACATTCGACATTATATCCAGGATGGAAGCTCCCTCAGGACTACAACCAAATCCCGAAGCGAAAGGATGACCGCGGAGAAACACAATAACATTGGTCAGCGTTGCCGAAAACTGCTAAGCATCTTTTGGAAAGAGAAGGCGACTAATGCCTTGTGTACTCCGCTGCCGAGAACCACGTCCGGAAACACCAAGAAGGACGAACGGATGCCCACAGCACTTTTGCGCATGCGATGCTCGATCAAGATAGGAAAGCTGGTATCATAAGCGGGCCCCACCGCACTAATTCCGGAAAGATGCAGACTGTGATCATGAGTGTCGTTCAGTACTTGCCGCCAAAATTCTCCTTTGCGTACTGCTCGCATGCCTGGTGCACGTCAGTACAAGCTCATGCACGCGAAGACTACGTTCAGAGACGATCAAGACATACTTTTGCAGGCTTGCCAACCTTCTGACCGATGACCTTCCATTTGTTGGCATCGTATTCTTTGATGGCGGCAAGCAGCGCGGCGCTCTTCTTACTCATCAGCACACTCTCAGAGGGACGGAGATATAGCCTCTAACTCACTTCGTCCTCAGCGAACTCGGCATAGTGCATGTCCTTGAAGGTCAGTTAGAGGGTCCGCAGTGGAACAGTACTGGTCGCATGCCCACCTTGTACCAATGTTTCTTTACACTCCCTTCTGTCCGCTGCGGGAACGTCTACCAAAGGCCAAGTCAGCTAACTGTTCTCCGGGAACACGGCAGTTGTCTGATCCGGCAAGCGCCCTGCTCACCTTTGCGATCTCGCTCCAGCTGTTTCCAGCATCTCTCATTTGTTTCAATCTCAATTCCTCAGCTGGCGTCCAAGGCGTATTTGTCCGACTCTTCTTGGTCTTGGGCTCCTGTGCAGCATCGACATCAGCCGTGGGTGGCAACACAGCACTACTCGCTTGCGCCTCTGCACTATCTGCAGTACCTGCCATCTGTTCCTGGGACTGTCCGAGGGTTACAGACTTGCGCTTTCGGCTCGTAGGAGATGGCAGTGGCGGTTGAGCGCCAGTGTGAGCCTCTGGATTCGCCGTGGTGAATGACGCCGCTGGCTGTAAACTGGGCAGCTCTGGCGGTCCAGAGTACTGAACGCTCGGTTGGGGGTTCGCTGCAATGGGCGACGGTTTCAGGCTACGCTTGGTGGAGGGCGAGGAGCTGTCGGGGGCCACAACGTCAGCGCGCGCGGCAAGGTACCGAGTCGAGTAGGGGAAGTATCTCAGAGTCGCAGAATGGGGACAAGACGAGACGGATATAGTGGAAAGACTCACGACATGGCGGCAGACGGGGCGATAAGACCTAAGCCAGGCAGGCGGCAGCACGAGACAGCTTCACTGGGGAGAGCAGGATGCGCCTATAGAGTGTAGTGTCATGCTCGTATATTACAGCTTCAGGACCACTTTCAGAGGGTACGACGGCCAGACTGGAGGCAGTAGATCATCATGATATCCAAGGAAGCAGATGGCCTGTCGGTGCGAGCGCTGATCAAGTACAAGGGATACAAAGAGGGTCAGGTTGGCAGCAGACGGGCGAATGGGAGGAAGGCATAGGCATCATGGTGGAGGACGAGGGCGACGCTGTGAGGTTAAGTGGCCGAATGCTAGCGGGGGTCGGCGCCCAAGATGGGGAGGGCAAGTACTAGTACTTGCCCGCTAGTGAATTGAAGGTGGTCGTCGAGGTATAGATACGCGGGGACGCGCTGCAGACAAGAAGCGGGGTAACAGGCTCTAGGGCCCGGCTCTGATGAACAGGTGGCTTTGAGGTTACGGGGACAGCGCGACGAGTGCTAAGAGGGCAGCGGAGGTAGAGTGCGCAGCGCGTGACTGCTTCATGCGTGTCCAGCATACATGCGAGTGATGCGGAGCGCCCCCGATCGGGTGTCGCGACATGATGACTGTGTATACAGACAGCCACGGCGCCGGCGGAGTAGTGGGCGAGACAAGCGCATGTTGTCATGAGTGTCATGGCGATTCCCATGCCGGGTCGAGTAGAGTGACTCCAGATCAGGTCACCGTGGAGTCGCTACCAGGCCAGATGGCGTGCCGTAGTGGTGACGGAGTTGCTGGCAGCTGGAGCGGGGCAGCGTGCATGGACCGGCCGCTCTTTCCTCGAGTGGTGCTCGTGCCTTCCAACCTCATCATCGGTCAACAACACAGCGGGAAGTCGCCATGGCGAGAGTCGCACAAACACGACCACGTCAGACGGCTGCTCTGCTCGACAATCTATCTCACGACCTGCCGCTTGACCGCCAATGGCGCCCTCACCACCACAGAGATTGTGCTGCTATTTAGCCCGGCCTCAGTCGTCGCCGAGTGCGAGCCATCCCTGTCTTCTCCACACGGCCACTGCAGCAGCGGCTTGCAACGATGGTACCAAACAAGGACCTCTTGCGCTCATCAGCAACACCGCTGGGCGCGGGGAAGAGGAGTGAGGTAATCGATATGCTGCTGCCGGACCGTCCTGAGTACTTTGCTCGCCGTGGGCCTGGATGCCTTTTCAACCAGGCTCCGCTCCGCATTCAAGCCAAGCTCTTTCTCCAGCCGCCTGACGCAGCGCCAGTATCACTACAAGCCACAAGCGTTTGATCAGAACCGCTCTGCCACAGCCTTACCACTTACGACCTATAGCAGCACACATGGCCTGCCAAGCGCTTCGGCCTTACGAGTTGCCTGACGTGTTGATGCTGTAGGCGGAACACGACCCATCCGAACGTACTCGTTTCGCCTGTCTCACAGCGTCGTCATCTGCACTCTTGTGTGTTGCGAATCATCTCCACTCACCGTCTGCTCGGCCCTATTCACATGGAGCAGATTCGTAGCAAAGTGTCTGAGGCATAGTCGTTGAAAAGTGCTTCAAAGCTCGTTGCCAATGTTGTTTGTCTCTGCAATGGGCGACCGCCGGCGCACAGTCCCCCCCGCAGCCTGTCACAGCACGTTCTGCGTTAGCGCCCGCCGTCGCTTCGGCACTGGTCGCTGCTTGTTTCCAGCTTTCCAAACATTGTCAAACCTCGCGCTCCGTCAAAACTGCACCAAGTCCGACGCGCGCGGTTTTGAAACTGCCCCCGTGGGTCCCGATGAGGCTGAGGACCTTATGCATCCCGCTCTAGATCTTCAGAGCCCCAGGCATCGATTTCGTATGCGTCTTCATGTCCGTTCCACTTCCGGCTTAACATGTCTCGTGTCAAGGTTCTTCTAAACATTTTGGCTGCGAACACCGTCTTTGCCCCATGATGCCGATCAGGAATCGAGTTGCAGAAGCGACGGTTTGAAAACGTTGCCAATCTCAGAAACTGCCACTGCTAATCGACCTGGTCTGTGACCACTGACCGACCCGTTTCTTGACCTCTGTCCAAACTCTATAACTGCCCGAGTGCCCCAAGTTTCGAGGCTTCAACCGCATCTGTTCAATCGGCATCTGTCTTTTGTTTTTTAGCAGCCTTGTAATACTCTCTTTTACTTCCCACTGGTTTGGGCTGCACTACATTCACTTAATCAACTTTACCAACATTGCTGAGCAATTACTTTTTTACCGACACACCGTGTAATACTTTCTTTTCAGAGCCAGCCTCGATCACGACGAACAGACATCCCTAGTGGACACGAATCAACGACTTCTTCTACGCCAAGTACTCCAATCAGCAACATCAACATCAACATACTATCAGCTCAGCAACACAACGATTACAACATGCTTCACCACCAGCCCCAGATTCTCTCCCCTCTTCCTGAGATGAACTCTCAGTCTCCTGACCCTTCCAGCCTCCGCGCTAGGAAGATGTCAGCCGGTGGTAACAGGTCTTGGTCCGAAGAAGAGGTATGTTGACCAGTTGCACTCATCACCATCCACCATATACTTACAATATCTAGGAGAACTACCTTCTTCAGACCCGCATGCAAAAGATGCCTTACAAGCACATTGCAGCTCACCTCAAGAAGACCGAGCTTGCATGCCGCCTGCACTACCATCAGCTCTCGCACGGTAGCCACCGCCGCAAGCGCAACAACTCGGTCTCTTCCAACGCCTCTTGCAGCTCTTCCGGTACTGCTCCGGTCTACTCCATGACTATGGATCAGGACGCGTACTCTCAATCGTCCCGCCACAGCTCGCCCATGAGCTACACTGGCAGTCCCCATGTCCGCGCCAACTCCATCACCACCTCTCCCGGCCGCTCCCAGCACAAGATCCTCCTTCCCAAGCCCCGCACCCTTACTCCCCGTGGATCCCCAGAGCCTTACAACGGTCTCCGTATCAACACCGAAGTGGCCCACCAGCCCAAGATCGTTGACACTGACCGTCTCCGCTCCATCTACGAAGCCCGCCGCCAACAGTTCTGGGCTACCGTCGCTGCCGACTACGGTGCGGATGTTTCCCCCGCCCAGCTCGAGGAGATCTGGCGCAACGGTTCCAACGCTGTCCGCCCTCCTACTCCGGACGCCTCGCCCGATGGTAGCATCATGCACAACCCCATGTTCAAGCCCTCCGTCTTCCCGAGCTACATCTCGCCTGCCCACAGCGAGCCAGCCAAGCACTACAGCCCGATGAACCCCATGAACATTAGCGCCGTTTCAGCCCCAGAGCGCATGCCTTACGTTCTGCCCATGCCTGTTCCTTCCTCTGGCCGCCCAAGGGCTGGTACGTGGAGCTCTGCGCCCAGGGACAACATGCCCATCGCCAGCCTCCTCAACGACGATAGGAAATAGATGTCCATTATCTTTGCATTCCTGTACTTGTTAGATCACTTCCTGGGTCGTGGCATTAGGCATGGGAATGCGGCTATGGCATTGGCAAATGACTCTTTTCTCCTCTTCTCTACTTTCGTTAATTCGCTATTCAATCAACCCTTTTCTTCATATTACTGTCTTAACGTCCTCGGTGGTATATGTCAAGAGCGGTATGGTTTAGCATGGCATATGAGACACTTGATGTTTCGGAATCTTTACTCAGGCGTTCAGCATTTGGAATTTTGGTCTTGGCGCATAGCATCAACGGGTATCTGGGCGCTTCACTTTTTGAAGAGTTTTGCAGCATTGTTCTACGCGGTAGATGGTAGCGGTAGTCAATACAGAAGAATATCCACAGTACTAGTTCACATTGCTCAAGTCACTTCATCATGGTATGGACTTTCAACGAGCATGCATACCCTTGACGACCACATGTTCCTGACATTTCGCTTACGCCTGATATGTGCCTAATACAGGCGGTTAAGCGAGCATGTCAAACACGACTTCCTCTCCTTTACCTTTTGTGAACTTCCTCTTGTCCGTAGTACAATATCAAAGGCATGTTAAGGCACTTGACTCTTAGAAAGATGAGTAAACTCACAAAGTTGAGGCTGGTGCCATCACATCCTGAACCAACATGATCTCTTCCACCTTCGCACTCAAGCAACGAACTCCTTGCGCACAATCAACCTCTTACTCACATTTACCCGCTGATGAGCTGATTCCTCGTCCAGATAACTAATCTGACAGCGGCAGCCTTGCTTCCAAGGCCCGCCCATGACATCCACCGGTGCTCAAACCCCAAGGCACAGAACACCACATCACGGAACTTACCAAGCGAACGCGAACGCGCCATCTGAACCATCTGTCCTTTTTCAACTAGCATACCGTTGTAATCGTCGGATGATTTCCTTCTTTGCCGCTGCCGTTGTCGCTGCCAGTGCCGGTGGGTGCGGTGAAGCCTGACTCGTCGCGTGTTTGGTAGGTGAAACGTTTGGGACCGCACTAGTTGCTCTTTGCGCGGCACAACGGTTTGGTAACGGCGGGTGTGGGCGTCAGATGCACCTGTCAAGATCGTGTGTGCGTGTAGATGGCGATTTCGCTTTGACGATGTTCGCACAAGATGTGCTCGGAGTGCGAAACGGCAGAGTGGGAAGTTGACGTGGTGTTGGTGGGTTTTCGCACACGTAAGCAGGGGTGCATGCAATACACGCGTGTGTCGTCTTTGGCGATGTGCATATAGACAGCCTCGTCATAGACCGGAGTAGGACCATTGAGAATTCCAAATCACAACCGTCTTACTAAGAGACGCGACGGGTTTGCGAGAGAGAGAGAGAGAAAAATCGGCATCCCGTGTTCCTATTCTTGTTCCATGCTGGTCTGACGCTCGACCCCATGTCAGCCCTGCGCATCTCCCGCCCATCCCGCGAACGTCATTTGACTCGCATCCCACCGATCCTAACGCACAACGCCACAGCCCGTCCATCCGTCCAACTAAACGGCATCCCAGCCATCTACATAGTACCAGTGCTCTGTTGCTAATTTCCCGATATTCATGCCTTGCTGCCTTACCCTTCCTCCATGATCCCTTTCCTGTGGCCCCCCCTGTAAACACGCCATCTCATCGACCAGAGATCCTCCCTCAATCCCCACCACACCCCCCTGG
This sequence comes from Alternaria conjuncta, assembly GCF_024043145.1. Taxonomy (NCBI): domain Eukaryota; kingdom Fungi; phylum Ascomycota; class Dothideomycetes; order Pleosporales; family Pleosporaceae; genus Alternaria; species Alternaria conjuncta. Next base: position 1,755,696 of record NW_026250092.1, on the reverse strand, counting down.
CTTGGAACCAAACGAGTCAATTTCCATGTCCCCGGTCAGCGCATATGCCGAAGTCCTAATGCAGATCTACGCTCCGGCAAGTGTCAGGGATGTGCGTTGGATTCCGGTCCAGTGGAGTCGGTCAGGGTCGCGTTGGCGGTATTCATGCGAACTGGGTTTGAGACCTGGTGGGGATCTGTGAGCGCCTTAGTTTCGAGGCGCATAACTGTGGCGTGTGAGCGATGGATGCGCGCGATGGATTCGCTCACATGCCTTGTAGGGCTGATAGAATCTGTGTATGCATGGCTGAGGGGGGAAGATGACGTCGCAGGCTGAAGCCGTGGGTTCGGTCATATCCGCGACATGCATGAGTGAGGGGTTCTGGAAGTGTGACCGAAGGTTTGGTGGTGCATAAGGCGATAGGAAAGCCTGCGTCGGTGTAGTCGCCTAATGCGTGTGTAACGCGTGACTCCCAAAGGATTGTGTCGGACCGTAGAGTCGTTGGGTCAGCTGACTCTCGTGACTGTATCAACGTAATCGTTGTGGCTATCTGGGGTGATGTTTGGCCGACAGTACTCCCGAGGGGACCACGGCTGCACTGTGCTTGCGGCCCTTCTTCATCAGGGGTTGGACTCTGCAACTGTCTCTCCCGCCCCTTCCTGACCAGCCTCGTTGTCCGGTTGCGACCCTCTCCTGTCTTCGGGATCTTGGTCGCCCTTTCCACCATTCTTTTGTTGCTCGCCACTTGATTCAATGTCATCTCTCAGCTCTGCCTCTTCTTGTGGGTTCTCTGTGCCCCTCGAGCTGTACTCTTGATCCATGCGATGCATCAACTCTTCGCCGGGTAGAAGAATGCTTCTGTCGATCGCCAAAGGTAGTCCACGATGTCTACCACGTAGCATAGCAGCCATTAAGACGACTTTGCTCAAGCTTGCAAAGTCGCCGCATAGACTGGTGTTCTTTCCCGGTACACCGAGGCTCAAGCCGACAGTGCCATATGCCGACGTGACCTCGAATAAGATCGAGAAGACGCTGAAGCCCGGCGACGCGTTGAGAATATGACCTCGCTCAATGATACATATGAGGAAAAATACAAAGAATTGGAACCAGATGTCGTAGGCGAGCTGTTTTTGCAGATGAGACGCTACGCCAGCAGCACTGCTGTCATTCTCTTCCAGTCCGATAGATTTCTCTTCGTACGTGTTCGTCTTCCGCAGTACCAACGTCATGGGATAGATCGAGATGTACATGATGACTAAATAAGCCACCAAGCATGCGGGCGCGAGCGAACTCATGTTGATAATGTATGCGCCGCTAGTACGTAGTCCGCTGGCCATGAAGAGTCCGTCTACTACTCTAGCGCCAGTAGATAGAGCTTCGACGTCTGGCATGCCGATGTTCAATATCTCGAAGCAAAGCCAGGCAGTGATGTCGATGCCGAGCTGAACAAGAAAGAGGTATACTGTCTCGCGCTTGGGAAAAAGGTATATGAAACAACGTCGCGGATGCTGTAGAAGGAATTGCATCGTGTTCCTGATACGAGACTCTTTTGGCAGTATCTTCTTCAACATCCATATCGTGATGCGGAGTAAAATCGGGAACTGCGTTTGACCAGCGAACGCGAGACATGCAGCCACAAGCAGAACATACGCATTGCCACTGAAGGGAACGAAATTAGCGTTGAGCACGTTGAGTCCACCGTTGGAGAATTCCGTCACCGTCGCAAAATATGCCCACCATCCTGGGTTGATGGCACCTGGCTGCTCTTGATACAATGTGCTCTTGGTATCGTCGCGATATGCGTACGGTATCAGGAAAGTGATACCAAGCAAATACCAGAAAATCTGGTAGCCAACCAGGATAAGCAACAGAGCTTGGAGTGCGCGATACTCCACACCCCCAAGTTCCATGCGATCTTGCTCACTGAGCTCGCGGAATCGACCCTTGGAGTCGAGATGCGGCTTGAAGGAGACGTAGTCGTGTTTCTCGGGCTTCAACTCTGTCGAAAAGCGGTCAAGCATGCGGCTGAAGAAGTTGCGTGCGGACTTCATTTCCCAGGGTGTTGGAATGAAGCCAAAACCGGTCTCGTAGTGATATGTGCGTCTTCTAGACTTGGGATACATCTTTGCTTGCGGCGGCTCCTCGTTTTCTTCTTGTGCATTCTTTCCTGTCTGGCCTTGTTTTGCATTCGGTCGCTGGCGCAGGCTTCCGGTACTGCTGCTGCTTTCTGCTTGATCCGAATGGCTGTTTTCAATATCTCGTACGAGTCTTTGCATAGTGTGCGAATGTTTGACGACGTCTGCCATCTTTTTCCGGAACAGTGCTCTTCTGATGAGTACCACAGCTGTCGATACAAATGGTATGTTGCCAATTATTAGCAGCACGGCGAAGGTCGCTTGCTGGAAGCCGGACATATCTCCGAGGTCTACCGAATTGAGCCCTGCATCGATTAGTATTCGGCACCCAAACTGTCAAACCCCAAGTAGAAGACACTTACCTGTAGTTGTCATAGCACTGGTGCACAAGAACAGCGCGTCGGTATACGTCACATGCGCATCTCCATACTCTTTGGGCCCATCAGCAAGACCCTGCCCGTAAACAATAACCGAGGAGATCGCGATAACGACAACGAAATACAGCATATGCGCGCGATAAAAGTTCAACTTCAACACCTCCTCTTTCAAATACTTCAAAAAGTCATCTTTGGCCTGACGCGGGTTGCGCAGCTCCTCAAGCGGGTCGTGCATCGCGTCGTTGTCGTCGAGCGGCAACCACGACGAGCTCATTCCGGCTGCAGTCGCAATGTATATACTTTGCGGTATTTGTCCAAGACGCGTACCAAGAGAAAGCGCGGATCAACGTGGCAGATCTGGATAGCGCAACCTTGTCAGAAGTAGGCTGTGTTTAGCTGCGCTGCCCAGGCATTTTCGCGAGGGATGATGTCACTGACCCTCAAGCACGAACCTTATCGCGCGTGGGGAACGACGCATCATCGTGGACGCGACAACATTGATCTTCAGGTCCGCGACGTTCTCAATTGGCTTGCTGTATTGAACGGTGAGGAGTTGGCAGATTGTAAGTTATCTCCGTGCCGGTCCGGAGATGTTGTGATTAGAGCCTGGATTTGTCGTGCGATGAGGTTCGTCCCTGGCATATTACTAGGATCATCCATAGCGAACTACGTCTGACGGCCGTATATGTGCGCTGTCACCGCCTCCTGCGTTGCATTCTGTATTCCTTGTGGTGATCTCGAAGTGCTCGATGAGGAAAATCCAATCATACGTTGGACCGCGGTATATGGAAGGACACGTTATGATGTTGATAAGGAATTGACACAGAGAAATGTACCTACTAAATCTGTGAAAAAACTATTTACCCAAATGCGTGAACTAGCTCGGCATCACATTGCGCAAAACATCATACTGGAGTTCCACCACCACGCCAATACACTTCTACTCTGAGCACATGAAAACTTTACCCTCCTCAAACACCACACCCTTCTCCCTCATCTTCTTCTCTTCCTCCTTACCAATCACCCTCCCCTCTCCATCAACCCTCTCAAACACCACCCCCACGCGACTCAACTTGAGATGACTCCACATCTTCGCCGACTCACTCCACCCACCCAACGCCCCAAAACACGCACTAATCCCCACAATCCGCTCTCCACCCGCCGCCTTCCTCACGAACCAATCGCGCATATCCGGCTCGCCAAAGTAGCCAACCCGACCACTCTGCGTAACAAGTTTGAGAGCGCGGTACTGCTGCTCGACGTGGACTTCAGTGATGTCTTCCTGGTTCAGCGGGAAAGTGACGGTGTTTTGTAGTTGGTAAGGGTGTGGACCACTGCCTGTCTTATTCATATCTTGCCATGCGGCTTTGAGGGATTCTCGGAGAGGCTCAGTCATGTCGTGCGCCCATTTGGGGGATTGACATAGGACGGGTCCGCGACGGCCGACCATGCGGCCGCGATTACCCCACATGTCATGAGGGCCGGGGTTGATGCCGACGATATCGATACCGGTGTGGAGTTGGTAGGACGGTGACGATATGTTGGTCGCAGGGAGGGAGCTGGGTAGAGCGGTCGAATCGTGAGGCATGGAGATACTCGTTGCAACGGGCTGAAAGCATTCAATACCTGTGTTTTTCTTGTTCCACATGAACACATCGTTGGGCATCATATCCTGGGGGAGTTCGTATGGTATGGGGTGGGTAGAAGTGGGGAAGGACTCGAAATGGATCGTAGGATGCGCCCAGACCGAAGCATGGTCAGGATACTTTTGACCATCACGATTGTAGGGTAGCGATGATCCAAGCTTTCCCCATGCCATCTGCTGAGCGGATGTATATCGCGGCTGAGCGAGTGGTGCTGAGTCCGGTCTGCATGCTTGAAGAAGACCGAGACGTGAGATAGCTCCATTCTGGCAATGAGGTCAGTAGAGGCCTGTAGAGTAGCGCAGACGGCTGCAGCATTTGGGAACTCACCGAAGCAATTTGACCCGCCATTCCTACTAAATGCATGCCATCCAACACTTGGAACGGCCTCCGTACACCAGCGTAACTCCGGTGCAAGCCTTTTTTTCTCCCATTATTCAGTGTCACCTACTTCTAATTAGTATAGTTTTCTTCGGAGATGGTGAGCCCAGCGTACAGAGATACCGCTGATCATAGCAGTCTTGGATGGCCAAGGATCCTCAGGCTTCCCATGAGGCCCGGTCTGATTCACAATATCTTCGATACAGCAGACGATCTCCTTGATCCACTCCCCACGATCAAGATGAAACGGAAGTCCAGTAAATCCATCAGAGCTGCCAAAAAGTCTTGTTTGGTCACCCAAGGTGACGGAAATTCCCACTAAGTAGTCGTGGCTGTTGTTAATCTGGCGCCAGTAGGTGTCCAAAACGCAAGCACGATGAGTAATCTCATTCCAAGAGTGAATAAACTGTGCCGAAACGGTCTCGGTCTGAGCTGGCGGGGGATACATGGTCATGGGCATGTGCAAGCATACGGAGCTGTCTAGAATCGCCTTTGCTTCGTCCGAGTCTGCCGGCTCAGCGGGCTCGACCGGCCCAGTTGCTTTCTTGTAGAGCGAGGCTACTGGCTGGCAGCAGCCCCAGATCCGGCGTCGATTTGCTATGTGCATGAGGGGTCCCTGGATGCCGAACCTGGGACGAGTCGATGCATCCACCCAGAGAAAAAGACCTTTGTAGTCGAGCGCATCGGTGGTCGCAGTCTCCACGAAGTAGCGCAACTCGTAGAACCATGGCAATACACGCATGCGTACCATATGTTTCCAGAATGCGGCTTCACGAGTGACGCTGTTGACGTGATGCGAGGCTTGCATGAGCGAAAGCATGTCTTTGGAGTCAACATATCCAAGGATTTCGAGAAGCAGGTCGTACGGGAGGACTGCAATTGGATCCGTTCGCACCTTGTGCGCTAGATTTGCCAACTGCGGACTCCCACCGAAAATGTTGGAGGGTAGGATGTCTTGTATACTTTCTTGGAGAGCAGGTCGGGGGGAAGGATCGCACACTTCATACTCCGATCCCGCTCCATTATGCCAAAATTGCTCGTTGCCCGAAAAGACCTGATAGTCCACATCCAAAACTGGTCTTTCGTTTGCAAGAAGAGCGCTAAACGTTCTCAACATCACATGCTTATTAATATCTCTGCTCTCAAGTCCTATGCTCTTTGCGAGAATGTCGAAGCATGCCTCGTGGAATGGAAAAGCTTGTGGTTCGTCCCCACTCGCGTAGCTCGTGATGTTCAAAGAACCTTCGCCCGGATCATTGGGATCTCTTCCAGGCCCTTCGATATCTAGAGAGCCATAGTCGTAGTAGCGGCCTCTACCGGATATGTAGGCTTTCCGCTCGGGATTGAGTGCCAGTGCGCGGACCCGATTAATCCATTTGACGTCGTCGAGTCCGATGAGTCTAGGATCAAAACTGTTGTCCTCAGTGTTCTCGGTACTGGCATAATTGTCAAGACCCCACTCATCGCTAATGTCCAACTCGGGATCTTGCGACCAACTTCCATCATCGAGTTCTTCCACAGGCTCAGGCTCGGGGGTACGGGGTCGAAGAGCGACGTCAAGAATCTCGGATGATCTCGTAAGTAAGTCGGAGTCGTTGCTATCGATAGATTTCGTGTCGTCCGAAGAAGAATCCGAGGAAGGTTCGTAATCCGAATCTGCATCGTCTTCCTCCTGTTCTTGCTGTTCGATGCGTTGCTTCTCAACGGCTTCGGGGTCGATCGCATCTTCCATTTCTTCGTCCTCATCGTCGCTGTACACAAATCCGCGTCCCACCTTCTTCCCAGTACGTCTTCCCATCCTTATATCCATCGCGCGATCTCGCTTGCGCAAAGACTTGCCATTTCTCGATCCAATCCTGATGGCGCCAATGTTCATGCAGATGGAGCATAAGATACAGTAACAATCGAAGGAGCCCATGATGAAAGATGGAAGATGAAAGATGAAAGATGAATAAAACACAAGCTGGTATCAGAACAGAAGGTTGGAACTCGAGCTCTTATTAAAAGAAGCTTGTGGAGTATCTAGGGCGGCACGGCGGGATTATGGGGTCTTCGGATTAGGCGTGCACCCTTGGTGCAACGCCACCAACCCCACTTTGTCCAAAAACGTGGCTGCAGCCTTGCCATCCCCGGACATGATCTAGGCATCCCAAGGCAACACCGCCCAAGTTGCGTCATTCACAAACTAGCTTATTGCGCAAGCCAACATGGATTAGTACTTTCCAGAAATGCATTTGATGCCACAAACCATCTGACCACAACCCATTACCAGGCTAGAGACACGGGATAAAACGAAGGCCGCAATGGGGTAATTCTATGATGGGATGCAGGTTGAAAAGCATCCGCCGCCGCAGCGTTTCTTGGATTCTTTCAATTCGAGAACTCTATAGATAGGATCGTGAGCCTTGACCCATGACAACAAAAAGAAAGAAGATACCAAATTATGGTGGTAGGTATCGATAGCGGAGCCAACGAGAGCTCGGAAAAAGAACTCACGATTGTGCATCATGGAACTCATCGTCCTCCTGAGTCTCACTATCGGTCCTCCGCAGGAGATCGTCCTTTCGTGGCTCTGGTTCGGGGTTGGAATTAAGGAGTTTGCTGGGAGGCAGTTCCTTGGCGAAGGCCTCACGGTTCTCGGGTGAGATCGCACTAGGTTGCGAATAGGGCTTTTCGAGAGGTGGCATAGGTGGGTTGCTAGGATTGCTGGGGATGCTGCTGTTTTTGAAAGGCGGGGCATGAGTCGATGTTCCGTCGAAGTTGCTGGGAGGACCTACGCTCTGCTGTTCGTGTTGTGTCACTGGTTGCGACTGCACGCTTGTAGGCTCGGACGGTACTGGCTGCAACGTTTCCGTAGACTGTGCTGACTGTCCAGCGGGCACTTGTTCCGCTAGTTGTACAGCTCCTTGTGCCTGTGGTAGATGCGCTTCACTCGCTCGCGATGGGATGTTGAATTGTTTGTCTGGCTTCTGGCCCGGGAGGATCGCGTAGATCTGCAGGATCTGCTTGACGACCTCGTCAGGCGTCTTGCCATCACTACATTCTGTTAGCACAAAACGCATACAGAGGGTTTGCGGGGTACTGACATCTTTGCATTGATGATCCAGTCGAGGTCTTCCTCGCCCTCTTCGCTGCCGCCACTGCCGCCCTTTACGCGTCTGAAGAGCTGTGGGTGCCAGTCCACACCTTCGCTGTTTCTTTTCGCAGCTTCCTGCCTTTGCATGTCTTCAATCTTAGCCTTGGCATCGGTTGCGACGTCCTGGTCTCTCCGCTTCACAGCCTCGGTCACATCGTGCCAGAGCTTTTGCGATTCTCGGTCGTTTTGTTCCTCGAGAGGCCGAGCCGACGGTGGGGTATGTTTGGTATGTGCTGCATCGAACAGGAGCTCCTTTTTGCCAGTCTACAAATGGTCAGTACATACTCTGACCCTGCAAGAGTGAGAACCTTACTGTCAGATCCTTGATGTACATCTCCTCGTTCCACTGACCCGAGAGCTCGTAGAGGTTCTTGCCGCTGGAGTCTTTGATGTAGCCACCGATAGCGTTGTATGACCCACTGAAGTAACCCTTGGTCTTGAATTCGAGATCGGCAGTGAGACCGGTCTCGGGGCAGCGAATGTATGCGTGGTCGCCAAGCTCGTACTTCATCGTCCCGAAGAGGATACCGCGCGCGTACATGTTGGGTTGAGTGACGAAACTACCTGTCGTGAGCCTCAAGCTGTGGTGTTCATGCGCTAGACTTACAATCGCTCGCCGGTATTTAGTAGCCGCAGAACTGCGATGCCCTCCATCATACTCGCCGCGGAGTTGCCGAGGAACTTGCTGCGAGGCTTGAGGGTGCCGTCTATGCGGATGTTGTGCTCGGGGGCCATGAAGAAGTAGCTCGACTTGGGCGGGTGGTGCGACGTCTGTTCGGAGATGTAGTAGCCCTTGGTGCCGTCTGGATAGTCCCAGTAGCCTGTGAAGATTTCACCCAGGATGGGGTTGAGCGGCTTCTTGACTCCCCTAAGTCACATCAGTTGTTGCTTGTGGGCGCAAGAAGAAGGCGGAGATGCATACGGGGGCTTGATGTGCCAACCACTCAGGTAGAACTTTGTCACTGCTACGAATCGCTGTACGGGGTCTTCCACCTTGGTTATAGGGAGAAGTGTCTCCGGATGTGCCATGAAGCTGCCTGATAGTCAGCCTATGCACCCGTCGCCAAGCCTAGATGCGCTACACACTTTGTTATGCGTTCCAGCATCGACCGCGGTTCGAGGATGAAGGTAGGAAGCGTGACGCGGCTCAAGTCGGCGCCGGGTCGCAGTTGGGATATGATGTGGGAGAGCATGCTGCCCTGCTCGGAATCCATGACGGTCTCGTCCTCCTTGGTCGTCTCGTCGCCGCCCTCGTGTCGTCGTGTCTCGTCTATGGAAGACCCGCGGCTACCTAAACATTCAAACTTGCATCAGCTTCGGTACGGCCGGAATTCGGGAGATGACGCACTGGTGAGCGACGACCGCCGGTGTTTGGAGACTATAGGTAGGTGCGGCATGGTGAGTACAGGCCGCAGAGGGAGAGAAAGGGAAAAGTGGTGGAGGTGAGGCGGGCAGAAGCAGGCAGCGAAGTACCGGCAGAGGATGTCTTGGTGCTTCGGGTGCCGGCGAGGGTGAGCTTAGTCGCAGCAATGACGATGGGGGCTTCACAAAAACTAGCGACCCCGCGCGTTGGACCTGTTTAGCAGCAAACTGTAAACATCAACAACACTGTACCGTGGAAGGGCGTGCAGTGAGGGGTCCAGGGCGCCAGGCGACACAGCATGCAGTCTTTTGAGCATCCAGCTGACTGGACCTAATATAGCGATCGCCAGGCTGTGTTCTGCAGGCCTGCTGCCCCATGCCCCGCAGTCGGCACATGCCAAAGCGCCGCCATACGAAGTACGCGACACGCGCATGCGGCACGGCTCGGAGCACGACTATTCTTCCGAGTATCCAGGACCTGCGATTCCAGGAACAGTGCCACCAGATACAGTGGGGGCCGGCCCGGATGTCGCGCGATGATAATCTTGAATGCTACGCGTCCGCATTCCGGGAGAACCGGGCGCGAGAAGGATTCATGACGATGACGTCGCTATCAAGGGGTGCACATCGCCAAAGATCTGACAAGAAACCTTAGATTCGATTACTATCAGACATTCATGACTGTCGTCTAGTCCAGCACACTCTCGCCGGCCCTGCTTGCATCCTTCGCGCCCTGGTCCTGAGTCCGCTGGATTTGCTCCTTGACCCTCTGGACCTGTGCATCATCCTTGGCTATAACCGTCACTCCAACCTTCTCGTACTCCTTGTGGACCTCTTCCATTGCTGACGGATCGACTGCCCTTGTCGCATCGCCGACTACCCATGTTTTGAAGCCTTCCTTCTGTGCATCAATCGCAGTGTACTTGACGCAGTAGTCGCCTGCGAGACCGACGACAAAGACGTCGGTGATTTCGGCCTTGCGCAATGTCTCTGCAAGATCGCTCTTGGCCACAGATGGGCGCTTGAACGGATCCGCGAACGCAGAGTACATCTCCACGCGCTTGTCCTGGCCCTTCTCGACTATGTGGTCCACCCTGCTGACGTCCAGCTCTGGCAGCAGCTCAGAGCCTTTCGTGCCCTGCACGCAGTGGTCTGGCCATAGCCGCGTTTCCTGCGTCTCGTCTGGATTGTTCGGGTTCTTGATGGTGAAGGTGGATTCGAAAGGCTTGTTGTTCGGCGGAGAGTGGTTCGAGGCGAAGGAGACGTGGTCTTGGGGATGGAAGTCTTTCGTCGCGACTTTGAGAGCAAAAGGATATGTGAGGAACTCGTTGATGGTCGGGACGATGTCGCGTCCACCTGTTACTGCGAGCGCCCCGTTCTAAGCTTGTTAATTGGGAGGCAGCCATGCAAATGGTGGGTGCTTACTGGCGGGCAGAAGTCTTCCTGTACGTCGACGATGACGAGCGCTGGTTTGAAAGACATGCTGGGTAAGTAACCAAAATTATCAAATTAGTGCGTTAGTGGGTGAAGATGTCTAGAGTGGTCCCAAGGTTGAGAGTAGAGTTCCGAAGGCTGTAAGGTAGAGCAGTCATGCGTAGCACCGTCTTATAAATAATCACCAATGTCTAAGATCAATGCAGCGTAGGTCATGATGCTGCAGGTGCATGGCGCAAGCCGTAGAAACGAGCCGTTGATGAATCAACGATCGCAGACCACGAGGCAGAAGCTTGCCAGCAGCGTCACCAGCGTTCTGTGGCTTGCCTTACCTAATCACAGCGCCAAGCCGTCTGCCGTCGGCTCGTCAATTCACGACTGACGAACATCACCAGCTCGATAACCACGCCCACCCTCTCCACTCCACCCCAATCGTCCCGCCATGTTCGTCCAGCGCTCTGCTATCGCCGCAGCAAGGCGTGTGGCCCCCCGCGCCATTGCGACCCGCCGCACCTTCACCACCACCTTTGCCCGCTGTATGTTTCGCGAGGAGCTATCGTACGATGTGCCATTGACACTATAGCAGGGGAGTCCACCGAGAGCAAGGAGGCCAAGGAGAGCAACATTGCGCAGAAGGAGACCGGTCACTCGGCCAACTCCCCCAGCGTCCTCGCAGGCTTCAAGAAGCTCGACCGTATGTTGCGCCCGCACTTCGTCATCCGCATTGCCGCGGCTACGATAGGCCAAAACCATCAATTGCTGACGAGGTCACTTCTGTAGAAATCAAGACCGAGGAGGACCTTCTGCCCCCTGGTGCGCAGCCCGGTACCGTTCCCACCGATGCCGAGCAGGCGACCGGTCTTGAGCGTCTCGAAATTCTCGGAAAGATGCAGGGTATCGATATCTTCGACATGAGGCCATTGGACGCCAGCCGTCTCGGTACGTGATGCCGCCCCCGGAAAGATCAGGAAAAAAGAGCTTGCGCGAGTTTGGGCTACCAGTGGCGTGATGTGATGCTGATGAAATGCAGGTACGATGGAGGACCCCATCACCGTCAACTCGGCCGGTAACGAGCAGTACGTTGGTTGCACCGGTTTCCCCGCCGATTCGCACAACGTCCTCTGGATCACCCTTACCCGCGAGGAGCCCAAGTCCCGCTGCATGGAGTGCGGATCCGTATACGAGATGAAGTACGTTGGCCCGGCCGACGACGCCCACGGCCATGATCACCACCACGCCGAGAACCAATACCCCAGGCCCAAGAACATGGCCGACTTCCTCAAGCCCGAGTACAGGGAGTTATAAGCTTGAGCGACTTTCTCGTAAATTATAGAGTGTATCTATATGGTCGCTAAACCTGTAGCATAGTATGGTGGAGAAGTTTCTTTTGAGTTGAATGCATGCATCCGACTCGTTTGCCTGGTATTTCGAATATTCTTCTCTCCTCCCTCGGGTCAGGCTCGCATGTCAGCCCGACGCGTCGAGGCTCCTCAACATCTGATCACCCCTAGTGGTTCATTGCAAGGAACCCTACCCTGGCTCATGACCCTTTCAGCGCGATAACACCCAGAACAACACTTTCGATACCTTTCTTCTCCGCTGTCCTCCTCTCCGCGTCCGCTTCCCCGTTAAGGCCACCACCATTCTTTCCCTTCTTCCCACCATCGCCTCCACCCAGCTTATACACCTTCTTCACCTTGTCAACATCACACCATTCACCCAGTTCCTCACCATTCTCACCCATCTCCACCCTCGTCCCCTCTACCGCACTGCCCAAATGCTTACTCACAGATTCATTGGTGATGCTCTCATCTTTCTCATAAGCGCCCTGCTCCCCTGTTGATGTTGACGGAGACAAGGGTAGCTTGACAGCAATCAGTGCGGTCGTGGTATCAGCGATGCCGAATTTCTTATATGATTCGCCAATGTTGTTGTTGGGCGAGAGGCGGAATACTAGCTCGGAATGTGGAGTGCGCGTTTTGGCACGGTTGGTCAGGTGAGCGTGTAAGGCGAGGAATGTGGCCGAGAGCAGGTGGTGTGGTGAGAGTATCTGGGGTGATTTGTTAGTACCGAGGGTGAATGTCGATCCATCGTAGATGGCGATTCAAATGAGCCGTGACAACAGGGTAGGGCTGAAATGTGGCATGGCTTTTGTCGTTGGGATACGTTAGTGCTTAGGGTTATCCAGCCTCATCAGATGCCAGACTGATTTACTCATGCGGTGTGATGAGATTAACCATGGTGCAAAGATGCCGCGGGGAAAATATCCACGCCTCGCAATCTCTTATCACGAAACTTTATTGACTTGTGGGGTGTTGTTCTGATCCAGGTGACTCAGCGGACCCTGACAGGCGGGGGTTGCTGGAGGCGCGAAAAGCAATGAACAGGTAGTGAACCACGACCTACCATGGATGCATCCAAGAAGGCATAGTCGAACTCTGGATTGGCCTCGAGTAGTTGGCGCCTTAGGAAGGAGGCGTTTTTGACATCCTTGAATAAGGCCACGTGGACAGGGAAGGCCTCGTAGTGCGGGATTGTGAAGGTTCGCACGGACGCCATGTTAGATGGGATTGGTGTTGGCGTAAGTTTGGGTGTTGAAATGCACCACGTCGCGGGGGCGGAACCTTGTTGGCGATGTGATGTCGTCGTGCGTGTTTCGTCGTGTGATGAAAACTCTAGTGGCGTCTTTGTGGTTGATGATGCTCTTTGGTGATCATGGAGACGGACGCTGCTAGGCGGTTCGCCAGTTGTCGATTTGCATTGGCAATCTCCAAGGATATCAGATCGTGGGTGAGTCTAAAGCTCGACGGCCGCTTTGGGCAGGAGCGGGGACGGCCAAGCTAGATTTAGTCCCAGAGAATGAAGGTGGCACGGCGAATCAGGACGGATCATCGTGTCGATCGCCAGAGAACAAACTAAATTCGCCGAATATGTCAGGGCAGGCACCGTCACAGCCGTCTAGAGGTCCAGGTTTCTGAGCGCCATGTGGCCAATAAAGGGCGGACTGGACTCGATAGCTGGGCTTGCGGAGAATGGGCCTGTTCCCTTGGACGCATCGCCGAGAAACGCGCTTTCACTCGCACCCTTTGACTCCCAGCGCAGCCAGCCCTCACTTCCTCTTCCACTCTCTCGCAACCCGGCCGACGAGACTGCACAGAGGTCGCGCATCGTGCAGCGACGCTCAATTCCCGCGCAGCCGCAAGCCTCGCTAGAAGTCATGTGTCTTTTGTTTGACAGGTGATAGTCGCAAGCCACCCGAGGCGCACCACCTTTGCTGGGTTTACTTGCATCGGTCTTCTCCATCGGCATTTCCCGTCTCGTGCCTGTTTCGACGTGCATTACGAAAAGTATGGCCACCAAGCGACCCCCGGACGATGACCCCAATCTCGTCAACAAGATCCAGCGAATCGAGCATGCCGACCCGCTGAGCCCACAACACCGCCCGCCCTCCAACAATGACTTCTCCGGCTCTGTCAAGAAGAAGCTCGCCGACTCCAAGCGGACGGGTCAGGCGTGCGATCGATGCAAGGTACGTGATGCAGTTAGTCGCATGCGACGAAGGAGTCTTGGGGCATGTCAATTGGTCTTGACGGTCGTCGTCTCACAACATTGGCAACCACTACGCCAGCGACGTCATTGCATGGACGCGCCTTCCTAGACACCATGACACCACTAACCACCACGGCAGGTGCGCAAGATACGCTGCGATGGCCGCCCCGAGGGCTGCACACCGTGCGAGCAGAACAGGACGCCCTGCCGCACCACCGACCGCATCACCGGCCGCGCCACTGTCCGCGGCCACGCCGAGGCCATGGAGTCGGAGAACTCGTACCTGCGCGCCCAAATCGCTGACCTCCAGGCCCAGCTGAAGGAGCACAACATCGAGCCCCGCGCGCCGCCCGCCTACAACGCCCTCCAACCGCCCAGCCACCCGTGGTCCTCCGCCCCCAGCGACAGCCAGGCGTGGAACGATGGCCCGCGACGCACCAGCACCTCACCTCTGCCCGGCTACGCGCCAGCCGGCACTCCAGGCAAGATCGAGACGCTGCCGCAGTTCAAGCACGGCTCCATCGGCGACAACTATCTCGGTGTCGCGGCGGGAGACTCACTCTTGAGCCATATCAAAGGCACCTCGCTGTCAATCTTCGGCACTGAAATCAACATTACCGACTTCATGGCAGGCGAGGAAGAGTACGAGAGCTCGCCCATGTCCTACACGACACTGATCGACATTGCAATCGGCAGTCGCCATGTCGACGAGCCCCAACTACCGCCATACCCGGAGCTGCAAGAGTACGCCATTTGGTATCTGCGTTCTCTGAACCCCTACACGATGCTTGTCCACAAGCCCGTCTTCATGGATTTGGTAGGCCAGCCACCAACTATCACAGTGCGCCCCGCTAATGCCCACAGATTTGGAGATTCGGCAACGACTCCAGCTTCGTTCCTACTGCACCCCAGATTGTGACGGTCCATTTGATGCTCGCGACCATTACCTACCAGATCGCGACCCGGAACAGCCAACACAGCGGCAGCACGATGCTGGACGATTCGCATGCCCACTACATGTATGCGCTGAGTTTCTACAAGGAACTCATCCGTGGAGACCACGGCTGGGAAGACGTTCAAGCCATGGCCATGATATGCCACCATCTCCGGACCTTCCCCAAGCCCGGCGCGGCGTGGATCATGACCTCGACTGTCTACTTGTTCGCTGTCCAACTGGGTCTGCATAGATCTGTCAAAGTCTGGGTAGACGGCACTGGAGAACTCGGCAAGCTGGACATCGAGATGAGGAAACGAGTCTACTGGACGCTGCACGCGCTGCTGGTCAACCTTAGCGGAAAGCTTGGACGGCCGATACCTATCAGCATAAGTGACATCGATGTCGAATTCCCGGAGCCAATGAACGATTGTCTGCCTGGCGAGGAAGGCAAGCTGGACATCTTCCATCAATGCTCCTTCCAAGTTGGCATACAAATGGCTAAATACATTGTCTGGGAAACGGAACTCTACAAGATAATCTATGCTGTTCGACATTCGCCGAAAACATACCT
The DNA here is from genome assembly GCF_024043145.1 of Alternaria conjuncta. Lineage (NCBI taxonomy): Eukaryota > Fungi > Ascomycota > Dothideomycetes > Pleosporales > Pleosporaceae > Alternaria > Alternaria conjuncta. Next base: position 1,740,192 of record NW_026250092.1, on the reverse strand, counting down.
GGAGGGCTTGAAACGCCTCGAAGCCGGCATACAACAGTGGAAAGACGACCTCCCTTACGAGTTGCGCGACCCGTCGCATGCGTCTGAAGATGACCACATATTCGCTTTGTATCTCGAGTATTGGTATCAGGCGTTCAACCTGCTTCTACACCATCCAGCTGTTTGCAGGTCCACTGACACGGCCATCATTAATTCTAACTTGGACAAGTGCCTGACTGCATCGCAGAAGATGCTGCACAACTGTACGGCGATGATGAACAAAAAGAGTCTGGATATTCCCTGGATTAACACGGTCGTTTACATTGCCGCTGCCTTCACCACTCTCTTCATCTCGTCTATGCGGCAAGAGCAACTATCGCCTGTGGATATGACAAAGCTCAAAGGCGACATGGCAGCCTGGGTCAATGTGCTTGGCGAATGCGACCAGTTTCTGGGATCCGGCAACAAACTCAAAACTGCCGTCGCAAGGATCGTCGACCAGTCGCTTAGTAACATCAACGATAATATTGTCAAGCGAACTGCGACCGAGTCTCTCGCTCGCGTAGCGATGCATGCTCCACCCCGATCGACGAATACCGCCCCCACGTACGACAACAGCGGGTACCGCGACCAGTACACAACCTCATCCAGTTCACCCACGGACCCTACCCTCACCTCACAATCTGTAGGCCCGTACAGTGGTCTTCCGGGAAATAGTACACATCCATACAGTCTTGGCACCCCGGTGGCTCTCCCTCAGCATACGAATAGAACGTACGAACAACACGCATACAGCAGCGGCGATGAGACAAGCATGCATGCGAATCATGCAGCAGCACTAGCAGGAGCAGGCTCGGGTAGCATGTCGCAACCCTCAACTGATGCGTACGCCTACAGTAATGCGCAAATTGCCAACAACGGCCACCAGCCCGCGTACGCGGCTAATACCTATGCTCCTCAAGACTGGAGTCAATGGACACGAGCATATATGCAACCACACAGCCAGCCTGGTGAATATCTAAATACAGCAACCACTCTCATGACCCTGGGTCGAGATGGTGCGTCCCAGGGAACCGGGAGCGACGGCCAAGGGCTTGTCCAAACATCCGGAGTCCAGGGACACGCTCCCACACATTGGCCAGAGCTCGCATTCCCGAATGCCGCGACTGGTGGCAGCCACATGGCTCAACATTGAGCTCGGAAACACGACACATGGCACATAGAAGGCTGTGTCCCTTCGGCTAATCTACATGGGTATTTGATCTTTATGGTCCGGCGTAGTGGCAACCATCGATACCCGGCATCTGGAACACTTTGTGGGGTTAATGTACGGATATGAAGCGGCTCTCTGCAAGCTGCATGTGTTTGGTAATTTTAATTGCGAGATCTTTTCTTATGTATAATACTTCGGTTGGAGGCCAGACTCCATTCTTCGGAGAACGAACGCCGAACACGACACGACGACCGGCTGATGTTGGTCAGCAAGGGTTAGATGTGACGTTGTTGTTGAAGGGATACTGGATATTTGCCGAGTTGCAAACAAAGGACCATTGCAGTCGAAACAATGAAGATAATGATAATATCGAAGTAGGCCCTTCTCTGTCGTAGCCTGTCTGATAACAATACTTCCACAAACCATGCCTTCTCTTCCTGCGAACATCCACGGGTCGGCCGTAATCATCGCCACAAGATCTACTCTCCGTCCAGACCTCACCCAGGTAAATTGCCCGCCACCCGTCGCCTCGGTGCTACAGTGCGGACCCTGGGGAGTGCGCGCATCAATCTAGCAGCAGCACTAACCCGTGCCACCTAGGCTAAAGTAGGAAGCCGACTTGACGACTTGGCACGACCCCACCAATTGACCTTCCATTCGAGCACCAAGCCCGATAAGCTTCTGTACTTCGATCCACCGCGCTTGGTCACTACGTAAACCTCCTTCTGCTTTGGAGCTGGCGGTGCAGACAAGCACGACAGATCTCCTAAGCTTTTTTCGGTGCCAACCGCGGTTTAATAGGCGTTGAGTTTAATGACTCGGTAAGCCTTGCAGCCGACGATCCTGTGGCCCTTACCAAGGGCCGCAGGATGGGCGGCAAAACGGTATAGCGTCGAAGTTAGCTATGTATATATGGGCGGCCTGAGGATGGCGAAGATGGATCTCTACGCCGTTCTTTCGTCCTTGAGTCGCTGTCGTGGTCTGTGCCGTCGATTGGGCTGTGTGTCTGACAACCTTGGTACCGAAGCTGCGCAGAAGAATATCTTCGCTCTTCTCCCGACACCCATACCTCACTCGCGCGGATCTCTTGCGGAGGTAATCCGGGTACAACAGTTCCTATCCACGCATCGTTACTTCTTTCATTCACAACATGCGGTCCTCGGTCTCCGTCTCGGCAGTGGCCCTCGCCCTGTTGCAGGGCACCAACGCCTTGAATGCGGCCATTCAGCGCAAGCTTAATCTGCTTGCCGATATGGGCATGAACCCAGATGGCTCGGCCATGGTTACTTTCTCCGACGACGCCGAAAACAGCGCTTTCGATGCCACGGCTTTCAAATCCCTCAAGATTGCGACTACGTCAAACAGCCCGGCTGTGTTGGCTGCCGCGCCGCTCAGAAACATCACTCCGGAATATGTCGAGCTGCCACTGGACCACTTCGCCTACAAGAAAGGCCAGGATCCTTCGTACCATGGCACATTCTTTAATAGGTACTGGGTCAACATGGATGCGTACAAGCCTGGCGGTCCCGTTTTCCTCTACGACACAGGCGAGGCAGATGCAGAGCCGGGTGCGCTGACCAGGCTGCTAAACGAAACCAGCTTTTTCAAGCAGCTCGTCGATGACTATAACGGTATCGGAATCGTTTGGGAGCACCGCTTCTACGGAAACTCAACACCCACGCCTATCGACCTCAACACGCCAGCCGAGGCATTCGAGTTCCTGAACACGGAGCAGTCGCTTAAAGATGTCGACGCCTTTGCTAGGCAGTTCAGCAGGAAGGGTGTCAATGCTACGCTCACACCCGACAAGACTCCCTGGGTTTTCGTTGGTGGCTCGTACCCCGGTATGAGGGCCGCTTTCATGCGCAACTTGTACCCCGACACTATCCACGCGTCTTGGGCCTCTTCAGCTCCCGTCGAAGCTTCCGTTGACCAAAGCTTCTACTTCTCACCTATCTGGCGCGGTATGCATGCCAAGGGCTTCGGAAACTGCTCGGAGGATATCCACGCTGCTGTTAACTACATGGACAACATCATGGACACAGACTCACGCGCAACCGCCAAGCTTAAGGAGCAGTTCCTTGGACTTGGAGCTGCCAACAACTCTAACCCAACCTTTGCCGATGCTCTTACGACTCCCTTCTACCTATGGCAGTCTTACGGTATGGAAGGTGGATCTCTGGGTCTCCGTCAATTCTGCGACTACCTCGAGAAGGACCCCAAGACGAACACTACAGCTCCCGCGGAGGGCTGGTCCAAGAGCAAGGGTGCGAAATGGACGGTTGATCGATGGGCGAGCTACCCTGTCTTTGCCAACAACACGAATGATTACTTGGAAACCGAGTGCTCGGGCAAGTTGAACGTGACCGGTAACTGTGACCTGAACCAGAGGTTCACAGATCCCGCTTCGATTGCTTGGACGTGGCAATACTGCACACAGTGGGGTAAGACTTCGTCCTCTCAAACCCAACTTCCCTCCTTGCATAATACTAATTTATCCATCAGGATACTTCCAATCCGCCAACCTCGGATCCCAGCAACTCGTCTCCAAGTACAACTCGCTTGAACACCAAAAGGACATCTGCCACCGCCAGTTCCCCAACGCTCCCAAATCCCTCTTCCCTGAGTGGCCAAACACCGCCCGCACCAACAAGATCTTCGGAGGCTGGGATATCCGTCCTTCCAACACCTACTGGTCCAACGGTGAATTCGATCCCTGGCGCACTCTCTCCCCCGCTTCCGCTGAGCCCTTTGCCCCCAAGGGCGTCCAAGTCATCCAGGATGTGCCCAAGTGTGGAAAGAAGACGAGCAGGAACGAGCTGTTTGGCCTGGTCCTCAAGGACGCGCAGCATTGCTACGACTTCAGGACGACAGGTTCTACCGTCCCCGACGGACCCGTCAGTCGGACGTTGTTCAGGAAAGCGCTAAGCGAGTGGCTGCAGTGCTACAAGCCGAAAAAGGGCCAATCGAAGCCTTGGAACGCCTAGATGCAGTATGCAGGTCTGGGAAAGGGCCGTCCCCTTGCTTCGGGTAGAAGAGATGGCATTGCTACGTATTGTTCTTCCCTGCCACACTTTACTTAGACGTCATGATAAGTCTTATCATTAACATCCTACAACTTTGACCTCGCCACGCTGTCGTGTGACTGCTGTTCTCGAGATTTATCCAAGCGAGCTTCCCATTCCCATACTTCCCCTGTGAACCTATCCTTCTCCCACGCCTCATACACATTCCTCTTCTCTTCCTCGCTACTAACTCCACACATATCCCCCCACACTTCCAACTGCTCTTTAAACCCCGGGTTAGGATCGCACACCGGTCGTCCCTCACATAGTTGCTCCAGCGCTGCGGCAGGGGTGATGTTGTACTTCCAGATCAAGTATGCGCAGACGAGTGTTGCGGACCGGGACTTTCCCATTGCGCAGTGGATGAATACACCGCCTTTTTCATGATTGAGGGCCGAGTCGATGTACTGGACGGCGGGGGTAAAGTCTTGGAGCAAGTTGGTGTTTGGGTGGTCTTCTGAGCGGATGTGGAAACTAGAAGTGCAGATTACGTCAGTATTGTGAGGACATGGAAAGCCACATGTGTCGAGGTGGCGACAGTGGTCCAGCTCTGATGCCGCTCTGGAATGAGTACAATACATACTAAACACATCAGTTAGCACACATACATGAGCTGCATTTTGACAATCATTGCACGTTACCTGTTTCAAATACCTAAACTTCTCCTGTAGTAAAGGGTCATAATCTATCACTGATAGCACATGCGTTATGCCTGCTTTATCTATCAAGTCGCCTTGGTATAGGGCGTAGAGGCCGCCGATGTAGAGTTTACCCGCCCGAGGCACGAGATCGACCCAGCCCATGCCTGTGTGTCCTGTGCTGCCGTGGAGGAGGAAGGACATGTAGTCTGGAAGCTAGACAGGCGGGAGAATGGAATTTGAGGGGTAGAGAGTGAGTGATGTGATGGATATGGGATGGAGTTGATGGCTATGGGAGGACGAGAGTGTCCAATCGCGGAGAAAGTACCGAGGTACGATTGGAACAGGACATCATCTGCTCTCGATGTAATTTCTGGATGTATCTGCACGCGCCTGTCCTCTGATTTTGCATCTTCCTATTGACATGCCGTGGGTATCGTCGCCGCAACGTCCGAATGGTGTTGTTTGAGAAGTGCTGCCCGCAATCGGCCAATGACAGCCGGTGAGAGGAGGCCCCACGTGCGTGGAGCGCTAGACGGCGGACGCGCCTTCCAGCCTCGCCGTGAGACGCGTCAAACTTCACACCTACCATCTGGCATCATCATACACACTTCCAGAGACCGCGCGACATCACCTCGACAGCTTGGCCCGTACGACGCGAGCTATTATGGAGCTTGACTGTGAGAATGGACTTCAACGATGCTGATGCAGGCGGCCAGTATATGACGTCAACGCGACTCTATCAAATTGATGGAAACACCAGCATGCGCTCACCCACACAGGCTGACGCGAAGATAGTGTATCCGCATACTCATTTCTACTAGCAAAGGACTCGCTCAAGTGGTATGGTGTCAGGACCTACTCTTCGTTCTCTACCCATCCATGAGTATCGCCATGTTTTCGTTCCATCAATCTTTCTGTTGTTTAGATGAAGAAGTCGCAATCGCGACGCAGGCATTGCTTGCATGCATGCTTATCAGAAGAGCGCAGAGTAATCGGGTGATACGCAAACTTGGTCTATCCTATGCATAGGTGCCTGTGGTGAGGGTTTTGTGTAACGCTACAGGGCCCAGCCGCGTTCAATCGACCAATATAGTCCCCGCGACTCTCGTCTAGTGAAGGGAAGCAGGAAACCGATTGTCCTAAACCGGCTAGCCGCTGCCAGATGCAGGTCCAAGCAAACAACTATTCTCGACACAAATGTTGCTCGGTCGTCTCCGAGTCTCTCCCCATTGACACTGCCCGCAAAATGTCGCTCAAGCCAGTTCATATCACGCAAGGGCCGTTCTTCTACCCCGTCGGCAACACCCCAGCTGTGTGCTTGACCCAATCCCTACCGCGCGAACAAGATGCCGCCCTGCTACTACTCGGTTGTGGGGATATCCGAAATATCCTCTTCACTGCTTATAGTGGAGCTGGAGCTGGTAAGTGCTGTCCTCGACTGTACATTGTACCCGCATATACTGACCGGGACGCAGATGACAGGAAGCTTGACTTCACATGCTGCGATATTGAAGCGGAGATCATTGCGCGCAACGTACTCGCCCTGACACTCATCCTTGATGACACGAAAGGTACCCGCGTGCGACAGCTATGGAACCTGTACTATCACATCTTTATTGATGGCGAGTCCGCTGGTGTTCTGCGCTCTCAGTCGAAAAAGCTGTTGGAGCTTGCGCAGTCGTTGAAAAGCTGGAATGAAGGTCCATATGGCACGATCATTCGATTCTGTGACAGCATCACACTCGAAAACGTTACTAAGCTTTGGGAGCTGTATGCGTTGGAACCAGATCAAGACAAGAAGTACAAGGCGACACAAGATATGCTGAAAGATCAATGGCAGGCTGCCAAGCAGGTGCAGGCCCTCAAGACGTCTGGGTCGGCGTTCGTGGGAGACGGCATTCGCGCATTCGCCCCGCTCTTGACCCAAGGCTTCGAAGAGGCTGGCAAAGCTTATAAGACATATTGGAAGAGTGGGACGTGTTTGGAGGACAACAAGGTCATCAAGAACCTCTCGATCGCCAATCCTATGTTCGTCTGCCATCGCAGTGGCCTCGTGCTCCACTACGGTACTAGCCCGCTCACCGGCTTCCACCTTGCGCCCATGTATGCTCGACTTGCCGCAGACTCACCCTTGTTCGTATCAAGTGAGACGACAAAGGGAAAGCTGCCAAAGCCCATGCAGATAGCGCTCGACCAGCTATCTGCCTGGTGCTTTGCATTCAGGAAAGCCTCCACGCGTCTCACCATTCGATATGTTAACTCTGACGCTGTCGCGTTCTGTCATGTTATTCAACACCAACAAGCACACGGCGAATCACGCACAGCTTGTTGGTATCGTAACGTGTGGACATACACCCCACTAGTCTTAGATGCGCCCGAATACGAGCAGGGCGGATCTGCACCAGCAACCTTCGATGTTATTGACACATCCAATTTGCTCGACTATGTGGGCTGTCTCAACATTCTTGCAGCATCTGCGTCGTTGATTCGCCAAAACGCCTCGTCCATCCTCCGGACAGAAATGCTCATACCCTCTGAAATCGACATGGCAGCTTCAGCCAGCGCTTTGCTTTGTGGACACCTTCCAACAATCGCTCTACTGCTCGGTCTAAAGCCCGTCCAATACTGGACAAATGCAACATCTGTTTGGCACCTGAACGCCGCCAATTTCCCCGACTTGAACAAGACCAGTATGTTCGCTGCAGCCACGTCTAGACCCATTGTACTCTGGAAGCCGGTCAATACTTCTAAGATTCGTTACGATGCAGCTGAGCTAGCTAGACTGCTTATGTCTATGTATCTGAACATGTTCCAGGATGAAGGATGGGCCAATCAGTTCTCAATGCTAGGCTTAGGCAATGCAGAATTGAAGAAGAAGAAGCTTACCGCATACGAACTGTACACTCGAGCAAGCTTCGTGTCGCTGCTTCAACACATCAAGGTATCAAACGTCGTTGACTGGTCTCCATTCATGCATGCTCTGGTCAAAGTAGGCATCATGAACGACACAACCTTGAACATGGGTCCACACCACTTACAGTCTCTTCTCGTCTACCTTGACATGCTCGGGGTATGGAAGGTAGAAGATGCTTTTGAGTGGTGGCATCCACGAACCTTCGAATTGGGCGGTCTGTTCCGCAAATGGGAGGACATCCCTTCACTCATGTGCGTCACACTTGTCGTTCCTCACGACAAGGTCTCGATGTTCGGTGACCTTGCCAACGGCCACGGTACTCCGTTATGCCAGCTCCAGCTCAACTCGTCGATCAGTCCGAAAGAGGCTCTCTACACGGACATACAGATGGGCTTTGGAACGATCGAGACTTCTGGTTCGGCGTTCACGAATGACTATCGAGTAACGGTCCGAGAAGACGACAAGGGCTGGAAGGGAAAGTCGCCATTGATCGTATCCACTATGGTCTCTACGTGCACCCTCACCGAAGAGGAGGATGATGTCTGTGGCGTTACCTTTGGACTCAAGAGTACTCCAACAGCTCAGCTGCAGTTTATGTCCATGTTTGGCATGCTTCTGCATGTGCACCGATCTGCTGTCGGCCAAAAAGACGTCTTTGTTTCGCGATATCGGCCAGGATTCCAAGGATTCGTTTCCGTGAACAAGGTTACCACGTCCAAGGCGACTGATGGTAGGTCGGACATCTCTACGATCGCGACTTTTGCTAACATGGGTTTAGTAAACGATGTCATCGCTACCATACATCCGCTCATCAGTAGCAACAGGAATGAAGTCGAATCACTGCGAGTACATTACTCTGTAAACTCAGGACAAGCAAAAGAGCTTCTGCAAAGTGGAGCCATCGTCTCGTTCGAGACTACGACGGCATTCACACTAAGGCTCTTCATTGGGAAGACGTATCGAATGGATGTAGTACTTCCATTCCCACCAAATACTGCCAGTGCCAAGACCAAGATCGCACGCAAATCGCTATGGATAGAGTATACGGCTGCCGTGCAGAGTGGAGCAGCAATCCTTCGGCGCCCAGATACCATGATGCCCGTCCATCTTAATGCACAGTAAGTGGGTCAAGGGGTTTAATCTGCATCCACTGACAAACCACAGATCTGAGGTTTTTCTCGAACAACTACATTACGTTCAACCTGATGTTCTACCAAAACTTCTCCTTGGTCAGAAGGCCTCGTTTGCCAAGTGGATCGGCTTACATCCTTCTCCCATGGCTACGATGTCGGCAGGAGAGTTGAAAGCCTACCAGAAGTCTCTCGCTGACGTATCATCAACCATGCCTGGACGCCTTGGTGTGAAGGAGACCCTACAGAGTATCTATGCACACCTTGTTGGGGCAGAAGGCCAAGCACAGGCAAAGATTATCCAATTCTGTACACCCACGTCATTCTTCGGCATACTGTATATCGATTCGGTCCGTATGGATCTGTCGAACCAGACTCTTCTCGCCGATGCTGCATATATTCCTTTCCATACGAGCGCGGACATGGCGCCGCTTGCCGCTGTTCTCGCAGCGCGTCGGGACGACGCCGTGGGCATCAAGATGAAGGAAGATGAAGTCGCCTTCTGGAAGCACCTCTTACCAGGATTTGCCGAACGATGCCGCCAGTGGCAGCACAAACCAACATGCGAGTACAAGGTCGCAGGATGCATCCCCATCTCGACTGACCCCGACAAGCGCTACATGTGCACTTGTGGCTACGGCGTCTTCCCCGTGAACTACCTCAAAGATCTCAAGCTTTCTAAAGATCTCTTCAAACACGCCGTTCGTGTCGCAGTACCAGTCATCTTTGCTTCGCCCATCAATACCGACGATCCTGCTTCTCTACCGACGCCCTCGCCTCCCGCGAAGCCGCAAACGAAGCCGCAAGCTCAAGCACCTGTGGATAAACCCGAGCCGCGTCTGGTAGACCTTGGTGCGAAGGAAGGCACGTGTTGGGAGTGCGGTGCTGAGCGCCACGAGAAGGGTGGGGTTTTAGACAGATGCGGTGGGTGCAAAATGGCTCGCTACTGTTCCGAAGGTTGTCAGAAGAAAGATTGGAAGAAGGGCCACAGGCAGTTGTGCCCGCAGTTGAAAGAGGACTAGGGTGCTTGACTGCACTCAGTGTCGTGGCAGATGTAGGAGTTACATACTACAAGCACGCCTACTGCAAGACCTACTTCCGGCTTCCGCGACGACACTCAAGCTGCGCCAGTGGCCTACTTGCTTGGGACGGAGGGGTCGATTGGAGGACTTGTGACAAATCTGCCGCTCATCTCTGGCGATCGTTGGATACCAAGGCTTGGAAGTATTGACGTGAACAGACGGTGCCAGTTTGATCACACCATGTCAGAACGCAGAATGTTCAATACAACTAGCATGCGCGATGTTCTTAGCACATTATCTGTCGTGAAGCTTTGAAGGTCGCCACGAGGCTGTGATTTGTAGTGGCCGTCTGCTGGTTGGCCTCGCGGTGATCTGAGCGGCTCTTTGTCGGCTGGTGGATGTAACCTAATCATGATGCAAATAGCGATGGTCAGGCGACGTGTACGTGCTCGTTTTCTGCCGCCTGCCCCGGACCTGCGTCGACGGGTCCACAACCCCGCAAACATCAGCAGCGTTCCACGATACAGGCGACAGCGCAATGTACGACAGCATTTCGATTTGTGAAGCAAACTCGCGAGTGCAGTATGACGACAATTGTCCAGGGAGACAATGGGGCAAGCAAGCACGTGGGGCGCGAAGGGTCCTGCACGGTGGTCCAAGAATAGCCACTAGCGGTTATCGATAGATGCAGGGTGGCGATAGCGGAGCGCAACACCAGGATCGTCAGGGCAGGCCATGCAGGGACAATGTTAGCTGTCAACTTTTCTTTTCGAGGGGTGGGCTTCACAACTGTTTCAAGAGTTGAAGCGCGATGGAAGTGCTCACGAGGACGCCGGAAACAATGTTTGAAGTGCGACGCTGCCGCGGATGCATTTAACACGCGACACAAACGGCTAGCCCTTCCGTGATTTACGGCCTAGCGTGATCGTAGGCGGATGGTGCCCCGTATCTGCGCGGCGGGCCACCCCTTCTTCAAAGAGAGTGTCGCCGCTCGCTCCTGCCTCGATTCACTCCCTCAGTGCCCTTTCTTATCCTTCGGGACCACCTTCGCTTTACTAACCCGGCAGTTTAATCTTTCGTTTCCTAAAGACTCTCGCTTTTCGAAACTTGTTCGCCGTACCATCTCAGGGGAACACAAACCACGAATTTCACGCGTGCGCCCTTCCCTTGCTCGCCGCACAACCGCCCGGGCCCCTACACCTGCTGTTCCATCCAACCATCGAGCGTACCTGCCCACGATAACTACAAGAGAGGTCGTGATACCATCATCTTGATCGCTGCGCTACTCCACTTGCCGACGATAAGGTGCTTACACGACATCGACGATCCCGCAAACGGTCCGACATCATGGTACGAAGTCTGCTGTCCGCCGCCTTTACGGCGACAGTACTGGTAGGCACAGCGCTTGCCGGAGCAAAATGCACAAAGGATAGCCACTGCCCACAGGACACGCCCTGCTGCTCTCGTACGTGTCGCAAAAATCTATCGCATCGGGGTTGGTGCTAACAAATTCGCAGTATATGGCGACTGCGGTGTCGGCGCTTTCTGCCTCGGTGGCTGCGATCCCCTCATGTCACACAGCTTCGACTCGTGCGTTCCCGGTCCCGTGTGCAAATCCGGAAAATACACACTAGACAACCTCGACGATGTGCAGACCATCGACAAGTACCTCGGCGATGCCTCCAAGATCAACTGGCAGTCGCAGGGCATGCCCACCATATACACAGACCCCAAGACCAAGGAGAAGTCAACACTCTTGACTATGGCGCAAGGGACAGTTGGAACACTACTGGCATCTACCTACTACGTCTGGTACGGCAAGATCTGCTCCAAGCTTTCCACAGCGCAGGGCAAGGGCGTCGTCACTGCCTTCATTCTTATGTCGGATGTTAAGGACGAGATCGACTTTGAGTGGGTTGGCGTAGACACAAGCCACGTGCAGTCTAACTTCTACTCTCAGGGTGTCACAGTGTGTAAGTAATTCGACATTCGGGCTAAGCCACCCTCGCGCATGACTAACACGATTTTAGACACCAACGGCGAGAACCTCACTGTCCCGGACGCGAACACGGTCGAGACCATGCACGAATACTGCGTTGACTGGAAGGAAGACACCCTGGTATGGTCCATCAACGGCAAGGAACAGCGCAGACTCGAGCGCTCCGACACATGGAACAAGACATCCGGCCGCTTCGACTACCCCCAGACACCCGCGCGTATCATGCTTTCCCTGTGGCCTGCTGGTCTGCCTTCGAACGAAAAGGGTACCATTGAGTGGGCAGGAGGAGAGATCGACTGGAACTCGCCCTATATGACCAACGGATACTACGCCGCCCGCTTCTCGGAAGTCACCGTCGAGTGCTACGACCCACCGGAGGGTGCGCAGATCAAGGGAAAGAAGACCTACAAGTACACGGATGAAGCCGGTACTAACAACACCGTCGCCATCACAGACGATTTAGTCGTTCTGGGCTCGCTCATGGGCACCGGCGAGAACCCAGGAGAGGCCAAGGACAAAGACGACGATTCCAAGGCCACCGATGTTGCCATGGTACCTGGTGGCAATCCTGGAGGAGGTGCTGGACGAGAAGTCGCCGAGACATCAGCTGCCGTACAACCAAATTCGCCTGCGCAAGAGACGGGCTCCTCGTCTGGCAGTGGTGCGACCGCTGAAGGCCAGTTCGTCCAAGGTACAACTGGCAGCACTGGTGCTGGATCCGTCATTCAACCCGGCCTCGGACGCATGGGAGGATCCGTCTTCGCCATCATCGTCGCCATCATGGGCTTGATCGCGTTATAATCGCATTACCCATATTTTCTTTTACCGTCTTATGCCCTTTCTCATGTCTGTCTGTCCTGTCTATCCTTGGCGTTTAGTTCGATACCTGTGGTCTTGTAGTTTTGTGTACTGGGGAACAGGGGTGAGACGGGTTGCATACTCCCCCTCGTCGTCTTGTGTACAGTGCATACATTTTCCTTCCTCCTTATTGTCCATCTCCCGCAGTCTTCTAGTTATGACACATATCCTGTCTAGATGGTTGAATCTGTTTGATACAATAAATGTAATACCGCATTTCAATATCCTGTCTTTTCCGATGATGTGTTGAAGATTGAAGGGCTCGGTGCACGGGTATGAAGAGATTGGAGAAGCTGCAGCGTGTCCGGATCATCGACAGAGAGTCCTCATCCGGCCAAGCACCGCATATGCATGCCCCGCGCGAGCATGGAGGCATATATAAGATGTTCGCAGCATCTCGCTGGAAAGGTATATCCAAGGTCAGGGTACATGTCAGCGCTACAGTGGTGACCCTCGGCTAACTACCCCAACTGTTCAGTAGATGCAGAATCTCCCCGGCCCCTGTAAATTACCATGTTGATGACTGCAGCCTCGTTCGACGGGAGATAGCATGAGCGAATTGGAAACAGCTTGGTATGCGGAGTGTTATCTGATGCTGGCCTTTGCATGGAAAAGATGCTTGACCGATGAGATGGGTCGGAACATAAGACGAGCTCGTCGCGGGAAGGTTGCTCGGGCGTGGAAGGTCCCTTGCCGTTCGACTCCTACGGCAGTTTCGAAACCCTCTGCAATCAGTCAACACGCCTCTACATCACCATGTCGCTCGCACTCTACGCACTACTAACTGCCCTGGTAGCCCTAGCTGCCTACAGTCTCCGCAGCGTCGGTCGCAGGCCCGCCAACTACCCCCCAGGCCCACCGACACTCCCCATTATAGGAAACCTACACTTGATGCCGAAAGAAAAGCCGCATCTACAATTCCAAAAGTGGGCCGAAGAATACGGGCCCGTGTATTCACTGATTCTCGGTACGAAAGTCATGGTCGTGTTGTCGTCGGATCAGGCTGTGAAGGATCTGCTTGATAAACGGAGCGGGATATATTCGTCGCGTCCGGATATGTATCTTGGGCAGATTGTGAGCGGTGGGTGTCGTATGCTGCTCATGGTGAGCTTCTCTGACCCTTTGAATTGGTGATTGAGCTGATCGCGGTAGCCGTACGGCGATACATGGCGCATGATTCGGAAGATTGTTCATCTCAACCTCAATGTCAAGGCGGCGCGTACATATGTGCCATATCAAGAATTGGAGAACAAGGCCATGCTTGTTGGTTTTTTGGACAGTCCAGATCTCTTCATCGATCACATCCGTCGTTACACAAACTCTTTGACCACGCAGATGATCTTCGGGTTCCGCACCACCAGCATCGACGACCCCAAGTTGAAACAACTCTATTCCGTGAGTCAAATCTCTAGACCCCCTTATCTCTCTAACACCACCACAGGGCTTCGAGAAGTTTTCCGAACTCATGGGTGAGACTACAGCAAAACTAGTCGACCTCTTTCCCATACTGCGCTCACTACCCGACTTCGCGCTTCCCCTACGGAAATACGCAAAGGAACTTCACGAAAAAGAGAGCGAGCTATACGTCGGCCACTGGCTAAACGTGAAGAAAGCAATCAAAAACGGGACTGCGAAACCTTGCTTCTGCGTCGACCTCGTACGCGCACAAGACGAGGAGAACTTCTCAGATGAGCTCGCCGGATACGTGAGCGGTTCGTTGCTTGAAGCGGGATCAGACACTACATCCGCCACACTCATCGGCTGTGCGTACATCCACCCTCCCTCAATACCCAAAAGCCATTGCAACTAACCCCCCGCAAAGTCATCCAAGCAATGATCCTCTTCCCCACCGTCTCCGCCACCGCCAGGGCAGAACTCGACACGATCTGCGGCGCCCGCCTCCCCGCCCTCTCAGACTTACCCTCCCTCCCCTACATCCGCAGCTGCGTCAAAGAAAGCATGCGCTGGATGCCCACGGCCATCCTCGGCGTCCCCCACGCCGTAACCCAGGACGACGAGTACATGGGATACAAGATCCCCAAAGGCAGTGGGGTGTTGTGGAATGTATGGGCTATCCATAACGACCCGGCTCGGCATGCTGATCCGCGGAAGTTTGATCCGCAGCGGTATTATGGGGATGCGCAGACGGCGGCGGAGGCGGCGTGTAATGCTGATGCGGCGGAGCGGGATCATTTTCTTTTTGGGGCGGGGAGGAGGCTGTGTCAGGGTATGCATATTGCGGAGCGGTCGCTGTTTTTGGCTATTGCGCGGTTGCTTTGGGCGTTTGAATTCCACCCCGCGAGTGATGGGAGGGGCGGTGTGGTTATGCCTGATATGGATGATTTGACGGAGGGCATGTTGGTGCAGCCGCGTCCTTTTAAAGCGAGGATTGTGCCGAGGGATGGGGGGAGGGAAGCGGTTGTTAGGGAGGAGTGGGCGAAGATGGGGGCGTTGCTGGATGGGGAGGGGCAGTGGAGGATGCTGCCTGAGGGGTTGATTTGGAAGGAGTATGATAGTGCTGCGAAGACGGTATAAATTCAAGAGACCTCAGGGGGGAGTTATCGTCATATGTGTAAGACGCGCTACGTGATACCCGAGAAGGCCTACATCTGGTTGTCTATGGTTATCTGTTTTGGAAAGATCAAGAAGGTTGAAGATCTGCTGCTTCGTTTGTTCTGCTTGCACTGCGCGTTCCGCGAATGCTCTCGCTCCTTTCTTAATCTTCTGGGTTCTGCAAGAATGCGAGAACTGAGTATTTAAGGCCTTGATCGTCGCTAGGTACTTATCCTGCCGCGACCTAAAGTCTCGAAAAGATCACGATGGCGAAAAGAGCATCAGCTAAGAGAAAGAAGCGGGCGCCAAAGAACCGCTATGATTGTACAACATGTGGTATGAACAGACTCGCCAAGTTCTTCCCAGACTACAATCCTTCCACTGAATGCGACGACTACCATCGCATAAACACGTGTGAAGCCTGTCTCCGAAAGCATGTGAACTATTGCATCAACAACGCGCAAACAACAACTACCTCCGACGAAGAAGGAGAGGCACTGGGCATCGCGTGTCCAGAATGTGACGCGGTCATGAGGCCTGTCAACATCGAAATCGCCACTTCGAGAACCATGTATGCGAAATTCGAAAAGTTAGAGCGAAGGCATAAGGCCAGAACGACGGAAGGGTGGCGTTGGTGCCTAGCTTCAAACTGTAAGGCAGGCCAAGTACACGACAGCGGCTCCAATACGCACGAAAAAGACATTTGCACATGCCACGAGTGCGGAGCACGCGCTTGCGTGCCCTGTGATCGACCGTACCACGAAGGCGAGTCATGCGAAGCCTATCAATCTCGTATCAAAGACCGCGTTGAGGAAGAAGACAAGTCTCTAGAGGCTGTCAATCGCTTGACCAAATCCTGCCCGAATCCTGATTGCAAAGCGAGGATACAGAAAAGGGGGGGCTGTGCTGCTATGAAGTGTAAGTTGGCGCAACCGAGCCGATGGGTGTTTCTTACTAACTTGGATAGGTACACAATGCGGCACGGCCTTTTGGTGGTCGGTATGAATTCATCATCATCGGACACCACCAAGAGTGACTATGACGTGACCGAAGTACAACGAAGAGAGACTCTTGGATGATGCAGTCGCAAACTCACCATGGCTCAGCTTTGTGTAGTGACGACGATATAGATCAGTATGTGCACGAGCATCATGATCCTGGATCGGTAGATAGAGGATGTCAAAGAGAAGCATGATGATCTTCTTCGCAATAGCAGTTTCTTCATTCCTACCATCCACTTCACCTCTCAGGATGTCTATCAATCCAAGCCGTATTTCCAAACTCTCCCGAGAACGGATACTGAAACACCTTATCCAGCGTCGAATACGGCTCATACTGCTTCTGATCCATAACAATGCTAACATTGCTCGCCAGTCGCGCAGTCTCATTCCACCCAGGCCCGTAGTCCTTGTACTCTGCCATCGTAGTGTTGGAGTTCACTCTTGGATCCGTAGTACCCCACTTGATGTACCCATTGGGCTGGATTGAATCATCAAGATAGCAGTTTGCAAAGATGGAGCGATGCTGAGCGTTCCAAGGGCGGCCCAGCGCGCACTGACCGGTTATGGAGAGGGAAGAATTGGCCTTCTTGACGTCGGAGTCGTGGATGTAGACGCCGTATTTGTTGACAAAGGTTGTGTTGCTGCCCTTCCATGCTGTGATGCCGCCGCCACAGTTACGGAGGGAGACAAGACTGGTCTGGATCCACGCCGTGCCGAAACCATAGAAGAAGTCTGTTTGTCCGGCTATTTCGTTCTTGTAGAAGTACGCGTTGCCTAGTTTGCCGACGTACACGGTGTCCTGGTACGAGTAGAATCCGCAGTAGTAGAAGCCGGTGTTTGCGTAGCTCACTGAGACTGCCAGGGCTGGACCAGCGGAGTAGGGTGCATACAAGTTGCTGAAATCTATGTTGTATGCGCGAAAGTCGGTGTTTCCAAAAGGTGTACCTGCAGGTACGGGGTCGCCGGTAGGTCCTGTGCCAGTTTTACTCGAGTTGAAGGTTGGCGCAACGGTGAGGACGGAAGTATATGCATTGTCCAATGTTGATAGGCCAGCTCCAGTTGCATTGCGCCATATCACATTGACAGTGTTCTTGCTCTGGTCGTTGGGCGCTTTGGTTTGACCAAAAAGGTAAACGGGACCGGGCCGAGTAACATTTACTTGCTCAGTATAGTTTCCAGGAAGGACCAAGATGTGATGAGGTGTTGTGTCATTCGGCAAGCTGAGTACTGCCGACTGAATTGTAGAGAAGTTACGACCAGGGCCAACCAGAATCGTGTTTTGAGGGCAACCGTCCAGTGGCTTCTTGGTTGGATACTGGCACGCTTTGCGATTGATAGTCGATACAGCAGCGCAGGCCTCGAGCAGGCCAAGAAGTAGTGTCGTCCAATGCATGGTGAAAGGCTGAAGTTTTCGCACGGCCCGAAAAAAGATGCGCGCCGTTTGGCGGACTGAGGCTTGGCCTGCACTTTATATCAACTCATCGTATCCGCACTCCTGGGGTTGGGATTCCCATGTGGCTCAAGACATCCGCAATGCCCGGTTACCGTTGTGCCCTGAGCACCATCATCAGCCGCAAGTGCGCCTTTAGTATCAATTATCCGTTCAATGCCTCCAATCAACATCATTACCAGGTATACCGAGCGCGGGGAGTATCCACCCAGAGAGATCCGGAGAACGTGGGGAAGATGGAGGAAATTATCCACCAATTAAGCCGATCACTAACAAGCCTCGGAGATGATCTCACATCGCCAGAAGAGCCGACAAACCGACGCGGAGAGCGAGCAACGAGCCATGGTCAAACACCGTTACGTAGGCATGTTCCGTGCTGTCTGTGAGGCTTCCGTGGCGTTGGTCAAGCTTCGGCATAGAGCTTGCTGAGGCTTGTTTATGTGACGCAATGACGCGTAAGATCGTGGGCTAAAGACGGCCTGAGATGAAACTGCGATGATATCTAGGATAGCAGAGATTAGTGCCTGAATGAATGTCGAAGCTGAGCTGCCTCGCATGCGCTTCAAAGTGATGCGATGATGATTCTGTTCCAGCTAGGAAACCGCTAGCAGGAGTCCAGCCAAAGTTGTACCTAGGTAGTTGCGACGAAGACGTCCATCTGAAGTTTTTCAGTATCGAGGCCTCTGGTGCGTTACGGCATATATGGGATTTGAGCTAAGGTTGTAGAAGGAGCCAGCCGTCTGTGGTGTTGAAGAAGTGTAAGCTCGTGAGCCCCCTCTATTGCCGGCGCCAACCCGGAAATTACGTCGCCGGGAGTTCCGAGGTTTGGCACCAGACACGCGGAGACATCCCCAGCTGCTTTCAACCCTCAACTCCACGTCAAGCTCTGTTCACTCTCATCAGCTAACTACCTGAAGCCCTCGCCGCGGCGCGCGCATTTAACCATGTGAACCATTTTCGTCATTCGAGCGACACCGCTCCCTAGAGACCTCAGGACTGTCCCTTTCGCGCCGCGAACACTCATGACAACGGTTCCTTACTCTACAAGACTCCCAAATCTTCATAAGACGGACATGAGGCGCCTTGAAGTGCTTTACAAGGCATTCAGAATGCGCCAAGTACTTTGGTGGTAGGCTAATAATGCCCAGCGATCACGACATCGCCCTTGCCTTTTCTGCGCATCGTTGAGAGGATGTTCCAAGACATTCCAACCAGCGACATGCTTCACCTTCCTGTTCAGGGTTCTTGGGAGCCACCAGCTTTGGACACCACAAGCAACTCAAGCCTCGCAATGTTGCAGCGCTTGCTGATCGCGACATGGAAGGAGTGCATTCGCAATTTAATTCGCGTGGCATGCTACAACCATGTTATCGCGCCATTGCAGACGGCTATATGACCCTACAAGATCCCGGCCACCGCGTAACCGTCTATCTTCTGCGCAAACCATTCGTAGCGACCGCTTCGGCTGTATTCTGATCACCAACTTGACGCGAGCGATCGGTACTCCTGGTGCTCCTAGCAAAGCCCAAGTATGGCCGCGATCGCTGACGACGACGCAAAGGTCGCGCGTTACACCAACGATGAAACCTCGCCTTCCCCACCGGTCTACGAAGATGGCAGCGTGCAGGAAGACAACGCCTATGTTTACGACGATTCCCAGAAGCTGGGCTACACGGCCACAGTCTTTGTCATCCTGAATAAGATGATCGGCACTGGTAGTACGTATTCTTCATGCTCATACGCTCGGATGGCTGCTTACTTGTAACAGTCTTCTCGACTCCTTCCGGTATCTTCGCAGCAACGGGATCGGTTGGGGTGTCACTCTTCCTGTGGATCATTGGTGGCATTCTCACATTCTGTGGGCTATCCGTGTTTCTGGAATTCGGTCTCGCAATCCCACGTTCAGGTGGCGAGAAGAACTATCTGGAGCGCGTCTACCGTCACCCTAAATACGTTGCGACATGCGTTCTTGCTGCGCAAATGTTGTTGCTCGGATTTTCTTCCGGTAACTCGCTCGCTTTCGGTCGCTACGTACTGTTCGCAGCTGGTTCGGAAGCACCGGATGGCTGGGCGGCGCGTGGCATAGCCGTTGCTTGTGTCACTTTCTCGGTTGTGCTCCATGCCACGTTACCGAAATGGGGCATCCGCCTCTTCAGTGTTCTCGGCGTGTTCAAGGTTTTCATTCTACTCTTCATCGTCTTCTCTGGCTTTGCTGCTTTGGCTGGTCATCTGAAGATCGAACAGCCGCACAACTTCGACAACGCGTTTGCACTGGAAGTCGGTGATGGCTATGGTGGCGGCGGTGCCTATGCGTACTGCCAAGCTCTGCTGCGCATCATTTACTCCTACAAAGGCTGGGAGAATGCCAACTATGTGTTGGGCGAAATTCGGAACCCGAAGAGAACCCTGGCCTGGTCTGCACCCCTGGCAATCGGTGGAACTACCATCTTATACGTCCTCGCGAACGTGGCTTACTTCGCTGCCATCCCCAAGTCCGATCTTGCGAAGAGCGAGGTAATTGTGGCTGGCCTATTCTTCCGCAACGTTTTCGGTAATAGTGCTGGAGCGCGCAGTCTTCCCGCTTTCGTTGCCCTCAGCAATCTTGGCAACGTGCTCGCCGTCAGTTTCGCACACTCACGCCTCAACCAGGAGTTCGCAAAAGAGGGTTTACTTCCGTGGAGCAGATTCTGGGCGTCGAACAAGCCATTCAATTCGCCGGCGACAGCCTTGTTCCTGCATTGGCTGATTACAGTCATCGTACTGCTTGCGCCCCCTGCTGGTCCTGCCTACAATTTCATCACCGATCTTTACACCTACCCCGGCGCTTGGATCAATGGCTTCGTCACTGCCGGTCTCATTTACCTACACTACTCCAAGCGCGAACGCTGGGAGTCGCCATGGCACACCTATCTCCCCATTGCCGTTCTTTATCTGGCCGCAAACATTTTTCTTGCACTGGTCCCCTTCATTCCTCCGGATGGCGATTGGAACGCAGACGGCTACCCATATTACGTATTCCCGGTTGTCGGTGTCAGCGTTCTGCTTCTAGGTGGATTCTACTGGCTTTGCTGGACGAAGATCTGGCCAAAGCTCGGAGGATACAAGATTGTCAGTGAACGCTATGAGGATGCCGAGGGCAATGAGCATGTGAAGTATGTGAAGGTATACACTAAGCACGATTGAGCAATCTGACGATCGATACATACTGTACCGATGTGCTCGGCCGTGGTGGTGGCGTCCTTCTATAGAGATAGTAATAGCCGTGCAGATAGCGGTGCGAACTTGCTTTTGTCTTATGCGTGATCCATTCTGTTGTGTAGGGCTCTCAGTACATTGGTGCCTGCGATTAAATATTTCGTTGATCCCCCCAGAACGATTAATGAGGGGCGCAGACAATGGCTGTATCGCGAAGGTCCTCGATATAAAAGCCAGAAGTAGGTGTGCTGCAGGGGACGGACATTTTGCGGTGGCGCCAAGACATCTGAGCTGTGGAGCCGATGACGCACAGACCTCGGAACGCGTGACGCGAAGACATCAGCTTCACATTACACCCTAAGCCCAAAGCTAAACGGCATGTCTGCACTGATGCCATTCTTCTCAAGCGAACATCATCGTCGCAATGCATCGATGGCACGAGTCGCGGATCCCCTCTCATGAAGTTCCGTTCGTGTCCGTGGCGCATCCTGGACGGGTAAAGGCTAGGCCTCCAACACGCCAAAGACCCCATCTCGCTCTATTTCGCTCTAACAGCTCAGGCAGCATGAAGTTGCCTGCGCTAGCGCATCAAAAACTTGGCCCTCTTGCCATATAGTTATCAACCTCCATTCGTATAAAGCAATAAGGATAAACGCTCCTTCACGGCGCACCAATTCACGACTCCCCACTCGCTCAAACACAACAATGACTGGGACTTCTGGCAAACCCATGAACGAATATCCTGGATTCGGACTACCTCTTTGCAATTGGGAATGGACCAACTACGGCTTCTATCCGATCGGCTCCCACCACAATGCCTATGGAAGCGAATCAGAGATCATCCCTGTGCGAGAGCTTGCCGTGATGGATGTTTTGGAAAAACTCACCGACAAGCCCGACTGGCATCAGAAGGTCTTTGATGATGAAATCGTTGCCAAGTGGCGTAATGAGGCCCTCGCCATTCCTGACCAACACTTTTGGCACCTGGCTACCGCTGCGAAGAGCCAATATTGGACCCACGACGATGACCGGCTCGATCTTCATGACGACAGGCAGTCTTGCATACTCGAGAATATCTTGGATGAAGGTACATTCGATACCGTACGTTACTATTGCTTTTAAATAGTCTTCATCACTAACGCTATGCAGTGTGTTCAAGAGCTTCGCAGCAAAGCCAAATATTTCGAACAATCGGGCATCATACCTTCTCTCGACGCAAGCGCTTCCGTAGCCAAGTCTGACACGCTCGTTACAAGCGAGCTACACGCCAAGCTTCGCAAAGCTTTTGATCAGCTCAAGTCGGACCACGCTGCATCTCCTGATTGGCATCCCAACTCGAATAGTATGGTGCAGGATCTGGTACACCCATCTATGTACCCATTGGTATATGGGCGCAGTTCTGGCTTTCGTGAGGAGCAGGTTGGTGTGACGGACGCTGTAGAGCGCTGGGCTGGCAAGGGCGAGGTCGTCCCCCAGCAGGGGCTCGAAACGACTACAGCGCAAAACCGACATGATTATAGCGTTGGAGGCAGCAGCATCCCGCCGGAGTACTGGTCCAATCAATACCAATGGTTGCCGGCCAATGTGGCTTTCCAGGATGATGGGTCTGTCAAGTTTACCAGCTACATCAACAATCTTCACCCTACGAGATATCCCGACATATATCGTACCATCGAAAAGCTGGTCGAAACATCCATACCCATGTGGGATCAGTGTTTGCGGTTTGCAGTCGGCTATCACAAGTTTGAAGGGGCCGGTCGTATGGAAACTCGCACCGGTAAACCCGAGAATCCTGAGTAAGTCAAAGTAATGTCTTCGAACTTTGCAGCTGCTAATGTCCCGTTGCGTAGTGACGAGAACGAAGAGAATTGGACGCCCAATAAAGAAGAGTGTGGTGATGTGGAAGCCAGCGAAGAAGACCTGGAGGAAGAAGGGTACGATGATTACTACGACAACGATGAGGATCGCCAAGAAGGGTTGCTGGAGGCCAAGTGGAAGATCGTCCGCAAACCTCGTATCATGCCAATTCCCTTCAACGACGTATCCTACGCACCGCAACCAGGCAAGCGTCTTGCTGATAGATTTCGCGATACGGGACTTCAGATCATTGTCAAGATGGCCTCGATTGAACTCACGCCCGAGAAGCCGGACTTTCCTGTGGGTGGATGGCACATCGAGGGGCAGATGAACGAAAACATCTGCGCAACTGCCCTGTACTACCTGGACAGTGATAACATCACTGATAACAGCCTCGCATTCCGCATGCAGACGTCTGCTTACCTACACGATGACGAGGGTTTCGACGTTGGACAAGACTGTTATCACTGGATGGAGCACGTGTACGGCACTGGCTTTGGGTGTGGGAATTCGCCATGTTTGCAGAATTACGGGAACGTACAAACGCGTGAGGGTCGGCTGCTAGCTTTCTCCAATGTCTTGTAAGTCGGTCAAGATTCTGTTCGGACACTGCCTTGGGCTAACGTATGTTAGTCAACATCGTGTTTCCCCTTTTAGTCTCATCGATCCTACAAAGCCCGGCCATCGTCGCTTTATTGCACTTTGGCTTGTCGATCCGACGAAGCGCATCATCTCTACGGCGAATATTCCGCCTCAACAAATGGACTGGTACGTCGACTCGCTACTTGGACCAAGCGACAAGATGCGCCAAGAAGCGTTGTCGAAGCTCCCCCCAGACCTCATCAATCTGCTAGCCGAGAAGGGACTCGCAAGTCCTTCTGTCACTACGGAAGGTCGACTGCCTGAAGAGCTCATGGCCTACGTGCGCGAATACTTCGAAGAAGCCAAGCACTCCCTTCCTATGGGTTTTCAAGAGGCAAGTGAGCATCGCAAAAAGCTTATGCAAGAAAGGGGCGCGTTTGTCCAGACCGCAGAGAAAGGATGGCAGAGGGCGACTTACAGCTTCTGTGAGCATTGAGACGCTGGCAGAACTTGATCAGAGCCTGAATAATGACAACTCTCGAATGGAACGGAGCATACGACAACGTATAGTGTTAGTTCTCGAGTAACGAATTGAGCTATGGCTGATCATGTTCCCTAACCCGCTGACATTGAAGTACTACTACCAACAGCTTCCTTGCGTAACGACTGTCGGGACGGCAACCCCGCAGAAACCTTTGACGTCCCAACAACATCCCATTCAACGTCGCTTCGACGCTTCACTGCTAGGCGCCATGCTCCGAAGTGTCAAAGGCACCTTGCCTTCCGTGTCGTTCCAATGCAACTCATACAGGCCGTTCTCAGCCTTCATGCCGTAGAATGACGTGGCAACCGTACCATCTTCACCATACAACATCACCGTGGAACCGTAGAAAGCGAAACCCGATGTTTGAGTCGTGGTGTTGCCAGTGCCGTTGTTGGGTGGGAGAAAGCCCACGCGCCTGTCGACCGATGATGACGAAGGAATGAAGAGAGCTGTATTTGACCAGGTGGGCTCACCGGTAGCGGTGGTAGCGTTGGGGTTTCCAATGAAGTGTTTGTTGGCATCGATTGTGACTATGTCTATTAGTTGGGATGAACTTGGGTACGCGATGGCTCGAAGAAGCCGAACTTACAGGTTACGACAGCAGCATCGGTACTGTTGGAAAGAGCAGGCTCTCCGAGATATGCAAGACCATCGGCATAGAAGAGTGGCAAGCCACCAATGTCTTCACTGTATGCATACAGCTGGAAAGGCGTAGAAGCGACATCACGCTTGCGGGCGCCCAACACCGCGAGCGGGAGCAGAGCCAGCAGTGCGCTGCGCATGGCGATATGCATGATGAAGGAGTGTACGTTGAAGAATATTTTAAAGAGCGTCAGAAATGCAGCAAGAGTGTGAAGGGTGGTGGCAACAGCTAACAATCAGCAGTCCCAATGTCCTTATTACACTCAATACATCGGCCGAGTCAGTCTCTATCTCTACAGTCCCCTGAGCGACTCAGATACATTACGACGTCTCCACGTATATTCATGACGCCTCGAGTGAAAACCATATCTCTTGGTATACTTCATTGGGAGGTCTCCGAAGGGCTACAAGGACCCGCTCTCGTACAGTGCGAATTGCGCTATCGAGGGTTGCATGCTGCCTGACTTCAATTGTTTCAATGCTCAGGCGTCGCGTAACCTCAGCCACTCAAAGCACAGATGCGATACGTAGTGCGAGTCGGAGCGGGTCTTATTTTTGGCACTGCCAAGCTCAAGCTAGAGAATGCTTGTCGTCCCCACTGTCGCGTATCTCTCTAGGTAGCGATCGAACCGTCTAAACGCAGATTCTACCCGTTTTTCAGTGGATATACGAAGAGTTTGTCTATTCGACTCCAAGTACCTCACTCCACTGAGTACCTGGCACAACCCAGCAACAACGGCGCGCCGACCTGTCATCACGGACGGCCCTTCCGCGGCGCTTCCTTCCTCCGATTCCGAGTCAGCAAACTCCGACCATGCGCAAAGATTTCTCAACAATCGATAATGCCATGGGCAGATGCGGCGGAATGGCACCGATCGAGTGGGGGCTCACCTGATGCGCCGGTAGACTTTGCGCATACTACTCAGTAACCCCACGGCCGTTTTTAGACGCACAATACCGCTAGCAGATCACCGAGCAGCCGGTGTACCTACGCCAAGTGATGCCCTAAGGGGCGTCTGAAGTTTGGAGTAGGGATCAGGGTAGTCTTGACCCACGATAAACAATGAGACTATCTGCGGAGGAGAACGAAAGAAGAGTACGAGCGAAAGTTTCGATTATCATGACGTCCTTGAGTCGTTGAAGACTGCACAGGTTGTGCCCCTAATAGATTCCTCGGATAAGACAGGCTATGAAGGTAGGATGCAAGGGCGATATAAAAGAAGCGAAGACTTGTTGTTGTGGAAAAACATCAGCTTGTCTTTACATTCGTTTGACTGAGCTCAGATCACTCTTTGGGAGCTTCTTTCTAGAGTCTTTCGCATCTTGTCATTCGCTTTAGACCTCACTTCCACTCATTACGCGATCGTTGGTCGTTGTCTCTACACATCATCTTTTTTCGAGTACCAAATAATTTTAGGTATCTACATCATGTTATTACGAGGCGCTTTCGGTCTTGCAGCCTTGACTGGCTTTGCGGCCTCTTCGCCTTTCGTTACGAACTTGAGTAAGTTGCACCTCATTCTCATGCAGAGGCAATGTTGACTAAACCATTTCCAGTGCCGAGAAGAGCATGCGATGGCAACACCGCTTCCACACGTTCCGAGTGGTGTGATTACTCCATCGACACCGACGCGTCCATCGAGATTCCAGACACTGGCGTGACCCGCGAGTACTGGCTCGAACTTACCGATGTTGTTGTAGCGCCTGATGGCGTGTCTCGGACAGCGATGGCCATCAATGGCTCCATACCGGGACCAACGCTCATCGCAGACTGGGGCGACACAGTCGTTGTTCATGTGACCAATTCCCTTACGACATCCATGAACGGCACGAGCATACACTTTCACGGTCTTTGGCAGAAGAACACCAACGATCAGGATGGTGTGAGCTCCATTACACAATGCCCAACGGCACCAGGCGAGTCAATGACTTACACCTGGAGGGCTACTCAGCACGGTTCAACTTGGTATCACTCGCACTTTGCGCTTCAGGCTTGGCAGGGCGTCTTTGGCGGTATTGTCATCAATGGACCTGCGACGGCGAACTACGACGAGGACCTGGGCATGCTCTTCCTTAACGATTGGGATCACCAAACGGTTGATGAGCTCTATCTCTCTGCCGAGACGGATGGCCCGCCAGTTCTGGACAATGGTCTGATCAACGGTACCAACACCTTTGGAGACGGCGGCCATCGTTATAACGTCTCCTTCGAAGCTGGAACTTCTTACCGTATCCGCCTCGTCAATGCCGCTGTCGACACCCACTGGAAGTTCATGATCGACAACCACACCATGACTGTCATTGCATCCGATCTTGTACCTATCCAACCTTATGAAGCTACCATTGTCAGCATCGGTATGGGTCAACGATACGACGTCATTGTAACAGCTGATCAGGGAGACGTGGCCGACAACTTCTGGATGCGCGCGATTCCGCAGTCCGCATGCTCCGAGAACGACAACGAAGACGACATTCGCGGTATAGTCTACTATGGTGGCTCGGCTGGAACGCCAAGCACTTCCGCATACGATTACGAAGACAGCTGCTCCGACGAGACCGAGAACCTTGTGCCGCACATCCCAAAGACTGTCGGGGCAACATCGTCCACAGCCGATGAGCCTGTGTCTGTCGGCCGCAACGACGAGAACGTGTTCAAATGGGCTCTGAACAGCACATCCATGGTTGTGTACTGGGACGACCCCACGCTCATGCAAGTTATGCGCAAAGAAAGGACTTTCGAAGCTTCAAATGCCGTCTTCCATCTACCCCGCGCAAACCAGTTCGTCTACGTAGTCATCAGCACCAACATCGGAGTACCTCATCCCATCCATTTGCACGGCCATGACTTCTTCGTCATCGCTCAGGGTACCGGAGAGTACACCGATGACGTTGCTCTCAAGCTCGACAACCCGCCGCGCCGCGACACCGCTATGCTGCCAGCATCGGGCTACCTTGTCATCGCTTTCGAGACTGATAACCCAGGCGCGTGGCTAATGCACTGCCACATCGTACGTAGCCCTCTTCGTTTGCACTTATATCACTTTACTGACATCCATACAGGGCTGGCACACATCCGAGGGCTTCGCCATGCAGTTCGTTGAGCAGTACGACAAGATCGCAGGAATTACCGACAAGGATGCGTTGGAGAGCCAGTGCGATAGTTGGAAAGCTCATAGCGGGTCTGTTGGTATCCTGCAAGATGACTCTGGTGTATGAGGCGTAGTGTCGTTCTGTCACGTGGTTACCCTAGAGTCCTCGGGCTCACCTTCCATGCGAGTCTAGGTTTTTGGCACTTATAATACACATAAGATTCATCCAGTATTCCACCCTCTTGATGCACGCCCGCGCCTACCAGCGACGGCATTCTTAACCTCCGTTTCGCTTCCATCCATCATCGCCTGCGCCATCCTTCGATGCGAGGTTGGCCCCCGCTTGAACGCCGACACCGTGTCATGATCGCATCTAGCCGACTGCAATATGCTGGTGGCGCTTGCGTTCTCATTTCTATTTAATCTAATCGAAGCATTCGATCTACAGCGGGAAGCGCGTACCTGCAATATCTTGTGGCACAGCTCTCTAACATACGTCATCCGTCATCAGCCGAACCTTGTCACCTTAGCCCCGCGCTGCCGTCTTACCAACATCCTCATCACCACAAGGTTCTTAGAGATGCGATACTTCTCTCTTTATAGAGTATCTTCTTACGTATAAGTTATATAGAATATAGAAAGTATAGTTAGCTTATTATCTTTAAGTTACTTCTAAGTTATTATAGTACTATAAAATAGTAATACTAAACTATAAACTTTAAATTCTATATATATAGTAATAAGTTAAAAAAAGAGTATATAAACTATACTATAGTATCTTTATTACTTCTATAATACATATATAATTATACTAGTTATAAGCTTTTTCTTTATAATAGTATTTATCTTTATAATTATTTACTTTAATATTTATACTTACTAGCTTTACTTTATAACTTTATATTTTACTAATAAACTTATTATAAAGATACTTAGTATTTATTAGTAACTTTACTTTTTATTTATAGCTTAAAGAATATAAAGTATAAAATTATACTTACTCTTTCTAAGTACTTAAATAAGTATATATAATACTTATTTATTAGATATACTACTTACTACTTATATAAAAATAACTCTAGTAGCTAAAGCTTTTTTTTTAGCTAAAAACCTTAGCTATATAAAGCTTACTTCTTTACTTTTAATAATATATATTAGACTCTAGCCTATAAGAGCCTAGGCTAACTTAGCTATAAGTATAAATATCTTAGAATTACTATTATAGCTTAGTAGTAATTTATCTCTAGTTTTTTTTTTAGAATAATATACCTAATTATAGTCTAATATTCTACTATAGCTTTATTACTATAGTTTTAGGTATATAAAAGTAGTAGTATTTACTTATTACTTAGTACTTAGCACTTAGTATTTAGATTTATAATTTAATTATGTTATTATAATATAAGTATAACTATATAAATACTAATAATAATAATAATAACTTATCTCTTTCTCTTTCTTACTAATACGCTCTACTAATCTACTTATCTATATTATTACTTACTATATTCTCTAATTCTTTATTATTATTCTTTACTATATATTATTAAAGTTACTTATTATAAGTACGCGCGCGTATATCTATATTAGTTAGCTAATTTAATCTAGAGAAGGTATTCTAAAAGAAAAGGTTTATAAAAAGTTTTATATATTTATAAAATAATAGCCTTTACTTAAGTATAAAAGCTTAAAAAGTCTATAAATAAAGCGCTGTCTAACTTAGCTATAGTAGACTTAATAAGCTACTACTACTACTAGAGCTTTAGATAGTAACTATTAGCTAAACACTACTTTATACTATATAGATTCTTTAGCTTCTTCTAAAGAGAGCTACTTTTAGTTATATTTATAAAGTATCTTAAAAGCTTAATATACTAGATACTTATAATAATATATACTATAGAATAATATATTAGGTTAAAGTAACCTAGGTTTAGCTAGAAGGTATTCTAGAGACTTAAATAATAGTAAATCTTTTTAAATTAGAGTATAAACTAGGTAATAGTACTTATAGAGATACTAGTATAAGTTATATACTTTTTAGTTTTTTTATATTAGGTACGCGTATTTATAGTAGCTATCTTAATATAGTAAGTTTCTACTAAGGTTAAATATTACTACTATATATAAAAAAAGAAAAAAAAATAGTAAGATTTTAATTATTATATATAAATAGCTCTTTAACTACACTCTCTATAACTATAGAAATATCTATAGCTATATTATATAGTATTAGCTTATAAAGTCTTCTACTTTTATAGTTTTTTTATAAGTATCTAAGAATCTACCTAAGTATTAGAGCTAGAGATAATTAATTGTAGAGAAAATTAAGCTAGAAATAATAGATTTAGGTAATTAGAATTATAATTACTACTCTTATAAGATTAGATAAGAGTAGTATAATATATATAAGTAAGCGCGTAAAATACTAGTATAAAAGAAAGAAAGTATATAATTAACCTAATAGGTACTTAAATACCTATTATAATATACTTTCTAAGTAAGCTATATTACGCATAGATTATCTATTTTTAGCTACGCGCTACTTATATAAGTATTATATAATTAAGTAAAGCTATATACGCCTAGACGCGCGTAATAATAATAAGGCTAGCACTTACTAATATTTTTAGCTTTAATAATTACTAAAATACTAACTATAAGTACTTTCTAGAAGCTTTTATCTTACTCTAAAGCGCCTACTAGTTACTATATAAAGCTTTAGTAGCTTATAAGATTATCTTTAAGGTACTCTAGATACTTATAGTACTAGTTACTACTTCTAGTAAGTAGTCTAACTATAAGCTAATAGCCTATTAGTTTATAAGCTATCTAATTTATTAGTAGACGCTTAATATAGCTATTTATATAAATTCTTTAGCTAATAAGTAGTAAAAATAAGTTTAATAGTGCCTAGTAGCTATAGCTACTAGCTAAGCTACTTACGTCTACTATAACGCTACTACTACTACTACTACTAGAGAGGCTTCTACTTCTTAGAATAAGAAGAAGTAAGTCTTAGATATAGTAGTACATAAAAAATAAGAGAAGAAGAAAGAGTAGCCTAGGCTCTTTATTAGTGCTCTCTTTCTATTACGTCTACTAAAAGTAATACTTTATATTAGGTATATCTAAAGCGCACTTACTAGTTATAGTAAAGAACTTTACTTTAACTAGGTAGGTAAGAAGAATATCTAGTATAAGTAGTATAGTTATAAGTACTTATATAACTCTATATAAGTCTTTAAGCTTCTAGACTACTATTTACTTATACTAACTATTTATAAACTTAAGATTATAAAGCTAATAGCTTTTAAGTTTATCTACTTTTTTTAGTTTAGAAGTAAGTAGAAATAGAATAAGCTATACGTAGCTATTAAGTTTCTTCTAAATAAAAAAAGAGTCTATAGAATTAGCGCTCTACTAATATAGGCTAAGTAGTATAGAGTAGCTTATAGTTATATAGAGGCTAAGGCTAAAGTAGATAATATAGCTTTAATAGCTCTTAGTAAAGTTAAAAGCTCTAAGTAAGTATCTTCTCTATCTATACTTCTAGTTTTAACTAGTAAGACTAGGTAGTTAGAGTATATAGTAGCTTAATAGAAGCTTCTTTATACTAGCTATATAGAGAGGTAGTAAGCATCTAGAAAGAAAATAAGATCTCTTTATCTAGTTATAGAGCGCCTAGAGTAGAGTCTAGTACTACTCTATAAATATATAATTAGACTTACTAATCTTTCTTATACTTATTACTTACTTATAAGCCTTAATTAGTATTTTTATAAGCTATCTATCTTAGATTTAGCTACTTTTTAAAGGCTTTAAACTTCTACTTAGATAAGTACTTAGTAAGACTATCTACTAATATATTAATAGTAGACTTATAGAGTACTTTAAAAGAGCTCTTACTATACTTCTAGTAAAGCTATATATTCTAGATATTAATATAGTAAAGCTTAGTAGAGATTCTTTTATTACTTTCTACTATAAGTCTAATAGTTTATTAATTATTATAAAAGATCTACTAAGCGCTAGTAATAAGTAGCTAAAGCTTAGTAAATAAGTGCTTTAAGGCTATAGTTTCTTTAGTAATAGCTTTAAAAGTAAGAAGCTTTACTTTAGTAGTTAAAGTTATAATAGTTAACTAGTAAGTAGTCTACTATATAATTAGACCTCTAAAGAGCGTTATAATAAACTTATAAAAAAAGTAGCGCATCTTAGTATTATCTATAAAGCTTACGTCTCTATAGATCTAAAGCTTCTTATCTAACTTTACCTCTTTACTATACGTAATACTTTTATATTACAAGTAGTATAGATATATAATAAGATACTCTACTACCTTAAGGTAAGCTAGAAAAGAATTAGTTAGAAACTAAAAGAGCTAGAAAACTATATACACAACGTTAGAGTATATTATAATAGTAAAGTATAATACTAAGCTAATATATTCTTAATAAATCTTAATCTTCTACTTTAAAGCGTTCTCTTAGTACTTTAGAAGCTTACTAGCTAGTAGAGGTATCTCTAGAAAGTAGCTACTATCTTTAAAACTAAACTTCTTTATAACCTTATTAAGATAGATATTATAAAGTAGTAAAATAGTACTTATAGAGTAATTACGCATAACGCGTACCTCTAAGAACTAGTTTACTACTTCTTTATTATTAATCTTATAGGTCTTCTTAATTCTACTAAGTAGCTTAGTTACCTCTAGGTAGTATAACTTAGTAAATATAAGTAGAATATTATTTACGTAAAAGAGTATAAAGACGTATTAAGTAGCGTTATAGTATAAATAAAGCTTTTTCTTACTAGCTTATAGGCTAAGCTTTAAAAGAGTATTTAAGAAGTTATTATACTAGAGAAGAAAGCTCTTATATATACTATAAAGAGCTTTCTTAAGCTTAGTGTAGTAGCTCTTTTTCTAAAAGCTATTTAGAAGCTTATAGTATACTAGCCTATTACTACTAATCTTAGTATTTAAAAAGGCTACTATAATATTAAGCTACTAGATCTCTATATTAAATTTAGTAGTAATAGCTATTACTAGATAGAAGAATTACGTAGTAAGTATAGTAGTATAGGTTAAGTAGAGTGTGTTCTTAGCTTATATATCTCTGCGTACTATAAAGCGTGCTTTATACTTTATAAAGTAGCTATTCTTATCTACTTTATATATAAAGACTTACTTAAGTAGTAGAGAGTATTCTTTACTACTTATATACTCTACTTTCTTTTAGATATTAGCTATAAGTAGTGTATTAATTTTCTAACGCGCTACTACCTTAAACTTATTTTTATAGAAATAGTTATAGAGGTACTTCTAAAGCGTTAGAAGCGCTAAAAAGTTATTCTAATAGACTTAGCCTTTATTAAGCTTATTTATAATTATAGTAGTAATAATATAATATAGTATTACGTACGCGTAGCCTAATAACTAATTAAAAGTACTATAGTAAGTTTCTAAGTTATTAAGCTACTTAGAGTTAAATAGTAAGGCGTAGATATCTATACCTCTAAGATTATTATAATTATTATAACTATCTAAGTAACACTTACTTCTATATATAGAAGATCTATAAACCTTTTTTATATACTTACGCTTAGTAGATAGATTTTATAGATTAGGTAGAAAGCTATTAAGTACTTCTTTATTCTAAAAGACGTTTATTACTATAAGTAATAGAAGTCTATTACCTTAGAAGTTATCTCTTTGCGCACCTAATAAGCTTACTAATCTAGTTACTATAGACTAGTACTTACTAGAATTAACGCGTCTATTACTAAGCTACTTAGTAATACTTATTATATTAGAAGGCTCTAGTATAGCTTCTAGTAATAGTAGTTCTATAGTACGTTTAGTAAGCCTTATATATACTCTCTACGTCTTCTTAGCCTAGAGATCTACTTATATAAGACCTAACTCTTCTAGATAAGTTTTTAATAAACTATTAAGTAGCTTATCTATTTAGTTAGATAGTAGCTTACTATTATTTATATTATCTTACTAAGAAAGTAATAAAAGCTTATTATAAGCCTTTACTACGTTCTTCTACTTATTCTTATAAAGAATATTAACTATAATATAAGTATTCTTCTTAGAAGGCTTCTACTTTCTACTATTATAAAAGAGCTACTTATTAAATATTATATTACGCGTAGTAAACACTTCTTTTAGTAATAGAATCTATATATAGTATATATTAAAAGCCTAATAGCCTACTAAATAACTAATATATTCTCTAAATAGTGTTTTAAAGCTCTTTAGCTTACGTCTAGCTACTTTATTCTTATTTAAAAGATAGGTATAATACCTATAGATATATACGCTACTTTAATTAGATTATAAATTAGTAGAAGCTCTTTTTATAAGCTTAGACTAATACTATCTAAAGTATTCTATAAACTACTACTCTAACTTCTTATTAGAAGAGCGCAGAGTATAGATATATAAAAGGCTTATATTATAGAGCTAAGTAGTAGTAAGCGCTACCTCTATCTAGAAGTACTTAAATAGATTAGCCTCTTTTCTTATCTTAATCTATTTAGTTATAATCTTTTATCTAGCTCTTTTAGCTACTCTATTAGACTTATAGATATAAAAAGAAGTAGGCTCTAGCGTAATACTATACTTTCTTACCTATACTTTATAGCGTAAGTTACTATACTATAAATTAGTTAAAGAGTTATTATTAAAGCTAATTCTTATAATAAGTAGATAATAATAAGTTTAGATAAGCGTTTAAAACTTCTTAAGAGCTCTTATTATTTTCTTTATCTTCTTAGAGAAGAGTAAGTAAAAGTAGACTTTACTACTATACTTATTCTTAATAAGTAGAATCTACTTCTTTTCTAAGTACTCTTTAGGTATATTAAAAAGATTTTATGTAATTCTCTAAAAAAGTTAGAGAGCTTACTTCTTTAGCTAATAAGAGATAACTTACTTTATATAAGTTAGAGTATAGAACTTATACTATATACGTATAGGCTTTTTAATTCTTACTCTTTAAGTATTATATATAAAAGTCTTAAGTACTTTAGAGCTTAAGTACTTAGCGTAAGTATACTAAAAGTCTTCTAAGTTACTACGTAGCTAAGAAGTAAAGCTAGTTCTAGTTCTAGATATTATATTTATAATAGAAGTATTATAAATAGTAATAGGCTTATATTCTATAAATATAAGGTTTAGCTTACGCTATAAAGTAGCTACTATAGTACTTCTTACTAGTAAGCTAGTATAAAGAGTATTATTAAGACCTAGGTACTAGATTCTAGATTAATTAAAGTAAGCTTCTAAAACTATATTAATATAGAAGCGCTCTATAACTATAATACTAGTAAGTGTAAGATTAACGCGTTTACTACTTATAAGCTTAATAAAGCCTTTTAGAACGCGCGTACTATAACTAAAAATAGAAAAAGTTTATATATCTATCTTAACTATTTTAAGAGTTCTAGCTAGTTTAAAGTTTAATAATAGAAAGAAGTAGTTAACTAAGTAGATAGCTACTCTATTATTAAGAATAGTACTAGCTAAGAAAGAGTAAGCGTTATAGTCTATAGTAGAGTAGATACCTAGTATTAGCTAAAGTATACCTAAGTTAAAAAGCGTAGTAACTATATCTCTAAAGTACTTATTATTATTATATAAGCTTTCTAAAGAGCTTAGAATAGAGTATCTCTTACTAATAAGCTTTATACGCGCTTTCTTAAAGTACTTTATACCTAAGTATTTAATAATTATATCTTTATTCTCTTATAAGAGCTATTAGAGGCGCTTCTACTTAGCTCTAATAGTAGTAAGTATATTATAGCACTTTTTAATAGGCTAGTAGTAAGTCTAAGACTTTAGAGTAGCGTAAGAGTAAGTAGTAGACTTAGTCTAGTTTAGTAACTTAGACTTAGCGCTAGCTTTATTAGTAGATAAAGCTTCTCTAATAAAGATAAAGATTCTATATAACTTAGAGTAGACTACTTAATACTATATAAGCGCTAAAAAGAAGATTCTAAGCTAAGAAAGTATAAAGATTTTTACACTAAGCGCCTAAGTAGTAATTATATTACACTTTATCTAAATTATCTAGTCTATTACTATTTTAGATATTAGCGTATTAAGAAAGTTATAGATAGTAAGTATACTATCTACTTTAGAAAGCTTATATGTCTTTACGCGTATATAAAGCGTGTTCTACTTATAGTACTACTACTCTAAGTTAGTCTTTACTAGCTTAGCCTTACCTAAGTAAGTATAGTAGTTTTCTTTAATCTACTCTTTAGTTATATTATTATAAGGCTATAGTTACGTCTTAAGAGACTTTATAATTATATAAAGAAACTAGTCTTAGCTCTTAGCTAGCTTAATCTATACTAGAAGTAGTAGAAGTAGATTAATAGTTACGTTAACCTACCTCTTAAGCTTTCTAAGCCTACTTTAGATACTTACTAAAAGAGTAAATTTAAGCTTCTATACTACTAGTTTTTTATTCTAGAGCGCCTTCTTATTACGCTTACTAGTTTCTTTCTCTAGATAAATAAAATAATTAGAAGCTTTAAAAAAGCTATTTCTAAAGAAAAGTATTACTAGATTAATTTTTTTTTATACTTTTAGAAAGCGCGCGTTAAACTTAAGCTATATAAACTACTTAGACTAAGTAGAGCGTTTCTTAAGAATTACGCTACTTATTAGAATAAGTATTAAGCTTACTAAAAGGCTATAGTTACTTATAGCTACTTATAGAGAAGGTAGTAAGTAGTGCGCGTATTACTAACGTACTTAGAGTTATTAGAAAGAAGCGCTACTATAGGTATAGATAGTTAATATAAAGAGAGCTATAAAAAGCTAGTTATCTTACTTATTATAAAATAAAGAGTTAAATAAAGATTAGAGAAGTGTCTAAATATATTATTTATAGCGTTATTATTATATAAAAAGAATAAGATCTATACTTTAAAGCGCTAGGCTTATAACTATAGAAAAAATTAAGCTAGAAATAATAGATTTAGATAATTAGAATTATAATTACTACTCTTATAAAATTAAATAAAAGTAGTATAATATATATAGGTAAGCGCGTAAAACACTAGTATAAAAAAGAGAAAGTATGTAATTAATCTAATAGGTACTTAAACACTTATTATAATATTAATAATTAGAGATAATTAAGTATATTATAATTAATCTACTATAAAAGAAAGTTAGAATAAAATCTCTAGCTATATACTTAAGAGCTAAGCAATTACGTATCTATAATTAAGTAATTATAACTACTCTCTAACTTTAATATACTTTCTAGAGTAGTAAGAGTATTAATTTACTTTACTAAAATTAATTCTATTAAATCTACTATAATTAGTATACTCTAGCAGAGTCTAGGCTTAAGAATCTAGAGTATAGTAGTAGATTATAGCCTAACTAAGCGTTTAATTATACTTAACACTAATAGTAGTAAGCTCTTACTTATTTAAATAAAGTCTAATAGCCTAAGAATTAACTCTATTAGTTTAGAAATTACCTTATAATAGTCTAAAATATAGCTAATAGCTATAGAAATCTAGGTATCTAACTAGTAAGAGATAATTCTAATAGTAAGATCTAGGCTTCTAATTTCTTCTAGGTAAAGTTTATAGTATAATTAATAGCTTAATAAGCTACGCTAGCTTTCTACGTAAGTACGCGCTTAGGCTAGAATTAGAGACTTTATAATAATAAGTTCTCTAATTCTTCTCTTTTTTACTATAATTATTTACTTTTATATTATTAAAATGCTTAAGCTAATAACCTAATAAGCTACCTATCTAATTAACTTATCTACTTAAGATTCTTAGCTTTTAAGCTTTAGCGCTCTTAAGCTCTACGCTTAATTCTCTACTCTACTTAATATACTACTCTACTTACTTTTTTATTCTCTTTATTACTATAGTAAGTTCTTACTCTTATACTTAAATTAATAGCTAACTATTATAATTTAGTTTAATAATCTAACTTTTAACTCTAACTCTAGCTATAAGCGCTAGTACTCTAGCTTCTACTATAATAGCGTTCTACGCTCTAATTATAATACCTCTAGTAGTAGTAATTATAATATATAAGCTAGTACTTAGCGTAATAGTGCTTAGTGTAATAGCGCTCTACTTAATAGCGCTTTATAGTTAAGCGCTTAACCTCTTTACTACGCTTAACTTAAAAATACTACTACTTAAATTTTACCTTCTTCTTCTAGAATAATAGTAGCTAATAGCTTATTCTTTAGTAGCTTTACCTAAGATAATTAAGCTTCTAATACTTAACTATCTTAAAGCTTTATAAATTCTAATAATTAACTAGGTTAAAGCTTTAAAGTAACTAGTAGTTTTAGTAATAATAACTTCTATAAGAATTATAAGTAATTAGAGTTATACGCTAAG
This sequence comes from Alternaria conjuncta, assembly GCF_024043145.1. Lineage (NCBI taxonomy): Eukaryota > Fungi > Ascomycota > Dothideomycetes > Pleosporales > Pleosporaceae > Alternaria > Alternaria conjuncta. Next base: position 1,702,051 of record NW_026250092.1, on the reverse strand, counting down.
CGTGCTTACTTAGATTATAAAGTCTCTTAGTTTAATAACCTTAATAACTAGAATATCTAAGAGACTATTAAGCCTATTTTTAAGAGTAGTATCTTTATTACTAATAATACTTTCTAGACTTAGAATTTAGATCTTTAGTAATCTAACTATATTAAAAACTAAAGCGCTTAAGATTAAAAGAAGTAAGCGTCTCTAAGTAATAGTTATAGTTATAGTTACTTTTATAAAAAGTTTAAAAGTAAGGCTCTTATGTTTAAAACTCTTTTAAATTATCTATACTTAACGTATACTAGTTATTAGCGTAAGTAAGTTAGAGTATTACCTAACTATAATACTTCTTAACTTTCTAAGTATAAGTATTATATTTATTAATAGCTTCTTAATAATATTTAAAAAGCTAATTATTTTAAGTAACTTTATTAGGTTACGTATTATTTATTCTATAACTCTTATAACTACTATACTACTAATTAAGATTTATATAATTACTTTATAAGCTTAGTAGATTACTATAGTTTTAAAGTAAGTTTATAATTCTCTTCTCTTTAGTTCTTTTAATCTTTTACTAACTTAATAATAGCACTAAAGCTCTAAGAACACTATTAAGTATTATAAGTAGCTTTACTAAAATCTCTACACTTATAAGAAGTAGAAGAAAAAAGCTAAGAGTAGTTCTAAGACTCTAGCTAAATTATTAGATAGAACTTCTAAGTTCTTAGGTAAGAAGAGCTTAAAAAGTGCTACGTCTATAACTTTTTAAGACTCTAATTAATATAGTGCTTATAGTAAGTTTATAATACTAAGTAAAGAAATAAGAAGAATTAATATAGATAGTAGCTAGATAGCTTTACCTATAATTTCTACTTAAAGTTATCTACCTATAGTCTTTAATCTAATACTATAATACTTAGAATATTATTATTAGAGCTTATTCTAGTAGCTACTACTACTAACTTTCTAGACGTAGGCTTCTTAATTTAGAAATTAGCTGCTATAGAATTAGTAGTAGAATTAGTATAGTTATTATTAGTCTTAGTAGTATAACTACTAGTTTTAGTAGCGTAATTATTAGTCTTAGCTATATAATAATTATTTTTATTATTATAATTCTTAGCTATATAGCTACTAGTCTAATAGCTTTATATTTAGTATTATAAGTAATAGGTTCTATTACTATGCTTAGCGTTAGCTAGCTAAGGCTAAGTACGTAGAGGCGCTGCTATATACTAAGTATAATTAGATATAGCTTAAAATTTATATATAGACTTAAGCTACTAAGACTACTTATCTATAAGCTTAGATTAAGAACTTTAAGAATAGCTAAGATAGTAAGCTAGTCTTTAATAAGAATAACTATAAGAGTTATAATTAGAGAGATTAGCGCTATAGTAGTTAGTAAGTAGGTAGCTATATAGGTTAGTCTAGTAGAAAAGTTTAGTAATTTATTTACTTTATACTTACGTTAATTATTAGTAATTACTTCTTTATAACTAGGCGCTAGTTAGAGTAACTAAGATCTAGCTTAGATATAATCTATTTTTATAGTAGTAGTCTAAATAAAGATCTCTCTACTCTATCTACTACTTAAAAATAAAATATTATAAATTTTATAAGTTAAGTAGCTATTTAAACTTCTTAAACTATTATTAGATAAGTAATTTAGTTAATCTATCTATAAGTATAATTATAGTCTCTAAATACTTAACTTTAAATAATTCTTTAGTATATTCTTACTATAGCTATATATTCTAGATATTAATATACCTAAGCTAAGTATTAATATACTTATTCTTTCTAATAACTAGCCTAATTATCTACTAATTATTATACTAAATAGTCTAGAGTTCTCTAAAATTAAGCGCTAGCTTTTTAAGAAAGTACCTAAGCGCTATAGCTTTCTTAGTAGTGTACTTAAGAGTAAGTAGCTCTACTTCTATAGTAGAGATAGTAACTATACTTTACTTTATAGCTTTTTAAAAAATTACGCCTTTATATAATATAGTAATATAGCTATAAGATAATTAGTAAGTCTCTAGATTATTAGTAAAGAATACGTCTTTAGTAATTATTAGATTAGATCTATTATAGTTACTATACTAGATTATATTATAGTAAGTATAATAAAGATATATAATTACTTACTTTATAGCTTTCTTATACTTATTACTTAGGTTTATAAGAAAGTATAAGAGCTTTAAAGTAGTATATACTATATCTAGTTAAAGTATAATTACTATATAAAGTATAAAGCTAACTATTTTTTAGTATCTTTTAATCTTAAGCTTAGTTACTTCTCTAGTATTCTTAATTAGCTTCTCTAATAGTAGAAGTGTTAGAGAAAAAGATCTATCTCTAAGCTTAAACTTCTTAAGTATCTTATCTATATATATATTATAAATAAGTATAATTATTTTTAGATATTAGTCTCTAATTATATAAATACCTAGAAACTATTCTACGTTTCTCTAATCTTAGATCTTATACTTACTAGAGATTTTAGCCTATATAGCTATTACTTATTACTTTATATTCTTATAATAAAGTAATAGAATATTATTAATATAGAAAAGAATAAGAATCTTACGTTTTTAATTAAAGAAGAGATAAAGCTCTTTTTAAGAAGCTATTATACTAATAGCTTTTAGTATTTCTAAGAACTTCTTATACTATAATAGTAGAGAGTTTTATAATTTATAGAGTATATAGTTAAGCTATATATATAATTCTAGCTTTTTAAAGCTATCTAGTATCTTATAGATTACTAGGTTCTCTACTATAATCTTTATATTAAGAAACGCTTCTATAATATTAAACTATTTAATCTCTAGATTACTCTAGGTAGTAATTACTATTATAGTGTAGAAGAACTTTATAGTAAGTATTACTATATAAGTTATATTAATTAAGTTCTTTTTTTAGAGATTACTATAAACTATAATTTAAGCTTTATATTTAAGAAGATAGCTATTCTAATTATACTTATAAGTCTATACCTATTTTAATAGAAGTAGCTAATCTTAAGCTTTTAACCTATAGATTTCTATCTAGGTTCTCTTCTTACTTAGCTAATTAATCTTTCTTTTAGAGGTATCTTTAAAAAGTATATATATTAGATACTAGATTAGTTATTTCTATAATCTAGGCAGCTCTTAGAGATTATTATAGTATTAGTAAGTAGCTTTTAGCTTATACTTACTAAGCGTAGTAGCTATAATAATAGAGTTTATAGTCTTATAGCTAGCTTAATTATTCTAGTCTTTTTAAAGACTAGAAAGGTAGGTTTTATAAAAGTTAATCTAGGCTTACTTATTAACTAAGCCTATAATTACTATATTTATACTACTTACGCTATTACTCTCTAGTTAATTACTAGGCTAAGTAGACTACTTACTTTTACTTTTTAGGTATTTTAATAGTTAATACTAGTAGATATTTGTAGAAAGAGAGCGCTTAGGCTCTTTATCTATAACTCTTCTACTATAGTATATTCTAGAGAATTTAGCTATTAGCTAATTTTATAGCTATATTAATTATTAAGAGAAGGCTACTAATTTAGATAGCTTACCTCTTAGTTTCTTTAGTACTTTCTCTAGTTAAGCTAGTTTTTTATCTATTTCTATAGAACTAGAGTCTATTATAATAAGCTTAATAGATAGAGTTAGATCTTCTAATCTATATATAGAAGGCTCTCTACTTCTAAGCTCTAATAAGTTAGCTTCTTTAGGCGTATATACTACTCTTTAACTATTAGAAACTCTATAATTACTTTAATTACCTATCTCTAAAATCTTACGCTTAGATGTAGGTTTTAGAGTAGTAAGTCTAGTAGAAAGCTACTAATTATTAGAAATTTCTAATAGAACACTAGCTTTATATTCTATTTTTATTAAATTAATAGAGCTTTAATTATATTTAATAAGTAGGCTAACTTTATTACTTTAATTATAGTCTACGTTACCTCTAAGATCTTACTTAGTAGTTAATAGCTCTACTATACTTACTATTTAATTAATAGAAAGAATATTAAACTTCTCTATAGAATTAATAAGCTTACTATTATTAAGTATTTTAATTTACTTAAGTACTTAATCTCTAGTTAGCTTCTCTTTACGCTTACTTTAATAAAACTTCTACTTATTAAAAGTAACGTTATAAGTTATAATTACCTAATTAATTACTAGTACCTATATATAATATATATTAGAAGCTTAATAGCTAATAAGATATTCTATATATCTATAAAGCTTAACTTTAAAGTTTTAATAGTACTTTCTAGCTACGTAATTACTATTAAGTAGATACGCTTAATAGCTATAAGCATAGATTCTACTCTAATCTAGGTAAAGATTAGTAGTCTAGTGTCTAATCTTAAGTAGCTAATAATATTAGAAATACTTTTTAAACTATTTATATAATATCTAATCTAGAGATTAATAGCTATAAAGCTATAATAGACTTATTTTATAGAGTTAGGCTGCTGCGTTTATAATTACTAGCTAGAGTCTAGCTAGAAGATTAGCGCTTATACGTATTTTAATTAACTTAGTAATAAGCTTTTAGCTAGCTCTTTCTACTAAGCTATTAGACTTATAAGTATATAGTAGAGGTATTATAATTATAATTCTCTTTTCTTTAGCCTATTTCTTATATCTTAAGTACTTTCTCTAAGATAATATTATAGTATTATTATTCTAATAAATTTCTATAATCTTCTACTAATAGTAGCGCTTAACTATAGCTATAAAGCTTATAATAACTTCTATTATAGAGTTTAGCGTTTTATTCTTTAGGTTATAATTATATAGCTTACTTAAATAATCTTTCTTAATAATTAGAGCTTATTTATTAAGTGTATAGCTTATAAAAAAGTTAAATAGATTCTATAATACTCTAAAGAAGAAACGTAGTAATAGCTTATAAGGCTAATAAAAGATTCTTTAAGATATATAGATAGTAGTATAGTTATTATACTTACTACGTTATATACTTATAATCTTTATATTTTAGATAGCTTTTATAAAAGTTTTAAAAGCTTACTTACTTAAGTAGCTAGATCTTTAGTACTAAAGATTAGCGTTACTAGTACGTAATTATAGAACTTATAAGTAGGTAATAGTATTTATAATAATAGAATTAGAAGAATAGATAGAAGAGTTATATTTAATAAATAAGAGGTTAAATCTATACTTAAGAGTTATAAGAATAATAAACGCCTCTAGCGTGCCTATTCTAATTATATAATTATAGTTTATATACTATATACTACTATTTCTAAGAAGCTTTTCTAAGATAATATTAGTATAGAAACTAAAGATAATCTTAACGCTAGTAAGCGTAAAATTAGCCTTTTTAAGTTCTTTAGAGGTACTAAGAATAAAATAAAGTATATAATTACTAATACTAATTACTAGAAGAATCTAGCTACTTACTTTAACTATTTCTTTATTAGTTTTAATAAAGAAATTAGGCTTAATTAAAGCTTTATTATTAACTAAGTAGACTATAGCTCTACTATTAAGAATTATACTAGCTAAGAGCGCGTAAGACTTAAAGTCTATACTAAAGATAGAAGACCTAAACTTAGTAATTAGCTTTTTTAGGCAAATAATTATTAAGACTATATTATCTAGATACTTAGAAGCTAGAGCGCTTATCTTCTAGCTAGATTACTTAACTTTCTTATATAAGCTACTCTACTTCTTTTTATAATAGTACTTCTAGATCTTTTAATTATCTTAAGCTAAGAGTTCTATTAGTAGAACGCTTAGTAGTTTAGATCTAGTAATTATAGTCTATAATTAGTAATATAAAATAAGCTTCTACTTATACTTTACGTTAGGTTTATAAAGGTAAAACTTAGGTAGTAAGCTTAACTACTTCTTACCTAACTTAGTAGAAGTAAAAGGTTAACTTATAATAGCGTTAAAAATTATATTAGCTTTTTTCTTTTTAGTAGTAATTAATATCTTCTAGAGAATAACGCTAAACACTTTACTAAGATTACTAAGGCTTAACGTATTTTTTCTAAGAGCTATAGCAAATAATTAATTATATTACTACTAGTAGACTTACTTAGAATTAAACTTTTTAATTATAGTAAGAAAGTTAGTAATTATAAGAAGTTTTTTAACCTCTAAGAGCTTAAAGATCTTTACCTCTTAATAAAGTATTAACTAGTTAGTAAACTACTTCTTAGTAGTACTTTCTTAAGTTTTCTTAAAATAAGTATAATACTTTATATAAACTATATATTACGTAGTCTAATTAGTAGAAGTAAGTATAGTTTTAAAAGTCTTTATAAAAGACTAGACTATTTTTCTATTATTACTTATAGTTATAAGTAATAGGTAATTAGGCATAATAGTATATATAATCTAAGTCTTAATATTATTAATCTTCTTACTCTTTTTTAACTACTACTTAGACTTATAGTTTTAGTAGGCTATAAGCGTAGTACTATTCTTAGTCTTATAATTATAATCTTATAAAAGAGTATTATACTTATAAATAGCTTTATTATACTTATTCTTTTAATTCTTAGTTAGCTCTATAGAAAGAGAAGCTAGAGCTATAAGCTCTAGAACTAGAAGGTTAGAGAACTTAAGCTCTTAAGTATCTATATATTTAATATCTAGAAAGTTAGAATTAATCTCTTTCTAGATACTTTTCTTATTATAGTGTTACTTAAGAAGCGTAAACTAAGTATTCTAGTTAGATTACTTCTTAAAAAGCACACTTATAGCTATAATAGCTATATTATAATTACTTATATCTATAAAGTTAGAGCGTAGAATTAATATAGAGATATAGAAAGGTAAGTAGTAAGTAAGTAATTACGTAGAAAAAGTTTTAATTATAGAATATTTAAAGAAAGTAAAGTAGAAATAAGATTAACTAATCTTATCTTTTAGTAAGCTTTAATACGTAGTAGAAATTAGTTCTATAATTAAGTAGCTAGACTTATAACTATTAGAGCTAGAGATAATTAATAATTAGAGATAATTAAGTATATTGTAATTAATTTACTATAAAAGAAAGTTAGAATAAAATCTCTAGCTATATACTTAAGAGCTAAGTAATTACGTGTCTATAATTAAGTAATTATAACTACTCTCTAACTTTAATAACTAATATATATATAATAAATTATATTACTACTAGGTAAATATAATATATATAAAGTTATACTTAGATTCTATATAGGTATTCTCTTACTACGCTTACGTAGCTAATAGTATATAAGCTTTTTTAGATACTATTCTATAGTAGTATATTAGTTAGCTCTAGTATAGGTTACTAAGTTAGCGTTTAGCTCTAGTTAGTAAAACTTTAGTAAAGCTCTATACTAAAATAGTAGAGTTAAGCTAGTATTTAGCTTTAGTAAAGCTCTAATTAGTGTTTAAGATAGAAAAGCTCTAGTATTAGAAATATAAAGTTCTAAGAGTATAAGTTTAAATTACACTATCTACTATACACTAAAAAAATAGATTTTTTTAATTACTTTATTATAGTCTATAAGTATAGAGTAAAGTACTTATTATTACTTAAAATATAGAATTATAATAGAATAGTAATATACTCTAATAAGTAAAGCTTAAGACTCTAAAAAAAAAAAAAAAAAAAAAAAAAATAGTCTAATATTATATATTTAGTATTTAACTAACTTTATTATTTAATATTTAAATTACTTTACTTTATAATACTTTTATATACGCTGTTTAGATATAATAAACTTTAAAGTAGATTTTTTTAGTATAATATAATATAGTAGTAAGTAAGCTATACTATTATTACGTATAGTAGATAATAACTAAAAGAAATTAGCTTTTATATCTTTAGAAGTAGTAATACTATCTACTAAGAAACTTATAGACTTATTAGAAGCCTTTTTAAGTATTACTAACTTAGTCTTAATTATTAGAAATAGTAATATACTATTAAAGCTTATTTTAGAGCTAACTAAGCTTTTATAAACTACTACTACTAAAAGTAAAGATAAATAAACTATTTTAACTTATAAATTTAAAAAGTTATATAAGTAGAAATAATTAAAGTATACTTATTAAGATATAGCTTATTTTAAAGAATTAAAGTATAAAGTACTTATAAGTAACTACTTAGCTCTTAAAGAAAATATTACTTACTATACTTTAGCTTTAAAAAGTAAGTTTTAGTTAAACTTAAAAGCTTTATACTTTAAAAACTTAAAAATATTTACTATATATAACTACTTATAGTATAACTACTAAGTATATAATTATAAAGCTATTTTTAGAAAAGCGCTCTCTATCTTTTTAATAAGTACTTAAAAGATAAACTTTACTATAAGATTTTTTAATAAAACTACTTACTTTACTTAGAATATCTACTTCTAGAACTATATAAGGCTTAAGGTATTTTAAACACTTACTTAGAAGAAACTTAAAGTAGTTATACTTAATATACTTAGTTCTAAGTTATTATAGTACTTTATAGTTTATAATAGACTTAAGTAGACTAAATAAAAGCTAAATTAGAATTCTAACTTTTTTTTAGTCTACTTTAATACGCTTTAAAGTAAACTAAATAACTACTTAAAAGAGTAGTACTATATAGACTTTATAAGTACTTTTTTTTTTAATATTTAAAAAGAACTTTTACTTTAAGACTAAAAAAACTATAATATAGTCTTTAAGCTTAATACTTTAGCTTACTACTATTAAAGTAAGATAAAGTATACTACTACGCTTTTTAAGTATCTAGCTTATAAAAAAAAAAATTTATAGCTATTAGACTTAGAACTCTTTTTTAGAGCCTTCTTAAACTTAGAAAAAAGCTAAGAAAGTAGATTTAGTAAAATTTAACTTATAACTAGCTAAATTAGACTAAAATAGTCTAAAAAACTTTAATATAACTTATTAAAAATATAATAAAACTAGATACTTTAAAAAAACTATCTAAAGTCTAAGAAAGACTTTAAGAGCTTATTTAGCTAAAAATTAAGAAAAAATAGTAAATAAAAAAGCTAGAGTTCTTCTTAGCTACTTATATTACTTTAGACTTAGTATTCTAAAACTTAGAACTTTTTTATAATATACTTTACTTAAAGCTAGTAAAGCTACTAATAGTAAAGGTATTACTTAGCTAATTAGAGCTTATTAAGGCTTTAGTAGATAAAGATTTTTAGTTAAACCTTATTTTAGTATTACTTACTATAGAGTAAGACTTACTAGTTTACTCTTTACTTAAGCTATTAGTAAATAAAGTAAATAGTAAAAAATTAAAAATTTATAGTACTACTATAGTAACTATAAAAGTATTAGATTCTTATAAAAAATAAGAGATCTAAAACTTTCTATATATTATTATAAAAGTTTATAAGTATTAGATATACTTAGATTTACTTTAGATAAATATATATTATCTAAAAATTAGCTACTCTATATAAAAGCTACTTTTTTAAAGTACTAAGTCTAAGAATAGAACTATTTATAGAAAGATTATACTAGAAAAGACTAAGAAGTTTAAGAAAACTATACGTAATCTTATAGTAAATATATATAGCTATTTTATTACTTTAATACTTTAGTTTAGTTTAAAAAAGACTAAAAAAAGTAGTTTACTTTTATAATATACTAAGTTTATATATCTTAGATTAAAAGATAACTTAAAAGTTCTTACTAACTATAGTCTATAAAACTTAGCTATTAACTTACTACTTAAAACTATAGTACTTTATTAGCTATTATATAACTTCTTTAAAATAGAGTTAGAGCTTTTATATAAGTATTTAAATAAGTACTTAGTATAAAAGTAGATTAGATATAGTAAGTTTCTAGTAAAGGCGCTTATACTCTTTACTAAGAAGAAAAATAATAGTATATACTTATATATTAACTATAGAGGTCTTAATAAAGTTACTATTAAGAATTAGTACTTCTTACTACTTATTATAAAGTTTTTAAAAAGATTAGCTAGCGCTAAATTTTATACTAAACTTAATATAAAAGAGGCTTACTATAAAGTATATATTAAGAAAAGTAATAAGTAGAAAACTACTTTTTATATAAAATATAGTAGTTTTAAGTATACTATAATATCTTTTAGCCTTATAAACGCTTTTATATAGTTCTAGACTTATATTTATTAAGTTTTTATAAAATTAATTAATATAACTTATATTATATACTTAAATAATATTTTTATTTTTTCTAATACTAAAGAGAAGTATAAAAGCTATATTAAGAAAGTCTTACGTAGATTATATAATATAAAGCTATTTTTAAAGCTTCTAAAGTATAAGTAGTATATTTAGTATACTAAGTATCTTAAGTATATAGTTTTCTCTAAGAGAATATAAATTAATAAGAATAGAATTAAAATAATTTAGAAATAGCTTTAACTATATATAGTATATAAGATTTAGGTATTTATTAGCTTTATAAACTACTATAAATAGTTTATTACTAGATTCTTCTAACTAGCTTTACTATTAACTAAACTAACTTAAAAAAAGCTAGAAGTAGCTAATAGTAGCTACGCTTAGTAAAAAGAAAAAAGTTAAGTTTTTAACTTTAATAAAAAAGCTAAAAAGACCTTTTAAAAGCTAAAAGACTTTTTTCTAAGTATTTCTATTTTAACTTACTTTAAGTAAAATAGAAAAACTAAGACTAAAGTAAACGCTTTAGATAGTATAATTATACGTATATTAAGCTAATATATACTAAATAGAGCTAGAAAGTACTAATAGTATTTAGTTAACTTCTTTTTACGTAAGCTTATTATAGTAGAGTATAATTATAATATATATAACTAAAAGCTACTTATAATAGTTAAGAGTCTAAAGTATTAGTACTAATATCTAAAGAGCGTATACTTTAACTTCTAGACTAACTATTAGAATCTAAAATAGTTTATAAAAACTAAGACTTTTAACTATTAATAAGTTAGATCTTATATTATACTATCTAAGTTTAATTTTAATATCTACTATAAAGTAGAGTCTACTAACTCTATAAATAGGTTTTTTTACTACTTTAACTATATAGTAGAAGTTTAAAAATTTACTTAAAAGTATAATAAAGCTTTTATTTAGTTTATAAGAAATTTTATAACTAATAGTAATAGAACTTTTCTTTTAATAGCTATAGTATAAACGTACTTTACTAAGTATACTAAGAAATAATAAGACTTTACTAAGAGTTTAGAAAGCTTTAACTAAGCTAGTAAATATACTATACTAGAGCTCTAGACTTTAGAGAAGTATAATAAAATAAATTATACCTTTTTAGATACTTTAGATAAGTCTAAGTCTAAAGCTAACTAGTCTAGTCTAGATAAAGCTAAAACGCGCTATTACGTAGTAAAAATACTAGTAATTACTAAAGAAAAGTTATAAGCTTTTTAAGAATATTATAATAACTCTTTATTAAGCTACTTTAAAGTAAAATATACTTTAGAAAAGCTATAAAGGCGCTACTTTTAGAAGAGTATATATAAAAATATAAAGTAATACTATAAGAATTACTTTATATATAAAAAGTCTACTTTTATAAAGTATAAGCTTTATAGCCTATTATAGTTTCTTTTAATATTTAATTATCTTTAAAAAAAAAAAATAATAAACTTTATTATAAAACTACTACTTAGTATAGTTTTTAGTATAAAGTATAACACTATACTAGTTATTATAAATAAATTAACTAAAATAGTTTATTATATACTAGTATAAGCTAATTAGAATAGTACTAATTTAGTATAAGCTTAGATACGCAAAGTTATTTAACTTTATAGTATACTAAAGTATATTATCTTAGATTAAAGCTCTTTAATAAACTTTAAGTATTAAAATACTTTTCTTTACTATCTTAATACTAAGAGAGTTTTTACTTCTACTTTTTATTCTTAAACTAATAGCTAAACTAAAAAGTAGAACTAAACTTTAGAGTAGTATCTCTACTACTATTACTTTTTAGAATAAAATAATTAGACGCGCTAGATATTTATTAGAAAGTTTATATATAATAATAGTATATAGTTTACTACTAGAACTACTTTTTTCTAAGTTTACTATAAAAAGTACTCTTATAGAGTAGATTAGCCTAATTTAGCTTTTAGTAAAAGAAAAAGCTTTATAAAAGCTAGTCTTACTAAATAAGTAATTAAACTATAGTAAGAGTACTATAAAAAAATTAAAATAGTAAATACTTACTAAAAAAGGTATACTAATAAGTACTACGCGCTAATACTCTTTAAAGTAGAAAACTAAGTTCTAGTCTCTAACTAATATATTAAAAGTACTTACTTAAAAAAAAAGCTAAATTAGAAGTTTTTTAAACTTAGAAAAATTATAGACTAGATTAGTCTCTTAGCTTTCTAAATTAACTTTCTAAAACTTAATAGTATTTATTTAGTATTCTATATATTACTTTTAGAGCCTTTTAACTTAAAAAGTACTATTTTATACTCTAAAGCGCCTAAGTAAAATACTTTAAAAAAAATTTAGTAATAATATATATAAAGTAGAATATATTATTAAAAGATAGCGTAATAAGAATAACTAATAAGAATATCTAATTAAATAGGTTAAGTATTTAGAGAAAGAAAACTTATAGAAACTAGATTTAAATATTTTAGCTAATACACTATAAAAGTTCTAGAATAAAAAAAGTATCTAATAGTATAGAAAGTTTTTAAAAACTTAGCTTATAAAGTAATACTATAAATAGCTTTATAAAGAGAAGAGATAAGTTATATTAAGCTATAATAAGCTATTCTAGTATAAACTAGAGTATACTTTTACTTTTTTTCTTTATATAGAGTTTTTTAGAGTATTTAATAGTACTTTAAGCTAAAATAGCTTATAACTATCTAACTCTAACTTACTTTCTAGTATAAGAATTAATAGTTTTTTAAGCCTTATAATTAGTTTTAAAGAATTTAAATATTATACTTTAGATAAATTTATATAAATAAATAACTTTAATTATAAATATAAACCTTTTTATATTTATAAGAATAGATCTACTTATAAATATTAATCTAGACTAAACTAAGCTATAATAGCTTATATAAAGCTAAAAGAGATTAGTTTTAGTTAATATCTTTTAACTCTAGTTAATTTTATATAAACTTTATTAAACTCTACTTAAATATACTAGAAGACTTTATATTACTCTAGTATAAGCTAAAAAAAACTATAAAAAACTATTAGAGGTTAGTTAAAAGTAACTTAGAGTATACTAGCTCTAAAATACTTAATTTTATTTTTTTTAGTTTTAATTTACTTCTTAAGCTAGCTCTTCTTAGTAGTAGCTTTATTACTTTTAAGCTAGAAAGTAAGCTTTACTTAAAAGTTTTAAATAGCGTTTTATAAAGCGTTAATATTAGAAATAATAGCTTACTTAGTAGACTTTAAAGCTAAATACTATAAAAAGAGTTAGTATAAACTAAAATAGGCTAAAAAAGACTAAAAAAAAGTAAAAGAAAGTAAAGTAGCTACTAGTAACTTATAAAGAGCTAATTAAAGTTATAAAAGTTTAGAAAAAAGTATTTTAAAACTTACTAATTACTTAAATAGTAATTTAGTATTAAGTGTACTAGTAACTTTAGCTACTTTTTTTTTAAACGCGTAAGTAGTACTATTAGTAAAGCTAGTAACTATAGCTTTAGTTTTAGTTTTATTATTAGAATATACGCTAAACTAAGTAGTAATATAGTTATAAAGTACGCTAAAATAAAATTATAAGTACTCTTAATTAAAGAAGTAGTTACTACTAAAGTTAGTTAAAAGAGTTTAGAATAAGCTATTATAAGCTAATCTAGCTTTTTTAAATTTTATAAAAATTTTACTAACTTTAGAGAAGATAGAAAGACTTATAAAATACTAGATTAGGCTAAAATAGACTAATATAAGTTAAAACTTACCTAATAATATTATTATAAACTCTTTTATACTTTTCTACTAAGTCTATCTTTAGATAGTATAAGTTACTACGCTTAAAGTTCTTTATAGCTAGTAGAGTAAGTATTAAAGTATTATTAGAAGCTTAAAAATATAAAATAATAAGCTTTTTACTAAAGAGCTTATAGTTAGCTAATAATTAGTAAATAATCTTAAATATAGTCTTTAAGTTAATAAAATTCTCTAGAAACTATATTAGTTAGTATTAGCTTAAAAGAGTCTAGAATAAACTAAAATAAACTAAAACTATCTATTCTAAGGCTATTTACTATTTATTAGCTTTATAAAGGCTAATAAAGAGTAATAGTAGCTAAAAGAAAGTAAAATAAGTACTTATAGTAAAGTACTACTTATTTATAGTTTAATACTAGCTATATAAAATAGTTTAAGTAATAAAATCTCTAGATAGTACGCTAGTAACTTTTCTAATTATACTAGTAAAGATAGCGCGCTCTTTCTTATTATTAAAAACTAAAAAAGTATAGCTATAGTAGTTAAATATATAAAACTTATTAAGCTTCTATAACTATAGATAACTAGTATATAGTATATAACTAATCTTAAGAAGTCTAAGTATATAGAAGTAGCTTATAGTAATTTAATTATTAGTAACTATAGTTAAGTTAAAATAAAAAAAGCTATTAAGGCTTAGAATAAAGTAATATAAAGTATAATAAATAAATATAAATAAAAAGAAAGTAAATTAGTATAAAGTATATATTAATAGTCTTAGTTAGAGTGCTAAAAACTAGTTAGTAGTAATTTAGTATAATTTATACTAGAAACCTCTAATTTAGACTAAACTACTCTATTATACTCTAAAATAAGCTATAATAAGTTACTTTAGACTTTTTTAGAATTTTAGAAATAATAAATAAAAAAAGCTAATACTTACTATTATAAAGTAATTAAAAAGTAGAAAATAAAAAAAAGAAATTTAACTAGCTAAAAATAGCCTAAGTATATAGCTCTATACTAGCGCTACTAGCGCAGAAAAACGCGTTTATATATAATTTTATAATTTTCTAAATTACTAAATTTTTTTACTAAGATTTCTACTTTTTATAAGTATATTATACTTATAAATACTTAGTATAAGCTATTATAAACTAAAATAGTTTATTTTAAGCTTTACTTACTTTCTTTTACTTATTACGTATACTTAAAGTTAGATTAAAGATAATTTACTTTAAAAAAAAAGATAATATTAGGCTTTAGTCTATAAAGGTTTAGGCTAACTTAGCTATAAGTATAAATACTTTAGAATTACTATTATAGCTTAGTAGTAATTTATCTCTAGTCTTATTAGAATAATATACTTAATTATAGTCTAATATTATATATCTAGTATTTAACTAACTTTATTATTTAATAGTACTACTATAGTAACTATAAAAGTAGTAGATTTTTATAAAAAATAAAAGACTTAGAATATTTTATATATTATTATAAAAGTCTATAAGTATTAAATATACTTAGGTCTACTTTAGATAAATATATATTATCTAAAGATTAGTTACTTTATATAAAAACTACTTTTTTAAAGTACTAAGTTTAAGAATAAAACTATTTATAGAAAGATTATACTAAAAAAAGCTAAAAAGTTTAAAAAGACTATATATAATTTTATAGTAGATATATATAGCTATTTTATTACTTTAATAGTTTAGTTTAGCTTAAAAAAAGCTAAAAAGAGTAGTTTACTTTTATAATACGCTAAGTTTATATATCTTAGATTAAAAAATAACTTAAGAGTTTTTACTAACTATAGTTTATAAAACTTAGCTATTAATTTACTATCTAGAACTATAGTACTTTATTAGCTATTATATAACTTTTTTAAAATAAAGTTAAAGCTCTTATATAAGTATTTAGATAAGTACTTAGTATAAAAGTAGATTAAATATAGTAAGTTTCTAGTAGAAGTGTTTATACTCTTTACTAAAAAGAAAAATAGTAGTATATATCTATATATTAACTATAGAAGCTTTAATAAAATTACTATTAAGAATTAGTACTTTTTACTACTTATTATAAAGTTTCTAGAAAAATTAGCTAGTACTAAATTCTATACTAAACTTAATATAAAAAAAACTTACTATAAAGTATATATTAAGAAAAGTAATAAGTAGAAAACTACTTTCTATATAAAATATAGTAGTTTTAAGTATACTATAATATCTTTTAGCTTTATAAATACTTCTATATAGTTCTAAACTTATATTTATTAAGTTCTAGTAAGATTAATTAATATAACTTATATTATATACTTAGATAATATTTTTATTTTCTCTAATACTAAAGAGAAGTATAAAAGCTATATTAAGAAAGTTTTATATAAGTTATATAATATAAAGCTATTTTTAAAGCTTCTAAAGTATAAGTAGTATACTTAGCGTACTAAGTATCTTAAGTATATAGTTTTCTTTAAGAGAATATAGATTAATAAGAATAGAATAAAAATAATCTAAGAATAGCTAGAACTATATATAGTATATAAGATTTAAGTATTTATTAGCTTTATAAACTACTATAAGTAGTTTATTACTAAATTCTTCTAACTAGCTTTACTATTAACTAAACTAATTTAAAAAAAACTAAAAGTAGCTAAAAGTAGCTATATTTAATAAAAAAAAAAAAGTTAAGTTCTTAACTTTAATAAGAAAGCTAAAGAAGCCTTTTAGAAGCTAAAAGACTTCTTTTTAAGTATTTTTATTTTAACTTACTTTAAGTAAGATAAAAAAACTAAGGCTAAAATAGATACTTTAAGTAGCGTAATTATAAGTATATTAAGCTAATATATACTAAATAAGGCTAGAAAGTACTAGTAGTACTTAGTTAACTTTTTTTTATATAAGCTTATTATAGTAGAGTATAATTATAATATATATAACTAGAAGCTACTTATAATAGTTAAGAGTCTAGAGTATTAGCGCTAATACTTAGAGAGTGTATACTTTAACTTTTAAACTAACTATTAAAATCTAAAATAGTTTATAAAAACTAAAACTCTTAACTATTAATAAGTTAAGTTTTATATTATACTATTTAAGTTTAATTTTAATATTTACTATAAAGTAAAGTTTACTAACTTTATAAATAAGTTTTTTTACTACTTTAACTATATAGTAGAAGTTTAAAAACTTATTTAAAAGTATAATAAAGCTTTTATTTAGTTTATAAAAGATTTTATAATTAAGAGTAATAAAATTTTTCTTTTAGTAGCTATAGTATAAACGCGCTTTACTAAGTATACTAAAAAAAAATAAAACTTTACTAAAAGTTTAAAAAGCTTTAACTAAACTAGTAAATATACTATACTAGAGCTTTAGACTTTAAAGAAGTATAATAAAATAAATTATACTTTCTTAGATACTTTAGATAAGTTTAAGTTTAAAAATAACTAGTCTAGTCTAAATAAAGCTAAAACACGCTATTATATAGTAAAAATACTAGTAACTACTAAAAAAAAGTTATAAGCTCTCTAAAAATATTATAATAACTTTCTAGTAAGCTACTTTAAGATAAGATATACTTTAAAAAAGCTATAAAAGTGCTACTTTTAAAAGAGTATATATAAAAATATAAAGTAATACTATAAGAATTATCTTATATATAGAAAGTTTACTTTTATAAAATATAAGCTTTATAGTTTATTATAGTCTTTTTTAATACCTAATTACTTTTAAAAAAAAGTAATAATAAACTTTATTATAGAACTACTACTTAGTATAGTTTCTACTATAAAGTATAATACTATACTAGTTATTATAAATAGATTAACTAAAATAGTTTATTATATACTAGTATAAACTAATTAGAATAGTACTAACTTAGTATAAACCTAGATATATAAAGTTATCTAACTTTATAGTATACTAAAGCGTATTATCTTAGATTAAAGCTTTTTAATAAACTTTAAGTATTAGAATACTTTCTTTTACTACTTTAATACTAAAAAAGTTTTTACTTCTACTTTTTATTCTTAGACTAATAGCTAGACTAAAAAGTAAAACTAAACTTTAGAGTAGTACTTTTACTACTATTACTTTTTAGAATAAAATAATTAAGTATACTAAATATTTATTAAAGAGTTTATATATAATAATAGTATTTACTCTACTACTAGAATTACTTTTTTTAAGTCTACTATAGAAGGTACTTTTATAAAGTAAATTAGCTTAATTTAGCTCTTAGTAAGAGAAAAAGCTTTATAAAAACTAGCTTTACTAAATAAGTAATTAAACTATAGTAAGAATACTATAAAAAAATTAAAGTAGTAAATACTTACTAGAAATAGTATACTAATAAGTACTCCGCGCTAATACTTTTTAAAATAGAAAACTAAGTTTTAGTCTCTAACTAATATATTAAAAGTACTTAGCTAAAGAAGAAGCTAAATTAGAAGTTTTTAAAGCTTAGAAAGATTATAGTCTAAATTAGTCTTTTAGCCTTTAAGGTTAACTTTCTAAAGCTTAATAGTATCTATCTAGTATTTTATATATTACTTTTAGAGCCTTTTAATCTAAAAAGTACTATTTTATACTCTAAAGCGCCTAAGTAAAATACTTTAAGAGAATTTAGTAATAATATATATAAAGTAAAATATATTATTAAAAGATAGTATAATAAAAATAACTAATAAAAATACTTAATTAAATAAGTTAAGTACTTAGAGAAAGAAAACTTATAAAAATTTAGTTTAAATATTTTAGCTAATACGCTATAAAAGTTCTAAAATAAAAAAAGAATATAATAGTGTAAAAAATTTTTAAAAGCTTAGCTTAAAAAGTAATACTATAGATAGCTTTATAAAAAAAAAAGATAAGTTAAGTTAAGCTATAATAAGCTATTCTAGTATAAACTAGAGTATATCTTTACTTTTTTTCTCTATATAGAGTTTTTTAAAGTATTTAATAGTACTTTAGACTAGAATAGCTTCTAATAGTCTAAAAGAGTTTAGTATAAGCTATTTTACTTTAACTCTTTTTAGCGTAGAGTTATTAGTTCTTTAGACTTTATAATTAGTTTTAAAGAATAAAATATTATACTTTAAGTAAATTTATATAGATATATAATCTTAACTACTATAAAGAACTTTTATATTTATAGAGAAATTCTAATCTAGGTATTACTTAAGAGCTTCTAACTATACTATAATAGTTTATAATAGTCTAAAGTAGACTAGTACTACTTAGTCTAAACTAATTCTTACTTATATATACTAGTAAACTTTATACTACTCTAAAAGAGACTAAAAGAGCCTAAAAAGAGCTACTAAAGACTATACTAGAGGTATTTAAATAATACTAGTCTAAAGCTTTATAATTTAATTCTTTTTTTTATTAATTTTAGAAGTAAGACTAAGCTTAATATCTCTAGAATTTTTAACTTACTTATTTATCTTTAAGTACTACTACTTTAAACTAGTAATCTTAAAGTTAAAAGTTATAATAGTACTTTAGATAGCTATAGTAGTAGACTTCTAGCTTAAATACTACTAAATAAGTTAGTATAAGCTAAAATAGAGTAAAGTAGAGTAAAAGAGACTAAAGAAGCTACTAATAGCTAACTAAGAACTAGAATAGTTTATAATAAAGTATATTAGAGTATTCTAGAGTTACTTATAGATTACTTAGAAGAGATACTCTTTTTTAACTTTTTTTTAACTTTTAAAGTATACTTAGTAAAAGTAGTAGTAATACTTTTAAAGAAAGCGTTTTACTTTTTATTAAACTTAGACTTTTTATTTAAATAAGTACTAAACTTAGAAGCTTTAATTAAATAAAGCGCGCTTATATAGTATTATATTTTATTCTATAAAAAAAAGTAATACCTACTATTATTAGTTAAAATAGCTTAAAATAAGCTATATTAAACTAAAATAAGCTACTTAGATACTAAAAATACTTTACTAAATTTAGAAAAGATAGATAAAGTTATAAAGAACTAAAGTAGGCTAGAGAGAACTAAAATAAACTAAAACGTACTTCTAAATATACTTTCTAATTTACTAATATAGATACGCTAGATTATACTATAAAGTCTTATACTTATTATTAGTAAAGTTAACTAAAGCTAGTAAGATAGTAGCTTAAATAGCTTAAGTAGTAGTATTATTATTATTAAGTAGATTTATAAAAGAGCTAGTAGAAAGAAAAAACTTATTAGTAGTAATAGTAGGCTTCTTTTTAGTTTCTATCTATTTTAAAATCTAATAAATCTTATTATAGTTTAGAAAGTTTTTAAAAAGCTATTTCTAGTTAGTAATAGTTTAAAATAGCCTAAAAAGAGCTAAAATATACTAAGTCTACTTATTATAAAGCTATTTACTACTTTTATACTTAAAATAAAGTAAAGAAAGCTAATAAAAGCTATAATAAAGTAGAAAAAAGTAAAAAAAAAACTTACTAAGAAGTACTTATAACTATAAGCCTAGTACTTTTTATATTAGATAACTTAAATAGTAAAGATATTCTTTAAAGTAGTAATATTCTTAATTATACTACTAAAAATATTATAAGTATTATTATTTATAATTACTAGAAAATAGTAACTAGTAGTACTAAAAGTATAGTTACTATTTTTAGACTAAAAAGTAATATAGCTAGTATAAGAAGTAAAGCTTATTTTTAAAAGCTTTTTTATATAGTAGTTAAATATATAAATATAGTTATTATCTAATATAGTAAAAGTTAGTATAAAATAGTCTAGATTAGACTATTAAGAGCTAGTATAAAGTATAAGTAGTAAATATAGATAAGTAAGTAGTATTAAGATATAAAGTAGGCGTTAGTAGGTATAAGTTACTCTTTATAGTCTAGTTAGTATTATTTTAGTATAAATTATACTAAAAGTTTTTAATTTAGTCTAAGCTACTTTATTCTACTTTTAAAAAGGCTAGAATAAAGTATTTTAAGCTAACTTATTATTTTTAGATTTTAGTTTAAAATAAAGTAATACTTATAAACTTAGAGTATTATAAAGTAAAAAAATAGAAAAGAGAAATTTAACTAGCTAGAAATAGCCTAAGTATATAGCTTTATACTAGTACTACTAGCGTAGAAAAATATATTTATATATAATTTTATAATTTTCTAAATTACTAGATTTTTCTACTAAGATTTCTACTTTCTATAAATATATTATACTTATAAATACTTAGTATAAGCTATTATAGACTAAAATAGTCTATTCTAGACTTTACTTACTTTCTTTTACTTATTATATACTTTTAGAGTTAAATTAAAAGTAATTTACTTTAAAAAAGAAAATAATATTAAGTCTTAGCTTATAAGAGCTTAGACTAACTTAGCTATAAATATAAATACTTTAAAATTACTATTATAGCTTAGTAGTAATTTATTTTTAGTCTTTTTAAAATAATATATCTAATTATAGTTTAATATTATATATCTAGTATTTAACTAACTTTATTATTTAATAATATACTTATATATTTACTTTAGTAAAAACTACTTTTATAAGCTAAATTAGCTTTTATAGTAATATTAAATAATATATAAAAACTAATATTATCTTTATACTTTATAGTTTATAAGTCTTAATATAGTATAGAGTTTAAGCTACTTAGGCTATCTTAAAATAGTAGAAACTAGTATATAGAAGGTAGTATTACTTAGTATAGAAACTAAAATTAAGTAATAAATTATATTTTAGAATAAATTTAATATATTTAATTATATAGAGCTAAAGCCTTATTACTATAAATTAACTTTAAGTTAGTTAGCGACGCGCTACTAAGCCGCATCTCTCGTGTCGTCTCTAAATCATTCCGCGACGTCATTCTTCCCACACGCTGCCCCATCATGGCGAATCCCCCCAACAAGTACGTAGACGTGCGTCTCAACTCTGGTCATCTCATGTTTCATAGTCCTTCTTTTGACTATGCCTCTTTGTCAATTATTAAGATGCTGGGGCCGCTGTACTACTACTAAACTCCACTCATGCTGCATCACCTTGCCGACGATATCATGGCCTCGTCTCGAGATCTGGCCCCTTCTATGAACTGCTGCCTGCGGTGTCCAACATTACGGTGCCGCAACTTTCCGCCCCGATTATCGAAGCATCTACAGGCCGATCAAACGGCTCCATGGATATGTGTGCCTGCCCCGGAACTGGCACAGTTGATGGTCTCCGTAATGGCCTACCCGCACTCCAATGGAACCTTGCATGGTTGAGAATCACGCCGGATGTAAACTCCATGGCATGCCATATGTAGATAGTTGCACGACAGGCGTTTCGGTTCAAGACAGTAGGCCCTGGTGAACTCACGCCGCTCAACAGCATGTGAGGGAGTCGGTTGCATCATTACGCAAATTTGGACCCAAAACCCAAGTCGCTGGGGCTGAAGAGACATCTGAAGTGGGTACAAAGAGACACGACAATCTTCAGTATGGCTAAACTACATCTCCATTGCTTGCACCAATTGTCCCATTATCTACACACAAACCAGACTTCACATCCTATCTTTTGCTTAGTTCTTCGAACCAATTCTTGCATAATTACAAATGCGCATTATTTATCTCTCCCTCCTGCTCTGCGTTGCGCAGGCATTCATCCCGACGTATCTAGCTGACGCTACAACTAGAGACGCTGAGAACAATGCTGCGCTTGAGCAAAGGGAAGACGTCCCTCCTGTCGAGCAGCAAACCGGCATAGCCACAGCTCCCGCACTGAATAGCGACCACTTGTCGCGACATGAGCCGACGCATCACGGTAGCACTGCAGTTCATGGTAACGCAGGCGAGGGTGCCAGCCATGATCCTCCACCAACCCGCGAAGAACACTCTATTTCCCGCCGAGACATCAAGGAGTACATAGCTCTGGTAAAGAAAGATATTGATATCAAGAACTACCACGATTTCTTGAAAAGCAAGGTGGTGCCTGGTTCCTGGATGTACCAGATCGGACCGGACGACAAGATCCTCGGATATGGAAGTCTCAACTTGACACAGGAGGCAAAGAAAGAAGTAGAGGATCACGAAGACACTTCCGGTATGACGGAAGAGCTTCCCGTGGTATCTCTCCGGGCTCTCCCGGCTGAGCAGTCACTCGATGCAGTGTACAAGCGGTCAGAGGCGATCGACAGAAGAGAGAAGCTCGTTTCCAGAGCTTTGACATGGAAGAAACAGGAAAACGCCGATGACGCTCTGCTGATGGATAGTCTGTATCCGTACGTATGATATATCTCCACAGCTCTCATTAGCCAACTAAAAGTGTACGATCTAGGGGGGGTTCACTCAGCCAGGCCACCGATTTTGTGTACCCCGAGAATCCTGGCAGGGATGTATATGTATATTTGATAGACATGGGCGTCCAGATCAAAGTCAAGAATGTGAGTAAATGAGCCCAAGTCTTTCACATCGTTAATAATGTCATCACAGCGTGACGATGAGTTAGAGTTCAAGACAGATAACGACCTCGTACTCCAATCCAGATCATCTATCGAAAACCACCAAAGTCCAGATTCGGATGACAATGTTGACAAGCCATCGCACGGGACTTATGTCGCGTCAAAAGCCGTGGGCAAGAAGTATGGGCTTGCAAAAGAGGTACGTTGCTGACGCTTTACGACCTTATCAAGTCTTCTGGTGCCTGTCTTTTGTCGGACGAGCTTTCCTAGGCATGATCTTCTCTTTCATGGTCTCCCATGTCCATCTAGGTATCTACTAAGTATTTAGAACGGCTCGCTAACATCCTGGTCACATCCTGCAGGCGAATCTTGTGTCATCAAAAATGTACCCCAAATCTGGCGACTGGGAAAACATCATGTATTTGATTCTGAGAGACATCAACAGTCACCCAGGCCGTGCTTCGCGGAGCGTGGTGACCACATCAATTGCCATCGGCTTAGGCGGAATCACACCTGAGGCAGCTAAGAACGACAAACAGAAGCAAGAACTGTACGGAGATGATCTCCGTACACTGTCCAAACTTGGGGTACCTTTTGTCGCAGCCGCAGGCAACGCAGCCAAGCAGCCGAACCGAAAAGATGTCGACCAAATTCCAATGGTTCTTCAGGATGATGACATCCCTCTCATCATCGTCGGCGGTTGCGACGATGAAGGTAATCGAGCCGACTTCTCGCAAGCCGGTCCACTTGTCAGTATCTATGCGCTGGGTGATCGAGTTGATTGCCAATCAAAGGTGGACAAGGAGCGGACAGTTCCAAGTGGCTCTTCGTTAGGTAAGCGATCTCTCCCAAGAATGCGGCTGAGAAGCACTTGATATTGACCTGCGATTTCAATATAGCTGCACCTCAGGTCGCGGGCCTCATTGCTACATACCTCTCCTACTCGACCAAACCTTGGGACGACAGCAAGACTGGTGTGGAGCGCGTCAAAGCTATTCGTGATTATATTACCAGTGATCGTTCAAGCTGGGTGAGGGGCTCTGACAGCAACATCCGGGTGATCTGGAATGGTGCGACAAAGGCCGACCATGGGGACGATGACGATGACGATGACGATGAAAGCCCGACCGACTCGAGTCCAACTTCATCGAGCCCTATGCCTTCGGCAACACCATCTCGCAAGAACAAAGCGCTTTCCATCATTTTCCAAAACTACATCGATGGCATTTCGAACGAGAACACCTGGTTGTTCTTCAACAGCGATTACGGCGAGTCCTCCGAATGTCGTCTTGACACGCAAGCCATGAAAACTGTACCAGCAGAAGGCAATGTCGATAACCCACCTTGGCCTGCTGGTACGTACGAACTGGGCAAACTCATCGACAGCAGTAGTTGCGATTATCTCAACGATGGAACCAATCCTGGATCTCTTTGGTGCCAAGATTGGGATGCACCACCTACAAAGCAAGGCGAACCCGCTTTGCCCAAGGACCGAGAGATCAAGTGTAAAGCGGAGGAGGTGAGATACAAGAGTGGAGCTGAGGGCTGTTCAGAGTCCATGATGGGCATCTATCGTCATGCCGTCGTTACGTGTGACTGGTAGCTATCGCCAACGGTGCGGTAGAGAGATGCTAAACAGCCTTTTTCGGTATTTCTTTCGCTGAATTGTTTTGTCCGGTCTTTTCCTTCTCGATACCTGATCCTCAGTCACGCTCGCTTTTGTTTGCGACATCTACTAGCTCTATGTTCTTGCTGAATACAACACGTACGTCGAAGCGTTGCTTGTGTGCCGATAAGCCCAGAAACTTCTAGATCAACTTCATATTCACATACACCTTTGGTATGAGTATGCTAAGCCGATGCAAAGACAAGCAGATTACGCCGTCAGTGGAATCCACTTGCCATCTTCGTACGCGTGGCTGCTCCGTTCAACGCGATGTTGTGAGAAGGTGACGCGTGTGCACGGCTCTGAGAGCCGGGCCATAGAACGCCCGTGTAATCTCCCTAGTAAATCCGTGGTATCTCCGCCCATCAATGCGACCACGATCGTCATTCTTCAGTGCGATGCACGCCAGCATCCTCGATGATTGGGCAGCCACGGAGGAAGCTGTAAAGACGAACATCTGCGGGTCCGCGCTGCTTCATGAACGAAAGCTCCGCGATGTGCAGATGACATACTCGATGCCGCGCAGTACAACAGATTAGGCCATCAACGATTGACACCATACCGAAGAAGTGTTCGAGATTTGCGAAGGAAAGATTAGCGAAAGACCTGAAAACGCACTTAGCAGTTTGTGGCCTGTGAAAAAAATAATGGGGACAGCAACGTAGTTGAGTCATGCAGCTCACAACAAACCATCAGCGGTGGGTCATGAGAGCGAAAGGGGCGATTGAGTAAAACTTTGTTCATTTTTCTTTTTGCTGCTATGCCCAACTTTGAAGTATTCATGCGGGTCAGGTGCTATGTAGATCATCGAGATCAAACCCTCAAACTCGCTACGTTTTGAGCCAAGAATTCGTGTGTATCACCCCTAAAGTCATCGTCGAGGTAGCTGTTCTTATTCGCTCCAAAGTTGATCAGCTTCCTGCCCTCACTCCACTTCGGCCAGTCCATAAAAGTGTTGCCCTCATTGGGGTCCAAGTCGTAGACGAATGAGTAGTAGTAACCTCGAATAGTCTTCGCGGCATTGTTGGGCAAGATGCCATTGAAAACTTGCAGGATGTCGGAGCCATGGAATGTTCCTAGAATGGGTGTACCGAAATCGTATGTCGCGAGATAGGACCAGGATGGTACATCGGGTGCGACTTGACCAGTGACTTCCAAGAAGAGGCGACGTGTGAGGGTGAAGGTAACGTCGCCGAGAATAGCGGAGACGCGCTTGAATTGCGGGTAGAAGTTGTTGAGCAGGCCAGTGCGGAAGGGCGAGCCGTCCTCGGTGATAGTTTGGTAGCTGCCTACTAGCTGTTCGACTTGCGCTGGTGAAGCATTCTGGAAGAAAATGGTTGAGAGATAGGTCGTTACTTCCTTGGTTGTAGTCAAATTCGAAGTGAAGAGACCAAAGAGAGTACCCTCGTCTTCTTGGTCACCAACGATGAAGGGTACTTTGGCGTACTTTCCAGCTTTGACAAGGGCATCGGGAGAATCCGAGAGTGCCTTTCCATCGGGGCGAGGGAGGTAGGAAAGATTGACTGTGAAGTAGCCCAAGATACCCGGGACAGTATTGGCGGCATTGAGGAACTTGGTGTATGGCACTGTGCGGAGACAGACCAAGGTATCGGCGGAGCTGGCACATCCAGCTGCTTCAACGACCTGCAAGGAGTTAGCATTGTGCTTAGCAGCAACGAGTAGAATTGAACACATACCCTGTCGTAAATCGCTTGACCTTTGGGGCAGTCAACGGGATCAGCTGGAACTATCGAACCCGAGTTCATGATGCCAGCTCTGAATAGCGGCTTGCCATTGTAGTTGTTGTCGCCATCGTAAAGCATCATCTGATCCAACACGGAGATAGCACCTGCAGACTCTCCCCAGATCGTGACCTTCTCAGGATCTCCACCGAATGCGGCAATGTTGTCAGCAACCCATTCCAAGCCCAATCGTTGGTCTAGTAGCCCTAGATTGGCGGAGCCATCGGCGAGTACCTCTTTCCCAGGCATGAAGCCAAACCCGCCCACGCGATAGTTGACCGCAACAAATACGATGGGCTTGCCTTGAGCGACTGATTCGGCTACAAGGCTTGTTCCATCATACATTGCAGTAGATCCAAGTTCGAACCCGCCACCAAAGATCCAGAATAGTACCGGAAGTTTATCGCCAGCTTTGGTACCAGCGGGGCGCTGTACGTTGATAGTAAGGCAGTCTTCTCCAGCATTTGTGACGGTCTGGAGAAGTGGTAGGTTTAGGATAGTGCCTAAGACGTTGGTGGGGATATTCCTCTCATCTATGCTGAAGAAGAACTGTGGGCATGCTTTTGGAATGCCGGTTCCGTCGACCTTTCCCAGGGAGGAAGTTATGGGCTGAGGTGGCTTTAGTCGTAGCTGATCGATCGGAGGCTGTGCGTATGGTATGCCTTTGAAAGACTCAACACCCAATACGTTGATGCCAGCAACCGTGGCTTGAGGCGAGGGAGCAACGACGGTAGGGTTTGCTCGTTTTTCCAGCGGTGCTGGGACTGCTAGAGCCAATGGAAGCAACGAAAGAAGGGTTGCCAGCTTCATAGTGAGTAGTTGTGCGTTCGACTCGTGGCTGTCGAATCAAATGAAGTTCTTGCTTATAGTGAATGCTTCTACCATCGCTGTGCAACGCACGATACTTAACTTGCCCGGTGAAATAGATGTCACAAGCCAGAGACTACGCTTCACAACGAACCTCGGACAATGTGGAAGTCTATTGCGTCCGGACGAAGAGCGATGTGGAAAGATTCAACGTAAGCTCAAAGACCGCCGTGGCTGCAGATACACCCATGCTTCAATAGCATCCTCCCGGAATTTTGGGTTGCAGATCGCTCTCATTTTGATGGAAGTGGGGTCTGACAGCCTTGTGAGGTGACACGGTGCATGGAGAACATCGTGCGCTGACCTATCCGAACTCGCAGTTCAGAGCATCAGCCAGGGGAAAGAGCCACAATAGGCTTGGATCGTTGGTGGATAGCTTCCGGCGCGTATTGTCTAGGCAGCTGGTCATGAGGTGTCGGCGCATCTAGCGGACGAGTAGTAATCCAGAGTTTATGGTTTTGCGCCACATCAGTCTTTACACAAGCCGTCCTCGGAACGTTCTCTGTTTGCGCTTTCGACAAAACGCGACTAACCTGAGTGCACCGACTATGAGATGTGTAGTGGAGGGACGTGCAAGGTAGGATATCGACGCCAAGAGTGGCATTGACTGCCGGACCGCAAACGGATGCATTCTCCCGGTCTGTGGGTGGGTGTGTCGACTGAATCGCCATCGTTGTTAACAGCTCGGGAACCAGCCATAAACCGTTGGTTTGTATTCTGATGACGGAGATGCTACCTTTCAAGGGGTAACTACTTCGCCCCGCGTGAACAAAATGCGGGGTATCCACGATGGGTCTCCCCACGATCTCGGCGAATCCATCGCTCGATATATTGGTGTTCAGCGCCTTACTTGCGGGCAAGGCTGACGCCTCGGTAGTAGAGAGGCGCCACAAACTTACGCAAAATCAAATTGCATGTGAGAAGACTCTGAGAGGTTTCGAGAACTCAGCGCACCGCGCCAACGCCCGGGTGCACTCCGATGGCTGATGGACGTGGAGCCGGTAACGGTAGTTGATGCTAGCGGAGCGTATTCATCCGTATCGAAAGCTTTGACAAATCTTGGAATGAAATTCACCGTGCATTCGGTATGGGCGCGCTCGCTGAGCTCGTGTGATAAAGGCAAAAAAGGCTGCTATGACGTGGCCATACGTCCCACAGACTCAGTAGGATCGGATGCAAAGGAATACAGGGAGAAGAAAATGCTGTCAAATTTCTCAACAATGCGAGTCCGCATGTTGGGAGTCGCATCCGTGAAAGCTCAGATGCGAGGCACGCGAGAGTACCCCAGATTTCCATCTCAGCTTTGGGGGCCAGTGCGGGATTACTAAGCGTTATCTCCGACTCAATCGCGGCTTGGTCCCAACGCAACACTAATTCTCCAATTTCCATCACGACTGTCGGATTTGCTATGAGCCATCTGGACTTGCGATCAAAACGACATAAACAGGTCGGTACTTATCTTCAGTCGCACATAACATGTGACCAGCATCAAAACAGCTACGAAGACTGTTCCATCATCTTAGCCTCATCGCCATCTCTACCTAGGTAGCAACCCATTCATCTACAAGATAGCGGAGGAACACGGCAATCTCAAACTGCTGCGATGGAGCACACCTGCTTTAGATATCTGAGCTACGTATACGGTATCAAGAATGAGCGCTGCCACTGTCTCTCTTCGTAGCTATCTGCTGAGGCGACTTATGCCACTTCGCTACGGACGCAAACTTGTTGTTGGGTAACTTCCTGGCACATCTCTGGCTATAGTTCTGTGTCCATATCGAGATACATTCAAGGTTTGAGGTCAAACAAAGCGAAGTAATGGTCCCACAAGGGACGATACATATAACCAGCGCTTACATGCATCCGATACTACGCGGTGGTAGGTGTCACTGTGCGTGCTTACGTGCGTAGGTAATTTCCCGGTCGTCGGGGGCCTGAGGGATAGATTCGGTCATCCCTAGCGAATTCTCCTGCGCGAATGTCTCGGCCGCACCATCTCCAATGTCATATTTTAACATCGAGGTTGAGCCCATTCGCTATAACAGCCGATGTGTTGGTTTTACCGAGTGGGTCTCCTTATTCACTTTGTGTCTTGCCCCGTTGATCGCGGTAAGTTTAGCCTGGACTATGTTCCTGCATGAAGACAGAGTACTGATGGAAGTCGTGCTTTAGCACATCGTATCCGGCACACCTACAATAACGTATCTGACGGATCGACGCCCTAGGTGGTACGATCGGCTGTGCAGCTACAACCCGACATCTATAATCTGGAGATACGCCGCGATAGCCGATCGGCGCATTCGCGCTGTCCAGTGGAGTCGTCATGATTTAGCAGCCACCAACGCGATATTCTGGACCTCGAACGGATGGAATGGCGGGGAAGAGATGGTTACGACCTGTGCTCCGCACTGCTTACGCCTGTCAGAGCACACCCACGTTGAAGTAGCCTCATTGACAACATTGAAAACCGTCATCACAACACTCCAAGGCGTGTCGGCACTCTATTTACTCATTGGTGCCATGTCCGGAGCCGCACTTCCCGGCGTCGCTATTGGATTCGGTATCGACGCCGTCTTCTTCCCGTTGGCCATTCTGGGTCTTTTGCGATTATGCGCTGCGACGTGGCTGACAGAAGACTTTGTATACCAGCGAGACGGCTCACGGAACCTCACGACAATTGTGCAGACGCACCGGACTCTCTTGCCCAAGGACAGTGACATGGAACCCGATCAACAACCGACAGCATTGGAGCCGCTCATAACAGCGCCATTTGAAACAGCTGGTTTCAAGTCTCCCGCAGCATCCTGGAAAAGCCGTCTCTTTCGCACCTTCTTCCTTCTTCTCCTCGGAGGAGTTTGGACATTAGCAGTCCTTATCTTCACCCCAGTATTAGGAGACACGTTCTTCACCACAACAACTTTTCTGCTCGGATTGTTTTACTTCGTTTTTATCACCGTTTCCCTCGTATTGTACGCCTTCTACTTCATTCGCGGTCAAACGACGACTACGATTTTACCCTGTATCTCGAGCACCTGGTACCGGATCTATACTCTGCTGCTCATGGGTCTTATAGTGGTTCTCATCGTTATTGCAAGTATAGAAACGAACAAGAGTCCCACGGGGTTGTACACTAGTGCGCACTTGGGAACGACGTTGGCATGTGCGGACTCCAGCCAGTGGTGGCAATTACCGCCTCCCAGTCGGTGGATAGGAGTTGCGACAGACAAAGAACTGGATGGAAGGTGGCTGAAGCGGAATCAGACCAGCCTGGTTGTTAAGGGTGCCCAAGACACGGAATTCTGGTTGTACAACTTCACTGGCTTCTGCATGGGACATGTCAACGATATGTAAGGTGCTGAATTTGCGCTACACTCGCTGGCGCGTTTTGTACCTAGGTAGTATCAGAAAGCTTTGGACCGAATCTGGACTAATCAAGGCTACCCAAGTAGAATTTGAGCAATGCGATGATGAGCTCATGCCCATTAACCAATTTGAAGTACCTAGGTACCTAGGTAGCCGAACAAACTTGCTCACGAGTACAAAAATCAGGCTTGAGCATGAGTGTATATCCCAGAAGAGTGCGTAAATAAGCCCTCTCTGAGTTCAGTACACATTCACTTCATCGTTGCGCGTCGGCCCGTGGAGTTAGCTGGTGACAAGCCGAAACGGGTTAGTGTCATGACGTAATAGCAGCTCGGCCTAAACATTCTCGCGGTCGGCGCGCACTGCAGACATACGGCAGCCATTGCGGTTCCCTTGGCCAGCAGCAAATCGTCGCGCGAACTACTACACAAGTATAATGTCCCAACTTGCCTCAAGTAGCGCGAGGTTCTGCTATTCCAACGAAGCTTCTCAGACCAGCAATTGATCTACTCTGACGCGAACTCACCACCCCGCGTATACATACTCAACCACCAGTAGCGATGCCGAATCCTACAGATATCCCGTCCTTCGCCGCCTCGCAGCTCACGCTGCTCGATGCCGAGCTTCAAGCCGAGCTCTCCGAAACGAACGCGCTTCTCTCGTCACACACGCCTACCGCCCTCTCACGCGCCGGTCTCGCGATCCTGAACCTTAACATATCTTCTATACGGACAGGGCTGGGCGGCAAGACCGTGGTCGAGCTAGGACTGGATTCGGCAGTTGTCGCTAAAGGCGAGAAGCCGGACATCCCAGAACACGGCATACGCGTGGGCGATATAGTCGCGGTTCAAGACCAGCCCAGCGGGAGCGCGAAGAAGACGGAAAAGAAAGAGCTCGAGAAGAAGGGCGCCTCGGGCGTAGTTCTCAGGGTACGCAGGGAGAACGTGGAAATTGTACTGGACAAAGAGGACGCAGATGTGCCTACTGGCGGCAAGCTATGGATGTTAGTTTACACATTGTGGGCGGCTGTGCTGGGCATCAGAGGGCTGATTTGTGTACTAGAGTCAAACTGGCGAACGACGTCACCTACAAGAGGTACGTCTTTGCTGAATGCACCATTTCAACCTCTCCCTGAACTCATATATGATAGGATGAACCAAACGATGAATAGGCTACAGAAGCTCGGGGATCAAGAGTACACAGCCTTCATGCGCGTACTCTTTGGACAGGCATCGCCTACGCCCCTACCTTCAGACCTGAACGACCCATCAAACCCCCTCCATAAGCTTGAGTGGAACGATCCATCTCTCAATGACAGCCAACAAGAGGCTATCAGATTCGCGCTAGCGTCCCGAGAAGTCGCGCTGATCCATGGCCCTCCAGGCACAGGCAAGACGCACACGCTGATAGAGCTTATACTCCAGTTACTCAAGCAGAAGCTTCGCTTGCTGGTATGCGGTCCATCGAACATATCCGTAGATAACATTGTTGAGCGTCTAGCATCTCATAAAGTGCCTATGGTGCGCCTCGGGCATCCAGCACGCCTCTTACCATCTGTTTTGAACCACTCGCTCGACGTGCTCACACGAACGTCAGAAGCAGCCGCCTTAGTCCAGGATGTTCGCAAAGAAATGGATGACAAACAATCTTCTATCCGTAAGACACGCAACGCGAAAGAGCGCCGTCAGATCTACAGCGAGCTAAAAGAGCTCCGACAAGAGTACAGAGAGCGAGAGAAGGGATGTGTAAACAACCTAGTGACCGGCAGTAAGGTCGTTCTTGCAACGCTGCATGGCGCGGGTGGCTTCCATCTAAAAGGTCAGGAGTTCGATGTCGTCATCGTAGATGAGGCCAGTCAGGCTTTGGAGGCTCAGTGCTGGGTGCCTTTACTGTGGGTCAAAGCAAGTAAGCTGGTGTTGGCCGGCGACCACCTCCAATTACCACCCACTATCAAGTCTCTCAACTCGAAACAAACGAAAGCGGCCAAGAAGGAAGCCAGAAAGAGTGACGATAGCGCGGAGAAACCCGCTGGCAAGCTGATTACCGGCATGACGCTCGAAACAACTCTTTTCGACAGGCTACTTTCTCTACATGGACCGTCGATCAAGCGGATGCTAACGACGCAATATCGCATGCATGAGAAGATAATGCGATTTCCATCGGACGAACTATATGATTCGAAACTTATCGCAGCAGACTTCGTCAAGGACCGTCTACTGAAGGACTTAAAGTACGACGTCGAAGAAACTGAAGACACACAAGAGCCGCTCGTCTTCTGGGACACTCAGGGCGGTGACTTTCCTGAGAAGATCGAAGACGAGGGTGTGATAGGCAAGGGCGGGAAAGGCATGAGTCTTGGCGATAGCAAATCCAATGAGGCAGAAGCGGCGTTGGTGAAGATGCATGTCGCGAATCTGATCAAAGCCGGCGTTAAAGCGGAAGACATCGCGGTGGTTACGCCATACAATGCACAGGTACGCGTCTCTACACCCTGCCCATCATGCGTGTGCAATGCGCGTCAACTTTGTATTGTGGGGTTGAATGTTAACAATGGTAGCTCGCATTGCTTGCTGGAATGCTCAAAGAGGCGTATCCTGGCATTGAACTAGGATCCGTGGATGGCTTCCAAGGCCGCGAGAAGGAAGCCGTCATTGTCAGCACAGTACGGAGCAATCCAGAGCATGAGGTCGGCTTCTTGGGCGAGAAGAGACGGCTCAACGGTACGTCAGCTCCTACTCTGCCGACTCGCCGCAATATCTACGCATGAACACGTGGCTGCAGGTGCTAATGAAGGGCGCAGTTGCAATGACACGCCCAAAGCGACATCTTTGTGTGATCGGAGACTCAGACACAATAAGCAAGTACGTACCCTCTTCATTCCCAATTCATGTCCCCAGCATCACTGGCCTTCCTTGTTGGTCGTATAGCCGATACCTCATCGTCATCGCGGAGTCGCGGACATCGGTCATACCCGAGAACGTGGGCGTCGGGATGTGGTCTTTGCGAACAAGCAAATCTGAAACCCGCGTAACTCGAAACTGCCGTGACACGCCCCCTTGCTTTGTCACACGGGAACCCTTCGTCACCCACACCGAGACCAGACCCTCGGCACCCTGCTATACGGCGGAGGATTCTATACGCTCATCACACGACAGCGCCATGCATTGTTGCTGACTTGATTGATTCACAGGGGCTCCAAGTTTCTAAAAGCCTGGATGCAGCATCTAGAAGACCACGCCGATCTCAGGTATCCGAACTTGGCGGACGTCTACGTGGACCAAGAAAACGGCGGATGAGGGGTGTAAGCAAGCGAGGCTGTAACACATGCGCTGTCACGGGCTCCCAAACAAACAATGTCGGAGTTGTGGTTCGCTACTACATGTTGGAGTGGTGTGGGGAGGACATGGTCTCAGCGCTATGGTTTGGTTCGCAAGCGAAGCGCGATACTGCAGCCATGGTATGCGGCGTGATTTTAGCTGCAGTAGTCCCGCGTCAAAGTCGCGAGTCGAGACAGCTCGCGCCAAAACACCTACATACGCCGAATGTCATCGCCAAAGTGGCATGCGGCATGAGACTACGGTGGTAAGACGGCGAAGCAGGGCTTGCATGCGATTACATATATGCGTAAAAGAGAAACGAGAAGGACCAGAAGAGCGCGCACGCAGAGTAGACAGCGAGTAATGCGCTCATTCTCTCAAACTCTTTATGCTGAACGGTGTCGTGCAGGATAAAGTGTGTGTGGTGGCGAGTCGTGACCATCAATACATGGCGCAATACTATCGAGCAATCAGCGCAGGCCGGAAACTTCATCAAAACGGCGCCCAGCGCTTGCGACGTCGCTTCTGTCAACGTCTTTCGAGACCCTTCGGCTACTGTCGACCAGCCTCCCCTATTAATCATGTTTACATCAACGTACATCGTCAACAGGTAACGCGTGCAGTAGAGTACCAAACAGTCGTGATAGACGGTGTGGTGTGGGCCAGAGTAATCAGCTCCAATCAGGCCGTCGTCGGAGTTAGTCCGCGGACAGCCTCAAACGCGTTAATGCAGGCTGGAGCAAGGATTCCTGTTAGTCTGCACGGCCGAGGGTCCATGACATGACATGCGTCCTGGCGACCCCATGTCTTCTCGCGCTCAGACCTGACGCGACAAGAGGAGGGTTCGTGGAACGCCTCGGTCAGTGCTGCAAGCCGCTATTTGTAGACGCAGAAGGATTAGCTCTGCGACGGCTTTACTGGGATTTGAGATGGCGGTTCTGGACGAGTGGTAAGTTTGAGAGGCCGACAGGGAAGCTGAGGTCCAAGACGTGTTAGCCGCATGTTTCAGAAGGGCTGAAGAGGACAGTGGCCGAGCGCGCCTGCGCGTGCCGTGCTGCAGCCAACGAACGTATCGATTGCAACAGTCCGCTTTGGCGAAAACATGCAGCTGTACTGGACGCAAAACCCCACAGCCCCATCGCCAACAACCTGCACGTCGTTCGTTCGCGCAGTGGTCCGACTTGTTGGCCTCTCATGCAACGCTTGTGCAGCAGCGATCAGGCCTTTGTTTGTTGCTGCAGCCCCCCCAGCCCCCGTTGTGTTGTGGTCAAAGGTAATGCCGGTCATACTGCTTGATTCGCAAATGCGCCATCAATAATAGCCTCCTCCTTCCCGCCGCGCCCCCCATCCGACTGACCCTCCCCACTCTATTGGCACCCTTGTCCAAAGGGTACATGACGCTCTCGGTCTGATACATAGACCCTAAGAACGCCGCCCCCCGTTCTTTTGCTGCTCTTCTCGTTACGTCGTCTGTGGCACGTCTCTCTATTGTTTAACCTCGTCGCTCTTTCTGATCGAGTTCGCTTCTTTCGAGTCTTGGGGGCTATCGTTGTTAATTCCTTATTGCCTATTCTTGCCTTGCATCTATTTTCGGAGGAGGGACGTTTGCCGCGCTTGTCGCTCCGGTCCGCCTTTGCTTTGCTTCTTATCCATCAACTGCTTTCGCAACATCGGTGATGGTAGTCGAGATCCTCACGCTCGCTGGGTCATCCCGGTAAACCTCGCCTAAGCGCAATTTCCAGAACTCGTCCGCAGAAGCGCATTCGCCAACACTCGGAATCCAAAACATCGCAGCATCCATATGCTTCAAAGAGAAGGCTTTGTCGTCGCCGATATGAGTGCGTCGACGCCCTCGCCCTCGCCTCTTGAGCGCTCCAGCTGGAAGGCTGAGGCTATCAGAAGAGGGAACTTAAAAATTAGCGGGCCGATCCCTATTACCGAGGATGTGCCGTTGAATGAAGAGGAAGAGAAGGAGTACGCGGAAAATGGCGCGCTGGACCGCACACTGCAGCCGCAGGACGCGCCAGAAGAGCAGTATGAAAGGCCGCAAACCCCGCCAAGACCACTTCAATCTCCTCCGCCTGTGCCTGAACAGCATATGTCAGCCTTGCGATCAAATCCTGTGGGAGAGCAGCAGCCGCAGCGCGATTCGGCTGCTCCCGAGCGCCCGATTTCTTCGAGATCCCCGCCAAGAGTGCGACACTTGGACGAAGTACAGCGCGAAAGCATTGTGCCATCGACTTCGATCGCTTCCCCGTCGCCGTTTCGCTCCACGCCAGAGAGCGCCGGTAAAGCTGCGCAGAAGAAGAATAAGCGCAAGAGCGGCCTCAGAAATGTATTCCGGAAAATGTTCGGGCGAAAAGGCCCGGACCGAGCGGATGATCTGGAAGAAGAGCCAATGCAGCGTGGCCACAGCTACCACCATAGTGTAAGTTTGTCTAGACCAGCGTGACGAATGAAGTCTGACGAAGAATAGGACACTACCATGCTGAGATCAACACCACCAAGAGAACCAAGGACACCCCCGACCAATCCTCGGATATCTGATCTGCCAGTGGAGGAGCTACAGCCATTACATCCGCTAGGCCAACATCTCCCGTACCCCATGAACGTGAATGCGCCGCCGGCAAGTCCGCCGAAAGAGTACCTTACATTCGATACGGACAGGCCGGATCTCGGTCGCCGAAGAGCCACGCTGCCCACTGTACCAAGTGCCATTACTCATCGACACAGTTTCGACGAGCCTCGGGAAAAGCTGGCAGCGTGGGACGAACAGGCTGAAGAAGATGAGATGTCTCCCGGTATCGGTATCGCACTGTCCAGTCCGACTCAAACAGTAACGTCCAAACACGACAGACGGAGATCAAGAAGTGCAGATGCTCTTCACAATCTCGCAAAAGAGCGCGCCTCGACGGAGAGAGGCAGGAGTGCGGAGATCAAGTTCTGGAGGGAGAGCTACATGTCCGGCAGCATCTATAGTAGACCGCAAACAGCGAAGACTGTAGAGACGGTGCGCACCGTGCCGATGCAAGAGCCCATGATCCGAGAACCAGACAACGAGTCGTTCAACGAGATGAGCGCAACGCTCGTCCAAGCGGACGAATCGCAGACCGCGACGCCGATAACGGAAGAGCCGAACCGAGAGCAAGAACGTAGTGTTCAGCCCCCAGTCTCAGCCTTCAACTTCGGTGACCTGAAGAATGCATTGTTCGGACCCAAAGAGGAGACCATTCCAGAGTCGCCGCAAGTCCGAAGCATTTCGCCGCCGCCTCCGCCACCAGCGAAGAGCCAACATCGCATACCCATTGAGGATCGCGTTCAAGATCTTGAATCCAGGTACTCCAATCTCGAAACACTCACCCGCCGGATGTCATCCCGTAACAACCGGCAAACCATCATCCTCGAAAACGCACCTCGCAACCTGCGATCAAGGAACCGGAGTTCGTCTGCATCTGCATCGCGCTCTCACTCAAGATCAGCACCGAGCATTCATCAAGAGCTCATCGTCCAATCAAGTAGTGAGACCCTTGAGCCTGAGCCTGCGCCTGGTTCTCCAACGCTTGCCGCACCTCCAGTTCCTCACACTGGAAGTAACGAGGAGACTGCGCGAGCGCTGCGGAACGTCTATGAGGCGCTCAGACATGAGAGGAGCGCGAGGAAGGCATTGGAACAGCAGGTCCGCACTCTCCAGCACGATGTCTCGGACTTGCATGCGTTGGTGAACAAACTCATCGTTTCGGCGACTGCCACATCGCCATCGTACCCTACCCCTTCGCCCGACACCTTGATCATCTCGCGTGAAGGCGATCAGCGGATAAGCTGCTCTACGCCGCGAGCTCCAGCGCACGACCGGAACGTCGTCTACGGCCAGCAGAGCCACGACAGGAACCAGCGCTGGGCCAACGACGACGCGAGCGTCTACTCTGAGGACCTGGCCCGTAAGCCGAGCTACGACGATGTCTCGCCAGAAGTATGGGCCACGCCGAAGGAAGAAGGATTCGATGGAAGTGGGTTTTTCCATGGCCATGACCGGGTAGGAGCGTATGCTTGAGGGCTTTTAGGTCGCTTGATGCGGTCTTGAGACGTGGAATGATTGGTAAGATTTTCTTCCCTTCTGGATACGGCCGGGCATGGCATGACCTTTTGGATGTTTGTAAGATACCCAGCGTGTGCGTTGTTATGGCGCGCGCTTCTGTCGTTGAGCGATTTATTATTTCTTGTGTCTATTGTTTGGTTAGCGAGCGAGCGTATTGAAATGCATCCATTGTTGATCCGTTGAGTGTTCCTTCTCTTTGTGGGGGATACGGTGGTTCTGGAGCTGGTGATGATGCAGCTGGGGAGATAACCTTGGCAGTACTTTCGGAAGGCGCGACCTCCTCTCACCTCACAGAACACGAATCCACTTCAGAGAAACTTACAGAACACATCTCGCCTGGCGCGGAGACGACCCTTCCTTCCAACACCAACCCACATACGACGACTGAGCGAGAGGGAATTTACTACGATGCAGAGAGGATTCGAGGACGAGGTCGCCCTGTAAGCACAGCATGGAGTAGCATGAACCAACAAACTAACAACCAGCAGCGCAAACGAACCCATGATCACTGTGAAAGTTGATTATGACTGCAAGACTGTGTTCATGGTCCCTGAAGATAGCATACGCGCCTCATCCGAGTTTGTCGATGCAGCGATGAGAGGACCATGGCAGGAATCGCAGCAGCGATCCATCTCACTACCCGAATTTGGCAAGCAAACCTTCGGCGTCTACTTTCACTGGCTTCTTACAGGTGTCGTTCACAGTAGACAACGTTGCGATTACCAACTATCGGCCTTGTTTAACGAGCTCTTGAGGTTACCTGCATTGTTTGACCTAGGTCATTACCTACTCGACACCAACTTTAGAGATGCTGTAAGCGACAGTCTGATGCAATGCGCAAGCGAAATAAAGCGCAACCCATTCCCGTTTCCACTAGACTACGCCTCGGATTTCTACAAGAACGTACCCTCTGGATCGCCCACTAGAAAGCTAGTTGCAGACCTCATTGCATGGACAATGGACGAACACGAACTTCACGTTTTGGCGACAGGAAAGGTCACTATGGAACCGGACCTATTACTGGATATCCTCCTAGCCGTTGGTGGAAGATACATCACTCGACCACCCAGCAATTCGCCATTTGATGGCTGGAAGACGAGCTGCAAGTACCACTGTCACGGCGATGAGAAGCCTTGCTACCGAAAGAAATCTGGAACGTACGTAGTATCCTTTGCTCACGCCGTGATCACAGTTGAATGGGTCTAGGTCTCGCACTACCACAACGAAACGCCCAGCTCCCAACGACACACAGTCACCAGACGCAAAGCGACGAGCTTGAGGATGGAATGACCATGGCATGGAAGACTCTTCGGTTATTCCGCAGTCTAGTATGACTACAACGGTGTCGTGGCTGTCAAGCGGTGTTCGGGTGAAACGGAGGGTGATGAAGACCACGTGGTATCAATGTGGACTACCCGTCATCATCGATGGCGAAATTATGATTTACTAAAACAGTTACAAGGCGCGTACAAAATGTATTGTTCAACATGAAAAATATTTAAAGTTGTGAATAGTGAGGTGAAGGTGAGGCAGTCGTAGGGCGCTCTTGCCTAATTCGTGAGAAATAATCCAAGGTACCGCACCACCCCCACTCAGACAATCTCTCTGGAACCCCAGCTCCGATCCTTCTACCTCTACTGACAACGCGGTTAAGCTGCATCGCTGCAACACAACGCCGACCGCAGCGGCGCCAGTAACAGCAGTAGCATTACTCAACCTCCAGCCAAAGGTCGCCATAATGCCGCTCTACTCGCAGTCCAAAATGCCTAGGTAAGTCAACATCAAACCCAGATGATCCAGCAGCTAACAAAAGTAGCATGGGAACCAAGGTCATCACGGTGCGCGTTGGGCGTGAACCCAACCACACCGATTTCACCGTCCACGAAGATCCCATCCGAGCATCATCCGCATTCTTCCAGACCGCCTTTCGTCACCCGTGGCGCGAGTCACTGGAACGCGTCGTTCGACTTCCAGGGTGCGACGCGATAGATTTCCAGATCTATACCCATTGGCTCTACTCCGGTCTTCTTTGTGCCATACCTTCGGGAGCTAGCA
This sequence comes from Alternaria conjuncta, assembly GCF_024043145.1. Classification (NCBI taxonomy): domain Eukaryota; kingdom Fungi; phylum Ascomycota; class Dothideomycetes; order Pleosporales; family Pleosporaceae; genus Alternaria; species Alternaria conjuncta. Next base: position 1,661,627 of record NW_026250092.1, on the reverse strand, counting down.
ATTCCAACGGCGTAAGCTCGAGTCTCGTGCGTGGCTATCTCCTCGGCGATTACCTTCAAGATGCGAGCTATAGAGATACCATTATTGATGGCTTGATCGAGTGGGATCGCCATGCAGATGACGCACCACGCACAAGTTTCCTGTCATCCTGGATCAACATTGTCGATGACGGTACTAGCGAAGGGAACCCGCTTCAAAAGCTCTTGGTAGACATCACTGTCTGGAGAACCAGTCATGTCTGGTGGACTTCCGTTATCGCAAAGCTACCTGCCAATTTCGTTCGCGATGTCTGCATTGGTCTCTCTACGCGGTACAGAGTCGATGGCGCCGTCTTCCCCGTGCGGATTCAAGCGAACAATTGCGCATATCATTCTCACGGAGACAAACCTTGCGGCATTACCGGACAAACAAAGTAAAGCGGCATCATGAGATGTGCAGAATGGGGCTGACGCCACAATAGGACTTCGGATACCATTAGCTCTTCTCCATCAAAGTCTTCCGGCTCACCTGTCCAAGAATCTCAAGAACAATTTTCCAATTGGGCACGTATGAGAGCCAGTAGTCGGGGAAGGGGTTCTCCTTCTGGACGCGGAGTTGGACGAGGCGGTCGTGGCGGACGTGGACGTGGCGGATAGGATCGTGCGAGCTGCTTAGACACTATGCGGGTTTCGACCGATTCAACTCTGTCCATCTCAAATGCGCATGCATGCAGACAAGTGTTGACGAATGGGTCAGTAGACTCATCGCTAAACCGCCCTCTTTAATGAGGCACAATAACATCTGGTGCTGTTTTTCATGTGTATATAAGATCAGACTATCGTCACATACAGACCAATACATCGTGAACTCATTTAAAGGATGATCATTAATCATTACTACTGTATACTCGCTAGTACGCTTCAAAACAAATCTCTTCCGCAAACAACACCTAATCATACACACTCACACCCACTGTCCCCTTAGTTGACATGGGGAATATAAGTAGGACCCCTACCCGCCTCAAACGCAGGACCAGCAGGACCATCAACATAAGCGGTATCGTGGTCAGCAACATAAGTGGCAGGAGGATTGGCAATGTAAGTGCTATCCCTCATGCTCTCGCTGTACCTAGCCTCCTTGACAACCTCAGCCCTCTGGTTATCCTTGCGGCCAAAGCTCCAGGCGCCAAGCAGAACAAGAGCGAAGATACCGAGGTCGCATAGCTCACCGAAGATGATGAAGAGAAAAGCGAGGGCCTGGTTGGTGGTGCGCGAGTAGTTGTTTGTGTTGCGGTAGATGAGGACGAGCTGGGCGATGGAGAAGGCGTTGCGGACCCAGACGATGGGGGTGACGAGCATGACGAAGCGGGTAAGAGCTGACTTGGAGCGGTTCTAGATGTCGTTAGTACATGCTTTTGCACAGAAGGAGGGGGGTAAACTTACACCGACAACACCGTTCTTCTTGATACCGATCCAGCAAAGAATCGCCTCAAGAGTCGCACTAGTCGACGCGGCGATGACAGTGGCTACGTAAACAACATATAGTGTCCTCACCATGTAGTCAACAGCAATCAAACTAGGATACGCCAACGCAGAGTTTCCACTACCACGGCGAGCAAGACCAACAGCCCAGCTAGCAAATCCAAGAGCAAGGATAGCCAACATCCAGAAGCCGTTCAGAGCCCAAGACAGGACACCAGGCTCCTTGATACCAGTGCCGTTGTTCTGAACGTGGTTGGCATGGATCCAGATGGCGCCGACGATGCAAGCGTTCATGATGATCATGGCGCCTTGGTAGGTGAAGGAGAGGATGGAGATGATCTTTCCATACTTGATGGAGTCGTTGTTGCCGAAGGGTTCGGTGTATTGGGGGTAGGCATAGGCGGAGGTGATGTAGAAGGGGGAGGGGAGGCGGGATTGGAGGGCCACGATGGAGGATTGCGCGGCGTAGGCGATCATCAGAGTGGTGAGACCGGTGATGAGGAAGAGCTGCGTGCCTGTGGAGCTGTTGTGTGTTAGTTGACTTGGCATTGAATAGAAGGGGCATGGATTTGTGTACCTGTGCCTGTTCAGAGTTGACCTGTTAAACTTCTTGAATGTGCGGGGACGTCCAGGGCCGCCGACGAGTTGGCGACCGAACAACGCAAGAGCAGCCAGAATAAGGATGATCGAGCCGCCTGCTGTAACGACATGGAGGGCGAAAATTGCCTGGACGGTGGAGGTGGTGTTGGTGATGGCCATTATGCGTGCTCGGTGGATGTGCAGGACAGCACCCTTGTGAATTAAGTGATGAAATTGATTACTATACTGATGATACTGTACCAACATGCAAACTTGAGGGCCTTTATCATATCATCCAAACCTATGCGGTCATACCTCACGAGCCCAGACCATGACGATGCCTTGCGATGAACTGCTGTCAAACTTTACCAACGTTGACGCGCATCGAGACCAACAGCTCTCTGGCCTGGAATTAGCCATGTGACTAACTGTGGCCTCCGCGAAGATCGAGCAATGAACGGGTTCGGTGCGAGTCGCGACGTTGAAATGAGCTTGGGTGAATGACGTTTAGCGGCGCGCGGAGAGTAACGGAATGACGTCGCGCGTCGCTAGCAGAAGCAACATGGCCGTCGCAGCCGGTTGCTTTTTCGTTTTGCGTGAACGGTTATTTGAGATATTTGGCTTGGACCGCCGAAGATCGTCGCAGTCACGGTAGTGCCATCGTGGAGGTGTGAGCGCGGGAGATGTGTTCGCTGGCGTGGTGATCTGCCCAGGGGTATTCTTGTTTGTGGGCTCGACGGTGACGCGCTAGCTGTCGGGAACGTGATGTGCCATTGCCAAGTGGGCTCTGCAGCAGGATTTTTCGAGACTTTCAAGAACACGACGATGATAATGAAAGTGGTCGCGCATCGAACGCACGAGGATCGAGCCGAGGTCAGAAAGGAAGTCAATCAGGAAGGATCACGGACTGGATGATGGCTCTTCACATCGCAGTCCATCAATCGCTTTTCCCAACCCCCACAACCCTCCCACTGCCTCGGAGTCCCAGCTCTTCAGGCGTCATGAACCTCCGCACGGCCTCAATATCGTTTCCGCCCCAAGCACCCTTCCCATTGCTGCGCTTTCCGTGCTGTGCTGTTTCATACTCGTCTTTGTGCCATCCACACCCAAATATGCAAAACATGCACACGACAACGAACAGTGCCATGACTGCGAGGATAAAGATGAACAGGGACCAGATACCCGAACTAAGCCACGTTACGAAGGATGCAGAAGCCGAGTTGACAACATGAGTCGCTGTACCCTTCTTGCCATTGTCGTCCCAATCATGGAACCACATTGCCGTTTTTTGTATGCGCTTGCCGTTTATGCTGGACTGTGAGCGCGGGATGAGTGCAGCGCGGATAATCTCGTAAGCGCTTGCTGGGTCACCGGCGGACAGCAGGGGGCGCTGCAGAAGGACAAGTTCCAGGATCTTCTGCTCTTTCCTGTCCATAACGATTGTGAGATCCGGAGAAGTCAGATCAGTCCACAATTGCATGATATCGAAATGCAACACCAACGCATTGGAGTCTTTGACGTGGCGCAGGGAGTAGGCGTATGAAGCGCCAAAGTAAGCGCCCCCAAGGTTGTCGAGTTGATCAGATGCGACAAGCTTATCGAGCTCATCTTTCGATGTGTCTAACAAGACTTGGTTAACGTACACTTTTGGTAGAATCTTGGAGTCTCCTAGAAGTGGGGCATTGTTGATGCTCAGATGCGCTGAGTCGTAGGGAAGGGAGATGTTCAGAAGCTGGGGCACGTTAGCGGATGATTTGGTCTCCTTAACAGTAGGGATGGTTTACCAGGGCGTTGTCGTCTTTTCTCTGAGCCCATGGCGCATCGTTGCCTTTCGATGTGTCTTGGTATAGGAAAGGGCACCCAACACATGGGATCTTGGCAATCACGTTGTAGCCCTCCGCAACTGTCGTAATTTCCGGTGCGGCTTCAGCAGCTCCGCATCGCGCAAACGCGAGAATCGCAGCGAGAGGTGCTATCCGGAATATCATGATGAGAGGTAGGATGGTGAATTGTAGTAGGGTCATCCGTGTTGACACGTTTGAGGTTATGTGGCTGGGTCTGTATGTAAGCTGGGGCGGGTGGGGCGGCTTCCATGGGTCATGTGAAGTCGCGAGCTAGCGTGTTTGGAATACGAGATGCAGCACTCACATCGCTCCCAGTCTTCACAGAAGTAAGACACTGTCTGCCAATCGAATTTGCAGCGGCATCGGGATATGAGGTTCTGTGTCAGGCATGATTTTAGAGAACCAATATACAGCACAACTCGTTTCTTGTGCATCAGAGGTACCTAGGTATTTATTCACATCATGTATAGCCCAAAATCAACCATGTATACGCTCAGCCCAATAACGATCCAATCGCGCTACGCCGCGCATCTATTCCTTCGACGCCCAGCTTTATCGGGTTTGAATGTTTTGTCGAATCTTATCCAGTCTCCTGGCAATCAACGCCATTCTCTCTCATCAACAACCCCATGATTTCGTTATCATCGTGACCGTCGTATATACCATACTGCGCTCCTTCAAGAACTTTACTGGGAGCCTCCAAATAATCTTCTGCCACCTCATCTGCTGTATCGATGAACTCAGCTTCAATCTTCTTCGACAAAGCGTCTCGGATGGTCTTACACGCAGAAAGAGCCTCCTTTGCTTCTTTGTCTTCCAGATGTTCTTCGATATCGGCGAGCTTCTTGAGAATTTGAGCGCGGTTTGTGGTCGGACTTTGTAGCCCAAGTCTAGGATCCAGCGTCAAGTGACTGGCAACCGCTAGAGCGCCAATCTCGATGATCTGTCTGCTTCGTGCAAGTTCATCAGGTCGTGTCATATGCCGAATGACCGGGTTATCCGAGCAAACTGCAACATCTGTCATGCCGGCACTGTTGTGACAAGTGCCATGTTTCAGATCCCGGCGATCTCTCATCTCGTTCAGCGGCGTACCGATAGGAGTAGAGAACATGTCGGCGACGAATGTATCGTTGTACGTATAGTACGGTATGCTTGTTGGATTGAGTGGCCTTCCTCTCGGCGCCGGACCTTGACTCACACTCCTTCCATGTTGGAAGTGAGCGGCATGCCTTCTCTTGTGTTCTGGTGTAGCTGATCTTGCACGCGGTGCTTGGAGCCGAACGAAAGTGGGGTTCGTGATGCTGTTGGTTGCGGCAATGCGATCTGTATCGCCAGTACTCAAAGATCGACGACGACCGTAGCCTTGCGACGGCGGTTCTGGGTGGAGGTAGGCATGGTTTGTTTGAGATCGCATAGGCCGAGGACGATCGTTGAGGTCTGGATCATCAGTTGTTGTTGGGAAGGCTCGTTGCAGATCTAGCGGGTAGGGATGGGGTGTACTTGGTCCGGGAGTCGGGTATGCCGCGGCGGTTTGGCCGAAGTCGTAATTTGAGAAGTCGGGAGTGGAAGTTGTAGAGGTGTTTGGTGAGTCAACAGCTGTAAAAGCGCCGTCTCCATATGTAAGACCGAAGTCATCGAGTATATCGCTGTTGTTCGTCGAGAAGATAGGCTGCCCTGAGCCATCTGATCCGAATAGTTCGTTGAAGTCGGCTTGAGAGAGCTGTTGCTCCTCGTTCATGGATGGAAGGAACAGATCGGCCGCTGCGTGACTGAGTGGCGTGTTTGGCTGAGACATCCTGTAGGTTCCCAGTAGGATTGCAGTAATGAGTAAAGCGCGTACTGTTACCGAGATCTGTGGCTCTGTCGATACGGGAAGGATGTTACACAGGAAATGGGAGGCTGCGTAAACGATGTCTAGATATAATTACTGTTTGGTCCTTCTGTTGGCCTGAGCTGAAACAGGTAGACGCGGTGAGTTTGGTGAGCATAGATGGTGGCGCTGGAGTAGGCCAATGGCCGGATGCCTACGTTGAGTACGTGGTCGATAGGCAAACATCGCTCCTGTGCATACAGTTAGTGCTCAGGCTCGTTTCGCGTAACCCTCGGCTATCTTGTCATAAGAGGACTATTTGCTGTGATGGGAAGTATAGAATTAGTTGCGACATGCTCGAGACATTTGTCAGAAGTTGATTTCGCCAGTCAGCTGCACTGCGCATCCATTGTCTCGCAACAGTGTTGCAGATCCGAAGCGCGTCTGAAGGCTCTGTATGAGAGACAATTCACTGCTTGTCTTTTTTGACTTGAGACACTTTGTTGTCAGAGATTCAGGTCTTCTGTATTCGTTAAGACATCTAGGTCATCAGCTCATGAACGTGTTCCCGCTACTGGCCCGCCCCGGAGACCCTAACGTAGGGCAAAATGGATGGCAGTCCTTCCCGAAGGCGATATCATACATCCGTGTTATACAAGAGAATGCGGCTCTGCAGACCCAAAGACGTGTTCACTCCTTCTTGCTCTCACCGTCCTTTCCCTTCTTCTTGTCCCAATTCCAAACCTCCCAAATCTGTTCAAATATCATATCACCATAACTCTTTCCCTCTTCGATCGCCTTCTTTTCTTCCTCCAATCGGCGCTCCTTCCAACCCTCCTCCTCATCACCCATCCACAGCTTCCCAAGTATACCCTTTTCTTGCCCTTCCTTCCGCTCCAGTGTCCTCCGACTCTTTTCCCTTTCCTCTTGCAATATCTTCTGCATCTCCTTTGCGCGTTCGGTCGGTAGGTCCATGGTTCGCATTGGACTGAGGTTTTGTACGAGGCCGCGGCCTGTTCGGAGTGTGATGAGATGATCGGCAGAGAGGTAGAAGCCGACGCCTAGGGAAAATGTATATAGGTCTAGTTTTCGTGGTGGGAGTATGGCTATTATTGGACATATTACGAGGCCGCCGATGGCTAGGTTACGTGTTATGCGCTGGTATCGGGCTTGTTGTTCGAGAGCGAGGCGCTCTTCTGGTGGGATGGGCATATTTTGGACGGGGTTCGGTGTCGCCATCTTGGAGTATGTGTGCGCCCAGTTGATTCTGAAAAGGCAGCGAGTGTCGGAGTAGATTTATTGCGTGTGTAGGAGTTCGAGCAGACAGAGTGAATGGGTGATGTCAGAGTAATTCGGTGGTCGCAATCTCAAAAAGTTCAATGATGCAAAGACGGCGGCTAGCTCCCGCCTCGGCTGCAGCTTCCCCTTCGGAGCGGAGGTGCTGCGGAGATCTGAAGCCACGCGAACAGTACTCAGTGCACAAGGTGACTTGGTTTAAACTGCTCGTGATTCAAATGCGCCTATTGATATGCTGTTTTCGACTCCCCATGCCCGTTACGCCGTTGTCCCTACCCTGCCCCGATCATGCATAATGGACCTCATAAACACGCGCAAATCTCTCGCTGATTATCGTTGGAACTTCCTCCTCTTCACGTCGACTCTGTCTTCAAAGCGTGGACTCTTCCTCCCTGGCCTGTCCTCTGTCCTGTTTGCTAGATGCTCAAAGGTTCCACTACTCCTCAGCCGTTTCGTTGGGGTTCTCTCGTACTCGCTCCCACTTTGTCCACCTCTTTGCCCTTCGTCATCTGTCCCAGCTGGCCCGTCTGATCTGGGACCATCCTCGTATGCATCGAATTTCCGCTTCTGCGCAGTGCTCGGCGTCTGCATCAGGCGCCTCAAACGGCTCTCTTGTAACCGCCTATTCACTTCCTCGGTGACATCGACATGTTGGACAACGTAGTCGTCTTCGATTCTGGCTCGCTTTGCGCGTGGTGTGGGTGATTGATCCACGAGAGGAGATATGGCATGCGGGTTGGAGTTCGGGGGTTGCGCAGTTGGTGTATTAGAGGCATGATTCGCGCCCTCGATACTAAGACGCTTGTTTGAAGTCTTGACCTGTCGCTTGTTAGCTTTTCGGCATCGCGTGCGCAAACGGCACAGCATACCTTCTTCTTTTCCGCCAGACCTTCGTCCTCAAGCTGGTCCCTGAATCTCTTCAGGTCGTCTTGTAACCTCCCCGACTTGTTTCGCAGTGAGATCAAGTCCGTTGCCAACCAGTCGGGGTCATTGTGATCCGTCGCATCGAGCGTCTCATTGAGAAACAGGAGTTGCGCGCGTAGGTTCTCGATGTGTTTGTCAAAGTCCTGGAGAATGGATGAGAAAGTTGATGGGACAGGTAATTGTGTGAATTACCTCGAGCGAAAACTTCGCCATGTTGTATGGCAGAATTGTGGACGGACAAGGGAAACCGCATGCAGGAGGCTTCAACTTCCTTGCGGAGTCCCGAGCGCTTGGGTTAACATCCTCATTCCGATCGGAACGTTCCGACCTTGGCAGCATCTTGAGATCTTGCCTCTTAACCACGAAGGGCCACTGTGATAGGTCAGACATCACATGCTGCATAGCTTGGTCAAAATGAGATCGAAATTGTGCGGTGGGAAGCAATGGTATACCGTCACGGTTAAAATTGACATGTAATAATTTCACTACATTGCCCCATGTGCTCATAGCATCTTGAAAGGTAGGACCTTGGGAGCTCGTAGCCCTCGTATGCGACATTCCATGCTCTGAAGTGAGCTTTATGCTAGAGTACACACGACTCAGCCTGAGCTTGCCTTCCCCTTTGCGCCATATGCATCGCGTCGCTGATGCTGTCCATTGCGGACCAGTCTGCATGACCACGCGAGGACCTCGGGAAGTTGCAGATGAATGAAAGCGATTATTGCCACGAGGAACCGGTAGCCAATGCTCTCGCACAGCCTGAGTTGACGTTGGCGTCAAATAGAGAGGACCACGATAGCTTTGTGACTCGATGCATCGTCTTAACAAGCGGGTAATGTCTGATGGTTGAGATGCGATCGTCTTCAACCTTCATCCTCGCCGAAAGTGAGTTTGACAGCTTTGGCCTTCTTCTTCGGTTTCTTCACTGGCTTCGCTTCTGGCTTCTTCACATCTGCCTCTTCTCCTTTTTTGCTCTCGTCTTGGTCATCCCCGATGATCTTTGCCGCCTTGCGCTTCTTTGAGACCGCGCCAACCTCAGCAATCTTATCTTTGGATTGCGACGTCGCATCACCATCTTTCTTCTTTCCAGCCTCGTCTGCAGCCGGCTCCCCTCCGTCTTTGTCGTCTTTGCCTGAGACAAGCGCATCATACTCCTCTTTACTCAGCGACTGATTCGTCTCTTCCATGACATACGTAGGCGCATCATCTTCGTCGTCGTCTTTCTTCATCCTCTTATTCCGCGCGATTGGATGTTCATGACGGGCTGTGTCTCCACTGGTGAGTTGCCCGCGCAGCCGCTGTAAGAAGGCTGGCTGTGAGCTGTCTGTGGCGTGTTAGCGAACGATACGAATGCGTTAGATACAAACTTACCGAAATGGAGGTCTTTTGCTTTGAAGCTCATGGTGGTTGTAGTGCAAGGGATGTGCTGACACGGCATGCACGTAAGGGTCTAGATTAGTCGTTTGGCTGAATGTCGTGTCGATCGCTTAGCGGCGGGTTTCCGTGCGGCTCCTTCGCCGCCTTAGCTGCGGATAGTTTACGATGCACTTGCAGTCTACTCTTGGTTCCAGAGAGCATTCACTCCATCGAGATGTCTAGTCGGGTGCCTAGATATGGCGGGTGAAAGCCCATCCCGAAACGTATTGGTCCGCTGCACCTGCTATCGGCATGCGTGCTAAAGGGCTTGGCACGTTCCGCCGACAGGGAACATGTTAACTAGCAGATCTCGAAACGCATACGCAATCATCGGCCGCTAATAATTTACATTCAACGACCCTGTTCTCTCCTTTCACTCCCTCAGGGTTACAAGCTTGAGCCCGTCACGCCAATCGCCAACCGATCTCGATAGTCGTACACCCACCTGGAGTCACGACCCACACGCTCGTTATCGACCAAGCTCCTTGGGTTGAACACGTCGCCCTTTCCTCATCCACAACCGTCGCATTCATTCGACGTCCTCTAGACCCCTCGAATTCGCTCCGCACCGCTTGCGACTGGGCCAAAGAGCAATAGGGCTGCCATTGGCAGAAAATCGCATATCAGACACGCCACCACTTGGGCACCACCATGGGCTTCCTGCAAGATATGACGAGGAGGCTACCGACCTCGAAGGACAGTCTAGACAAGCTGGACGACCTACCGCGCCGCGCCGAAAAGAACTCCCCACGGTTGTCCTTCTTTCGACGCAGGATACGGCTGAAGGGGAGTTCATCCGTGTCGATACCTCTGGGCCTGGTGCTGCTGTTTCCATGTCTCGTTATAATAATAATCATAATTCTGTTCGTAAAGTCTCCCGACTCGCAGGGCATTATGAACATGCCCGCCGGCGGCCCTCCCTCGATAAGGTACGTGAAATCCCATCACCACAGCATCCAAACAACATCTAACAATGCGCAGACGGATAAGCGAGAAGTACGACAAGCCATTCGCGGTAGGCTGCCTCGAGCCGCAGGTCAACGGACCCCGAGCAAACGCTGCATTCGTAGTTCTAGCGAGAAACAAGGAGTTGGATGGTGTCATACAGTCGGTCAAGTCGATTGAGAGACATTTCAATCGGTGGTTCCACTACCCATACGTCTTCCTCAACGACGGAGACTTCAACGAGACGTTCAGGGAGACGGTCTTGGCTCATGTCAGTGCTCCAGTGGAGTGGGGTAAGATCCCTCCCGAGCAATGGGGCTTCCCCGACTGGGTAGATCCCGATGTTGCGAAGGAAGGCATCGCCAAGCAGGGTGACAGGGCCATCATGTACGGTGGTATGGAGAGCTACCATCACATGTGCAGGTTCTACTCGGGGTATGTAACCTAGCATGCTTTCTTCTGATTGCCACTAACACGGACAGTAAATTCTACCAACACGAACTCCTTGCCAAATACGACTGGTACTGGCGCCTCGAGCCTGAGATCAAGTACTTCTGCGACATCACATACGATCCCTTTATCCACATGATTCGGAACAAGAAGACATATGGCTTCACCATCGCGGTGAAGGAGCTACGAGAAACCGTCCCCAATATCTGGCGATATGCCTCGGCCTACAAGCGTAACAACAACTTAACCTCCAAGGGCATGTGGGAGATGTTCGTGGAGAAGCCGAAAGAGGAGGACGAGAAGGCGCCCAAGACAGAGCCCAAGTCGAAGAAGAACTTCTTTCCTCAGGACATAATGGATGCCGAGTTCGGCACAGAGGCCATGCCTGAAATCCACCCGGAAAACATGGAGGGCGAATCATACAACATGTGCCATTTCTGGAGCAACTTCGAAATCGCCAACCTGAATTGGTTCCGCAGCAAGGAGTACAATGACTTCTTCGAGCTGATGGATCGCAGTGGTGGCTTCTGGATGGAGAGATGGGGAGATGCGCCTATCCACTCGCTAGCTGTTGGTGCACTACTTGGCCCTGAGGATATCCACTACTTCCGCGACTTTGGATACCGGCATACGACCATCCAACATTGTCCCGCTAACGCACCTGCGCGACAACTCGCCCGAGAGCCATATCTTGAGAAGACGACACTCGACGACAAGGAGCGACTGGAAGAAGACAAGTACTGGGCGTCATATGACCCAGTCAAGGAAAACGGTGTCGGCTGTCGCTGCAAATGCGACCAGGATATTGTCGACGTAGAGGGCAAAGAAGGGTCCTGCCTCACGGAATGGGTAGAAGTGGCTGGTGGCTGGGCATCACCTGGGCCCGACGGACCATGATCTCTCCTTCTCGCGTGATATTCTATCAGCTTCAGGCTAGCATTTTGCGGGAACATTAGCATCTACTCCTCTTTCCAGTAAGGCGTCAGGTGTTGGCATTGCATATGGGCTGGGCCGCCCTTCAATAGAGCATCAGGACTACGCGGGCGTCGTTGCAGGCTTACTTACTTTCTGCGCATTGGCGACACAGTGTATGAGAACGAATACGAACAAGTTGAAAACAGCTCTGCTCTTGAATGATGCCCTCGTTGTTTGGTCATGGGATTGCTTGCTGTAGGTGACGGCCCCACCCCATTCAACGGGAAGGTCGAACATCAACCTATTGAAAGAATAATAGAATTAGATCGACTAGGAATCGACATCGCCTCAGCATCTTACTCAGCCTTATTGTTGTGCTGATGCAGACCGCAGCGCGCCTGTTCAGTTTCATTGAATGAGGTGGCCCGCTGTGGACATGTGAACCATGTTCCGTATCTTATCGCTTACTACGAGACTATGCGGGGTTACCCCCATTCGCATCCCATCTAAGCTCGACCGTCCATCAGCACCTTGTCGTCACCACAACTCGCAGCAGTTTGAACAGTCGCTCGTCTCTCGCATTCACTGACAGCATCTCGGTAGTCCTGCACTTCACTTATCAGGCTATCAGTGTGCAATCTGGTATGTGCTGTCACCTGCTCCCGCTGGTCCCCACTTCCTCCCGAAGGCCCCCATACGCGCCTCGCCCGCAGCTAGTTAGGCAGCGTCCACCTGGTGCCCACCACAACCTCACCGTGGCCGTTCCCCCCTCTCTCCTTCCACCACACTCGGATCGCTTTGAACTTCTGATCACACTGGATTTCGCATGAGAACAGGCTGACATGTCTTCCAGCGAGCCTAACTCCTCCCAGGATCTCAAGTTCCCCCCTGTGCAGGTGGCCCACTCGCTCACTAAGCTTGATCTTGAAACGCTCATGATGAGGTCGACTCAGCGCCGAGCCCCAGAAGAGGCGGGCAGCTCTCTCGACGACAGCAGTTATGACCTGCTCGGCGACGGCGTCATGGACATGTCCGACGACGAAGCCCACACCGAGTCGATCGCGTCGACCGACGGTCCCACGCCCGATGACACGTCCGACGATTTCAGTGATGACGACGTCGAATACGAAGCTGGCGAGCACCACTTACAAGATAGCACATACTCTTCGCACGGCGAATCCCAAGAGCAGCAAACCCACGTACACCCTATACTATCTGGGGAAGACTCCTCTTTGACAGAGGTTCCGCCATACCTGAGTGGGAGCATGAGCTCAAGGCATTTCGTACTCCAAGAGCAGGACACGGGCAGTTCTGATGTAAGCCTTGGAAGCAGCGTCATCAAGAGCTCGGCAGGTTATACGGACGAGCTACCACCGGTGTTCGACCGTTATGGCTGCAAAGAGATTAGATTGTCGGTCAAGGCAGCCTTGTCCAAGGACCCTCTCGCCACCCCAGACGCATACCGAATACTGTACATTGGTAGTGGAAAATGGGCAGAGGGCACCATCACCTCTAAGATCTGCGCAGCGCTCGCTGCCTACCCTAGCGCCTCGAAGTCGGTCATGGTCCGCGGTCACATCGAGCCTTATGCCCCCGTCCCGCACGCTGATCGTTGTGCCAAAATGGAGATTCATAAGTCTCGCGAGAAGAGGCACGTTCTCGCCATCATGGAAGATGGACGACAGCTCATGTTCGGCTCCGGCCTGTCTGCTCACTCTTCAGATCGACCAGACCTTGTGGTCCTCTGTCACCCAAGCGTCCTTGATAGCACTGCTGACAAACAAGATCTTACATCTGCCAAGGAAGTATTCGAACGCGAGACAATCCCATGCATCGAACTTGCTGAGACCAATCCTTTCGGAGCTGGATCTTCCGTTGATGAGAACACTACGACATTACGGGTATGCGTAGAAGGGCGAGACAACCCGAACACTGATTACGAGCTGAAGGAGGTACTGCCCCTCGATATCCACCAGTTCGACCAACTCGAGCCATCGCAGCTTAATCGCCATCTTGCACTCATTAGTCCTCATCTAGCGAAGGCACGGGGCACGAAGGCTGCCTCGACAGCCCGCAAATCGTGGTTTAGTGACAAGACCAAGACGTCTACGAAGAAGACGGGCTCACCATGGCCAACTGCAAAGTTGCTAGCATCTGCTTTCGTCCTCTTCGCCCTCATCCCCGCGCTTCTCATGGGTGCGGCTTATACCCCTATGCTGTACCAAAAAGTGTCCCAAGGGCGGTCAGTGTCACCAGCCGTTTCAGAGATTCAAAGTAACACCACAACGATCACGCCCGTAGCGTCAGTGTCTCCAACTGCGGCTCGCTACCCGGATTCATGTCGCTCGAGCCTTGTACACGAAGCTCGAGGCCTCACTGTCGTACCGTCCCAGCCAAAGCAGGCTACCCAGAAGCCAAAGGCGAAGAACAGTCAGGCTGGAGGTTTCGAAATCCAGATCACCGGAGACCGTCAGTTTGTACTCCGTCCTTCCAAATCCTTCAATTCGAACCGGAAGAAACCCCAACTTCAGGTTCAAGTTTCTCGCCACTCTCAAGAGGTTCCAGCACATTACAACCGGACCACCACTGGCGAGTACATTGTCGACCTGGATCAGCAGTATCGATTCGATAAGTTCAATGTCAGCATTGCCACACATTCAAAGCCTCTCTTGCGGCAATCCTTCGAGGTGATGCTTGGACACAACAAGTCGACGCTAGATCAACTTCTCGACACCGCCATGTCGAACATATTGGATACACAAAACACCCTTCGCAACGTCTCCGCTGTAGCTGCACAGCACCTGCAAGAATACATGGCCGGGTTTGATCTCTACGCTTCCAAGCAACTTCAGGAGACTAAGCATCAACTGGAGATGAAGGCTCATCGGGCAAGACAGATACCGGATGCTACGTGGATGGGGTTGCGAAAGGTGACGGCACCGGTGCGGACATCGTCAGCGATGCAAAGGGCCAGGATGAATGCTCTTCGCGTGAGGTGCAAGATGGAGTTGGCGGCGGGACTGTCTGCAAAGGAAGGCGGTGAGGGGCAGAGTTGGGCATGTGCAAAGGTGGGAGGGGCGGTCTAGGGAACATGGGAAGGTGGCACGCAGTGGAGGATCTCATGTGACTTTCTGCACTGTCTTGTTTTGATTATGCGGCGTATATGGACAGGAGGGCAGACACAAGGGTGCAGTGATATACCCCTGGGACCTGGTGTGGACAGTAGGACAACTTGGGAGTTATAGGACTTGTCAAATTCATCTCATACCACGATGCATCTACAGCAGCTTGTATATGCGCACATCTCCTTGGCTCCGTACTGTCATAGTTACGTATTGACTCATCACGTAGGGCAGACTGGTAGGGTGCACGTTGCGTCAGGTGTGAGCAGGCGCGTTGGGCACGTCCCCTGAGCCGAACCGGGTAAAGCGCGTTCTGGAGGGGCATCCCACTTCCCAATTTACAGGCAGTTGTTGACACAAGAACCCACAAACACACCACATCTCCCCCACAAACGCAGCTCTCTTCTTATTACACACAGACCCGAATACTCCGCATTCATAGAAGAAGATGTCTGAAGCAGCCAAGCCCGACCCCGCCGCCGAGCAGATCGCCAACCCTGCGGCGACTCTTGTTCAGGACGAGACCGCAAAGGTCACCACCGACAAGGCGTCTGACAAGCCCGAGACCACCACAGAGAGCAAGGATGACAAGCCCATCACAGAGAAGGCGACAGAGGCAGCGGCCGCAGTGAAGGACAACGTCTTCTCCATGTTCGGTGGCGGCCCCGCAAAGGTCAAGAAGGAGGAGACCGACGATGTCGACGAGCCATCAGGTGCTTCCAAGCCCAAGGGCGAGGTGCGTATGTGCTACGGTGCTTTCGAGGATGTACTGACAAGGCGACAGGACGAGGACCCCGAGAACGAAGAGCCCGATGTCGACTTCCAGCCCGTCGTGCACCTTACCGAGAAGGTCGACACCAAGACCAACGAGGAGCTCGAGGAGCAAGTATTCAAGATGCGCGCCAAGCTGTTCAAGTTCGACAGGGAATCGCGGGAGTGGAAGGAGCGCGGCACTGGTGACGTCCGGTTACTGAAGCACAAGGAGAATGGCAAGACCCGTCTCGTCATGCGCCGTGACAAGACCCTCAAGGTCTGCGCCAACCACTACGGTATGATACATGGAAGGCGGATATGAACGCGGATACTGAGAAGTGCATAGTTGTTCCCGACATGAAGCTGTCGCCCAACGTCGGCAGCGACCGCAGCTGGGTCTGGAACGCCGCCGCCGATGTCAGCGAGGGCGAGCCCGAGGCTCAGACCCTGGCCATCCGTTTCGCCAACAGCGAGAGTGAGTCCAAGCAGATGCACGAAACCGCGCAGCGGAGCACTAACTATATCTGTCAGATGCCAACCAGTTCAAGGAGGCCTTCATCAAGGCCCAGCAAGAGAACGAGGCGCTTTTCGGCAAGTCGGAGCAGTAAATGCTGCCGGATAATAACAGCTTGGAGGAGGACGGGATGAGACACGAAAAGATGGATTGCACGAACAGTGAATGAGGAATTGGGACGGCATGATAAGATGGTGGTAGAAGAGATTACCCACACCCTGCACATAACTAGATAGTAACTAAATGGCCCGACTACTGTAGTCAACGGCGTCCCCCCATGCAAGACCTGATGGCACGAAATGCGTCGACTTAGTAGTGATGGCTTTACTTTCAAGAAATCGCGAAATTGACCCTGCATAGCGTGCAGTCTCACCTGCAATGCAAACGTGTGCCGATGTCGTATCACGTCTCTCACCTGGCAGAGGGCTAGTCCCCTGTCAGGCAGGCTTCCGTGCTCGTGCAGCTTTTCTTACAGCTTGATGGTTTGCGCCAAGCCAGCGCAACTAGTCTCCGTCTCCGCCGCCCCGCGACCATCTCTCAGTTAACTCGCCAAATCAGAGCTCGCGACCCGAGACCAGCCACGCCTTTACTACACGCGCCCCGGCTTTGTCGCAAGAGACCGACACGCCAGACCGCGCCCGACGTGAACCGCCTCTACACACCTCGCGTATATATTCTCCAGACAGGCCGGAACCAATCACGCTCGCAGCAGCCCGTCTACGCAGTCTTCGCGGCGCAAATCAGACAAGATGCCTGACGTAAGTTGCGGCTTGGAGATGCCCTCAAAACCATCGCGCAAATGCTAATAACCGCGCAGGTCAAGCGATGGGTCAAGCTCATCACTCACCAGAAGCCCATGTACGTACAATCCGCGCGCAATCGCATGCGCTTGCCCATCTCACGCGTCTACATGTCGCCAGCCGCTAATACGCATTCACAGCGCGGAGCCTTCGCCCGTTGAGGGATACCCCATGCGATCATGGAGCATAGAGGTCTGGCTGCTGGATGACCAGGGCAACGAGGTCATGCCCAGCGTCTTCGAGAAGGCCGTCTACAACCTGCATCCTTCATTCGAGAAGAACAAGCACAGTAAGTGCGCCCGACACTGCGCTCAGCAGTATGCCGTCAGCAAGCATTGCCACTAACATGCCAAAAGTCATCAAGAAGCCGCCGTTCCGCATCGATGAGAAGGGTTGGGGTGAGTTCGACATGAGCATTGTCTTGTCCGCTGTTGGCAAGGGCGGCGACCACACCCTCGAGCACGACCTCAACTTCCAGTCGGAGCGTTATGAGGCCAAGCACCAAGTTGTAAGTACCACATACGCGTGCTATTCATCAGCCAGAACATTGCTAACCCGCCATTGCAGACTTTCCGCAACCCCAAGCCTGAGCTCCTCGCCCTCCTCGCCGAGTCTGGTCCTGCCGAGGCCAACGGCATGCGCAACAAGGACGCCGCCAAGAAGAAGGGCCGGAGAGACAAGAACGTAGACATGGAGAAGCTGGCCGATGGACTGCAGAAGCTGGGTGAGGATGACCTGCTGCACGTCGTCACCTTGGTCCACGACAACAAGACCAGCGAGACGTACACTAAGAATGACGTCGAGAGTAAGTTCCCATCATCTCCCATTGCAAGGCACGTGCTAACAAATGATAGATGGCGAGTTCCACGTCGACCTCTACACCCTACCCGATTCCCTAGTCAAGATGCTCTGGGACTTCACGTCCTCGAAAGTCGACTTATAGGTTGTTTCGCGATCAGAGGTTCTACCTTGCGTCGATTCTCGACCTTGAGTGACCAACACAACACGATCTCTCGTTCGCACGTCCACGATCCTTTCCAGCATCCTCATGCTCGAGATACGTAGCAGCATCACGCTCGCTTGCTTCATCCTCGTAGCGGGAGGGATCGTGCGGTCCATGTCTCGAGTTCCCTAGCTCTCAGTGGCCGGACACAACGTCGAACGAATATATCCTCACCCCATGTTTCTGTTCCTGTTCCTGTTTTCTCGTTCTTCATGAGCCTCGGAGTTTTACAAAGGGCAAAAGCTGGGTGGCTATGCATACATGGCAAGCTTCTTTTGATATTGATTGGCGCTGGGAGGGTTACAGGCTTATTATAGGTGGATATGCATGGGCGAGAAATGAGATTACTTAATTCTTGGTTTTTGTCTTTGCGTTTGCGGACTTGAGAGGTGATGGTTGTATGGTGATTGCCATTGCGATCGAGACGCTAAAAGGCAATGCGATCAAGCACTATTGACCGCTTCTGCACAAACCACAGCCTCCGGATAGCAAAGTGCGCTAGCTTTCCACATGCCAACCACGATCTCTCAACAAGAACACAGTACTACACAACGCTACAGAAGTACTTAAAGCCAAGCTCAAATCCGAGATACATATGCCATCAGTCCTCATCGGAATGGTCTCTTTTCACACTTCTACTGACTCATTCCAAAACCAATACTAACGCCGGCGTAGGGCATGAACCCAAGTTCAGATTTTCATATCGATGGAATATCGGATTGCGGCGTGGTGGTAGCTATTGGACTGCTCAACGGAAGCGTAGAAGAAATGGCGAGTGATGATGATAATGATGATCATCATCATCATCATCGAGAATAGCAGCGACAAGCTCGAGGCTCGTTTGTATGACGGGGAGAGGTACGCCATCCGCCGGACATTCCAACGCCGTTCATCGTTTTCCAGAAATCCTCACTCTCACTCCATCTAATAATACACGGAGATTTTTAGTAAAAGAGAACACGAGTGGAGCTTTCTGGTATTAAGAAGAAAAGAAGCAGTCTCGAGAAAGATCCAGAGGCTTTTATATGCCTATCCTTGGTGCTTCCCTCTCACATGTGCGTTGATACTTTAAGGTTTTGGAGCCGCTCTTCTTCTCGAACTCATGCGTGGCGGTCCAGAGAAGTTTGGCACAGCCGAGCTTCTCAGACATTCAACTGTTTTATCTCGCCTTTTTTGGACAGAGCAGGCAAAGAACCATGTTATCTCTTCTTCTCCAATTTTGAAAGTGGAGTTCGTCCGCACATCTCAGGAGTCGACAACTGTTTTGTGTAGTCTTGGAAGGCGCGCAAAATGCACATGAGTCGTTCAATACGCTTTCTCTTTCATAGGTTGGCGATAGGAATTTTTTGGTGTTTCGGAAATTCCCCTGGAGGGTTGGAGAGAAGCTTATTGACGATGAACGGAAGAGCCTTTTGTACGGCCATGTGGCTAGCGCTGTGTTCGGTCTTTGGTGTGGTTGTGAGGGAGGAGACTCGCCAAAGCCATCAATCAGGTGATCGTTGATTTTGAGTGGGAAGACGGCGGAAGATATTACGTTGCCAATCTCTTTTTTAGTCCCGGAGAAGAACATGGTCGTGTTGTAACTCATTTCTTTCTTTGGCTCGAAACACATAAGTAGAGGTGTTTCGAAATTTGGAAACAAGTGTTTCTGAGGGGTGTGAAGAGAAGGATGTCGGAGAGGAAGTAGAGGATGTTTTATAGTCCGTCAGCCAGACATAAACTTGGTGAACGCAGCTTTGAGTCTACACAATTCCTCGAAACAAAGTACGCCGCTGCGCCAATGGTTTTGGGTCATGGAGCTTTCGGTAGGAGATTTCGACAAGAAGCGTAACACATTTGAGTGCCGGGTGCTCACGCACCGGACATAGTGTGATATTTTGTTGTTTGGTTCCATGAGCAGGGTGTATCTAAGATTTTAGAAAAAGCCACCGTAGATGTAGTAGGAGGGAGAAGAACGGGGAAGGCGCCCAGTATGTTTATATTCCCCGGGAGGAGGACAGGCTCAGAGACATGTATGCGGCATCTTACAAGAGACACAGACACCATGGTCTTCTGGTACAAACTTTTGAAAGTCGGGTTTGGTGATCATGCGTTTCGACTATCTGAGCTCTGAGCCCATACATGGGAGCTCGCGCCGCTTTCAGAACTCCATGCGCACTGTAGAATGTACTCTTAAAGAAATGCCCAAGTCTCGCAAAGGCCGGAGAGGCAGACATCGAACACCTCAAAGCGAATTTTAGTAGAGCAAAAATGCCCGAGACACAGATAAAGAAACGTGTAAGGGTCGGATTTCAATGAATAGAGCGACGCGCGGCAGAGCACCGCCATCGATCGTGAGGCTGTCTTTTTTGACTGCGCAGCCATGAAGTCAACTTGTGCGAAGTTTGGATAGTCCAGCAGAAAGACTGATAAGGGCGTATCACCACCAGAACTTGGCTCGAGAAAACATATCGCAGCAAGGTAAATCTTTGAATATAGGAAGAGCCGAAAGACATCGGATATCCATGTGTGTGTTTTGGACAGCCACCACTGATCATGGCATTAGAGGCAAGGAGTTGTTGGAAGACATGGCCTGTCCACTTCCGTCTTTTTGGAAAAAAGAGGAAGAAATATTGGTATAAAGGAGATAAGGTTCAGCAGAGGGAAAGCCGGAAGGAAGACAGCCATCGACATCTGGTCGCTCTGTTTGTAGCTGCGCAACCGTGTAACATGTATGCGAATATTTGGCAACACGGGGGATGAGAACGACAATGCCAGCTTTCGACTCGAGGAAGGCATAGCGGATCTTGGAGTTGTTTCGAAGATTGGAAGAGCGGAAACACATCGGAATGGCCTAAGCGTTTTCGGACAGCCAGGATTGGTCATTATAACGACCGTAGGCTTTTTGGAAGACATGGCATCTTCTGCATTCTCTTGTAGAAAGAAGTTTGAGCAGAGAGAAAACTCGACGGACGACCATCATAAAGTTGTCTAGAGTGTTTTTTGTTTTCTCCTGGCTGCGCAACCATAGATCCTTTATGTGCAGATTCGAGAAGTCCAGCGGAAAGACATTCACTCAGCGGCTTCGAATTTCGACCCGAGAAACGCATGTCGGGTTCGCATCTGTATTTTGGAAGATTTGGAAGAAGGGAGGACATAATTTGTTCAGCCGTAGCTTTTGTTTCCGACAGCCAGCACCAATCATGGCATTTTCTTTGGATTCTTTCCGAAGACATAGCAGCGTGTCACAGTCTCTTTTTGAAAGGAAGAGAAAGAAAGTTTGGTATGAGAAGGACGACGGAGCGGAGGGAAAGCTGGTATTTATACCTCTCCAGCGCTAGCAAACATAATAGACGTGAGATGAGATGAGCTAGAGGGGTATCGTTTGTATGCAGTGCATAAAGATGAGGATGGGGTATGCGGACGTGGAATATTTCTCTCGAGTATCGACATTGTCCTACTCTTCTGTATCCTATAGTTGTATATACATCATCTTGTAACTACATCTATACTCTTCCTCGGCGCTACACACTACCCTTTCACCTCCGCCGCCTCCGCCCACCACTCCCATCCCTCTTGTCGTCTTTCTCCGCCGCAGCAGCCGTCGGCCCAAGACCACTTCTATCACTACCAGCACCCCCACCACCACCAAGCCAACCCGCCACCGTAGCCGCAAGCTCATCCCTCTTCTGTTTCCTCTCTTCCATCACCGACTGCCGTTGCTGGTTCACCGTTCTGAATCCCGGCTGCCGTTGCATCACAGTTCTAAACCTCGCAAACCGTTTACCTTTCTGTAACGCAGGGACAGTCTGATTCTGCACCGCCCGGCGTCTAGATGGGTAGCGGACAACGTGTACAGGCGCACTGACGCGTCGGATGCGCCTGCGCCGCTGAGTCTGCACGGTGCCCGAGTTGGCGTTCATCAATTTGCGGAGGTCATGTTTACGCTGCCGGATGAGAGCTTTGATGCTCCTGACGCGCTTTTTGAAGGCTCGCATCATGGATATCGACGTTCGGCGCGCTTTGTATGCCGTGTCCAAGAGGACTTTGAGTGAAGTATCAGGCTTCAAAGATACGATTGTAGTGTCGCGGCCCCATCGTCGCAGGTGTCGCCATTGAGTCTGCTGAGTGCGTTGCCGTTGGTGTTGTTGTTTGCGTTGCTGGATGGTACTCATTATAGTGCGTGCTTCCTCTGTGAGACGGAGGATATCTTGGACGGCGTAGCCCAGCGTTTGGTTGAAAGCTTGGGCTGTTGCCAGCTTTGAGACGGGCATTCTGCGGATGTGTGGTTTGGTGTGTTGAATGGCAGCCATGATGGCTCTGGCCTCTTCAGTTAAGCGGGAGACTTCAGAGATGGCAGGCTTGAGTTTCTCGTTGATCTCGACCGCTGTGGACATTCCGTAGGAGGTAAACTTGCGGATTGGCGCTCCCGTCGCTGTAGGTGATACCGCGGTCGTCTTGTCTTTCTTTCTGGCACGATCTTCCTTCTGTGCCGCTCTTTCAGCCTTTTGAGCTCTCTTCTTCTCCCTCTTTTCTGCGTTTCTCTGTAGCCTCTCCTCCTTTGGCCTCTCTCTCTCCTTAGCTGGAATCCTTCTCACAAGTTTGCGATTGATGTCGTCCAGAACGGAATCAGCCTCTTCCATCAATTCCGCTGCGTCAACCATCAGCGTCCTGAACCTCACAGCCATCAATAGACTGTGGCGCTGTCGAATTTCTGACATGACAGCTGTATGCTTCCTCTTCTGTTTATCGAAGAGCTTCTCGAATCTGCGAAATATTGCGTTCGCTGTCCGAACACGGAGCCGGCCGGAAGTAGATTGGCCTTCGATCTTGAGCTTGCGAATCAGTTCCGCTACTGTTAGTCTCGGAGGGGTCCGCGGTTGCTCTTCTTGCTGAGACGGATACGTATTGGGTACTTTCAGAGTTGACAGATTGTGAGTCGGCACCTGCGTATGAATGGATGGCACGGATTTCGGTGTATTTTTCTCATGTTTTGACTACCTGGGCTATCAGAACACATTCATGGGAAGGTCGAGTCCACATCAGGCTCACCTACGTCCTCGTCCTCGTTCTTTCCATCAGGCGTAGCTCCATTTTTACGCATCGTCCGGAAACGAGAAAAGGGAACATCGACCGTAGTAGTGACGCTGTGGGGCATGCCTTCGTCTACCCGAGAGTGCTGTGTGAGCGTCATCGCCCCTTCACTCAGTGCACCAAAGCCAGGAAGACACAATATCTTGTCTCCTTTGGTCTGACTGTCTTGCGACAACTCCCCGGGGATCGAGTCCACAGTGCTAGGAATAGTGCCCACCTCCCAGCCCCAGTTAATCTTTTTCCCGAATGTAGCCCATCTGATCGTCCCCCTGTGACCGGACTTTTGAGCCAACTGTTCGAGATCTGATTTCGGAGAGATAAAGAACTGTATCGAGTCACCGTCTCGCACCACGGGTGTAAGAGTTGACTCGAAGTTTTGGGGATCACTGATCATGCTGAGAAAATCGTCATCCTTTGGTGGGTCTGCCGCTGGACTGGCTGCTGCAGGATCCAACGATAATAAGCCAGCTTTCTTTCCCCATCCGCCTCCACCACTCAAGACTCGATGGAGACGTGCTCCTTCAGTAAGTGCTTGCGACACCAGCGTGTTATAGAGAGGGGGATCACTGCGCCATAGACGCTCCCATGCATTGGTGTGCTCGGAGCCCGGACTCTGATTGTCTGTTGGCAAGCCAGAGAGGATTTCATCTGTTCGAGCGGCGATGATGGCCCTCAGCTCATCGGGTATCACTAGTGCCCAAGCTACAGTCGCTTGCGCAGGCTGTCCTCGCGATTTGAAGAATCTGGGAACAACATTCTCAAGTTCCGACGAGGCCTGCAGAGATTTACCACCAGGCCCGATAACCCTGCGGATGATGTTGCCCATGCAGCCGTTGACTGTGCGGGGCATTGTGAGTGGAATTAACGGAACGTGGAGAACGGGAGTTGAGTCTTTCTGTTGCTTGACTAAGCGGATTCCATGATGAGAAACGTTGGTCTTGGATACAGGGGTCATTTGACGATTCGCATCCAGGGTCCAAGTCGACAGGATCATCGTGGACGGCGAGCCTGTCTGGAAGACAGTATTCGCAAGAGGCAACCGCAAAGTGTCACGATAGACGGTGTCCTTGACGTTGTGTTCGGCAAATATGAAATCGATAGCACTCTTGTCCAATGGCGATAGTTCGTGGGACGGTACAGAAACATCGGACGGGAGAATCGCGTAGGATATTCCTTCGAACCCAGCGCCAGCAAGAGGCGGCTGAGTAGGGTTCTTCTCCCCAACCCTGCTGACGGGGAGTTTGTCTACGACAGCACACAGTGCATCTATGTGGAGGTCCGGTATGTCGGCCGCATTTTCGTAAGCGCGCAGAAGAGCGTTGCGGAGGAAAGCGTCATCGTCCAGCAAATAGTGCGCATACGAAGGCGTGACGAAGAAGACACAGAAGGTCCTTTGGCGGGCGACGTCCAGTGGTGGAGGAGCGATGTGCTGAACAAGATCGTGTGGCTGGAGACGTTATTAGATTATGGCAGTGGTTTGGAGCGATTTCCTTACATGGGATTCCACAGACGGTGGTACAATTATGCCGCAGTGCCGACGAACGGGCGCGTGATATGCTTTGAATTGATCGAAGTTTGCGCGTCTATTCGGTATGACTGAGGGACAGCGCAGAGGGCGAGCGGCGGCAGCGGCGCGCCTCAAGAGTGGCCATTGTCGCGCAACCAGTAGAGGCATTTGTCGAAGCTCAATTGACCATAGTGAAGCATGGACGTGGTGTTGAAGATGCAGATGCAGGTGGTCATGACGCACCATCCGCAGCTAGCAGATCGCACTACCCGCGATGCCTGCAGGGCCTGGAGACGAGATGCGTACGTAAGCAGAGCCGCATCTCGCGACAACGGGCGTGGTAGCATGGCAAGCACTCCTGTCACCTGCCAGCCCGAGCATTGAGCCTGTCAACCGACGCGTCTATACTCCCTGGAAGCCCTCCGGACGCTTGCCATCCACGCGGGCGCCTGCACACGCCCTTGACACTTTTTGGAGCGCCGGCCAGGCCACGTCTCGCACACACCTCCTTGCGCCGACCCACGCCCGCACCATCACCACCGCCTGCCTCTGCTTCTGATGCGCCCTTCATAGACCCCTCCCATTTGGCAGCCGCGGTTCGCCTTCCTTCCTAATCGTCCACCCACCATGTCACGCTCGTTCCGACGCTCGAATCCCATTACCATAATCCTCGCGGGCATCCTCTGCATCGGCTTCTTCGTCTTCTTCTTCTCTGGGACCGATGTGCCGTCCATTACCAGAAAAGGAGGGGGAGAGGTAGCCTCGAACCCCCTCTCGCCACCCTCGCTACCGTTCCGCAAGTCCAAGGCGAATGCTCCACAGGCCGCGCCGCCCGTCGTACATTACTATATGAACAACGTGACCAACACGCGCACGCCAATCGAAAACGAGGAGACGGTCCTTATCCTCACCCCATTGGCCAAGTTCTACCAAGAATACTGGGACAACCTGCTCAAGCTCAACTACCCACACAACCTCATCTCCCTGGGCTTCATAATACCAAAGACAAAGGAGGGCAATGCCGCATACGCAGCGCTACAAGCGCAAGTCACCAAGACGCAAACTGGATCCAAGAAGAATCGCTTCTCCGCCATCACCATCCTCCGTCAGGACACCGAGTCCCCCCTCCAGTCGCAAACCGAAGCCGAGCGCCACAAGATGGAGAATCAGAAGGCGCGACGTGCAGCCATGGCCAAGGCGCGCAATTCGCTTCTGTTCACAACGCTTGGTCCCACAACCTCATGGGTCCTGTGGATGGACGCAGACATCGTCGAGACACCACCCACTCTGATCCAGGATCTGGCCGATTACGACGTGCCCATCATCGTCCCCAACTGCTTCCAGAGATACTACAATGAAGATAAGAAGAGCATGGACATCCGGGAATACGACTTCAACAACTGGATCGACAGCCCTACAGCTAAGGACCTTGCTGCTAAGATGGGCAAGGACGACATTCTGCTCGAAGGGTACGCCGAGATGGCTACATACCGTAGCCTCATGGCTAAGATGCACGACACATCGGCGGATCCCAAGGCAAAGATCAAGCTCGACGGAGTCGGTGGCGCTACTTTGCTTGTCAAGGCGGAGGTACACCGAGACGGCGCCATGTTCCCACCGTTTGCCTTTTACAACCTCATTGAGACGGAAGGTTTTGCCAAGATGGCGAACCGACTGAACTGGGAAAGTTTCGGACTGCCAAACTATCTTGTAAGTCATTTTCCATCCTGTCACACATACATTGCTTGCTAACATTGATCGTAGGTGTACCACTACAACGAGTAAGAAGATCCGAGGCAATGTACAATCTATTTGCAGACTGCTTCCTTTGGCGGTCTTGGGCGGCGTTCGAGAGGGGGTTTCCGACTGCCACACTGTTGATATCATGAGCATTGCATGTACGAAAATAGTCATGTATTAGGGGTATAGAAGGCTTGCTGGCAAGAGATATACCAGCATCATCTTTGAATTGGATTACGAAAGTTTCTACTTTGAAATTACTGATCGATCAACATTGCGGCATGAATTAGTATGCATATATCCAAGATGTTTCCAAGCGTTTAGCCTCGACTATGTGGGCTGCGGAGCACGCTTCGTTCCAATAGGCCAGTGGCAGATGCGGGTCTTGCGTGACGACCAGGCGCAATGACGCTACGCCCATCTTTAGATCTAACATGCCTAATCAAGAGACTCTACAAGCATCTGAATATTGAGGCAGCATGCATCGACAGACGCATGCGACAGTGAACCCCGCGGGGAACGGATCGTCGCGTGCCAGAGCTCCGGTACCTCGCCCGATCCACCTCGGTGCGGGATGACGCCTCGGAAGGCACCTTACAGCAACCATAACCACGACTGAACATATACGGGACGACCGGAACATTTCACACACCATCGACCAGTCTCGTAAATACTCCAAACCGGAAAAGAGGAGAGAATGATGGCCGAAATCGCCGGCCCCCGTAAACGCACCTCCGAACGCGACGCCCTCCCACCACGAACGCACAGCGGCGCCTCAGAAACCTCGCCCATAGTAACGAGTTCGCAATCCCACACCAAAGACTACAACTCCATCTCTCCCGATATCCGCGCACGCGACCACTCCATCTCCACCTCCACCACAACGACTAAACCGGCGAACCCATCTCAAGACCCCAACGGCGCGTCCTCTATACCGCAAGGGCCCTCCGCCACGGATTCCGGCGCGCCGCAAGAAGGCACGGTAGGCACGTTACAACCCGCCGTCGATCAGCGACGCCTAAACGGCCATGCGAGTGTAGACCACCGCGCGAGGAGTGCAGAGCGAGAAGCAGCAGCCGTGGAACAGCGGGAGAAAGGGTGGTGGAGCGCGTTTTGGGAAAAGTACGGGAGTGTCGAGTTGGATAATAAGGGGAGTGTTGCTAGGGATCATTTGGCGCTTGGTAAGACTATGCTCTCGTCTCTCTCTGCCTGTGCATGGGCATGCGAACACTTGAAGATGGCAATACTGACATGATGAATAGAACGAACGTTCCTAGCCTGGCTCCGTACATCCCTCTCCTTCGCGTCGATCGGCATAGCGATAACGCAACTCTTCCGGTTGAACACTTCGATAGCGAATTCGCCGGATTCATCTTCTACTACCTCTCCACAAGCGAAACTACGGCATTTGGGGAAACCGCTTGGCGCGACGTTTATCGGTATTGCTATTCTCATGCTTTTGATAGGGTTTCATCGGTACTTCGAGGCACAGCATTACGTTATACGGGGCAAGTTCCCCGCGTCGAGAGGCAGCATCATCATTGTCAGCGCCATAGCAGGCGCGTTGATAGCCAGTTCACTCATCATTATAGTGGTCACGGCGCCGGGGGCGTTTGAGACTTGAAAAGAGAAGACTTAGTTTACTTTGCTAAGCTTGGGTATCTTTGATTCATTTCCATCGTACGTGATTCTTTTATCTCTTCGTAGAGGTCAACGGCTGCGTTGCCCCTGTCATGTGTTCGCTATTGCTCAGAGGCCTTGTTTCCCCCCACATAGTCCTTGAATTACGCCCTAGCCTCTCATCTCCTCCGTTGTCTTGCCCGCTCGCGATGACTTGATGACGCCCTGAATCAGTTCTTCGACCGCGTCCCAGTCCGATGTGTCGATGGGAACTAGGTCCGTCTTGAAGTAGCTTGCGATGTAGTTCAGCTGTGTCCAGCTGTTCTTGTCGTGTACAAAAGTAAGGGCGACACCGACACGTCCAAAACGACCGGTACGACCAATGCGGTGGAGGTATGTCTCGGGGTCTGCGTCCACTCCGTTTGCCATGGTCGGGACGTCCTGGTAGAATAGTTAGTACCCCCTGTAAAAATTCTTTTGAATCATAACTTACGTAGTTGATAACCATAGTGACTGACTGCACGTCGATGCCACGAGCGAGAACGTTGGTGGTGATGAGGACCTTGGCCTCTCCGGAGCGGAACTGGTCGATGATGCGATCACGCTCAGGGCCTTCCAGGGCACCACTGAGTTGCGCAACCTTGTGGCCTTCGGCAACCATGCGCTTCTCGAGCTCCTCAGCAGTCCTTCTGGTCCTGACAAAGATGATGGACGAGGCTTGTGTCATCAGACCGTAGAACTTGAGCAATGTCGCGTACTTGTCATTGTCCTTGTCGATATCAATGTACAGCTGCTTAATACCCTCGATGGTCAACTCCTCGTGCGCTAGAGTAA
The DNA here is from genome assembly GCF_024043145.1 of Alternaria conjuncta. NCBI lineage: Eukaryota > Fungi > Ascomycota > Dothideomycetes > Pleosporales > Pleosporaceae > Alternaria > Alternaria conjuncta. The sequence continues at coordinate 1,633,022 of NW_026250092.1, read as the reverse complement.
TTGTGTTTGCGTTGGGTGCGAAGCGCTTGGCGTATGCAATGACCGTGGGTGGGAAGGTAGCGGAGAAGAGGACTGTCTGGATATCCTTGTTCAAGAGTGACTTGACGCGGGTGCATTGCTCGCCCATGCCCTGCTGATCCAACATGTTGTCGGCCTCGTCCAAAACCAGAATCTTGATGTTCTTTGGGTTGATAAGACGCCGCCTCAGCATGTCCTGAACAGTTCCCGGTGTGCCGACGAGAATCTGTGCATTGAACTGTTGTCCCCTTCGCGACGGGTCGGGAATGGCAGCCATAGTCTTGAGGCCGTCCATGAACTGACCCATGTGTGTAATGACACCAAGAATCTGACGGGCGAGTTCTCGGCTAGGCGCGAGTGCCAGCGCTTGCGGCTCGGGGTTCGATAGGTCGACGCGAGAGAGGATGTTGAGCGAGAAGGCAGCAGTCTTACCAGTTCCAGACTGTGACTGCGCGATCATGTTGGTGGGCGGATTCATCAGAAGCAGAGGCAAGGCCTTCTCTTGAACTTTGGATGGCTGGGTGAAGTTCATGCTGCGAATGCCCTTGAGGAGTTCCTCGGAGCTGACATTGTTAGCTGGACCGGTGAGTGAGCGCAGGCCACTTACAGATTAAGCTCCTCAAAGGACTTGACGGAGTACAGCGGGTTGTTGGGGTCTGCCTGCAGGTCGGCGAGCTTGACCTCGACACTGAACTTAGGCTCAGCCAGAGCAGAGCCGTTTCCAGGTGGACCGCTGCCATCGGTCTGAGCCTTTTCGAGCGAAGACTCTGGAGCTTCTTGGGGTTCCTGCGCGGGAGTCTCCTCGGTCGGCTCCTGCTTGATGGGGGTTTCTTCTGCCGCCGACATGGTGGGCGAGTGCGGGTCGCGTTGCGGGCGGTGAGGTGAGGAAGGTGCGACTTGGGTGATAGTCGCGGGAGTTTGCTGAGCGGAGCGGATTGCTATGGATACAACGTCGTTGCTCGCTCAAGGTGGTTTGGCGCAAAGTGTGAGGTAGCTGTGTTGTTGCAGGTACAAGAGACGCGTTGGAAATTGTGAGAGCTCCAGTTGTCGACTTTGGCGGGGCTGAGACGCTAGGCAGCTTTAGCGCGCAGGCCGCATGAACAGGCCCCGAGCATGTGTGCAGGCGCGACCGAGTGAAAGCGCTCAATAGCCCTGTTCCTGCATGCCATTGTAGTCGGCGTGTGCCACTATTCACCACACCACATAATACAGTACGAGCAGAAGATTACCAAGATCCAGCGTCACCGGCTCAGATCCCGGGTTTCCTCCTCGGCACGCACCGCCTCGTTGCCATTCCTCCTGCCCCACTAATTGGGCTGCCGGTAACCAAGACGCCTGGTGTACTCCGCGTATCCCTTCCCGCCCTCGCCCCAGCACTCCTTCACCCTCTATGTCTGGGGCCCTAGTCCCCTCTCTCCACGTGCACGACCCATACACATCTCAGCAATCATGGAGGTCGACATTGCGCCCCAGTTTGGCGCCGAACTGAAGGTATGCGGAGTTGGAGCAGCACCTCCGAGCATGCGCTGACGGGTGATCACAGGATGGCTTCAAGACAGTCAACGCTTGGGTACGTCATACACACTCTCATACACTGCCGGGGGAGAACAGACATATGCGCCGCCAGCTACGTGCCTTGCGCTTCGAGTTACTGACACGCGACTGCAGGTCTCCGGCGGCATCTCCTGGCTGGATGACATCCAGCAGTTCTACCGAGAGCGAAGCGCTATCGAGAAGGAATACTCGGCAAAACTCAGCGCGCTTGCGAAGAAGTACTATGAGAAGAAGGCAAAGAAGCAGAGCAGCCTCAGTGTTGGTGACACGCCTACCGTTACTCCAGGCTCGCTCGAGAGGTATGACGGCCGTCGCATGAGGTTTGGGCGTTACTGACACATCCACACAGCGCTTCTATGACCACATGGGGTGTTCAATTAAGCACCCTCGAATCCCGCGCCTCCGAACACGAACAATTTGCTGGCGCTCTCATCACCCAGCTCGCTGACCCCCTCAAGGTCCTTGGCACCCGCACCGAAGAACTGCGCAAGTTGCACGGAGACTATGCTGCTAAGCTGGAGAAGGAGCGCGACAACCAGTATGGCGAGTTGCGCAAGCAAAAGGGCAAATACGACAGCGTCTGCCAGGAGGTTGAGAGCCGACGCAAGAAGGCGGACGGCGCGTTTGACCACGGAAAAGCCAAGGCGCGGAATGCTTTCGAACAGCAGCAGGTCGAGATGCGCAACGTCAAAGTACGTAGCATGCCAAATCTCACACCTCATACACTGACCACCGCAGAACACCTATCTCATCAGTATCAACGTAACCAACAAGCAAAAGGAGATGTACTACCACGAATACGTCCCTGAGCTACTAGACGTAAGTCAAGCCGTAACATCAGTGACGCATGGCTAACAGTTACAGAGCCTCCAGGATCTTTCGGAAACACGGGTTAACAAGCTGAATTCGATATGGTCACTCGCCGCTCAGATCGAAACCCAAACACTCACGCGAAGTACCGAGTACCTGAAGCATCTCTCTGCCGAGATCCCGCGAAACAACCCTCTTCTCGACTCCATGATGTTCGTACGGCACAACGCTGGCTCATTCCAGGAGCCCGGTGACTTCCAATTTGAGCCCAGCCCGGTTTGGCTAGACGACAGTAGCATCGCGGTCGACGATTCCGCGACGGTATTTTTGCGCAACGTTCTCACGAAATCGAAGACGTCACTGGGGGAGTACCGACGCGAGCTCGAGAAGAAACGTAAAGAAGTTGAGAACGCCAAAACCGTGCGCCAGAACATAAGGGACGGAAAGGACAAGAGAGATGAAGTGGACATCGTTCGCGCTGTCTTCGCTATACAGGAACAAATGCATGAGGTGGAGAGACAGAAAGTCAGCGCCGAGGTGGAAGTCTCGACCATAACTTCAGTTGTCGGTGACTTGAGCATTGGCGCAAGGAACCACAACTTCAAGTCGCAGACATTCAAGATACCGACGAACTGTGATCTATGTGGAGATCGGATATGGGGTCTGTCAGCGAAGGGGTACGATTGTCAAGACTGTGGCTATACGTGCCATAGCAAGTGTGAGATGAAGGTTCCCGCCGACTGTCCCGGCGAGCAGTCCAAGGTGGAGAAGAAGAAGTTGAAAGAAGAAAGGCAGAAGGCCGCGCACGCAGTGACAGCGACGAATGGCGCCGCGACGAGCTCTAGTACGAATCTACCCCCACTGGGGAGAAGCGACACAGTAAACTCCATGAACACTCTCAGCTCTGGCTATTCGGCCACTGCGCATCGCTCAATATCTGGAGGCATGTCGCCTACTGCCGAGGAAACTCCACCACCACCAGAGAAGAAGGCGCCGACTGTACCGGGTGCCAGGAAAAACAGGCTAGTTGCTCCACCACCTACGCAATACGTCAAGAATGACGAGGACATGCCTCCGCCCACACCTAAGTCTGCAGAAGCGAAGGGTAGAATGCTTTACGCCTATCAAGAGAATGGAGAGGGCGAATTGACTGTTGCAGATGGTACGGATGTCACCATTGTAGAACCCGATGGTATGTACTAGACGCTTCTCACATCTCAGGTCTCTTTCACCACTTTGCTAACACTCTGCCACAGATGGTTCTGGATGGATGAAAGTCCGTGCTGGCTTCAAAGAGGGTCTTGTCCCAGCAGCGTATGTCGAGATGACGGTCGCGACACCACCTACCACTGCTTCTACGTTCTCATCAGCAAGACCTGACTCGACGTACTCTGCATCGTCGGCATCAACCACCAACTTTGCCGCGGCTGCCGCTCCCGGTAAGAAGAAGGGACCCGCCGTTGCGCCGAAGCGTGGCGCCAAGAAGTTGAAGTACGTCGAAGCACTGTATGACTACACTGCACAAAGCGACGCAGAGCATTCCATGTCAGAAGGAGATCGATTCGTCCTCATCAACATGGAGGCTGGTGACGGTTGGGCAGATGTCGAGAAAGACGGCGTAGTACGGAGTGTACCAGCCAACTATGTTCAGCAAGTCTAGATCACTTGTCTAGCAGCAGTTCGCGAGATGAGCTTCTTCTGATTGATTAGTTCGTTGTCTGCAGCATAGGAGTGTTGGAGAAGAGCTACCTGCATGGAGTATCGCTAAAGTATCTGTATATATCTGAAGGCATTATTCTTACCAAGTCTGTTTCTATGCATCTGTAACTTGTGCAGTTGTCGCAGTCACCAAGCATGCCGGTCACGCGGTGGCACTACGAGCCCCTGCATCTCGGGACGAACATGTGGGCCCTGATTATTAGCGCAAAGCCATCCATCTCGTCACGTCGCTTCCTCCATCTTTCCTCCATCAACCTCACCATCACGTCTCGTCGCATGGGTCTCGCGTTCTACTAAAGGGTCCCATGATCATATTATACCTGATGTGGCCCGCTGCGCCAAAACCCGTAACACACGACAACAGGGCTGCATAGAACACGAGCTTCGGGTGACCAGCGCGCTGCTACATCGCTTACAACATGGCTGCTGCGTCGTCCTATGAACCTAGAGTACTGACACTCACCGATAGTGATCAACTGCTGAATTCTGTCGAAAGAGAAGACAAAGCAGGTTACGTATGCGCCGACACGCAGACATTGGGCTTTCACCTTGTTCACACACAGACGCCTTGATTCTCGAAGTCTCCCATTGCACGGCCAAATTGCGCAAATCACCGTAATGATATAAGTATTCTGTATACATTCTATGCGACAGTAACATCGGGGTAACGTCACCGCGCATACCAAGACCCCAGGCCAAGCCAGCGCCTATTGACACGGAGCACCGCACTACTGTCAGAACTGGCCTGAGCCATTCTTAGTACAGTCCGACCATTTGACTATCTCTCGGCTTCCACGCACGTTCAGCTTCTTCTCCGCGTCACTCGTGTCTTCTCGCAGATTGCGGGCGCATCCGGCTCTTCCAAGTCTAACCAAAACTTCGATGTCGCACTGCATATTGACAGGAACTACCACTCTGAGCATGTACCAATGCCATGCGTAGATCAACATGCCCTCAGGAACCCGGTGCTTCTCGGTCAATTAGCGCTTTAGCCCTGGAGACACCACGTATCTCCCATTTGCTCTCGGCGCAGTTTACGTCTGGACGCATGGCAAACTGGCAGCGAAGGCGCACTCTTGTCCCTTCGGTACACGTACGTATGTGGTACAGACTGATAGCCTGCTCAGATAATACCCAGCTACCTATGCCACGCAGCTTGCTCATTAGCGCCAAAGATCGCATGAGCGAGTCTCCTTTGAGATTGGTAATCTTCCTTTTGATTGCCGTCTCCGCTGTTTGTGCTGTTGAACCGATTGTCGCATTCACATTCACTCTTTTCAACACTTTCCTCCAAAGCTAAGATATCTAAGCGGTGTATGCACTCTCTTCGCCATACCACACACTCTTTCCCGTTTCAGCGATCGATCATTGTCTATTTGCGGAAGAACTCCAGAACACAGTAGGCGCATACCTAACTCATTGCTCCTTCTTGCCCAAACGGAGCAGCCACGCTAGTGAGACCCTGTCTTGGCACCACGATACAAACAATACTCACCTCACTTTCGCTCTTGTGTCTTCCCACTACGCTCGTTTCCTATAAGTCAGAACCGACTCAGTCGCTTTCACGCTTCACCGGTCATTCTTTCGTGTCTTCACCCGGAGTTTCATCTCCATTTCGCTCCTTAGGCACTGCCAATATCCTTCTCCGCTACTTCCCCGCCTACTTCACAACAATAAAGTAGCCGACAAAGTCGAAAGCAGTACCGCGACACCGATCGTTCTGTCAAGAACTTGGAGGAAGTAACTGTTTATAGGGAAGAAACGGTGAGTCGCTCTGTGTCACACTACTTCCTGCCGCACTGGCTAACGTCAGGAGAAGGTATTAGTGACTTCCACAAAAGTGTTGCAAGCTCTAGCCTACCATGAAGATTGGTCACATAGTTACCGCCACGGCGCTTGCTGTAATCACTGCAGCTAAGCCGCACCACATGCACCGCCACGCTCATGCTCACGATCCGGTCAAGCGCGGTACCATATTCGCGCCTGCAGCGACCGAGACTCTTATCGTATACTGGCTCGATGATCACTCAATCACAGAGGAAGAAGCCCGTGAGGGTATCGCTAACGGCACTCTGAAGTGGGGCAACGATGGTGTCCTTTCGACATCGACTAGTAGTCCTGTCGCATCGCCCACTATGCCTCCAGCTTCGAAGCATCAAGTCCCAGCCGCGGATCCGACACCAGAACCCACTCCTAAGAAGGCCGCCGAAAAGCCCGAGTCTGTTGCTCCCGAACCTCAGAAGCCCGCGCCAACACCCGAAATGCCCCCAAGCGACCCTGCACCGAGCCCCTCCCAGGATGCGACACCGGTTCAGCAGTCCGGCACTCCGCGTCCCTGGATAGACATGGTCGATAAGGATGGTCACTGTGCCGAGTGCGATAAAGAATTCCCGAACGGCAAGATACGTTGCACTGAGTTCCCTTACGGATATGGCGCCTTGCCTATCGCCCATGAGGGACTGGGAGGCTGGTCCGGTATCCAAGATCCCCAATATTCCGGAGGTGATGGTTTCGATGACATCACAACCGTTCCGAAAGGTTCATGCTCTGACGGTACCTGCTGCACGTCTGGCAGCTTCTGTTCCTATGGCTGCCCGAACCCTTACCTCAAGGCTTCGTTCCCCTCGATTCAAGGGAGGACGGGCCAGAGTGTTGGTGGCCTATACTGCAACGATAATGGATTTCTGGAGATGGCCGACGGCAAGATTGCGAATACCCTTTGCGTTCAGGGCTCAAAACACATGGGCGTGAAAGTGCAGAACAAACTCTCAAAGTCTGTCTCTTTCTGTCGCACAGACTATCCCGGTATGGTACACCCCCACGCTCCCAACGCACTTGCTCACACGTGGCAGGTACCGAGTCAATGACTTTTCCAGTCACCGTCGGTCCTGGTGAGACCGGTTTCCTAGCAAATCCCGATCAACAGAAGTACTTCTTTTGGCAAGGCAAGAAAACTTCAGCTCAGTATTACGTCAACAAACAGGGCGTGCCTGAAGATGAGGCTTGTACGTGGGGTACAGAGATGGGAGGCAAGGGCAATTGGGCGCCTGCGGTCTTCGGAACATCTTTCGATGACGGTCCAATGCAGGAAGGTTTCTCCAGCCTGAAACAAAACGAGCTATGCAAGAAGGAGCGACTTGGCTACGACATCACCTTCATTGGCGATGGCGTCGTGTCACCTTGCAGATACAAGAGCGCCACGAACCAGTGGTGTCAAGCTGAAAAGTGCTGGGAAGACCCAGATCGCGGCTGCACTGTACGTCGCTCCACTGTATTTCCGCAAAGCCAGACAATCGCTAACTTGGATAGGCTGCTATTATGCATGGCGATCTCACTGTTGTACTATCGGATGGCTAGCACACCCGGCCTTAGTGCAGCGTCAAACGCATGTACCCCACTGTCTTGTCACTTTCCTTGGTCTGTCTCTACTAGATCTTCGGCTCTCACGACACTGTTCTCACTATTTCCCACTTCCACGTCAGCCTATTTCAGCAGGCTCATGTATTCCTGGTCAATACTTTCACAATGTCGAAGGCCCGGCGGACTGCGGCAACGATCTCGACGGAGCTTTTGGAGGAGGTTTCGGATTTCTTGAACGGATTACCAATTACCTTTCTTCGGATATGTACACATTTTCTCTTCTGTTAGCAATAATATCGAGATCTGTATGGGCGGTGATCCACGTGCCAGTCGTGATGCACAGTTGTCTTGGACTCCTATGTCGAGAAGGGCTCTTCGTTCGTTAAAGTCAATGGCCTATTGACTTCAATGTCTGACATTGATACTCTACACGATTGCAAGGAAAGTGACACACACGATGCAAACAATATTCAGGCGGTAACCCATAAACCGTAAACATCGATTCACTAGGCTATCGTACGGCAACGAAGTCTCCATCAGCACGATGCCGGGGTATAGTCTCAGTACACCAATCGGTGAAACAACAAAAAATGCAAAGTGCAATCCTCCGTGAGCCAAACTGCCAACTCTTGTGATGCTGCTAAAACACAATTTCCCCCTCTGATGACGATGCAAAGGTAGTGGCCCACCTGTCACACTGTTGACGGCGAATAATGTGTAGGAGATGAAGGTGAATTAGACTGAATGGAGATGTAACGCATAGCGTGCGTGAGGGCGGGCTAATCGATGTGCCGATGGACAACGGGTCGTAAAAGGCTGCGTTGTCATACCTGTCATCCATAGCGCACCTTGACGCATAAAAGCTGGTGATGTTGATGCACAGCGTTAAACCGTGTCAATGGCTTGCGCGTAAGTGCGCGTCGCTGTGATGTAACGTAAAACAATCGAGAAATCCCTAGTACGAGCAGCAATCGCTTCGAAAGCTAAGCCACTCGATCCAGAGGAACCCCGTGTGAATGGTTTGCCTCAACTCGGATCCGGATTGAAGCTGAGAAAGTCGGTCGGATCATTCATGTTAAGCGCCAGACTCGGGTCGAAACCGAGAAAAGAGCCATGCTCTGCAGTCGTCGTCGGTGTTGGGTCCTCCAGAGGTTCACCGGTATGACCGCCATGTGTAAGACAGCCGACGCATGCGCAGCCATCTCCGCACTGACAGGTACCAGATGCGTCTGAACAGCTTGGTAGGGTCATCTCGTTCCAGAAATAGGATGATGGCGAGAGCGTTACGGTGTCTTCGTCTTTGATATCGCTTGGGCTGCTGGCTGCAGGTGATCCTATAGTATCTGTGGAGTTTTGCAACGTGTCGCTTGGCACTGACATGGACGGTGTGTAACCAAGGCTGGTCGGGAACTGGGCTTGCGGCTGGCTTGGCACGGGGTTCAGTTGCTGTGGCCAGTCCCTGGGCAACACCATAGGTACCTGAGGCATGGTCGCCATGTCCATGCTCTGTTGGAAGCTCATCTGCGTTGGTGTGGGTGTTGCCAAGCTTTGTTGCATTGGGCCGAAGTTCAGGTTGTGACCGGCTTCCGCTCCGTAGCCAGATTGATGAGGGTAGGTAGGCATGTCGTAGAGAGGTGGAGGCATCCCTCCGAAGCCGCCGTTGTACTGGAAGTGTGCCATGATCCTAACATATTCCATCATTGTAGCGTTGTTCGGATGCGCTGCGCATCCAAAACAGCTACATGACTCACCGCAGTGGCAGTTGTGTTCGGGGACGTGTTGACCGATGTGAGGACTTGCAACAGACGGTGACATGGGAGGGTTCGTTGACGGGCTCATCGATACGGAATTTTGGCGATGATAGGCTGCCGCTGCATGGTTGTAGATGGGAGTGCCGAGACCAAAGGGGTTCGGGGCAGGCGATGGTATTTGCGCATGGAAGTTTTGGTACTGTGGGATCACCGCTTGAGCTGGAAATTGGAATTGATGTCCCATATGTTGATAAGCGTGTGACTGGTCGTTGATGGGTGCATCTTCCTGCTTCGTTGAACAGCAAGACTTCTTCTGCACTGGCGGCTCTGGAGCTGGTTTGGCTTTGGCTTTGCTGCTACAGCAGCCTCCTTGTGCTGGTGCTGGTGCTGGCTTGGCTTTGCTACCACAACAACCTCCTTCTTGAACTGGCGATAGAACCGGCTTTGGCTTGCAGCAACTTGAGACGGGCTCGTTTTGCGCAGGGAGTAAACGTGGGGTTGAGCTTGCACTCGAAGGGAGTGACGCTGCGTTGCTACCACTTGTCTCTGAGGGCGTATACGTGATGGAAGAGGCATCAGTCTTGGCGTCAAAGCCAGCCTGAATGGCCTTCTCGAGGTTGTACGGGGTGACGGCAGCAGATTTGCGCCTACCTTTTTGAATTCGACTGTTTCCTGCAACGGTAGCTGTGGGTGCAGCTCGTTCCGAAGGGCAAGCACATTCAGACGCTTTGGGAATTGTGTAGTTGATGACGACACGTTCGCAACTGCATGAGCCAGTCGGATGTGGACAGCTACTCAAAGGTCGACCCGGCTTTCGAACCTCGACAAGCACCCGATCTCTGTGGTCGCATTTCGACGAGCGATGGCCGCGGATGCACGGACCGCTATTGAAAGTCAGTTAAAGTGCACAGCGAATGAGCAGCCTGCGCAATGCGATGCAAGCCGCAGTCGCTAAAGAATTTCTCGGGTACCTGCTGTATGTGCGTAACAAATAGCGAAGACAAGAGGGTAGGACAATGCAGAACGAGGAGCAAGACGAATAAGCGGGAGTACCTACCAGGCGACCTTCTTGCGCTCTCCATTGACTTCGGCCCACATGATGCGGGGCTGATATGAGGTCGAAATAACTTGCTCAATCCGCGGCAGGTTACCACCAAATGCGCCGTGTATCGGGGACGAAGTAAGACTGCTGATGGAAACAGCTTTTGTCCAAGCTTACTGTACACCGCGCACGTGAAAGTCTTGCGGAGGGGTGAGGTGGCGTACGGCACGGAAGACAGTGCAGTGGCAAGAGTCTAGGCTAAACGTACGACTCTCGTTGGATGGGAAAGTGGCCGACAGGCTTCAATGTGGTGCGATGTAACTATCCGAAAGAGAAGGTAGACTCGGTACTCGGCTTGGCTAAGTGATCTGTGAAGGGTCCAGCTCCGAGCGCCTGGAGCGTTGATAACCCTGAGCGCTGCCACCGGCTTCCCACAGTGTCGGTGATAATACTGTATAAGCACAGGCGTTGGTTGATGCAGTAGCGATCTTGAGCGCGGAACGGATGAATGGTGGATCGTATGCAGGCGGGCGCACGTCGGAAATGCACACGGCAACAGCGGCAGGGTCCTCAGTTGAGAGCCGGCGGAATCAGGGCGCCGGTTGTACTGGATTACCTCCCAGGATGCGGTCTGGAGAAATATTGCCTTGACAGGGCCCAGCGTTGGTGGGGACGTGAGATACCAGTTCGAAACCGCAGAAAGAACACCGCCGTCACCTCTCCCCACTAGACGGATGAATGACTCGGGTCTCCAGGTGTCAAGGCGTGGGATCTGCTGGTCGGCGCTCGAAGGTTTGTCGTGAATTGAATGGATGCGACGTTTGGCGGAGGGTTGGATTAGGCTTAGTGCCTTAGCGTTGAGCAAGTTTCTTACTAAGCGGTCTTAGTCGCTTCAGGGCGGCACAAGCAGAAGGTGCGATGATGGAGAAATAGATGCCAGGCGATGTCTCAGCGGTAAAGTAAGCGGAGGAAGTGTTGAGATAAAGTACGTGCAAGGCGGGAGTTATGGAAACGTGACCTACGGAGAGCAGCACCTGTGCCTGCTCAGATCATGGTCAGAAGAACCGTGGAAACGATGCTGCGGCCGCCGGGTATATCACTGGAGCGTGGGGAATCTGGCGCCGAGCGGACCCTGGCGCGCTCAGATGAGTACCGCGATAATTCAATCGGTGTGGGCGCGATTGGCAGGCCGTGGTATACATGAGGCGTCGCTCGAAGCCACCTGGATCACGTCCCACGCCATCGGGCTGGTGCAACGCTCGCTGCCACAGCCAACGAGCGAGCGGCAGACCCTGCGGCCGTTTGCAGCACATCCTGCCTGGTCAGCTTTCAGACCCCGTTGATGACGGCGATCCGCTGTTTCGAAGATTGCGTCTGTCTGGAACGCAGCTGAGATAGGAAAGGTGGTGGCTGGTGATCTAGGCACGTGCCACTTGTGGCTCCGCTCTTCGAACACCCAAAATACAATCTTCGCCAAGACCATTGTTTCGTCACAACTTTCCTTTCATCATGTCCTCAGAAGCCGACGAGGAGGGCCTGGACCTGTTTCAAGAGCCTACCGATTTCTATGAACCAGAAAAGCAGGCCACATTCGCCTCTCATCAGCTACTTTCCGGCAAAGAGCTCACTGTTCGTTTGGTTGGTCACAACCCTTTGTGGGTAAGTCATGCACTTGATCACCGACATGCCGAAGCACTGCATGGAACTTGTCAATGCAACCACTATTGGCTTCCGCCCTTCTAAAGGACTTCCAGAAGGCCCGTAGAATTCTGGAAGTGCTTCGATACACTCACTGACTTTTGACGTACTTGAGCTGCGCCTGGCACGTTCACTAACGTATTCAGGGGCACTTTCTATGGAATGCAGGGCGGACTATATCTGAATATCTGGAGGAGAATGCGAAAGAGCTGGTAGAAAACCGGACGGTTCTCGAGCTTGGCGCCGGAGCAGGACTTCCCAGCCTTGTCTGTGCTCTCAACGGTGCCGCTCAAACGGTCGTCACGGACTATCCCGATGCTGAGTTGGTCGAAAACCTGCAATACAATGTCGACCATTGCGAACTACTGCCTAAGCCACCCAAGATTGTGGCGGAGGTTTGTGACTGTGCTCAACCTTGGCAAACATCACTAATGTATGTACAGGGGTACCTCTGGGGTGCGCCTACCGGTGACTTGACCAAATATCTGGCTGATGGTTCGGGCTTTGATGTCCTCATTTTGGCCGACCTTCTATTCAACCACTCGGAACATGCCAAACTCATCAAGACTGTCCAGCTGACCCTCAAGAAATCGCCGAACTCCCGAGCCTACGTCTTCTTTACACCATACCGCCCGTGGTTGTACGAGAAGGACTTGGCTTTCTTTGATCTGGCCAAGGAAGCGGGCTTTACCGTCGCTAAGACGTTCGAGAAGGTCATGGATAAGGTCATGTTCGAGGAAGATCCTGGTGTGAGTCTTGCGGATCGCTTACTCTGTAGACGTCACTGACCGAACTTAGGATGAACTTCTTCGCCGAACTGTCTTCGGCTACGAGCTGACTTGGAACGCATGAGGCTTGTTCTCGGAGTAGCAACGAGTAAAGCACAATGTTGTCCGCAGGCCAGACCAATACGTCATGGTACTCGTCCGCCGTATGTGGGGACCAGTCCTGAAGCAACAGAATTTTGGTACGCAACTGCTCAGTTTTGTTTTGAGAGCCTTTCAGCAGTTGTGTGAGCGGACTTTTGCCATCGCATCTCACGCCATAGCCTTCCCCAAGCGAGATTCGTATATCCGACTCCAGTAAGTCGTGTATGATTTTGAAGACGTCCGGCAAGCATGCATAGGATCGACTTTGCGGGCTTTCAGACATGTAGCGGTACGCGTATAGTATGCATAATGCTTTTCCAGCCTCTACCCTGCATATCTTGTTCACTAATTCTAACACATCCCCTTTCTACGCGACATTGTGTACGTACTCCGTTACAGTCTCACATCGTGCGTTGCGGGAGCGTGAAGAGGGCTCTATTGCACAAAACACTGTGACTTCTCCTATTGTATGATTGTACTGATAGACTCACTAGGCACGCAGAACAGATTCACTTCCCGCTGGGTATGCTGCGATATGCCAACACACCGCGCGAAACACTGTTCACTCCGTTCAACATATGCCTGGGCGAAGTTCCTCAGTATGGGACATAGGCAACACATCACTCCCTAAAGGTTTTTCACGATCAGCGCTCTAGATTCATCACCCCTTCTCACCTCTGCTCAACTAATCTCATGGTCGTGTCAACGCTTGGGTCCCGAGTGGCATCTCTGAGCCTGGGCGGCTGTGTCGGATGGCAAAGTCGGACTGATCTAGTATTTCCAGTGTCTCCCATTGCCCCTTCCCCAGCTCCTGACCCATCTAGCTTAGATGTTACGTCACACCAAGGCGCAAGCGATGCAGTGGGGCTGAGAGGTAGCGTCAAAGGATACACGCCACCCCCACTCCCAACTCCTGTGGAGCGAATGATGAGGAACTTGCCTGTCAAAGGCCAGCGTCCTCTCCTGCAACACATCTCACGCCATCCGATGACCCTCGCTGATGTCGAGGCTTTGGTCCCTGCACTCATCGGTAGACACAAGATCATGGACCAGATGGTCATAAACATTGGTTACTTCAATGCTAGAGGCTTGATATCGTCTTCTGACCTCGAGCACATGCTTATCCATATCCTCGCTGTAGGTGACGAACAGCATTACCTATACGAAACAACACAAGCCCGGATTGAACTGGAACGCCTCCGCTATCAATACTGCGAGCGCATGCAGCGCCAAACTCGGATCAAAGATGTCAAGGGTTTCAAGAAGACGGGAAGACTAAGGAGCAATGTCCAGCATTGTGAGTCTATTGGCGACTTTTCTCGTTCCAGGCTGCACAGTGGGCCGGGCCTAACGGATCGGAAGTATCCCAGGGTCCGGCTGCCGCCCAATGATACACGACAGGTGAGCGTGATACCCAATATGCCAGTGTCGAGAATGGATATGGAGGTCGAGCATTGTGATGTGTCGACGAGGACCGGATCGACCCCCGAGTTTCAGGATGCGAGGATGGGGATGAGCGACAAGATTGTCGTGAAACTTCCACCTAAAGAGTCTTCATCCCAAGCCCAAACTCTGCCTAAGCGTCGAAGACGAAGAAAGCAGTCTAGAATACCTTGAATCATTAGAAATAGCAAGATTAGTGAAAGTTGACCTCAGTGATGAACGATGCATGCCTGTGAGGTTGAAGTGTTTGCGGGGGCTAGCGCCGTTGACCGATAGAGCTTATCCATTGCCGAGGTTCCTTGAGGCTTCACGACTCCTCGACTGCCGACCACGATGACGCGCTACAAACCACCATGACAGTCTCATAGCGATGCTTGCCATCTCTATCAACATCTATCTATCATGACTTCCTCAAAGCCACCAAAAGCCATCCTGTTCGACATCGGCGGGGTTGTCGTACGTACCTCCTCACACTGCCACCTGCCCAGCCATCCATCACTATGCGCGACAGGACCACGTTGGCTAACGTGTCTCATTACAGGTCATAAGCCCTTTCCAAGCCATCCTCGATTACGAAATTGAGAACAAGATCCCGAATGGCTACATAAACTTCGCGATCCAGAAAGGCCCTCACGACACCGGCGCCTGGCAGCTCATCGAACGCGGTGAAGTCGAACTAAATGACGACTGGTTCGCGGCCTTTAAGAAGCAGCTTATGCGACCGGAAGTATGGTCGCAATATCTCCAGAAGCTTGCGCAGCAAGAGAGCGTCGGTGGTGGACAAGCAATTGAGGGCGGGAAGCCACAGGTACCGGACATCGACGCGAAGAAGCTATTTTGGCGTATGATGAAGATCAGCCGAGCACCGGATCCATACATGTACCCTGCGCTACGAAAGCTAGGCGAAAGCGGAAAGTTTGTCCTGGGCGCGTTCAGCAACAACGTTACGTTCCCCACAGGCATCCTCGACGACGAAGGCAAGCTCTTCACTAAAGAGCTCATCCACGCACCGGCGCCGAACCCCTACGCGAACGACTCAACAGATATCACGACGTGCTTTGACATCTTCCTTGGCTCGGCGGTGGTGGGCGTTAGGAAACCAGATCCGGAGGCATACAAGCTGGCGGTACGGGAGATGGACAAGATCGCGAGGAAGAAGGGGATGGGAAGTGTGACCGAAGGTGACACTCTCTTCTTGGATGACATCGGCATAAATTTGAAGTTTGCGAAGAAGACGGGGCTAAGGACAATCAAGGTGAATCTGGGCAAGACGAAGGACGCTGTGAAGGAGCTCGAAGAGGCTGTCGGCATACCATTGTTGGACGAGAAAGCTAAGCTATGAACGATGACATGAATCTTACTCTGATCATACAGACTCTGGCATATATTTCCAGCTACTTCAAAGGTCACATGCCTCCTTGGCCTCCAGATCCGCCATTCTCTTATGCGCTGCACTCTCCACCAACCTGATGACAGCCAGCAGTGCAGACTGACGACTCAGCCCTTCTTCAGGCGAAATGAGGAACTTCCTTTCTGGGGTAACTGACTTAGTATTCCAGCCAATGACACACGCGCGGAACTTTTCAATGCCCTCTCCTCTGCTTTCGTATCTACCCATAAGGAGCAGTGGCTCTAGTGCCGGGCGGTACGTGGAGGCGATTAACTCTGTGATCATGTTAGTGTGGTGTCAAGAATCGGTGAGGAGAGGTGTTGTACTGCTGAGATAGCTCAAGTGATTCTCATCGCTATCCAAGAGAGGCGTAGCGGCAACGTCGGGAGGTGCTGGTACGTGGGGGCGACTCTCGTTGCTCGATTCATGTGCCATGGTACTCATGAAGACTACGGTTTGCGAAGCTTTACTGGGGAGTTGCCCTTCAAGGCTATGTATCGGTCGGGTTGCTTGCTCTCTGACATCGCAATCATCTTCAAGAAGCTTTTGTCGTAGTAAAGCAAGCCATGCATCCTATCATTGCTGACAAGTCCAGCAATTGTATGGGCAATCACCTAGAGCATAATTGCATGAGATCCTCTTCCCAGTACGAAAGATCGCTCTCACACCCATCCTCTTCTACTACCTCTCGATTCAACAATGGCCAGCCGCCCAGTAACACGAGACGATGTCAACAACCTCAAACTCCTCAAGTTCTTGGTTACATCCCTCTTCCTACCTAACTTCCACGCCGCTGTAAAGATAGCTCGTCGTCGCACCACGAATGGCAACTTCGAATATTGTGCCATGGTCATAGGATATCCGGTGATGGTTGTCTCTCAGGCTAGAATTCAAGAGACGGTTTTCATTCCAATGCAAGTAGCAAACTCGCGTAGTGAGGTGCTATTGAAACTGTTGGAGGCAGTGGAGAACTATGATGCAGCGCGGTTTCCATAAAGTTGAGATTGAACTCCAGGGTGTTCGAAGAGCGGAGAGACGGGAGCGAATAGTCGAGACGCTGGAGTTGGATATGGAAATAATCATGATGGATTGGATCAAAGAGATGCTTCCGAGGAATACGATACTTCGAGGAGGCTCGAGCACGAAGACGTTCATGAACATTTAGAAGCGCACGACAATGGACAGAACTATGAAACCAAGCGAAGTGTCTTATTCGAGGTGGTCAAAATCGTTATGCATACGTCAAAGACTTCAAAAAACCCAAAACCCACATCGTCCCTACCCCAAAGACCTCTCATCCCCTCTCACCCCTCCCCACACTCCCACTCCCAACACTCCCACCCCCATCCCTCGCCGCCTTCTTCTTCTGATAATTATCATCATTCAACATCATCCTCCCAATCTCCATCTCCACAACCCCCAACAAATGTTCCAGCGCTTCCTTCCTGCTCCCACCCATCTCCGGTCCCAGTTCCAAGCTTCTAACTCCGCCTTGTTCGATGCTGTAGAGTGAGGCGCAGAAGGCGAGAGAGGGGTCGACGGCTTTTGGTTTGGAGGTGGAGGAGGCGGAGGCTTTGGGTGGGGGGTGGCGGCCGAGGATGCAGGAGGGGGGTTTGAGGGGGGAGAGGATCCATGATTGTGCTGGAGGAGGGAGGTGAGTATGTGGAAGAGATGGTTTGGGGGGTTTTGGTACTTACTTTCGATCAAGTCAATGAGGTATCTGATCTCCGTTTCGTCTTCACCTCGTAGATTTGGAAGGGGCTCGCGAGGTCGGCCGAGGCGCTCAGGCATGCTTGCCGCCAATGAATCCATCTGTGATCTCTGTGACTTAAGAGTGTAGACGTTGAAAACATCTAGAGACGGTCTATTATGGCGAGAAACCGGTGAAGAAGCCGCGTCATCTACTAGGATCAGTGGTGTACGGAGGTGTTTGTCTAGTTGTACAGTGAGGCGGGAAGGTGAACAGGTGGGTGAGATCATTTGGAGAAGCAAACTTTGTGGAACCATTGAAGCGATTCGATACGATTGCATATTCTCCATATGAGACCCCCATAAGGATATGTGATAGACAAATAGTGTCTGGTACGTCACTTGTATGATCCAAAGTGGTTGAAGTCGCCTAACACGTGCGGTATCTGCGTCAAGAGATAATTCTGTTATGCCTAGAGTGTACATCGCTATTGACGAGCACTAACACGGTTAGACGCAAGGCTCTTCCAATCTCGGTACAAAAGCTTCTTCCGTTCTACCTCTCTCCAATCTTCGTACAAATATCTTGCCTCTCTATCCTGCGCCTCTTAGGTCACCTCGTCCATCTGCTTCACCATTCGTCGCCCCGGTCGCCGCCTCTCGAGCAGCGCGCTCTGTTCTTTCCCTGCCCCTGGCCACCACTCCGTTATAGACATTCTCCCAAAAGTCTGCTCGATTCCTTTCCCGAGTTTTCTGCGCCGCCCACCCCTCCAAGCTGCGTAACAGTCCTAACAATGCTTCTTCTCTTGTCGATCCCCTGTGTGGCCCAAATGGTGCCCATTCGGGCCACACTATCGAGGAATCTGTGGTTGAGCTAGCAGCAAGGGTAGTCAAATATCCATTGGGACCGGTTTTGTCGTAGCTTGGATAAACGACGATGGATGGTTTAAATTCATCGCCGAAAAGGCTATCGGCTAGCATCTTCACATAGCTGAGAGTGCGGTGATCGGCTTCGGTTACGTGTTTGGCCATGACTCTGGAGTTCGCTTCCACAATAGCTTGGTGTTTTGGTGAGTTGGAAAAGGGAAGGCAAAGTACGCTCCCTATATGGGTGGATAAATGCGACAGTTTGCTCGCCATGGCAGTAGACACAAGCGCGTCGAATAGTCTCTGATGGTCCAATGGTGTGGAAGCCCCCATGTACTAGACATTCTTCTGCGACATGGAAGAATACTCAAGAAGGATAAAAATCAAAAGCACGGCCCATTCGACGTCTGCTGCACCATCGTAGCGTGTTGGTGTTGCGTTGCACAAACGCCCAACAAGGAATGCTCCACCCTTGTGGCGCATGCGCAAACGCTCGATCTCTTTTTTCCAGTTACTTCTCAGATTTTCGCCGACTCTCTTCCATGATCTGGCTGCTGCCTTTTCCGATCTCGTCGACACGATGACGCCGGTGACACTTCTTGTAGCAACTGTCTCATTGGTTGGGCTCGTAATCCAGTATCTTTCTTACCGACGACAATGCCTCGTAGGTCCAATCTATCACCTACACACTCCCAAATTACTAAATTTGCAAAGTCAGATCAAGCGATTAGCGACCGCCACGGATGTCTTCCAGCCCCCAGACTGAAGAACCAGAGGCCATTTGGTATCGATCGACTTGAGCAGATCTTCCGCGCAGACTCTGAATCGCGATTGATGGAGCTCTTCCTGTTCCATTTTCGGCAAACGGGAAAGACACTCGAGCACAAGTTCTTGGGAGTGAAGGCGTATGGAACGGTCGAGCCGGCTAATTTGGAGGCTATCTTGTCTACCAGTTTCAAAGGTACGGAATGAAGAAGATGAGGTGGTGGGTGTTTTAGAACGCTGACTTACAGGTAGATTTTGGTCTTGGGCCTCGTC
This sequence comes from Alternaria conjuncta, assembly GCF_024043145.1. NCBI lineage: Eukaryota > Fungi > Ascomycota > Dothideomycetes > Pleosporales > Pleosporaceae > Alternaria > Alternaria conjuncta. The sequence continues at coordinate 1,613,774 of NW_026250092.1, read as the reverse complement.
GAGCTATCCTGTTTCCGGCGTTTGGTGACGGTATTTTCACGCAGGAAAGCGCTGACTGGAAACACTCCCGGGATATGCTGCGACCGCAATTGCAGCACAAGCATTATGAGAGCCTTGAAATATTCCAAGAAGCGACCAATGATCTCGTCCGGTTGGTTCGAGAACGCGACGGGATCGTTGATCTGCAGCCGCTCTTCTTCCGCTTGACTCTCGATACTACAACAGCGTTTTTGTTTGGCGAGTCCACTCGCAGTCTCGCAAACCCGGAGGTTATTGGGGAGCGGACTTTTGCGGATGCATTCAATACCGCCCAACAATGGGCCGTTATCAGATATCGACTCCAGGACCTGTACTGGATGATTGACGGTAGAGGGTTCAGGAAAGCTTGCCGAGATGTTCGCGAGTTTGCCGACAAGATCATCGATCGCAACATTTCGTCGAACCGATGTAAGACAGATGATGAGGGTAAACATGTCTTTCTGGATGCCGTTGCGCAGCATGCGTCGAATCGAGCTGCATTAAGAGGTCAGATCATCAGTCTGTTGGTCGCTGGGAGGGACACCACAGCCTGCCTTCTTTCCTGGACATTGTGAGTTGCGCTTTCCGGTGTTGGGATTCGCGTCTAATGTGAACAGCTTTCTACTCGTCCGTCATCCGAACATGATGAAGAAGCTGCGCGAGGAACTCCTCTCGACCTGTGGCGCTGATGCGGAACTTGACCGCGATAGCTTAAGACGATTGCCGTACCTGCAAAACGTACTCAGAGAAGGTACGTCTCAACCCTGAGTTTTCCTCTCGAATGAGCTTCTCACCCTCAGATCAGTCCTGCGACTATACCCATCTGTACCTGTCAACATCCGTATGGCTACAAGGACCACGGTACTCCCCACAGGTGGCGGTCCGGATCGCACTTCCCCAGTCCTCATACCCAAAGGGAGCGCGATAGCTTTCAGTATGTATGCCATGCACCGCCGACCGGACCTTTACGGGATGGATGCAGAGCTGTTTCGTCCAGAGAGGTGGGATGAAGAGATGCCTTTGCAGCAAGATCCGACGAACGCCAAGTGGGGATATCTTCCTTTCCATGGTGGACCGCGGACCTGTCTGGGCAGTAAGTACCTGCGTGGGTTACGCTTTTCGTCATTAAGCTAATCTGAAATTCTAGTGGACTTCGCGCTAACGGAAGCTGGGTACGTGATTGTGCGACTTCTTCAGAGCTTCGCGGATATCAGACTTCCCAAAGGAGAAGCTGCCGAGCTGGTAGGAGTGGAGAAGCAGGTCATGACATTAGTCATATCGATCAAAGACGGCTGTAAAGTTGAGATCGGTTAGTAGTAGGGCACAACTTTGGTAGGGTTTCTGGTGATGAGATGTGATGGAGATATCCACCTGGGCAGGTGCACATGTACTTTCAATCTGATTAGCGCGCGGCGCTAGTGAGGACCCTGACTTCTCGACCAGCAGGTACCAGGGACCACATCTACCAAACATGCCATCCATTGCTTAACCATGCCTCTACGTTTTCCTATCTACCAAGGCTTCTGTGGAATAAACTCTGCCCCAATTTCTCTGGCGATATCTTCCATCGTCAAAGCTTCTCCTGCAGCTGAGACCAACCCTGTTCCGCTCTCCGCTCTCCTCCTAGCTTCTGCATACGCTACTTCGCAACTCACCAAGTTCTTCCTCTTCCGTTCGTTTTCTTCCACATCATCTCTTTCCTTGTCGCTTATGATCACGTCGAGTCTCCAGGACGCGATTTCCTCAAGCCTCTTCCGCATGGCTTCTAGAACACCAATCCGAGTTTTGGCTGTTTCGACCTGCGAGAGTAGTCGTCTCTTGACACTACCTGAAGACTCTATTTTTGACTCGACTACAGCGGCACGATACCGGTAAGAATCCCTGTCAGTGCTCAAGCCGTGGGAAACGTACAATTTGCCATTTGGATAGACGGCGTCGAGAAGCTTGGTTACGACGTAGAAGGTCTGGAACTCGAGGTCTGTGATGCTACTGGACATCGGTGCTGGTCCCGGGTTGTTAGATAGCGTAAGTGTTGGAATGTCAGCATGCGTGTGCGTGAAGTTATATAAGTAGAAGGCAGGTATAAGTTTGTCTACCAGAACAGTGATCAAACTTAGCATCACCCAGCCAACTTAATCCCAGTCTCATGATAGCCGCACAGGTACTTGCAGCAGAACAACATGTCACATATGTAACACACTACGAAGTCTGCACATCACCCTGACCGCCCCTTGTCCCTTCCTTCAACTCTCTATCCTCTGGCTTCGCTCTTGCCTTCACCCGAACTGGTGAAGAGTCCTCACTTGACTTGCGTTTACCAGACTTTTCCACGTCCCCATTCACCAGAGACTGGTCGGTGTCTAACCGGGGCTTTTTATCAGCACCTCTTCCACCCGGCGCTTTCCCCTTTCTCTTCCCCCCCTCGTCTTCCTCTTCACTGGATGGTTCCATGGCATCAAGTTCAGCATCAAGTTCAGCATCCCTAGCCCGCCGTTCCGCCTCGATCTGCTCAAAGTTGTCGTGCACGTAGTCCTCCAGATCTCCCAAAAGTGTATCTAGTGCATCGACGCGTTTCTTCGCATTACCGCTAGCCATGATGATTTCCTTCATCACCTTGCCTTCATACTTCGCCACCCCGGCGTGGTAGCTTGTAACCTTGCCGGTTAGGTTCTTTTCACGGGCGACATACAATCTGTGCCCCGGGAACACTTGGCGGATGAGTTTGGCGATGAAGTAGAAAGTGTTGTACTCTGCGGCTGTGATAGGCATGCCCGCTGATCTTGATTTCGTGGGATCTATGTCGATTTCCGGAAAAGGGCGGGTGTGTGAGTTCAACCAGATCAACATGCAAGTTCTTAGAGGTGTATATAGTCAATAGTATGTACAACAGTACAAGTTTGCTTATCTAGTCAGTTCCCAGAATCAACGAGACTTGACTAGCTGCTTACAGCCAGTCTCATGAAAGCAAAGCAAGTACCTATGACAGTAGACCGTCTTAACATCTGGATATACCGCGAATCCTGCACATCAACTCGAACCCCTCCTTCTACACTACAAGAACGTTCTACCACCATACCACCAAAAATGTCCCAACCATCTCCCACATCCGCAATAACTCCCACAGACGAAGCAACCTACAACTACCTAAGAAGTACGCCTCTTTATCGTTTGATCTCCCCAGAACTAACAACCACCCAGAGCTCTCCGCCATCTTCTTTAACCCAGACGATCACGAAGTTTTCATCGGCCGTCACCAACCCCGCAGCGCCGTCGAGCCCTTCCGCTGTGTCGTTCTAGGCATCAGTGACGATAACGAACTACAGTTTGAGACCGCGCCGCAAGAAGGACGTACGCGGCATGAGGCGATGATGAAGACAATCGAGTTGTTGGAGACAAAGGCGCAGACGGTTATGGCGAGGGTCGAGGGAAAGAATGCGAGCTGGGTGTTGGCGAGGGAGATGGCGAGGAAGAAGATGAGGGAAAGGGAAGAGGAGGTCAGGAAGAAGAGGGCGGAGGCTTGGGTGAGGAAGGAACAAGAGGCCAGATTAAAGAGGCTGAAAGAGGAAGGCGCGAAGGCAGAGGAGGTGGAGACCGAAGCGGATGATGGGGATCGGAACCCTGGACTTGAGATTTACTATACTGTCGTACACGAGAGCTAGAATCTGCACCCAGCGCGTCGTGTCAGCAGACACCAAAAGCCATGGATAAGAATATTTCCATTCCTCAAATGACTAGACATGAACTCCATTCCTATGCAACAAACGCCATGCTATGCAACATTGAAATGTACATATCAACATAACCAACATGCCTTCGTATCCGTTATATTCGCCATATCTTCACGTCCCCCAATCATCCCATTCGCCGTTTTTCCGTGGCCGTTCCCGACTTGTGCTTTTCTTCGCTTTTGGTGCTGGGTCTAAGAACCCATCTGGTATATCATTCCAGTTATGCGTTCCTTTTGGTGGTGCAGATACGGTCTGCGCTTTTCGTGCTTTTCGTTGGTCTACCGCTTGCTCGTCGCTGGAGACTTCGTAATCGTCGTCTTCGTCTTCGGATATGTAATTGTATTGGTCGAACTTCCTCCTATCAATATTTTGGAGCTGTACGTCGCCATCGGCGTACATGCCGCGTTCTCGTCCTAGTATTTGGTCGGCTTTGTTCGGACTTCTTCGTCCGTCGATTGGACCTTTGGCGATGCCATTGGAGGGGGTGAGGTATTGGGTCGGCTCGCCTTGACGAGTGGGTGCTTGCCACTCCGGTCGTCTTGTGGCTCGCGGTGGAGGCTGGTTGTACTGGCCGGGCATCCACCCACCCGGGCCGCGAGTGGGACGTGTAAACTCTGCTTCCGTAGGAGTATCAACACCCCAGCCAGCCGCGCGCTCACGCTGCTTCTGTATCTGCTCTTCCCTTTCTCTTTCGCGCTTTATCCGTTCCCGAGCTGCCAGCCACTTCGGACTGGGCTCCCACGACCATCCGTCTCCAGTTGTTGTTACCAGTGGCACGAACCACTTCAACGGCGAAGGCCCGAAGACATGCCCAATGTTGCGTTTCCAGCCCAAATCGAATGCGTTGGGTAGCATCTCGTTATCGCGCTCGTCAAGGTAGCTGTCGTAGCGGTCTTGGTTCTGCTGGCGTTCTCGGTATTCGTAGGATTGGTAGTGCGGGTGGGAGTAGCCGTTCGCGTGGCCTGGGACGGGAGAGCGCGATGCGGATCGCGAAGGCTGCTCACCCTCTTCGGGTCTGGTCACTCCCGGAAGAGCGTTCGCGTGAATCTCGCGCAATTGGTCGCCAACGCTCAAGCGTCCATTCGCTTGCGCCTCGACGTAGTTTCGGTCATTGAGCTGGTGCTTCATCGTGCTTCGGAGTGGTGAGAGGTAGCGCGTCTTCTCCAAGCTCTCGATCGTAGTCTGGCCCCTGACTGTAAGCCACAGATGCCATGCGGTGAAACCTGTGATAACGATCCCGATAATGCCGGACAGCACGGCGAGCAGAACGTAGTTGACGGGCATGAAAGACTCGGTGTATTGTCCGTCACTCAGGATTTCGCTCCAGACCCAGGTCGCAGATGTCGCAAAACACACCCAGCAGAAGAAGGAGAGATATGTCAGGAAGAGGACGAAGGCTTTGTAGTTGCGCAGGCCAACGCAAGTCGCGAGCCACGGGCAGTGGTGGTCCATCTTCAAGACGCAGCGCTTGCACGTGGAGCAGTGGTGGGAGCGGTCGGGTTTCTTGGACTGGCACTTGTTGCAGAAGCGCAGTTCACCGGTCGATGCCTTGACTGTGAAGGACGTGTACTGCATCTCTCCTCCTTCTTGCGACGGCAGGTGGCTGTAGCCATTCTTGATGTTGAGCGGCGATCCGGGGTCGGTGAATACGGCGGTCGTGTAGCTCCAGTTGAGCATGAGATAGAGGAAGACGCCGAGTGCAGACGAGAACTTTCCTGTGCGGCGTGTCAGTAGTCGCGTCCAGGTATTTGTTCATGGTGGTCTCATTGGACATGGACAGATATGCATTGGATGTATTGTACAGAGGGAGACGCACCCGTCCAGACATTCTTCGACGGGACAAAGCCGATGCCAGCCTGCACCCACACGGCCCACGACGTCAGGCCGTAGACGAAGAGCAGCGGGAAGTAGGTGACGGCGGTGCAGCAGTAGCGCTCCACCTTCCTGGCCCAGCCGCGGCGGCGCATGGTTCGCGAGGGGGAAGTCGGGGGAGAGGGCGAGCCCAGCGTGGCCATGTCTATGGGCTGGCTGAGTGGGCGGGCATGTGGTGCGGTGGATTGCGAGGGGATGTTTGTGCCTGGGGTCACCCCGTTTAGGCGCAGATCGAGGACGGGCGGCCTGGAGAAGGGGAGGCTGCGGAGGACAAGCAGCCGGCGCACGACTAGTTTCAGGGTGCAGCGGCGCACAGCATGACACAAACTAGCAAGCAGCGGACTTGGGAGATGGAATAGGTAATGTAGTGCTGCAGAAACAAGTCGCGCAGGGTCACGGGGTGTCGTCGTCCAATTCGTCGTCTAGGAGTGCTTGTCGTACTCATCAATAGTCGTCGTAGTCCAATGTTGTAAGCGTCGGCGTCGTAATCGGTGGTTGAATGAGGCGCATGATGGGTAGCGCAGAGGGTAGCGTGTCCCAGCGTACGCAGCTCACATCGACTCGGCACGCAGACCACGTGACGCCGTTGTTGGGACCGCCAACACGGACACGGTACGTATGCATGTCATAAAACAAAAAGTCAGCCGCAAGCACGTCCGGACAGGTGGCAGGTCAGACGCGCCTTTCAATTTTGGAGTACTTCCACTTTTGGAGGCGTCTGGGTGCTGTCGCCCGTTTCAACTGCGCCGTCGCACACTCAGCCTGCGACGGCCGCGTCTTCTTGCGTGCTATATCCACCCGGGCGAGCGTAAAATAACGGCAATCCCGGGTGCATGCGCGATAATCTAAGGTAGCCTGATACAGTGGTTACAAGACGCAATGTCGGTGCCACACCCCGGCATGCTCCCGTATTGCTCCCGCCGCAACCTGCGACATTTAGACATGGCCCTCGCCCAGCGCGATCTGCTTCGGTCCTGCCACACAACGTCCTAATGCCTACTTTGTTCTTGCGATAGCGTGCCCCCACCTCCTCGACTTCGCGGACATGTCTAGCAACTCTCCTTCAACAGCAACAACTTTTGGCCCATTACCTTAGCTAGACATGCTTGCCTCCAGGAAGCGGCCCACGCCGCTGCTGCTGCTCACAGTCCTCGTCCTCATCGGAATATGGTACCACAGCAGAGACACTGACCGCATATACCTGCAATGGATGTCCTCGATTGAGTCGCGCCCTGCAAAGATACCCTCCAACAAGACCTTAGGCTTCGGCGCCGTCGTAGTCGTGTCCAAGGATGGCTCCTCGCGCCGCAAGCCACTCCTGCAAGCTGCCAACGTCACCGACATCGACCTTACCATCCCGACCCAGCCAGAATGGACTGAAGGCGACGTCCAGCGCTTCATCAACGGTCAGGAAAAGGCGCAGAAGGGATCGATACTAGCGTGGTTAGGGCACCACAACGCGCTGCGCTGGTAAGTTATATCGACGCCGGCATGCCACCCGTCTTGGCGTGCATACAGCCACATCGAGCTGCTGCTGATTCGCTATGATTTAGGTTCCTAGATTCAGGCCTCGAGACGGCTCTCATTCTCGAAGACGACGTCGATTGGGACATTCGCCTGCGCAGTGTCCAGATACCCCTTGCGGCAAGCGCTGCCCGACAGCTCCTTCCTCCACCACGCGCTCAACACCCGGGCGTCAACGCCGCCAGCAACCACACACAATACTGGGGCGACCAAGATGCCTGGGATCTGCTCTATCTCGGTCATTGCGGAGACTACTTCGACATTGTCACCGAGGACGGCCCAAAGACTGACCGCCAGTCCTTCAACCTGAGCGCTATGCCACACATCCTATGGCAAGACCCTACGCTTCCATCATGGATTAACCTACACCCATTCACGCAAGACCTATTCCGCCTTTTAGGCATGCCCGAGAAAACGCGCGTCATGCACCGAGCCAAGTTCCCCCTCTGCTCCTTCGGATACGCCGTCACACGCCGCGCCGCCGAACGTCTCCTCAACGATCTCGCTCCGCCGAAACTGAAGAAGTCAGGAGCCCGCGCATTCGACGTCGCCCTTCTTCACGCCTGCAACAAGGGAGAGAACACGCCATCTCCCACACCGGAGTGGCAGAAAGCCAACCCTCGAAGTCGGAGCAAATACCCGAGCCCGGGACTACGGTGCTGGACACTGAACTCCGAGCTATTCCATCACATGCCTGGTAAAAGCGAGATTGATTCAATCGGAGAGAAACTTGGCGAGGAACATAGCCTGCCGCCAGTAGACCTGGCAGCCCAAGCGCAGGTCGTATACCGAAACGAGACCACAAACATCGACTGCGGATTCTGGAACGGCGCCTTCGCATTCGACGAGGACGATACCGAACGGCTGCATTTCTTGCAGGAAAAAGTTGGGAGGCAAGGCAACTGCCTCAAAGAAGGCAAAGACCGAGACGAGATCACATACCCGCCTCAAAAAGCGATGGCGTGAGAAACCCTCAGCACAACATCGCATGTCACCTTCCATGTACATATTAGATTTCACGACGAGCACATCTTAACAGGATACCCGGCGTTATAGACACCACGGGATTTACGGGCGTTTAGCAGGAGCATCAACTAGGATTTCATCGGCGACATGAAGCCTCAGGACAAGGCGCAACATGATCTTTCTGGATTTTCTTCTCTACATTTCTTAGGGCACTATACCATAGCGGCGATTTCATCTACCAAGGCGTATGTATGCGAGGGCATGGTTTAAGGCCACCTTTTTGTCAAACTTGACGATAGCAACTATCGACGTTACTTTGAGCGCTTCATGAAACAAACTTACATTGTCTATTCTCATGCTTCTTTGCCTAATGACGTACACACATGTTCTCCCCTCGAAACTCCAATGCAAGGACCACAAAAAGTATCACCGCTCATTCGGTACACGGCAGCACGATACCAACGATCGCAATACTAATCTTCTCCACTTGCAACAGGTGGGGCCGTACTCAACCACCGCGCAATCACCGACGTCACAGCGAAACCACCAACACTATCAGTGATCAACCACCAAACTCCCCGATTATCCATGACAGGAAAACTTTTCCCATCCCAAATCCACTCCCTCATCACCTCACCGTAAAACAAGCACGGCAAATCCCATCCAACATCCTCCATCCTGCCCTCAACACGTTGAGTCGCTTAGTCCACCTCGCCGTACCTGTCGATCTATCCAGCTCGTTTCGGACAGCAGACAAAGCAAGCCTTATCCTAGTACGGAAGTGACATGTAGATCCTTGCCCGCGTTTTGGGACAGCGAATGTGTAGGGTGTCTGGGCGTGAAACAAGCTTTATTAGGGCCGATGGCCACGTGTTTGTGATAGGGGAGGGAGAGAGGGAGATTTGAGGGGGAGAGGGTAGGCGTTGTGGGAGGGTGCTGAGGAGATGCTGACGGTGTTGGTGATGCGGAAGGTTGGCGTGCAAGGTTGGGGAGGGAGTTGGCGTTTGTGTGGAGTAACAGCTCCGGCGGTTTTGTTGGAGTTTGGGTGACTGGCGGAGTGGGTCGACTCCAGAACCATGAACGCGTGCGATTCCTTGCACGTCAGGCGTCTACTCCTCATCCGTGGAGTATATGGTATATCCTGCATCCATTTGTTCCTGTTCCACTTCCACTTCCAGATACTCAGTCCAATCGTCTCCACTTGCGAATCTCATCTCATTACGCGCCATCGTTTCTATAATATTGTCGATCGTATCGCAGTCTTGCTCTCCAAACTTAGACCTCTTCCAATCTTGTAGTAAGTCCACTATAGAATCATGTCCAGCCCCTATCGCTCCATACAGTGTCCTCCTGTAGTTTCTGTTGTATCGTCCCTGAATATCAGCTCCTGACTTAAGTAGGTAGGTGACCATCTCGAGATTGCCGTCTTCAGCTGCAATCGCAATTGCGCTGTTGTGCATATAACCTGGACAAAAGTTGACATTTGCCCCGGCTTCAACTAATAAGCTGAGTACCTCAAGACTCCCCATAGCGGCTGCTTCTTGCAGCGGCGTTTCGTATTCCCATGAACAAGAGAGGTTGACATCTGCTCCAGCCGCTATCAACTGGCGCACCATAGCCACATCTTGTCTACCTATCGCCAGTCGAAGAGGTCGTTTTTCGATACCTGGAATCTTAGGACGGTTTGGATTGGCGCCCATCTGGGTGAGACACCTAACCTTGTTACAATCGCCACTTTCAACGGCTCCTTCTAGTACATCAGAGAGATACTTCAGCACAAAATCGTACCCCAGAACTAGTCCGACCTCGTCTGGACGCCATCCAGCTTCTAGAATTGCGTTCTCGAGATCGACGTTTTCGGAACAACGAGCGAATACATATGCAGCAGTCAACTGTCTTAGGCGCTCTTGACAATGTTCCTTGTTGAGACCATAAAGCGGGAACTTTAGGAAGTTCTTGACGTATGTGATCTTCATAGCACTCAGCGCAATCATAAAAGCGCTATGGGTGTCGAGTATCTCGATCTGGAATGGGTATTTGTGGAGTTCGAAGTAAGGATTGAATCCAGCCTCGAGGAGGCTACTGACTATCGAATCGTAGGAATGTTGCACAGCGACAACAAGAACTGCAATTCCTTTCCGTACTGTCGAAACGTTCGAGTTCGCCGCCCTCGCGAACAACGGTTCCGTCAAGTCCCCAATATTTTGAGCAATTGCGTCAAAGATGAAGGCGCAATCGTCGAATTTCCACCCAGTGAATATTGTAGCACCGTGCTTATCCAGAATTTCGATCACGTTCTTGTTCCCTGCGAGGACCGCAAACTGCAACACGTTGATTACGTGAGATGCCAGAAACTGAGGCCCGAAGGCTCTTCTGACGTTGATATTCACTCCGAAGTCAATTAGCATCTTGAGGAGACATTCGTTCCCGTCTTGCGCTGCATAGAACAAAAGCTTTTCGCTGAAACATCCCCATTTCCAATCGGTTTTGGTGACCAACAGCAAGCGACGGAGGAGGATCAGGTCATCGGCAGTCCCAGAAGCTCTTACAACGTCATATAAATCATCCTTTGGTAGTGTCCATTGGACGAACGCCCGAAGAAGCTCGCTGAGACCGTGACGAAGCAGCTCTCGAGTGGGCTGCTTGTCTAAGTAAGAACAGAGACCATACCTTTCCGATACGGGAACGACGTCCGAGAACTGGTCTCCATTGACAAAGATGGCTGCACGAATATAGTCGTACAACAAATGTGAACATGAGGATAATGGTGCAGCTTCCAATATAATCTCGGTGGGAATATGGTCGGAAGCGTTATGCGCAGAGGGCACAATAGTCGCAGTAGTGGGTGTTGGTGATAGAGCATGGTCGTCCTCTTGTACTTGTGGATTCGGTTCTCGGGAATTGCCAGCGACGGGAGCTACATAGTCGAGATGCGCATCCCGCTTTGCATAATCTCTCATCTCTAGATGATGGTCGTTTGTAGCCGCTTGTGGCGTGAAAATCTGTATACCCGGTGGTGTCCGAGCATGAGACTGAGAGTGCAGTCCTGGATGATCAGTCAGTGAATCGATATAATCCAGAACGGCTCTTCACCTACTTGACTTGCAAAGGTCAAAGACCGTCTCACGTTTCCTGTGTCTTTGTCGTTCTAGTCTCGCCTGCGGTATCACTACACCGCGGACTTTGACGTCAGTCGGGCGGTTCCTTTTGTCTACGCGATCGAGAATGAAGTCCCATTCATCCTTCCGCACATTTTTCGAGATGCGCCATCTTTTAAAAGATCGTTCATATTGTGGCTTGCTTGTGTCGGTCAGAAAATTACGACATGGTGCTGGGTATCGCTTACGTTCGTGCAAAGCCTCGATCGGCCATGGCATGCATGACCTCGGACAGCGACTTGTCTTGCTCAACGTAGAGACTAAGGATGTCGTCTTTTCGTGACGTCCATTCTAACTCTTCTTCTTCCTGTCTTTTTGGCATTTCCCAAGTCTCTGGCGAACGTACAGTTCTCGTTGCGAACTTCGAAGTTAGACCATTCAGCTGATGCTCCTCGGCGACAAGTCAGCGGTAAGTAACAAGAGGCAGAAAGACCTGAGGCAAGGCTGCGAAGGTTTGTAAGGCTTCTGGCACTGTAATGTGGAAACAAACAAACGGAGTTGTAATGCCTGAGTCAACGTATGACTGCGACAGTAAGTAGAAGGTTGAAGGTTGAAGTTTGAAGGTTGAAGGTTGAAGGTTGAAGGTTCAAGATTGAAAGCTGAAAGCTGACTGAAAGCTGAAAGCAAATGCGTTTGGGAAGGAAACGAGGCAGGCCCGCGGGCGGCACGCCATTGGTCGAATCCAGAATCATCGACAGCCCAAGCCTTTTCTTGACGACCCGGCTGCAAAGACTGCGCCACTGTAGTCCCTCGCACACGATGATTGGATCATACCATAATCTTTGACGGCGTTTACCAGGTAGGCTGCTGGCTTGTACATACCAAGATCTGCCCCACTCAGGTTACCGCGCCTCGCGACTCAACACAGCGGAGTTGATAGGTCGATTACAAAATCTTTCATGCGACGTGCTTCAGGCCTCGCAAGAGCCCACAGCGCATGCGATTCTTCTACAAGGCTAAAGCAGCGCCCTGGCATTGTGTCGGCTGGGGTCGTTGCGCTTGTTGTTGAATGATTGGTCGCACCCAGAATCTCTCTTGTTTTCTTGCATCTGATAGGCTCATTCCGGAATCTTGCTCTGACGCAAGCAACGTTTACGGAAATGGGAAACATCAATAGGTATGTGCAGACCCGACGTCCGACTAGATGTTTCCAAGCCTCTGATGGATGGTCGGTGCTAGGACGAGGCTGCGGATTGATCGGCCGTGGCCAGAATCTTTGTCCAAGCAGGTAAGAATCCCGCGACATATATAGGGTCTTTCGCTCGCTGGCATGACCACGTTCTCGCAACAACTGCAAAACAGTCATCGGAACATACTAAAAGCTCTGTACATCCTTCAGCGCGCTAAATCATGACACCCGACACCCAAAGCATCATTGCTATCATCGCCTTGCTCGTCACGTGCCCACCGACTATCTGGCTCCTGTACAAGCTGTACATACGACGTCGAGACCGACAACAGCATGGTGTGTACACATCCTCTCGTAAAGGACTAGTTCCACGCTAATCCGTCCCAGCAATAAGCACTCTCCTTCCGACGCATACCAACACTCCAGGTACACACATGCCGAGGCGCAACATTCTCCTTCGGCAACAGCGCGTGCACACGTGGTCGCTACACACAACCATCATGTTCGAAGACATGGCGTCCGCTGTTCACCATCAGCCGCGAGGTATATAGATAGAGAAGGGCATTCCTGAAAGCCTAAACAACACACCGACCAACGAATAGTGTACGGTCGTGGGTTGGACTGAGACCAGCGAACCTCTATCTTTCGCCCTGTTGTTAAGACCGCAGCCGCTATGCGAACACCAGCCACCCTATAAGAACCGAATATCAACGTCGTCGACGTAAAGAAGGACGCGGATGTTGAAAGTACGAAGGAGCTGTAAAGGCCGAATGCCCGTTGCATGGAGAACCTGTGAAATCTGGCAGGAGAAGATGGAGGTATGGACTGAGTTACACAGCCCGCCAGTTCCCAGACTGCACAATCCATTTACTGCGTCCTTCTATGCATAGTGATGCCATGCGCAAACATGCTACGATGTCCTCTCTAGGCGTGGCCTTGCGGTCATGCTCAAAAGTCCGTAGGCCGCCGTCTAATAACATGAGGTTTGAGTACCCTCTGATACCGCGCCAGATCAAAACTCCCATCTTCCAGCTCTTGACTATCCGGATCACCAGCCCAAGAGAAAGTGCGACACTTCTCAAGCACCATCTCATCATCAGCCAAAGTCGCCTCGCACCAAGTCCAGATGTAAGCACTGGTCTCGTACTCCTGCAAACGCCTGAAGTGGTCTTCCTTCTCTACTTTCCACACCACGCCTGACACTTTGTCATCGCCATCGCCAAGTATGAGCGCTGGATATATACTCCACATTCTGACTCTAAACCCGGTAATGGTTGCAGGTCGTGTGGTGGGAAACTCGGGAAGGTTCAGGACCGCTTGTAGGACTTCCGGGTCCATAAGTGAGCCATATAAAAACATGTAGCATGGCCTAAAGGTTTGGTCAAGTGGTAATAGGGCATTTGTACTGCGACAATGCTTCGGTTGAGATGATGGCGCAGATACTTTCAGGTTTATGGCCTTTGCGGCGGGCTTTGGGGCAGGTGGAAGAGGAGGTGGGGTTGGAGCAGGCATCGTAGCAGTATCCATAGCGATATCTATAGCACTGTCGCGTTCGTGAGGGTCAAAACTACTATCACAGGAAGATGAGATTCAGGCCGTGTGGTATTCAGCGCGTCGAAGAAGGACCACGGTGGAAGTGCTGCAGCCTAGCGCCTAGCGTGCACAGCCTCGGGCATCGTCGGCCCTCCCCCGGGGCCAGCTGCCCCCGCGGCGCAACAACGAAAGAACGCTATCGCTTCCTCTGAACAACAACCCTCACTCCCTGCGTCCCCGGCTTCGCGCGCGGAACAAAGCTATCAAGGTACAGATCAACGGCATCGCGCCCAGTCTCAAACAGCGCGCACTCAAACCGCCGAAAGAAACTCGCAATGCCAATGTACAAATCCGCATACGCAAGCTGCATGCCCACACAGCTCCTCGTTCCACGTCCAAATGCAATCAGGTACTTTGTCAGCGCCTTTCCATCTGGTGCCTTTGCATCGTTTGCCCAGCGCTCCGGTATGAACGCGAAGGGATCAGGGAAAACACTTGGATCATGAGAGGCGGTGTAATGGTCCATGCTCACGATAGTGCCTACAGGGAGCTGGTAGTCTACCTCGGGGGTGTGGTAGACCATGGGTGTTGGCGAGAGGCGGGGGATGCGCTGAGGAGTGCCGTAGCCGAATCTCAGAGCTTCGTTGACCACGCCAGTCAAGTACGGCAACTGCATCAACGCGTCGAGATTCGGGATGTGATTTGCATCTGGAATCGCTGCATCGAGTTCAGTGCACAACTTGGCCAGCGTCACAGGATTGGCGAGTAGGTGGTACGAGCATGTCGACAGCGTGTACATTGTTGTTTCGATGCCCGCGCCGATGACGGAGATGGCTTCGTGCTGCAGGCGTTTGGTGGAGAGTTCGCTGGGCGGGAGGTCGGACTCGAGGAGAGCTGTGAAAAGAGATGGGATGGCCATCGTCTTTTCCCCAGAGGCGTGTACGGCTTTGGCGTGCTGAATTTGCATCTCCATCTCTTTGTTGAAGGTCATGACAGAGCGCATTGGCGGCGACAGGAGCACGACGAGCCAGTCTGGGAGCAGCTTCAGGGATCTGATCATCCATGGGAATTGCGTGATAAAGTGAACAGGGTCGAGGAGATCCACCCTAAAGCGTGTTAGTCATGTTACGTGTATGATTCGACATAAGGTGGCATACATGGCGTCGGAGAATTGGGCGCGAAAGTCAGGGTTCAGGATGAAGTCATACGGCTTCTCGAGACAGTATCCGACGACAATGTCCGAAGTGAAGGCGCCCCACATATTATTCAGGTTCATCGTCTTCCCGTTGGCGACGAATTCGGAATCGATGCGATTGCAGAGACGATCCATATGACTCTGGACGTGAGGCGAGTACTGGGTAATCTTACGTTTGGAGAAGAAGGGATTGAGCGCGCTACGACGCAGACGATGAAGACTGTGCTCAGCAGTAGCAAATGAGGACATCTCATTGTTGAAGCGGTGCTCGAGATGCTTAAGCTTGTCCGAGTGGCGAGACTGCGCATACAGGGTATCGTAGAAGGTAGGATCTTGGATGTGTACTTCGTTTGGACTAACACGCACGATAGGCCCTGCAACGAAGTGGTGAGCAAACAGTATTTGCTTCCTGAACCATGTAGACATACCGTATTTCTCGTGCCATTTCTGGTATTCCCACATGAATTGCCCACCGGGTGCCTTGAAGCACTCATAGTACGTTTCGACCCATTGCGTCAACGCGGCAAGCCTAGGACCTGGAACGCTCCGCAGAGAATGGAAGCAGAGACGATAGATGGAAACGCAAAGTACGTATAACGTGAGGAACACGCTAGACACAAGTCCAATCCGCCCGTAGGTCGAGGACACAAGGTTGTGGAAGAGTTGATTCATGACAGGATTCTGAGGATCTCAACCGCAGCCCGTTTGCGCAGACATATTGTATCAAAGCTTTCGAGCTGTACGAACGTGCACCTGAAGCTGCAGAGTGCTGACTTGAAGCATGCCTGGCAAATTCACTGCGTTTAGTAGTTGCTGAGTAGATGAAGATGACCACGCAAAGTCATTGCAATCGGATCATCACGAGACGAGCGCGAACACAAGAATGTAATACACGGACCGCAATCTTACAGGATGCTGACCTTGCATTAGTGTGACGGGCCGCGGGTGGGTGTGCTACAGCCAATTAGGAGCCATCAAAATAATCATAAATGTAAACATCAAGCTGTGCCACGCTCGTGCACGCTGCTTAGAAATGGCAGCTCGGTGCCTTCCTGCTAGACAAGGCTGCAGGTGACCGTGCAGTGTCACGTGGCTACTCAACTCACGGAGTAAGAGCCATGGAGCTGAACCATGATATTGGCCGGCTCGCGCTATAACCGACTGCATCTAACTGCAACCTACATACCATTCTCACCATACCCGCTGCACCTCCGAAAACATGTCCGGAAAGACGTATCTCATCACGGGAGCTAACCGCGGTACGTGCCTTTGACCTACTTGGTATTGCTAAACTGATTTGACTGGATATGCAGGCATCGGCCGCGGCATGTTCGACCATTATGTCGCACAGTCAAACAACACCCTTATTGCTGCCGTGCGCGACCCTGCCGGTGCTCAAGCCCTGCTCAGTGTTTCCAAAGGCGAGAACACCAAAGTCTTCATCGTCAAGATTGACTCGGCGTCCAAGACAGACCCATACGAGGCCGTGAAGGGCATCGACAAGATCGACGTCGTCATCTCAGCTGCTGGTATTGCGCCGCTCAACACCGTCGCCGATGTGCCACTCGAGGAGTTCGAAAACGCCCTCCAGGTCAATGCCATCTCTGTCATGATACTGTACAAGGCGACCCTGCCCTTGCTCAAGAAGTCAGACTCGGCCCGCTTCGCCTTCATCAGCGCTGCTGGCGGCAGTATCAACAACATGCCTGAGTTTCCTTATCCCAATATCAGCTACACCGGCTCCAAGGCGCTCGCCAACGTCATGGTCCGCAAGATGGGTATGGAAAACGACTGGCTGATCACGCTGTGCATCCATCCTGGGTAAGATATCCCCAAGCTTGTCGTGTGATGCCGAAGTTGACATGTCGTGTGAATAGCCTCGTTCAAACAGACATGGGCAACATGGGCGCACGCGCTTTCGGTCTGGAGAAGGCACCGCTCACCCTCGAGGACAGCAGCAAGAACACTGCGCACATTGTGAGTTTGATAACTTCTCTACAGCGTTGTCTGTCGTTAACGGGGCTCTAGGTCGATAATGCCACCAAGAAGGAGCATTCTGAGCAATTCTTCAACGAGACCATTGACCGCCGCTACCCTTGGTGAGACGAAATGTTTGATGGTAGAGGGAGGATCGTGTCTGGACAATATGAGGATGGGCATATCGGACGACTGTGCGACGTGGAACTGGTCTTACGAATTAGTATTGTAGTTGGCATATCGAGATAAATCATTTGCACCCGACGCCTTATGAGGAAAGTTGCAGACAGCGGTTACTGTTTATTATTAGCCCGAAAAGCCATGAGTCCTTTTAACAGACTCTGTGTTGCTTCACCGTACTTTAGCCTTTGCCAATGCTCACAACAGCGATAACAAATCCTAGCTATTTTTCGGGCGAAAGCCCTCGATCCTTCGCTACGAGAGCTTCCTTGAATCTGTCACAGCTCAACTTACCTTTCGCACGCTTGTTCAGATCACCACCATGTCGGACCAGGACCTCTACTACCTCCATCGAGCCGAGAGAAAAGGCCATATGCACGGGAGTCCAGCCGTGAACATTCATCGCGTTGGGATTTGCACCGGCTTTGAGTAGCCTCGACATCACCTTCACATGTTTACCAAGACTGGCCCTATGCAGAGCTGTGTTGCCGTCACTGTCGGGTTCATCGACGGTGTACCCCGAGCCCAGCAGAAGACCTACGAGGCTGTCATGACCGGCCTCGGCCGCGATGTGGAGGTTGGTCTGAAAGGGCTCGTCGTCGTCGAGGTCGTTGTCTTCTCCAATGCGGCCATCGACAAAGAGGTTGGGGGTGATTATACGAGTGTTGATTTGTGACTTGCGCTCATGTTAGTGATTCGCCAGCTTTATGACACGTCTCGAAATTTACCGCATCACCGCTGCTTTCAGACCCAGTTTGGGCGCGGCTCGCTCCGATGTCAGGCCACGCGGTTCTGTTTGTGTCTTGATTGGAGTAGAAGCCCCCAGCGTCGTCAGTACTGAAGACCATGGCCTCGGCTGGAGGGTCGTGGGGCCATAGCACAGCGTGACGTGACTGTGTCATAGACGGTGGGAAGTTGAAGTCGGTCATGTTCATGTGCGAGCTGCATGTCACTCAGCCAGATCGCCACGCCATAGCATTGAGAGTATCTTACCGTGGTCGCAACGATGGCGAAATAGGCGAATCTTGAAGTTGGCGGAGCAGCCCTGTAATTGTGACGTCCCCTCGTAGTGTGTTGCCGTCATTGGGGGTCGTCGATGGGGGCATCGGGTCTTGCTCCGACGTCTGTAGTCCAGCTGCGTGAGGGTGAGATAGCCTTCCCTCGCTGCCCCATGCCAGCACATCGTGGTTTGACTGCGGGCGCGGCTGTATAATTGGCCCGCTCGCTGTAGCTGCAGCGGACGGTGCCGCCGCTGTCGTGAATGGCTCTCCTCCATTTTTAGTCGCCTTCTTGCCTGCAGTGCCCGAACGGTCAGTATCAAAGGGCCGAGTAGTCGCAGAAGCCTCAATAATAATAGAAGGCGCGCCTTTGACTCGGACTAGGGCCCGGCCTTGGTTCGGGCCTTCTAGCAGTCTAAATCACTTACTGCGAAAGCGTCGCTGTGCGTGTCGGTTCTGTATCTTTCGCCGTTCCACGGCATCCATGGAGGGTTGCATTGTTACGGCACGGGCAGGTGGCTTGAGCTATATAGCGAGCAAGAATGGCTAAGACTCACGTTAATGACTGCGCACACGTGCAGGGTCTCAGGCACCCGCTGAAGACAGGGCCGAGTGCTGTGGGTGATCTCAGCCCGGCTCGGAGTTTGGCACTACTCTGTCTAGCGCCGAGAGCTAACCTTGTTTCGGTCTAGACTGATCACGTGATAGCCACGCCGTCAATCAACTGCCTACCTAGGTATACAACACACTTCGCATGATGCTATATCTTATTCTATCCACAAGATTACAATGTACACATACACGGTGAGAGCTTCAAAGCAATACTGACGACTATTCAACACATCGCTATCTTGTGTGATGTACCTAAGTAGAGTTGCGAACTCGGAAACTACTCTCCGTACACCATAGGAGAATCATCCAATTCTGAATTTGATTGTCTTCCGTGCAATAGCAGGCGACTTTGTTAAGACCGCAGGCGCGTATTTCCATATGCGTGTCGATTTGTAAACACACTCATTGGCAATAAGTGCCTGTGAGCATTGGGGGTTGCAGACGAAGGTATGCGCGGCTGAACGCCCAGCGAGGTCGATATAAGGCAATCAGCAAAGGCAACCAGTGTGGCGTTTCTAGCGTTCCAGGCCAGCGGAACTCGTCGAAAGTTGCTCACCCGAAACGTGGAGAGCGGGCCGTCGATTATGTTACACTAATCATGCAAGGTCAGCATCCCATGGAATTGCGGCGTCGTCCGTGCATCAAGTCCACATTTGCAACGCAATATGTCTTTGTCTTTGTCTTTGTATCTGCTGACATTTCAGCCGCAATTGCTCGCGCTTGCGATTGACCGAGCTGACAAAGATGGGAGCTGTGTCACACGTGCGCGCTCCTTCGAGTTCGGCTTATCAATTCAGCCAAACATGATCGTACGTCTACGGTTAAGTAGGCAACTGTGCTAACCACAAGCAAGCCGTACATGTCACCCTTCTCTGTATTGTTCTCCTGCTTTAAGTCCGTCGGCTCCAACACGAATCAATCTACCAGCAAAGAGACTTCGAACTCGTCAACTCCCAGCGACAAGTTCTCCACTATGGCAGGAACAACTTACCTCATCACCGGTGCTGCTAGAGGTACTTCTGACTAACCTCGCATCTTATTCGATGTTCAACTAACCATTCTCCAGGTCTCGGAAAGGCAATGGTCGAGACGTACCTGGCGCGCCCAAACAACACCGTCATTGCCGTAGCACGCACCACCAGCTCCGCGGAGCCACTCAAGTCCCTCCCTGCCGGCAAAGACAGCAAGCTCATCGTCATCGCCTACGACAGCCGCGACACCGAAGGCCCGAAGAAGGCCATCGAACAACTCAAGAGCCAAGGCATCACCACCATCGACACCGTCATCGCCAACGCTGGCGTCTCCTCAGACTACGCCCCCGTTGCCTCGGTCTCTCTCGACGTGCTCAAGTCGCACGTCGAAGTCAACGCCTACGGACCCCTTCTCCTCTTCCAAGCTGTGCTGCCCCTGCTACTGAAATCGTCCAACCCCAAGTTCGCTGCGCTCGGAACTCCCATCGCTAGCATCACCGGTATGGAGAGCCGTCCGTTCCCCATGGCTGCGTATGGAATGTCCAAAGTCATGTTGCACTGGATGGTTTGCAAGGCGCACTTTGACCACCCGGAGCTTACCGCCTTTGTGCTTGATCCTGGGTTTGTGCAGACTGATATGGGTAACGAGGGAGCGAAGACGTTTGGTATGGAGAAGGCCTTTATTACTGTGGAGGACAGTGCCAATTTTTTGGTGTCGACAGTAAGTTCTTGATTGCTCGACTGATGTGAAGAATTGATGCTGACGTTGCGTAGATTGACAAGGCCACGAGGGAGGAGACCTCGGGACACTTTCCCACGATCGAGGGCGGGGACTTCAAGTGGTGATCTGGATCGCTGTTTGCTCGAGGTGGTGTCGTTTCTGGTCAACCAATAGGGATAAACGTCCAGTATGAGGTGTCTTTAGGAGCGTAGGCTTAGCAATGATGCACTGATGCACTGTTTGCGCAATGCCGCTCGTACGCGATGATCTTGCCCTGCCAATTCAAACCTTCTCATGATCTCTTCTCGCACCCTCATTTCATCTCTAGTCGGCTAGGTTGAGAAACTGAAGTATATCAGCAATATTTCGAATGCGCTTTTAGTGATGTGTGCTTTTGTCGCGTCGTAGAAGGACCGCATCGAAAGTGCTGTAGCCTAGCGTCTAGCGTGCACAGCCTCGTGGCTACCCGCTGGACTCGTCCTCGCTACCAATGCAGAGAGGAAAGATCTTGTAAGCGACGAACGTCGGGCTGGAGTCTGAAAGCTCGCGATAGCGAAAGTTTCCACAAGCTTTGCGACACGTAGGAGGGATTCAGTAGATTCCACGCTGATAGCCTAAGGTGATGCTGAACAAGTAAGCCTCAATGTTTGTGTTGGTATGAATTGTCGGTACTATGAATAACTCGTCGCGGTCTATTGGCTCACTGCAGTACCACTGGATACACCGAACAGCAACCAAGGTGCGGTAGAACGTGTGGCTGTGACTCAAAAAGAGGAAAATTATACATAAAGAATGTGAAGGCGCGACCTGCAGCAGGAGAACTCCATCTCTCATACAATGCTCAATCCCACAAACACCATGGAATACCCCGACGATCTAGACCTAGAAGGCATGAACGCGCTGGACGAACTGACCGGCGATGGCGCACCATTTGATCACACTGCAGCACCCAAGCTGTCCTCCGAGCTAGAAGATCTCATCCGAGCCACCAAATACCATACTCCAGCGAATGGAACCCCCAAGCGCAAGTCGAGCAAGATGGACTATCTCTTCAAGATCAGCCATCCGATCACCCCCACAATCCTCGCATCTGCCGCCATCCTCCCAACCCAACCCAAAATCCACCAAGGCCAAGGCGAAAACGGCGACGTACTATTCTGTCAAGTCCACGACATCGACGTCCCAACAATCAAAGAATGGCTCGCAACAACCTACCCCACCATCTCACCAACCTTCATCCCCATCAACATCGCACGCAAAACCCTCTCTCCATTCTCCGCATACCCAACTCTCGGCTACGACACCACACTACCCCAACATCGCCCTCAAACCATCAGGCCCTCCGACTACCAACCCGCACAAAACCAATATCCCGTATGGTACTTCTTCTACGGCACCCTAGCCAATCCCTCACAACTAGCCCACCTATTCAACTCGCCACCAGACCAAAACCACACATTACTCCCCGCTATGATACATTCCGGAAAAATCAGGACGTGGGCTGGCAAGTACAAAGCGCTGGTCGACAACCCTGGCACGTGCGTCGAGGGCTGTGCGTACCAAGTTATGTCGCAGGAACAAGAAGATGCGCTGAGGGTGTATGAGACAGCGAAGTATGAGGTTGTGAGGGTGGAGATTATGTGTCGGATGGATTTCCGAGCGAGGTTTGTGAGGGGGTTGACGTTTCGGTTTGCTGGGGAGGAGGGGGAGTTGGATGAGGATGAGGGGGAGTCGGACGAGAAGTCGGACGGATACGAGTGAGTGGTGCAGCAGTTGTGGTGTAGTACCACATTAAACATTCGTAGTTGGAAATACATACATGAACAAAGTGGCAAAGGTATAACTCGCCGAAAAGAAAACTGCTTCTATATCCTGAGAATGCCATCCCAAAGATACTCCATGCGCCACGCTGTAAATGCAAAGAGAAAATGACCAACCGAGCCTTAATCACAACTCAAAGTTGTCAAGCCAGTGCTTGATGACCACCTTGCCCTCATTGAAAGAAGGCTTGTTCATGCGTACAACGATAGCCGCATGCGAGTGTCGATGGTTGTGAATGTAGACCGGGTGTTTCGTGAAGCCAACGTTGTCCAGCGCTTCAATCATTCCGAATTGCTCTTGCGTCAGAGCTAGAGTGGGGAAGGTGGGAGTCGCGGCCTCTTTTTGCTCTTGTATCGAGTCGACGTCGGATCTGGGCTCGTCCTTGCGTGGAGAAGCAGACCCTACGTGTTCGTAGCTCTCGCTCAAATATTCTTGGCTCTGGACGTGGTTTGCATTTTCGTACATGCCCTCGGCCTCGCGCCGTACGGCATTGATCATGAGCGGTATGCGATAGCGCGCGTAGTCGATGCCTGACCTACCCTCCTCGTGTAGTCTTATCCGTTGCTGGCTGCGGATCGATTGGAATGCCGAGTTGATGAGGAAAGCTGACACGCCGATCGGTACGAGGACGGTCAAGGCTGCGACAATGCCCGTCCTTCCAAGTATTGTCCATGTACCCTGTACCAGCCGCTGTGATAACGCCGGGGGCTCTTCTGGCTCCTTGTGCGAGACTGGGTGCTGGCCATCGACAATGACATCTTCGTAGTCTGAGATGTAGTTTATCTTGATGTCGTCCGGGTCGACAAAAGGGTCGGTTTGCGAAATACCGGCGGTGTAGTATGTGACTGTTCGATCGTTCACGACGTTCGCGTATAGACTCCGATGCTTGAATTGGGCAAGGCCTCGGATGAAGATGCTTTCGGGGTCCGCAAGTACGGCTAGAAGTGATCTGTCTGTATCCCTAAACTTGTCCACGCCAAAAAGTTGTCTCCCGCTCATAGAGAGTGTTCGGGCACCTAAGACGTTCCATATGTGGCTGTGGTAGCCTTTGAGGGGTGTTCGTACGCCGAGGTGTGGTGTCGCAAAGGTTGTGAAGTTCTGGTAGCGTTAGCAAAATGGGCTGGAGAGTCGTGGATGGTCGTGTAGACATACGACTGGCTGTATCTTCTCAAAGATGCCTCTGTGGAACAGCAGGCCGATAGCATAGCGTGCTATTAAGCCTCCTAGTGAGTATCCGACGACACTAATCTTTGTTATGTCGTGTCCAGCCTCAGCGAGCTCCTCCAGCTTCCTCTCTACTTCTTCTGCCACTCGCTCGCCTCCGGTATCGATGCCATCGTACGTGAAGCTGCCAGCATTACGCTTGGCCACGAGGATGTGCAATTTGTCCTCTGGATATCGTTCGCCTAGAGTGGTGCTGACGTATTTGAGGTGCTCAGGCTTGCCCCAGAGGCTGGGTGTGGTCAGCGACAGTGTTCCTTCTTGACATGATAAGAGGCGATAAGGCGTGCGACGGAGACAGGGACGTACCCATGAACGAGGACACAGAGGTGGTCGGCTTTATTGGAGGTGTTCATGGAGGAAGACATGGCGAGAGATATCGATCTTGGCTGCCTGGAGTATTACGGTGAAAGGCGCAGTATTTGTATATCGCTCGGGCGTCCACAAGTCGTCCGAAAGGCGCAGTATGACCCGAGACGCGCGCGGTCCGAAAAGCAATTCCTATGCGACGAGGACACTTGTGATGTCGCGGAAAGTGGCGAGCTTGTCAGGATATGATGCGTAGATGCGCAGGTTCACTCAAGCAAGATTGCGCATACATTCATGGGTATTGACGCTGGGTGGAGGGTGAAAGGGAGGCGGCCTTGAGATGCGCACGGGTTGCATCACCGCGTCATGACGGAATTAAGGCGGATCGCCGTCGCAAGTTCGCCCGCCCGCGTCCGTGGACCCTGCGTCTAGCGCTAAACACTCTACAGGGCTGAGCCTGATGCGCATCTCACCTCATCCCTCACCTTCACCGTCTAGCCCGCTCTAGCTCCTTTGGGACAGCTGAAGCTCATACCGGAGCTTGCTGGTAATCTGGGTGCAGCGCGTCTCTACAACACTGCCCTTCGTGAAGCTACAAGAAGACTCTTAACGCGTAGGCTGTCGTACCAGCCGCCTTTGCATCTACATCTATCTTTTTCTGCGCAATGAGATGTTGATTGCTTAACCGTCACTCCCTCATACCGTGGCAACACCGTGCAATCAAACGTGTGGCTGGTGTCAGACCCAAGACCATTTCTCATACATCGCATCCACTGGCTGTATAGCTCTTCGTCAGCTCTAGCCTGGCACCTCATACAAGAAGAACATTGAACAGGTCTGCAGACTACATTAAAACAAGAACTTACAAATTAGGTCAGCTAACGTCAACGTAGGCTCTAGAGTGTTCAGTGTTCTCATAAGATAGCGCGCTGGTAGGTCACAGGCGCATACAGCTTGGCATTGTACCTACTTACAGGAAAGAACACGTCGCAAGCGAAGCAATCATGTGGCCTTCAGTACCAGCTTACAGGAGCTTTGCCAATATAGCATGTCCTTCGGGTGCAAAGTGTGAGCTGCCTCACTGCATCTTCGGTCACGATTCTACAAAACCCACTACAACACGACGATCTCCATCGCCAGCTGCAGCAACATATGATTCGGAACCAATCGCGAAAAGACTGAAGCTTGACCACGACAAGGAAGCACCCACTATCATCAAGCCTACGCCAGCCCAGAACACGCCCGATGTCTCGGTCAGCACAGACATACCCAAAAACAAGACACCGACAACAAACAACGTGCCTGCGGCTGCTAACCCTACGCCTTCTAAAGCATCTGTCGCAAATGCCACTACCTCTACTCTCCCTAAATCTGCCACGCGGCCGGTATCACCACCTTCGGCTGCAACTGCGCCCAAGGCTGCCGTCAAGCCCGACGTTCTTGTTACTTTGATGCCACGCAAACTCAACAAAGAACCAGCCACCTTCACCAAACGCGTTGCTTTGCTCAAGGCGTTACATTCCTACATGAAGCCGCAGAACGATAAGCTCCTCAAAGCAGTCAAGCCTGAGATCAAAGCGCTGCATCTATCCGCAAATCAGCTCAACAAGCTAGCAGTTGACGAAGAAGAAAGGATAGCTACATCAAATCCTTCGGTATACGAGAACATACTCAAGCAGCGATTGGTCAAGTTAAAAGGCATGCCGGCAGAGGAATGGGTAAAGGAACGACGCAATGCGGTCGCCAAGGAGAGTGGAGAGCCACCAAAGAAGGCACCGCCTAAAAGGATAGACACGGGGCTTACAGCGAAAGAAGAGATGACGTTTCTCCCCAGGCTTGTGTGCCCGCAGGATGGATTGGATCAGCACGGCTATGTGACCAAGGTACCTTCCGAGGCCGATCTCAACGAGACAAAGTTGGCGCTCGAAGCAGCTGGCGGCTGGGAGCAATGTGACCGCTGCAACACACGTTTCCAGGTCTTCTCAGAGCGGCGAGAAGAAGATGGAGCGCTTACAACAGGAGGGCAGTGCAAGCATCACTGGGGGAGGCGCGTTTTTCCAAGGAAAACAAGAGGCGTCGCCCCAGAACCTACGAAGTTCAGTTGCTGCAACGGGGAGGTAGGGTCACCGGGCTGCACTACACATCCTACCCACGTGTACAACGTCAAAGACCCGAATCGGCTGTCACTCATCATGCCCTTTGTCGAAACGCCGGAGAACGACAAAGTACCAAAGGACACCGCTGTCTGTTTCGACTGCGAGATGGGCTACACCACCAATGGCCTTGAGATGCTTCGTCTCACAGTCATCACATGGCCACAACACAAACCTCTTGTCGACGTACTGGTCCGCCCACTTGGACACGTCTTGGACTTCAACACCCGTTTCTCTGGTATCACCGCAGACCAGTTCTTGAACGCGAAGCCGTATGACCCAGAAAATCCGAAACCCGTCCGCAAAGACCTACGTATCGTCGAATCACCCCACGCAGCGAGAGAACTCTTTCTCTCACACGTCTCTCCCACCACGCCAGTCCTCGGTCATGCGCTCGAAAACGACCTTAACACCATTCGACTCGTCCACCCCACCATCATCGACACCGTCCTCCTATATCCAAACCCAAGTGGTCTCCCCTTCCGATTCGGCCTGCGAAAGCTGGCGTCCGACCACCTTGACGAGCAAATCCAGCAAGGAGGCGCTGCCGGCCACGACAGCTACGAGGATGCGCGCACCACGGGCGAACTAGTCCGATGCAAGATCAAGGAGAGATGGAAACTTCTCAAGATCGATGGCTGGCAGATTAGAGACGACGGCGTGTATCCGCCTATGCCGTCTGAGAAGCCGCCGGAGCATGCGCCAGTGGCGCCATCCATGGTTCCGGAGGCGAAGATGGCGGTGTTGGAAGGAAATCCAGCGCAAAAGAGAAAGGCGGAGGATGAGAAGAGTGAAGAAGAGCCGGAGGCGAAGGAGCAGGGATGAAGATGCGGTGGTAGTGCGGTTACTGGTGTGCGAAACGAGAAGCAAGGATGAGCGGAAGGGTGATATGATTGGTTATGTACATATGCATTATATTGCAGCATAGCACGAGATGACTTCCTCATCCTCTACCTATCCCGGAGACCATCTCATGATCAACAGAGCTTCGACCCTCGTCCATCCGCGACTTGCCCGATTCTTGGTACATCTCTTGGTCTCCCCTTGGTGCGGGTGGTGGGCTCGTCTATCATCATCATCGTCGTCCTCGTCGCCTCTTCAACGCTCATCGCGCATTCCCTCTCCTCCCCGTCTTCCACATCGCACCTCCCAGCCCTGCAGATCTGCACTTAAATATCTTTACTCCCCATACCTCCCCTCAACCCACTTTCTCCCTATCCAACCCCTGCACCCCCTCCAACCCCTCCTTCGTAGCCTCATAAACAACATCCGTGTCTAAATCCTTCATCACACCAATCACAACGCCTATGCTCTCGATGAAGCCGTTTACGGCGACGCGCAACATGCGGTTTGTGGTTGCGGCGTAGTTTACTTGTAGGACGCTTTGTTCTGTGGATGGGAATGTGGATGAGGGGGGTGTGGTGAGCGTGAATGCGCGGCGGACGAGGGGTGAGAGTTCGGCGTCGACGGAGAGGGCGCGGGAGGCGGTTGAGGCGAGGTGGGGGGTTGGGAAGGGGATGTTTAGGGTGCTGGGGTCGTGTTAGGGATGTGGTTTGCATCTTGTATGGACTGGAAACGTACAGGGTGCAAGGGAAGTCCTCTGCTTTCCAATCTTTCTGGTTGGCCATATTGGTGATGGTCTTGTTGTGCCGCTCGTGGTCTTTGTCTGCTCTACGACGTGTGTGGCGCTGAAAAAATATGTGGTCGAGTGTTGTATACCTAGTCAGGTTCTCTGACAGTCTTCGATGTCGATTTCGGCACGATGCGCGTTCAAGGATGCTAGCCTGGGCCGGTCTTCGCGATGAGGCTCAAATCGCGAAATGTGGGGGAGGGGTAGATTCCACCCCCATGCGGTAAGGCGCGTTCAGTGGAGCTATGACCCGCATGCCGCCAGCCATGCCAGGTACAATTGGAGAGAGCGTCATACATCATCATTGCTAGCTGAAATGTGCAATCGCGTCATGCGTCATTTGCTTTTGCATACCTCGGTTTCTTCAAGGCTTTTGCTTCCTTACACCCATCCACCTTGACTTCAACCATCAAATCGACCCAATTGACACATACACAACCTCACCTTCAACCCTCACCACCTACGTAATACATTGCTCGAAGCTCGACGGCCCAAGCCACCATGTTCCGCAACAGCATGATCCGGTCCACAAGGACTCTCCGTCTCACCGCCCCATCCGCACGTCCTTTCTCCATCTCGACCTCAAGACGCGTCGAGCAATACCCGAATAACCTAAGCACCAACTCCAAGACCAAGACGGACAAATACGATAGCGATAGCCCGCACGCGGTACAAGAGAAGGTCAAGCAGGGCGACACACACAACGTCCAGGAGAGCAATGCAAAGGCAGGCATAGAGTGAGTGGTTTCCAGCAACAAACATACGGGGACGGAAGGCAACGAACGTGGCTCATCGCAACATACGGCTAATACCATGAAGCAGCGCACAAAAAGAGGGCAGCGGTGGTCATGCGACTGAAGGAAAGGACTCGGCTGGTGGGAAGGAGAAGGCGAAGAAGGAGTTTCCCGAGGCGCCCGACCCAGCCATTGGCATGCAGGATGAGAGGGGTGGACGGGGTGGTTAAGTCTGCCTAGGCGTGCCGGGGTACGATGCAGTCTTCGAGCTTGTGTGCCTACGCTTGTCGATAAGCCTGCTCGTCTGCCTGGTGTTGTGTTCGATCAAGATCACAGGTTATGGTGTTATGTTCGGTCGAAGATCAATAACCTGTGATCTTGATCGAACGCAACACCAGTCAGATGAGTACATTCGTTGAGACGCCTAAGTGCATACAAAGAAACCGCATTGGAGGACGAGACTAGAACGAAGGCAGAGCATGTTGCTCGAACTCTAGGAATCAACATAATACGAAGAGATATTGCCAAGTCTGCGGATCCTACCACGGTGGCTTGTTGGTGTGAAGTATCGGATAACTACAAAATGCATCACTACCATTCAGAATCGGATACTGATACTGATCCGGCGATCCTCTCCGTACTATCCGCCGTATGTTTTGTTGCTCCGCACATTCCAAAACATTTCGCAAGGGACGAATAAAGGAAAGTCCATGCGGCCTACCCAAAGACCTACCAGACGATACGAACATGAAAGAACCCTCGACTAACCAACACAGGAAATACGCTCGCAACTCCATCATTCACTGTAGGTAGATAAATACTCGGAGCATCGTGCCTGTAGAAATAGTCCAGCACAGCGACCCATCAGCTCCATCAATCCACGCTCACTCTTCTCTACTCAACTCAACTCTACTCCACCACAGAGAAAGCACTCAACCAACCATCATCATCATGAAATTCCCAACCCTCTTCCTGGTCGCCCTCACCACCGTCGCGAGCGCGACCCCCATCATCTCCCTCGAACTAGCAGAACGCCAAATCATGACGGATAACCCAAAAAACATCTGTGGTACATGCGCTCTCGTCATCGATCTCTACACCAAGGTAAGTTTCTTGATCACAACTCCTGCCTTTGCCCATTGC
Source organism: Alternaria conjuncta (assembly GCF_024043145.1). Classification (NCBI taxonomy): domain Eukaryota; kingdom Fungi; phylum Ascomycota; class Dothideomycetes; order Pleosporales; family Pleosporaceae; genus Alternaria; species Alternaria conjuncta. The sequence goes on along the minus strand of NW_026250092.1, from coordinate 1,584,181 downwards.
ATGACAAAGACCGATCTGACAATCCTTCCATAGGTAAACCACTGCCTCCCCAATGAAGTAAGAAAGAAGACAGGTGCTTGTTACGATGAACAGGTGTGCAAGGCTGTTAAGAAGAATCTGCTGTGCAAGGGCGCTTGCGGGTACAGTTGTATGGGGGTGTGATGGGCTGGCTGTTGTACAAAGAGTAACACGTGTACGTCCGGAGTAGCTTCCAATGGATTGGTGAGGGAGTTGTTTATTAAGCTTGTGGGGATGGTTGGATGGAATGGGCGGATGGGTATCTAGGGTGGGTGATAGTGATAGTGATGGGGATGTGATGGATATGTGTTGACGGGTTGTTTGTTCGGTTCTACCGCTCGCTTGGATATAGCTTTCCTGTTACCCTTTATTCACGCTCCCTGATCTACAAGCTCACTTCCCTCCATATCCTCCATCTAATTCCAGTCTCCAAGAGTTCTCATCGTGAACATGCCTCGACTCGCATTCGTAACGACCCTTTTCTTCCTCTTCGTTACGACAATCGTCGTTGCACACCCACTCGCGGCAACCCCTCCTCTCGACCAGCCAATCCCCAATCCCCCGTCTTTCCCACCTATCTATTACAAAAAGCCGGTCGCGAACGCCCCTAGGCATGAGGCGCACACATGCAGATACCATACCGGATACAACTGCTAGAGTAAGTCTCAAAGTGTTCCAATGCCAGCTAAGGATACAGCATGCTGCACTAAAGAGATAACAAAGGGAAATGAGCTGATGTCAATACAGTGCTGTTGTGACAATGCTACTGAACGTAGTTGAGAGTACGAGTGCGTGGTTCGCGGGCAGGATCTTTGGTATATGGATGAGTAGCTTTGGGTGCGGCACAGGCTAGATCGGCTGATGTTGGGGACGAGGGACTGTAACATGTCGAATCTATGCCTGGGACTGGTTGCTCTCCAGGACTATCGAGGAGAGATGAGGGATATGGAAAGATCGTCCATTGATGTCATTTCTGCTGTAGAGTAGATGGCTCCCGTCGTGATAGCAAGCTTAGGATAGTCGCTGCAGATGACGAAACTCTGCACGTGCTCCCGATTCATCAAGATACCGATAGTCTTGTGTAACACCTACCCTTCACTCCTGCAGTACCTTGCTGACCCTCAAGTTGACGCCGAAGTTGTAGTTCTTGTCAAAAGCCAGACCAAAGTCTCGATCCGGGGTGATGTTCTCGATAGAGGAATCTACAAGCTCCAGGTCGAAGTTCTGAACTATGGCCGCGATGGTGAGGTACAACTCCGCGTATGCGAGGCTAAACTCTGTTAGTATGGTTTCAACGTACAACATGGCATGACGTCTTACTTGATGCCGAGGCAAGCTCGGCTGCCCTTTGAGAAGGTAACGAGATACTTGTCGAGGTATTCTCCGCGGGCTTTGGCTTCGATCCATCGCTCGGGTCGGAAGATGTGAGGATCTGGGAATACGTCGGGGTGGTTATTGAGTAGATACGGGGATGCGCCGATGATGGTCTTGGATAGTGTTAGATGAGTGAAGCTCCAAAACGAGTGTCATACTTACACCAGATGGGATGAACAAGTCCTTGTAGGGAATAGGCTCAACGACCACGCGTGGAAAGCGGCCTGTGAAGCAACACTGGAAGCGGAGAGACTCGTTGATGACCGCCGTCTAGTCCGTGTTAGGCGGTACGACTGATTGTGGCGATCGACTTACCAGATACGGCAGAGCCTCGAGCTCGGTCAAGGTCGACGTAGAGTGGGACTCCAGCTCCGCTCGCAGCTTCGCCAATATACCGGGATACGTGAGCAAGTAGCACATCGCACAAGTCAGAAACCGAGCTGTAGTGTCCACACCAGCGAACAAGATAAGCGTGCCCTCGTCCTTCAATCGTTGCAGCGTCTTTTCTTCTTCAGGAACCTTAGAGCTGAGTAGCGCATCGAATATCGTCCTAGGCTTGGCTGGCTCCACTCCTTCTTGGCTCTTCTTCAGCGCCTCGAGGGAGTATCTCGTGATCCGGTTGTCGAAGTCCAACCAGCTGACGATAGACGGGTTTATACGGGTGATTAACCAGGCCGGAATGCGCATCAGAACCGCATCCATGGCCGGGAAGAATTTACGCAGGTTCAAAGTCAATGCTACGCCTTTGACGTCTCGCTGGAGCTCACACGGTAATCCAGGCTTATCGAGGTCGCCGAAACTCTCTCCGTACGCGTAGTGCGAGATGATGTCAACCGCGAGGCTGCCAAACATGAGATGTCCGATGAGTGTTTCTTCTGTACGATAGGCCTGTTTCATCAGCATGACCAACTTGTCGACTTTTGACTGGACAACATTCTCAAGATCCGAGATCGACTTCTTGGAGAACATGTTGGCAATGTAACCCCGCCGTTGTCGGTGCAGGTCATGGTCTTTGGTGGAGACTACAGACGTAGCTACGGTTTGTGAGAGCTCGGGGTGCTCTGTGGAGGCAGAGGTACGAAGTCAGTATATGTCTCACGTGCACTTCGTACAGTCAAAACTCACTGTTCATTTTCCGTCCAGCGCCTGAGTAGATCTCGGTGTAGAAGAAGGGATCGTTCAATGAGAGATGGTCCGGATTGACTCGTACCAGAGGGCCTGCGTACCATTAGCCAATGCTTTTTGTGTGAATTGCGTCGCGTCGCTAGTACTTACCATATTTCTCATGCATTTGGATGACCTTTTTGAGATACTGCCCACCTTGCAGGACGTCATAGTAAAACTCTGCTAGATATGACACCGCCGCCCACCACGGACCGGGAAAGTGTGCCAATGGGTGAAAAAAGACATTGTAGACGGTCTTGCTGGACCAGTACGCCAAGGCAACTGCGGCCAAGCCTTTGACTATGCTGAGTAGATCAAGCTCCATACTTTGTGATCGCGTTAGTGTTTGAGAAGGTAAGAAGGACACACAGTGCTTGACGTGCGTGGTCGAAGAAATGGTAGATAAAGATTTTGTGGGGTTACACGACAATCACACAGCAAGACTGCGCCACATCCGAAATTGGAAGGGCCCTCCCTCACTGCTCCTTGCTAGCTTTGCGTTTGCGTATGCGCACGGCTATTTTCTCCTTCGGTTGCACCAGTCCAAAAGCCGACTCCCGCAACTCAGGCATCGCTGCATCGATCAAATCCGGATCGCATAGCTGTATCTCGAACTCGTTGAATAGAACAGCCATAGTCGCTGCTTGCATGGCTCTGAAATAATGGCTAGCAGGGTCGAACGCCATCTCGTCACCGATTGCAGGGACCAGCAGCTCGAGATCTTGCGTGTCGAATCTCGCCTCATTCATGCTACTGCGGCTCTTTCGCTGACCATGTGCCTTTGAAGTGTCTTTCTCAGGGATCAAGAAGCGCTCAGCCCAGAATTCCTCCAATGGTTTTTCGACGGTGCGTGGCCGCGCCTTTGCCCACACTTTCGTGTTCAGTGCGAGATCTCGCGAAAACGAAATCCCATTGCAATTTCTGGGAAGTGTCCACTCGCTGTCAAGGGCAATATCAGCAGTTATGGTATATATCGTATACCTTGCCACACGGAGACGGCTGACCTCTGCCTGTAAAGACTGGAAGAGGGGCCTAGCTAGAATCCCATTCACATCATACGCGGCCGCTTTTGCTGACTTGCTTGTGGAGACCATCGCAGAAATCTGCTCGGCTAGGTATGGCTTGCGTAGCAATTCAATCGTGGTCCAAATAGCGCAAGGGATCAATTCCATATTCGAGCTATAATCATGTCAGCACGACTGTACGAGCCACGGTAATATAGTTTCACGGAGCATGCCTACTGGTGCATTACGTCTAACATCTCCGCGATTCTTGCCTCAAAAGGCAGCTGTTTGCTCGCAATCGTGTCATCAAGTTCTTGGATGAACTTCGAACCCCTATACTCGTCCAGATCTGCGTCATCGGGTCCAGTCTTCGCGAACTCGGTGCCACTGTGATTGACTTTCAGCCACTTTTCCACGCCCTGCCATAGCCGTTCGAGCGGCTCTTTGTAAGGTGCGGGTCTAAACAAAGATTGTACTGATAAGTAGTCTTGGATAGCGTCTTCGAACTTCCAGTAATCTTTTATGAGACCAGGATACTGTTTGAGAATGGCGGAGCCAAAGAGCAATTCCAAAGAGCACCTTGTAAGGACTTGCTGGAGGAACGACCAGACATCTTCTATCTGGGTCCAGCTGCTGACTTGAAACATCTTATCGTTCATGTTACGCGATAAGATATCGGTATACAGGTTGGTCATGGTGGCCAGCGAGCTGCCTTCCAGATACTTACGCGTTGTCACGCCACGCTGAGTTATCAAAAAATCTTGCGCGTTGACCGCGGCATCCTTATACTTCTTCCTAATGTCTCTGCGATAGCCTAGAATAACTTCGTGTATATTCCTCCTTGTGACGACTCCCCTACATGCTTGCATGACCTTCTTCGTATGTTCCGGGTCTCGAAGAACGGCGAAATCCAAGACGAGGAACGGCGCGAAATGTTCATATTCAGCACTAAGATGTGTCAGTACTCTTCCAATTACTACCACACAATAGAATTTACATCAGCTTCGCGAAGTACTTCTGCTGTCCGTTGAGAACGAAACCGAGATAATGGGAAGCTATTGGAACAGAGTAGGGAATCGATGGTGGTAATTTCCCTGACGCCTCCTTGTCCTTAAAATCTGAGTAGAAAATCCAAGTTGTAAAATAGTAGATCAAGGCAGGTGCGACGATCAGCAGGGCGAATATGAGTACGAGGAGCAACATTGCGGCTGTGATGGAGATGGGATGGATCGAGGTACCTCCAGGGCTAAGTGAAGTTTGACGAGCGCGCTATCTAAATGGGGTAACGTCCAATTTTCACGCGTCGCGCTAGTCCCCGCGATCCAATGCTCATGTCCGCCGTGATGGTCATCGCAAACCCACCCAACACTCTCACAATGGATCGACGCGTGCCAAATGCGAGGTCGAAACAAGGCACTGTCGTTGAACAGAAGCAACGATTCCTGCAGACCAGGAAACACATTTTATCGCGTCCAATACCGCCATCAGAACGGTTACGCACTCTTGCGCAAGATGGTGGCATTGAACTCAGTGTCATGAAAGGCGTGCTTGATAAAGGTATACAGTCGCCTCACTCACAGGCTCTACGCATCAGCACTAATGACCACCGAACAGTCAACCGCGACCTCAAACAGCACTCGCGAAAAGTCTACAGCCGGCAAATGATCGACCACGTAGTCGAGCAAATAGACATCCTATACTGGGACTCGGGCGCGCAACACGCCGACGACGACAACGAAGACGCGCACACTTCCTCCTCTTTACCCGAAAATGACGCGCACACGCTCTACCAAAACGACGACCTAACCCTCGACGAGAACATCGCAAAACTCCCTACCACATGGCCCGACCGCGACGCCGAAGTCACACCAGACGAATACCTCTCCTCCGTATCCCGCCTCCAAGAACTCTCTGCACATAGGCAGACGCTCCAGAACCGGCTTGATACATCCCGCACGTTGCTTTCGCTGCTAGAGCCGTACCGTAACCCCAAAGAGAATATACAGCCGAATCTGGTGTGGAAGGATGCGCCGCTTGCGTTGGAGCTGGCAAAGACGCGCACGCTCGCGATACGTGTCGCTGCGCGTGTGGAGGATAAGTTTGGAGATGTGCAAGTTCCTTCTACGGCGGAGGATGACGAGGATGTCGATATGGAGGGGCTGGATAATGAAGGGAGAAGGAAGGTGGATGCGGTGTTGGCGAGTTGGTAGTATTGGCCGACCTTCCTCAGTTTGGTGTTTGGAGTACACTTTGGCGTTTGGATATGATACCCCATGTTTATCACCTCATACATTAGCATACAACGTTTACAAACAGTAGGTATCGCGAAGCTCATGATATGGCCAAGGCGCTTCGACCCTCTTTCAGCAGCCCAACAAACCACCCCTCTCTATTACAAGCTACTCGTAGATATAGCTACCTGGCTAAGACCCACCCCCCACCTTCCCCCTCTCCTCAACCGTCCTCGCAATCTCATCTCCCAAGTCCGATCCCATCTTCTTGAACCCCTCAATCACACCCCGCTGATCCCCCACCCCCATCTCCTGACTCATCTTCCACTTGCCCCCTATATCCATTATCTCAATCTGCACCCCAATAATCGCCTTCTTCAATATCTCAATATAACTCGTCGGCGCGTCGTCAACTTCCCACGGCTTCTCGTAGCCCATAATCCCTTTCTCGGACTGGAGCGACAGGTCCCGGATCTGTTTGTCGAGGAAAGAGCCCGTGGAAGGGTCTTTTGTGTCGTGGAAAATGGTGGCTCGGCCGTAGACTTGGACGGCGGAGTAGTTCCACGTTGGGACTACTTTACCGCTTGCTGGTTTCGTCTCGGTGTAGAATTTCGGTGTGACGTAGTGGTGGGCTGGGCCGTTGAAGAGGATCATTATGTCGCGTGAGAGGGTTTGGATAGGCTGGTCTGTGTCGGAGTTGGTTTGCGATTCGAGATGTTCGATTAGGGCTTTGGCTTGGGGGTTGGCGCGGGCAATGTGGCCGCGCAGGACGCCGAGATGGGTCGAGTCAGCCTTGGGTTCTTCAGTGTCCAGGACCCAGGGGATGTGGCTTGATTGGAGGAAGGGGAATGATTTGGATTCGATAGCTGTGGTGAAGATGCCTAGTGGGTTTGCGTGGATAAACTGATGTAGTTTGGCAACATCTGCCTCGGCGTGAACGGCGCGGAGATACATCGTGGGTAGACCAGAGGTTGATGGTCTCATCCAATGTTTACGTGCTGATTGTGTCGGTTCTGTCGAATTTGAATGGTCTTAGGATGTAATTCGTTTGCGGGTTTCGGGCATGGTCTGTCTTGTAGCATCGACATGTCGGGCGTTCTATACGTAGGTATGATCGTGCCATAGGGCGCAAGAAGTACATGGCGTCTACGGCGTGTAACTAAAAGACCTAGCCAAAGATTGTTTGATGATACGGAATACGTGAGGGCTAGAACGCGAAGACGAAAGGACGAAGCGTGTCTATCCGCTCTTTGCCGGTCGAGTGTACAGCTGTAGTACGGTAAACATATCTACGTTGGGAATACTTTCTATTCTAAGAAGTTTAGATAAGTTGGGAGCATTTAGTATGCTATGGCGACAGCCTAAATCGCGTTGTGTACTCAGCACTGCAACCGATGGAGCTTGCCTAGGGTGTGACCCATGTGACGTCATGCAGCCCTCGTTAGCACTGTACAAAGCGGCACGTTATACGGCGTCCTGCCTCGTGGATTATCCGGGGATTATCGAAGCTTTATCGCTGCAAATCTGACAGCTCAACCGGGTCTACGAGACCTGAGTACAACTAGCATCGTAGATGTCAAGAAGCGAAATACCGAGCCGTGTTGTCGGAAATGCTCCGCACGCAAGGTGGGGTTGAGTCCTGATGCGGTAGGTGCGAGCGACTATCCTGATAAACGCAGTACGTATGAGCGTTATCATCGCCCTTTAGTCCGGCGCCAGTATCGGTACAGGTGTCTGTCTGAGCATTAGACAGACTGTACTTCATACCAAGCTTCTGTCATCGCCGCATACAGCGTACGCACATCGACAATGGGTTCAAACTGGGAGCAGCTTGCTGCCGACAAACGCAAGCGCATTGCCGAATCTATCCCCTCAGACTGGTTGATCCGAACACCTCCGAGCGACGACAATCTGTTTTCATATCCAAAGGAATCAGGCCTGCTTTCTGCAAAAGAGATTGAGATTACCGAATCATCGGCGACTGATCTCGTTGCTCAATTGGCGCAGGGCAAGCTGAAATCGGTTGATGTCACGCTTGCGTTTTGTAAAAGAGCTGCTATAGCACAGCAACTGGTGAGATGGGTTTAATGATAGGCAAAAGTGCATCGACTAACGACTGATCATAGACGAACTGCGTACATGAGTTCTTCCCCGAAGAGGCTCTTGCACAGGCCCGTGGTCTGGATGAGTATTATGCTAAGCATAACAAGCCCATTGGTCCTCTGCATGGACTTCCTATCTCGCTGAAAGATCAACTACGAATCAAGGTATGAAGCAATTACCTGCGTCAACATTCAGTTCACAACTGACATGCTCGATCAGGGGAAAGAGACATCAATGGGTTACGTCTCCTGGCTAGGAAAGTACGACGAAGAAGACTCCGTCCTCACAGCACTTCTCCGCAAAGCCGGTGCCGTCTTCTACGTCAAGACAAGTGTCCCGCAAACATTGATGGTCTGCGAAACCGTCAACAACATCATCGGCAGAACGACAAACCCACGCAACAAGAACTGGTCGTGCGGCGGAAGTTCGGGTGGTGAAGGAGCTATGATCGGCATTCGTGGAGGCGTCATTGGTGTTGGAACCGACATTGGCGGTTCCATTAGGATTCCGTCGGCGTTCAACTTCTTATATGGCATTCGTCCGAGTCATGGTCGTATGCCGTATGCGAAAATGGCGAATAGTATGGAGGGACAGGAGACTATTCACAGTGTCGTTGGACCCATAGCGCACTCGGCAGCCGGTGAGTGGATCGAGCTAAACTCATGTACACGGGTTGACTGACTACCCAGACCTGAGACTCTTCCTCACTTCGGTACTCCAACAAGAGCCCTGGAACTACGACTCGAAAGTCGTCCCAATGCCTTGGCGATCTGACCTGGAGGATGCCGTCAAAGCAAAGCTGGGCTCATCCGGCCTTACCATCGGGTACTACAACTGTGACGGCAACGTGAGTCTCATAGAACCACGTTATGATTACGCTCGCTAAAAGCACAGGTTCTCCCACATCCTCCGGTACTGCGCGGAATCGAGCAGGTAGTTGATGTCTTGAAGCAAAACAAACACAAAGTCGTGCCGTGGACTCCATACAAGCACGACTTTGCCCATGATCTCGCTGACAAAATCTATGGTGCAGATGGCAGCACGGTAAGATCCTAGAAATTGATTTCACGCAGTTCCGCATAGCTAATCGCTCAACAGGATGTGATGAAGGACATCAAAGCTTCCGGGGAGCCACCCATCCCCAACATCAAAGAACTCCTCAACCCTGATATCAAAAAAGCCGACTTGAACGATGTATGGGACATCCATCTGCAAAAGTGGGACTACCAGATGCAATATCTATTCAAATGGCGAGAGGTTGAGGCTGAGCTTGGTTGCGAGCTTGACTGTATAGTCGGCCCCATCAGTCCAACTGCTGCTATCCGACACAATCAGTTCAAGTACTATGGCTATGCTTCTGCCATAAACTTGCTCGACTTTACAAGCGTCGTCGTTCCTGTCACTTTTGCTGATAGCAAGGTCGATGGCAAGCGGGCGGATTACAAACCGTTGAATGATCTGGATGCAAGCGTTCAGGCGGAGTATGATCCTGCTGCTTACCACGGTGCTCCGGTTGCTGTTCAGGTGATTGGAAAGAAGTTGAGCGAGGAGAAGACGTTGGCGATTGCGGAGGAGATTGGGAGGTTGTTGGGTAATGAGGTGACGCCTTGAGGAATGGTCATACAGACGTACACACACAAAGACAAAATAAAAGGCACAAGTGTCAAGACGAATACTAGAAGTCTTCAGAATAGTGCAAGCTATGGGCTTGTGTGATCTGCACATGTGGCGTGAGTGTTGAAGTTCGGCCAATTGAGTCAAGGGCTTGGCGTGCGCCTCAGTGTGGCGCTGGCGCGTAGCTCTTCATAGAAGGTGGGAACAGGCTGGCGCGTGCGCAGTCTAATACGGCAATACGGAGCGGATTCCTGGTAGCAGAACGTCATCGAGTACGGGGAGGATGCTCAGATCGGGTCCATGCATGTGCCACAATCTTAATGCTCCTTACCCACAGAGACGGGTCGTACAACAGATGCCATCGTGAAAGCGGTGTTGTTCTGCTGCGCGCAACAAAATCACTGTGTCACTGTCAGCCTCAAAGAGAAAGGGCCTAGGCCAAACGGCTGTCTGTAGTTTCAGATTAAAGACCAGGCCAGCGGTTGTTTGGCTCAAACGGCGGGCGGTTGGCAAAGTAGCGCGCCCACCAGCGCCAGTGACGCCGCCAAGCCCCCGACTGACCGCGTATCAGGGAATGCGAGGGTTGAAACACGTCGCCGTGTGCGCCATGCCAGTCACCTCCAAGTTCATAATGAACCCTCTCTTTGACGTTCTCATTCACCCCCTCTGTGCGACTCTACTGCCCTAATAATTTATCTGCAACCGCAAACAACCGCGGCTGCTTTTCCCTGCCCTTCTTCCATGGCCATCTGCGCTTAAGACAGGGGTTCCGATTCACAACTTGACCGCATACGCGACCTGCACCGCTCTGAGCCATGTCCGACCCCAACAAGCCATCGCCAGAGTCGCGGCGGAACCAGAGCATCGAGAACTTCGCCGCCTCGCTGTCCACTGCCGCCGCCATTTTCGGCATCCAGATTGTTGTTTTTTTGATTCTGAGTGGCAACTGGAAGCTGCACAAGGGCGTCTCCAAGAAGAAGACCGAGGATGATGCAGACCAGGCCGACAAAGCGGCGGCGCGACAGAGTCTGTTCCACAAGATATAGTATGCGACGCCGCTTCCCTGCCTACATATCCCCATGTGCTAACCATTGCCAGCTACTACAAGACCGCCTTCGTTCCCGTAGCCAAGCGCATCGCAGCGCCCACGACCGCCATCGACTCATTCCGCAATGTCTTCACCATCAGCGATAAGGAGCTTATTCGCGTTGCCGGTGTCGACGGCTACCTCTTCCTCCAGTACCTGCAGCTCCTGCTCCGCATCTTCATACCCATGGCACTCATTATCCTGCCTGTCCTCCTACCCATAAACCGAAAGGGCGACGAGCCCGGTGTCTCGGGCTTGGACTCCTTCGCCTGGCCCAATGTCGCGTTCCCGAACAAGAGACATCGTCTGTGGGCGCACTGCATCATTGCCGTATCGGTCGTATGCTGGGTGTGCTTCAATTTCTACTTGGCGCTGAGGCAATTCGTGCGCCTCAGGCAGACCGTTCTTACCAGGCCCGAGCATCGTATCCGAGCATCTGCCACCACTATTCTCGTGCAAAGCATCCCTGAGAAGTGGCTCACGGTTCCTGCGCTCGACGCCCTCTATGATGTCTTCCCCGGCGGCATCAAAGATATCTGGATCAACCGCAACTACGACGATCTTATGGACAAGGTCAACGACCGAACCAAGATTGCACGGAGCCTTGAAGCGGCCGAAACAAATCTCATCATCACATGCACCAAAAAGCACAAGAAGATGGAGGAGAAGGCCGCCAAGGAAGCTGGAAAGAAGAAGTCCAAGGCGGAAAAGAAGCACGACGAGGCGATGCAGAACCACGCAATCAACCAGGAGACTCACGAACAAGGTGTGGACGCCGGTAACCCCCACGAGATCGAGCAACAACTCCAAAAGGTCCTGGCAGAGTCTGCATCATCATCATCCTCTTCTTCGCGGTCGACTTCACCTGATCGCAAGCGCGGCGTGAACATGAACCCATTGCCCTTTTTAGGAGAAGGCATGCACGCTGTCGGCAAAGGCTTCCGCGATGTCGGCCAGGGTGTGGATCGCTTCAACAAGAACGTCTATGGTGGAATGCGAGGAGTTTTCGGCGGAAAATCCCGTCAGGCTGGTCAAGCGCGGAACCCTGAGGAAGCACAGCCAAGTTTCGACGGCAGCGATGAGGTTCCAGCATCGTCACCCACATCTGCGGACTACCACCAAAGGGCCGCTAGCAGCGATACCCATACTCCATTGGCCACCAAAGAGAAGTACGATTCTGAAGGTACTGTGTCAGAGCCCAACTCTCCTCAGACGAACTTGAAAGCACCCGCAGCCGAGACGGACACTAAAGACGACAAGCCTGTACAGCCTGCATGGAAGCACCCGCTCAACAAGCTCAAGGCCATGTACGTCGGTCAGGGTGACTTTATAAGCCCAAGTCCATTCGTGAAAGAGGGAGAAGAGCTACCATTGGAAGTCAAGGATGCCAGTAAGATCAAGTACGACCTATCAGGCTTGTACGACGAGTCTATGGAAGAGGATGGCGAGGACGCTCTCTGGAGAAAATACATGAAGCCAAAGGACAGAGAAACGATGCGTCTGCCCATCTTGAACTTCTCGTGGTGGCCGTCGCTGCCTCTGATTGGCAAGAAGGTGGACACCATCTACCATTGCCGCAAGGAGCTTGCCCGCCTCAACGCTGAGATTGCCGACGACCAGGCTCACCCAGAGCGCTTCCCACTGATGAACTCGGCCTTTATTCAATTTAACCACCAGGTTGCTGCACACATGGCCTGTCAGTCATTGAGTCACCACATTCCCCGGCAAATGAACCCACGAACCGTCGAGGTTAACCCCAACTACGTCATCTGGGACAATTTGACCATGAAGTGGTGGGAGCGCTACCTACGCATGTTTGGTGTCATCCTACTCATCGTCGGACTTATTATCTTCTGGGGTATTCCCGTCAGTTTTACAGGAGCTCTGTCCCAAGTCGACTCTCTGACCGAAACATTGCCATGGCTTGGTTTCATCAATGATGCTCCTGACTGGGTCGTTAGTTTGATTCAGGGTGTGTTGCCACCAGCCTTCTTGGCCATTCTCTTCGCTATTCTGCCCCTACTCCTGCGCTTCCTGGCTGGTCTTACCGGTACGACGACATTTGGCGAACGCGAGTTGCTTGTACAGAACTTCTACTTCGCCTTCGTATTTGTCCAACTGTTCCTGGTTGTTTCCATCTCTACTGGTATCACTTCGACCATCGACGATCTGCTCAACGATCCCCTCAGTGTCCCCCAGACATTGGCGCAGAACCTCCCCAAGGCCGCCAACTACTTCTTCTCTTACATGATTCTGCAAGCGCTAAGTATCAGTTCCGGTACTCTGCTGCAAATTGGTGCTGTCGTTGTCATCATCTTCCTCCGTTTCCTGGACACCACACCGCGCGAGAAGGTTTCAAGGGTGTTGCAAAGGCCGGGTATCAACTGGGGTACCATGATCCCGGTCTATACCAACTTTGCCGCCATTGGTAAGTTTGTCAATCGAGACAAACGTTTACATAAACTAACGATGCCCAGGTCTCATCTACTCAGTTGTCGCGCCCTTGATCCTAATCATGATGTTGATTACCTTTAGTCTCTTCTGGTTTACCTACAGGTACCAGATGATCTACGTCAGCTACGCCAAGGCCGAAACCAACGGTCTCATCTTCCCCAAAGCGGTCAACCAGCTTTTCACTGGACTCTACTTCCTCGAGCTCTGCATGATCGGTTTGTTTTTCCTGCAGGAAGACGAGCAGGGGAGGCAATCGTGTTTCCCTCAGGCTATCATCATGATCATCATTATGGTCTTCACTGTGCTTTACCAGGTCGTGCTGAACAGAGCGTTCGGGCCTCTCTTCACGTACTTGCCAATTACATTCGAAGACGAGGCGGTCCTGCGAGACGAAGAGTGGCAGCGGGCACAGGCCAGCAAGTGGGAACGGGAGGACGAACACCAAGGTCTGATGTCTCAGGAAGACGCACAGCGGACAGCCGAGGAGCGCGAACGAGCCCACCTAGACGAACAAAACCGCCTCGAGGAAAGGAAGGAACGCGAGGCAGCCCATGGCCCTGGATCATACGAGCTCAGCAATCTGGATGGTAACATGCCACCCGCCGGCTACGGACAGTCACCTCGACCCGACAATCGTGCGCGCAACTCAAGCTGGGCTGACCGCTCACAACGCTCCCGTCGCAGTTCGCGCTCGCAGTCTCACCACAAGAAGCGCAAGGACCCTCTAGACATTATGACCAACGCCCTCAAGAAGGGTCTCGACGACGTCGCAAAGCCCATCCGCGACGCAGAAGCGCAAGTCCTTCCCGCTGGCAACCTTTTCGACGAAGTCGACGACGAGCTCGCCGACATTGAGCCCGAGGCCCGCCAGAAGCTCATCAAGCGCTCCTTCCAACATCCCGCCACCCGCGCCATCCAGCCCGCCGTTTGGATCCCGCATGACGACCTGGGTGTTGCTAAGGACGAGATCCAGCGTACTAGTGCGTTTACCAAGCGCGTGTGGATCACAAGTGTGAATGCGCGCTTGGATGCGAGTGGCAGTGTGATTTACAGGGGATTGCCGCCGGATCGGGATCCGTTTGAGAATATTGAGGTTTAGACGGGTAATTGTTATAAGATGGGAGGAAAACTTGTTGTATCATCATTGTGGTATGGGTGTTGTTTTCTTTTCTCTTTTATGTTAGCCGTTCGCGGCACCTTTATAGCATACAAGCATAGCGTGGAGTTTCAAGGCATTGGGGGGGCATCAGATGCATTCGTCTTCTTCTAAGACTATTACTACCTATTCCGTATCACTACCTAACATTAGAGGTGTAGGACCTGATCCGTTATTCAAAATATCAGATCCTCCAGATTATCGTTCCAGCCGCACACAAACTCGTCTGTTTCCGCATTCGCAAGCCCATCATCCGCTGCAGCTCTAGCATCAAAGGCATCCATGAGCTCCTCAAAGGAACCCTGCTCCACGATGCAAGGTTCCTGCGGTAGCGGGGGGTCCGCCCATATGCTCTCAGCCGCTGTACACGCGGGGTTCATGAAGGCCGGGAGGTCCTCAGCGGGCGCCACATCCATGTTTGCAAACCATGAAGGGTCCGTGGCATCTACCATATCCCCACCACCGAACAACAGCTCCATGTCGGCCCTACCCGGGAGGTTGTCAACGGTTTCTACAGCTTCGGCGCTGTCTTGTCCACGCTCTTGTAGGCGGCAGGGGGTTCCTGCCTCGACGCGTTGGTCGATGGTGTACTCGTTGAAGCCGGCAAACGGGGCGGGTTCGAACGTGTAGTTTTCCTCTGATGAGGAGTTGGTGGTGGTGGTCGTGGTGGTGTCAGGGGTTGGTACCTGGGCTACGACGACCGGCCTGGTCTTGGGAGGTCTTCCCCTCTTCTTTGGTACCTTGGGCACCTCGTCCATAGGCTTCGCCTTAGGAGGCCTGCCCCTCTTCTTTGGTACCTTTGGTACCTCATCTTCGCCTCCTGACTGCCTCTTTCTCTTGGTAGGCGCGGGGGGAACGGGGACGGAGGGAGTTGTTGGCCATGTTGGAGGAGGCACCGCTCCGCCATCATCCCGTGTGAGGTCGAAAACCTGACCAGTGGTAGTAGCATCGATGATGCTACCCTGCTGCTGCCACCCAGGCGTGAAGTGCCTTCTAACATTCTGAAACATAGGCTTTGGGACGAAAGCAGCCTGAACCACAGGCTGACTAAACCTCTGTGGCTGCTGTGCGTAGGGAGAAGAATAGCAATTAGTGGCAGCGACGCCAGGAGTGCTCACGGCGCCGGGTTGTGGCCTACCCGGCATGTGAGAGTAGTATTGCTGCTGGTTGGGGACGAAACCAGCAGGAAAGCGATTAGTGGCAGCGACGCCAGGAGTGCTCACGGCGCCGGGTTGTGGCCTACCCTGCATGTGAGAAGGGTATTGCTGGTGGGGGACGAAACCAGCAGGAAAGCAGTTGGCGGCAGCGACGCCGGGAGGAGGGAGCTGTTGTGGCATGCTCATTCGTTGTGGCATGCTCATTTGTTGCGGCATGCTCATCTGCTGTGGCATGCTTAATTGTTGGGGTGGGTAGGTTGGCCTTGGAGCGGAGATGGTGATCCACTGCTGCAAGCCTTCACTCCACATGCGCTGGTGTTGGGTTGCGGTGTAGGCGGAGTAAGACATGTTGGTGGATGTGGAGGGTTTTTGTTGTGTGTGGGTGGAGAGTTTGGTAGTTCAAGATACTTCTGAAAGTTGTGATGGTGAAAGTAATTTGGTCTGAGAATTTGAGATATTAGGAGAGACGGAAGGGGATGTCAGCTATTTATTGCAGCGCAGGAAAGAGGATGTTCGGACTGCGAAATATTGTAACCTTGGTTCATTTTGAGGTGTTTTCATGACTGTATGCTATGGATGTAACAGCGGTGTTGGAGGCCGAGCACATAGGCGAAACCAGACCAGTAGAGAGCATTGCAATTACCTGAGAAGACACGGAACGTCCTCCCAGCCATCCATCAGTCACTTAGGCCACAAACAAGCCTATCGAGTCGATGTCCATTACGCGCGACCGTGCACACATGGTTGATCTGTGACTCTTCTCAAAATTTCCTCGAGCCGAGCCACTATGCTAGCCGCTTGTGTCGGGGCCACAACCCGTGATGATACCAAAATCCCCTAGAGTCCAGCTTCCGACCCAAGGCACCCATATCGCGCGGTAAAGCACGGATACCCTGCTCTTCCATGAGTTCGCCCACCCATTTAGCGAACTCCTGGCGCGTCTCCACCTCTTCCTTGGTCATAGACGACTCGGTCATAGAGCTGAAGCTCATGATGAGATCGAACCAGTCGTACACGCGCATATCAGCAATGATCCAGCGCTTGCCCGGCGTAAACTTCCGATGAGTTGCGATGATCGCTCTTGCGACGTCTTCGCCGTGGATGAAGTGCACAGCTCCTCGCTTAGCAACATCGTCTTTGGACTGACCGAGGCGAGGCAGCCATCTCGCGGGGACGCGCTCGCCGCCGTATAGACCCGATAAATTCAGCACACAGCCGTGGAGCGCTAGCAATTCGTCTTCCGCGATAGCTCGTTTATCCTCTTTGTCGTATGGCGCGTCATCAGCGCTCCAATCATTGGGTAGTTTATTGAAGATGCCCGTGGATCCGAGCTGCACCCAATTGTTCTTTGCGCCGTGAACCGAGCGGTAGAGACCTACGATGGTCTTTGACTGCGAGTGCCCCACCAATGGAAAGGTGATGACTACGGTTTGCGCTGCAGGCAGGCGCTTGTATGGCTCCGCATCACCAGACTCCGGGTCGAACTTGAACGGGATCGTGTTGTCTCTTCCGGTGGTGGTGGTCGCGGCATACGTGATATCGGTGTCTTCTAGTTGCGGAATCAGGAACGTGGACGTCCATCCGGCGCCCAGAATGAGTAGGTCCACCTCTTTCATTTGCTCGCGTAGCATTCTGTGTTGCAGGTGTGATGATTATTGCCGTGCGATATGTATCATACACGAGAGGCTGCTTGTTTCGATGTTATGACTTCAAGACGTTGAGCCAATGGGTGACACAAGGTGGGAGCCACAGCTGGTGTTGTCGTATGAAGTCGTGACGTCTGCACCCGAGCCAAATTAGCTTGCTTGATGCACGGCCCATCTGTTCGGCGCAACCATCCGCACGGGAATTCTAGCTAACCTGCAGGAGGCTGATGTTACTTATTTGAAAGCCTTTATACTTCAGACTTTTCCGGGTTCACACGAGGCCATGGGCTATGTATGCTGCATCTCAAGGTTGAGGTAAGTAACATGTTGAAAGCGACGAAGATATGGGTTTGGCATCCGAAAACTTGGTTCTAGAGATGTCAATCCAGCCATAAGAATCTAATGGGAGCAAGTTGAATCATAACTATAGCCGGCGCCTTCTTAGTCCAGACAACAGTTTCTCGATTGGGTAAGTTGTAGAGACGTGGATTCTCGCAAATCTGCTTTCAGTCGAAATCTGGAATTGACGTCATGTGCGGGAGCTTGTTCTCACGTGCCAGCGCGGTTAGCCCATTACATCTGAAACGCGCTGATTGGCTGCTTCCACTTCCAGGGGCCGCGTCTTCGTCATCACTATGAGCTGCGCATCAGCCCGCGGGCTCAGATAAGTTGTCGCAAAGATCATTCGCTCATTGCAGGCTGTTTGCGCATTCCAATTGATCATCCAATGCGAACATCACGAGTTTCCCGAGACGCGTCCCGCGTTGTCGCAGCGAGTCGCACGCAACGAGCGTTACGTCAGACACGAAGCGCAACCAATGCGCCAGCTCCAGTCAAACGCGAGCCAGGTAGCGACGAGAATGCTGGATCAGATTCAGACCTCAGCTCTGCGCCAGCGGACTCCGCCTCCGATGGCGAGACGCGACGTATGCCTATGAAGAGGAAAAGAGGCCAGGATATGCCAATCATGGTAAAGAAGGAGGTAGAGGAGACATCAATCACTGCAATCGCGTCTCCGAAGAAAGTCGCCAAGGTCAAGAAAGCGCGTCGTGCGCCTGCGAAGAAGATCAAGACCAGCGATGGAACTGTCACGATGGAGCCACCTGCGAATTGGGAGGAGATATATACCCTGACGAGGGAAATGCGGAATGAGAACCTCGCACCGGTGGATACTATGGGTTGCGAGAGCCTGGCGAAGGACATCAGATCGCCTCGCGATCGAAGGTTTCAGACGCTCATAGCTTTGATGCTGAGCAGCCAGACCAAAGACACTGTCTTAGCGCCTGTAATGCGAGGCATGCAGGAGAGGATGCCTGGGGTATGTGATCCGAAGCTATATGGCCATTCCCAGCTAACATAGTGCAGGGCTTCAACCTCGAATCGGTTCTCGCTTTAGAACCCCCCGAACTGAACGCGTTCATCAACAAAGTCGGCTTCCACAACCTGAAGACCAAGTACATCAAGCAAACGGCCGAGATATTGAGAGACAAATTCGACGGCGAAATTCCAGATACTATCGAAGGGCTGGTGTCGCTACCGGGTGTCGGACCTAAGATGGGGTACCTGACGATGAGCGCAGCTTGGGGCAAAACCGAGGGTATTGGTGTCGATGTCCACGTCCACCGCATCACCAACCTGTGGGGCTGGCACAAGACGCAGCAGCCAGAACAGACGCGTGCAGCACTGGAGTCATGGCTACCAAAAGACAAGTGGCATGACATCAATAACCTGCTCGTGGGCTTTGGGCAGACGATATGCCTGCCTGTGGGCAGGAAGTGTGGCGATTGCAAGTTGGCGGAGAGAGGTCTCTGTCCTTCAGCAGTCGTAGCTAAGAGCACGAAAGTCAAGAAAGAAGCTGTTGTGAAAGTAGAAGCGCCCAATGGCAGCGAAGAGGCGGTGGTGAAAGAAGAGAAGGTGGTGGCTGAAGTCGATGAGATCAAAGCAGAAGACGTGGAAGCTGCGATAGACATAGAAGATATTGGGCAGGCGCCACGAAGGAGGCCGCAGAGAAAGAAGTAGTAAGTAGTCCTAAAACATATCCTGAAGCCATGGCACGGCGTCTGACCTTCAAATCAGAAGCGCACACCTTGAACACAGTATTACATTTTGTCGCGTCGGTTTGGTGTTTAGCAGCAAACACTCTAGTACGGTCCTGGAGTGGGCCCTTTCGTCATGCAGACATTGGGACCATATCGCGCCTTCCAGTCTTCACCAGGCAACAGCACGCGATCGAGCTCTTGTCTTCATTCCTTGGTCTACTCACCGTGAACTTCTGCGAGCGTCCCTAAACGAGTGCTGACAGCGCTTCTGTCACCTCATCCTACAGGCAATTCACTGCACACCAGCCAAGTGCTGCCTGGTCAAGCACGGTCTTTGGTCCCTGGCGACCTCATCCGTGGTACTCAAATACGTTCCCCCACGCCTACTTAAGCATTCGCGATTGGCCCATCCCTCAACCGCACCTGAGAAGAGAAATTCTACCGATCTCACTTCCGTAGACGCAGCCCACAACGCCGCTGCACCTACACCACAGCAGCTAACTACCACAAGGCCCAACGACCAGCATCCACTACCACGCCATTCACCAGTGTGGGAGCCATCACTATGCCATCTCGACCAGAATACGAGGCGCCTACTCGGAGTCAGTCACAACGTGAGGGCCGTTGCACTGCATCCGAATCAACAAACTCCGACCCTGCATACGTCCCCATTCTCCAACGCGCCTTTCCGCGCGTCGCGATTCTACTGACATGCGCCATCTACCTCGCATCATCATTCGCAGCTGTCTACGTCGGATTCCACGGCATCGCGAACATGATATCCCCTCGACATGACCAAGCGGTAGACGAGTACTTGGTACTTTCAACATCCAAGTACACAGAGGATGCACTATACAAGAATCTGGACACACTTCTCTCTAGCCAACTGAACCGCGGCTTCATGGAGACTCATGAAGACTGTCTTGTCCGCGGTCTAAAGGAGGCCAACTACGAACTCTACGGCCTCGGCTTTCAGTACCCTGACATGCGCACGCAGGTCATGGACTGGACGATGGAGAACTGTGGTAGACTGCAGTACACGCCACAAGTGGTGATACAGGATCCAACCCCACAGCAGGCTGTGCTGACATTCTGGGCGGATGCCAGCTATCGCTCTCGCCGTATACTTGAGGGAGCTCTGGGTGCCGTGCAGCAGCAGGCTCGTCGCTTCTGGAACCGACTTTCCAGCGCGTTCACGCATAAGAAACCATCTCCCCTCACCGAACACGTTCCTGTTAGTGCCAACACTAGCGGAACGCCTCCTCCGAGCCGAGCCCTGCCCAAGGTACCGTTCGGCTTCGCTCTGCGCTGCGAGCCCACCGAACCATGCCGCCTAGTCTACCCATCCGGTTCTTCTAAGCGTGCAAATAAAGTCAGCGTCTCACGCGAGGTCCTCGCGAAGCTCAAACGCGAGATCAAAGAAATGCGGGACGCCAGCCGCCAGGTCAAAAAAGCTAAATGGGCTACGGAGCAGGTTGTGATCTTTTTCGACTACATCCACGCCTCTATCTTGGTGGTCATGTTTGCGATCATCTTCGGTGTGGCCCCGTTCGTCATACGCAAGGCCGTTCGCCCTCCTCCCCCTTCCCGCAAGCCGGAACAGATCAAAATCATGCCCGCATCCCTGCATTTTTGTTTTGTAGGGAGACTGATATCAGAGCTGTTGTTTTCGTACCCAATACAGCTCCCGTATGGCGCCCGGTGGGTAACGCCCTTCCAGCTCTACTTCCTGTTCGTTGGTAACACGATGCTTCTTCAATTCTTCATCATTAGCGGACCGCGGTTCGAGAATATCAACCTCGTATACAAGCAGATCAAAGAGCTCTACTTCATCGCCCGAGGGTGGGAGATACCTGACGGAGCGATGGACAGCATGTTGACTTGGTACGGAGTTCACATTCAGCCGGCGGACCCCAAGCCCAAGCCTACGGAGGTTCCTGGTGGAACGATGGATAACATACTCGCTTGGAACGGAATTCGCTTTGAAGCGGTGGACTCCAAATTCAAGCTTCCGGAGGTACCTAGCGGAGTGATTGACAAAATGTTCTATCAGTGCGGAGTTCAGTTTCAATACGCGGACCCTAAACCCAAGCCGACGGAGGAACCGGCCACGGTCAAAGTAACCATGTCTTCCCCATCTGATAACCGCCAACATCACGGGCAGTCGCACCCATCGCACCAGGGTCTGGCCGCTCCGACCACTTCACTCCAGGAAGGTCCCAAGGCACACTTCAAGAAGGTCCAAGAAGGTCCCGAGGCACACTTCAAGAAGGTCCAAGAAGCGTCAAAATCTCAGCCGGCCGAGTATATCGATGTTCCCTATATCGGATCCGTCGTCGATACTGACAGCGAGACCGAGTCTGAGGACGAGCATGGTAGCTTTGTTGACCTGGCCTGTGGTGTTACCCCTCAAGTCAGCGATGCGGAATCTGGCTGGTCTATTGTGGATGCTTAGGAGCGGCATGAACATCTAGTATAGGATATGGCACGGTTGTTGTTTCATGGCATGTAGCACGGGAGTTGTCAGGCATGTCGGCGCTAGAGCTGTTTCGTCTGGCACGTGTGGTGCAAGTATGGTATATGTACAAGAACATGGTCCTTTTCGCATGGCAATCGATGTCAGCCTCAACGGCTGTCGGTATCTACTAGTAGTATCAGCTCAATACAAATGATGAATTTCATGTCATCCCCATTCGTGACCGTGATATTCAGAAATGTCGAGCATGAGGACGATATAGTTGGGAAAGATGAGATGGTTTAGAAGGGTTGGAAGACAGTGAAAGTTGCTATAATCCACACCTCTTGAGGACTTGCCTAATCGGGACCATGTTGATTTTGCTCATGAGGTAGGGTGGGTGATGGTGACGGACCGGGAGGGTGAATAGAAAAACCACCACAATCCACAGTTTTGCGACAAGTTACTTGTTTAGGAAGGAGTTTGATGTGAGATGAGATGAAACAGAGGTGGAAGCCCGACTTTGCATGTACACCAGTCCAGCGACACCATGAACTCATACCACCAAAGACAGATACACTATGCAAGAAAGTAACATTAGAAGTACACTACACTACCACCCCCTAGATCCAACGACCAACTAATCTCAAACACCCGCTCCAGAACTCCAGCGCTTTTACAAATCATCCTACACATCCCCCTCTCCATCTATTTCTTGCCATTTCCGTTCCCGTTCCCGTTCCCATTCCCCACACCAAGACACTTCCCCGCATCTTCCAATTCCCCCAACACCCTCATCTCAAGCTCACTCAGCGCATCCTCACCTGATCCCTTCCGGCTACTCAGCATCTCCAGCTCGCGCTCGTCGACAGCAACGATACGCTCGCGTAGCGCACTCTTGCGACTCAACCAGCTCTCGACGTCTTCCTTGATGTTTTCCTTATCCCAGTCTAGGAGGGCGACTTCGTTGGCTTGGATACCCAACTTAGGTCCTTGTTTGCGGACGTTTTCTAGTATGCTGGCGATGAGGGAGAGGGAGTGGACTTCCGAGGCGACGGTCAGTGTGATCTTTGTGGCGGATGTGCGGGACGAAGGGTTCGAGTTTATGCTTAGGGCTGAACGGGCGAGTTGTTCGGGGAATTGGTTGAGGAAGGATGAGATTTCCGCGGCGATGGGTGGGCCGACTGAGAGGAGGAGGTTGAGGCAGAGGGGCAGGATGCCTTTTGTCCAGATGCTGTACATGCGGGATGGATTGTCGAAGGGTCCCATGCCGTTGGTGCGTCGGTAGTAGTTCATAATGTTTGCGGTGTTGAGTTGGCTGAGTATGCCTTCTACGGCCATGGTCTCGGCGAGGGCTGAGATGCTCGATAGAGAGAGTAGGAAGAGGACGCTGAGCTCGCCGTAGATGGGGTCGTCGACGCCATTGTGGGAGATTGTCAGGCGGTCGGCCCATGAGAATAGACTGGTGGCGTAGCGTACAGTGTTGCTGTTGGCGAAGAGGAGAGCGGCTTGTTGTTGCCACTTCGACATCTCTGGTATCGCAATAATACGTTGGAGGAGCGCGGTGAGGAGGGCGAAGTCAGATGGCGAGACGGATGCGGGCTCGGCGTGGAGTTGGTTAGCCAGGCTGCGGAAGCCCTTTGCAACCGTGTCTGACAGAATCTCAAGGAGTTGGGTGGAGATGGGTTCCGTGTATTTGTTGTGGCTTGTGGGCATCGTGCCGCGGAAAGAGGAGCGGAAGGATGCGTCGTCTGACGTGTCCGTGTCTTCGATTAGATGGAAATGAAGGGCGAGGTACAGGATTCGTAGAAGAGACCGGTAGTAGTGCACAGCGTCAGTCGAAAACACGTTCTCGAAGTCGGGCGTAGAAGTGCGGATGGCGTTCCATACTGGACTGAGTAGTTGGCGTGCCTCGCTTGTTCGTACCTTGGCCTCCACCAGCTTCTTAAGCAGTGCAAAAGCCAAATCTGCTCGCAGGACCATGAGCTGGCCAAACAACGCTTCCGGAAGATTTGATTGCTGATTGGCAACCATGCACTTCTGGATGACTCCGACAAGGACCTTGACTATGCGCTCGTCCTTTGCTACGACCTGGCTCAGCTCAAGAGCCAGCAGCTTCCAGCCCTGGAGCAGGAGGACCTGTGATTCAACGAGGCCAAGGTTGTAGTTGGCCTTTTCCACCTCAGCAGCGAAGCCTGTACCTTCTCTAGGACCAGTCCATTTGCTGTTGAAGCCCAAAAGCTGCTGAGCAAGGTCAATGTCGTAGAAGAAGGCGCGCCCGAAGGTCTCCGGGTAGAGCGTGGTTCGTTTGAGGTTGCCTAGCGAGACACCAGGATACTGTTGCTCAAGGTTTTGTTTAAGATAGCCGTGCAGGGATGTACTGTATGACGGCAGCTCCAAAGCAGTATCTTCCAGGTATGTCAGACTCGGCACAACATCCTTGAGCACAGTGATGTCGCCCACTTGCCGCGAGCTGTGGAGGTACATAGCGATGACTTCGCAAGCTAACGATGCAAACCTGTTCTGGAAAGAGCGCTCCAATGTCTCGCTATTGCTGCTCATTTTTGGTTGTTTGGGTTGCTTGGCCATCCACTTCAGGAAAGCAAGCAGCTTCTGAATCAGGTCTTTACGTTGCCTTAGGTCACCCATTGCCCACGACCAATTGTTCTGCGCTGATGAAACAAACTCAAGCATGGCAGTGTGAAGAGGCCATGAAATCCCACTCGCGTCTTTCTCAGGCAAAGCCATGTTGGAAAGCGCATCGAGCGCTCGCGTGAGGAGAGCTTTGTTTCTTGAGTCATGGGTCGCATCCTTCTTGGAGCGAATCGACTCGCGAGGTGTGCTACCAGTGAGCAGGTACAACGAGAACCATTGCTGCTTGCACGTTACTACAGCCGAAAGCAAGTTCCAGACGTTCGTCTGAATGTCCACTATCTGCAATGGCTCATCTAGTTGTGACAGCACACTCAAGAAGTTCTTTGCAGTCCGTGGTCCAAGGTGACCAAGTAGGGAAGGCGGTTCTTGCTGTTCAATCTGTTTTCGAGCAGTCTGCTTTGGGTCTCCGTCTGCCATTGTTGAGTCTTCTTGTCCAGCGACCCGCACAGCACCGCGAACAAGAGCTTCCAAAAGGAGCACGACCTGCGACTTCCACTTGTCACTAGTCGCATATAGCCGTGCTAATAATGGCGTAGCTTTGAACAACTGCTGCTCCAGGTGTGTCCAGGGCTTGTTAAGTAGTATTGCAACCCTGACAAGGACATCGGCGAAGGCCACAGTAGTTTGCGTCTGCTGCATCCACAAAGCACTCGAGGTCGTGAGCAACGTGATGTCACTGGGGCTGACACCAGTAACCAAAGATGTCATCAGCGGGTTCGTTGGAAGATCTGCACCAGATCGCGTAAGGTATAGCTGGGTAAGGTACTCAGCGATGGGCGCGATAGATTTGGCAAGTTTAGCAGATAGCTTGGGCTCGTCGTCGACGCTGTACGCAAGGTTCAAGATCGTTGTGAAAACCTCGCAGATAGCGATATTGATCTCAGGACGGTGGTTGGGTTGGGAGTATTTCCAGTTCAAAGAGCTCTCGTATATGCTGGCAAGGGTCCGGCCGAATGTAAAGAGGATGGTGCTCATGATCTTATCCGACGTTCCGCTTTCTGAAGGCGCAGATGCATTGAAGCGACTAAGTGCTTTTGTCGGCACTTTGCGAGACACCGATCGCTCAACGGCATCCTTGACGAGCCCCTTGTAAAGTCGAATGCATCCTATGAGGAAGTCATATCGCCCAAGAACCATCTCAGTTCCGATCAGAATAGTCGCCAAGCTTCCGTTGCCGTCGCCTTCTAGCAACCTGCTCCTAGCGAGCCAGGGCCACACCCTATGTGGTGAGACGATGATTAAGGCCTCTAGGAAGTGGGTGCAGTTGACCAGAAGCTCTAGAGAAGCCTCGTTACTAGGCTCCTGGCAGAGGTGAAGCAGCTCCTCCTCGAAAATGGCAAGCACAATGTTGACAGTATCCTGGCTGCTTTCAGCACCGATGCTGATCGCCTCCAGAAGTTCCGCTGAACAGATGCCCTCAGAAGCATGTAAAGAAGAATGCATCAAGTCGGCGAAGAGTCCGATGATCTCGATGACGCTTTCGCGAGATGCGGGTTGCTGCGTGGCGGTTTCGACCTTACTGCTGCCTACAGGGTATGTTGAAAGCAGCTCGACTAGGTACGAAAGTGTAGAGTGGTGATGATGCCATACCGCCACATAAGGCTGTGAGCTATCATCGACGATAATTCCTTCTGTGCCAGCAGGTATTCCAGACAGGCCGTCAGACTGTGTCGACCTGCCGGAGGTCAATAACCGTCGTTGCCCACGGAAGCTTGAAGGGGTTCCAGTCGAGAAGAGTGGAAGATTGGCTGTGAGTTCGACCCAGTTGGCATTCTCCTCCTCGCGCGTCAATGCATAATCCCTGAAGCCTTCTGGGAGGCGTTGCATAAGTCGGTTGTGGTTCCCAAGCTTCTCGATAAATGTAGGCATGCCGTTCTGCATGGTCTTGTCCCCGCGAGTCAATGCGCTACAGAATTTGAGGAAGGGCGTCATCTCGTAGGGATAGCGTAGGCGAGCTTCGTTGAGCAGCAGTGGTCGAAGGATGTATTCGTCTTCCAGGAAATACGCAACAACCGGATCAGCATGACGAGAAATCTCGCCATTCTCCCATCTACGGAAGGAGTTGTCACCGGTGAGAATTGTGTATGTTGTTACTATCAGATCCGGGCTGTACGCGACAATGTCACTGCCGACTGCGGCACGGATGAGTTGGAGGAACAGTAGACGAATCCTATCCTGTGATATCTGGTCGATCGATGTTCCAAATGCTGGCAGACTGGTCTCGACTAGTTGGTTGATGATAGCTAGCACGCCCACTGCTGAGCTAATGTTGGCCAGCTCCTCATAAGGCATCTTGCCGTCGAAGAGCTCATGATTCTCAAGTCTAGCCACGACCAAAGCAGCCTCTTCGAGTGGTGAAGTCTGAGGTTCCGTGTTCCCTGTGTCGTTTGACGCTTCGATGAGACGGTCACGCTCCTGTTCCTCGTAGCTCGCACGAGTTGTGAGCCTCCAAGTCAGGATAGCCCAGGCGAATGTAGGTGGTGTAGCCGGACTGGCGCCCAGCAACTTGGCCTCTCCGAAGATGGTGGTAATACTCTCTACAACTGTGCCGTTGAGAATATACGATGAGGAGTCCCAGGCGTTGCAGTTACCAGATTCGAGATCATCCATGATTTTGTCCACTTTCAAGATGGTCAGAGACATGAGTGAAGTCAGCAGTTGTATCACCGGAATGAGAGGTTCCTGGCGAGTCGTGACTGCAGGGAATTCGCGGAAAAAGCCGCGGAAACTGAAGGCTTTGAGCCAGTCCTCGATGGTAGCCGCAGGTAGGAAGTCCTTCGCAACCAGGTCTGCGTGTACCAAGGCCAGGTGAAGGATGTGCAGCATCTCTGTAGTCTGCGCGACAACCCATTTCTCCGACGCAGGCTCTAGTATCGACTCGTCGACGTCCCAGCCATAGCCGGTGTCTAAAGCGTCGCATCTTTTGTCGAATGCTTTGAGCAACTCGTCTAGTGCCTTTCCGCCCGAGGGGCCATCTTGTGCTGCTGCGATAGCCTGTCCAAGCTCTTCAATCCAGCCGGCGCCAATGCTTAGGTAGTCGTTGCCGTAGATGGTTTGGCTGCGCAAGTTGGATGCACAGCCCCACGAGACGAGAAGCTGACTGATGCGTATGATGGACGCGCACGTCGAGTGGTAGACGTCGAGGATGTGGAGGCGGCGCTGGTCCTTTGCTTCGAGATGCGCGGTCTTGGAAGCGAGCGGTGAGGCCATGATGGATGAGTTTGGGACGAAAGTCGAGGCGCCTAGATTCCCGACTCCTGCGGCTTCCTGTACGCTGAGGGCCTCCTCTTCAGTAAGTCCACTTAATAGCTGTGCGGTTGGCCTGCCCTGCCATTCCTGGACGACCAACTGCAGCGCTGCATATTCTGATATCTGCGCCTCTTTAGACAACCACAGGCTGTCGTCCTTGATCTCTGCTACATCGTAGTGTTCGCTCTGGGCGGGCGTGACGCTGATGGGCGCGGTCTTTGATTCGAATTTGCTCTTCTCCTGCGACGAAGGGTCGGGAAAGGGCTTCCACGGGTGGGCTAGGATGTCTATGTTCTCGTTGGCGGTGAGGAAGGCGCGTAGGGCGTCGCTCTTGGACGCGGTTTCGGGGTCGCAGAGGGCGCGGTATGCGATGTCCCAGGTCCTGCTACTGTCAGCTACGTTGCTGCGCTCGATGCGGGTAAACATACACAAGCTGCTGCTCGCCCTTGAGGCACTTGCCCAGGTCGAACTCGGGGGATTGGATGGGGGCCATGGTTGCGCTGCAGTGCGCGAGTAGTTAATCAGCTACCCAAAGGCCATGAAGGTGCTGGAGAGGCGTGGGGGTCGTGTTGCCGAATGTTTGGCGTCAATGGCTACGAAAGTCGCGAAAGCCAAAGCTCACGCGAAAGTCGAGCTAGTACGTGCAGGGATCATCACAAGGGCTCTTTCTGCGCGCTCGCTCACACCAACACCTATCACGCACATACGCTTCAATGTTCTAGGTAGAGATTGATGCGCATAGAGATATTATCGCCATCTAGTTTCGCTCGTATTGGTCCGCGTCGCAATGGGGTTTCGTCTGGTTTCCAACTACCTTCTGGCAACTATGCAGCAATTGTCCGCAGTCTGCCTGCACCGAGAGAATGACCCGCTCTCTGGTATACACAGAATCCAACTAATCTGTTACATGTCCTACATCCAAGAGGTCGCGCAATAGCGGCGTTGCTGTACCAAACCTGAGGTACAGCACCGTAGCACTAAGGACCGATTCATGCCACCTCCGTGCTAACTCCGCAGCCTCAATATCTGAATAGAGCATCATTGAGTCACCCCACCACTCTAGTAGACAGCCATTCCTTCCCACCTTCCTGTCCCAAAGTGCACTCATATCTGTCGGCGCACACTCCGTTAATCGGCAGCTAATTTATTCTAAACGTTGACCTCGCCGTCAAAGGGCCGTCGCGCTTTCTGCCATCTGAGCCGGAGGGTACTCAGAAGAAGCTATATAACAGCCACCGGGCTTCCAACGCGACGGCAACGCTGACGCAGAACACCGCCCAAGATGCCCGCTCTCGAACTAATCGACCACTCGCCCAGCAACCCCACACCATCTCCGCCGATACCCACAGCTTCCAACGTTGTACTCATAGACAACTACGACTCGTTCACCTGGAATGTGTACCAGTACCTCGTCTTCGAAGGCGCGAAAGTGACCGTATACCGAAATGATGAGATTACCCTCGAAGATCTCATCGTGAAAAACCCTACACAGCTGGTAATCAGCCCAGGTCCAGGACACCCTGAGAAGGATGCAGGCATTAGCAATGCGGCCATCAAGCACTACAGCGGCAAGATCCCGATTTTCGGCGTGTGCATGGGCGAGTGAGTTCTCGGTTTCCGGTGGGCGCAACACGCGGGGCAGTGCTGACACGATCAAGACAGTGCATTTTCTACAGCTACGGCGGTACTGTAGACGTGACAGGCCAGGTCCTGCACGGCAAAACGTCGCCTCTCAAGCACGACGGCAAGGGCGTCTTCGCGGGCGTCTCGCAAAATGTCCCCGTTACGCGCTACCACTCCCTCGCCGGCACCCACGGCACTCTCCCAGACTGCCTCGAGGTAACTGCGACCATACCCGCCAACGAAGAAGCCGAAGTTAAGGAAGTCGTTATGGGCGTGCGACACAAGGAATACGTCATGGAGGGTGTACAATTCCACCCGGAGAGCATCCTGACAGAGGACGGTCGGCTCATGGTGAGGAACTTCCTAAAGATGCAGGGAGGCACCTGGGCCGAAAATGAGCGACTACAGAAAGAGGCACATGCCCAAGCAGTCGGAGCTGGTTCCAACGGCACAGCAACCGGCGCAAAGAAGGACAAGCAGACATCCATACTGGAGAAGATCTACGACCATCGCAGGGCCTCGGTTGCTAAGCAGAAGGAGATTCCGTCCCAACGGCCCAGTGATCTACAGGCTGCGTACGATCTCAACCTAGCGCCTCCTCAAATCAACTTCCCCGAGCGCCTCAGGCAATCGCCCTTCCGGCTGTCGCTCATGGCCGAGATCAAGCGCGCATCGCCTTCTAAAGGCATAATCTCGCTATCCGCATGCGCTCCCGCTCAAGCAAGGCTATACGCAAAGGCCGGTGCAAGCACGATATCCGTACTGACTGAGCCGGAATGGTTCAAGGGTAGCATCGACGACCTCAAAGCTGTTCGACAAAGCTTGGAAGGCATGCCGAACCGTCCCGCCGTCCTGCGCAAGGAGTTCATCTTCGAGGAGTACCAGATCCTGGAAGCTAGGCTCGCGGGTGCCGATACAGTGTTGCTAATCGTCAAGATGCTGGATGAAGCAGTCTTGAAGAAACTCTACGACTATTCCCGATCACTCGGAATGGAGCCTCTCGTCGAGGTCCAGAACGCGGAAGAAACGGAGATTGCGGTCAAGCTGGGCGCTCAAGTCATTGGTGTGAACAACCGTAACCTTGTGAACTTCGAGGTCGACATGGAAACTACCAACCGTCTCATTAACATGGTTCCAAAAGAGACGATCTTGTGTGCGCTAAGCGGTATTGCCGGGCCCAAGGATGTCGAACCATACATCAAGAGTGGAGTTGGCGCAGTTTTGGTCGGTGAAGCGCTGATGCGCGCATCTGACACCGCTCAGTTCATCGCGGAGCTTCTGGGTGGCTCATCTACCAAGAAGACGGGAACAGCATCAAACCCGATGGTGAAGATCTGTGGTACTCGCAGTGCCGAAGCCGCAAAAGTCGCAATCGAAGCAGGAGCTGACCTTATCGGCATGATCCTCGCGCCAGGGACCAAGCGAACAGTGACAGCTGAGACAGCTCTGGAAATCTCGGAAACCGTACACAAGACCAGAAAGCCTGTGGTCTCGAAATCCGGGCTGCTTGCTGAATCAAAGTCTGCCACCGACTTCTTTGAGCACAGCGCAGCACGACTGGTGTCAAGTGATAGTCACGCGCTCCTCGTAGGCGTGTTCCGAAATCAGTCGCTAGAGTACGTACTTGAACAGCAGCGACTGCTGAATCTAGACGTCGTACAATTCCATGGTCAGGAGCCTTTAGAGTGGGCAAAGCTTGTTCCTGTGCCTGTTTTGAGAGCATTCAATCCGCACAACCTTGGCATTGGCTCAAGAGGGTATCACGCCCTACCACTTCTGGATGCAGGATCCGGCGGCTCGGGTCAGCAGCTAGATCTCTCAGATGTCAAGGCAGTATTCGCGAAAGATGACGGTATCAAGGTCATATTAGCAGGAGGATTGAACCCCGACAACGTCCAAGCTACGCTCGCTGGACTCGATGAGTACCGGGACCGCGTGCATGCTGTCGACGTCAGCAGTGGTGTGGAAGAAGATGGCAAGCAAAGCCTGGATAAGATAAGGGCATTCATCAAGGCGGCGAAGAACCAGTAGTGGCGGTTCAGAATACGACTACCGAAGCTGAAGGTGATCTTCGGGATTATCAAATATAACACAGATGGCCCAGCATTCTTCTGATCTTTCTTTGAATACTCTTTTTGGTCCTCATTTCCTTACGAGTCAGGCAGCTCAATGTTCTGATAATGATGGTTTGTGCCGCCGCAAATAGCGGCCTAGAGTCGCTTTGTCGGCGTCTCTTACCTCATGATGGCAGCCGCACGGTCCCGGCAAACGCTATATCACTTCGACCGCTGCCCACCACCACAAGGTAAGACTAACGAGGGTCTCGCCAGATTTAGACCCTCAGTCTGGACGTCATAAGCCCTCATCTACGTCGTCAAGCAAGTTTACACACCATCACTCCTACACTCTACAATCCAACCACCGCGCCGCTGCAATGGGTGTGTTGGACAAGCTGACTATTGCCGTTGTTGGTACCCATCCACATGATGCTAAGCAGATCAAAGCCTGGATCGAGCGAAACGGCGGCAAATACTCTGCGAAGATCAACAAGAGCATCACCCACCTCATCGCCAGTAAGGAGGCATACAAGAAACCCGCCGACGCAGTACAACAAGCCACCGACCTCAACATCCACGTAGTCAGCTATGACTGGTTCGACGACTCGTTGCAAGCGAAGAAAAAGCTCGGTACTAGGAAGTACACGTGGGAAGTACTTATGAAAGAGAGGAGGAAGAAGAAAGAGCTCAAGAGGATAGGTACTCTGGCGGATGGCAGTAAGTTCAGGAAAGGCTGTGAGAATATCGAAGGGTTGACCGGATCAGGTACGTTGAAAACATCTCGTGTTGTTGCGAGAAAGCCGAGGAAGAGCAAGAGTTTCTTCTTTGCCACTTCTGCCCCGGCAATTCCGAACATCCCTTTCATCTCTGCGAAAGAAGATCTCTTGCGTAGGAGGGCGGAGAGAGAGGCTGCGTTGGCTGAGGGTGCTGGAGCTGGAGCTTGTGAGGGCCAGGCAAAGAACTCTATTGAAGTCATGGATGACACTCCAAGCCCGGCCAGCCAATGTCCAAAGCCCGTCACTCTTATCCAGACACCTCTCAAGAAATCCAAGCCCCGTGGTACCTCTAAGAAAGTACCTCAAGCTAAGATTTCTCACTGGAAAGAGGATTATCACTACTGTCAAGATACGGACGGCTTCGAGTACAAGATCCTGCTTGTACGCGTAGACAATCCTCCCTTTGGTTCTGCAAATGTAAGCTCTAACCGTACAAAATGATTACGAGACATATACTGACCTCGCACGTCTACCTCCACAGTACCACATTGCGCTATTGGAGAGTCATACAAAGCCGCATGTATACTGGGCGCTTGTACAGTACAAGCCCGCCAAGATCTTGCCGGCAGCGGAGAAGGAAGAGAAGGAAGATGTCAAGCGACAAGTGTCTCTTAGCAGCGACGAAATCACTCAGCACCCCGAAGCGAGCCGCCTGCTATCCATCGCCACCAAGCCAGCTCCAACGCCAGAGGCTCCGTACAACGGCGAGCTATGCCCCCGCGGCAGTGACTTCGCTACCGCCATGCGCTCATTTCGCCATGCCTTCCGCGACCTTACCCTCCTCTCCTGGGAAGAACGCTTCGACGACGACAAGACCCTCCAAAAGGCGCGCGCCCAGCTCCTCAACATCGAGCCCTTCTGGTACGGAAAACCGAAAATGGGCATGCCAATGGGTAAGGAGCATCCATATCCAAAAGCGATATGACATACATACTGACTTCTCTAGGTCGCCTCCCCCAATCACCAGCCATGTACACAGGCACAACCTCCGGTCTCGAAGTCCTCGGCGACATATCCGACACCTACATCCGGGGCACCTCTCTCCTCCCTTCGATCTCGCACCCCCTCACCCGCCACGGCTTCATCGGCGGCCCCATCCACCGCGACGCCGAAGACGTGCACAAAGCCGAAGAAGCCCGTCTCCAGAAGATCGCCGACGCGGAAGAAGTCGAGAAGAGGAAGGCAGGTCTACTGCGTGCTAGGGATATGAAGGTCAACCATAACCGACCCATGTTTAATGGGCCGATGGGTAGACCGACAGTGGACGCGTATGGCCAGCATATTAGTTATAGTGGTGATGGCGGGGTGAGTAAGTATACAGTGCCGATGCCGGTTGGCGGTGGAGGGAATGCTAATAGGGGGT
This sequence comes from Alternaria conjuncta, assembly GCF_024043145.1. Classification (NCBI taxonomy): domain Eukaryota; kingdom Fungi; phylum Ascomycota; class Dothideomycetes; order Pleosporales; family Pleosporaceae; genus Alternaria; species Alternaria conjuncta. Next base: position 1,550,956 of record NW_026250092.1, on the reverse strand, counting down.
TTGTGGCGCCGGAGTTTGCGCATTTGCTGAGTGGGGGTAACAGGAAGAGGAGGCTGTTTCCGAGTGAGAGGTTGGAGTGAGGGGAACGGGATGAGGGGGATGGGATGAGGGGTTTGGTACCGGATGAAGCTCGAGAAAGAGGCTATGATTTATTGGGCGTGGGGAGTTGTCGGCCATATCTATTTGGTGGTATTCTCCTCTCTGCACAGAATGGTTTCAGAAGCTAGGCATACACTTTGGCATTAGCTATCGGGAATCAATATTGCAGCAGCAATTTGCATCGAGGTTGCTCTAAACTTGGTAGCCGCTCAATAAGGCAATACATTAACCCAATATGTCACTAGCGTCTAGTCCCCCCCGGGCCCAAAGACGCGTCCCTCCATCTCTCCTTCCGTCCCACTTCCACCACGCTCCTCATCAAACGTCATGTCGCCTGTTACGCGATACATCTCTCTTATCGAGTTCCTAGCTTCGATGAAGACATCGTGCGAAACCTACAAACGCGCAAAGCCATGCTGCTTGCCGCGGAGCTGCTTGACGTAAGCTGCAAATACATCGGTCGACGCGTATCGCGACCATCAGTCCACAAATGTACGGAGTTACTGCTTACCACTTACCCGAAATCGCAAGTTGATCAAGATTATCAAAATTTTGCTTTGGTAAACAAATTCTCGCGATCTCAGAGACGCCTGGCGCTTCGCTTTGTGTTGGGATTGTAGAGTCACGCGATGCATGCAAGGTCTAACAAAGACACGTTTACATGAAGTCACCGGGTTGATCTGGATTATAGCAATTGACACCCTGTATTAATCACGACGGGCGTGGCAAGCACATATTAGGAGCGGCAACGGTGTTCCAAGCACCGACATGCTGTCGTTGATCTGGCGATTGATCTAACAGCTTGCTGCCATGAGCTTTTGTTCAGAGCATAGTTTGGCTTGCTAATACAACTTGTCTAGGGAATACCAAACATGACGCACGATTGTCAAGGTGCAGGATGCGATTATATGAGTATCGCTTCTCCAGTATGCGGAAGCTTTTCATCATACCTACGTCTCGCTTTCAAAACAGCTCTTCAAGTGTGAGACTCTCAGTTAGTAACGAGAAATATCATGTCGCAAGGTAGAAGGCCGTCCGGAGGTCCACCCCCGCCCAGAGGTCCTCCACCACCTAGAGGTCCACCACAGCCCAGAGGTTATGCACCGCCTAGAGTTCCACCCCCGCCCTCAGGTCCCCCGCCACCTAGAGGTTATGCACCGCCTAGAGTCCCACCACCGCCCACAGGTCTTCCGCAACCTAGAGGTTATGCACCGCCTAGAGTCCCACCACCACTCACAGGTCTTCCGCCACCTAGAAGTCATGCACCGTCCAGAGGCCCAACACCACCCAGAGGTTATGCACCACCCACAAACAATGCGCCGCCTGGTCTCAATGCACCCCCCAGGGGCTCAGGACAATCTTTCGCCCCGTCCACTGGTCCTTCGAACAGCAATCAACGAAACAACAATGACTGTGAACAAGTTGACACCCGTGCCCAGTTTGGACAAAAGGCCATCAGTCTATTCGCAAAGGCGAAGCAAGGTGTAGATGCTGCCGATAGCCTGAGCGTTCACGAGATTCGCCCGTCGTTCGTTGGACCGCAAGGTCTCAACAGCCTCGACCACGTCCTCACAAATCATTTCACGGTCAAGCTACCAGAGGTGCTTTACTATTTCGTTGTCAATGGAATGGAAGACCGCGCTGAGAGCGCTCGACCCGTTACAAAAGAAGACGACGAAGTCGGTTCTGAATCTGACAAGAAAGAAGAAGGAGATGAAGCCGGTGCTGAGACCAACACGAAAGAAGAACAAGACGAAGCCGTTGCTGAAGAAAGCCCTACCGATTCCACCGCTGAGCCAACAGGCGAGACACAACCTCATGAAGAAAACACCAAACTTCCACCGGCAGCAAAACAGCGGTTGATGATGGAAAGCCTTATCAACTCAAACGAACTCCTCAGATCCCAGAAGCATCTCTATGCTAGCGATGCAATGCGGCAGATTGTCTCATGGACGAAACCGACTACTTTATTCCATGCAAACTCCGTCCCAGTTGACAAGATCGTGGCCGAGTGTGAGTATACAGTCCGCCCAGCTATACCATCCAAAAACCTAGATGCGATCGTCAAGACTCTGAGGCTCCAATACAAAGGCGAGATACCCGTTCGAGACCTTACCGAAGCTGCGCACGGCGTTCTTCCTCAGTTCACTATCGACCTGCAACGCGCTCAAACCATTGCAATCGACCGAGCACTTAACATGATCATCACGAAGGCAACCATGGCCTCCGATCCTGATCTTTTCCGCGTCGGAAGTAAGAAGATCTTTACCGAGGCTGGTAAGCAGGAGCTATCTCCTGGAGTCTTCGCTCATCACGGTTTCTTCTCAAATGTCAAGGTTGGAATGGGATATCCACTGCTGAACGTCAGCTCGGCTACGAGTGCCTTTTACGAACCGCTGAACGTATCGACATACTTGAGGAAGACGAACAACAGCTACAACTCACTCAAGAACGTCAAGGTTGAAATCTCGTACACTCCAGGCAAGACGAGAACGATCAAGCAATTTGGGAGGCCTCCTCGCGATCAGCTCTTCGACTTTGGCAACTCACAGATCTCCGTTCTCGACTATCTGCGATCAAAGGCCATCGACGGAATTCTCCTAGATCAGATTGCGGTGTCGGACTTCCGGTGCGCCGATATGGGCACATACACTTCACCAGAATGGTATCCTGTCGAAGCGCTGAAGATTGCGAAGCATCAGAACGTCAAGTCGCTCTCCCCTGAAGCTACAGAAAAGATGCTCGAAGTTGCCAGTAAACTACCCCGGGAAACCTTGAACAACATCGTCCAGCGTGGTCTCGCCACCTTAGGTGTAGGGACTCAAGAGCACCCAAACTCAGTTTTGAGTGCTGCAGGCATCAAAGTGAGCCAGAAGCCGCTTTCTATACCTTTCCACAAGGCCACCTTTCACCATGTGTGCTATGGTGCAAAATCAGTGCAAGGAAAGGAGCTCGTACAGGACGTGTCCAAGACCTGGGGCCTATATGAGAGACGGTTCTATGACACGAAGATACGTTTCGTTGGCCCGGTTGTGGTCTTACTTCCACAAACAATCTTCGATAAAGTGGACAAATGGTACGGCAAGTGGGTTGTGGATCAGCTCTTGATGCAATTCTCCGAGACTGGCATTCAGCGTACGTCCAACGGCCACCTTGACGAATCGATTAACTTCAACGAGAACGCTGCAGACATAGTTGCTGAGCTCAAGCAAAGCCTTAAGAAGGCAAAGATCCTCGGCGCTGGCATCGTGGTCCTCGTCAATCCGTCGACAAGCCGATACGGCACGACGGTACTCTACAACCAGTTCAAGCGGGTTGCCGACCAAGCCTATGGGATGCACACTACATGTGTGATGCAAGCCAACTGCGACCGCTTTCTTTCGAAACCCAAGCCCTATTTCGCCAACATCGCCATGAAAGTCAACATCAAGTTGGGCAACGTCAACCACATAGTCAAGTTGAAGGAAGACGACGGTCGAGCACTGATACCTATGCTTTACAACAAAGCGGGTTTGGTTGACACCATGATCCTTGGCGCAGATGTTACTCACGCACAGAAGGGCAGCAAAGAGACCACTCGCTCTCTAGCTGCTCTAGTCGGTAGCGTGGATGAAACGTTTGGCCGATATGCTGGCTCAGTGAGCTATCAGACTCAAAACCAAGAGGTATTCCTCGCATTTCCCATAGAACTACAGGCTTCAGCTAACTTGGCGATTAGATCATCGATGAGTTGCAAGGCATGGCTGAGCAGCGACTCAATGCTTTTGCCGCAAGGAACAAAGGACGAATGCCAGCCAACATCCTGTACTACCGAGACGGCGTTGACCCAGGACAGTACCCCAAGGTTCGTGCTCACGAATTGCGCAAGATTAGAGCAGCCTACGCCAGCGTTGCCGAAGCGCGACAAATCCCCAACCCCAAGTCTCCCTTGATCACCGCCGTCGTCGTCACTAAGCGCCATCACACTCGATTCTTTCCTGAGGAACCTCCTCAAAACAGGGAAAATCCCAATTGCAAACCAGGCACGGTCGTCGACTCCGTAGTAACACATCCCAACTACTTCGACTTCTTCCTGCAATCACATATCCCCGGACCAGGAACCGCCCGCCCAACACATTACTTTGTGTTAGAGAACGACATGAACTTCACCCCGGCGCAACTCCAAAACTTCACCAACTGGCTTTGCTACACATATGCTCGAGCAACGCTGCCCGTGGGGTACGCGCCGCCGGCGTATTATGCAGATCTCCTGTGCGAACGAGTGCGGTGCTACTTCCACGACTTCTTCAATCCGGCAGACCCTGGGCTCATAGATGTGGGTAAGAATCAGGGCTTGGGTGACCGTGAGTTGAATGCGTTGAAGAAGGATACGGCGTGGGAGAAGAGGTATGATGATAATGGAGGAGGAGTTGATGCAGACGGAAAGGCGGTGGCCCAGAACGATCATGGACCTTGGCACCGAGCCTTGAACGATACGATGTTTTGGCTGTGAAGAGGGATCTCGAGGAATGGGTTTCTGAGGATGGGGTGGTAAATGTTGTTATGGTCTATTTCTAGTTGTTGTTCGCACGCGTACATTCCATTCAACGCACGTCTTGTGGGGAGCGCCCTCACGTACTATGAGAATGATGAGTCAAGACCTTGAGTACTGTCTACTTGGTGAGACACAACATCTTGTAAGCGGCAAACTGACTTGGCAATCGCCTACTGCCATCTTCCTTCAACGTGTTCAATAAATATCGATGAGTCGTCGTATTTGACACTGAATTTCGTCTGCAGTACAGATGCCGACAAGCGTCAAGCAGCAAGCATATCGCATTGTTCCGCGGCTGTAGCGTCACGCAACGCTTACGACCCCTGGTACCTGCACGGCTGGGTTTGATACTTATCATGGCAATGAACATCTTGTAGCAAAGTTGGCTTGTTGGTGGAAAACACGGTAACGCAAATCCGATATCAGTTTGCTGGATGTCAAGAGAAGGATATAAGACTTCTACAGAATGCTACGTGATGAGCAGCATACTCTCCATCCTTGACCCACTCTAGGTACCTCTTCAGTCTAGTCTTAGCAACGATGGTTTGGTGTTTCAACTGCGCTGGCCCGCATTATCAGCAGAGCTGTGAGTTACTTTGTGTGGGCTGCCCAAACTCTGCTCATGCAGGAAAAGACTGCGCTAATTGCCCTGTACGACGAGGAAGCAACTTCCGCGATGGTAATGGCGGTTCTTTTAGCCAAAGAGGTGGACGCTCTACCGCTCCGAACGGCCATTATGGTACTGGAACTTGGAATAGTGGTGGTTGCCCTGTCTATCCAACAATGGCATACATACCAAACCTCAATGTGAACCAGCTTGGCCTATACTCGTATGGCCCTGGTTCTACCCAGGATACCAGCGGACTTTACTACCCGGACAACGCCCCAGGATACCCGTTCTTTCCAGTAGCAGGTACTAGTCCCAATGCCCATGGGCAACCCATGTCACCCTTCAGAGGAGCAACTCGGTCACGACAGCAAAGTAAGTCAATCCAACACAATCAAGTCCCATCCACTAATCCCACAGCTCCATGGGACGTCCTTCAACAACGCCTATACGCAAACCGAGAACATTTCCCCTGTAGCTGGTGCGGAGATTACTATCACTGCTTGCTTGATTGCCCTAGCCAGCCAACTAAATGGCGCGCTCCTTTACGTACTTGGATAGTTCAGAGCGGCTACGAAAGCCAAGCAGCCTTCTTCGTCGCGGGTTTACAGGAACGGCATAGACCGGACGAGGTTGCGCCTTTTATGACCGCACGGCGCAGACCTTGTTACAGTCGGACGGAGAACCCTGACGCGATGGGAGTTGCAGAGGCACAAGGGCAAGGGCGAGGAGAAGGACGAGGAGGCGGCGATCGAGGATCGGGCACCTCTGATCGTCGGGATGGAACTCGTCAGCCTGGTGAAGACCAGCCGGCTCCTCTGGCATTGCCCTCGACGCACACTGCTTTCGATGAACAGCGCTCACCCCAGCACCAAAACGATCAGTCAAATCTTGATATGCTGGGGGGTGAAACGTTGACGTAGGCCTCTCATGGTGTCTTGAGGGAACTTCTTAATTGAGTAGCGAGCTGAGTCGCTCAAGTCTTGTGCATACTTAAAAAGGTGAAGAGCATTGCTAAGAACATAAACTAGATCAGATATTACGGCTGCATCTAGTTAAATTCCCCTCATAATGCACTCTGTAGAAAGAACCTCGTCATTCACAAGCTCGTTCCAGACATGGATCAACCGCTGTTGCATCTAGAAGCGCCATTTAAGTCCATCCAGCATATGAAGAAGGTGGTGCATCTTCTCTTTGATACTCTTTTCTGACGATCCAGCAACTTGGCTCAATCCTTGAGATGATCCTAGAGCCTACATTAAGATAAAGACATGCAAAGTAGGGAGCCTGACGTTGACGTAGGCTCTAGAGTGTTCAGCGTTTTCCTTGTATATGGTGGTAGAAAACGTGTTGGTCGCGAATTGACATTGATATGCTTCGCCGTGTACAAGTGCAGCTCTAACCTGTATAGTTCCCAGTCTACACGAGGAGAATACGCTGAGCGAGATGCCATGTTGGCCAAGAGGGTGGTGCTTGCGAGTGGGTGCCTTAGAACGATAGCCCACGTTGTAGGCGCTGACATTGTAGTAGAGCTGTGGGCGCAGTCATGCTCTCCGGGTTGCACGGTTGTCTCTGAACATAGCCAGTCAAAGATGGCGGCAGGGCGGGATCAATATCGCATCGGACACTTCCTCTTTCGGGTCATTACCGTGGGCGACAAGATCTAGACCCGAGTACGCTGCAGGCCTTGTACTTCTACTCAAGGTCAATCGCGCGAACAACACACAATATCGAAAAGATGAGAGTGTACAATGAGGTCCTTCAAAACGATGCTGCCTTGTCGTGATGATGGAGACTGTGCTGCTGCGCCTCGCACGGGACTGCACGCTACGCCCGGGCGATCGTCACTAGCGATGACTAAGGGCGTGCCTTGCCCGTTCTTGTGCGATTGGTGACGTGCGTCGTCGCGGCTCAGAGCTCGCTGATTCAACAGGGTCCCATCATTTAATTTCCCTCGCAGCCCACATCAAAACAAGGCCACGGCAAGGTTCAATTAATCGATTCTGAGCACTGCCAGTCCCAGCGACCCAGCATCCGCTGTTCATTTTATCAAGACTAGTCTTGTTGTGCGGAAGAATTGCTGGACTAAACGCCGCGCGCTCACGTCCGTCGGTCAGCGCAAGATTCCGTAGCTTCCGCGGCTCATCTCAAGCTCCACTGCGGCATTCCGAAACCATCGCTCCAACGCTGCCAATCCATCCCAGCCAACACCAAACATGTCGCAAAACTATCAGCAATACGGCGGCAACCCGTATGGCCAGGCCGAGGCTGGATACGGCGCGCAATCAAACCCATACGGCGGCACTGGCTACGGCTCTGCCAACCCCTATGACGGAGGAGTAAGCAGTCGCGACCGCGCGGCTTGAACTCAAAGACTGACGCGACGAAACAGTATGACGGCCAGGCCCAGCAGCTCAGCCCGCCGGCGCCCCTCCAACGTCATGGCGACTCCAACTACTCGCAGCCCTCGCAGTATTCGCAACCCGGCGCAAACACCCAACCACCCAACGTACCGCATACCGACGTGCCCATGAACAACATGCCTGCGTACGGCGAGCCGACCGGACACTCCGGCATGGAAGCGCCAGGACCGCAGCCTCTCAGTCGCGAAGACTTCTTCGCGCGCATTGAAGGCGCAAAGTCGCGCATCGGCCAACTCACATCCGACATCCAAGCCATTGCAAGCGTCCACCAGCGCATGCTATCGTCGCCCGACAACCGCTCCACCGCCGAGCTCGAGAGCATCGTAACCGCCACGCAGATCAGGAACACCCAAATCAAGGATGAGATCAAGTTCCTGGAGAGGGACGCCGTGCGCGACCCCAACGACCGGACCAAGAGGACGCAGGTGGAGGCGCTGAAGAGGACGTTCAAGACACAGCTAGAGGACTTCCAGAGGGAGGAGGCAGACTACTCCAAGAGGTATCGCGAGGCTGTCGGGCGCCAGTACCGCATCATCAACCCGGATGCGACGGATGCCGAGGTCAACGAGATTGCCAACTCGGATCTGGGTGACGAGGGCATCTTCACACAAGCTGTAAGTAGACACAGATCGCACGAAACAAGAAATACGTCACTAACAACTCGCAGCTCAAGTCCAACCGTAGCGGCCAAGCCTCGAGCGTCCTTGGCGCCGTCCGCGCCCGCCACAACGACATCCAGCGCATCGAGAAGACCATGGGCGAGCTTGCCCTCCTCTTCACCCAGCTCAACGAGCAGGTCGTCTACCAAGAACCCATCATTCAGCGGACCGAGGAGCAAACCGTGCAAGTCAAGGACGATACCGAGAACGCGAACAAGCAGCTGGACGAAGGCATCAAGTCGGCCAGGCGTGCGCGTAGGCTCAAGTGGTGGATCCTCTTGACCGTCATCCTGATTCTGGCCGTGATCGCGCTGGCACTTGGATTATACTTTGGATTGAAGAAGGACAAATAGAGGATGTAATGACCATGTGGCGGTGTGAAAAGAGGAGGATGCGATATCATGTTGGGACTATGTTTCTGTATAGAGGAGTGGATGACTTCTCATTGTTTTCTTATTATTAGTAATGATCCGGGCTGCACTCCGCAGTGACGAATGTGTATACAAAGGAGGTTTTTTCTTGGTTGTATCTGAAGGTATGCGCGTGGTTCTATCGAGATGTAAACACAATGCAAGATAAAGTCTACGTTTAGAACACCCGTTCGTGAGGTACGAGGCGGTTCCAGAAACACGAGCGCCTTTGCGAACGGAAGTCGGCAAGGAATAGTTCTTAGCGCTGGTGGTATGATGGCAAAAAGCCCGTAAAACAAAGACTACGTTCCCAACATGAAAGTCTCGACCGCTACTGGGATTCTGGACCGGCTGGCGCAGGTATAATCGATAGAGCTGCGGCAAGGCAGCGGGGGATCCGTTTGGGGAGAGGGCGTGCTCTTGAACTCGATCCCAGATGTGCTGGCTGGACATGTTGTGTTGAGAAGGCTGGCCAGGGCTCTAATAATACGATGGCGAACTAGCCTGCCAGAAACCCGCCTTCCAGCATTTGAGATACGGAGGCTGATGATTAGCCGATGAATTGCCAATGAAATGCCTCACCAGAATCCAAGGCTCGTGATGTCGACAGTGCCAGGCGCGGACCGACTACCTCGTTTCACAGGACAGCGTAGGCAGTATCGCCGTTTCGGAAGCGACCAGCGACCAGCCAGCCATGCGATCCATGGATGCAACAGCAGCCCACGATGCCTCCACATGACGTCGTCTATCCAATCTTAGCCGTGGGCCGTCATTTCGGCAGCACGCCTGCGCGACATGGGCAGCGGCATGCGTTGAGAGGTTTGATACCGATCGCCAGCGTCTGCGCAGCAGAAAACAGTGAATGATTGACGGCGGACGCGTGTTTCAGCGCGCTTCACTGCCGTCGGTCCAAGCATGATCGCCACGGCGAGCCAGTCTGCTTAGCTAGGCTTGACGGTGGGCTCATGCGCGTTGGCGGCTGCTTGGAGGTGGGCTTGGTGCGGCTTGTTCAGGGGTTGGCGCTGCTTGCATGCTTGTCTCCCAGCCAGGACCGATCCCCACCGGGGTCGCAGCCTATCACAGGCCGAAGGCGCAGTCCACTAGGGAATTGGACGCGTCGCCTCCCTCGCAGTCGACTGCTTAACCTGCTGCGCTCCCCGTTGAATCCTTCCTTCTTCAATCTCACGACTCCAAGTGCTTCTTGCTACTTACACCTTTATTCTAATCGCAACTTCTAACACTCGTTTCACGGGAGTTGCTCTTTACTTCGGACTTCTAAGTATTTTACTTGTTTACTTCGGCCTCGCAGTCGCTATAACAATCGCTCAACTGTAATTATCATCAACACCCACACGACCATCATGAAGACCTTTGCCATTGCCGCCGTCCTTGCGGCCTCCGCTGCTGCAACCCCCGCGGCCACCCAGAAGCGGGCCAACATCACCCCCGTCACTGTCAAGGGAAATGGTATGTGAACTCACCATCACAGATACAAGTCTGTACTAACATCTGCAGCTTTCTTTGCTGGCAACGAGCGTTTCTACATCCGCGGTGTCGACTACCAGCCCGGTGGCGCCTCCGACGCAAAGGACCCCATCGCCGACGAGGCTGGCTGCAAGCGCGACATTGAGAAGTTCAAGGAGCTCGGCATCAACACCGTCCGCATCTACACTGTCGACAACAGCGCCAACCACGACGCCTGCATGGGTCTCCTCGCCGATGCCGGCATCTACCTTGCCCTCGACCTCAACACCCCCAAGTACTCCATCAACCGCGCCGAGCCCCAGAAGTCGTACAACAAGGTCTACCTCCAGAGCATCTTCGCTACCGTCGAGATGTTCGCAAAGTACGACAACACACTGTTGTTCTTCTCCGCCAACGAGGTCATCAACGACGACAAGACCACCAACTGCGCTCCCTACGTCAAGGCCGTCACCCGCGACATCAAGTCTTACATGAACGCTCGCGGTCTCCGCAAGATCCCCGTTGGTTACTCCGCCGCTGACGTCGAGAGCAACCGCTACGAGATGGCCGACTACATGAACTGCGGTGACGATGCCGCCCGCAGCGACTTCTTCGGTTTCAACGACTACTCCTGGTGCGACCCGTCCTCCTACACCACCTCTGGTTGGGACCAGAAGGTCAAGAAGTTTGCCAACTACAGCATCCCCATTTTGTAAGTCGCTCAACTATACTCTTCACAGCCATCCGCTAACATACCCAGCCTCTCCGAGTACGGTTGCAACAAGGGAACCCGAAAGTTCGAGGAGGTCAAGTCGCTCTACAGCACCGACATGACCGGCGTCTACTCCGGTGGTCTCGTCTACGAATACTCCCAGGAAGACTCCAACTACGGTCTCGTCGAGATCAACGGCGACTCCGTCAAGGAGCTCGCTGACTTCACCGCCCTCAAGGACGCTTTCTCCGCCACCAAGAACCCCAGCGGCGACGGCGGCTACAAGAAGGACGGCCAGCCCGCCACCTGCCCCGACCAGTCCAAGACCTGGGACGTCACCATGAAGAGCGACGAGCTCCCCGCTGTCCCCTCCGGTGCCCTCGACCTCATGAAGAAAGGTGCTGGTGACGGCCCTGGTCTTTCCGGCTCTGGCTCCCAGCAGGCTGGTTCTTCCGACGAGAACCTCGCTCCTGCCGGCTCCGGTGCTGTTACCTCCGGCGGCAAGGTCCCCACTGCTACCGGTGGCAGCAGCCCCTCTGGCTCCGAGGGTGCCGCCGCTTCCATCCGCCCTGAGTTCAGCTTCGCTCCCCTCGTCTGCGGTGCCGTTGTCCTCGCCTCTTCGCTCTTCGGTGGTGCTCTCATCTTGTAAGAGTCTGCCAGTAGAGCTGCGTGTGTTTCTTCCATGTAATGCAACGACCCAGCGCGGGCAACGTTATTGGGATAGATTTGGTTCTTCCTTTCCAAGTAGCATTGGCTTTGAAACGCTTTTGTGATGGGAGTTGGTTGACTTTGTTGTCGGCCTGGCGTCTCATGTTTTTTTCTTGTTGTTCTCTTTGTTCGAAGTATCTCAGTATATATCAGGAAATACAAACACATTGAAAAAACTACCTTGTTTTGTTGTGAGTGTGGTTGAGATGATTATGCGCGTGGTACTTTGATGTTGACTTAGGGCAAGGTTAGGTGTCGGCATGGCGCTCTGACCTGCTGGGCTGCATATAAAATCATGTCGACGGTGTGATCTCCTGCTTCCTTTCTACATCCACGAGCTCACCTCGCTTTTCCAAATGCCCGCGCCCAGAGTGTCATGTTTTCCGCTCTTTTCCTAAAAACGACAAGGTGCGACTCATGTGTGCCTCTTTCTTCTGAGCTACCATTACCAAAACACATCTGCTACCCGCCCTCATAAAATGCCGGTTCAAATCGCAGCATGGGAATGCTATGACTCCAAGCCGTCGTCGCGCGCCCTCTCAAAATTCGATTCGACTATCGTATGAGAGTTGCGCCTAAAACTACCCTTCTACATTTTACTTTAGAAACACACTGTCAACAACCACATGGCTCTGCGCCTTCTTCAAATATCTACTCCAAACATTTCATGACTGTGCGGTGCGTTTCCAAAAACTACAATGTAGATATCATGTCTTCTTCGTCGGACTCTGTGGACTTGATCAAAACATTATGCGGTGCGAGAAGACTAGGACTTTGGGTATAAAAGACACATCTCTCAAGCCTGAGTTGCTTGTCTTCTTATCTACACAACTCCATTTGGCTTTACCAAAAATTTGAAAACACGACACCCATGGGTGTTTCTCTCCTTCCGAAAGGATCCACAATACTTAAACATGAGCGTGTCTCCTTTCCAAAACCAGCAGCGAGCTTGGATATGTGTGGTGGAAGAAGTCAAGACTTCATTTCATGCTTTCGAGGCGACCAAGCAGTATAAATACCTCGCTTTCTAGACTTGTCTCTTGTACACCATCCTACTTCTTGGTTTACCAAAATCGAAACATTAGCAAGTACATGGATTCGCTGTGCTCTTTCTTCCAAAAACGGAAAGCTCGAGAACATGGTGCTTTTGCTCCGGCACTCGAAATAACAGAATGGTCGGCATATGTAGTCTGCTGCTTCGCTCCGAGTTTCAAAACCCCACGTCCGCAATGCCATGTTCTGAGACTGAGTTGAACGGTTTCCATGAGCTTGGTCGGAGATGTTGAAGAGAAGATATAAAACAGTTATGTGGCGTCGTCGTGCTGTGAAGCAGTCTAGAAAAGAACTCCAACAAAGATGATGTGTCTGGTGGCGCGCTGGCGTTGCGTCGACGAGTTCATCGCCAGAAGGGAGTATAAATTCTTCCACTCGGCTTCTCTTCTTCTACTTCTCTATTACACCGCCTCCTCCGGTTTTCCACAAAGAATGACATTTTCGTCAGCTGTATGTCTGTTCTCCGAAGTAGAACCTCTTTGACACATGAGCCGCGAGACCTTTTTCTCCAAAATAACCAGTTCGTGAAACTGATGTCTTCGTCTCGCCTCCGAGTTACACAACAAAATCACGACCGGGTGATTGGGTGCACCAAAAAAATGGCTGACTACCATCACATGCTTTTCTGGACACCTCGCCGGGGTAGTCATATATAAACTGCCTTCTTCCCGGCTTCCTACTTCTAATATTCAACTCTCTACATACCCAAAAGGGTGCTATCCAAAATAACTTCGGCACGTCTCCATGTGGGCTTGCCCTGCTCTTCTCCAAAATCTATCAGCGAAGCGTATATGTCTGTCTCTGCCTCGAGAAACAAGAAAAAGGATTCTTCATAGTCTACATAGACTTTCTCCTCTGCGCTCGCGTTACTAAAAGCCGAGTGCATACACCTCATGTCGCGGAAATTGGCGACTGTTATGTTGGATGGGTGTCGCGCTGCCTGCAAAATGTTCTCCTCAGTACCGTATGGTTTTCCTGAATCAAAGCCTCCGGTCTACTATATAAGCGCCTTCCTGTCCTTTACTTCTTCTCCAACACTTCCTCCGCTTTGGACCGAAAAAGCCTTGACAAAGAGACCTATGGCTGCTTCTCCGTTCTCAAAAAGCGATTCTCGTCTACACATGGCTTTGGGGCTTCTGGCACCGAAATCAGATATGATGGACGTGATGTTCTGTCCCGTTCTCCCTTGCGACTTACTCAAACCCGTCATCGCTGCAACCATGTTTCCACACGTCGCTACATTAAACCATCAATTCCACTCCTCCCTCTTCCGGAAAGTGCTACCGAAAAGAACGATGTCTCTTCTCGTCTTCGGAGCTAGCTGCAAAAAGCCTATCTGCCGCACACTATGTGTTGTACGCGAAATAAAGACGCTCTACGAGGTTTGCGTGTGTTTTGGCTGTTGCGCCGTTATCAGACAGATGGGTATTTAAGACGCCCACGACTAACTCTCTCTGAACCTTTTATTACACACTTCCTACCACATTTTACCGAAAAAACCCGCTTCCTCGCATTATGACTTGCTTCGCCCGAAAGATCGAAATCACCACAGTCTGAGTTAATGTCCGTTCCGCCACTTGGTACTCTCTCGTCTATAAAGTCCAAGGACTGCGAGCTCTTACTTCTTTCCACCTTTGTGTGACTACTTTTCGAAAATAGACACCATCAAGCAGTCATGTTCCAAAACTACGAAAACGGCGCCTATGTCCTCGCTCTTCCGAGCTTCCACAGCTTTCCAATACGAAACTTGTACCTTTCTTGCCAACCCTACCCAAAAAAACAAGTTAAGCACCTTTTCATGTCTTTCCGCTGCACTAGAAAATGATAGGATATCTTTACTATGTCGTCGGCCTGCCGAAACGTGCGTGGCTTCACGCAATGGTTGGTTTCTGCCGAGTTGGCGAAGTCGAAATTTCTCAAAATTCGAGTTGCCATTTCGATGAGTACCGAGGCTTGCTGGCTGCTGTATAAAATCCTACTCTTGAGGCTGGATGTTTCTCTATCTTCACTTAATTTACCATACCAACAAAAATTATAACAAAGATGTTTATGGGTCTGGCGTTGCAATTGAAAGTTAATCTGCCCTTTTAATGTCTGCTTCTGATGCGCGGATCGAAAACTGTAGTTTCCCAGGACATGTTGTTGCTTCCCCCAAACCACTGAAAAGATAAAACATACTCTGAATGAGAGTACTGCACTTCGCCACGTGGATGTTCAAATCCCCGCTCCTTTCTCCAAAAATTTCGTCGAAACCATTCTATGTCGGAAGCAACTGTATGCCACTCCTTCAGTCGTCAATTTCGCCTTCTGGGCCGGCGATATAAACTCCGTCACGGTGCGTCATGTGTATGTCTCACGGTCCGACGCTTGTCTGAAGAGTTTGAGGAGTATAAAAGACCACAAAGCGAATGTTAAAATCAGCTATGCAGACCAAGTCTCCTTTGTCCTCAAGGTTTCTAAAAACAGCACTACACACGGCCATGTCTTCTCTTTCCCTGAGCACCAAAAAACGGCTATAGTGGCTCTCATGGAGCCAGAAGGATCGGTTAGCTGCGGATAGTGTCGAAGGCCCGTCTCATAACTTTTCAAGGTTACCTCTTTGGCACGGCCCTCCAACACATGTGACAAGTCGTCATCTATACTATGAATATACATACCAGCAACCGCCGTCCTTTTGAAAATTATTTACCTCAAACGCGACAGCCCACCGCTCATCGCCCATCGCCCATTTACTCAACAACACCCATAACCTTAACATCATCCGCCCTCCACTTCCTCATAGGCATCTTGCCCAACTCCCCCCTCAGTCTCTCCCGATCCCCCCAAACCTCCTCCCCAACCTCCTCCCTGCTCACCCAAGCCCAATCCCCTTTAAGCACGCCAACCCCATACCTCCCATACTCCTCTTCCACCTTCAACAACCTAGTATCCGAGCCCCAAATCCCCGCTTCTTTAGGATCAGAAATTAAGGTGTAGCTCCTCTCATGCACAGTCTCGCTGTCCTCGAAAACGAGGACTTCGGTCTCGTTGGGCGGGAAAGGGTCGGTTTCGCCTTCTACGTCTGCGTCTGGCGGACTGTAGCCTTTCGTTGGGCCGCGCTTCTTTCCGGTTTTGAGGTCCCGGAGTTCGACGCTGGCTTTGTTGCGGCCGTGGGGGATGGAGCGTAGGACGGCGATGCCTTTTGTGTTGGCGATGTCGGAGCGTGAAGTGTCTAGACGCCATGCGAGTGTGATGGTGCATGGTGGATTGCCTGAGACGGATATCGTGTCGGTTGAAGTAAGAATAGTCGGTCGAATAGGCGGAGGCTTTGGCACAGTCGCAAGGGCTTTGAAGGTGTAGCTAGGTAGCGGCGGAGATGGTTGTGGTATACGTTCTGTCTCCGGATCAGGCAAACTGTTCGGATCATTATGCTCACCAGCGTACCATGTCGTTATGCCGTGAGATCGGAGACGGATGGTATACGATTTCCCCGCTACGAACGAGGACGGATCGAAGGGATAGGGCATGGGATTCGACACAGTAGTGCCTGGACGAGTCGACCACATGATATAGCTGTCGAGCTTTTCGGGGTCTAGTACAAGAAGTCGTCGTTCGATGTCTTGAGTAGCGGTTTTGGAAGGCACATGGTCCACACTTTCACCCGTCTCTGCATCGACGAGTTCGAACAGGCCTTTGATAAAGGCTGCCTCGGGGTCAAAGATGGTGTTTTTGGTGTCGATGGTGAATTTAGAGTGGTAGTCGACATTGCGTACAAGGGTGATGTCGAAAGCATCAGTGCAGTCAATGTAACAGAATGCACTGGTGTGAAGAGTGAAAATTATGGAAGGAGCCATGGCGAAAACTGCGGTAACGGCTCTTTACTATCAGATTCGTCGATTTCCTGGTGCAGTCGCGACGAATATAAGGAACGATGTGTAGGTGGTTTTGCCTACCCAGGCACCCATGGTAATGTGACGTCAACGGCGCTAGTCTCTGGTTGGGTGTCACCAAAACGCCCCAGACCTTGTTCTCGTTCGTCGCATTGAACATGCGCAGTAATTCTTTCCATTCCGCCCCCCAATGAAACATTTACGAGGGCGCAAGGCGAAATGGGGATGCTTACGGGGCGAAGTGACGACATAGCCATTGTGGAGTATCACCTCCCGAGGGGTCTACGCGCCATACCGTAATCATGGCTGTACGTAGTCAAAGGATCCGGGCCGCCTGTTTTCTGAAGAGTTCGTTGGACCGATTACTAAGGCTACATGGTAATGTAGAAAGTAAGCCGCCCCAGAACAAAACCACCGTGTTGTACAATGGGGGCGATAGGTCCTTGATTCTGCCTTGGACACCACGTTCTATCACGATCTAACTGAAACAATGATGGTTTTTTGTACCTAGATGCCGGGAAATTGCTGCGGGATCAAGTTCGAAGACGATCTGTGCGGATTTCGAGTAATAGCCACTTGGCCCCAAGAGAGGCATCAGGCAGATTGATATGACGTTGTATCCTCTCTGTTCCCTCGTCTCGGTCGATCATCTTGTCCAGCCCCACGGCAAATGTCTCGAACAGTCGTCATTTCCATGTTTTGAGGGAAGTCGTTCAAGACACTCTCGAGATCCTTCTAGATGTTCGGAAACTCCGAGGGCCCAAGAGGGCCCCAAAGCTCTGAGGCAAGGCAGTGTTGTTCCGTGGATTCAGGCGTATTCTGGTCTCTATGAAGATTGTATGTTGTTGATGTACGCCATCTGACGGAGTCGAAACAGCCCCAATGGATCTGTATAAAGCACTGGCATTCTGGACACTGGACTCTTGATCATACCACAGACCGACTTCTACCCCGCTTAAATACATCCTGACATCACGAAAATGTACCGCAATCTGAGCATCCTTGCCATAGCACTCTCAATCAATGGACTTACCTCCGCTAAGCCCATCAATGGGTCAGTCACACCTCTTTCATATCTGTCGATCATGCAGAACTGACCTTTCGTAGAAAAGTCCACGCTGTGAAGCGGGCAGATCCTGTGTCCTACCCCTACGGCGATGCACTTCCCAACGAATTCCAGTGGCTGGGTTGGGATCCCAAGGATGAAGATCAAAAGAAAGACGGGCAAAAGATACACGAAGCGTTCAAGCAATGGGTACGTAATCTGTCATACGAAGAGCGATCTCCGTTTCCTTTTTCAACTTTCCCCTATTTTATAATGAGCGCATGGCTGAGAACACTTCGACAATGTAGGCAGACCTAGCCAAAGCAGGCATTACGGCTGCCGGAGGCGCTCCCGACAACGTGCACTTCAAACGCTTCTTCGGCAAGCAAGATGCAGACGACACAGAAGCCATTCAAAAGACCATGGCAAACATGTACGACACCACAGCAGACTCGGCTACGGAAACCATTAAGAAAATGGTCCTTGAGCGTTCTGACTTCGGCGACCATTGTGAGAAAGACGGTTGGTTCGCGTACACAACTCCCACCGATGGACACTTCCACCTATGTCCCAAAGCAATTGCCCTGAAGCAAAATTCGGAGACTGAATGTACCGATTTCAAGCGAGACTACATCGACAACACGGCGAGGACGCTGTCTTTTGTCATGCTACACGAGTTCACGCACTACGACTTTGTGGCCGACGACAGGATCGGTGGTATCATTGATAACGCCATAACTTCTGTCAATTGCTTCAACCTTGATGATGACGAAAAGCTCAATAATGCCCAGAGTTACGCCTTCAACGGTGCAGTAGGTTTTCGACATCCAATCATATATACAACACAAACTAAGAGAATACTTCCAGGAACAATACTGGTCCGACAAATGTCCAGACAAAGACTTCACCGACCCTGGTGTTAAACGTCCGGAGGAAACTCCTACACCGACTCCCACGCCCACACCGACGCCAACTCCCGAACCCGTAGCCCCCTACGCCGACCAACCGGGCCAATGCCACATCCACGTCAACGAATACGAAACCTGCGACTCGCACGACGAAAACCTCAGCGTCGAAATCACCATGTGGTAAGTTTTTACTTTTACAAAGTGCATGTGAGACATATACTGACTTCGTACCTCTACTTCTGCAGGGACGTCTCCGGCACGCAAATCGGCTACGTCGACCGGACCGTCGCCGGAGCCGGCAACCCACTCATGATGAAAAGCAAGCTAGAAAACACCCTCGAGGTAACGCCGGAGAACCAGAAGGATTACATCCAATTCACGCTGGGCGGGCAGTCGTGGGCGACGAACAAGGACAACGATGAGAGTGCGCCGGCGTATTGTAAGGTTGGGGGCTGGGACCCGAGGGCTGGGCCGTTGTGTAATGAGTTTGATAGTGGTACGGCTCAGGAGTCTAAGAGGCAGATGGATTGTTATTTCCAGTGTGCTTGGGGTGGTGGGGCGACTTCTGATGGATCTTAAGGCTTTCGTAAGAAGGAAGGGCAAGATGGACCAGATGTTTGCGTGGAGACGGACTGCGTTCCTGTCGGAAGAGGAAAAATGGACACTCTTTTTGTATGGCGTGGAGGAGAAGGATTTCGGTCAGTAACAGCACACGATTATAAAGTAACGGAATGTACAATATATCCTCGATTCCTCACACGTCTCACGTAACACATCTCTGATCCGCTCATCACCGCCCGATCTATCGACTACGCATACAAAAGCAGACGAAAACGCTCATAAAAACAAGAAAACAAACAGGGGTATCTCAAGGCTCAGACGATATGCAACAAGGACGTTAGAACGCGTCGCTCCCACCGACCGTAACGCCTTGTGTCAGTCAGGGTCGTCTTCTCACGAGCCGGTGAAGAGATGCCAGACAACTGTAAAAACAGGTAGCAAACTCCACAGAACGCCTCAAATGCCGCATGTAAAAGACGTAAAGAAAATTAGTTCGTATCCAGCCACCTGGCATGTTGAGTGCCATCAAGTAGCAGACCTAGACTTGGGGGCTGTTAGCAAGGACGGCGTGCGAAGAAGATGCAGAGAGCTCAAAGCTCCATCCTCTCAATGATGCCCTCGCTCATCGTCCGTATCTTACTCACGGCCCTCTCTCGGTCTACCAGTGACTCAACGTCGCTGTCGTCATCGCTCTCGTAGTACTCGGCATCCATGCTCATGTCTCTGGCTGGCAGGTACCGCTGTTGTTCTGCATCGACGACATCGCCAGGGTGGTCAATGACCATGTTGTCGAGCTCATCACTGTCTCCATATGCCTCAAGTCCCTTCCTAGCACGATCGCCGAGCCAGTATTCCGCGCGCTTCCTACTGCCCGCATTCGCACTGGACTCGTATTTTGATGCTTTGAATTTCGACATGAGCGACATGGCGACACTTGGTGAGTTCGACAAAGCCGATATCCCACGGAGATAGAAGTATGCGACTCGCTTCCGCTCCTTGTTGTACAGGAAGAAGTGGTGACTCCAAATCGCACCGTCATCAGCGAAGGGGTCATCTGACGGCTCCCATGCATAGTATTCACAGCTCGACATGTCCATCTCCGTATCGAGCAGGTGCCAACTCCGCGGACTCCATATCGGTGAGCCAAGTGGTGTGACGGCGCCCGCTGGTAGTCCGGCGGAGTAAACTTGCGGACGGAGATAGTACATTGTAGTGTCGATCTTGTGCATGAAGCTGTGGATGGTCTCGCGACGGAACTCATCAGGGTTCAGCGTGTTCGCGAAGTCGTAATCGATGTGTGTGGCATTGAGCGTCGCGATGAGGTATGCGAAGGTGTGACGGTTTGCTGCTTCGCTGAAGGACCCGAACGGCGTGTCTCGGGAGATGTCGAGTTGGTCTGCGAACTGAGCTGCAGATTGCTCGGACAGCCCCGCAACCGCTGATAGCAGGTCCTTGTGCCGCTCCTCGAGCGTCCTCTCGATGCGCTTGTACAGCTTCTTGTCGCTTCCCGCTGCTTTAATCGTCCAGAGATCGCATCCGCCGATGATTGCTGTGTCTTGTGTGTCGAAGTTGAGGGCGAGGTTGACCTCGTGGAGGGCGCACAAATCGAGGTACTACGGTGCCACCGGGTCAGCTATGTCGTCACTCTGGCCTTATCGCATCGAGCACTTACCTTCATTGCGCTTGATGTGGACTGGCTTGGGCTGAGTGCCTGATAGAATATATCGCGTATGGTCCGAAATCTTCGAGATGCGGTATGATTCAGCGCACCGTGGCTGCTGGGCGTGGGTGTGGCTGTGGTCGAGAGGGGGTAGCCTGCGCGAACCGATACAACAAGTAAACACGACTCTAGGCTGGCTGCGGAGAGGAGAGGGTACTGTCGTTCGGCCAGACGATCGTCTAGCAGGCAGTGAACATATGTATGGCTTGGGTGTGGTAGTGGTGTGAGATGTCGGTGTCGCTGTAACGACGTGGTCGCGATTGCGGAGAAGGTCAGCTTGGCGGTGTCGCCGAGCTAACAGCGGCATGTGTGTCGGGTCGTCCTTCCTGATTGGTCGATGCGCAACCTGCCTCTCAACCAACAACAGCTGCCGATAAGAGTGGATGGGTAGGCGACTGGTGTTGAGTGTTGATGTTAGTTGTCTGCGGCCATGCCGAGTGTGTCTGGTACGCGGGGCATGTCATCTGATGGTCGAGCACGTGAAGGATAGAAGATGCCTGGAGATGAATCCACGTGAATTCGGCAACGTATCATTTGATGAATGCATGTCAAGGTTCTGGATGAAGGACCAAACGCTGATCCGAACCAATTGCTGTCACGAAGTGCAGGTGCGCAGTGTCTCGGCGGTGTGGAGACCTGTAGCTAGATGAATAAGGTAAGTGTACCAGCATAAAGAAAAAGAAAAAAGGGAGAGAGAGTTGTCAAGTCTATCAGGGTGAAGTCTCGATATCATGATGTGTGATCACGTTCGAGCCCTTGAACCGCTTGTGTCAAACCTAGCTGTGTCGAGCAAGCCCGCCAGTCCGAGGTGCATGAATTGTAGTAGATAGAGTACAGCTACCGCCATCCGCTCTACAAGGCAGGATGGCAGGTAGTGCGTTCTCCAGATGATCCAACCCCTGCGCCGTGTGATATCGTTTCGCTCTTGACGCCTGCCCTTGGAAAGTTGTTTAGCATGAGCCGTGCTGTGACAGTCGACTGTGTGCCGTAGCCCTACCCCAAACTCCAATAACGCCGTACAATGTGTGTTCGTATGCGGATGCCGGATCGGGTCTACAAGATGCCGCTCTCTCGAAGTCGGCCTTTGAATTCATCCGCGTTCTGGAAGCCATCAGGCGCGGTCAGTGGGAACTCTTGGGACGGCGGTGACGGAGGGCCAGAAGGTGAGGTGCGACAGTGCGTTCCGTACACTTTTACATAATCTTGGTAACGATATCGTCCTCAGCCTGACGACAGGGCGCGTCAGCCAGCTGGCGCTATGGGTGCGTGCGGCGAAACAGACCCGAAAGTCATCACACCTCACTCACCTCCATATCTTCGAGGCTGTCTTGCTGTCCGATACACCGTAGCACGTTCTTCTTGCTGCTCTCTTGCATCTCACCGGCAAGCAGTAGCTCGTCCAGGATGAAGTAGGCCTTTTGGAAGTTGAAGATGATGTCGAGCTCGCAGACGTTGCCGTAGTACTTGTCCATCTGCTCGACGTAGCGGTGGACGATTTCGAGCGTGATCAGCTCATTGTCGGTCGAGTCGCAGCCGGCGATGAAGAAGAGTGAGGCATATCGGCGATACACGATCTTGGTGTCTGGAGAAAGTGTGAGCTAGCGAAGCTCTTACCCCTGCCGGACCCACTGACCTTTGTACTCTAGGAAGTTGCACATGCGGGTGCGGCGGGCGAGGACGAGTTGCGAGACGTCTTTGACAATCTTGGCCTTGTCTTTGGGGGCGAGGGTGGTGAACCACTTGGCTAGGCGCTGCGAGCTTCAGCAAGGGACCTGAGATTCTAGGGTGAGGGACCAACCACTTTGCCCTGCCGGGACAGCAGAATGAGGTACCTGAGCTGTTAGCACTATAGTCCGTTATTGGCAGTGTATGGAAGTGCATCTTACTTGATCGTCATGGTGTCGTGTGAGGAGAAGATGGCGGTAGCTTGTGTCTGGCGCAATGGGGAAAGATGTTAGGTTCGGCGATCGGCGGTCACAGGCCAGCCCCGCGACTTTGAGACGCCAATGCGCCCTCATATCCCCGCTATCACCATCGAAGTCTGGACAGTAGACATATGCGCGCAAGCAATTCTGCTCTCGGCCCATCCCTACTAATCATTGCCTAAAGCCTTGCGATACAAAATAACTGCGCTACTGCACATTCGACGCGACTGCTATCCTAAGACGACCCACCCGCTGACAAACGTTCACCCTTCATCGGCATCTCGAATGCCCCCGAAGAGTCACCACTACACAATATAGGAGGCTCTTTCGTCAGAACTGTTCTATCTCGCGTCATAATTGCGCGATACGACTGGTTGCCATCATGAAGCTCGTACTATCTACGTCGTATGTCTCTCTAATTCTCCAAATGCCTTACCTAACAACCCAGAAATACCATGTCCGGTGGTCCTTCCGTGATAAGACGACCCTTCTTCGAGAAATCAAACACCGAACTCACCTCTTCCCTGCGCGCAAACTTCGCTGCCCACCAACCCTCTCCAACACCCTCAAAACCCGACTACACAACATGGACCACCAAG
Organism: Alternaria conjuncta; assembly: GCF_024043145.1. NCBI lineage: Eukaryota > Fungi > Ascomycota > Dothideomycetes > Pleosporales > Pleosporaceae > Alternaria > Alternaria conjuncta. The sequence goes on along the minus strand of NW_026250092.1, from coordinate 1,527,660 downwards.
ACCGACTCCGCCCTTTACGTACCCACACACACTCCCTCACCTCTCACCGAACCGCGAGAATCCTACGACATCACAGTCAAACTGTTCTACCTCCCCAACATACCCACCGACAGACGCTGCGCACAAACACGAGAAGCGATAGAACTAGTGCTGAAAGAGCTGGGCACATCCTCGATCGACCTCCTCATCGTCAGCTTCCCCGGCGTATCCTTCGACGCCGACGATGAAGATTCCGACCTCGATGACGACGATGAACCGCCCTCGCCCCCATCCGCAACACAATCCACAACCGAAAACACCACGGGCGACTGCCCCGATGCCGGCGCACCACCAGAAGACATAGAAACCATGGTAACAACATGGCGATCGCTCGAGAAACTGCACGCAGAGGGTCTGGTATCGAAACTCGGAATTGCAGAATTCGGCGTCGCGCGCTTGACCAAGTTCCTCGAGCAGACCAAGATAAAACCAAGTGTCAACCAGATCAACGTACGGGACTGCTGTGTCGTACCTAAGCCATTGATACTGTATGCGAAGCAACAGCAGATCGAGCTGCTGACACATAATGACTGCACCAACATCTTGCCGCGCGGCACGCTACGACAAATACTTGGTTCGGGAGAGAACGGGTCCGGTGTTTTGGCAGGAGAAGGGAATCAAGACGGGCTCAAGGGCGATGTAGAGCCGCAGTGGGTAGTCAAATACACGGCTGTTGTCAAAGATAGGGGCGTTGTGGAGAGTAAAGGGTACTTCGCTGTTGCAGAGTTGAGGGACTCGTAAGGACATGAGGAAACGGAATCACTCAAATCAAATACAATGTTCAGATGTCTCTGACCATGACATTTGAATCATACATATATTAGGCGTCCACAGACTACTCCATGCTCGCCCATAAGTAACCACCGACTAGCTGCTGTTTATATTACGGAAACGGCGCAAGCGCTCCGCATACTTTGCAGTTCAGTAACTCTCCGCGGCGTCCCAAGTTCGCGCATACCAGTGGTTTACCACACTTCTTGCATTTTGCCAGGTCAACTCCACCGGCTTCTGCCTTGGGGTATGTTGTCGATGACTGCGTTGGTGCGCCCGAGCTGGCCTTGCCCCTTGGTTCAGTGTAATTGTTCATCTTGGGTTGTACGAGTGTTGGGTACGTGTGGTAGATGTTTGCTTGTATATGTGTATGTGTCTTTTGTAGTCGGCGTTTGGTCGAGTTGTCTTCGTGTGTGCTAATTCGGGTGGTGGTGGGAGGAAGGTTTCGGAGGGTATTTGCTAAATATGACCATTCACCATGTACACCCATACTGTGCACTTCACTGCTGGTACTCTACTACATTGTAGAATGTCAGCATGAATCTCCTAGAAGACTCTTGGTCATTCGTCTTCAACTTATGGACGCTGCTCGTTCATGGAATCAAAGTAGTGTCAGGCTTCACCACAGCACTGGCTTCTTCAACAGACTGAAGCGCTACGTACGCGACAGGTGAGTACTTTGACAGTGAAGTGTATATGCAGCCATTCGCTGGACTTTCAGCTTCACGAAGCCTCCACTGTGAATACATGAGTGCATCACGAAACCCACATACATAAGCTTTTCGGTAGCCCGTCATGCCGCCCCCATGTCTCCAATCTTCTCCTACAAACATCCCATATACACAAGCGAACACAACCTCCAATGACAGCCCAAACCAACCCTCCAACCAACCCTCCAACCAAACAGTCCGCCAACACTGCACCAAACACCTCATACGAACACGAGCAGACCTCGGAATCAGAAACCGACCTTCTCATCCCCTATGTCTCCGACGACGACGATGATTCCGACGACGAAGCAAACTCCAACAACGAACCTGGTTCTTTCGGCCACTGCTGGCACTGCGATGCCCCACTACCTCTGCCCACCTCAGAGGAAACCAACGTCAACTGTCTCGAATGTCAGTTTCCGAACTAATTCGCGCGGCGGACAAACGACTAATCTGGCTAGGTTATCAATGCGGCGGATGGTTGGGTCCACCTTGAGTGGAATGACGGGATGATTGGAGTGGGATGTGGCGCTAGATGTTGAGTTTGTGTCGCTCTAGAAGGGGTATTAGAATATAGATGTAACGAAGAACGCATCTTACCGAATATATGCCCATCGCCATTGTAGTCTCTCATAGCTTAACGTTTGTCTTTATATTATGTATCAAGGCAAAGGCATTTTACGTATCGCTTCATGTGCCAAATCACTCTAATAGTGATATCCATTCCACAGGCAGTCTGTGCTATGAAAGTATCTCGATAGTTCTAGTTCAGCTAGTTTAGCCTCCAGTAGTTGCTTCTCGAGATCTTTCTGGTTTATCTGGTGAAAGTGTAGAGAGTGCGGTCACTCCCACCCACACATCCGTGCATGGTCGCTCAACATGTCCCCAAACGATACTAGCATTGCGCATTCACTCTTCCTCATCGTCAGTCAACCGTGTTTGGCCCCAACACACAGCGGACCCTCGGACCCTCTCCGTTGTATCAACAGTCTATATCAACGTGGTGCTCTGGGAGCTTTCGCAACCCAGCTCAAGCATATGCTTGCGACGTCCAATAACTCCAGCACTGAGATCAGAACCATCAGCATGACTGACATCGCCATCGATTCGAAAAGCACCATCATGTCCACTCAAAGCAAACCCAAGCCGCTTGAGGTGTACTTTTCGGTATATGGTTCTGCCCATACAAACCCAGTTATACTTAGCATTTCTGGTACAACATGCCCAAGCCCTACTCCTACCTCCACCCCTACTTCCACTTCAAGGTACACCCCTCCACCCTCACCCTCATCCAAACCATCACGACTAACACCACCCACATCAACCAGCGGCGTCTCAACACCCTCACCTTGCTCTTCACGATCCTCTCCTTCGCCTCAGGATATGCATAATCACAGCATGTACGTGCAAACCGACAAAGGTATCTACTACCAAGACGAAGGAGAAAAAGACAGGAACGGGAACGTGATGATTCTGAAAGACCCTTGTGAAGATTGCGGAGGGAAAGTAGTCTGGGCGACAAAGGGGCCGTGGTTGCTGATTTGTCGGGATTGTGGGGAGATTCAGTAGGGATGAGAGGGAGGGGAAGGACAAAGGAGGAGGATACAGTGGGAAAAGAGTTCGGAGAGATGAGGGAGGAGGACATGTGTATAAGTAATGGCTGTGTAGCGCGCGAAGATGTTTTGTATGTATGTAGTAGCGACCTCTGTTTATTGACTTCGGCGCCACGAGGGCAATGGATGAGATATTCTCTCTTGAAGGTTGAGACTACCAACTCAAGGTATATGGATAGCGTTTGACTCGTTCTTCTGTCTACCCATATTTTGATAACTCCCCGGAAGTCTTTCTAATGTCTCGTTGGGATACTGTCATGGATGCACAGTGTACAGTGCGTTAGTCCATGAACTATGAGCATCACAAATACTACTGCCTACCGTAGCATGGCAACCACATGTTTTGTAGTCTAATCATTCGCATGAACCTGGTCAAAGATGTAGACACTAGTGCATGTCCTAAGTGCCAATACAACGGGAATTCGTCATATCAAACTACGTCCAGAAAGGACATCCCTTCAACTCCTCATTCCCAGTTGGACGGCCGCTGGAACTAGATGCGCGGACCCAGCGGGAGCAAGCGCTTGGGTAGAAACGCCGTTCATCCAAGCGACATCCCCATCAGGAAGTCCCTTTGTCCCCAACCATGCGGGCCGTTAGGGTCTAGAAAGAGTTCCCGGTGTGATCAGACCGTGTTTTAGGGTTTTGGAAGGAATGCGCATGTCGGAGATGAAGTGTTCCTTCCGGTCTTCGCCGATGAGGATCTTGGTATAGGGACTTGGCTATAGCTGGCCAGCGCGTATAGGCTTACGATAGATAGTAACATGGCGCTATGTTATCAACGCTATCGCATCGTTTCGAAGTCGACATCCTCGCGTACGATAGCACATCGCTAGGCCTCCAAAACTTTGGTACACATATGTCGAGATACGTTAGCGCCATCAAAGTCGACAGCTAAGCGTGAAGCGGCTCATCACACGCATATCCTCATCATCGTCTTTCGTGTCAGCAAACTCAAAGTTGGTGGCGCAACGCCCTAGTCCAGGCACACGTCCCACCGTGGGTCAAGATGTACACCGATCAGGAGGTATAACCACGAGGTCGCCTTATCGATAGGAATTAGGTTTGCCGTGCCGCATGTCTGCTTTCTTTTGGTCGATGGAATGGGACAAGCGACGCCCATCCCAGCGCTACTGCGACCAAAACGTCTACCAGTGATGGTCAGGTGCCACACACCCTTCTGGTAGTATCGCCGCCATGGAGCCGACGGCAGCGTATTCGTACTTTTTGAATGGTTTGCAGAGTGAGGTTTTATTGATTGGGGGGATCGAGATTGATGCTCCGAATTCGAGAGTGATGTTTACCTCACCGCAAATCTACGTTCGCGCCGACTTTCGACTTGCATACAAACAAAACATGTAATTTGTCGCAACGAAGTCTTCTAGCCCATCAACCGCTGAGACCCGCTCCGGTATCCGGGAGCTTGAGCAGAGTGCGGTTCCTTAGTGTCCAGGGGACGATCAACGACCCTGTTGTTTATTGGTTCCCATCCGAGCGCTTTCAATGCAAGGGGTCGAGGGTCCAATGAGTGCTCGTAACCACCCACCACATAGAAGAAAAAGAATCGTGACTCGCTATGACCTATGTTGCCTGTCATTCAGCGTTGTACCATAATCCTTCCGTACTAGATCGTCAATTGCATCAGGTTACCGACCCAAGGCTCCTTGTGCGGTCGAGGTAGGCTGAACTCAGCAATTATGTGAAAGCCCTGTTGCTCGTAGTACCTAAGAAAAGAACCTCTAATCAGTACCACATGGTGCGCTCCAGTGACAACAGGGAGGAGAGACTAACCGAATTAAGTTCCTCTCGTTTCCTGCCCAGCCATCCAAGTATAGAACTTTCTTCCCCCGGCTACGGCCATAGTTCCGCACCTCGTGAAGAAGTGCAGCTCCAACCCCACGAAATAGATCCTTCGTACGGCTATCGCTAACCATGACTTCAACATACAAACTTTCTTCGAGTTTGAATTGTCCAGCTTGTGGGATTGTCGCTGCAGGAAGATAGGTAGGGAACCACTTTCCGCGGACGAACGCAAAGCCGACAGACACAAAACAGCGCCCATCGTCGGAGACGCGCGAGTGCATATCTTTCAGATCAGGAGCTGCAATTGCCTGCTCTACGAGTTCGGCTTCGACAATAAGAATGCGTAGGGCATCCGTTGTATCCGAGATTTGACTGTGCTTCGATTCTCGGACCTGCCGTTGCGTTTCTTCAACCCAACCTGGTCGTTGTGAAAAGGGAGTTGAGCCCCATTGCGCTAGGCTCCCGATTGATTCCAGATAAGGGAGAGATGCATCAAAAACTGAGATGATAAAGGAGTCGTCACCTTCAGCGAGCCCCGCGTCTCGAATAGAGAACTGGTATAGGGTGGACATTCGTTAAGCCGTACTGATGGGCCCAGCAAATAGTTCCGGTAATTGTTCGGGCACGCGTTGTTCTTCGAGTAGCTGAACGACGTGAAAAGAGAGGCGCAAAGTTAGGGCAAGATCCCTGAGTCAACCTCAAATGATGACGATGGGAAGGATGGGTCGGGTGACCTAGCCATGAATAGAACCAATTAGCTGAATATGCATGAATTCGCCTAAGCATGCTTGCCCACCCCCGCTACGTTGGATGTGCATGAAGGATTGTTCTTCGTACACGTCGCAAGTGAGCTCGGCGCTTTGCTGCAATCCTCCATGCAGGCTGACGAGCTGTGGGAAGCAAGATAGCCTTCTGACGAGAGCTGGACGAAACGTGGTGCTGACTGGCGCGCGGGTCCTGGTAACTTCGCTTTGCCCTTGCATAGTTTTCATGTAAAGGATTCATTTCGGAAGCGTACAGTCAGATCCAACGACAAACCTATCGCGCTTATCACCAAACAGGTGGTGTGAGCTGAATTGCAGTTCCCATCGAGTGCCGGATGGTTTCCTGCTAACTGTATAGGTGTACAATCGACCAATAAGGTTCCTAACCGGGACAACATCAGAGGCGACCATCGGTCACTCCGTTGCGGGGTTCCAGGTCAGAGGTCGTCACGAAGTGGCGCTGCCTCCGGCGTGCCTCAACCAGCTGTCACTCTCGTCTCGTTGCAGTATGCCTTAGCGAAAGAGGGGTGCGCAATCGAGGGGTCGGTGGTAGTAGCTAAAGCTGAACTATCAGCTCCTGCGACAACTGGCCAGAGCTCCGATAGCCAAGTATAGGGCAAAGAGACTGCATGCATGCTGATGTTGACTAGATCTGCTAATACCGCAGTGCAGGACGCTGATCGTTGGAAATCGGTCGCCATTCCGGTGAGCAGTGGTCTGAAGATATGAAGCCATGCTTTTCTCTGCGTCTGGAACTGCCGGTACGTAGGCGATGGTTTCAGGTGAGGTAGTAGGGTGTGGGGTTGAAGCATCTGGTTCGTCTGGGGAAGATGGCGGCCTAGACTTTGGACCGGTCGAACAGCCGGAAGCGAGCGGGAGGCAACGAACGGCATTTAGATCACGTTGGACGACCATCTGAGTGGTTTACAGCACGATGAACTTTTTTCTGTTGGGAATGCGCGTGGTTGGCTGTAAGCATATCGAGAGTGCGGCTCTGCGGACCCAGGCGGCGCTCCTTCGTTGTGTACACGTCGCTGGGTGAGGGATTGCATTCGTGTACAGCCAGCAAATTACCCGGCCCACCTAGCAGCGCAATTTCCCGCATGTACTCGTTGCCTTGGTTGCAGGGCTACGTCAAGCCAGCGAATGTGCCGATGGTGCTCGTGGCATTATGACGATTGCTCAGGATAAAAAACAATGCTCGCTTCGCTCGGGTCTGAGGTTTGTCTGTGTGGCTGTCAGGTGGTGTTCAAGCAGGGGAGGCGCAGCTGTGGCGGCGGAATGTTTATTGGCTGTAGTGCCGGCAAATCTCAGTGCGCTTCCCCCTTCGGGCAAGAGGGCAAAAGACAGGCCGGAGATTGCCAATTTCGTCCTTCCTGAGGATCAAAACAGACGTGAAACGAGATTCGCAATTTTGGGTCTCCGTACGCCTCGCAACCTGGCCAGAGGAAACAATACTTCCAAGAGTCGGAGTAGCCTGGGAATTGTGGATGGTCGGATGGAGCAACCTCCGCTGTCCATCTCATCGTACATCGGCAGGCGCGACTTTGCCCCTGACTTCAGTTTGGTAGCCACGCGTCATAGAGGCCGTTGTTGACGATACGACGCTGCTTGACACTGACAAGTAACGACGCGTCGGCGGGCGCCAGCGGAAGGTTTGGTGCAGGGAGTTTGGCGCGTGCAAACCAATGGGCTGACCCGGAGACGTTCGCATGTTGTGGAGCAGCGCCGTGGCTGTGCAGCGCCATAGCTCTTGTATAGTGATCGCGCTTGCGCAATTCCAAGAATAATACGAACGACTCTATGTATGTAGAGTTTTCGAGAAAGCTGAGGCGCGGTGCGTGGATGCTGGAGGAAGCTATCGGGTCCTGTACCCAAGAATGAGGGGATGACCTCTGTTGCACGATGCTTTTTCGTTCACCGCTCCACTCGACACGCGATCGGAAAAAAGAAGAACAGATCTAAATTCGACGGCGCAGCGTGAGCGTTGCGATGGTCGTCACAAGGACAGCCGTTGTGTGCACTACGCTCCACAGATCGGGTCGTTAGTACCGAGCGGCGCGATACGTGGTAACCTTCGGACTCGTTTCAAGATTGGAATCGTCGTATCCTCGCAATCATGCTCACTATGGGGGCCTTGGCAGCAATGTTTTCTCTCTGCAAATGGCAGGAAGCCGTGGATCAAGAAAAATGAAGTCGAGTTTTTCAATTGCGGGACGTAGCTCGGCGCATTGCGCCGATGAGAGATGGACCCTGGAGATCATTGGAGATGATGCAGACGGCGGGAGACATGGGACTCCATGTTTATGACGTCGGAGGATATTGCGACTGATTCGCAAGTCTGCTTGGTTGGAAGGGAAGCGATGAGGAATGGAGAGGCCGAGCATGTCCAGATTGCACAAACCCTAGAGCGTGCGAAGCAACATCGTTATCTCCACATGCAGGTGCGAGCCGGAACATTTTCTAGAAAGCGCAAGGAGTTGCAATGTCGATGCGTCGAATGGGGCAGCAATGCAGTATCGTGCATGCAGGGCCATGTCGACTAGATTGCCCTGACCCGAAGGCAATGAAGCTCTGGGAGTTTTCAGATTCTTATCTGAAGAAGACCGGGACGAAGTGGCCATGTGGTACGAAGCCGAGTCCGCAAGCCCCGTTGTGGCGGCATGAGACACACAGGGTATTGAACTTGTTGCGCCTCGAAGCCCAGGCCGGTCCTATCAGTAATGGAGGGAAAGTTGTATGTACAGCATGGGTGCAGTAGGGTTGAGCAGATCTGTATCTGCTCCTTGTCTCCGCATACCTGGAGGTGCTTATAGTAGGTCCGCAGGTCCGGATCCGAGATGGCTTACTTCTTGAGCTGTTCAGTATCGTGGAAACCATTGCTCAACTCTCTGGCGCTCGACCTTCCTCATCGGCAGGATGTGGGCGTCGGACGGCAACAAAGCCTTGCATCTTGCCTCTGGCATCCCGCTTCTCCGCATTTCGTCTATCACATCCTATTTATGGTGGCGAGGACGAGCGTCCGTCATGGCTCCAAAGGGGGATAGCGAGGCGTCATTGCCCCTGCATAGCGAGGATCAAACGGGTGTAGTCTAGTCAATTGGTCCGAATTGCATATCAAATGCACGCTTGGCCATACATGTGCCGGGGTGCGCAGCCCCACCTCGAACGGGTGCTGTGAAACATCGAGTGCGCATCCTTCTGTCTCGAGGCCGAGTGTGCGTGAACAGGTCGGGCAGTGCGGATGGGGAGAGTGGGAGCGTGGGCAGGTAGTGCCAGCTGCGGTACATGCAGCGGAAGCAGCAGCGCTGCGATTTGATTGTTAGCCGCGCTGCCCGATGGTTGGTTGCGGGAAGGCAGGCTGTTAGTGGAGAGGGGTCGGCTGGCGGCATGTAGCCAAGACGCACTGGGAGAAGATGGACAAGCAGAGCGAAGACGATGCATATCGCGTGCAGCCGCCTCAAAGGAGAGGGGTCCTGCAGCGCCTAAGGGTCGACGATATGAGCCAGGACTGCAGTGCGCATCTCGACGGCAGCAACGGCAGACTTAGAGAGCCGCATGCACGCGAGGCACCACGTAGCTATTGGACAGTTGTCACGCACACGTTATGAGATTGTACTGTAGCGGGCTGTCGCTAGTGCCGTGACGCTGTACAGATAGTGCTGATTCCTTGGAACCTGGTGGGAACTGAACTGGCAAACTACACGAGGCTAAGCAGCTATCGGCCGACTCTAGCAGACTATCGGCAGGCATTGGTTAACCGATGGGACTGCTACATCATGGTTGTGCAGAGCGCTGGAAGGGTTTGCTCCCACGTCGCCCCGGCATCGAGGCGTGACTCCTACACGTGTGAGGCTGCCGCGGAGGGATGGCCCTGCGACGGCGCACTCTGTTGTATTGTGCGGGAACCGGTCGACTGACGTGCGCGCAAAAGCAACACATAGCGACAGGTGCCTGGCTGGTACCTGGCAGCGCGTCGCGGCATCGTGTGGATCAGGCGTGAAATTACGAGGGAGACAACGATTAGCATGGGTAAAGCACGAACCGGGGATCCCTGCGCGGTGTGGTGGTGCGTGCTAGCGTGGAGCCCGCCTGGGAAGGAACGACCGACAAAAGCGACAGTTGCCCTGGTGCTCGTCTCCCACCCACCTCCGCCAATTCACCGTCACCACCTCGCCGTCGTCCCCGTCGCGCCCTGCCGAACCTCACTCTGGAGCCCATTGTCGTTACTCACACTAATTGAGGCGACTCTAGGCATCTGTCCGCTCATTTCCCCCGTCATTCCTTAATCCTGGGTGTACTGGCTTCACTCACTGCGACTACTACCACGGCAGCCTACCGACTTGCCCACTCCGCCCGCAGCACTACCTCGACCTATACTGTACGCCTCGCACAACCTCACAGCCGGTCCTGCAATCTGCTCTTGCGCGTGCTGACTGTTATGTGTCAGTAGTAATCGCGTCAGCTCTTGTACCTCGACAGCGCTTGTTTCGTCTCACGCCCGCTGTGCCCACGCCTGTAGCACCCCATTCCCCACCCGTCCAACCACACTCTGTCCTCGCGCGTCCGGCAAGCTGTCCCTGGAACGCACCGCCCGTCTAGCTCGCACATTAAGCATTGTGCTGCGCGTCCGTTGGCGGTACCATCTCTAATCTCGTCAAGCCCCATCGTCGCAGATCGCTGCGTCCGACAGGGCAGCTAGTAGTTCACCATGGCCGAAATTGCCCTGCCACGACACCGGGCTACACAGTCGCAAGCTGGTGTTGGCTCACCGCTCTACCAGCGTCGACAACACTCCAATGCCGGCCCCATTGAGCTCATCCCCAACCCGGAATTCTCCTTCCCCATGCGAGGACCAGATACCGCCTCTTCAGAGCCTGCACCCACAAACTCGCGGCCAATGTCCCTGCAAGCGTATCCAGCTGGTCGTCGAGGCTCCATGCCGCACTACCGACAGAAGTCTATCAACGCTCTACCAGACTTTTCCTTCAATCCGGCAGGACCAGCAAAGCCAGCTACCATCGAATCTTCACCACCACAGTCACCGGCGACACTGCCTGTACCAGTATCGCCGTCAAAGCCGGCACATGGCCACAGACGCGGGGGCAGCGAGTTCATTGGCGGTGACGTACGACCTGGCGGCACCGCCCTGATGAGCAGCAGCCCGACAAAGGGTGAAGATGTCCTTCCTACACCAAGTTCGACACTGCGTCCGGGTCCGCCAGCGGGTCGTCGCGGACACGCTCATCGTCGCTCGGGTGCCATCTCCTCTCACGACCTCACAACCATCATGAACCCACCTGCTCCAGCGCGAACGGGCAGCGCGCCCAACACACCCTCCGAGGGCAACCAGTTCGCTTTCGGCCACAAGTTCAACAGATCTGTCTCGCAACCCTCGCTACGCGAAAACGGCGCAGACGATGAGGCGCGACCACCATCAAGGGCCCGTGTTACCTTCTCCGATAGAATCGAGACCATTCGTCCGCTCTCCACCATCTCTTCCGAGACTGAAATTTCAACCATCAGGGGACACTCAGCTGCCAACAGCCTGTCCTCGATTGTCAGTTGCAGCAGCCCGGCGCCTGTGCGACCAGGACGCCCTAGCACAACCCTAAACACAGTTGAAGACGAGGACCGACCAAGCACGGCTGGAATGGTGCTCGACAAGTTCATGGGCAGCCGCCTAAATGGTGAGGTCATGGAACGCAAGCGACCCACGTCCGCCATTTCCCCCATCTCCCCAACTGCGCCAATCCCGAAAGTGCAAGCCAAGCGACGCAGTCTCTTCCAAAAGGATCGCAGTGATAACTCAGTTCCTACCCTTCCTACCAGTGCCTCCGATCCTGCCCTCTCCAAATCCTTCGACACACCTCTAGCATCACCCACTAAAGATGACGACTCAGCAGAGGTCGCCGAAAAGCCGAAAGCTGCGTCGCGCAAAAGCGGTCGCAAGCCCCGGAAAGTCAAGTCATGGGCAAACTCCATCATCACCAGGAAAGGAAAGCACAGCAAAAAGGCCAAGGCACGATCTCCCACACCACCACCATATGCGGGCATGGACACCGAAGACTCCGATGAATCAGACGAGATGGACTTTGAGCCCAACTTTGATGATGACACCACAGTCACCATCGTCTCCCCCACCGAGAACTCAGTTCCTCTGCCGAAGATTGACACCGACTACGCTTCGTGGCAACCACGTGAGCTGAAACGGGTTGATTCTGACATCATGAGCCCGGTGATCGACCTTGATGCCGCACTTGGACCCTTCAACACTCCCAATGGCACGAGCCCTCGAACCCACCAGCGGGGCTTTTCGGCACATCGACGAGCCATGCACAGTGCTGGCGGCATTGCACCTTCGCACAGGAGGACGGAGAGCGCACCTGAATTGGTACCCTTTGAGAACCGACCATCAGCAGTTGCTAATGCTTCGCCTATGGCCGATGTGTTCGAAGAGGAGGAACCAGAAGACGACCTGACTCTGGCGATTCCTGCAAAGGCAAAGTCTACTGCTGCAGAACCCGAAGAGCCGAAGATCTCGGTCGTGGAGGCAGATGCGAAGCAGGAGGGCACTGCTATCAACTGGAACTTCAACGACGGACTTGGCATCAAGCGTACTGCGAAGCACGACGACGTTGATGCATCTGAGCCACTGTCTCCTCGAGCAGTGCCTGCTGAGTCCAGCGAGAACGTCTCTGAGCAAACGCAGGCCTCAGAGCCTTTTGAAGTTGTGGAAGATCATGAGGAGCCCCGCACATCATCACTCACACATTCGTCCGACTCCACTGTCACCGCCCAGCCAATGGAGGATTCGCCAAAGCATCATCAACCCGCCATGAACTTGTCGCTCCCACTGGGTCAACAAAGTCTCATGACACCCGACACGGTTACTTCTTCATTTTCCTCGCCAGACTGCCGATCCAGTCAGATCTCGTTCGATAACGGCCGTGGAGGCACTGCAGCTTCCTCGATGACAGACTACCCCGTGATGCCTTCTCCCCGCTTTGGCGAGCCTGGACCTGAAGTTCGCATCTCTACGGAGGTCCCGTCTCTGACTTCTTCCAGGTCGACGATGACCAGTGCAATGCAGAACGCCTTCCCGCTCGTCAGTCCCCGTCGATTTGGCGACCGCACCTCGTCTCTCTCCTCTGATCCCAGTGAGATTGAGTCCCGCCGTCGCAAGCGCTCTAGCATTGCTAGTCTCTCTAGGCTGATGGGAACTTCTTCTTCCTCGTTCAGCGAGCGCAGCAAGCTTTCCATTGAGCAGCGTCCTCAGTCAGAACATCGCGAGCCCACCAAGGACAAGAAGAAGAAGAACATCGGAAGCAGACTGAAAAAGTTCTTCCAGCACACCCGAGATTCCTCCCCATCAAAGACCTGAAGTGTTCATCATTGTCACGACTTGTACATCTTTGGCTCTTGCCTCAACCGACGATTTGCAGTTTGCTTTCTAGTAGCTGTTTCCACATCATATGACATTATGGCTGTGCTTCCATGAGCACATACATCACCTCTTTCCTCTCGCATGACCACGGAGTTTACAAGCGATGAATATTTAATGGCGCATTACCAACCTGCGATGCATACGCGAACCGGACTTTTTCTTACTCTCATTGAACAGCATCTCTTTCCTTACGAGTACTAGGAGGACGAGTCTCTAGGATTTCTGTGGTTTGCATCATTGCATGGGACCTCACCTGGCATACTTTGACTGGTTTTCACTGTGGCGGTAGCCATACACCGACCGCACATTCAATTTCCTTGCTCCACACTCTATTGGAGGTATATATTTGCTTATACCGTCCACACGCTCTCTCAGAGACGGTCGATTCTGCCCTTTGGCAGACATTTCACGACAGGACTCTTTCTTTACTTCATTTTCTTGACAGTCGTTTATTATGAAGCAGTACATACATCAGGGTATGCTGTAGTAAGCTGAGGATGGTGGGACACATGTATTTTGAACATGGCGGCACAAATCTCGTTGGGCAATCTGTACCATGAGCTTTTGAAAGGATAGATAGTGGGTTGAGCTGGATGAATGGCTGCAATCTTGAAAAAACAATCAAACTATGAATCATCTACATGGCCTTGTGTTCTCTCTCGTGACTCTCGAAATCACTGCAGTAGTGACTCTCCCGCTTGTTCGTGACAATGCAAATCTCGCTTCTTCTTCATCCATCGCTTACCTTGAGCCGCTGCAATATGTCTCTGACGCCAACATGCCTGTCCACATCACTATCCGTTATCAGGACAACCAGCGCGAACTGGCCACCAGCTCATGCAAAGCCGTTATCGCGCACTGGCCTCACAATCTACCACATCGCCCGCGTGACAGCGGGACAAGAACCAAGATTTCATCTCACTTGCCCCGAGCGAGCCGCCACGGCGCACATGCACGGCAGGGACTTAGTCAGACCACGCCGTCTAAACGGTAAAGTGTAAAGTGACATAGAGTGCGTGCGGGAAGCGACATGCGACCGTCGTTACGAAAGCCGCGCCCCCATTATGCTGAAACCTCCGCGCCGAGGGTTGCGCACTGTTGTATGAAGGATTGCCGTTCATCAATTAGAACGGCCGGGGACCGACCGTTTTTCCTGTTCCTGTTCTCGCTCCCGCACTTTCATTTATCGGTGTTGGAGGTTGTGCATGTGGGGTTGGCAGGATATGCAGGGGCGGCGGTGATCATTTAATTTGTAGATGGACCTCGGGAGTGTCAGGTGGTGATTAGTGAGTCAAGGTGAGTGACGCGATGCAGGTACGAGTCAAGCGAGAGCGGGTTTAGTGTTTCAGAATCTGGGGTGCGGGATAGATGGCGAAGCGAGGGGTGGTGCTGAGGCTGTGCTGGTGAGGGTGTTTGGGGTGCGTTGCTAGGGGAGACGGAGAGATGTGTCTTTGGGGTTGTGCTGTGTGGGGTTGATGGAGGACGGGTAAGGGCAGTATGGAAGTAAGTGGAAGCGTGGACTTTCACGAGCCACAGAGTAGACTGGAGTATAGAACGAAAGAGTAAAAGACATCTCTCGGTGGCCTTGAGATGCCAACCGGTACACTCAGATAATACGTATACCATCTTTGAATGCGTGTTGTAGGTCCGAAGTACTCCAGTCGGCGCTGTCGTAGTCAACCTGGATTATGGATAAATGTTCTACATGTCTCAAAGTCTCATCAAGGTATCAAATCTCTCGATGTTCTCAGCAGTAAAGTCCCTTTCACACAGCAGACCCAAATGCGCATCGAGTTGCAGCTAGTCTCGTTCCGTGTTAGCGTGCTTTCGCGGTGCGGGCAAGTTGGCATGACCGAGCAGTGACGACTGGAGCTCCCCGCAACAGCTACTCAACAGCTCCACAGCTCCACAGCTACCTCCAGACCCCGAAACACGTCAACACGATCGCGAAGAAATATGGCAGACGAAGAGAAGGAGAAGGCGGAGAAGATCGCAGCGGCGAAGAAACGCGTACGTCTTTCCTCTACGGGTCTCTCTACTTCCTAAAGGCTGCCATTGCTCAGATGCAGTTGGAAATGGTGTCTTCTCCTAGCCCAAGTTTCAAAAGATTTATCACGGCTGAGACGATACTGACAAATACGCATAGTATGAACAATTGAAGAAGCAGAAGGCGAAGAAGGCGGGTGGAGGAAAGAAGAAGGGAGACAAGACTGAGGAACCCGCCGAAGCCGAAGCGTCGACTGAAACCCCGACCGAAGCAACTTCTCCCGAAGAGAAGCCCGAACAGGTCGCGCCGGAACCCGTAGAAGCCACAAGCGTGCCAGAGCCGCCAGCAGAGGATGATGACGAGCCCTCAGAGCTAGCAGTACCTAAGCCGTCGCACGGCCGCAAGCCTTCAGTCGCTGTTGATTCGCGACAGCGCTCCGAATCTTTCTACCGCTCGGGAGCCGCTGGTGGGCCTCTGTCGCCTGGAGGAGGGGTTGCAAGCGAGGTCTACCGGGAACAAGCACAGAAGATTGAGGAGCTCGAGAAGGAGAACAAGCGACTGGCAAGCGAAGTTGAAGAGAATCAGACCAGATGGAAGAAGGGCGAGGAAGAATTGGAGGAGCTGCGAGAAGGCAGAGGCGATGTTGCGCTCGCGGTGGAGAAGGGCAAGGAGGCTGACAAGCTGGTATGCATACGGGCACATTGGAGCGTATGACGAAATACTGACCCACGGTCTAGAAAGCCGAAGTCGAATCGCTCAAGAGACAACTTGCGCAGGCGCAAACGCAGAGCAACAAGTCCATACGCCGTACGTCGACCGCATCGCCTAGCCAGAGCGCATCCATCGACGATCTGAACGCGCAGGTCGCTTCAAAGTCTGCGACTATCGAGTCACTCGAGCTGGAGATATCGAACGTCAACAGACAGCTGTCAGAGCAAACGAACAAGAACAACGAGCTTCAGTCGAAGATCACAAGCCTGGAATCTGCAGTGCAAAGGGCGGAACAAGAAGCAAGCTCGACGAAGACTGAGCTACAGGACCTCAAGGCGAGCCTGGACAAGGCTGGTGACCAGGCAGAGAAGGATGGCTCGGATCGCGACTCTGCGCAGACACGCATTGCACAATTAGAGGCTGAGCTGGGCACAGCGAACCGCAAGGCTTCAGACTCAGTCTCGCGCGCAGAACTGCTTGAGAAGAAGATCGAAACCCTCACACAATTACACCGCGACAACGACTCACGAAACCAAACGCGTCTGCAAGAGCACAAGAAGATCGAGCGCGAAGCCACCGAGCTACGAACCCGCATAACAGGCCTCAGCAACGAGAACGCGCGCCTTCGAGAGGCCGAGCAGCGACGTCGCAAGGCAGATCTCGGCTCGATCGAAGACTCCAGTGTTCAGGAGCTCCTAGACGAAGAGCGCGACCGTCTCCTCGCTAAAGTGCGCGAGCTCGAGGAAGAGAACTTCGAGCTCCGCCGTGGCGTATGGCGCGACCGTCGCCGCGACATGCAACCCCCCATCGACGACCAAGCAGACGCCTCACACCCCTACAACAGCTCCAACAGCTTCGACGACGTCGACCTCTCCGGAGCGCCATCCCGACAAGCCCTCCCCAACCGCACACACTCGTCCTTCCAAGACGTCATTCAGTCTGGCATTTCAGCCTTCACCGGTCAGAACCCCGCGCATCGACGAAGCGACGCGGCGAGCAAGCCGAAGCCGAGACAAGAGAGCCTGGGTAGTTTGGACGAATTTGAGATTGATGAGGATGCGTTTAGGCAGGCGCAAGAAGAGGAGGGCAAGAAGAGGCTTGAGAGAGTCAGGGAGGTCAAGAGGGGGCTTGTGCAGTATAAGGGGTGGAGACCGGACTTTGTGGATGTTAGGGTGGGGATGGGTGGTGTCTTCGAGATATAAGCACCGGATCGCAGATACATGGTTATGGAGACTATGTTTGAACAAGACTTCGGTCGGCTTCCAGAGGAATGGAGACATGAATAACATGGCGGGTGCTTTTGAAACGATGTCTCAGAAATGGGCCATGCGCCATCTTAACACTCCGCAGCACTGAAGGACATGACATAGCCGTCCAAAAAACGAGATTTGTTCCTTCAATCGCTCGTGTAGACTCTTCTCTCGACTCTCCTCTCCATGGAATGCTTTGTTATCCATTTCTGGACACATAGTCCCGGAACACAATGGTTTTGGAATAAGAAGCAAGGTGGTATAGTGTCTAAGACTTGGAGAAACGGGGCTTTATATACACGACGGGAATCCCGAAACGGAGCTTACATGTGGGGCTTCGTTTTTTCTGACAGAATCACAAACAGCTCTCCTGGACTTTTTGCGACACTGCTCACTCTTCATGAAGAGATCTCTGACGATTTTTTGGTGCCACAACACACCCCGGAGCGGAAGACATGACTTTGTCTAGCAAACCTTTTTAGGTCCCGTCGGCCATGTGGAAGTCGATTGCCGTTTTGGAAGAAAGTTGGTCCTCTTTTCTCACATGAAATCATTCCAGACTGACTTTAGTATCCATGGTAAGCCCTAAAATGGCTTTTTGACAACTCTTCTCCGCACTCATGACATTGCCTGGTAACGCGTTTTGTTTTTCTGGAAAGAGGAACAGTTGGAAGAGGGCACATGTAAAGATGATGCCCCGGTTTTTGGAGACATGGCGTCTTGTATTTCACGTTTTGGGGAATAATCGTGTGGATATGTTGATGAAGTGGGAAGAAAAGGTGTGGACTGGAGAGGTTTATATACTCAGCAGTCGCCGGGCGAGCGCCATGCCAACAGTTTGTTCAGACTTTCCAGAGTAAAGATATGCAGAATCTCTCTACAGGAGCATGCCATGGATCTTTTTGATTCTTTGGACCGCGTTATTTTGATACGTGAGCCATCGCGTCTGCTTCTCGGTCTCCATACGAGACTACTAGGTTGTATTTTGGAAGCAGGAGGAAGCACATGGGCGCTCATAGATGTCTTCTCTTCTTTCGCAACCATCATCATAGTGCCTCCAAGTTTTGGTGTAGTGAAAGGCAGGAAGGGTGTCTAGAATCGAAGTAGGAGGAAGTCGACGCGATTTATATATGTGAGCGCAATAGCACAGCAGGAAGACATCACCCACTTCTGAGGTTTTTTTTGGTAGGCAAGGACATATCGCCAATCTGCACAAGCTTTGTCTTATCCCTAGAGGAAATGGTGCACATTTCTGTTCACTCCGCGACCTGGCTAACGGATAAAGCCTATCGCGTAAAGACTTTGTTTTGGCAGAATTTTGATGTCATAGAGAAGCTTAGAGACAGGAGAAACTTCCACATGTAGATCTTCTGAAAAAGCTTTGTTTTCCCAGAAACATGACAAAGAGGTTCGGCGTTTTTGGAGTAGCGATTAAGAGGAGAAATCCCATCTCCAAGATATATTCGCGAGGATATCGATGCCCCTTTATATGATTATGGCTGCTCCGCTAATCGATGCAAGTATATGCCTCGTATTGGTCAGCGTTATGACCTTCCAGCACCGCATGCTGTGGGTATGGGCAAAGCCTCCTTGTCCTGTTACTTCCATCTGAAGGCTCCGTAGCCAGGACGTACTCAGGAGCTACACCATCCTCTACCCATGGAATGAGAGCTTCGAGAGAGTGGTACTTTCCAGGAACCTGAGGATAACTAGCAGCGGGGCCGCAGTGACCACCACCCGGGACCATGAACAAGCGCCAGAAATCATTAAGTTGCGCCTCGCCGTAGATGGCTTTCGCTTCGTTGTGCTGATCGATAGGCCAAGTAGGCGCGTTAAAAGGGTCAGCCCAGCCTATCCGCGTAAGTCTGATTTCGTGCTCGTCTAAATTTGGCGGGCGACAAACCTTGCGATGCGACGAGTTTTCCACCTCGAGCTCTGAATGCATCAAGCCTTGGGGATGTTGCAGTGATTAAAGGACCTGCAACTTTGTCCACAATCTTGACGTCGTCCTGGAAGTCGAAAGTAGTGTAATCATAGCTCAAGTTCTTGAAGACAAGGTTCTGCAATATAGGTACTGCATACGCGGTGTAGAGAGTTTCTTCCAGCAGAAGCCATTCGGATTCCGATCCCTTTGCAAACCCGGGGTATACATCGGCCCCAGGTCCAGCGTAGAACGCCTCAAAAGTGGCAAGCTGCGTCTGATTCAGACATGTTGTCCTGTTATTCTCAACTTGAGCCTGCCCGGACCGGCACAGTAGTGATGTAATTTCGAAGTCGCACTTGCTTGGATCGTCGATCACTCCGTCTTTCACGCCATCAATGTCATCACACTCCTCCAGTGCTGCATCCCTTGCGAACGTGAGTACGTCCTGGGCTAGAAATGCACCAGGCTTCCGTGTGTGAAGGCCGTTCCACAGAAACGAAAGGATGAGGTGGGAGTACCAGTTGCCGGCACTTCCTGCAACAATACCATCGAAGACATCGGGATGGTACTGGGCTAGTGCATATCCTTGAGCGCCACCTGTAGAACAGCCTGAGAAGTAAGATTTCCGTGGCGGGTTTCGGAAGAACGTCGCCGTGATGGCTTTTGCTGGTACAGTGAACATCGCGATCGAATCTCGGATCCACGCTGCGGTCTGGGCATATGAGTGAAGGAACGGAACATAGCTTCCTGGCTCGGAAGCGCCGTTCTCGGAAACCAAATGTCCAGAATCACACCTTGAGGCCTATAAGTTAGCTCAACATGGCAAGATACAGAGGGGGCAAAAGACACACCCTCCAACAGCGAAGCCTGAATTGAGATTCGTCGCCATTGCCTGGTAATCTATCACGCCTGCAAGTCCGCCATTGCCTTCATGATGATGTCAGCAACCACGAGGCACAAGCATTGATCTGACTGATTCAATACGTACCGACAGATAAATAGCGCCCATTGTAAGTTTCGTTTTCGGGTAGCCAGACTTCAAAATTTAGTGTGTTATTTGGACCATATGGCATGAGTCCAACAACACGGCAAAAAGAAGCTGCATTTGTCTCCGTGATATTCTGAGCAGCCACAGCTGATATTTCTGCAATTCCGCCAGTGTTTACACGACTGGAGCTAACAACGTAGTCCACGCTGTGTCGTAACGAAGTGCAACTGTCATGGTCCACAGGGCTAGCAAGTGCTGCCGCTAATAACGCGGCAGAGGTGAGCTGTGTGTAAGCAAAGTACAGCATGGCAGAGACTTCAGGATGATAAGAAGGAGTGAAGCGCTCGTTTACGATAACATGCGAAATGTTTGGTCTTTATGGCGCGTGGCTCTCGGCCCGATCGTAACTTCCGTAGAATGTCAATACGCACAAGCGTCGGTGACGATCACCGAAAGCTTTCTCAACGAGTCAGTAGTTCATCGCAATGAATTTGCAAAATCTACCGAGCAAGGGTCTGGTCATTGTGGACGGCTCACGATGCGGAGTGGTTTGCGGGGTGCATCGGGCGGGCTGACCGACGCGGAGAAGACAATCGGCGACGGGCGACCGAGCCCGAGTAGCAGCTAGACTAGATTGGGTGCATGTCTGATGCTCGACTGACAGCTCCCGGTACAACAGAGACCGGACTTCTGCCTGCAGATTGCTTATATAGCCGCAGCACTAGAGAGCAACTCGGACTTCGTGCAACGATCGCACTCTCCTCGCTCGCATCAAATTGGCATTCTCGGCATTTGCACACGTCAAACTCGACATTTGTGCTACCTTTGCCATGAGGGGTTTGTGGTGATAATTTTGGAAACTGTTTAAGAGAAAGCAAAAGAGATCTCATTAAATACCCTACTCTTCGTTGAAAGACATGTATGCTGTTCTTGTATCTTTGAGTATTCTGGAAGATATGGTAGTTCCAGGAGAAAGAAGTAAGCAAGATTAACGTTGGGCTTATATATCCGCGCTGAAGTAGCACACAAGACGTTATTGTCGATGTTGTTTGGTCAAGGTCTACATATTGTAGATATAGAATGCTTCGTGGTTTGCACCGGGGTGCTCATATAATGGTATCATAAGAATAAGGAGATAAAGCCATGAAGACGAAGAAAGGAAGGCAAAGCCATCGGAATGTCGCTCGTGCCTCTTTGGGCGGAGACATTTGTGCACCGTCCAAAGGTTTTGAAGTGCTGGCCAGACAGATTGTATATATGACAAGAGAAGGCGCGGGAATGCTGGTAGATTTATAAGTGGAAGAACGGAAAGACATCCGGTGGCACCATGTGTCTTTTTGTGCGCTAGGGAACCCTTGTCTTTCATCTCCCCATGGCGTATTCGTTCGATGTTTTTTATCACGCTCGTGTGAGAGAGGAGAAAGAGGCAACAGCCAGAGACATAATCTTTTGGTTCTGGGATTTTGGAAAAATTACTTCTGCCAGTTTTAGTTTTAAATAAAGCTAAGGCCTGGTGCATCAGGGAAGGAAGGGGAACGGGCAGCAAGGAGGTATTTATATGCACCAGCCTAGCCCACGGTCATTCAGGGATCATCGCTCAATTCGGGCTCTCAAATAGAAACTCCGTCTCTCAGCGACGAAGTTCGCCATCACGGCGTAAGCTTATTGTTTTTGACCAAGTATTGGGTAAAAGAGGACAAGCTCGGCAGGTGTTCGACCGTATGATTTTGAGAGTAAAACCCGAGCAGACATATTCCGGGGGAATGATCATTTTGTGTAGCTGTAAGACGGCTAATTCCTTAGAGTAAAGACCGCCGAATCTTTCTCCCACATGTAAGATTTTGATGGCTGTTTTTTGTAAAGGAACGCTTTGAGTGCGTCGAAACTTGAGAGGAAGTAAAGAGGAAAGAGCTGCACGAGGATGAGCATTATATACCCGTACCGACAGGCACAGTAATAAGTCGTATCCTGCCTTTCAGAACATAAATGAGTCCTTAATCTCTTTTTTTGTATAAGGGTAGAAAGCAGCTCGATTGCGTTTGCGATGTTGAGCGACGAAAGGGCTGAATGTCATATAGCAAACCACAGTCTTTGACGCGACATGGATTAGACCGTGCATCATTTCTGTATGCGGGGCTCATGCTGAAATCACCGTCATATCGGCGTGGACATTTGGTCAAATCATCGCGGGTGAACAGGATATTTTTGGAGGAAAGAGACCTCGAGAAACATGCGCTTTTCCTCTGCTGTTTTGAGACAAAGTGCAGTGCCGTATGTGTAAAGAAGAACAGAGCAAGGGCGCCGAGAGGATGTTTATATATGTCATCTTGGAAGTGCCGTTCTTCACTCACATGAGACCCCTTCGCAGGCTTTTAGGCCCTCATCATCTCAAAAAGGTAGAACGACCACATAGGGTGACTTGATTGCGTTTTTGAACCACTTCTCCAGCCATAAAATCGTCAATGTAAGCCTTTTTAGTGTTTCGCAAAGCCACCGCCGACTCCAGACATACGCAGTGGCTTTCTCGTTTTGATTGCGTTCTCAGACAGATACTCGCAGTATGTCTGCGTATTTTCAAATTTTCTGCACCATATCTTGACAGATATCCATTTCTGGAAGTCGCAAGCTAGATGTTTGGAGAAAGAAAGAAGAGAGAGGAAGCATGAGAACCATCCTGGTGTATTTATAGCAAGCCATGTTGCGAAGATGTGTTTTGTTTTCCGGCGCCTGCGCAACATCAGGCATCAGTGTTGTCCTTTTCTTTGGACGTTCGCATCGCCACAGGTACTCACAGGAGCGACATGGTTGGGATGACGTGGATTTTGAGAAACGATCTTTCGCGGCACGGTAGTTTTGGTGGTAGGTCTGCCTCAGAGCAGACCACACATGTAGCCTGGGTACTAGCTTTTCGGAAGAACTCAAAATGCTTTTAGTTTCGAAGGGCAGA
Organism: Alternaria conjuncta; assembly: GCF_024043145.1. NCBI lineage: Eukaryota > Fungi > Ascomycota > Dothideomycetes > Pleosporales > Pleosporaceae > Alternaria > Alternaria conjuncta. The sequence goes on along the minus strand of NW_026250092.1, from coordinate 1,504,706 downwards.
GCGAAGAGAAGGGCACGAGACATCAAGAGACGAGAAGACTCCCGGTGCTTCCCATGCATAGTCCCAGATCATCTTTCGAGTGTTCTGGAACGTTGAAGTTTTGGTGGAGTCGGAATAGGAGTCGTCCACATATAGACGGTGGATAGTTGTTTTCGCGCTCGTCATAATATGTCCAATCTTGACTTTTCAGTTTTGTGCAAAGCAGAAGAAAGACTCAAAGACATTAATCGGCAGTCATGTAGTTTTTAACACTATAGGATCTGTGTTTTCGAAAAGCTGAGAGTGTAGTGTCTCAGAGGATCGCGCGATAACATGATAACATCGCTTTTCGCTTTTGAGTCGAAAGCTGCACCAAACGCCATAGATATCTTCTGTTGTAGATTTTGTTTTGAGACAATGTAGAAGTAAGGTATGACAGGAAAGAAGAGAAGAACGGAGATGACCAATTTATATGCGAATGCGAATTCGCCAAGCCAAGATTCTGACGAACCGCTGTGTTTGGTGCAGAGCGAGAATGTGATGCAGACCGGATACGAAAATCGGCGTCAAAACTGTACAGCTAAGTGGTAGGAACATGAACTTGCGCGTGCATGTTGCGCTGGGATAGAGTAGTTGAATCTGTCGTGATGAAAGCCCGGGTGGACCTTGTAAGGTAGCATAAGGAAAGGTCGGACGAAGAAGCGGAATAGCAAACTTCAGAGTCAGAATCATACCACTGTGTCTCCTTTCTGCTGTCGTGTGCATGAAGGAGCAGTCATCTCTCGTTTTTCGAAGCGCATCGTCATCTAAGCTCTCCAAGCTCATCTACACTTCCCGCTCACACCACCTCCACACCACTAGTCCCAAAGTAACAACGCAATAAAGTCCCGAAGATCTTCGCAAGCCCTCCAGATCGCAAGGTGGGAGAGCAACTCGGTACGTGATGCGAGCGGCCAGTTCCGCACCCAGCGCCATGCCGTCATACCATCACCTGCCGCCCCGACAGCGATCAATCAGGCCTAGCCTTCACACCCCAGATCGAAACCCTATCTCTCGCCCGAACATCGGTATACACATTCTCGCATGCATGCCAGATACCGGTCGTGTGAAACTGGAAAAGGGCTGCGCAAAAAAGGACTCGGTGTTGCGTCAGCAGGCTGCGTAACATTATGCAGGTCATACAACAGCATGCAGGAGCTGCGAACGGTATCCCGTAACCGGATTGCCTGTTGCCGTGAAGAGTCCTTTCTTGACTTGCCACACGATGCAAGTATAGGTTGTAGCAAAAATACCTCGGAGTAAGTATCCGCGTCGTAACGAATTCCCGTTCGCAATAGGAGGCGCGGAGCTGGACGCCGTGACGTTACATAGCCACCGTGATCGATCCACTTAGTAGGTTCGCGGATGGCTAGTAGCCTGTTCATCTGCCGCTGTTGAGCCGTGGGCTTCTTTTCCTGGTATAGATGGGTGGATCTTGTGTGGAGAACTCTGGGGCGCGGAGGCAAAGGGTTTTTCCCGGCGGCGTGGGATGTTGGGATGCGGGATGAGAAAATAGGCATCGCCGTGAAGGAATCCTCATTCACGTGAGGCTGAACTTGTTTCTGGAAGAAGATGAGGCGACCGCAAATAGCCGAAAGGATGCGTAAAGTTAAACGGTGCTTACGCAACTTAATGGGAGAATAAAGCCAAAAGACGGACTCAACAGGTAAGAGGACGTGTCAAGCCACAGGGTCGGGAATGACAGCTAGGATAGACCCTAGATCTCGAGTCGCATTTACCTGGGATAGCTTGCGACGAACCGCTGAGCTTCGCTTCATCTGCATGCTGCAGCAGGTTTGCATTCGAAAGAACAGCCACCCTTACTCCCGAGTGTGGACAAACGCCTCGAAATCGTAATAGTGTACTCCTACGGCCTCAACACATCATGTTGAAGATGTCGCGGAGCCGGGTGAGCGAAAGACCGAAAGCTTACCATAATCGGAGGTGTCACAGGAACAACAACTCGGGGACTTAAGAGGTAGTATCGGCTACCGCGGAAGACGTCTAGTTCGACCTATCGGGAGATGGCAATGAAAGCCAAGCGGTAGGTGATAATCGACTACGGTGCAAAGTACCGCAGCTCCTGCAGGATCGTGTCGCTGTGCGCATGACGTCGGGTCTGACTCTTTGACAACTCAATCGAAAGGGTTGAGCGTCAAGTAGTCGCTCGCGCTTAGGGTCACAGGTACAGAGCTCTAGGTGGCGAAGCAGCAGTGCATCCTAGGATGCGGCGAGGTACGTACCAAGCGTGCACGTGAACTGCAGACTAGAATCCTAGCGTCGCTTCAAATCGTGTGTCAAGCCCCACCTGGTCTAGCTTCTCCTGGAGCTATACAGTGGGTAGACTGCTGGGCGTCAGCAATGCTGCGTTATATTTGGGCGCTCAACGTCGAGGCTCAAACGACTGCAGTAATATGGGGTGATCTTTCGACTGCGTTAAGCGAACTAGAACAAGAGAGGCATTACGCCTAAGGCAAAATACGTAGTGCCGTTACCTTGCGTGCAATTGAGTGGAACACCATGCTTTTGCGTTGCGTGCACGCTGATCTGTTGTGGGCTTGTGTTTGTGATGCTTCCAGACTCAGCTTTCGCACCTGTTACTCCGAACAGCTCCCAGTGCGGATGGCAACGGAAAACGGCTCATACGTGCCTTATGCAGGTGTGTGATAGGTGGAGCTGCAGGGCGCAACACCGCTGGCGGTTCGCAGTCGTCGAGATGAAGTACGAGGGGCAATTGTCTGGGGAGTGCGCCGGGATAACCTTATCGGGTTAGGCGTGCGTCATCGGCTCGAGCGGGCTTGAAGCGAACGGGAAGAAGCATACGCTCGTCATTAGATATCTGCATGGTCGGTCGGCATCGTGTTCGCGACCGTGCTGTAGACTCGTCCCGATGGTTGCACAAAGGAAGCACGTCATGCTGCACGAGCAGTCCAACGTGTCGTCGCTACGCGGCCGCGAGAATGCTGCTCGGTGGTAAGACGTGCATTGGCAGATGCGAACATGGCAAATTTGGTCCCTACACAAGCTATCGCGCGGTGGTTATTTGCTCTCCTCGCACCAATCGCGACGAATTGTATAAATCCCAAAGTTTCATGCCATGGCCAAGCCACCTGGGATTGTCGGCAGAAGTGACAGGAGAGCCATGCAAATTATTTCGCCGGGGAATTTATCGATCATCGATACTTGCGTTTGGCGAGCAATCTGGTGAGATGTCAGAAAGTATAGACAAGGACCGGGATGCAGATCGAGTGGTATGTGCGTTGACAACTGCATTTGCATAGACGATCTTAAGTGGCTCAGCGAACATTTACAGCCACGATCAGCAGTAGGAAGTCGAAAGCTGCTCCTGCTCGTTCGGTACATCTTCTACAGTGCTTCGATTGACGTAGATGGCTTTGGTGTCGCTGAAGGATTGCTCCGTGGCTCCACCATGTGGCCGTTCGATTGTAGATCTGCCACGAGCTTACGGTGGTCGTGCACCAGCAGCCGATCTTCATTGCCACAAAGCGCAACGTCACTGGCTAGGGTCTCTTGCAATACTTCAACTGCGAGATAGCAGCATGGTCATAGCCGAAGTTTGAATTTGGCAATGCAGACCCGACTGGCGAAGCAGCATGATGCTTAAGCCGAAGCGAGCGTAGCGGGAGGCCGAAAAGACGATAGTAGCCTGACGATGCCGTCATGCGCGGTGGATGCTCCAGTACGCGTAGGAGGGCGACGCGACAGACCGAGAACGTCAGGGTCCTGGGCTGACGAAGGTCAGGTGCAGTAGTATACCCACCGCGGCCTGCGGAATGGAACAGGGCGTGAGAGATTTTTGTCGTCGCTGCCATCGGCTCATTCCACATCCGCTGCTACGATGGGGCAACTGTGGTTCGCGACGTTGCAGTACCGGTTCTCGCAGCAAGCGCATGTACTCAACAGACGGCCAAAGACGACGGGATCAACGCTGCGAGGCGGTGATAGGTGGGCGGGTCGAGCAGCAGCGACAAGGGCTAGGACGACGGCGATGGGAACTTTGCAGGCCGTGGTCATGCGGCGCTATGTGGCATGGGTCTCTGGGCAGTCCATGCTTTACCCCAGATCTCGAAGCAGGCTAGCCGCCTTTGCTGCCGCCGTCCAAGCTCTGCAGGCTCGACCTTGGATTTCCTGGGGAAGTTTGCAGGTGTTGCAGCCCTCACCGATGTCAGCGCAAGCAGCTATCCGCCTGTGTAAAAGCAATTGAAGTCGCCCGGCGGTGCTGAGTGGCGCGCTGGCGGCATAGCGTGCTGTCAGTAGTTGCCCGTTCCTATAGTTAGGCGCTTGACGGCCGCAGCTGCATGGGCCGTGTATGCGAGGCCCATTGTTGTGCGCGCATCTTGCAGCACCCAGCATCGTTCGCCAGTATCGGTGACAGGCTGCTGAAGCTCGCTCTCGGAAGCCCGAGCATGGTCGTGCCTCTAGACCCGTGCGGTACTCTGGGTATCCTCAGGGACGAGTAGCTCTCTCGCCAATTAATATGCAACCGGCAGGCCATTGGAGCTCCACAATCTATCTCCGCCAGGCGAAATGAAGCCGCCCCAGTCGGGGGCATGTTATAGATGCTGCGGCGTGCTCTTCGAGGCCGATTCCACTAATAACGGAGGTGGGTGGTGTGCAGTGTACAGTACTGCAGCGCAGACGATTGCTACAGGGAGCCGAGGCCATAGCTGTGGGCCCCTGGCGCAGTTGCTGCAGCCAAGCCGCGAGTAGTCCTGAAGGCGACGCTGCTGATCGCAGACGCCCATCGCTGCCTCTTCAGACGCGCAGGTAGAGGCGAGGGCATCGCAACGGAAGTACTCCGGACAGGACCCCTGTGCCAGAATGGCCGTTTGCTGGGGGCTCCACTTGGTAGAAGCCCTGGTGCTTGCAGGCCCGTCGAAGAACCTGGGGCGCTGGCCAGTTGCATGACACACTCGCCGCCTAGCTCCAAAGCTTTACGAGCCGTGAAGTCTGGGGATCTGCTTACAATTCGACGAGGCCGCCGTCGCCGTCGCTGTGCCTGATCTCGACACCTCCAGCTCCCTCGCCACAGCTCGACCGCGTGCGACTTGCTCTGCGTGCTTCTTGACTCTCGCTGCTCGTTGTAATAGCTATCGTCCCGCGAACCTTGGCCCGTGCCCGATTCCCCAGACTCGGCCTGCCCTCTGCACCTCCGACCAATCGTTGTGTCGTCGCCCAATTGCTCTGCCCGGGACCGAAGGTTGTGTCTGCGCTGTAATCTAGCCTTTTGGGCCGTACCAGCCAAAAGCCGCCGGCGCCTCCAGCAAGCACCGCTGGTACAGACGCTTACATCAAGGCTGGACCCTCGTGCTCAACCAGCTCCACCATCTGCCACCGCCTCTGCTACTGCTGACCACAGGCCTCCCGCACTGGCTTCACGCTCTCCGGGACCAGCGGTAGACACGTACGCACGCCGACCTATGTACGGACCGATCCAACTACATCACACGTCCGTTTTCCTGGTACCTTTCTGCCCTCAGCGTAGGCTTGCTCTTGTTGCGAGCCCTTGCCAGGTACCCAGCTTGCCTACCTCCGACCACTTCGACCAAGGTCCCCTGCAGCTATCAATTGGCTTTTGCTGTACATTAGCATTGTCATCCCAAGATCCAATTCCATCTTGATATCCCACTGCTACGAGCTGCGGCCACGAGACGCTGCGTAAACAAGCTCTTAGACGCTCTTTCCACCTTAGAGGCCTATACAAGGTACTTTCGTCTGCTCCAGCTGGTCGTACCTCATCATTCGCTGACATTTGTGTGTGTTGGCAGCCTCTGATTCAGTAGATTCTTTGTTTACTCCGAGAGCTTGCTGCCCCGCGAGCTGCAACGAGCTCGACCCAAGACAGCTATCATTGCAGTACCATCAGTAGTCCGCTTCCAGTCACCTTGAGGCGGGTGTATTTTCGACTCGATTGTGGACGTGATTGGTGTTTTGCCAATCCGATACATGATCATGGCGAAAGTGGAAAGCACGAGCCTGCCAGGCCCCGCGACCTCGCCGGGCGACGACTCCAACGGTTCAGGCAGCGCCAGCAACTGTGAGTAGGAGCGACCGCCACACAACACCATGATAGCTGACAAAGATTGCTAATCGCAGCTTCCGCATCTACAGCCAAGCCCGCAACCTCGCCCACCGTCCAGACCTTCCCTCCGCCCAAGAACGACAAGCCCCGGCCGCACGTATGCGCGACTTGCACACGCTCATTCGCGCGCCTAGAGCACCTCAAGCGCCACGAACGATCCCACACAAAAGAGAAGCCCTTTGAGTGCCCCCAGTGTACGAGATGCTTCGCGCGACGCGACCTCCTCCTACGTCACCAGCAGAAGCTCCACCAACAAGGCGCGACCAACACAAGACCCCGCAATGGACGTAGGGAAAGCACGACCGGCCTGCCGCCCAACCCTGCCGCGCGAGTACGCAAGAACTCAGTCTCAAGCAATGCGGGCGGCGCCAAGGGCAATGTCATGAGGCCACGCGCAAACACCATCAGTCACATCGACCCGACCGCCCTCAACAGCTTTCTCGCCACACATGGAACTTCGATAGCTGGCGGCAGGGGAGGCCACCCAGGTCATTCACAGCATTCGAGCCTATCGGGGATTAGTCAGTTCGACTACAGGGGCATGTCGACAGCTGCCGGCAACCATGGCCAGTCTCACGGTCTACCAAGACTAGACACCCATATGGGATTCGGTATGGGTGGCGGTCTTCGCACGGCTCCCATTCCAGGCATGGCTGGCTCTGATGACCGTGAGCTCGAGAAGTTCTTCGGCTCCTCAGCAGCTTCTACCATTAACCCGAACCAGCTGCACCACTTCAACGCAGGCATCGCACTTCCACAATCGCCCTTCAAGCAATTCGCTAATCCCTTCGCCGGCAACAATCCTATTGAGGAAGACGATTTCGGCTGGGGTATGGGCATCGACAGCAACATGGTCTTCACCGGAGCCAACGAGTCGGCTCTTGACGGCTCCTCGCCATCGGCCATCAGCACTGCGAGTCAGGGTGCTTTCAACGACATGATGCTAGATGGCTCAAGCCAACAAAATTCAGCAGCCATGTGGCACAACCCTCTAGTTGCGCACACCAGCATCAACCCAACCGCCTTCACACTCGATGCCATGGCTCCGGTCTTCCCTGAGCTTATGATGAACCACAACACTTCACAAGAGCTAGGCGATCAGGGTGTTCAGAACGATTTCTACTCGTCTACTCCACCTCCTTTAGTGGCCATGAGCCCTTCAGCTGGTATACCCGGTATGCCGAATCAGTACTTTCAGACGCCCATGACTTTCGCTTCTGATGCCCGCAGCATATCATCTTCCTCATTCAACGGCAGCGCAAGGCACAGTTCTGTCTCATCATTTTCCACTGAAACCATTACAGACTCTACGCGGCAGGCTATGATGTTCAACTTGACTCAAGCCATGGGCTACGGTCATGGAGCTCAACGGAGATTCTCGCAACCCGCAGTCAGCTCGCCTCTGTCCAATGGTACCGGGAAACCTTCAGTCCAGGCTGGTATACTCCCTAGCACTGTCGACATCCAGCGCTACGTCAATGCATACATCCACTACTTCCACCCGCACTTACCTTTCTTGCACATCCCCACACTTTCTTTTGATACCCCGGCGTACACATACCAACTTCGATCGGCCGGGAACTACAGCCAAGATACCATGGTTGGTGGCGGTGGCTGTCTCATCCTTGCCATGGCCGCGATAGGTGCTCTGTACGAATATGAGCAGAATGTCGCAAAAGAATTGTTTGAGGCTGCGAAGAAGCTGATTTTATTCTACCTTGATGAGCGCCGCAAAGCTGGACTCTCGGCTGTCAACGGGTCGAATGCCGCAAACGACCACATCAACAAACCACCACTCTGGTTAGTGCAAGCTATGTTGCTCAACCTCATCTTCGGTCACAGCTGTGGCGATAGACAGGCCGCTGAGGTTGCGAGCACCCATTGCGCAGCACTTGTAAGCCTTGCTAAAGCTGCTGGCTTGGATAAGCCAACCGCTCCAGAGCAGACTTCTTCCAGTCCACCCAATCATACTAATGGCGACAATGTGGATATGTCCGACGAATCGAGCTCGCAGTTTGGTCAACATGCAGATAGTGTGGACGAGCACGCTCAGTGGATTCAGTGGAAGAAGATCGAAGAGCGTAAGAGGACTTACTTTGCCATCTTCTCCATGTCGAGTCTGCTTGTATCCGCTTACGCGCATTCTCCACGCATACTGAACTCAGAGATACATCTAGACCTACCCTGCGAAGAGGATCTGTGGTCTGTTGACAGCCCTCAGACGTGGGTGGCTATGGGCGGACCAATGATCGCTCAGCAACGCGGTTTGTCTTTCATCTCGGCCATGACATACCTTCTCGAAGCCAGTTCACGGAATACCACCTCACGGATGCGGAACTCCTACCCCCAGGCATTCGCAGGCGGGCAGCCAATGAACGGACCCTCTGAGAGCGACATCCGGCCCAGCACATTCGGTTGCTATGTGCTGATCAATGCCATGCACGTTTACATTTGGGAAACGCGGAACAGACACAACGGTCGATTGTGGAAGGCCCAGGAGACAGAGGCCATGCATGCTCAGGTGGAGCCCGCTCTCAAGGCCTGGCAAGTCGCGTGGAGAGCCAACCCGAACCACAGTATTGAGCGCCCCAGTCCGTTCGGTCCTCTTTCCGCCGACTGTATCCCACTACTAGATTTGGCCTATGTCAGGCTCTTCGTCAACCTTGGTCGCGCGAAGGAGCTCCTGTGGCAGCGCGATTTTGACGGCATGGCGAACGAACTCGCCAGAGGCATTGACATCGTCGGCCAAGCAGACGGGACACCTGAGAGGTTTGCATCGATGGATCTCAACTCAGGTTCTCCAGGCCAAATGGGCTCACAGGACCACGTCAGTCCCGGAAATGCGGCAAACGGTTTCTCCAACTCCCAGTCGTCCAAACGCGAAAGGCATCTCCGAAAGGCCGCTTTCTACGCTGCTGACTCCCTTTCCATGGCAGACAAACTGGGTGCCTCGTACGCTGACTTCACGGCTCGGGAGCTTCCCAACTCATCCGCGTTGTGCACTTTCGATTGCGCTCAGGTCCTTGCTGAATGGGTTGCAACTGTGCAAGACCGTGTTGGCCGTCATATGGGCGTGCTCGGTAGAGATGAGATTGATTTTGCGGGCGTGCCAGCTGTTGTACTCCTTGAAGAGGAAGACATTAAGCTGCTACAGAAGATCTCTGATATTCTCCACCATGCTGATATGAAGCTGGCTTACGACATATCGTCCAACAACCTACCGATGCTGGGTAGTCTTTCCAACCTCGGACATTGCGGTTACGGAACCAAGTTGCTGATGGTGACGGCTTACATGCTGTCAAAGGCCGCTGTCTGGCCTGGTGAGTCTGCCTGCTCAAAACCTGTACAACGTCTGCTAATATGACAGTAGTAACCCATGTCCAAGCTCGTGCACTCGAGGCGCATGCCCAGCACATCAGTCAACGAGCAGAAAACTCGCTTCATATCCAGTAACCATCTGCCTTCTTCGAGCTTGTACAGTACTAGACTTCTTCGGCTGTCGATATGCCCACTGCACCGTGTGTGCCTCTCGGATACCCTTTTTTACACCCATTTTCCATCGGCTTACGACATTCCCAAACAACGACCACACCCTCATGCGTTGATGGACTTTCTTGTACAGCTTGCTTCGTTGATCTGGATCAGACGCACTGCTTCGGTCGCTTAGCGACAGCTAGAGCACCGCGTCTTCCAGGTACATATTATTCCGGTGTGGATGGTTCCAGAGATACGTGGTGTCACCATCCGTCTGCTCACCTTTGACGACATCGCTGCCAATACTACTCCTCTTTTTGTCATTTCAGGCGTTAGGGACAGGACGCAGGGCGTTCCTTCTCATCTTGATTTTCCGGGTTTTATTAGGAATTTGTACACATGGCGCTACGTATCGAGGCACATTGCTGGTGAGCAATTGTGTCTGACCCGGCGGTGGCTGTAACACGCGCAGAGTAAGATGATACTACGAACAATCCTTTACGACAACCTGGGTATAGGGTATGGGCGGCGCAAATGGGACAATGGGTCAAAAAGTCAATTTTGATCACGCAGCTAGGGAATACCTGCATCACGAATGAAAAATTTACCACCCCAAACTCCATTATGTCTTGTGACTCCGCGATGTGCCGCTGATACTTCAACCGCCTTCTCCGGTGCAACCCCTACAATGAGATTCAGGTTCACCAAGCATTCTGATTCGCTCGGTGTACTGTGTCACCATCTTAGCGGGTGGCTTACCACTGCGGCGTTGTTCTCGAACCAAGCAGCGGCGACGCCGTTTTGAACCTAAAGATAGCCAAAAGCCACCTGAGCAAGATCAAGATCTGGACCCTTCAACGAAGTGAGATCTAACTACCAAAAGACATATTGCGTGACTTGGACATGTCCTCATCTCCGCGCACATCTACACGGTAGACTACACCACAAGAAGCCCCCAACCAATCCGCTATCTCGATGACCAACACCTCGATGCTCACACTACCCCAGCGCCCAGCCCAAGCTACACTAAGCCTCACAGCCTCACTCCTCTAACCCAAACACACCACGCAGCGCCGCCGCCGCCGTCGCCAAGCTCCTACGCGTAAAACCACTCGTACGCAGATCAAAGCACTAACGCACTAACCCAAATGCAACCACACACCACGTGTACATACGAGCGTGCGAGTCTCCATCCTTCCCCCGGATGCGCTCGGATGACATGGAACACGGCCGGCACCATTGGCGGCGATGCAGCCGGTGCGCCAGCCGCAAGAAAACGTGTACAGTGTCGGAGGTAACTCCGAAGTGATCATGGGATTGGGTGTGGATGGGAATAGCGCGGACATGACATGGAGGGACGGCGCAGGGTACCGGGTCAATCAAGGGTAGTGAGCAGGGTCAGGGTCAGGGTGGGCTGGGGAAGGAGGGATCGGGGGAGTGTTGCTGTTCCTGGATTGAGAGGACGAGCAGGTTGATTGGGGTGAGAGGCCGGTCTTGGGATGTGTTGCGTTTTGAGTATGTTGAGCGATGGTGTTGGGGTGGTAGGGCCGATGATGTGAGATGGGGGTGAGGCTGATGATGAGGTTGCGATTGGTGAGTGTGGAGTGGGAATATGTGGATGGGAATTGGAGTCTGGTATGCGATGCGAAGTGTGTTTGTGGTGTTTACTGTGAGAGCGCGGTGCTTTCTAGGTGTGGATAGCATGGCCTTGTTGTGCAAGAGACTCGAGTATGTATCGGCTACGAAGTTCTACCGTAACCTCAGCCTTCAGAACCCGCAGCCCTGACTATACTTCTTTCCCGAATTCTACGTGGGCAGAAAAACGAGGTGCAAGGGCTGTCATTCGCGACTACCTGCCATGCGCACGCGAAGAGCTGGCTGCGACGCGTTGATTGGCTAGATTCGGAGCTTGGGTCGCGTACACCTTCCGCTACAGATCGCTCTTTCACGTCAACCACATTCGCGTCTCTGGTTCAACACATAGCCTATTTATCATCACACTCGATTCACAGAAAGCATAGCAGAGAATAAGAAGCTTATCGTTTGCCAGGATGTCACGCCCAGCAGCGCGTAAGGCCGCTCCTAAGGGGGAATACATCGAGACCGTATGTCTCTCCTCCTCTTCCGCATCAACAAAACACCAGAAAAACAATATGCATATCTTGCGCACCCCATTACCCCAACCTTTCCATTTCATAACACCATCAAACCCCCAAACCATGAACCCTCCACACTAACACCACCCCCAGGATTCCGGCAACAAAGTCTCCCGCCGCAGCGCGATCACCGGTACTGCCAACATCACGCTCGGCGGGCGCACCGTCATCATGGCCGACGTGCAGCTGCGCGGCGACCTGCACCCCACACGCTCGGCACCTTCTTCGTCTGGTAAGGACGTGACGCCGACGAGCATCAGCATAGGGCGCTGTACGGTCATCAGCCAGGGCAGTGTGATTAAGCCGCCGAGCAGGATTAGTAGGGGCCAAGTGCATTATTATCCGATGAAGATTGGGGATAATGTTTTTGTTGGTACGTTTTGTTGAGTTTTCTGGTGACTGCTTTCTAGAACTGTCATGCGAGAAGTCTGGGTATGATGTACGTTGTGTTATACTAACCTAATGATGGCAGGACCAAATTCGACTGTTCAGGCTATTTCTATTTCTTCTCATGTCCACATTGGGCATCATTGCAATATCGGTCCTTTTGCTATCATTAAGGAAAACGTCAAGATATTACCACATACAGTTGTACCGGCGAACATGGTCATTGCATCGGGCTCTGTGGTGGGTGGTCAGCCGGCGAGGGTGGTGGGCGATGTAGGAGAGGGATGGGGTGTTAGTGGAGGCGGTGGAGGTGGATTGGGTGTTGGCGGAGGAGGGGAGGAGAAGTGGGTGGAAGGTGGAGATCTCAGGGAGCTCGTTAGAAGTATCAGATGAAGATTGGAGTTGCGCGTGAGTGGAGACGAGATGGGCATGAAAGAGAGATATGGCGAAGAGAGGAATGGGATGATATCCAGGTAGGGTTGATGCATTCTTCCAGAACATTGCGAAATGTTATTTCTGGTTCAATGAAGCTACCAAACTACGATACAGGTAGTTCAGATCCCATCTCAAATATGTACAAAGAAAGAAGGCGGCGAAAAGCGCCAAACAATCGAGCGCAAGACTTGCGCAACTCAGCGACTACCAACGATGCTGCATCGTAACTTCCAAGCCAGCCCTGGAATATCGCAACCCAATCATCATATGGACCGTAACAACCGTATCGTTCATATCACTCAAAATCTCCATGAAACGCATACATAGGTCGCAGCGAAGCGTCTCCATTCTCTATCCTAGCTATTACCCGCCTGTAGGTGGCCAACGTATTTACATCCATCTACACCATCTCGTTCCCCTTCTGCGCTTTGACCTCCATGGTAGTCAACTCAAACTCTCTTTTCTGGTAGATACCCTGCGTGTCCCAAGAATCGGGAGAGCTCTCGCTTTTCGTATCGTTCAGGGTGGTTCGTCCATCGGAGTAGATGTGCGCTTTGTGCGTGGATTTGGTGCCGATGGTTGGGCCGGGGCCGAAACCGAAGCCGAAAAGGGATGGAGCTCTGTGTGATGTTAGCGTTTTGCGACAACGACGGTACAAGATAAGGACGTACCGGCTGCGTCGCCTTGTTCCTTCTGCGGTGGACGCCAGCTTCTTCGATGTAAGGGAAGTCTTGATGTCCCGGAGGAGAGGTCGCAACACGGGTATACACTGAACGATGATGGTGCCGACGATCTCCGAAGAATACCAAATGTTAGAATGAGCGTTGCGCCAGAAGTACCACTCGTCCTTCACATTGCCCTCGTCTTTCCAGCCTGTGCGTACAGCAGATACGATCGCAACAAACATTCCCTATTACAAAGTCAGTGGTGATCCATAGGGGCATACTTGAAGCGACGCACCAGACTCATGGCAACACAAAGCCCAATCTTTTCCACCTTCCGCATGTCGAGGTTCCATGTGATGACCCAGGGGAAGACTGCGAGGATAAAGTCCATGATGATGTTGTACACGTTGCCGCCTTCCTTGAAGTCGTCTCTAAACTTCGAGTCTAGGCAGAAATCCAAGCGGTACCAGACGTCATAGGATTCCTTGCCGCACACCTTTGCCCACTGGAGAATGACCTTGGCAACCATGTATGCATTCATACTGCCGATGATAAACCAGAGAATCCATTGGCCCCAGTTCTTAGTCAGCTTGAGCAAAGTGACGGCGAAGGCAGTTTTGGTAAGCGATTGGTTGATCAGTGTTCCACAGGAAGTAATGTTGATAAGTATGTGCATTCGATCATCCCATGTGTCGGTCACATAGCCCGTGGCATACTCGGTTGTTATGATGGCATTGTTGACAGCAAGTAAGACCTGTTACATCGTCAGCTACGACTATCTGTAAGCCCAACAGGTGTCTTACCCATGCAACGAGAAGGATGTGGTCATCCCACCAGAGACCGTGGCGACGAGTGACTTTGATCCATATCCGGAGCGCCAGGAAGAGTGATGCACCAGCAAACAACGCCCATAGCCCAATGTTCAACTCGAGTGAAGGATCCACGTAGTGGTGATGCGAATCATCGTGGTTCCGGCGGATCATGTTTTCCCAGCGGTCGGAACGGGATGCGGCATAGAAGCGAAATGAAGGAAACCGTAAAGAGTGAGATGTAGTCGCAGACCGACAAAGTTAAGAAACGAACGAACGAATGCCTCCGGCACTCTACACTGAATGACCGGGGTGGTGGGTGGAAGAAACGACGAACAAGAAACGCCGTAAAGTGCGAAGCGGCACGAGGTCTAGATGACATTTGCGCATCCCCGTGCAAGGATTCCAGGGATTTCCTGTTGTTAGCATCGATCACAGCCCAGCAAGCGACAATCTGCTTGACATTCCAGACTCGGAGGTTTTGAAATGAGTCCCATCTCGAAGGATGGTTGGTGGAACCACTATGCCGGTAGTGGGCAAGCCCCGGGCGCCGTCGCACGATAACAGCTGTATCTTCCGATGTATCCTGGGGAAGCTCGTGTTTGCTAACTGAGATAGACGTTAGTAGGCGAGCCTCCCATGGCTCATGCGGACGCGGAAGGGCTCCGTCATTTAGTCTGCTTGGGAGAAGGAAGCAGAAGCTGCTCAGTGCCCTTTAAGCGGTGGTTTGACGACATTCAGATCAGCGATGGTCATGGCTACTGAGATAGCTGCCACACAGTGGGACAACGTCGCACAGATGTGCGAAACATGGCAAATGCCGCGGCCGTGCTTGATTCTCCTGGGTGTGCGCAACGTTCCAAAGTCGTTCCAACGTCGCTCGAAACAGGCCACGTGTGGAAGACGCCACTGCGTCCGTGTACTGGCGGAGAATTACGACTACGATTAACCTTGGGGGGCGGCTCGATATTAATCGATGCATTGCAAACACCAGGTCAGCTGCGCCGAGCGTATGGTACGGAATGGGTAGGCCCGGGAAGCCGCAGTTATGCCGACCGGCGGTAATGACTGGCATCCCCAGCGCGCAGACTCTGCTGTTGGGTTTCTTCGCAGAGTTGGACACGAATTGGACAAGAAATCGATGATTCGCGAGGGAAGGGGGTGGAAGGAAGTGTTTCAGATTGAAAGACGCCCGGTCAGTAGCCGATGCGCTGTTTCGAAACGGGTAAAGCATATCCGGGCGCATGAACGAGGACGTCATTCGATCGTGCGCGCGACGAACACCTCCCTTTTTCTTCTCTATTTCCGACATACCATGCTATAACAAACACATCGGTTAGCAGTATAGGAGGAGCAATGCTGGATGACTTCAGAGCATTTACAAATGAAGGTTGCGCGATGAAGATTCCTCATTACCCACACCTTGAAGCGGAAACGATCGGGCATGTATAGCGGCGTTCCTTCTCTTTCGCTCCTATCTCACTTTCTGTGCAATTTCTCAAGATGCTCGTTCCTTTTTTTCCCTACTCCCTCCACTTCGCTATGGTTCGACATCCTGTAACGCTCCAACGGCGCGCGATCTCAGGTTTGGATGTAGCGCAACCGCCGTGAATTCCAGGACTAAAGGAATCAGAACAAACTACGCGCAGGAGCATGTCGACATAGGATCGAGAAAATGGTTCGTCCTGTTCGCCAGATCTGGAGTTGATCTAGGGCTCGCTCCTTCTTCGACGCCGTGAGAGACCCGTTTCGCCAGGTGCGCATCGCCGTCCAAGCGGCATGCCAGTGCCTCCTCGAGGTCCTCGGATGCGATTGGCTCGTCCGTGCTTGGAAAATTTTGTCGGCAAAACGTGTCTACTAGCCGACCTCAGATCTCTTGGTTGTAGATTTGGGTGGATGGACATGATCTTCAATGTAGCAAGCATCCCTTGTTAAAGGGGTTGAGGGCGCGTGCCCTTGCGACTTGAGAAGGGTGAGCGAGATTGGTTGAATCGGGTGGTTGTAAACCAACGTTCGCATGGGCAGCCACGCATCACGAGAATTCGGCCTTCACTTATCCGCACTTCTAGTCGCCTGGACCTATCCAACTTGCTCCATCGGAAACACTTCACAGTCATGAGCGAATTATCAGCGAGTAGCTGTTGTTTCCGTCTGGCAATAGAAGCGACATCATTGGCGGATACGATTACTTTCGCGAAGCTACCCATGGTTACGCGACGATGGGTACTACCACTGTACCACTGCACACTTCTGATGAACCAAGGGAGGGATTTGACCTTACTATTTCTTTATGATGAATTTAGAATTAACGTGCAGTCACCATCGAGCAACAAACTTCTTCTCACATCTCAAAAAGGAGAACACGATTCACAGCTACATTCAACAACAGGTCCCGACATACGCAGCTCAGCAAGATGGTTCCATTTTTTATGCCGGCCAGCGCACTGCGCTCCATAGCCAAGCATGCCACCAATTCAAGGAGAATTTCACCCCTCCCTACACTTGCAAGGCCCTCCTCAGCCTTCAAAAGCATTAGTCTTATACCATCTCGGGGGTTCCGGTCGTTTACCCAGTCTTCAGTCTCGTACAAGAAGACTGTAACATCATCAAAGACCCCGCCTCGAATATTCCCTTCTCTCTCCCTTCCACACAGGGCTCGGCATAGACAGAACCACAGCAAAGTCAAACCCAAGAAGGCCCTGTCCAATATCTACAGATACTCAATCCTCGCTCTACTGTTCGCCCCCAGTATAACGTTTCTAGCTGTCGGAGTGTTATACGGATATGGATTCAGCGAGCCGACCTCCAACCAAGGGGGCGAGAAAACGGGAAAAGTAAAGGGAAAAGTAACGGGGAAAGAAGTGGGAAAGGCAACGGGAGAGGCATTGAAAGACGGACTCAGTGACCCGTGTATAGCGCACGTTGATGGATTCCGGGTGCATACTTACAGCCAACCCTGGCTCGTCGGCTTGTACATCTACGGAAGCTTGGAGTAGAAAATCTGGAAGGCTTTTTGAGGCGCCATCATTGTCACACGGCGGCTGGACCAAGCGGCCACAACGCCAGGAGACTACCAACTCCTCATCAAAGACGACATCTTTATTCATCCGCAACGACATCCACGTCGAGATCTCGTTCACATACAATACCAAACCCCGGGAATATTGCGCAACACGCGATTATGTCCTTTCTGCTGTCGCGTACTGCATTCTGAAAAGGAAGAGGTCTCCTGTGGGTGCAGATCAGACCCTCTGGTCCCTCTATAGTCAGCTTACATCGCTGCGCAGTGTGTATGCTTTTCGATATGAGTATGCCGCCATCTCTCCTTCTCTAAAATACAGAAGGAATGACCCAGAAGTATACATGGCCTTGGGATTTGGTAAACTTTGGTTCTGATACCAACGTAGTGTGTAGCGCACCTGTTATCACCTTCAGTCTATTTTATGATTAGCTAGCAATAGGAGTTACCCAGGAGCCTGCATTGCCTTGACATTGTGAGCACGGTCGCGCTTCTGCTGATGTATGCCGAAGCGCACTTGTTGATGTCCTGGGTGCGTGTCATAATTAGCTCGCAATAGAAATGTACCAGGAGTCTACATTGCTTTGGTACTTCAACAATTCTCGTTTTAATACTAACGTAAGCTCTTGTGTTAACAATACTTCTCTTTTTAAGAGGACCTAATTAGATAGGTGCATATAGAATTTAGAAGTTGTAAGTCGCTTGTTCGCGTCGCCACTGCAGTACTATAGGACGAGATAGAAGAACCAGAGTATGCATCGCACTCTGAGTCAGAAGAGGGCAATATAAGATAATACTAACGTAGTCGCACCGCATCTGTCATTGCTTTGATGTACGTTACAATCAGGTACCAAAAGGACTTACCACGGAGACTACATTGCCTTGGAATCTTAGAAAAGTTCACTTTTATACTGAAGTAGTCTGCATCACCTCTGTTGTGGTCTTCAGTGTCGTCTTGTGATGTTCCATCATGGCAGTATCTCGTATTTATAGCAGCTATGTTTTGATGTCGTATGGAGGGACTACCTCAGTCAAGCATATCGAGATACCCCCGACACTCCACTTTCCGTCGCAATCCTCATCCGCCTTTCAGTTGGGCTTGAACCAAAGCTAGCGCCTAGTTGTCAACGGCAAGCAGAACAGCCTCATACTTGTTCTTCCAGTAGAGAGCATCGCTGCTAGGCGCAGCAGCTCCAACACCGTTAGTCTTCTTGGAAACTTTGGCTTGAGTAAGCTCGAGCTCCAGGCCCCGGATGACTTCGTCCCTGTCAACGACCTCCTGGCGGTACTGATCGGCCTTCTTGTAGGTGGGAAGCATCTCCTTGTACTCGCTGTAGGAGCGCTTAGCCAGCTCAGTCCATTCTAGCACGGTCCCCTCGAGCTCTTTGATCTTGTCCTCCCGAGCACGTGCTTTCTCCTCGTTCATGAAAGACGGAGAGCCACCGGCAGCGAAAGTGGGGCTCTTGGAGGCCTTGAGCTCGTTGATATCAGCCTTGAGTTTGGCGTTCTCTTCCTTGAGGGACTCGCAGCTCTGTACGGTAAACTTATGCTCTTTCTGCTTGGCGAGAAGATCGGTATTCTCCGATTCTAGCTGGTCAACCTCATCGTCGAGACCCTCGAGCTTCTTCAGAAGGCCCTCCACTTGGGTCTTGGTCTTGGCTTCTTCCTTCTTGCTGGCGTCCAAATCGGCGTTGAGAGTGCTGACTTGTTCAGAAAGAGTCGACTTTGCTCGCATGAGTTCGGTAACCTGGGACTCGAGGTCGGCGAGTTTGACGAGACGCTGCTTCAGCTCGGCGTTCTCCTTCTGACGACTACCAAGGTCGATCTTCAGGCCTTCAACTTGCTTGGTCTGCTCGTTGAGTTTCTAAAACATATTAGTTCAATCTGGGTGGAACTGGTCATATTATTGTCTCTTACCGCGAATGCCTTCCCATGCTCAGCTGCCTGGTTGCTGTAGCGCTCATTCAGAGTCCTGTTTTCCTTCTTTGCCTTTTCGGCCTCGAGTCTAGCAGTGCTCTCGCCTCCCTTCAACTGGCTGATCATGGTGTTCAGAGCCGTGTTCTTCTGTGTCTCCTTCGCGAGAAGGTCGGCGGTCGACTTAAGCTCGTCGGTGAAGCGATCGGTTGTCGCCTGCTCGTCGGCCTTCGTCTTAGCCTGGACGTCTTGGAGCGCTTTGCGCAGGGTGTCGGCTTCTGCAAGGTGCTGCTTCTTGGATTCCACGAGAGTCTCCAACTCCTTTTCGAGAGCGTCGAATTTGCGAAGATCTTCTTCCTTTGTAGAGCGCGCTTGCTCTAGGAGGTGCGCATAGTTGTCGATCTCGGTGCGCAAGTTGCCCTTCTCCAGCGTCAGGCGTGAGACGCGCTCTTGGAGGGCCTCGAGCTCCTTCAGCTTGTCGGCAGTCTGCTCCTTGTGCGCAAGGAAAGCCTCTTGGTGCTCGAGGATGAGGTTGTGCTGGATGTTGACCTACATGGCATGAAAGAATTAGTGACTGATTCATCGGTATGAAAGGCCTTCCGGGAGTCACTCACCTTCTTGTGCTGGGTATTGAGTTCGTCTTGCGAATCCTTGATCGCCTCGTTCACCATCGAGCTGTGATACAAGCTCATGTTGTCACGCTGCTTCTCGAGGAACGCAGGCAGCTTCTCCTTGGCTTCATTTGCCGCAGCAAAGAGAGTCTCCAGCTCACTCCACAGGGCTTCAACAGTCGGATTGGTCGCATCCGGTGACTCTGCGCGGATCAGCTCCAACAGTCGGCGCGTGTTGGTGACGGTGGTCGAGACAGTCATGGTGAACTTTTTGGCATGCTTGGCGACTTGTTCCTTCAAAGCATTACCTTGTGAGATGGCGAGTTGCGCGTCGGGGTTGTTCTGGGCTGTGTTGAGGACTACGTGAGCGCCACTGTCTGCGTCAGCGTTGTGGTGAGCGTCTTTGAGGGCCACATCGGAGTTGTTGGTGTTGGGGGTAGTGATCTGCTCCTTGGTGGCGATGACGCTGTCGACAGTGGGGGGAGCAGCAGCGATAGATGCAGATGGGTTGATGGACGTGGCCAAAGCTGCCTTCTTCAAGTGCGGAGCAGCATACTTGGAGTATCCGAGAGAAACGGGGCCCATGTAGGGCTTCGCGGACGCCATGTTGCGTGGTGAATGGAGAGAGCGCGGAGTTCTGTGCTTGATGTGAGTTGCTGTCAATCACTACGGTCGGATGTGGAAGTGAGGTCGCCGTTGCGCACGATGTAGTCGAATGCGATGAGTGAGGGATACGACTTACGATTGACTGTAGACAACTACGAGAGTGCGGGACGGCTTTGTTCGAGAGGGTTGGGGGTGCGGTATTCTGGTTGTTGGGGTGAAGCTGGCGCCGTGTTTGTGGACAGAGGGTAAGGGCAGTCGCGCTCGGCCTCTGGGCAACAACGCAGGCAGGTACTCTCGCCACCTAACCGAGCCAATCTTGTCGATGAGAGTGATGGCAATAGTCAGGATCCAATCAAGTCATGTTCGCGGTGAAGTGAGAAATCAAAATTATGGACTACGTGGTCACGTGGTAGCAGAAAGAGCCGCTGCCTTCACCTTTTCTCGCGCCAACACAACGACTGCAGGAGGAACGGGTAATTGGCAGTTACCTGCATGCTAGAGTACGGAGACGCTCATACAAGGAAAAAACTGAACAATTGCGCCGTAAATTACACTCGACCACAAGCGAAAGTTCACACTTTCCTGAGATAATGTAGACTTCTAGTTTTTTGCATTTTTCCTAGACGGAAGGAGACAGGAAAGATGGAAAAGGTGGACGATGAGATGGAAACTGAGAGACCTGACTGAAGAGAGGACTGATCTTCGACAAGAGACATGAACCAGGTACCTTTGTCGTTATCAGAGCTGCCACCTGGGCAACAAATGTCCATCGTTATAATAGAACGTACCTAAGCTGAGCAAGAGCCCGCGGACGATAGCAACTCTTAGACCTACACGTCGAAGTATCGTCACACAAGTTTGTCAGGGCGATCGCGGAATGCTGATTACTTAAGATGTAACTTGTGGAGAGAACAAGTCACCCACTCCAGAGCTCCCCATGGTCCCCACAACCCGCCAAGATGGACATGCGACCTGGAAACGGGAACGTGGCTCTTGGCTGACTCAGAATACGATGTTGGATCAACGTCCCCTCAAAAACGAACAAAACATGCTGACAAGGCAATGGCAAAACGCGGCTTAAGCCTCGGTTACGGGACAGAAACACAAAAAGCAAAAGACACGCCATTCTGCTTGCCTGTCAAACCAGGAAGACGGGTCAGATTCCCATTCGGCATGCTGTGTGACGGTCACGTCGGCGTGCGATGGACCACGATGGATCGCGCTGGCCGTGTTCAGACGTGCAGAGGGCACATTTGGATTTTCATCGAGTGGGTTCAGGGTGGAACAGGAGGGTTCCAGACACGCAGGCAGCCGAATACCCGCGCAGAGGACGGTCCGCCCCTTTGAGGATGTTGGAACGGCGCTAGTTCGTTGTGGTTTTGGACGCTCGTGGAATATGTTGCGGTGGGTCCCTTAGGGGCTCCTCGCTATTTATCCAGGTGGCCATGGGGAACCGCCGTTGAACCAAGCAAGTGGGGGTCGCAGCGAGTTACCTCGGGCTCAAGTGGCTGAAGTGGTTGAAGTGAGTTGAAAAGGGCCGGAGAGGCAGCAATCACAAACATGTCGAGAGAGAAAGGCCGAAACGAGGCGTCTTGGGTAAGCATTGGAGGTGATGGGGTGGGTCCACTTTCGGAGGTATGGCGCGGAAAGAGCCGCCATCCAGCGTCTGAAACATAGTCGGGATTGCTCCTAGGCCGTCCTGCAGCAGTACGGGCGAGCTGGCGCGCAGGAATGCATCATGACGGAGAAGAAAGCAGGCGAAAGTTGGGCAAGCAGTGCACGAGCCGGCAGAAGGAGCTAGTGATGTTGCACTCGCTGCGGAGGCAGGGCCAGCAGCGTACAGAGGCAGCCCCCTACGGTGGACGAGTGAAACGCGGAGGCACCGGTACAGGTCCGAAGCATCAGGTTGGGGAGCAGATGTCTAGTCATGTTGACGAGCGGCGGCAGCAGGCTTCCTAGCCCGTGGTAGGACTGGATGCAGCGGGAATCGATCGTCGCGCCAGGTTGCCGTGTCTCGTGGCTTTCACGTCGTCCATCACGTTGCGGGCGCCGATCGCGTCCGCATGGGGGACTGGCATCCGAACGTCGGGCGTGCACGCTTGACCTGCCCTTGGCCGCCGTGTCGCGGGAAGACATTTAATATCATCCTGCCCGCCCAGCTGGGTCACGGCTGCTGCTGCGAGCATGGGCCTTCATCGCGAACGGTGCAGATCAGGGATTCTTTGCCGACACGTTATTTCTTAGGCCAGTCGCATACCGTCCCGGCTGTTCAGTCGTCTGTTAGTGCTGCATAGTGTCTCGTTTGCGCCCTCCTGCCTGTCCATTGAGATACTTTTTTTGCTTCTTCGTCCCTCGTTCAGTCGCGTCGCCCTCTGCTAGCACCGTACACCACCCACCACCACCACCGCTCTACTGCACCCCTCCCAACCTCCGGTAGCGTCTCCCGCTCGCCTCAGATTCCAATTAGCTGCACGAGTCAGCCCGCTAGGACCTCAGCTAACACACATGGTAGGCCTTGACTGCTACCTCGCTACTGCTGTATGCTGTAGCCCATCCCTAGCGTGTCGCGACTTCTCCTCTCCATCGCCGCTGCCTCAGCTCCTCCACGACGTCACCCACAGCAGTTTATGGCACCGGCAATCATGTGCTTCGGACGAAAACCCTCTGCCACCGACCCCGAGTCGAGGAAGAATGTCGAGATCGAAAAGAACCTCCGCGCCGACCGGAAGCGGGCTGAGCGCGAGGTGAAGCTGCTGCTACTCGGTATGCATTGAACGGGCCCCGGTGATACAGCGTGACTGAGACAAGAGTGCAGGTGCCGGAGAGAGCGGCAAGTCGACCGTCCTCAAGCAGATGCGCATCATCAACGCAGGCGGATTCCAGAGCCTCGAGCGCAAGACATGGCGGGCCACCATCTTCAACAACCTGGTCTCGGCCTTCCAGACCATCTACGCAGCCATGCAGGAAGACGACATTGACTTTGAGGACGACGACAATATTGTATGTCCCATCCAATGGCTCCCTGCCAAACACCATTAACCGACGACAGCGTTACTCTGAGATGGTCAACTCCGCGCCCGACATTGGCACCGAGGAGCCCATGCCCGAAGAGTTTCACACAGCCTTCAACTCGCTCTGGGCCGACAAGGGCGTACAGCTCACAATCCTCAAGGGCAACCAGTATGCGCTGCACGACAACCTGAACTAGTGCGTTCTCCTCCTCCACCATCTCTACCACTCCCAGGCTAACAATTCAGCTTCTTCCAAAACATTGACCGTCTGTTCCAACGGGACTTCCTGCCCACCGACCAAGACATTCTGCGCACGCGATTACGGACCACCGGTATCTCCGAGACCATCTTCGAGCTCGGCAACCTGACATACAAGATGGTCGACGTGGGTGGCCAGCGCTCAGAGCGTAAGAAGTGGATCCACGTTTTTGACAACGTGCAAGTCGTGCTCTTCCTCGTGGCCATTAGCGGATACGACCACGTGCTAGTAGAAGACCGGAATGGCGTAAGTCACCTTTTAAGCACTCACGCTACGTCCACTAACACCACTAGAACCAAATGCACGAAGCTCTCATGCTATTTGAGTCGATATCCAATTCCAAATACTTCGAAAAGTCGGCGCTTATCCTCTTCCTCAACAAGATCGATCTCTTCACCGACAAGATAGCAAGTGGCATGAGCCCGATCCGGAGGGTCTTCTCCGACTACACCGGCGGGGACCGAGATGTGGAGGCCGGCAAAGAGTTCTTCGCCAACAAATTCCGCAACCTCGTCCGCCAGCCCAAGAAGGAGGTCTACGTCCACTACACCAACGCGACCGACACCAACCTGCTCAAGATCACCATGGCGTCTGTACAAGACATGATCGTCCAGCGCAACCTCAACGCACTGATACTATAGTAATCACGGATGGTCGCGTTGCGATCGTCGCCGTCTTACACACAGCCCACGAGAGCGCTCGCGCGCCCACGCGAAAGCAGGGGTGCACAACGCACACGCGCCCGCGCTGTCGACCCACCTGCCCTAGAAACGGACAGTCCGCCTGGCGGGACCGGAGTAGCAACGGACTTTTAGTGGATGAGAAGAGACGACTTCCACGGCCCTTTTCTATTTTATACCCCCGATACCTCTTTCTCCGCTTCTTCATGATCTTCGCCAGTACATGACGATCTCACGACTTAATCTCTTGGTCTTGATTCTAGTCTTGATCTTGGTCTCTTTTTCTTCTCTCTTGGTTTGTTCTAGTAAGCGGACACACGCATTTTGTAGATTCATAGTGTATTGCAGATCTGAGGAGACGAGCATGTCTTGGAACTCGACTGTGGAAAGATACAGAGGCTGACAAAATCTCCCTCCCTATCTCGGCTTTGGACAACTACCGTTCATTGGGTGTTGTGTACCTAGTACTCCTGCGCAGTCACTCACTGAGAGTGGGCAGGGTCATAGATTGGGGTTGGGCAGTGCCATGTCCAAAGAAACATATTACATGGCATTGGACGTGCAGCGGGGAATGCAGAAGAGGTACATTTTGCTGCTGCAGTGTAATATCAACAAACCATCTTACCCAGCTCCGAGACATTCTTCATCTTGACGTACTCCGGTTCCCGTAGTTTCCGTTTCCCGTGTCGTTGCATATGCAGCCACTTACATAGCCATGTCCAACTTACATCATATTTACCCTGATTTACCCACCGCAAGCGAAGGGAGATATGATCAGGATGATAAAAAGCCGCAATCCCGCGGGGTTCGTCAACGCCCATGCATCATGCGCCTCTGCGGCGTGGTTGCCTTACAGACCGAACCAGTCGCTCTCGGTCCGTGCCGCTTCAACCCGGCGTGGGACGTTGACTCGCACGTCGCGTCGCAGAGTGGGAGGAGGGTCTATCCCTCCAGAAAGAGGGAGTGGCTGAGCTGGTGGCTTGGCTGTGACTTGTGGCGTCGGTTTGTGGTGGAGAAAGACGTGATGGGTGGATGGATGTGTATAGAAAAGGGTGAGATGGATTGTAGTGCAGTGCAGTGCGATGTATTGGACATGCGGGGTGGGTGGTCAGGCGCGCACAATGGGATTGTGAGGTCACGCGAAGAGTGTTGGCGGAGTGAGTCGAAGGGTGCTGTTGGTGAGGGCAGTGTGGTTTGTGGAGGGATGCGAAGTGAGGTAGTGCGGATGGGGGAATCCCTTGCTTTGAGGAGGGGACAACGCCTGTGAGAGGGCAATAGTGGGCGCTTGCTAACAATATGTGTTGTCGTAGGTAGACACTAAGAGAAGGCCAGCAAGCTAGGTAGTAATATGTGCAAGTATGAACAAGATTGATTTGACGGTGCAAACAGCGCTGTATAATGGGCAGAGCAATACTCATTCTACCTAGGTATATTGCAGATAGCGAGTATCAGAGGATGCATCTTAGCCACAATGCTCTAACGACAGACACCATTGGAATATATGGGGGATATGATCTAGACCACACACCGACATCTTGTCACGAGACCTGGGTAAATATCCGTGGACGTTCACCGTACTCTCGACCGCTTCACGCTTCTGACATGTGCAATGCTCTCGTGACGGGTGCCGGCTGCCAGTGCTAGTGCCAATCGGGGAAACATCGGCGCGTGGAGCACCTGCAGCAAGTCCTGATAGCCGGCCTTGAGCCTCATCAACACCATCGTCATACCCAATACCCCTCCACCCAGTTGGCCATGTTCTCGCCCGCTGTCGGCAGAGTCGCCCGCTCTGCAAACACCTTCGGCACTGCGCCAGCGACGTCGTATGTCTTCACCCGCTGCGCCCGCTCTGCGCTGAGCACCAGCACGGCGCCGCAACAACCCTTCCGACCCAGCCACCAGCGGCGCTACTCGTCCTCGAAGCCGTCCACACCCCCGAACAGCAAAAAGAAGCCCACGGAAATAGATCAGAATGCGACGGCAGAGCTCCAGGGCGCCGGCAAGAAGTCCAAGGAGACGAAGAAGCTGAAGGAGCCCTCGACGGCTACCACAGGCAACAACGTGCCCTTTGTACCGCCAACAAACCACCTCCGGGAAGACGGTAAGATGCCGCGAGGATGCACCTTCCCATGCACATGCTGACTTATCGTAGATGTCAAACTATCCGCCTTCTTCGGCCTCCACCGCCCTATCTCCATCTCGCGCTCCTTCCCCAACGCGACGTCGACCGCCGAATTTGACGCCTTCTTTGACGTAAACCGGGCGAGTGACGTCCAAAGAATGGAAGCCACCAAGAACGTTCTCGCTGGCTTCCTGGACCGCGTAAACGCCGAGATCGATGCGCAAGAGGAGCAGCGAGCCGATGCGATACAATCCGAGCAGGAGGTATACCACCTCGATGTTGAACCCACACAGCAAAACGTAGAAGACTGGGCATCTCGCCTTGTTCCTTTCCGAGCACCAGCGGCACCCGAGCCGTACGATGCACTAGCGAGCGCGCCTCAGGCCGAGTCACACTCCGCTGAAGGCCTCTCCGCTAGCATCAACCAGCGCATAACCGAAGTACCGCTGCCCGCGCAAGAGAGGAAGCCAAGCACATTTCGCCAGCACGTTGCGCGACGAAGATATGGCATGTACATGATTAGTGTAAAGAGGCAACGGAAGCTCAAGATGAAGAAGCACAAGTACAAGAAGCTCATGAAGAGGACGAGGCTGTTGCGGAGGAAGCTCGATAGGTTGTAGTGAGTACATAGCGTTGGCGTTATAGACATGCATGGCCAGGTCGAAGAGAATAACTTCATGGACTCGCGGACTGCTGGCCTTGGAACATCGATATCGCCTGCGGAGGTGCGAAGCCGGTCGCAGTGACCAGGAATAACACCCGCGGCTTAACGGTCGCGTCCCTAAGGTCCTTCGTTTGACAGAAGGCATTACGAATTTACTCGACTCATCTTTGGAATCTCGCGCATTGTCCTGGTGTTTTGAGCAGCTTGTTTTGATCGCATATGACGCCAGACGGGGCCGCTTCTTCTTTCGAAATACCACCGTCAATAACCACCATTACGTGCATTTCCCTTGCATTGTGTTTCTGCCCGAGCATCTCGCTGTTTCTTCATGCATCGCAAAGAGTCTCTGAGAATTCGAATGGAAGTTCAAGATGCGAACGCATTGATGATCGGCGCTGTCAAGCGACGTTTGTTGACGGCGGCTATACTACGCTCTAGGCGTAGTCCCGTGTCGCAAAGTCACATGAAACCCCACCGCGACTGAGGCCGTCACAACACCCCCAACATCAGGCAGCACGCACGTCAGTCGACTGAGTCGATGCCCCGCACGGAAGCCTTAACAGACGGCTCCTAAGGCGTAGCGAAGTCGCAGCCCGGCAATCATACGTTCCAGCACGCTCAAGAGCGCATGACGCCTTGGCACGAACACCCCTCTGTCATTTTTCCACTGCGTTTTCACGACCCCGCTGTGTTCTGGGCGTCGGATCGAAGGCGGGATACACGTCTTGGGCGCATGGTTGAGACGTCCAAGTGATCCTTCCCCCAGGCATGGCGCTTGGAGGTGAGTCCCTTGGAGAGAGAGTGGCGGGAACGGAGGCACAGATGAATGTGATATATAAGCCTGGTATACCTCGCCCACAGATTGGAAGGCCAGCAACTTCGACAACAGCAAAGTCAACAGTAGCATCCAGCAAACTCCCCTTCTTTCGCTTCTTACAGCACTTTTTCCATTCTTTCGCCCAGGTCGGCCTTTATATCAACTCCATCTACCTATTACTTACTTCTTTCATTACAAGAGCTAGTCTCTCGTTTTCCTCCACTTTTAACATTTAACGCATTACTACTATTATCGTTCTTTCGATTCCAAATCACAACCACAACAAATCAGCAAACATGGTTTCCAAGACTTTCATCATCGCGGCTATGATTGCCTACGTCCAGGCCCGTTTCGGTCAGGAGCAAGTCCCCATCGATGCTATCAGCCAAGTTCAGGGTGGCGATGGTGGTGCCGCTGCTACCATTGCTGGTGCGGCCATCTCTGACCTTCTCGGTGGAGCAAACTCTTGCGATAAGGTATGTGCTTCTCCACTTGTTTACCCTTCCTCCACATCCCCGGGTCTCGGGCTAACAAACACACCAGCTCGTCCGTGCTGATCAGATCTTCACCGAACTCGGTGGCGGTGCTGATGCCCTTGCTGCTGCCATTGGCATGGTGACTGCGGAGAAGAACACCAACCCCTTCGCTGGCGGCAACGCACAGAACGTCTGTGGCGATGCTTCGCTTCCTGCTACTGCTGAACTTCGTGGTATTACTCCTCTCATTGACCCTGATGTCGATGTCAACGGTGATGCTGCTGCCCTTAGCGCCAGCAGTGCTGCGTCTCCTCTCGCTGCTGATGGTATGAGTGTCTTTGACCTCATGGACCAGGCTGGTCTCGGTGACCTTGTTGTTAGCCAGGCTTCGGCTGGTGGTGCCGGTGCTGCCGCTGGTGGTGCTGCTGCCGGCGGTGCTGCTCAGGGTGGCAACCAGGCGGCTGCTGGTAACGGCAATGCCAACGCTGGTAACAACGCCGACGCTGGTAACAACGCCAACGCTGGTAACAACGCCAACGCTGGTAACAACGCCAACGCTGGTAACAATGCCAACGCTGGTAACAATGCCGCTGCTGGTAACGGAGCTGCCAATGCCGGCAACGCGAACAACAACGCTGGTAACGCTACTGCTGATGCTGGTGCCGATGCCGCTGCTGGTAACAACAACAACGCGAACGACAACCAGAACAACAACGCCAATGCCGGTAACAACAACGCTGGCAATGCCAACAACAACCAGAACCAGAACGACAATGCCAACGCTGGCAACGCCGGCAACGACAATGCAGCTGACAACGCTGGCAATGCCAACAACAACGCTGGAAACAACGCCAACAACCAGCAAGATGCCGCCGCCGGTAACGATAACGCCAATGCCGGCAACCAGAACAACAACAACGCCAACGCCGGCAACAACGCAAACAACCAACAAGACGCCGCCGCCGGAAACAACAACGCCGGAGCCGACGCAGCAGCAGGCGGTGCCGGCGGCGCCGAAGACTTCGGTCTCTGCACCCCCACCATCACCTTCCAAGGCGGCGAGAACGGACGCCCCGCCGACGAATTCACCTTCCAGATCGCGGACCCGCTCGCGCGCGGCGGCCAAGGCGAAGCCCTCAACCCGGACATCATCACCAACGCGCTCTGCAACCAGCTGACCAACGTGTGCGAAGCCAACGAGGCTGCTGTCGCTACTTGCGAGAGCGCTGCTGCGGCTGTTCAGGGCGGAGACAGGAACAAGGCGCTTGCGGATCAGTTTAACAGCCTTGTTGGATTCGCTGGTGCGGTTACTAACCCGGATGGTGGTGCGGAGGATGTGGGTGCTGCGGCGAAGGCGAGGAGCATGCGCCGTGGTCTTAGGTTGTAAGAAGGTGGTTGTGAGATAGAAGATGAGAGGGGTATGAGTATGAGATGAGAAGATGGGAGTGGGAGAGGTGCTCTAAACGAAATTTAGATGCGAAGGGGATGGACCAGTACGCATTTTCTTTGCTGGATGTCTACTGTTGTTAGAAGTTGGCTCGACTTTTCCTTTTTTCTTTTTATACTGTATTCTTATACCACTGCATTTGCGTTTTACGACGAGTAGATTGATATCGATGAACAAATCTGTTACGATGATTACTGTTTCTCTGTTGCTGGCTTGTGAGTTGCAAATGATGTCTCTCTGAGTCCTTCTGAACAGCCTTTTACATTATATCAATCGGCTGTTTGTTGGATACTTGCAGCTTGCCTTGAGTGGCTTCATTCGGTTGCTGGTACCGAGGCTCTCCTCAACATCGTGGTGGAGGCGAAGAAGTGAAGGCGCGTTTGACCCAGACTGGGGCCTGGCCTTGGTTCGAGCTGGTCATCGAAGACGTACTTTGGTAACCTTGGTGGAGGCAAAACTTGAGGGAAGCTGAAGTCTGCATTCCGAAAGACCTCGCCGATGTTCATACGTCCTTCGTTGCGTTGCTGGTAGCGAGCGTCTCCTCGATACTTGGGTGGAGGCAAAGCTTGAGGGATCACGAGGTCTGTAATTTGAGATACACTGTCAATATTCCTGTTTCCCTTCGCCGACTTGATAGTTCTAGACTCTTATTCCAGTGGGAGAGGCGTTGATTCGAGACGGTCGATATGTCGGCTCTAGATCTGCCTCCATTGCCTGCGCAGTATCTTGCAGTGAGAGGCGTTATCTGGACGCCGACCATGTTGTGGTTCTGGACTTGTTTTCTTGTTTCCGCAGTATCTGGGTGCTGAAGGGTAGACCCACCGGGTACGCTAAGCGCTCTTTGCGCCATGTACGTACACTCACATTGGCAGCTGATTCATGGAGCCATCCGGACAACAGCGCAAGCGGAGATTTCCATGCGACGTCGTGTGCCATAATCGTGGTAGGAGGCACCTCGAGATGCAATCTAGAGGAGGCTGTGTAGAGATTTGCATTCGCATGCAGAATGCTCCCACTGCAGTGGATCAGGAGTCTTTTGAAATGTCTCGAAATGTAATCGATGTGTGTGTTCAGTGGTAGCGAAAGGAGCTGCAACCTGAGTGTGTCTCGTGGCACCACTTACTCCACGGGAGAAATTATCGGTATCTGTGTTTCTCCTCGGTCGACGGGACCTAACCCACACCCTCACTTCGGTAGACACGCGACAGCTCCAGGAACGGCGAGGTAGTGGCCCAGAACTGAGGGAAAAGCAAGCGGTACCGTTCCCTACATTGTGCTATGTGGGTTCGATCGAGGCTCCGAGTTCCGTTACTCCGCCTCGAAAAAGCAAACAAAAGAACGTGGCTAGACAACGTCACGAGAAAATCTCCGGAGTCTGGAGTTGTCGCAGCTTGCAAGGTACATGCAAGTCCTACGATACGACTTCTGTTTGCGGACTTGGACGCAAAACCCGACCGAGCGTCTTCACCACACGGGCTGTGCTTAATCTAATGCAGACAGGATGGATACATCCTGTTCCGAGAATCCTCCCCGGCATCCCCGCCCTGCTCCGCCTTTGCAATTGTATGCGCTGCTGGCTGTTGGTACGCGATATGCGGTAGATAGCGATATCACACGCTCATTGGCCATGGGTAGGATGAGGTTACTTGGTGTAGCTGATCTGCAAGTCCGTTGTGATCTGCGCTGCATCTGTCTTCCGCGGAGCTGGTGGAGGTGGACGCTCGACTTACCTATGAAGGCGAAGTGGCTTGCGGAGAGACCCTGAGCTAGAAGGTATGGAAGAAAGGAAGGAGTGTGTGTGGGGATGGTGAGTCTCGCCAGGAGCAGGGGAACCATGTGCGCGCTTGGAGTCGGTGAAGTGGAATGAGCTGTTTTGGACAGCGAGACGAGTGTTGTGAGCTGGTTATGATAGCGAGGCAGCTTTGCCGTTCCGAGCAAGCGGCTGGCGCACAGCGATCATGTGTTGGACGATCATTGGGAATTGCAGGAGGCCAAGGCAGAGCTATGAGCGTCGGTAGTCCACGTGTGAAGGTGCTAGAGTCAGTAAATCCCGCTGTCGTTCATTGCTTTTGAGGCGGAATCAGGCGGCAGCCACAGACGCATTGTCATGGCACACAACCCTCGTCACGTCGCATTCGCTTCGATGTGGCGCAACGAGTGCAATGCCGGAGTCGAATGCCTGGCAGAGTGGCTTCGTACGAACTCTAAACGCGAACTTGAGCCGTCGACACCGGATGGGTAGCGCCCGCCCATGGAGTGAAGCTACTGGGACGTTCGTGCCTGCTAGGCCCGATCTGGGCAAGGGGTGTCATCCAAGATGAGGATCAGGTACGACTGCATTGACTCGACCCACCAAACACGTTTGAGGGCTGGCAGAGTGAGGTGGTTGATGGTGAAGAGCAGCGGCGGAGAGAAGGGCCGCGGTGGCTGGCTCCCAGCTAGGCGTGGCAAAACGGCTGCGCCACGGTGATCACAAAAGCTTGAGTGCCCAACAGATGGACTGTTTGGGTGACAGTGTAAGAGATGCGTTCACTCGACATGACATGGCGGCAGGCCATGCAAGTAGTGCAGTGCTCAGACAGCATTACGCAAAACACTAGGTCCGCATGGGCTTAGGCGCCAAAGTGGGTCCCGATGAAAATCGCGTGCGTCTCGACATGCATTCCTTCCACACAGACAACAAAGCCTGTTAGCCTCATTGCGCACGAGCGTCGTCTAGCATGGCACATTATTAAGAGAAACATTTAGCACAGGGCGAGAAGCCAAGGGAAGCTGAGAAAAAAACTTTGAGACGTGCTTGCTGAGAAAAGGATCACCATCGGTCCTTTACTCGGTCCCATTCCCCCGCCATCCGATTCGCACCGCTGCAACAGGCCCTGATGACGACGTAGGTGCTAATCGCGAGTGTGGTTCTTCAGTTCATGGCGAAGTTCTCCCTTACACCTTCTTATATGCCTTTTTTCGCCGATTGAGACGCGGAATACTATAGTAGTCTATGCTTGCCGCTCGCCAACTCCCTGTGGATACCTACTAGATGAATCAGGCCAGCATGACCACTCCGCGACGGAAGGCATGTGTCGAGTGCCGACAGCAAAAGGTACTTCCCCACCTCAATGCATCGCGACAACGTCCGCAACGGCTTGGATGGTTTACTGATCATTTCTTTGGCAGATCCGATGTGATGTCGAGCAGCATAAGGTACCGCATGACCCATGCGGCCGCTGCAAGAAGATGGGCCTCGAATGCCGCATTCTTCCCACGTCAACCAGGAACCTGCGCCAAACAAAGGCAGAGATGCGACGCGAATTGGAAGAGTTGCGATGGAATATGAGGCAGGGGCAGAATCCTGGCGATGCAAACTACCCGCAATCGACAGCATCACCGACCGTCGACATGCAAAACTACGCTCCGCTTGAACACGCTTCGGGCACATATTCTGATCCCTCCGGAAGGACAGATGCATCAGATTCCATGTCACCAGCTTTCGACTCGCGGCCGCCGACGCGAAAAGGTTCCGATCATCATGGCACGGTACCGCGTGTGATTGACGGCTACCTGCTCGATTCAAAGAGAATTGACGATTGCTTCACCATGTACGTTGACTCAGGATGTCGTTCTTATCTATGCTAACATGACTGCAGTTACTTCACCCAATACCATCCACTGTTTCCTATCTTGGACCCTTCAATAGGGCCGAATGACTATTATGACCAATCGCCGTTCTTATTTTGGACTATCGTGGTCACGGGATCGCGGCGGTACTCTGAACACGAAGTCCTAGAGAGGACGAGCCAGCCCATCACCCAGCTCGCGTTCTCTTCAATGGCGCTACGCACCTCACAAGTTCCGATCATCCAAGGTCTACTAATTCTGTGCACATGGCGACTACCCACCAACTCAATGTACAAAGATACGACACACCTCATGTGTGGATCGGCAGTGCATCTAGCAACACAAATTGGTCTGCACATAGCAGGTGTTGGCCAGGATTTTGCTAGGACGCCGCTTGAGAAGGACCAGTCACTCAAGGTGCAACGCGCCAGGCTCTGGCTGTGTTGCGTCATCGTTTCCATAAGGTGAGGTCACCAAAAGAAGTAACACTGTGACATACGCTAACCGTATCTAGAACGAGCTGTGTTGAAGGTATACCACCTCTTGCTGAGTCATTCTTCGATGGCGATGAACAAGACCGTGAAGACATGGTTCCATACCTCCCGTCTGACCTGCAGTTCCTGCATAAAGTCTACATCATCCTCATGCGTGCCATGGTTGCCATGGGCAAGACCAACTTACAATCCATTCATTGTGATGTCCGTGTATTACGATCATTGATTGGCATATTCGACTCGCAACTCCTCAGCTTGGCCCCATCTTCTCCAAGTGAACTCGGTAAGTCTAACCCGGTCATTTCCAAACTTGAGCTAACGAAATAGATACCCTGCAACTAAGCTGTGCACGTATTCACGTAATGGCGTTCCATTTCTTCGCCCACCCCACGAACCCTGGACCCGATGCCGAGGGTCTCTCACGATTCTACTCCCTTTGCATCTCAGTTATCCAGTCCGCTTCGACGATGCAGACGACACAAAAGATCTTCCTACCCTCCGTCTCGCAATCATTCATTGACCGAACTATTACTCTGGCTGGGTTTACCATTCTTAGACTCGTTCGAAGTCCGCTTGCTCAACATCTGGATGTACTTGCGGGCGAACGAGCTTTCTCACAGGCGTATGATTTCCTTAAGAACGTCTCTTTACAACCAGGAGACATCCATTTCCGAACTGCGCACATCATGAAGGATTTATGGGGTAGCGACAAGGTGTTCCGTAAGAAGGATGGCCGTGTGGAATCGCTATATCTGAGGTTGAGGACGCGATTGAGCATGAGCATTAGTTACGACATGTTCTGGTACTGGCGAGAAGAGTTCAGCAACATGAAGAATCCGTACGGCGACGAAGTAACTCTTTCGCACGAGAACCCCCAGCAGAACCCACCTCGTAAGCATCTTTCGTCAAGTCTGACGGGCTCTTAACTAACAAACATGTCAGAATACCCATCCCAACAACAACAACACCCACAGCAGCACCAGCAGCAACTTCCGGATCCTTCGATGAGACAGCAACAACAACTCCCAGTGACCAAATTCGACCCCAGCTTGGTGAGTCCTCAGATGCAACAGGACCCGTCCGTAATGAGCTTCGATGCCTGGGAAGGTCCAGACTATGGAGTGCCGCCAATGCTTGATCAATTTCCCGATTACGACTGGGCGGCCGGATTTGAGTTCTCCAATGCGGAAATGCCCAATGTGCCGGTTGGCCCTATGAATCCAATGATGACAGCACCAGGGCCTGGAGGCGCACCGAATATGGGATACACCTACGGTTAGAAGTTGTAGGGTCCGCGTAAGGGGATGAATCGGACGCGATGGAAGAGTAATAATAGCGGTTTCTCGCCTGGTGCGGGAGTTGAAGCGTTCAGATACCGTATACCTACTCAGATACGCAATGCCATGGAATATACTTTACCCCGATCGTCCATTGCAGACGCCACATACGGTCTACGAAGACCTCCCAAACGTAGACATCTGGATTCGGGATCGCGATCGCGGGATCGGTAACACCGCTAGACAATAGTCCAGGAACGGATCGCGGTGGCGCAAATTTTTCGATCGCTTCGATGCACGCTGCATCTTCCTGGGAACAGGCGCGACGCCAAAGAGCTGGGGTGGTGTGCCGGTCTGACCGAACGAACTCCGAACGCGATGGAGATGAATTACCAAGGCGTATATGATAACAAAGGGTCTTCTCTTCCAGTGGGGACGGTCCGACAGGTACAAGACGAACCTTGCAGCAAAAAGCAAAACGTGGGTGCGATCACCTGTAGTGCCTTCATCGCGCAGCCTGACCCTGATGGGCCACTAGCGGCGCCTTGTGCACCACAATCCAAAGGCGTGTACCCAGGTGGAGGAGGAAAGAGGAACCGACACAAAACACCAAAGCAACCGCCATGCCGGCCGCCAGCTCACTTTAAATCCCAGTCTACCCCTCTCACCAACCCCCCATGCGCTCGCTCGCCTACCCAGGAGACTTCGGCATCGGCCAGCATACCCAACGGGGCATTCCATCCTCCAAATCCTATCTCATACGATATCGCCTCCCGCCTCCAACGCGCCGACCATGGACATCGGCGAAACTGAATTTCGCAGTCTTGTCTGACCAGTGAGAAGGGACAAGCATGGCGCTCCTA
This sequence comes from Alternaria conjuncta, assembly GCF_024043145.1. Classification (NCBI taxonomy): domain Eukaryota; kingdom Fungi; phylum Ascomycota; class Dothideomycetes; order Pleosporales; family Pleosporaceae; genus Alternaria; species Alternaria conjuncta. The sequence goes on along the minus strand of NW_026250092.1, from coordinate 1,468,787 downwards.
CCGGTCAAACTGCCGGCGAACATCGGCACCACACTACGTCAGCAGCAGGAACAAGGGCTTTGTTGCGGGGGTGGTCACCACCACGGCTGCGGCTTTTCGCTTGGTGTTTTGCGCGTCGTCTCGAGGGGTGTGGATATGACGTTTGTGGGTTGTGCAACTTTTCACTATTTTGCATGTTATAGGGTTGGTTGAATGTTCATCCGAGAAAGTGTTTTCGCTTTCGCCATCGCAAAAAAGAAGATCTTTGATCAAAACAGATGGCTACGGAGTACTTGGCCGAGAAAGACGGGGGGAGGGCATACCCGGGTCTGCCTATCTGCGGCGTAGCCTCGTTCTCAACTGAAAAGAAGTGGTGTGGTTACTATCTTATTACCCTTTCATGCTTATTTCGAGATTAGCTATTAGATTTTCTATATAAAGGTTGTAGGAGTTAGGTCCGGTTGGTTGGTAATGATTAGATACTGTTCCCAAATCCGCGGTCGCTTTTCGGGTTGACAGCATCCTAGTTCGCAGGACGGGTACGTAAGGCCATCGCTTCCGCATCTGGTCGACTATTCGTGGGTAGCCCAGCCTTACTTGTTGCGGCCCGCCACAGTGTATACGCAAGACGCCGAGTCTCAGCGGGCTAAAGTCAGGCTGTCGGGTGTACCTTCTTGCTCGTTTTGATGCCTGACGAGGACACTATACCCCTTGAATTGATTGAATTCGCTGCTTTTGATATTAAGAAAGAGTTGGTTGCGCGTATATAGTAAAGAGCTGGGTTATCGTTGTTATCGGCATTATCAAAGCGAAAGAAGAGAAGGCAATATGGGATCCAGCAAAGCAGGAGAAACAGAAAGGAAGATGACGGCCGTCGAGAAACTGCGAAGCATGCTCGCGGATCCTAACAAGTTCCTTTCTTGTCCCGGAGTATATGATGGCTTCACAGCGCGGATAGCTCTCCAAGAAGGCGTAGACTGTCTATACATGGTACGTCTCCCCATCTCCATATCCATATCCCCCCCACGATAACAAACAACACCAAACCAACCCAACTAACACATGTCCAGACAGGCGCAGGAACAACAATGTCCCGCCTCGGCGCCGCCGACATGGGCATAGCCACCTTCACAGACATGCTCACCAACGCCAGCATGCTCGCCTCCCTCTCGCCGTCGACCCCCCTAATCGCCGACGCAGACACGGGCTACGGCGGGCCCGTCATGGTGGGCCGCACAGTAACCTCGTACATCCGCGTGGGCGTCGCCGGCCTGCACCTCGAAGACCAAATCGTGAGTAAGCGGTGCGGGCACCTCAACGGCAAGCAACTCGTCGACATCGAGGAGTTTGAAGCGCGGATCCGGGCTGCGAGGTTAGCGCGGGAGGCAAGTGGCGGCGACATCGTCATCATCGCTCGAACGGACGCGTTGCAAGGATTCGGGTACGAAGAAGCACTGCGCCGTCTCCGTGCGGCAGTCGCTCAAGGCGCAGACATGGCGTTCCTGGAAGGCGTGACAACCGCCTCAGACGCGCAGCGCATATGCTCCGATCTATCTCCCACACCTTGTCTCTTCAACAGCGTCCCCGGCGGCGTATCCCCTGATTTCTCGGTCGAAGAATGCAAGGCCATGGGGTATAAACTTGCTATTTTCCCGCTGCTGGCCTGCGAGGTTGTGTATCCTGCGGTTAGGAGGGCGGTGCAGCAGATGAAGGCGGGGCATGTGGAGAGTGTGGAGGGGGATGGGAAGAGGTATGGCCCGAGGGAGTTGTTTCAGGTTTGTGGGCTGGATGAGTTGATTGAGTTTGATGTTAAGGCTGGGGGGTTGGGTTATAAGAATGGGGCGTGAGGGGGATGGGATGGGTATGTATGATTGCTGCATGGATATGAGAGGCAGTGAGGCTTGGAGAGGCGTTGTTCTTGCGTTGGAAGGAGGTGGGAAATGTGCTGTATACCACTCATCGTTTTACATTTTTGGTTTAGTTTCGAAGAACGGTCATTCCTGTTTAGATATAACTTTCATGGTGATCTCAAGACTGCCTCCACGCTACAGCACGACTAATCTTTATAGAACCACACATATCCACACTCTCCAACACCGCCCTATATTCCTCAAGCCACCTCACACAAGAAAAAAAAAACTAAACAGGTCTAGAGCCTACATTAACGCTAGGCCATCTATCTTGTACGCTTACATGTCGATGTAGGCTGCAGGCCTGTCCAGTGTTTCCCTTGGTTAACGTGAAGCCTAGATACCCCACCTCCTCCCAATCCTCTCAAACACACTCCTCAAATCCTCAATCTCCCCCCTAATCTTCTCCAACTCCTCAAAAGACTTCCCCTCAACCTGGCCCCTCCTAAGCTCAAACTGCAGTCTTGCAACCTCCTGGATAATGGCAAGGGTGTTGTTGTAGTCTGTGTTCACATCGTGAGTCGCCGCCTCCATCTGCCCAAACGCCTTCCTAAAATTCTCGATCTCGTGCTTGTTGGCAGACGGCATTGTATGTCGGGCTGATAGGTTTGGTGGCGGTGCGTGCGTGACGGAGATACGAAGGGTGGGGATTGTGTCTGTTGGAGTGGTGGGCTGAGTGGGTGAAGGAGGAGTAGGACGGGTGGGCGTAGTGGTTGGTGGTGCCGAGTCTGCGGTGGATCTTGGTTTTAGATCCGACGCTGCTCGTAGACGCGCGTGGTAGTGTTCGGAGATGGGTAGGTCTGCATCGTGATCGCCTTGCTTGGGACCGCAGAAGTAAAGGGTGCGGGTTTGCGTGGAGAGGGCGAAGATGGCTAGGGGGCCAGCGACTCTGGAGTTGGTGATGGAGCGGATGCTTAACGCGAACATCTTGGGGGAAAGCTTTGGTGTCTTGGGCTGTTCCTACGGGGTGTTTTGTATTGTTGTAGTTGGTTGACTTGGTAGTGAGCGTTGTCGTAGATTAGTAGGTACAGTTGGCTTGCTACGAACGGTATTTTTTGCGAGAAGAATACTGCGCACGCTTTATACGTGTAGGAGTGAAGCATCGCTGTTCACTCGTGGGATTCAACGCACTGACCTGTGGTTGTTCCCATTGAAGTGATTTGGGTCAGCGATAGCGATGCAAAAGAATGCCAATCACCACAGCTTTCCAGTCACGATACCACGGTCCATTTGCTACACGCCTACAACCATACAGTCAGTGAATGGCTGCCTTGAATAGACGGTCCTTGGTAGACCTCGACGGATCGATTATCATGCGCTCGCTACCATACAAAGAGGATTTTAAGGCCAACCGCGCGCGTCACAACATGAGTAATGTAATCAGTCTTGTGTAGAATAGATTTATGAGAGTAAAGCGCAAAGAAGTGACTTTTGATCCCGGCTGAACACGGGGGAAGGCTCATACCTTCAGAGATCCGCCAAGTACAACTCTGTCACGTAAAAAGAGCTATCTACTTCATGATCCCTTTGCCCTTAACGGACTCGTCCTTCCAGGGTTGTGGCACCAACTTGAGGCCCTGCTCTGGCCGACGCAGATACACCTTGTCCCTGCAATCCTCCTCAAGCTGCTCAACGGAGTTCTCGCGAATCCAAACCCATTGCCTGCCGTACTTGACAATCTCCTCCTCGTTGCCTTTGCCATCGACGACCGTCCCCCGCTCTTGGAGCTGATGCTTTTCCGTAATATCCTCCCAGCTCTTCATTTTCCCAAACGCCAGATTGTGAACATGACCAATAGGTCCGGCGATGATTCCGTGAGCAGCGCGTAATTGTGAGATGTGCTTTGGGTACTTCTCGTGGCGCCTTGAGAAGAACAATAGTTGCTTGAAGTTGTCGTCTTCGAACTTCAGATCCCAAACCTTCATCTCTGTGAGATGGGATAGCGGAACGTGGAGTTCGACTGTCCGTCGATCAGCGACCGGACATGCGTCAGTGATCAGCGATGAATAGTGGTTGGAGACCCAGATCTGATGAGTGAAGTAGAGTCCGCCTCGTCTTGCGAAGTCTGTTGGTCCGGTGGACTCCAGTCGTGCAAGGTTCACCGATCCATCTTCGGCTATGCATCCTGCGCATCGCCTGAACTCAACGCTCTTGAACAGCGCAATATGACCTCCAGGTGCGTTGGGTACGGTGTATGGCTCGCCTTCTCCTCCCCTCAGGTTCACTCCCGATGGAGGCGCCAGCTCTTGTAGAATGCGCGCATTCATGTCGACGAGGGCGAGATAGTTGGTTTCGAAGATGTCCTGAAGCCACATGGAGAGTGACTGCACTCCGCGGATTGCATAGTGTTCTTCCTTCATGATGGCGTCGGAAATATCTTGCTTGATGCCCACTTCTTGCATTTTCTCTTCCCAGTCATCATCGTAACCATCTATGTCCGCGCAGAGCGAGACCACATTACCGATCACCCATTCTTGCAAATCGATGCTAGTATGTGTTTCTTGCTGCCTGCGCTGTCTGCTGGCGTACATCTCTTGCGCCTTTTCCGAAGTCAGCCCCATGAACTCAAAGGTCTGAGCGGAGTCGAGTCGTGTTGGCACAGATATGTAGACGATTTCGGCAGAAGCTGAAGATGCGGTTGATACACTTCTTGAAGTAGTCGACGAAGGCGGGGTTAATAAGCCAATAGAAATCTTCCTTGCGCCGTTCTGCTCAGCGCCGACGAGGGAGGAGTCCCGGACTTTCAGACGCTTGACAGTGTCCTCTGGGAGGAGTAGTGGGGATGACATATTTGATGCCTTGTTGAGTTGATAGTGAGTGTAAATCAATCTTGAGGTAGGCAATTAATTGCTGTGTTGTGAGAAGGAAGATACGTAAGAGAATAAGGCTGGCAGAGGTTATTTATTGCTCAAAAGTTAGCGCGCAGTCATCTTTTGCTCTCTCACCTTCACCCAAGGTTCTATAGTTGAGTCACCAGGTCAACCACTCGAAAGCGACATTCAATAGGCCAGAAAATAGACTGTTGCCTAGAGCGAACCAGATTCAGAAATTATGAAAGCTTTTACCTTTACTAGTGATTTGAAACCATAGCTCTTGCGTACAAACACCGGGTGCCTTCTCATGAAAGTCTGCGCTCACAGAAACTGCAATACTCGTGATAGATCCGAATATGATGACCACGATCAAGACAACGATTGATTTAAAACGGGGATGAACGAACTCCCCACCGACGGCAAATCTGTGACCTACGTCGTGTGTCCGCCAACGCCGCGAAAGAGATTTCAAAGTCGGGTACCCTTGACTCCACTGCACCATCCAATGACGCCGATGCCAAATCCAATAATTGCCCAGGTGACTTCTAGCCGACTCTCTTGTCAGCTTCCTCATCCGCAGGCGGCGCCGTCTCTTTGGTCAAGTAGTCGGCATCCTCAGCCTCTTCGTATTCTGCAATCAGACCCTGAACGACTTCCTTAGCTTCGTCGAACTCGCCGAGACCATCCTTGAAGGGCACTTCACGCTTGTAGCTTTCAAGGAAGGCGTTGCGTTTACGGAGGGTGGAGTATTGTGCGACTATGCGCTTGAAGAGCGTGGCGATACCCGTGTGATTTGCGAGCATGAGTCCGGAGACGCGATGCGAAGAGGTCACGTAGGGCGACTTCTTGGTCAGCGCAACTTGAATGGAGGCGGGGCCCCAGGGTATGAAGGTAGCGAGACGTCGTTCGCGAATGCGCATAAGCGATTTGTGTACCTGAATAGTCAGTGAGCTAGATTCAAGCGGTCAATAGGAAGGAACATACATCTGAGGGATCCGCTTCTCCCTGGATGATGTTCAGGATAGACATGTAGCAGCTCTTCTTGGTGGGGTTGGTGGAGACCATGCGGTTCTTAGGCTGCAGCAGTCGTCTCATGACGTCCAGGACGGTTGTCTTGCGAACTGTCTTGGCCTGCTCTACGTTCTCGCCAGAGAAGGGGGTGTATGAAGTCATGAGGAAGTGACAGCGCGGTGTGGGAATGAGCGATGCAACAATTCCAACAAGATCGTTGTGCATGTATCCGGGGTAGCGAAGGGTCGTGGTACTGGCGGACATGACGGTGGACACCAGCTGGTTGGTCTGCTCGAACGACGGGTTCATAACGTGCAGTCGGTCTGCAGCAATCCTAGTCAAGGCTCCGTTGTCGAGGACAACCTGGGAGGTCAGTATGAATATATGCAAGTACACTGGGCAAGTACACTGGGCAGCTTACCACGGAGTCTGCATTCTGCGTCAGCCGTCTCATGCTCAGCAGACTGTTGTATGGCTGGACCACTATGTCGCCGTCCTGCGTGTTGGGGAAGACACTGTAGGTCTGGATGAGCTTCTTGGGGAACCTGTCGTTGAGGCGTTCGAGCATGTAGGAGCCGAGACCCGACCCCGTGCCGCCAGCGATGGAGTGCAGCATCATGAAGCCCTCGAGCGAGTCGGAGCCGTCTGCCTCGCGATCAATCATGTCCAGGATGTCCTCGTGCACCTGCTCGCCCATGCTGTAGCCCATGCCCCAGTTGTTGCCGGCGCCGGTGCCATCCTTGTGTATGTAGAAGTTTTCGGGGTTGTAGATGTTCTTGTAGGCGCTCGACTGGATCGAGTGCAGCACTCTGGGCTCGAGATCCAAAAGAATGGCGCGGGGGATGTAGCGGGTGTCGTCGGACTGATAGAAGAATACGTCTTTGCGGTCGCCGCCCTCGGTCGCGAAGTCCTCGAGGTTGCCGTCGCGGTTGATGCCGTGTTCCTGGCACAGCTGCTGCCAGAACTGCTGCCCGACGCTGTTGCCGCACTGGCCCGCCTGCAGTGTTATTATTTCCCTGATACAGATTAGCTACACCATGTGACCGCAGTCTGAGATATACGCGCGCGTACCTGGGCATGGTGGTGGTGGTCGGCGACGTACGTGGTGGGCTGCGAACGCGCTCTGGGCGGGGTGCACGCGTCGGGTCGCCAAATGTTTGGACCCTGCCGTCATAGCTCTCCACGCAATACCACCCAACACCATGGCCTTCACTCCACCATGCCAATCCAGATACTCGCCACTCTCACGACGACACTATCACGCCAACCTAGAAAAAAACTGAACACCCTGCAGTCTACGTGAACGTCGCGTCACCTACTTTGCACGCTTTTGACTTGATGTAGTCTGCAGACCTGTTCAGTTTTTTCCTTGTATGAGGTGCTATGTCTTCTGAATGTTGTTCTTGATATTCGCGTACTTAGTCTATTGCTCTTCCTCTTCTTCCCGTATCCTGACTAACGACTTGCCCTGGAACCCAAAGTAACACTGGAACAAGAAAGTATAGATCATGCAGAAGAAGTTATACCGCAGCACATCCAGCCACATCAGCAGCGTCACGCCGTCCTTGGTTCCCTCGTGCCATGACCTCCGAATCTCCAGAAATAGCTTCGGGTCGTCCGTCACCACGCCGTCAAGGCCCTGCCGTATGTCCCAACGCATCCGGCTCTCCGAGTTCACCGTCCATCCGTACACGGGCCGACCGTCGCCCTGAGCTCGCCGAATGAACATCCTGCCCCATGGCGTCATGAGAATGGCCTGGGCCATATTGGACGAGACATTCGGCACACTGAAGAAATGTGACGCAATGAGTGTTGAGAAGCCAATATGCGAAATCGAGAAGCCGGGCAGATATCGCGAACACAGCGGAAGAAATTTGGCTGCCCAGCATCCAAGGACAATACGCTTACTCCACGGTCTGGATGGAGCAGCAGGCACGCTGTTGATTGTTTCACCAATCAAGCGCATCACATCGTCGGCATCGTTATCGAGCTGTATCGCGTCAGCAAGTGCTTGTACAACTCGGCTAGCACAACATACCTTGATATCGAGCAAGACCCAGATGTCTTCCAATCCAGGTTGCGCAAGATATTCGAGCAAATCAATAAGACGAGGCATCGGCTCATGAGGTGCTTGCAGCGTTCTCAGCTTGCTTATAAACTCATAGTCGCAATCTATAACTTTTTCGGGCCTACCAAAGCATCTTCTCAAGTTTCTGTCCTGCAGAAGAGTCAGTACACGATCGGGGTAAGTTTTGATCAACTCACATGCGACAATACGACTACACCATCTTTCGTCAGATGTATGTCTGTCTCAAGAGCATCTGCGCCCGCCTCGACTGCTCCTCTTAACGAGGCCATAGTGTTCTCGGGGTGCTTAGCCATATACCCTCGATGGGCAATAGCCTGCGGTAGCCGCCTGCCTGACACATCTTTACGCGCAAACGCAAACGTAGCTATCCAGCGGGTCAATTTACATTCGCCACCAGAACTCAGTAGGTTTCCTACCTGCGGGGAACTTGGTCTTCGGGCCGAGCAGTGGCTGCTCTACAATCTTGTCGAGCTGCTTCGTGAGGCTCTCAAACACCGGCGGTACTCCTACAACCATCTTTTTCTTCTCGAGCAATGGTGTTTGCACATCGAACGTGCTGTCGGTATCTATCCTGACCTCAGACATGACGATGTGCTTCTAGCGTGGCGGTTCCGAAAGCGGACGGAGCGGAACCTTTGGGTAGCGTGGTATTCGAGAAATGTACAGCGAAAGACAACGACGAACGAACGTATGCGCGACTTCAACGTAAGGACAAAAGATACCGATCTATAACGGCAAACAAACACACAATCTCCCTCTCCACACATCCACCCGCAAGGCAAATTTGCGGCGCGGGATCTCTACGATCCATTCCCTACGTTCGGCCGCCGAACGCGCCCTCTCTGGCCGCAACACACAGCAAAAATGCGCCGTGCAGCAGGACCCATCATCCCAACCCACACAACTGCACTCCAGGATACCGAATCCGTCCCAGAATCAGCCACCCACATTACCGTAACGGGCATAGGTAGCTGCAAATTGCAGACGGATGGAGACACAGCCTGTCCCGCATTGGCTGGCAAGCCAGGCTAAGCTTCGTTCCAAGATGGAGCTGTCGAGCTCCGGATGTATCAGCTCCCGGGCGCCACTAACAGTTGGAGTTGCAGGTATGCAACCCCCCTTGTCTCAGCAAGTTATACGTGTCAGATAACGCGATTGTATGATGTGTTATTAGAAGTGGGATTATCCCTTCCTACGCGCTCTTTATGCGTCTTTCAAGCGCCCGGAGAAATGGTCTTCTCGGACTGCGGTGACAGAGGCGAAGATGGTGAAATTCCATCAGATCCGGTGCCGTGGTTGATCTACCGCTAAATGCGCGTGGCGCGTCGATCAGGTCCTGGCTGGCTTGCCTTGCGTGCAGCTGCGCACGCATGCCGCACGGGTTTGCTGTCAGGAAGATGACTTTGCCGTATGCACGGCACGTACATAGGATTCTGTTGTATGCAAGGGTTTTGGTAAAAATTGCGCATGCCGTTGACCGCTCGGGCGTGGCGGCGCGGGCATGCGGATGTTCTAAGATTACCTATCTAATCGCTTCACGTGGATCTTGCGTGTCTATTTGGATCCGCCTTTTTCGCAGACGCGGGGCCGACGCGGTGTTTGTTCGCGCGATGTAGTGGTGATCTTAGTCTTCTGGCGGCGTGCCTGAGGCCATCTTTGGCGAGGGCGCGGAATCTGGAAATAGGCTGGTAGTAGGTGGCCTTACTGATACCTCTCTGAATGGTCTCAAGGCCGTGGACAGTCATTACACTGAAGCAAACCGGCATAGTCATATCTATGAGCATGTACGGTATATAGTGTTGGTGTATCACGTATTGTTCAGGCTAAGATCTTGCTTTCAACTTACCCAGGTACTACTTCCAAAGCTTCACGCGAACCTCCCAGCTCACGGAAAAACTCCTCGTCTGAGTTTGTCAGGTCTGTCTAATCCCCAGAGCCGACTGCAATGGTAGCCATCGAAGTGTGTACTCTTCGTACTGAATGAGGAGCATCTCGCGCGTACAGCTATGGAGCGCAGGCTGTTTGACCGTGTTCGCATCATCTCCCACAGCTATCAAATCTACAGAAAACTCCATTAAGTCGAGTCCTCCAATTGAGGGAATGATTCACTTTCATCGTCAGCTTCGACCTGTCCTACTAAACCGATTACAGATATAAGAAGAGTGTGGGGGCGAAGATACCCTTCAGCCTTGCGACGATGTCTAATCCGTACCCGGGTGGCTCGTGCACGAGGGTCCTTCACAGTCACTGTGGGGTAAACATCACGATAGCATAATCCATCAACTTCATGTCTACCAACGGAAAAATACTAGGCATACCTAGCCATAACAGCTGTGGCTTCATATGTTCTCTCATCCAACGATCCTTCTACGCTGGTAAGGCTGAACGCAGGCAGTCCTTGGTATTGCACCTGTTTGTGACATCACACCACTTGCGCCCGTCAGCACTTGAGCATTCCTACGCAAACAGCTAGCCGATGCCACGAACTTGACCCAGTTTAAAGACCGACCTCCCAGAAACCCGGGTTTAGAAGCAATGACCAACCCCTAGCATACCGCAAGCTCCGCGGCGGCCATCATGTCCTCGCTACTAGAGTACCGACCTCTAGCGGAGAAAGAGTTTCGGCTGCTAATCCTTATCCCTGCCGTATCAATAACCGCCCCACTGCGGGTGCACGTCTTCCACGACAACGTAGAACACCCAGAAGCATCCTACGCAGCGCTTTCGTACACGTGGGCGTCGAGGCTAGAAGGCAACGACGACAACGATGATTTGCTCGAATCCGTGGATGTGGACGGACACGAGACATTCCTCCACCAAAATCTAGCCAAAGCACTGCGGTCTATCCGTCTCGAAGTCCCGCAGTGTATCTGGGCCGATGCCCTGTGTATAGACCAGAACAACATTCCTGAACGCAACATCCAAGTCACGCTCATGCGGCAAATCTTCTCCAACGCGACGAATGTGTGGGCGTGGCTGGGTCCGCCTGCCAAAGGGAGTAACCTGGCCATGGACTTTCTCGCCAACCTAGCTAGTCGTTCTAACGAAGAAGGCATCGGGCCGTGGCTTGGAAACGAAGGCATGCATCCAGATACATACCCCACATGGGAAGGCCTACGGGCCCTAATGGCGCGAAACTGGTGGAAAAGAGCCTGGATAGTACAAGAGTTCGCCCTAGCCAAAGACGTCGTCTTCATCTGCGGCACGCGTCGCCTCTCCGCCGACGCCCTAGAAGCAGCCGACCACCTCATCTTCATGGAATTCACGCCCTCAAAGAACGAGCGCGTCACCGCTCTCACACGAGCCGTAGACATCAACCCGCGCGTGCTCGACCCAGCCCGAAACCTGATGAACCTACGCCGGCGTCTGCAAGAAGGTGAACAGCTCTCCGCCTTGGCCACACTGCAGATGACTAGACTGACCAACGCGACGGACCCGCGGGATCACCTATTTGCCAAGATTGGACTCAGTGGAAAAGAGTTGATTGAGTTGTGTCCGCCGGATTACGACGCCAAGGCCGAGGACATCTGGTTCACGTTCCTAAAGGAGTTTATCAAGCAGAAGCAAGATCTCTATGTCGTCTGCCTCGCGGGTATGCAACCGAGGGCGTATCATGCGCTCCCTTCTTGGCTCCCGGATTGGGGGCCTTCGAAACCGCAGTATATGCTTACGTCGCTTTACACGGGGAAGCAGTGGCCGTTCTTCGATGCAGCGGGTGGCGCGGCGGCTGTTGCGACTATTTCGAGCGACAGGATCGAACCGGGTATTTTTCTGAGGTGTAAGGGAGTCGTCATCGATACGGTAGACGGCGTCGCAGGCGATCCATGGTGGACAGACAGACCAACGTCTCTCCGCCAATCTCGATGCAAGAAAAACGCGTACGGAACACAAATCGCTGCCTTTGAAGCGTTGGTCAGGACAGTGACTGCGAATACGAATCGCATGGGTGCGTGGGGCGCACCTCCTCCCGTATTCAAAATCGTCTTCGCGAAACGGTGGCATGAGCTGAGGGACACAACGACACCGTATGAAGCTGATGAATCTCTTGATCGGCCTCTTCCTTTCTACATGCGAGCGTCGGGTTTCGAGCGCGCGTGGCGCAGTATGCGAAACCTGAAGTTGGATGGCGTGGAACTACATGGGCATGTCGAGGCTGGTTTGGTAGATGCACAGAATAAAGCGCAGGCGTCGAGTTCCCGAGAAGGCTCGGGAGAAAGAGAGGAATTTGATTTCTCGGTCTCGGCGCCATTTCATCCGTTGTGGACTGCGCTTGAGCATAGTGCTGGGCAGGTCTGCTATGAGAGGTTTGTTTATACGACTGAGGGGGGTTATCTTGGGGTTGGGTCTTCTACTGTAGAGCCTGGGGACAAGGTGGCTGTGCTGCTGGGCTGTAAGGTGCCGGTGGTGTTGAGACCGCTTGAGAAGGGGTATCAGCTTATTGGCGAGACTTATGTGGATGGCATCATGTATGGTGAGATGACGAAGGGGCTAGGTGAGGGTGCGTCTTCTGTGCCGGTTGAAGATCTCGATCTTTTCTAGGTGTAAATACTCATCGAGTTGTACTTCGTCAACCTTACTTTATCTGAAATATCAGCGCGTTGAAGACACGACGAGTGCTTCTCTGTGTTCATTATACCGCTTCAACCCATGAAGGTATGGATATGACATGTTTGCAATGTCGTCTATTTTTTCTTACGATACTCCTCATTTTCATCATCGCTATCGGATGCCCACGTACCGGCAGCCTTCAAGTCTTGCACAGTCGGATGCGTAAACATATTCGTGATATTTCGTTCCACAGTCGTGGCATTCCGCTCATCCTAAGTAGCGCCGTCGAATGTTGTCCCCCCAGGCCTGATGTTGGGCTCAATAGCATCCACGTCTTGATACACCACTCCTGTAGACACCAAGTGCGCAAAGGCGTCCTCCTCCTATGAAGCAACCTCGAACTTTGGTGTGTACTTTGCGGCGGCACTGGCAAACTCGGCTTTCTTGCTCGCCCAGTCTGCGACTGCCCTGTGCTGTGGGGCCGATGTTTGCAGCTGTGATTTCAGCTGCTCAGTCTCTTCCTTCTTTCCAAGCAATGTGTTGAGGACGATAAGGTTTGCGATTGTGTCGGCTGAGGTGCCGTCGATAGAAATGGCTTGTTGGAGAGCGGCTTCGGCTTCTGGGAGGCGGCCGAGGTGGATTTCTGATACGGCCTGTGCGACGAGCGAGTGTGGAGAGGTGGATTGAGCGGTCGTGGCTAGTTCTTCGAAGACGTAGAATGCGGACTGATACTTCTCGCCGCCCTGAGTGGTATTAGTGTCATGACATGTGACAATGATGTAGAAGGGGACCTACCTCGCGCATGCCAACCCAGCTCTCGGCAATGTTGACTAGCAGACTGTCTTGTGCCCATTTCCGTGCGCGTTGGGCCTCTTTCGCGGCCAGATCTGTGCGGTTTTGTTGGAGGTGGATTTGTACAATGAGTGCTACTCTGTGAGAAGGTTAGTCATCATGCCTCCGGAAAGTCTATGTGTAGAGACTGTTCAACGTACGCATCCAAACTGCCCTGGTGCTTGCTCAGCACATCAAGCGCAGCCTCCGTCTCGCCCGCCCTCTCCAAGACGATGCCCGCGCAAAGCTGCACCGTCAGGTTCTCCTGTCCATGTTGCTCTGCCAGCTTCTTCGCCTGGTCCACTACGTCTTTGCCCTGCTCACAGTCTGCCAGTAGCTTTACTGCGACCAGATCTGGAGTCTTCTCGGATGCGAGCTCGCTGGAAACGGCTTGTGCTTGGCCGAGCGCGATTTGGCTGCGGAGTTTGAGGACGCGAACGGGCAGCGCATTTGACGCGGAAAAGGACGACGTGTCGAAATCGAGGACTTGCTGGTAGGCGCCGGCATGGAAGGCCGAGTGGATGTTTATGAGCTCTGGACAGTCGTTAGCGGGGCTTGAGCTGGCGTGGCCGGCGCTTTGACGAACCTCCTTCGGGCGAGTAGGGGTCCATGATTAAAGTATGTGTGAGGTGGCTTTATTGAGTGAGCGACGGGAAGATTTGGTATCAATGGGCTATGGATTGGAGATGCAATCGTGTTGAAGCCAGATTGAGTTTGGCCTGTCTGCCCGGACCCTGGATGACGCTCATTGGCTGCTGCTCCGCAATCCCCATGTGGCAGCCACCATCATGTCATCAGATAGAGGATAAATGCATATGAACCAAGGATTATATCTATCAACACCAAGTACTACCCCTAACGACAAGCCGCTACACCCGACGGACAGTAAAGGTCATGAACCTTGTACCGGCAGGCACAAGCGTCGTCTTCATCCTCTTCGATAGATCTTCTTCACCAAGCACAGCTTCAGCCTTCCATTCCGTTCCAGTTTCCTCCCCGACCTGCTTCCACATTCTCGCCCAGGACTCTGGATTGTGCCAAAAAGCAGTCTGCTCTTTCATGAGGTGTGAGAAGCTGCCGGCTTCAGGCTTGCCGCCTTGGCGTCCAACGATGAGACTTCCAGCCACGGGCCTCAACAGTTGGACCACGCGCTTAGCTGCTTTGACCTGACCGTCCCAATCGAACAGGTGGAAGAATGAGGCGGCATTGATCATGTCGATCTTACCGTGTACCTGCTTCAGCTCCGAGTTGGCGTCGAAGATGTCGGCTTCCATGAACTGTGTCTGCAGAGTTGACTTGTCGAGAAACAGATCATAGCCAAAGCCCCAGAAGTCTGTTTTGACATCGGACGCGTACGTATTCTCAGAGGGCGCGCCGTTGTGGACCAGCTTGCGGATGTCCTGGCCCATACAACATCCAAGGTCGAGGAATTGCTCCCCGCCCTTGATGCGACTGAGGACTTCCCGGTAGGCCGGGTTCTTCTCGATGGAGAAGTTCAAGAAACCCCAATTTCCCAAGCAAGGATACGGGAACTACAAGATCGTTAGTACAGCTAGCTCTTATTGTGTATGGCAGACTAGACCCACGACCGAGAATGCCTCATCTCTCACACGTTTGATATGGGTGATGATGTCCGCCGCTGGTACCGTGCTGTACTTTTCAAACAAGTCTCGCGTTTCCGGACTGGGCTCTTCAAGTTGCTTCGTGTACCATGGTAGTAGCTCAGGATCCTTCACATATGCCTTGGTCGCGACAATTTGCTCTACTCTGCTGCGCTCCTCCTGGGCTGGGTCTTGCACTGGGACGACTTCGGTCATGTTTGGGCCGCTTCTGAGTGATACCCAGTGGTAATGAAATTACGTGTTGATCTCATTGTGAGCGTTGCGTCCCGGCTCTTTATGCTCCTCCTACCTGCAGTCTACACCCATTTGCGTGTTAGTATGAACCTTGCAGGCTGACGGCCGCCCTCGTTGTCAGCACTGCTTTAGCCACCCTCTACATCAACTCGGTGTCGCATCCGCGCCGTCTGCCCGCGACAATATCGCAAAGGAGGGACGGGAGATGGCAGCATAAAGTGCAGAGGTGAGATGGAGATAATGCTACCCAATATAGATGCCTTGCGGCTGGACCTTCCTGGGATGATGGTGGGGGATGGCGGGGCAGGTACGGCGCGCGCGACCAGTGACGTGCATAGGCCTAGAAAATTGTGCCCAACGCAAACACCAGCAAAAACTCCGCCAACCTGAAGGTCCCCATATATATCCGGCGACAGCTCTGTCAATCTTCTGTTTACTCCCGTAGATCACCTTTACTCTATACACCTTTCTCTACACACAAACCCTTCAAGATGCCTGCCATTGAACACCCTACCATCAAGGGTAAGTAAACTCGACTTTTACAGCAGTCATACAACCACACCCTTTCAATTGCTGACATTCGGTATAGATGGCTGGTTCCGCGAGATCTCCGGCATGTGGCCCGGCCAGGCCATGACCCTCCAGGTCAAGGAGGTTCTTCACCACGAGAAGAGCAAGTACCAGGACGTCCTCATCTTCGAGTCGACCAACTACGGCACCGTCCTCGTCCTCGACAACGTCATCCAATGCACCGAGCGCGATGAGTTCTCGTACGTCACAACCGGATGGGAAAACGCGGACAATGGCTAATAGTAGAGCAGATACCAGGAGATGATCACCCACTTGGCCATGAACGCCCACCCCAACCCCGAGAAGGTCTTGGTCATCGGCGGTGGTGACGGTGGTGTCCTCCGTGAGGTCGTCAAGCACGACTGTGTCAAGGAGGCCACTCTCTGCGACATCGACGAGGCTGTCATCCGCCTCTCCAAGCAATACCTCCCCGGCATGTCTGTCGGCTTCGAGCACCCCAAGACCACCACCATCGTCGGCGACGGCTTCAAGTTCCTCGAGGACAAGAAGGGCGAGTTCGACGTCATCATCACCGACTCCAGCGACCCAGAGGGTCCCGCCGAGGCTCTCTTCCAGAAGTCCTACTTCGAGTTGCTGAACGGTGCGCTCCGCGAAGGCGGTGTCATTACCACCCAAGGTTGTAAGCCCTCTCCTAGTCCGCTCAGTTCACGTCCACTTTTCGACCGCCATGCGCCGGAAAGGTGCTGCTCTGGTCAATGGCTAACATTCTTGTATAGCCGAGAACCAATGGCTTCACATGCCCCTCATTGTCAACCTCAAGAAGGCTTGCAAGGAGGTCTTCCCCAACGTCGAGTACGGTTACACCACCATCCCCACCTACCCCTCCGGCCAGATCGGTTTCATGGTCTGCAGCAAGGACGCCAACCGCGACCTCAAGAAGCCCCTTCGCAGCTGGTCTACCGAAGAGGAGGAGCAGCTTTGCAGGTACTACAGCAAGGAGATCCACGAGGCGGCTTTCGTTCTGCCCACCTTTGCTCGCAAGGCTCTCCAATAAGCGTCTGGCTTGTCGAATTTCTTTTCGTTACGACCTCACTAGATACCACGATATGTGATGAATATCAAAAGACTGTAAAGTCATACCCAACGAAACATCGATACTTTCGACTGCATACGCTCAGGCATGATTGTTCTGCTAACTACTAACGTTCTACACCAAGCCGGCGACATGACAGCCACAAGCGCCTGGTTACTTCTTGCGCTTCGGACCGCACCCCACTTGCCAGCGCACAACAATGTGTCCAGCTTCCAGGACATCGGCAGTTGAGGCTCTCGGACGCTTAGTGAGAAATGGTGCCTGGGCAGGCTGTTATCATGCGCGAGTTTCAGCAGCCAGCTTGAGCCCTGAGGCAAACACACAGTCGCTGGCCTGTGAGTGGACGGGAATGACACGGAGACGGGCCCTGCAACCATGTCGGTAGCGGTTATGAGCCCACTTCGCTCTATGTTCCACGCGACATGTGCCTTACACGCTTGCCACATCTCCAGTCCATGTCTTAGCCATGCGTGGCGTATGAGGTCTGTGGGCCGTCGGTACTAACGGCAGCAATGTCATGCAGTCCGCATTCGCCCGGTAGACGTGTCAAAGAGGTCTACATTTAGCGAGGAGTGAGCTGTCTCGTCTAAAACTCTCCTGTACCAGATGAAGATTCGAAGCAACCGATTACTGTTGGCTGCGGACTAGGCCACGTTGGGTCGTTTCGTCCTCCAGATGATTTCGCTAGTACAGCCGACAGATGGCATAACTTTTGTGGTGATGCGATTCGTACTGAATCACGATTACAATTCCCCTTGACCGTAGTACCCGCTGTGGCTTTGTAAACGAAGTGTGGATCAAACACGGAGGGTGTCGGTATGATCCGATAGCTGAGACCCGTCGGTGAGCGAGCGCTTCTCGACCATGAACCTCAGGGTCATCGAAGGATTCTGTCAATCCAGCGGTGTGGCCATGCTGTGGAGCGTGCCTGCGAAGACAGGATGACAGGAACTTCTGGGCCGTTGTGATCTGTGTCAAGATCGCGGTTTGGGGTGAAGCGTCGTTCTATGTTTGGCAGATGCTCCGGCGTGGACCCACGAGTTTGTGACACGCGAAGTGTCACAACGTTGCCGGCGGGCTAGCCGCTACAGATGGCGGAATCTTTGGTTTGAGGCTGGCGCATGGGATCGTGATGTGGCACTGCTCCATAATGGCGGTGGCAGAGATGTCATTGAGACGGAGAGTGAATATAGTAGGTCTCGCATCGTGCCTAATACCTGCCTCAAGCTGCACCACCTTCTTTCCCCACCTGCGCCTTCGCTCTTTCGGCCACGACACCGTCGTGCACACTTCACGTCTTCTTCTTCTTTTTTGTACAAGGTCGAGCCGGGCTCTTCCTTCAATATAATCTTTACTTCCACGACGGGTTACACGATCACCGTTAGCAACCATCACACAACGTTACGACTCGCGCCCATGCAGTAGTACAATCCCTCGCTTCCTTCCTCTCCTTTTCATTTTGCCTGGAGCATTTATTACCTTTGACCGAACTGTCTGGATACGTTCATCTTTCGCTGTACATACTTTGCGAACATACTTGCCGCCGCAACGGAATAACGACGCCGATTAATATCGCACTCGCCAACCTGCACACCAAGCGCGCTTAACGAAGCTCGATCACTAAGACAGAATCAAGCGACGATGTTATCGGCAACATACCAGAATGGGGAGCCGTTTAGTCCGGCCAAGGTTCATCCGCTCCTGTCCCCACAGGCGCCCAACTCAAGTTTCTCCGACCTTAACCCCGTCGATGCCGATGCCTCATTTAATAATCCCACCCGCCCAGAGTCTCCACAGCCTCCGCAGACCAGCGTCCACTGCCCCCAGGACGCGCCGTATAATGCATCGGTAGTAACGCAAGAAATTGGCGGTACGCCCGCTGCAACACAAGATCCAGCCAGTCTGACCTCGGACGAATCCTCCCGCAACGACGACCCCACCGTTATCACCAAGTCCTCGTCCATCGAGAACCTCTCCGTCCTCCCGCGCGTGCCCTCTTTTGGCGAGCATCGCATCCGGAAGCACCGCAAGAACGCCTGCTCAATCGACTCTGCGATCCCCCGCCAGACCATTCTTAAGGCGTTGCAGTCTCGGCCACCACCATCGTCGACGTCACAGTCCATGGACACCGCCATAATGGAGAGCGCAGGGAAGAGTGCGCGCTCAAAGAGCATCACGCACTCGCAACTCGCAAAGGCGCTCAACGAGCTGGAACTGCACTCGGCCGACCTTTCCGCCAGCAAGATGGCTGCGCTCGCATCACCATGCTTCTTCCACAAGAAGTTTGACAAGGCCGTGAACCTTGGAAAGGTCATGGAAGAGATGGGCGATGCCGAAGACGATACGATATCGCATTCGAGGCTCATGCAGACCGCGAACAGCGTCCGTGAGGTCTCGAAGCAGTTGCAGCGCCGACCCATCAAGATGACGGTGCGCAATGTCATGATTGTCACCAAGGCGCGCGATAACAACCTCGTATACCTCACGCGCGAACTGGCAGAATGGCTCATGACGACCTCGCGCTACGGCTCAGACGTGGGAGTGAATGTCTACGTAGACCACAAGCTGCGCAAGTCGAAGCGCTTCGATGCAGCCTCGCTGTTGGCCAAGGACAAACGCTATGAGAACATGCTCCGCTGGTGGACACCAGATCTATGCTGGGAAACCCCTGAGATCTTCGACCTCGTCCTCACCCTCGGTGGAGACGGCACCGTACTCTTCACCTCGTGGCTCTTCCAGCGCATCGTGCCACCGATCCTCTCCTTCTCGCTCGGCAGCCTCGGGTTCCTCACCAACTTCGAGTTCGCACAGTACAGGCCCGCGCTCGACAAGATCATGTGCGAAACGGGTATGCGCGTAAACCTGCGCATGCGCTTCACATGCACTGTGTACCGGTACCAGAAGAACGCCGCAGCCCAAGGCTCACCATCGCACATTGAAGCCGAGCAATTCGAGGTCCTCAACGAGCTCGTCATCGACCGCGGCCCATCGCCCTACGTCTCGAACCTCGAGCTCTACGGCGACAACAACCTGCTGACCGTAGTCCAAGCCGACGGCGTCATCTTCTCCACGCCCACGGGCTCAACCGCCTACTCCCTCTCCGCAGGCGGCTCGCTCGTGCACCCAGACATCCCCGCCATCCTCCTCACCCCCATCTGCCCGCACACCCTCTCCTTCCGCCCCATGCTCCTCAACGACAGCATGCTCCTCCGCATCGCCGTGCCCCTCAAGTCGCGCGCAACCGCCTACTGCGCCTTCGACGGCAAGGGCCGCGTCGAGCTCCGCCAGGGCGACCACGTCACCATCGCCGCGTCCCAATACCCTTTCCCCACCGTCCTCTCCCAGCCCACCGAGTGGTTCGATAGCATCAGCCGCACGCTCCGCTGGAACTCGCGCGGCGCGACACAGAAAGCGTGGGACGGTGATGAGGACGGCGAAGAGGCTGAGGAGGAAAAAGAACCGGATTTCGACATCGACTTTGATAATGACGACGTTGATCGCGATTCTGGATACAGTGCTGAGGGCAGCACGGTGGATGGCAGGGGCAGTCCAATGAGGAAGGGTGTGGTGCTGCCTTTCTTGTAGGCTTTGTCATCCCCTTGCCTGCCTGCGAAAGAGGTGGATGTGTATATGACGGATAGGGGAACGTTGTCTATTCTCCTCCCACTGGTCATCCACTCACGCATCGTCATTGCTGCTTGGGCGGGTCCCGGTGGTTTCCTTTTTGGGCTGTGTATATGATGGTCGTTTGAGTAGACGTCAGTCACATAAGCATGCATCTTTCGCACAGCATTTTTTCACGTCATTCGCTTGCGTTGGTTTGCTGGTGAGCGTATATTGCGAGAGCTATGATATCCTTAGAAAGCATGTAGATGAGTTCGGTGGGGGTAGTAGATACTAGATAGTGGTGATGGTGGTGGTGACGAATGGAGAAGTGGTTGGTTTGGCGAGTTTGCCTGCCTCCCTTTGGCTACAACTTGTTCTTGTTCCTTTACTGCGTGTCGCACTATGGCTTTTGAACATCTACCTGATTATCATGCTTGTCTCTGAGCGCATCATCTACAAGCGCGTCCGCCAACCCGGCACCCCAGCCAGTGTATGTAGATGGCATACACAGTCTATCTCCGCGAACATTTCTTTCCATACGCGATTACTACCATATCCTATGCAGAGGACTGAATTGGTAGCATCCAAGCCGGTTTCTTCCGATGCGTTAAGGTTGGCGGAGTATCTTTTCTGGAACCTTGGTACTACAACGGAAAACCGCAGAGAACCAGATGACCGTCACGACCGGATAAGTATTATCCTGCTGCCTACACAGCATACAGAAAAACTCTACAAACAGTTCACATACCCATAATCATCTCCTAAGGTCGTCTTAACTATCAAAACTACCTAGTCTCACCACAATGTCGTTTCTTCGACCCATGATGCGCACACGTATCTTGAACGCCTCACGCCCACTTTCGCGGCAAGTACGAGCGGTGCATTCTACAACGCCCGTCTCAAAACCCATTGCAGAAAGAATCACCCACAATCCCGCACTGCACTGCGCCACCTGCCCCTTTACAGCACACGAACGTGTCTACCTCAAAGCGCCTCTTACCGGAGGACCATTCCTGCCAGACGACAAATTAGTCAAAGCGATAGAAAAATACTACCTCACACGGGCAGCCACCGCGCCAACAGACTACTCCGGGGCCGACAGCGAGAAAAACTACAATGCTCGTACCCAAAGCCTCGAAGCTGCCCGCCGCGAAAGGGCGGATTTGATAAAGAAACTCCTCATCAAGCAACTTGCTGCAAAACATGAGGTATCTGAGCGCGAGGCGAAACAGGTTGTACGGAGTCTGGTGCATGATGTTGAAAGCGTCCGCGAGCAGACGCAGCGGCAGGGACGGCGGGAGAAGGGACGGCGGAAGAAAAAGCAGAGAGAACAGAGGGACTACCAGAGAGAGGATCGTAGGACATTTCGTCGTGTGTTACTTGGACATGGTATAGTTTTAATCGGGATATGCTACTTGTTTAAATCGCTATGAGCGAAGAGATGGAAGTAGGTGGTAATATGGACGTTGATTGAGACTAACAAGACATGGAAGTCGGTAAAGGTGGTGGTCGTGGTGGGATTGGTTGGTAGACTTGCATTAATACACTTCACTCAAATACACTTTGGTCCTGAGGATGCCTGCGCTTGGTGAGCGTTGCAACTGCCCTCTCGCAGTGACTATAACATCAATTTCTCTTTTCTACCCGTCTCCTATACCTAGATGTAGTCTATCACTTCTGTTCGTATGGATCCCAATGTCTCCCCTTCCCAGCCAGATCTTCAAGCTCGTCAAACGTGAAGGGCATGTCCACATAGTTGTAGAAGTCCAAAACGGCTGTGGTTGGGATAGTCAACCATTCAAAATTTCGCTGTGGACCATAGCGTGGATTAGTGGGCACAGCACGAACAGGGTCGTAGTCCGCGTCCAAAACTTTGACCAGGCTGAGATCAGGATCTTGTAGCACCTGAGCATCCGCCAACAGGAAGATGGCGTTCTGCCAGTTGTTACACTGTAGCCCTCTCATCGGCTGACCCCCACTTCCTTCCCGATAGACTTGACAGACGTCTTCCATCGATAAGTCGTTCAAGGTGGTGGGAAGTGAGCGTGCATCAAGTCGAAACTGATCCCTTGCTTTTGCGACAGCGTCAGGCATCTTATTTGCCCCCTCCATCTCGGGGAGACCTCGTTCCACACCATCGGTGATGTCCTTGAGCAGCCTCTTCCACTGCTCATTAGAGCCAGGGCCATAATATGTTCTGTAAATCGTATAGCCCCAACGTACCAGAAGCTGTACTCGATGCTCTTCCGCCTCGCAAAGGTGGTCGAGGAAATCTGAAATGTTTTCCATAGCGGTCGGGGGAACAGAGATAAGGAGTGGCTTGGGTGGATTTGTACGTATGAGTCAACGTTGGTAGATGTATTGCCTTTTGGAAAGGCCGCGCCAAGTAGTAAAAGAAAACAGTTCGTCCGGCACTTCAAGACGCTAGTATGTGGGGTATCCCTGCAGTTTCGCCACAGGACGGGCGAGGTAGGCGGCACGGTCGCTGCTGCATGCGCAATTGTAATGTGGGCAGAAATGGTACTCGTGCTACGGGATCGATGGAATTAAAGCGCAATACCATAGAAGCTTGTACGCCTCACGCCCTTGATCTTGAAGAACTTGACGAGGTCGTCATCCCGCTTTTGCTCGAGCTCTTGGACGTCTTTACCTTGAAGCTCGTCGGAAACGCTTGAACCTAAGGCATCAATGCTATCCTGTGACCAGTCGAACTTGTGTTCCTGCATATCCTCAACCCAGACTCGGCTTGCAGGTCCTAGATGCTCAAGAAGGTGCTTAAACCCTTCACTGCCACCGCCTCCTCCCATTGCATTTGCCAGGAATGGCCCAACCATGGCCCACCGAGGCCCCAGACTAGTAGTGACGCAAGCGTCTGGCCAGCTGTGGTCAGCAAACCAAGGAAGACATGGTGAAAACGAGAGACTCACCAAGGTCCTGGGCGGTGACTATACCACGAGCCACTAGGCTGTATGCTTCATTACAAAGGGCAGCTTGAAGACGGTTGGCGACAAAACCG
Source organism: Alternaria conjuncta (assembly GCF_024043145.1). NCBI lineage: Eukaryota > Fungi > Ascomycota > Dothideomycetes > Pleosporales > Pleosporaceae > Alternaria > Alternaria conjuncta. The sequence goes on along the minus strand of NW_026250092.1, from coordinate 1,445,504 downwards.
GGTACTTCATCTTTGATGTGAACAGGACGTCGTCCCACGGACTCGTAAAAGGCCATCGCATTTGAGATAGCTGATGCACTTGTGCTTGAATGTGGGACGACTTCCACAAGTGGCATGAGATGAGGTGGGTTGAACGGGTGGCCAATGAGTACTCGTTCAGGGTGCTGACATTGGCTGATGAATTTCGAGCTTGGAATGCCTGAAGATGAAGAGGCGATGACAACATCTGGTCGAACAGCCGCGTCGATCTCGGCAAGAAGTTTGGTTTTAAGATCTGGCCTTTCGGGCGCATTCTGTACCATCCTATTAGCTGGTGAACTTGTAGAGCAGCTGATTATATGCACTCACCTCTTGCAAAAAGTCCACGTCTTTGTAGTGTCTGCCTAGAGTCGCGCCTACAAACTCGTAGTTCGAAAGAGAAGCGCTGGATGGAGAGTTCGAATCAGCTTGTGGCACACCGGATGAGTCTAGTGTTGCAATTACTTTTCATCAAGACCCATGGTCTCTAGCGCAGGCCAGATGCTCTCCAGATAGGACGCCAGTTTCTCCTCTGCGCCAGGTGCCGGGTCTGCAACAATCACACGCAGGCCATGAGCGAGAAAGAGACCGGTCCACGATGCTCCAATCACGCCAGTGCCAACAATACCGACAGTACGAATGGACATTTTCGAAAGATACCAGAGTTCCAAGACTGCGAAGGATGATTGCAAAGGTCTGTGAGGAAAGATTGGATGGTTACTTTATGGGGGCCGTCGTCCCTTTAATGCGATCGCAGGAACTGAATCGACTTTGGTACGCATCGGCCGGGCTGTTACTTGGAGGTGTACATTCAGATGTTGTGCCTACACGGTGAGGGCCGGGAAGCTGCGACCAGCGTTAGTACATGCGTTTCTTTTTCGCACGAAGTCAACAGCGTCGACATAGTATATCCGCTTAAAAGACATGCTGAGGAGTATTGCTTGCGAATGAGCTGCAACCAGTGTCGCATCGGATCTTCCCATGGCTCGCCCGAAAGGTCGGCCGAGTTTTGTTAGAGAGTCTACGACATTGCACGTTGCATCATGCAAGGTTTGATCTCTAGACATCATCATCACTTGATAGTAGAACAAATTGAACACCGTCCCAGCCAATCCATGGATGAGAGCCAATTGGCGGTGCCGAGGCAAGATGGGCCGTCAGCCAATGGGACGTTGAGCCGGGAGTGGGGCCCAACCGAGGCCATTGCTCTTCACGTGGTTCGATCGGCTCCCCCGGGCCTCACCCAACGTGCCGACATTCTGTTCTGCAGGCGCAGCCTAGACGCTGCACCTGGCATCAAGACTTCGTCGTTCGAAGATGCTACTACCGTCTACGGACGTAAGCCACAGCCGCCAATGGAACGGTACCCTTCCCAATACGACTGGCTGCGGATTTCCAGGTATCGTTACACACTGGTTCTTTCTCAAAAAAGCAGTTCGTCCAAACACTATAAATGTCATCAATATCTACAGAATTCCTCCCTGCACGTCCTTCTGCTTCTCAGAGAAGCATTCTCTTCGTTTCCTTCACCGCTTAGCTAGTATCAACGTTCTCCAAGCACGATTGTACCCTCGTCATGGCCGTGCATCAAACGACAAAGGACACCTTTGGCCCTGGAACATTCGTTGATCGCGACTTCATTGATGTGCCTGCCGATGCTAGTAGGCTACTGAAACACCTGGCTGGTATCACACCAGGCTTCACGACCGAGGAGGCTGCCCTGAATGATGTCGAATTCTCTGGGGGGGAACTACCCATCATCCCAGGACCCTTGAAATCGCAGGTCTTTGTGCGTACTCATTTCTCCCTAAGCTTCAAAAATCACAATGTGCTCACTCTCTTTGCGTAGTCCGCCGTTCTACATGCCATGATCGGAATTGTTGCCAAAGAGATCAGCGCACTTAAAGGCATTCAAACGGGTAAAATTCACATCGACACTGACAAGTGTGGTCTGTACCCTGCCACCGTAGCCCTCGTCGACATCGACGGTAAAGGACTCGGTGATGTCAAGACCGATGGCACCCTTACAAAAGCCAGTCTGGATGTTGACAAGGGCTGCGTCAGCAAGAATCACATGTATATTCGCTCGTGGGCCATCTACCCAACTCGGGATCCTCGCGTCTGGTATCAGGTAATGAGTAACCTCAACGCCCCAGCATTTTTCAAGGCCTACGATATCGACGGAGAAGCCCCTGTTGGCACCAGAGAAGAAGCGTATGAGCTGATCAAATCCACCATCTCCAAGTATTCAGCCGCCGAACTTGACATTAAAAACATGGAGAACGGATTTTGCGGGCAGACTTGCTTCACACCACAACACTGGGCAGAAACGTCGATGGGCAAGCGACTAGCTACGCATCCTTTGATCGACTACGCGCAGGTCAAGGGCACTTCGGCATTGCCACCCGTACCCTTTCCACAGACTGGTGATGCTCGCCCGTTGGCCGGCATCAAGGTTGTTGAACTAGCCCGCGTGATCGCTGGTCCAGCAATGGGAGCGGCTCTTGCAGCCCTGGGTGCGGACGTCATCAAAGTTCAAAGCCCCGACCTCCCCGATCTGCAGGTACGAGGCGCTCTACGCTCTATAATTACATCGATCTGACATTCACTAGCCTTTGAGTATCACGCTTACCGCCGGTAAACGTACATATGCGTTGGACCTTCAGAAGGAGGACGACAGGCAAGCCTTGACTGACCTTATGGCGGATGCGGATGTCATAATCCAAGCGTTCAGGCTACGCTCTCTCGAGCGGAAGGGCTTCGGGCTACAGGACTTGGTTGAGATGTCGAGGCAACGTAACAAAGGAATCGTCTACATTGATCTCAATACCTATGGTCCGGACGGCTACTACGCAGAACGCCCGGGATTCCAGCAGATTGCCGATGCCGCTTCTGGGTGCTCTTATGTCTGTGGCAAAGCTTATGGATTCGAGGACGGTGTCAGTGTCCTCCCTGCTCTTCCCGTTGCCGACATGCTAGCTGGCGCGGTCGGTGTCGTCAACGTTCTCCTTGCTCTACGTGATCGCGCAACTAAGGGCGGATCGTATCACGCCACCTCAGTCCTAACGTCGGTGGATGTGATACAACTGGGAGAGGCATTTGGATTGTATTCGCCGGATACAGTGAAGAGAATCCAGGACAAGTATGGTTTCAAACCCATGACACCAGACCTGCACGTGGAAGATCTTCTCTACATCCTTGGGGAGGCTTGGTCAAGCCATTCGGACCTTCTGCGCCGTGATGGATACATGGTCACTTTCAACGATACGGCGTATGGCAAGAAGCACTCAATATTATCTCCGATCGTTCGGTTTGACAACGATGATGTCAGTCCTCGATGGAGCCATGGACCTGTAGGATATTGTTCGTCAAAGTATGAGACTTGGGCATGATCATGCGTTGGCGATACCGCTCGTTATCATTACAATTAGATAAGACGACATTCTAGTCAGACTATAGAACACGATGGTCTTACCACTGCCATCCTCATCACATGACCAAAAATGCTCCTCCTGTATCCGCTGCACACCATATCCCAGCATCCTCGGGGTGGCACAACCCACTGGTTTCCTTGAAGTTATGGACAAATACTTCATACTGCAACCCTAAAGTAGGCTCAAAGCTGCCACAACTGGTACGAGTGACGGTGTCATGGAGAGCCAGTCGATTGAAGGTATCTCTGTATGGCCGTTCGCCGCGATGCGAATGTTTCCAAGGTTGAGTTGTATTGCAATCCCCATTGGAGCAAGTGTTGCGAAGAGATCAACAGAATCCAAATCACCAATGGCCCCTCTCGTTCACGAGCACAGCCTCATCGTCAGTATGGTAACTCTCTGCGACCTCTGTCGCGCCGTCCAAGCTCTTCGTCTCCGGTTCTTCAATGACAATCACCGGTCGGTTCATCGCGCCATAGTTGTCCGTGTGCCCCTTCGAGATCTCCACCTCGACATGTGAAGGCCGGCGACTATCCTTTGGGGATAAACTGGGCTCTGAAGTCACAGTGTATTGTGTCGTGGCCTTGATGTTGCAGTCATAGGCATTGGCGCTCTTGCCGATGTTGCCGAGCTGGACGCTGCCCCGGGTGGAGGCGAAAGTATTGCTATAAGGTTCCGATGCATGGGTGGATGGGTCCTTGAACTCGTGTACTGCACCAGTGCGGTTGAAGTTCGAGATGGCGATGCGTCTGATCAGGTTGGCCATGGCCATTTCGATGTTGAGTTTGACGAGGTAGCACAGCGAATGGAATTGAACGTAGCTGAGATGGCAAATCGTTAAGATAGGACTAGACGCAATGATGAAGAGTGACTTACACAAAGGCTTTGGGTATAGCGGTAGCGGCGATAAGCATAACATCCATTAGAATCGACAGAACGATGATGCGCTGGTTGAATTGAACGATTTTGTTGTCTGCATGTAAGTATAACTGTCAGCGCTAACCTTGTAGTATAGCATTCGCATGAACTGGCTTACACTTTGTGAGACCGTTGCGGATCAAATTGTTCTTCACCATTCTCAAGAAGTACCAGTTCAACGCCAAATCGATAATGAGGAATAGACACTTCTCGGTGCGATCCCAAGCCGCGCTGATGAACTCCCAATAGTGGCTTATTTGCATCCGGGCTGGGATCCAGATAATGAAGCCGCTGATAATGACTATCGTGATATAGACAGTTACTGCAATGAAAATGCGGTCGCCGTGCATGCGATTAACATCAATAACTCTGATGCGATTGACGATAATCTGGAAAAGAAGCATGACCTGAAAGCTCCAGAAAGTCACTATGCAGAGTCAGTACAGTTGTGGTAGGATCAGTTTGATGAATGCGACTTACAGATTGCAAAGTAGAAAGCAAAACCTGCAAACTATCAGCATAGTGTCTTCGAGAGCACGGATGATACTCACTCGCTGGAATGTGTTTCAGCACATGCAGGTAGCCAACAAGACCCAACGCAAAACAAGCCCCCAGCTCCAACCAGGCCATCCATAAATAAGGACTTCGAATCGGAGTTTTTGCCAATTTGGTTTGGTGGTAGATCTGCCACAAAGCGAGTAGGACGTTTGCCAACGTGAGGGCCCATGGAATGGAAGCGACAAGGACATCGAGGTTGGTGAACTCGTCTTCTGTGTAATCGGGTGAGATGAGTGGTCCCCAAGGCTCGCTCACGACACCAGGTCGGTAAGGATCGTTCAACATCGCGTGGACTGGAGGCGCTCAGCGAATGAGTGTTGTATGCGACCACGAGACTGGACTGGGTGCTACTCGAAATACAGATGCTGGCTCGCGAGGCATAGTTAAAGGATCTCAAACACCATCTGCGGAGATACTCCCGAGTTCATGGCACCGACAAAGTTTAGCCATGCACGATCTTGATGGTATTTGTGGGCAGGAAGTTTAAACATGCACCATCATGATGGTGCCTGTTGACGGGAATCGGCATCTCGCCAACATAGCGTCGATCGGAACTACATCCGCTGCCACGTGCTGGAGAACGTCTAGAGCGTACTCTGGACAACTTTAAACTTTTGACGAATGCGAAGGTCCCTACGGTGCGACTCTTGTATTAGTCTAGAGATGGAACATTGTAGGTGTTGTCTCTTAACTTTTTCAACGGGGCAACAGATGACGACAGGTTTATGTGGCTGTAGACTGGCTTGGGCAGTCGGCATTAGCGTCACCGTCGAGTGAATGTCTACATTCCCACCCTCCAACCTATCCTAAAGGTGCGCAATGGAAACAACAGACAAGTTGGGTGATGGGGCGTGTCAGAAATCCCTTGATAATGGCAGCATTGATGCTGCTGCTGCCTCCGTTAAACCGCTCCTACCCTGAACGCTCGTCATTCAGATGTCACTCGGCATCAATGGGAAAGCCCGGCAACATGCTATTTCCCCCAGCAGCCCAACGATACCATCATGCATTTTGCTAGTCACTGCCCCCTGAAAGTTTTTTGAGGCTCAAAATCTACCAAAAAAGCAATTATCAGGTACACCATCGGACCCCCGAGGCGCGCTACGGTGGCTCACATCTCGGCCTGGCACTATCCGGGGTCTTCTTCCAGGACGCACGTCAACCCTGTCCAGATCAGTATGTGCCTGAAGTTTCACGTGGTAGAGACTCGCCAAAGGCAGCCCACTAACGTAGTGTGGCGCTGGAGCATGCGGGTAGATCCTGGAGAACAGTCCGCGCGTGGCTGATTCGTCATGGGACGAAGGGAAAATGATCAGTGGCGTAATCGACAGGAAGTCGTTGAAGGACCCAGACTCCGGCTTCCGTCGCTAAACATTTGAGAACCCGTTAGCGGCCGTCTACCAGGACGCCAGAACGACGTACTGGGCGCGGCATAAATCGCCGAAGGCCAGTGAAGGTAGGTGTAGTCGCGTTCACTATCAGCGCCAGATGCGTTCTTCGTGTTTCGTATTTCGTGTTTTCGTCAGACCCTGAGCACCACCAAACTACTACTACATGCTAAGAGTCTTGCGAAATACGAAATACGACTGTACCTGGTGCTACTATACCTAGGCGTAGACCCGTTCACAAACCGTCTGTTTGAATTCCTCATCTGTCTGTTAATCTCGTCAGTGGCTTTGATCTACGTTCAACCAAGTCGGTCCAGCGAATTTGTCAACACCCCATCGGCGCTTCGACATCCTCACTTCAACCGGCCACGACAAAATCCTATCAAAGCTATCTCAATCACACGGCATACCAAGATACCATCTTAACAATCAGGCCGGACTAAACCCATGTCCTGATCAGAGTTAAAGGCGCACTCTATCCACCCTATAATGACAAATGTGGCAGTGTCTCTTTCCCAGTTTCAACATATTGAACCCAGAGTCGCGATTTTACAGGCACTCATGACCATCTCCTCAGACATGATGCGTTCCCTGAGATCTTTCGGCGCGGAGAAAACACCACTCCAGTACATCAACTGCGCCAGCCGGAAGCAAGCTCCATGGGGCGCGTCACGAAGGTTTTTTAGTATTTGAAAGAAAGAAGATGGGCTTGGAGATAGAGAGAGGACTGCGCAAAGAATAGGGCTTATATAGTGGGTCCCACTGACTTTGCCAGACTATGCTTCAAGTAGAAGCTCCGTTCAGATCTATGGAATAGAGCTGGAAATCATCGACTCGGGTGTATATACCACCTGCGCAGTGCTCCAAAAGAGTTCATATCAGGGTTGTTGCTGATTTCGAAGCCGCGACATGGAAAGAAATCGGCGGTGTATTGGTGGACGCAGTCCATGTTTCCATTTTCGATGTTTTTGAAGCCAGCGGCTTCTCAAACTCTATCCAAGTGGTGTAATTTTGCAGAATGCCCAAAGACTTGTCCATGGTTTAATCGAAGTCCACTTCAAATCATGAACGTTTCAATCACCACTTTAAGACCAATCACTTGGGCCTCAACATGAATAATTCGGTATCAAGTTTTTCTTTTCTGACATATTGAAGAATCTGCCGACTAGCAAAGGCGAACCATATGCTTCTGCATCTTTGATTTTGGACGCTGGTCAGGGAAGAGAACCGGAGCACCGAACAACATAAAGCGTCTACCAGAGTATTTTCGGTAATGTCTCAGCTTTTGGCAGAATATGGTGTAAAGGAAGAATTTAGTGCACTTGCGGCAGCAAGACTCCTTTATATGCAGCCCGCACTAACAACAATATGGCGAGTGGGCAGAGTCTGAGGCGGAGCGACATGAAGGCGACATATGGATCTTTTAGAGTGTAGGAAAAGGTCTCAACCCCATGACTCCATCTTGTGTCGATTTTGGGAAAGCGACTCCCACAACATGGATATCTTCTAGGAAAGTTTTGGGAGCAAGTGCGCAATGGAAGCGTTGACCAGTCTTCTCCATCGATATTCCGAGCTCATATTTTGGGTGTACGGACAAGTCGTACCAGCGAAATACTCCACATCCCATGCGCTATGAAGATGGACCTCTTAATCATCTGCGGCGGTATCTCTCCATAGTCTTCAATTCGATTCTTTCGGCCTCTCTGACCATATCCATATTGGCACTCGACCTTTGCCGAGTCGAACAGCACGGACAGGTCATTCGTAGATACTCTCGCAGTTTTGGAATTCATGTCGCGAGGAAAGAGTCTCGCACAGACATTTGATGATATTTAGGTATCTTTGGTAAATCCCGCTGTTGTAGTAGAGTGTTAAAGATTAGGAAGATGTCCCGGACAGGTGCTTTATATACCCAACGAGAAGATCAGAAAGAGACGAACAACCCATGTAAGAGTATTGTAGGCTTTTTGGACGGCATAAGCAGCTTCCCGAAAGCCTTTGGTGCAGACCATGTAGACTTCAGAAGCTGGGTTAATGTCGCAAAGCACCACCCAGCACGACATGTCTCTGACAAGACTTGTTTTTGGGAACAGCAGCCGAATGTCGCTCATACGATGTGACTGTTCGGTTTTTTTGTTTTTGGGGTTCAAAATGAGAAGAGGACGCCTGCACTTTGTACCCGCACGCAAGAGCCTAATCCATCGATCCAAATCTTAGGGTTTTTGGAAAATGTAGAAGGAACGCAGACTCGTCTCAGACATCGACCAGAGTGTTTTTGTTTTTGGTGCTCACAATGGACTGGAGAGTGATGAAGGAGGAGAGGAGGAAGCAACGTAAGTATAGCTTTTATACCCATCGAGCTAGTCTATTCATGGATCGACCCGGGAGGAAACTCTTCTCATCGGATCTAGGAGCGGGCTATTTAGGGGGGAAAAGGCCGCTCATGGCATCTCGAAGCCATGTTTTCGACCCGAGACTCTCTCATATGGTTTTGACCCGCCCTTTTTTGATAGCACCCTTTTCGAAAACCCGCAGAGCCGCAGTCTTCCCATGCATAGTTAGGTGTGGTGTTTTTAGAAGGAGCAAAGTCCACATAAAAACCAACACAGCACGTTTTTGAGGTTGCCACAAAGATCTCGTGGTAGTTTTTCTTTTCGTTGCCGTGGAAAGCGGAAGGAAGCGAGGAAGGAACCACATGAGCATCATCCAAGCTGTTTTTGAAGAAAGGTGGGAGGGCGCGACAGCCGGCAGAGCCATCACAAACTCCGCCACAGTTTTTTGGTAATTTGGTAGAAAGTGTGTGATGAAGAGAGAAAGTAAGTAGGAGACAGAAGGCCGCTTTTATACCCACAATCGCGGTCACGAGACTCGCGCGGAGTATGAGAAAACGCATCCGTCCATCAATGCGGAACGGGCGACAAGCTGGGAACAGAAAAGACGGGTCGTAGCGCTCTGAATTAGTATCAAAGTGACAGTACTATATAATGAGAATTCGAATGAAAACACCATACAGGGCGGTGTGCTAGCCATCACGGCTCTATGTTACAAATATACAAAGAATGAACACTTGAGCTGCTGGCGAGCGCGCCGCAACGCCTCAATCACCATTCTTAGCTCAAGCCAGCGGATTCGGATATTACACTGGTCCACGCCCAATACTCCCATTCATCTCATCACTCCCCAACGCCCATCCCTAAACACTCAGTCCTCAATAGCAAAGTCATCCCCACCATCCGCCTCCACACTCTCCCTCCCCTTCTCCCCCGGCGCAAAAATATCCGGATTACGATTCTTCAACGCCGCAATCTGACTCTCCTTGAACAATTTAAACTGTTCCGGGTCCTCCTTCTCCAGATTCCTCAACTCTTCTGCATTCTCCACGACGCTGTTGAAAGCCTGTTCCCAGCCTTTGCCCTCAATCATATGCCTCATCTCGTCGCCACTGTAGTTCTGGAAGTATGCGCGTAGGGTGCGAAGGTGTTCGGGAAGACCTTGATCATCTGCCGTACCGGAGATGAAGGAGACGTGGTTTTCGGAGACATCGGGGGTGGTGGGGCGGGACGGGTTGAAAAGACCGGTGCGGACGCGGTGGCCGAAGCGGTGGAGACGTCCTTCTTCGAGAGACATGTGACGGGATGCGAGGGAGACGTCGGAGTTGTGGCGGGAGCGTAGGGTGGAGGGTTCGTCTTCGTCGGATTGATCGGCTGTGAAGTCTGTCGAGACACTGTTTTCGAGTGTCGGTACGAATGAGGTAGGTGGTGAGCTGCTGAGTTTGGAGCTCGTAGTGGAAGCAGCGTCGGATGGTTGGAGACGCGTCTCTGGGTATTCGTCTTCGAAGCGTTGGATCATGCCCTGGAGTGTGGTATCCAGGAAAAGTAAACGGCCTATCAGGATGTTAGCATATCATCACAATGGAAAGGTGGTGAAGCTTACGGTAGTTCAGGTCGTTGTCACTCTTCGCCTCTCTGATAAGTGCAGGCTGAATTCTTGACCGTGTGTTTCGCGCAGTCTCGAGAAGATCCTTGGACATGGCTCTGGCCTTGCTCGGCTCTTCAAGCACTGGTACCCTGTTCCTGCTTCTAGGAGTAGAGGTACCACTTGCTGGGACAGACACCCTTCGGAGATCGTTTTCTTTGTGTGAAAGACAGTAGCTAAGCGCCTTCGCAATTCCTGTGCCTCCCACGATGTAGTCATTATCTGCAGCATTTGACACGTTGTCAGTACCCTTGTAATTGTCTTCCGTACCGACAAAATGCAGCAGGATGTCTGGAACCTCAACTTCCTTAGGTGCTGCTCGAAGCTCGGGTACTTCATTGATGGATTCAATGTTGCGCAAGCAGTATGCGACGACTTGTTTGGCGAGAGCTTTGATGACTTCGCCTTGTTCTGGAGCTGGGATATCGACATCGACACAAATGAGCGATTTGGACAGCTTGGCCGCTAGAGTGAGTGATGCATACAGCGCAGCAGCTTCTTCTTGTGTCTCCTCGTCGGTCGAACTAGCGACGCGTGTTATCTCAGGGTTCTCGAGAATGTTGATGTGTGCGATGTGTGGACAGTCCGGCAGAATCTCCGCGATAGCGATCGCATCTTCCGGCTTCATATCGACATTCATGAGATGTATGCGTTTCAGCTCCTTGAACTGAGGCATGTACTTCCTAAGGAGAGACAGAGATGTCTGGCCCATGAAGAGGCCTCTGTTGTGCGAGAGATCCAGAAATCTGAAGGAAGGTAGATTGATGAGAGTCGGAATAAGTGTCTTGAGAGCGTCCGGAGTGAGATTAGTATCCTGTAGGCACAGCGCCCAGAGTGGGCTGTTCGGGCAGGCCTTGATACTTTCGCAGATCTTGTCCATCAATGATCTCAGGTCGTTCCCTCCAATGTCAATACCCTGACAAACACCAGAGCGCAAGTAGTGTAGGACGTGTTCCAGGCCTTCGGCGTCGATGTCGTTCGTCGCCAGACTAAGACGTGTAATACCGCTGATGACGCAACCGTCAATGATTTTCCGGATGCTTGACGAAGTGAGGTTACATTCAGCCATGGCTAGCTCTTGAAGTTCTGAACCGCCCAGTCGTTCCGAAATGGCCTTGGAGAATATTTCGGCTACATCTGCCGACTTAGCGTCCTTGGTGGGTGACGGCGCCTGTGTGCTGTTCGTAGGCGGAGAAGCCACCTGCGGGCGAGACTTGGGAAAGGGTATCATCGACACGTCGACCGCCATGATGGACTTGCACATGTATAGGAACAGAGCGATGTGTTTCCAGCCTTCCGCTGTGATCTTTGGGTTGTTCTTGAGAACCAGCTTCTTTACTGCGCATGAGCCTTGCTGGCACAGCCCGTCCTGTGTTCCGTCGTTGGATAGATCACGTCGCTTCGGTGGCTCAGGAACCTTGGCAGCCAGGAGACCGGCGAGTATGACCCGTATCTTCTCGTCATTCAGATCTGCGTCTTCCAAGAACAGTTTCTTCACGGGTACGATGGCGAGCCAGTCGGATAGCGTCAAAACGTCAGCCAGCTGCAATCTCGACCCTGTCAGATCCAGACAGGTGACAACTCCCGGTTGAACAACAGAACATGCGCGCGGTGCCGCGAGTTGGTCGCTAATGCGCTTGAGGATAGGAGATTCGCGGAGTTGGCAACATCTTCGGTAGATACGCAGCGGGTCGATCGTCGGGCGGTCTTGAGCGCGAGGGGTCGGCGCTCCAGTCGCAGCAGGTACACCTTCGGCGCTGGCGCTGTCGTCGTCTCTAGTAAGTTCCATGGGAATTGTGCCATTCTCCTCGGCCTTCTTGCGTTTCTTCTCCTTCCGCTCTTTGCGCTCAGCCTCAGATCGCTTCTTCTTCTCCTTCTTCCGGCTCGGCTCCTGCTTGTCCTCGTGCACGACTGTTCCCTCTGGGTTCGACTCGGAATCGTTGCCGACGACTTCTTGGGCGATGGACACCACACCATCTTTGTCCTTTTCCTCCGCCACGGCATCCGGGTTCTTGAGTGCCTCACCCTCGCCGCGCTCTTTCAGCTTCTTTTCCTTGCGCTTGGTCTTGGCGTCTGTCTCGACGTCATCCTTGTACTTGGGTCCACCAGCAATCTCAACGTCCACGCAGAATGCCACCTTGCGCAACTTGTTCTGATCCAGCTCCGGGACTAGACATCGCTCTCGGTTGGGGTCGACGTTCATGATCTTGCGCGGGCACATGCCGCCGTTCGGGTAGACCTTGCCAGCGGTACCGACCTGGGTTCCGGATGACAGGCGTCGCAGCACGTTCCCCACGAACGAGCTCTTAGGCTGCTGCGGTATGTAGGGCTCGGGCGCGCCATTAGTGCCTCCCGATGCCGCCTGGATGCCGTTCAGGGCGCCGTTGGCCGAGGGTGACGCGTTTGCTGTGCCGTTAGCAGCAGCGGGCGAGCCCTGGGCCTGGGTGTGTGTTGTTGCGGCGGGCGAGTTTTGCGACGAGAACTTGGAGCTGATGCTGTTCATCCACGAGTTGCGTCGCGAGCTGTTCTTCGCGTCAGGGGGCGTCGTGCCGCTGCCATTCTTGTCGGTACTGCCGCGGCCAAGCAGCGCTGGACGCTTCGGTATCTTTTGTGGAGGAGTTGGGCCAGCGGCCGCAGCTGGGGGCGGTCGCGGCGGCGATGCGGGTCTCGTAGGCGCCGGTGTCGGCTCATTATTTTGCTGCTCGTCGTGGCGGGGTCTGGCGGGTAGGCCACCATGCGACGAGGTCTTGGGCGGCGCATCTCTGGTCAGGCCGGGCGACGAGGGCGCCTGCTGGCGATGGTGATGGTCTGCTCAGGCGCAACATGTTAGTAGCCTCTCAAGCTCAGGGTTGCGCCGCAAAGCCGAGACGTCTCCACCCAGCAGGGTAAGCGGGCCTCACGTACCTCTAGTCGAGTGATGCAGCCATGATACATCAACACCGTGGATGTCTTCCATGGCGGACGCGGTATCGCCGGGTGTTTGTACGGCTGTCATTGCGTATATAGGCCTCTCGCCATGCGTCAGGGTTGCAGACGGCCTCGGTGAGGCGGACGGAAGTCAGCGGGGTTTCTGCTTCCACGAGAATCCGCCGATTGGAAATGCTGCAAACTCTCCAGATAACGTGTTCCGTGCGACTTCAACGACTCGCTGCACTCAAGGCTGACGGCTGCGTGATTTCTGGGAGCTGCTCTGTGCGAGTTCGGCCGATGCGATGTTATGGCGAACGTGCACTGCAAGCTGTGGGAGCCGGCCGATGACGAAAGGTGTCGGCTGATTGCGCTTCGGGTCTCCTTCTCCTCTCCACACCAAGCTCTATCGCGCACTCAATCCTGCCGAACATCATGATCGACTGCGAGGATGGACTATATACCCGTCTACCCTCTTCCTTGAAACGAACCTAATCGCAACATATCCACATGCCTCACTCTGCTGCTGGCTGATGCCTCCGCGGAGGAGTAAAGCGTTGACTACCGACTGTCCCCTCAGTGCCGCTGAAACACCTGACCGTCATGGCCACACAAAAACAGCAACCCGTGCTTGTCTTTCCACATGGTCAAACCCGCGACAGCACGCCATGTGGTGTCGGCCACTACCGACCACACGCGCGTGTCACATGTTGCTATTTCAGAACACTTCACACACGCTGAACAGGAGGGGCACATTGTTTGGGGGGTATCTTGTTGTGGTAGCCAATCGCGGCTTGCCGTCTCGTCATCTCATTGAGGTCGTGAGGCTAAGTACAGTAGATGTATCCTGCAAAGGCAGGCATCCTTTCCATATCATCCCCAGACGCCAGAGCCGTGCTTTTGTCATGATAGAACAAAGTAGGAACAAGAGAAAGGAACAGCTTAAGCAGTGATCTCGGCGATCTTGGCCTTGACGCGCTCCTCCTTCTCGGCCTTGGTGAGCTTCTTGCTCCTGTACTTCTGCGACTCGGCCTTCCACTCGTCCTTGGACTTCTTGGGGGCCTCGCCCTCCTCCTTCTTCCAGGGGTCCTCACGGATCTGCTTGTGTGCGTCCTGGTACAGCTCCTCAAGACCGTCAGCCTCGATGTCGTCATCGATGTAGCCGCTGAACTGAGACTTGTAGCGCTCCTCGTCGTCGTCGGCGAGAGTCTCCATGTACTCAGCGACGTGACCACCGAAGATGTACTTGCGGAGGGTCTCGGCGTCGAGCTCCTTGCCTTCCATGTCGTATCCGGGGAAGCGGTTCTCGGAGTGGGGGACGAAGACACCACCGTCGGAGCAGCCCTTCATGGCACCGAAGACACGGGCACCGGTGGAGGTGCGGGTGAGACCGACATCCAAGAAGACCTTGAATGGGCGGCGCTCCTCGCCGTCAACCTCGGCGGCCTCGGTGAGGGTGAACTCACCGTCAGCCTCCTCTACACCAACAAAGTCCTCGTCAAGCTCGAGCTTCTTGAGGACACGGCGGGCAAGGAGAAGACCGGTGGCGTAGGCGGCGGACCAGTTGGTAAGACCGTGGGTGATGCCGTAAGCCTTGAGCTCGTGGGCACTGGAGTGTTGTTAGTCGAGTGTCTGCAGAAGCGGAGTCGCTGGGACGTACTAAGCAGCCATGAAGACCTTGTCACCGCCAATCTCGGAGTGGACGACTTGGCAGATGATGTCCTTGTTGGTGAAACGGACGACGAGGCGGTACTTGGGCGCATTGTACTTGTTCTTGGCCTGGGTGATCAACCGCTTACGGGCGTAGTAGTCGGCTGCAGATTGTTAGAGAAGTCGCGGTTTGAACAGTTCACTGGATACGTACTCTTTCCCTGCCTGCGGCGCTTGTACTTGACTTGGTACCGCGAGAAGTAGGCATCGTTCTTCTGGAGCTTGGACTTTTGACAGAGTCAGCGATTGGCGCTTCAAACCCGCATTCGAAGCATCTCGCAAAGACTCCACTCGACTTTCGTCGAAGCGGGGTTGCCGTATGGCAATGGAATGGAGGGGTGCATTGCGGGCGCAATTAAGGGCGTACTTACGAAAGGCATCTTGACCTGCTGTTAGTTGAACTGGCTGGAGAGAAAGTTCGGTGTTGCAGAACGACGATATTGAAGTGGGCAGGAGGCGCTCGGACCATGTCTTAAGCGATGCGCAAGTCGCGACTTCCCCAAGTTCCCAGGTGGGTGACCATGCGACTAGCATGAGGTGGTGACCACATCTGAGCATTTTCCAGGGTTGTTTTTGAACATCAACTGCAGAGAGATGTCAATATCTTTGGATTATGGACGGTCTTCGAGTGCAGTGATGTCAACTATTGTATGTATGGGCCACTGAGGAAGAAACCTCTTTGGTACACCATACCTGCAGCACCATGCGATGTCTAGCATATCATACATGGTGTGCATTGCTTTTCGTCTCTTGTTATTACCGGTATACAGTGATTTTATCATCTTGAAGATATAGAGTGCCTGCATTTCAAGTTGTGAGCCTCGCATTGCCCGTTTGAGTGCTCACGGACCCCTGGCCAACCATGCGCCCCGCCAACGTCGTCAACCTCGAGGCAGGCAGCCCCGAGCTACGGCCAGCTTCCAACATCCACTCCTTCAGCCCCAACAACCCTTTCGAGCTTTGCACAGGATGGCTGAAGCTCCCATTGGTATGCGCAGCGGCCTCAGCTACATGTGAAGCTCTACTTACCCTCCAATTAGTCCTCGATGGCGGTACTGGTTTCCTCAAGGCGGGTTACGCCGGACAGGTATGTTCTATACAACGCGGCAGACGGGCCATGGCAAAAGCTAACAGGTTCCTCTTTAGAACTTCCCCGACCACCAGTTTCCCTCAATAGTCGGCCGACCCATCCTGCGAACCGAAGAGCGAGATGGCGGTGACATCCAGCTCAAAGACATAATGTGCGGTGACGAAGCAGCGGCAGCGCGCTCAATGCTTCAGATCACGTACCCTGTATGTTCATCGTCGAGATCTCTCAAGCTACCTTGGAGCTAACGCTGTCTTGTCCGTAGATGGAGAATGGTATCGTCAAGCGCTGGGATGACATGCAACACGTCTGGGACTACACCTTCCACGACAAGATGAAGCTCGACACTACCGGCCGCAAGATCCTCCTCACCGAACCGCCGATGAACCCGCTCAAGAACCGCGAGACCATGTGCGAAGTCATGTTCGAGCGCTACGGATTTGGAGGTGTATACGTGGCGATCCAGGCTGTCTTAGCTCTATACGCGCAGGGATTGTCATCTGGTGTGGTCGTCGACTCGGGAGATGGTGTCACGCATATTGTTCCCGTATACGAAAGCACTGTCCTCAACCATCTCACACGCCGTCTCGATGTCGCCGGACGCGACGTGACCCGCAACCTCATCGCCCTCCTGCTACGGAGAGGATACGCTCTCAACCGAACCGCCGACTTCGAGACCGTCCGTCAAATCAAGGAGAAGCTCTGCTACGTCTCATACGACCTTGAGTTGGACCAGCGCCTTAGCGAAGACACAACCGTGCTGGTGGAATCCTACACTCTACCTGATGGTCGTGTCATCCGGGTTGGCAGCGAACGCTTCGAGGCTCCCGAATGTCTGTTCCAGCCGCATCTCGTGGACGTTGAACAGCCCGGTATCGCCGAGTTCCTGTTCAACACGATCCAAGCGGCCGACGTCGATGTCAGGAGCAGTTTATACCAGGCTATTGTGCTCAGTGGTGGTAGCAGCATGTACCCGGGTCTGCCAAGTCGGCTGGAGAAGGAGCTCAAGCAGCTGTGGCTTACCAAGGTCTTGGGCGGAAACCCGGAGCGACTCAACGTGGGTACACACCTACTATGCCGGCTAAACTCTGCTAACACAGACACAGAAATTCAAGGTCCGCATCGAAGACCCGCCACGGCGAAGGCACATGGTGTTCCTCGGTGGAGCTGTGCTCGCGCACATCATGGCCGACAAAGAGAACATGTGGATATCAAAGGCAGAGTGGGAGGAACAGGGCGCGAAGGCACTGGAGAAGCTGGGCGCGAGATGATACTAAGGAAAGCATGCAGCGACATACATCAACCAACAAATCCAAATATTTCACGACACAAGCTGCGTACCGCGAATAGCATGAGTAACCTGAGACATGTCGCTGGTGATTTACTACCTGTCACACCTTCTCAAAGCGGTCTTGTTTGCCGCGATTTACCTCGGTGTTCCATAAGCAGCCTCAATCTCCATTGCTTTTGCCTATTCCCATGCTAATGCGTGCGCCGACTCAATGTGCCCGAGCTCCTCCGGCGGCTGCATGGCTTCATCTACCTGAGCCGCACGCGGGAGATCTACCAAGCTGTACAACAGTACAACTTCTCCATCGCAAGTTGACGCATTGACGGGATGCCCAAGCAACTGCTCTGATTGCCGCGCTAAGCTCTGTCCCCCGGTGCCCAAACCAAACTACGTGACGGCATCGCATCGCGGCGAGCAAAGCCGGACCCTCTCTAGAAGAACATCACATACATTAAAGTTCGTGCGCTGGCGTCATCGGTCAGCGCTCAGTAGACGATGGAAGAATTGTGTGTAGGAGCGGCTTCGGCGGCAGTGCCTTCAGGCGGTATTTCCGCATGTTGGGTAATATGGGATTGTGCAGCGTTGTTTGTACCGTGCGAGCGGCTCTCCCTCCAAATAATATCGCACATATATTCTTCGGCGATGTTAGGGTGAACTTCGGGATAGACAGAGAAAAAGGCGCATGATGGATCACGATCGGTTCACGTCGTTACATCCAGCCAATACGTGCATGCCCTTTTGCGAAGAATGTCGCAGTTGTGCTGCACAGGTGGAATGGGCTTGGCGTTGCGGCCACAGTGTGGTGGTGTCATGTCTTGAAGGCGCTACCGTTTGGTCTCATCAGACCGTACTTTGGAGAGCACGCGCGCGGACGTGAAAGAAAAAAGACGTTGCTGCAACCTGGCGCAGGGCTCTGCTGCAGATGCAACGGTACCCTATCACACCCTCCACGGCGCTGCAGGGCAATGGAGGGCAGTTTGCAATGCTGTCTTCGCACCACGCGTTTAGCGCCGGGCATTCTAAGGCGGGCACGTGTTCGGTCTTAATCATGAGCCGGGCATGCTGCACTGCGTCATAACGGACAAGCTGCACAAGCTGCTTAGGCGTGTTGGACGATTCGCATGGCTAGCGAGGCAGGAATTCAGCGCCCCGCCCAAACCGCGAAACCAAGGCCTGCGAGGTGAAATGACGAGATTATAGCGCCTGCTATCATGGCGCGCCTCGCTGTAGCGGCCTTGTCCTCCGTCGGTACTAGCTATGTAAAGGCCGCTGTGTACCAGTTATCCTATTCACTGTTAGATTAGCTTTCAACCCTCCTAGCCGACGCACTGCACTCCATCTTACTTTGATTGTGGACCCAGGTTTCGGGAAAACACACGCGCCATCTGTACTCCGCCATAACCGGCCCGCAGCCACCTGTTGCAACTGATAGACACCGGCTTGGTGTGCTGCCAGTAGCAGGCGCCTGTGCTTCCACCACATTGAAACGGGGTCCACTTGAGCCGTGCATCAGGCTCGTTACCCTCTCAGGAACGATTACCGCACGACGGTGCGCCTTCAAGCGGAAGATCAACGCTGTACCTTTCCATTAAGATCGGCTACCATCCCCGAGCCCTGCCACCAAGTCCCAAGCCTCTGCTGGACCCTCCCGCTGCTAGATATATTAGACACCGCCGCTGCTCTGTGCTTTGCTGCCTGCAAGCACGGTACTCCATCTTTCGATTATCCCTCTCCTCGCTGTCATTCAGGAGAAGTTGATATAACAACTCACCGGAGCCGCACCCTTCCTTCCTCCAGGTGAACGCGAGATATACTCGCCACACGTCATATGCGATCTCCGCAAACGTCGCCTTCCCTTTCGCGAGTCATCTTCAGATCCGATACCTCTCACCAGAACATGTCTTCTCGAACTGCCGACCGCAGCATGCCTGCCATCAGCTCGCCTCTCTCGCCCAGATCACAGCCTCTCGATATTCCTTCCCAGGCTCGACGTCGCCCAGCCATGAACCCACGACAGTCCAGCAACACCGGCCCCGCTGCACACCTGAGGCTCCCTTCTCTGCCCCGCTTCCACCCAGCAAACTACGCTTCGTCTCAAGGCTCAAGCCATGCAAACACGCCCACTGCCGGTCCTGACAGCCCCAATTCGCCCGCTTCGCCTCGATCATCCAACAGGCAGTACGAGGTTCAGAGACAGATGTACCTCTACCAGCAACAACTCCTTGCCAATACCAGCCGTCAACACAGGGGCTTTGGACCGAAGCCAACTAGCCCACGTCTGGAGCCACTCGCCAGTCCTGGGGTAGTCACTCCCTTGGAACTCGAAGAAGACGCCGGCGGTTACCTTACCGCTGGTGTGAGCCGTGCCGAAGCCGACCAGCACGTTGAGAAGTACATCCGCGAGGAGGCTCGTCGAAGGGGAGAGTACTCTCCTGGCCGTGCAACCTCCGTTGGTGGCCATTGACTATCCCGCCACCAGCAAAAGCAAACACACCACCACTCAAGCACTGGCACTCGGGCACGGCACCGAAACAACTAGCCGCTCTACGCCTTTCTATTTGTCAAGCAATTTCGGAGTTATATCACCTGCGGCGCGGAGCATCAACGGCGTTCACCATCCTCATCACCATTACAAACAAACAAAAAACCCAGCACACGAATCGTACACAAACAATAGACGGAGAACGGATGGAACGGCTCGTTCTAGCAAACACGGACTCGCAACATTCTTCTTCATCAACCACACACTCCAAGTGCTGGAGCGTGGCAACCCGATCGCTTTTTCTCAAATACCCAACTATGCGTTTTTCCATCCTCGGAGTATACAAACGTACCGCATGCATGCATCTCGCCTGTCCATAGCTTCACTGTAAGCGCTCCACCAGTTGGTGTCGAGCTGGGCAGATGACGGGTCTTCTTTTGTTTCTTCATGTAGCTAGCAATGACAATTCAACTCTATCCCATTCATCATATCATCTTTTCGCCTCCGTGATGCATGCCAACAATGCCTCGATCTACAATCTCACAAATCTCACCCAACAAACACTGCCACCTCCTCCTTCCTTCTCCGCCATATCCAGAGGTACAACCCGAGCATGCCGACCTACCCGACTCATGTCCTCCCTTCCCCATTCTTTCGCCCCCATTAAAAAATCACGCCCCTCCACTTGCCCACCCCGTATCCTTTTACCCAGCATGCAGCGCGCGCCGGCCACATTCGCCTCTCTGAAACACGCGATCAGCTGCTAGCCGCCGAAACCAGCGGACGTGTGTACAGACGTGTACTGAGTCGCTGTTACCACCGCTAACGTGATTCCCTGCACTTTCCTAATGTAATCAACCACGGCCATGAGAAATGCAGAATATTCCCCACATCACTCCATAGTTACTAGAGTTGCAAGCCAACGCATCGTAGCGTCGACTAGACCCGTGCGAGCGGACCCTGATTCTTTCTTTGCAGTTTGGAAATCTCCTAATCTGCTGGAGGCATCCAATCCGGCTTTGCATTGGCAGTTTTAATCATGGGCTACTACTATGTGACCAAGGTCCGCTACCGCTGTGGTTGCAGTCGCACTCTCGCTTCGCATCCAGCGGCACTTACCACCACATTTCCGGGTCAATCGTGATTTCGAAAAATCAAGGGAAAGGGATAGTCGAAAAGCAGGTTTAGACGGCCCGTTGACCACATGTTTCGATCATCGCCAACACATGGCCATATATCAGCTGAGATATCGCTGTTCATGTTGATCATTCGACGGCGACAT
The DNA here is from genome assembly GCF_024043145.1 of Alternaria conjuncta. Taxonomy (NCBI): domain Eukaryota; kingdom Fungi; phylum Ascomycota; class Dothideomycetes; order Pleosporales; family Pleosporaceae; genus Alternaria; species Alternaria conjuncta. Next base: position 1,424,454 of record NW_026250092.1, on the reverse strand, counting down.
TGGCGTGGTCCGCCATCGCCGTTCGCGTAAACCTGCATGTGTTTGCGAACAAAGGAAGATGGTCTAACTAAAGATCATCCTTCTATTCTGAATGGGTGATGGGGGATGTGAGATTTGCCAAGCGCAAGGTGCCCCGCAGTGCTGTGAAGGATCTTCATGGTGGATTGCTACTTGGGGTGAAGTGTGCCGGGTGGAGGATCTTGGCCCGGAAGGGGTTTGGACGTGATGCTTTCGAGGGGAACCGTGATTGATGTGTTGCATGTTGCGCATGGGCGGTTGTTTTTGCGGGAATATGCATGTATTGCGCATATTGTTTGTGTTGTTGAGCTTAGGGCCTTGCTGTACAACAAATGTGCTGGTAATCTCCTTCTCTTTGTTGTCCTAAACCCACATCTACCCAACGCAAGCTGCACTAGAGATTAAAGTTGGACTGCGTTTAGTTTGCCAGCACATGCTATCTTTGCACAGCCCGCTCAAGATCGCAAAGGAATGCTACAGAAAAACAGGGTCTTTCTTATCGCCGTGTTATTTCGTTTTGGGGCCGGCTTCCCTGCGTCTTTTGATACGAAAGCCGTTGGTTGGTGTGGTGTGGTAGGCTTGTGCCCCGTGCGCCTTCCTTCACGGATCTAAGATGCCGAGTAAATGCCATGTGTGTGGGTCAAGAGTTATGCAGGGATTCGGCATCGGTTGTTTGTGAGCTCCCGGGCATCGATGCTGTTGTCAGTAAATATGTGGTGCGCAAAGGTCGTGGCACCCTGATGACGCGTGATGATGAGAGTGATGCAGAGAGAGACGCGTGTATATGCTGGGAGAGCCAGGGAAACCTCGAGATGGAGGAAGTGGTGCGATTGCAGCCTCTTACTCGTGGACCGCCGAGATGATTGCAGATCACGTGCGTGCGCTCATGAAGATCAGGGAAATCATTTTGAAGATACTAATCGCTTGTTCGTCCATCTTGAGTCGACATTGCAGTAGTTGCATTCGAGCCAATCGCTCGTACTCTAGGGTAGATTAGAGCCGCACCTGCTACTCGTCATTTGTCGCAAGTCGCTCTATCGTCCAATGCATTGGGTTCGGTTACTATACAATGAGTTAGAGCATGATTGGTGCAGTAGTACGTGCATGTCCAGGTAATGATGAGTAACCGGTGGTATTTTTCAAACTCCACAAGACGGCACACGATAGGTATTTCGTATCGACTCTGCCTCCACTTCACGAGGCGCGAGAGGCATTAGCGTACGCTGCCCAAGTCAACTCGCTGAACTCTGTCAGTTGTTAGCATACCAAGTACGACGCACGTGGCCGTACGTTTGCCGCTCTTTCACCGCTTGCTCTCCCATTGCGCCTCTCACGCCATAATCTTGCGAAATTTGGTTCGAACCGTAGCTAGTGTTATTTCAGGATGATATGACGACACACGAATCGAAGGCCCAAGAATCGGGTCGTCGTCGGACCCTCGTCTGGGAAAATGTCGACTCGATTGTCGCAAAGAGTCAGGTCCACATCTTACTCCACAGTCTGCGCGATTTGTAAGTCGAACATAATTCAGGAACGTCCGGGAGCGATGGGGATGTGTTTCAGGAACGCCAATCATTTCGCATGTGGAAGGCACTGGGGATCGAAAAGTCAAAATGACGATTGAATAAAACTACGTCAGCGGCGGTCGCGCTGGGATCTGGGATGCGCAAACAAGGCTAGTCCTCATGCAGTTAGACTCCCTCCGCTCTCCGCTGCTCCTTTGGATGAAGGATACCTCAAGATGCAAGAGCATGTAAACATCAACAATCTTACCATCGCGATGGTCCGGACATACACTTCGATGATGCGGCGCTCCACACAATCTCGAAGTCATCTTGACGATGCATCGGGAGTCTCCCTTGAGCCGCCTCACAGCTGAACTTTCTCCACATCATAACGACCACGGAAATGCAGTGCGCACATCAACAAGTATCTTCCACAACCCCACTTGAGAGCCGCATCATCTGCGACCCCGCAATGCCGCGTGGGCTTTTGCGGAGGGTGTGGTCAGATCCTCTCACCGACTTCTCATCTTACCAACCCGTCGGCTCGCAGTGCGTAGTCAACTTATGCAACGATTGATCCAGAAGGTTAAGGTCAGATTGCATCGCCATCTTCATCTGTACCTATGCGTCATTGTTGACATCAAGAGGCGGACAAGCACAATCACTGAACACCGTTTTTTTCCTAGGTGGGCGCGGACCACTTCACCGCTGGCTTCCCATTAACGGTACAAGGATTGCATGGAAAAAGATACATGGAGCATGCTCAAGAGTCCATCCTAGATGCGGTCAAGCACTACATGCACGGAAACCTTTCTCGTCTAGGCATGGCATGGCGGGGAGACGTGCAATATGCAACTGCGCCAGGTCTCCCATCAATAGCATGAACTCACGCAGGAGACTGTTCCGTCATGGATTATGAAGAGACAGGCGTCGAGAACGTCAGCGTGGGATGTTGACCCAAGAATTTGGAGCAACCGACAAGGTATCTCGTCCACCAGGTGGAGGTTGTCAAAGTAACCTGACCAGCACTAACAGCCTTGCTTACGACTACAGTTAAGAAACCCAACCACAGCCCAACAAAGATCCATCAGCAATCTTCGATCGCAGTATTCCTACAGTCACATGTACCGCTCCTCCACGATCGCGATCGCCAGCATAGATCAGCCGCGTCGGGCCTTTGTTATCGGACCGTATAGGACCCGCCATGCACGAACGGGACATGGATATCTTTGCGGCAACCACGCGTGGGATCAAGCGTCTCAAATTTCTACGCGACTCGGGATTAATTTCCTCTGGGTGATCAGGCCGTCGGGCATGCCCGCTTTGCTTGCTGCAACGGTTGCGTGGGGTCCTCGATGGTGGCAGGACATAGGTTTATGGCGACGCGCGTTGGTTTGCGGCAAGCTCGCTTGTTGGCCGGGTAATCGCTGCTCAATGGTGAGGTGAGGTCTCCATATTGATGGATACATATGGAGACGACATATGTGGAGGAGTGAAACAATTGTGAGGCTTCAAGAGCAGACGAGCGAGCCGCGTATGGGTACTGTTGCGGTGGCGAAGGACTTCGATGAGATTCTGGTCGGGTGAGGCGGTTGTGACAAAAATTGTGTTGGAGTGTTTTGCATTCAAGTCGATTTGGTGTGTCCGCCATTGCGAACAAATGGTAGCAACGTGTGTGCTTCACAGAACTCTACTAAGCGAGTGCTTCAGCGGCCTCACCTGGCGACGAGCACTATGATTTCGTCTGCTCAACACCCTGGCCAGGTACAGCTCTATATTGTACAACAAGCGCGCCATCACCAGCATGTTCGTCTTTACCCGCTGGAACACCTTGCGTCAGTCACTTCTCCAATATGTCAACGCCGTCACTAGTTGTTGAATTGGCGATAATTCGCACTCGAGAGGATCTCAACATCGCCGTCAGCGAACACGTCGTAGCAATGCGCATATAAATCGTCTATATTCTAAAGTCGAGCCTACTCTCTCTTCTCTCCATTCCCACAGCTACTATTTTCTTCATCACAACCTCTCAAGCGACCTCCAGAACCATCAATCACACAGATCAACAACCATGGCCCGAAAAAGCTCTCGCAGATCCCGCCGCACAGAAGACCACCCCGACCCCTTCGCAGGCTACGACCCGAACGACCCCCGCGACTATGTAATGAGTCACACAACACACGACGACGGAACCCATGACTACTCTTCTGGCCATATCGATGCACCACACCGTGGTCGTCGCGGCGAACGGCAGCCGACCTACGACGAAGCCGGTCAAATGGGTTATGCACACGCGGCTTATGAGAACCATATGGGCGGAAGGGCGGCTGGGTGAGTGATCTCGATTCTTCTTTCGCATTGTTTCTCGCCATGCTGACTTGTACATCTTACTAGGTACGGCCGCGGCTACGTCCACGGTGGACAATACGGCTTCAGGAAAGGGAACTATGATGAAATGTACGATGGATATCAAGAGGGTGCCGATTATGGATACGACAACATGTATCAGCAAGGTGCTTTTCATGGTGATATGTATGGTCGTTATGGGGGCTACGATGACTTCACTGATGGTGGCATGGGTGGGCATGGTGGGTATGACGACTTCCACGGCGGATATGGGGGGTATGAAGGGTATGGCTACGGGGGGTATGATGACTATGGTGGAGGGTATGATGGGTACGACGGTTATGGAGCGTTTGGCGGTTATGGTGGTCATGGTGGTCATGGTGGTCATGGTGGATATGGCGGATACAGCTATTACTGAGATGTCATGTGAATAGTTAAGTACTGCGTTTGGACTGTTAAAGACAGCCCACGAAATTCTTGTTCGATATCCATAGCTTCATTTGGTAAGCAGGGCGATCTCAATTGTTGTCAATCATTCATCTCCAAAATCTGTCATCATTTAGCTCAGGTACTGAGGTGTAGTAAAGCAATGTTTTATATTCTCCAGCAACGACTGTAGTATGGTTTTCTCCCTTTTTTTCTACATGCAAGCTTCGTGATAAGCCCCTGAGGGCAACAAGGAGTGTGAAGAATCGAATGCTACTTCTCCGATGTAGTCCATAAAGACCTTTACACTGCGACCGGAATCCTCATCCTGCTTTGCGTCTTCTGTACACCTCTGCCGGGCCGACGTTGAAGTACGATGTTTTGCTGGCACAGATATCGGCATAAGGCCGAGTGTTGGCGCAGACGCATGCAACATAGCACCTGCAGGTAAGACGGCAAGCCAGGTTGCAGGGCGAATCTGATCCAATATCGATATCTGTGCTAACGCACTGGCGATCGCCTTCTTTGGTCCTGCCGACGGAGCGCACTGTGGGTCGGGCGACCCCTTGTGAAGCATCTTGCCCCGTTGGGTGGAAGAGAGGCTCGCAGCCAAAACGTGGTACGTACTCAGTAGGAATAATCCCTACGGTATCATAAGACAAGAGATCAGTCGTATCCGTTGTTGCCAGTGCCTATCTGACTGGCGAAAGCCGTAGAAACGCTACGAGCATCGTCATCCTCAAAGCCACCAAGTCCACTGCGCAGACCGCGACCAGCACCGAAGCCAGTGCCAACGTTGGGACCCTGGCGGGTAGTCTCTACGTAGCGGTTGAGACGGTCAGACTGACTAAGGGAGGTCGGCTTGTTGTAGTCGTTCAAGCTCAGGCCAGACAGGCTGATACCGCCCGGTGCATCGCTGCGAGTATCGGTAAGCTCGCTAGCGGCGACCGACTCACCAGCCACGCTTGCAGGCGCGCCATTCTTGCCCTTACCGTTGGGGCGACCAGGAAGAGGCCATGACTCCTGGAAGTTGGAAAACATGGGAGGGTAGTTGGAGGGAACACCGACACCACCAAGAGCAGAAGAGTGGACCGAAGAGACGTCATCTGGGATGTAGCCGACGATTGAGCCGTTGTCGTTGTACTCCTGGCGAGGCTTGTTGCCGTTGAAGCCAGCTTGACGACCGGAAGTCATAGCATTGGCGTGCTGGTAGGCCATCTGGTAGCGCTGGGGACCACGGTAAGTCTGCTTCGGGCGGCTGAACTGCAGAAGCGAAACCTGCAAGTTGGTCAAAGGACCCTCAACAAGGCAGTTACGCTCCTTAAAGTGGAGAAGAAGGTAGTGCCATAGCGGATGCTTCGACAGGACCTTGGGGTTGCCCAGAATGACGAGACCGTACTTGGCTCGGGTCAAGGCGACGTTGAGACGACGAGGATCGCTCAAGAAACCAATACCCTGGTGGTCGTTGGAACGGACACAAGATAAGATGATGAAGTCCTTCTCACGACCCTGGAAAGCGTCGACGGAGGCAACTTCGACTTCCTTGTAGTTTTCCTTCTTAAAGCTGCCTGTTGCCTGCATGGAGCTGACAACATAACTACGTTGACCTTCGTATGGAGTGATGATACCGATATCGCCAGGTTGTACACCAGCCTTGAAGAAGCGGGTGACAATCTTTTCGACGTTCTGAGCCTCGGTACGGTTGAGGTAGGATGTTCCAGAAGCTGAGATTTCTTCGGCACCGAGGTTGGACCAGAACATCATGGGGCTGTCGACGACGGGCCAGGGGAAGTCGACATCGCGACGGATGCGCTCCTGCATGGTGACACCGTTCTGAAGAGAACCCTCGTAGAACATGTTCGAAGGGAACTCGGACAGACAAGGATGCATACGGTACTGAACCTGAAGGCGAATAGGAGAGCATCCCAGAATGACGAGACGCTCGAAGAGAGACTGGTTGAGACCAGCTGTTGCGGCCTTCTTGTTCATGATGACAGGTCCAAGTTGCTGGTGATCACCAACAAGTACGACCTGCTTACATCCTAGTACCAAGGGAATCATGCACTCTGGCTCGGCTGACTGTGTCGACTCATCGATGAGGACAGTGCGGAACTTCATCTTGGAGAGACGAGGATCACCAGCACCGACGCAAGTGCAGCAGATGACATCGGCTGCGTTCAGAATCTCGCGCTCCGCTGCTCGGGTAAGCTGCTTGAACTTCTTCTCATCCTGGCTTGACAATTCACCGACATCGCTCTTCAACTGGTTCAACTTGTTGAGCTCGACGTTGGTATCGTTCATGCGGACCTGCTCGTGAAGGGAGAGGAATCCAACGGGAGATTCAACATCCTCCCTAGACTTAGCGGTCACACGAACGGTCTTCAACCCAGTAAGATGAATACGTTCGCACAACTGGTCAACAGCGACGTTGGAGGGCGCGCAAACCAAAACTTGACTGCCACTGATCTTGCAGAGATGGTAAATGATAGTGGCAGAGGTGACAGTCTTTCCAGTACCGGGAGGACCTTGGATCAAGCTGAGTGGCTTTTGTAGGACGCTCTTTACCGCATTGATCTGACTGGCGTTCAATTCAGGAAGACCTGGAACGCTGAACTTGCGAGGAATCTGGATCTTCATGGGTGCGGAAGCAACCTCGTGGCCGAGAAGACGATGGAAGATGTATCCCGACACGCTCATCTCGTCGATGGCAAAAGTCTTCATGGCGTGTTGCATACGGTCGAAAGAGGTGGCCTTCCAGACGTAGTCGGCGCTGAAGTTGTGGGTGCACTCGGTAGGGACGGACTTGTGGTCGCCCTTGGTGCGAAGCTCAATCGTCACCTCATCGGACTGGTTGTTTGGGATCTTGATGACGTATCCAACACCTTCCCAGTGTGGACGGAGTTCTCCTGTATAGCGCAAGCGCATCTCGTCGCCGACTGCGAGCTTGACGTCGCCCAGCTCGAGCTTGGGGAGGATGAAGCTAGCCGTGTGCTTGTTGTTCAGGGCCATGTCCCAGCGAACGACGAGGTTATCCTGCGACTGCGACTCCTTCAGCTTGCGATCATAGTCGGCCTCGATCTTGACTAGGGGACCAAAGACGTTCTGGTATTGGAAGGCGTCATCGTAGCGCAGCAGGACCTTCGCGATAACCTCCTCTTGACCAGCGCCCTTCTCAAGATCGGCAATTGTAGCATTCGCGTTGTCCTTCCAGAGCTCTTCGAGTTTCGCGATCGTCTGGGGGCTGAGGTGGCGGGCGCGGAGCTGCTCCTGGTCGGTCGGGGCAGGTACGAGCCAAGGGAGGAAGGAGCGGTCCTCAATGAGCGGCTGCCAACGCGACACGTCCCAGTTCATGTCCTTTTGCGAGGGCATGGAGGCGCATGGCTGGCGACATAGAAGGACGACGACGGTGTCTGATTTGGCGGGGATGAAACCGAGAAGGAAGACGTTCTTGGTACCGCAGTTGTAGCATTCGAGCGTCGTGTCGCCGAGCGAGGAGGCGGGGTGGAGCTGGACTTCCTTGTGACGGGCGCGGACAAGATGGTTGATAATATGCGAGGAGGACGAGTTGCCACGGGCGCTGCAGAACCACTTGCTGCAGGCGAGACACTTAACGACGCTGCCGGCGTTGTGAATACCACAGTATGCGCCTAGTCGGGATATTAGTATGCCTCTCATTCCCTCCCAACCCATCATTACCTACAAGCGTGTGCTGGTAGCTCGACCTCTGCGTCTTCCGCCCGCATAGCAGACTGGCCGTTGCGTCCACCGACTGGCATGCTGGCCATGCTCTCCAGGTCGTCTTCATCGTACTCCTCGTCATCATCTGCGCGTCGCCTACGCGAAAGACCACCACGTGCAAGATCGCCGTCGAGGATGCCCTCGTCTACATCACCCGCGTTGATGGTGGCAGCCGAGTCGGACACCAGGTGGTTGCCCATGTGCGTGAAGGCGCCCTCCATGATCAAGGTTCGCGTCCAAGGCTCCCTGGTTTATTCGAAATTTGTGGGGTCGGGTTGAGAGTTTCGGGGGCAGTTGCGGCCGGAGGTGTTGTAGGTAGAGTATGAACAGGTCGACTGCTCACACCATTTCCAGCGGGAGATTGTGTGGTAGCGCTTGGCGTGTTTGCGCGCGCAAGTGGTGGTGGCGGCGAAAGATTGTGTCTCAAGGTTGCAGCAATTCAGCGGGGTCGGAACGTCGGAGCACAAGGCTTAGCGCGTTTCTTACCTGAGGCATCGCTCTTTCCTCCACAAAACACTCACTCTGCCATCAAGACCATAGCTCGAGCCTCGTCTCTTTCCTTTCTCCTTCCACCGCCCAATACCGCCATTTCATACATCTAGTCAGTTCAAGGCCTGCATCTGTGGCAGTGGCGCTCTGCTAGGTTTCACAACGGCTTTTGATCGTCACTGGAATGACCTGCAGCAGAGCCGCATTAATGGACTCTTTATTCTAGTGCCAACGTCTTTCGTACGGATGTGTCGAAACCATACGCCCTCATGCACACCCTCTTGGAGTCTTTACTTGCAAGACTCGACATGGTGTGAGTTGAGGAGTCCGTGATTGCTACCGACTATGCCTGCCAAAACCGTTCACGGCTTCCACGGATTCCTCATATTACAGAGGATATCACTCGCTTTTATCGCGTACATTTTCTTGTATGACGTCAAACGCAGCGGTTGGTATGATTTTCTTTTATGGCACTTTGCACAAATGCCAACCCGGAGGTCTCAACAATCACCCCATATCTCGCTTTCACGATGACCGAGTTGGGGCGCGCGGCTTACGACATCTGAACACTCTACACAACTCGCAAAGATAGGTCTTCGCGGCTTGCAGAATAATTCCCAAGAGCGATTGAACACCATCTACGACGTTAGCCAACTCCGACAAAGCCCGAGGTGCGACCACAGTTCGTGTCGCATTCTACAAAAAATCGAAGTAGAAGTACAACTCGTCTTGCATACTACCTACTTGCTTAAGATATCATAGTGTGTATCCAACAACTTGGAAATGCGACACGAATTCTAGCCACCCCTAGTGACACCTTTCCTACGAAGCGAGCATTTCCACCCCCACGTCTGTGTAACGGTACAACGTCAATGTACTGATACATGACGATATATTCAGTCTCTTTACATCGATGCTGCGTACTGCCGACGCGATACGATGCCAACCCGCCGAGCACTATCGCCGGAGAGCATCCGAGTGCCCCACACCTACTCATTGGAAGTGGCGGCAGCCGCAGTATCCACACGGGTAGACTCGTTGGTTCCAGGAGACAAGGCAATAACGTGCCGCACGGGACTGGCCGAATGATCGATCACCGCTTCTTTACCTCATGCGGGGTGCAGTTTTGCGGCACGACTTGCATGCGTTTCTACCACTGGCATTGCCTCCAAGCCGCATGCGCGCACTGTATCAGCCAGCCTGCGATATAGTTTTAGCAGGGGTGGCGTTACCTCCAAGCTGCAAGCCACTACTTCATGACTTTGGCTGCATGGGCTCAGAAAGCTTTGCGAGGTACGTCGGTCCATGTGTATCGCAAATTCACCCTATCTAACGACAATGGCGTGCGACCCGAAATACGTAAACAGCACATGTTACGTCTTGGCTGAGGCATGAAACTTCTCCGTATGATGCCGCCAGGCTACGTGTACACGTTTTGGTCCACGCGCAGCTTACTCCGTCGCTTCGCTGAAGGATAAGGCCCTAGACTATTCGATATTACGGCGGGCTGAAGGAACAGGAGTGAAGCAACATGATCGACTGTACCGCGCCAATGATACCTGGCGCATTGAAAACCACGCCATATGCAGCCGGCTCGAACAGTCGTGTCATAGATAACCACATCAACATCATCGAATGAGCTTCGTACTCAGAATGTCGATCGACACTTGGGCCATCAGAATCAATCACTCTATGTTGATTGATCACCTACTCGCGGCACTTGCGGCTTCAAGAGGTGAACAAATATACCGGCTACCTGGATATATGTTAGTAAGCAGTCTCTTCTCTGACCTACAATGCCTATTGAGACACGAAGATCCCTACCACCGTACTGCAGAACAATCCGAAGTAGGTCATCTCGTCATTATCGCAATGATAATGTCACGCATCTGCAAGCCTCCTGCTAGTCAGCAGCTTATGCACTACGCTCATCTCTCAATCCGATATTTCCGACAATGCGAAGCGAGACACGGCACCATTGAGCTTCATGTTTAATTCCACATGCATATACGATCTCACATCAACTCCATCAGGCGTCGACTTCCTGCGCCTTCATCATGCAGGACGCCTCATTCACAAGATCAACAGCCCACCGGAAGATTTCACATCTGACCGGCTATCAGTTCATGCGCCGCCCCCACAAGAAGTACCACGTTGTTCAGCGCCTGGTTCGCATATCCACTGTGGGACCCTGCTTGGTGAAGACTTTGATGAAGAAATCTTGAGTAACCGCGGCTTGCGCCTGCACAAGTTGATCGGCGAATGCGAAAGGCGCGGGAAGGACATTCCAGCCTCAAGTCAATGGCTTGACGTTCGATCGGAGTACGGCGCCACGTGCGGTAAACACCACGCTGCAAGCCTCGCAGTCAAGGAACAGAGTGGATACCCAGCACCTACCACCGAGTCGAGCGCGCTTATCTCACAAATTGCGGAGTTTACCAATTTCGCAAAGTCCTTACATAGAACAGTTACGCCCCGCAGAAGCGAGGTACCCATACCAAACGCCCCGAGGCTCGTGCGAACTCAGAACTCAGCTTAATGCTTACGAGAGAATCGGAGCATCATCTTCACCGATCAGAAATCACGGTGACACAAATCCGATATGCCTCACCTTTTCGAATCTTCTTTTTTCGGTGCAGCGAACATCCACTCTCAGCCTCGTGCATGCTGCAACCTCCGCAATAGATAGTGTAATCGGTCCTACTCCACGGTCATACAGCATCGTAAACGCAAGGCACAACACCCACCTGCCTTTCCCGCTGCTACATACCCATCACACAGCATACTCGTGACATGTAAAACACATCGGATCACCATCCGAGCAAATAGACTTTCGAACAAATCACGCATGGCAGTTCTCAGCTCCGCATCCACCCGCCTCGCAGGGCAGTCGTACATGAACACGTACATGAAAGCTCGGCCCCGCAATCCTTTCCAAGATTTCTCGCTCAAGCGACAGTCGCATTCGTGATAGCTCTTGCCAGGCGAGCCATTCACGTACTGAGAGAGTGACATCCACATCGTAAATGTCTCGCATATGTTCTGCATGCTTTGGCATCCACCATCTCCGATGCCCAATGTGTGCCTCAAGCCCAAGATCTCCTCCGAGAGGTTGCGAGCAGAGCGCCAGCAGCGGGAAACCGAAACTCTACTTACCTAACCAACACGTGCCCTTGTCTACCTACCCGCGACATGCGTGCCCTGCGTGCGTGCGTACGTGCAGCGAGACTTAGCAACACCTCAGGCCGAAGGAACGCTGCGTTGCGCTCGGACACTACGTATTGCGTGCATGCTGTGTAACATACTATACATATATACACATGGCTCATGACTCGGTACATGATCCAAGCCCATCTGCATGCTGCACACTGCTCCGTAGTAATCCACGGCCATAGGTCAGAAACGGGAAGGAACGAAACGAAGGAAGGTGGACGAATGCGCAGAGGAGAGCGAACGCACAGCCGCAAAAGACCAGAGTTCGCGTCACACAGGCACAGCCGCAGGCAGGCAGCAAGACTATTGAATTTTGACTCGTCTGCGTATACCTGACTTGACTTGGTTGAATACGCCATGGAGGTTGTGTAACGTTACCGCGGTGATCGGATCGTGCCGTCCTGGTTCCGCCCTTGGATTTTGCTTTTTCGCGTGTCCCCAACGCGCAGGCTGCCAGCCTCGAACGGTTCCTTCCATACTTTCGGTACGGAGGCATCATCACATCATCAGTACAGTAAACACCAACCATCGCGCATCTCCATCCATTCGCGCAAGGCCCACTGCCCAGACCCAATCTCTTCTTTCCCCTTACCTCACCACTTTGCCTCACTTCCTGCTTGCCAGCCTTACCTCTCCCACTCAAATCCATGGCCCAGTCCAGCCTTTGCGCCCAAACCACATCCGCAACACCCGCAAGACCGGATAGTGGCTTTTGCGTTCCCGTGCTCTGCGGGGAACTCTGAACCCACACTTCCGTCCGCCGTCACTGGGAACCTACGAAACCAGCGAGCGAAAACAGTTTACGGGCAAGCGGGCGTCGCGCAAGGTTTACACTTTTTTTGCTTTCATCAACCCTACCCGTGCGCCACAGCAGCGGTCCAGATCGACGACCGGCTTTTGCTGCCCTTTTTTCTTTTTTGTCATCGCCAACGGATTAGGTAGCTAGGCTTGTGGTTTTCTCCGCACGTTAGTTAGAGCGGTACTGTACGGTACTGTTGGTTGCAGATGCAAGTGCATGGTGTTGTCATGATGTAGTGAAGCCGGGGTGCGGAGTAAGACGTGTTTAGTGCTGCATGTGGAGAGTGAGTGTGGGGTGTGTTGGCAGACAGAAGTCATTCATTCATTTTCGCGAAGAAGCTACTGCAATAGCAAAGCGCAGCTGTAGTGTGCGTGCGGATGGTTAAAAGCTTGGAAGAGAACACGAGGTTAGGACGGAAGCTAGCCACGTCAACCACGGCCGTGGTGGCAGGCAGAGCTTAGCTGGAAATGTCATTGTTCAAATTACCATGTCTGCCGTGCGCCATGCGTTGCGGCGGCCTTATGCGGCTCCGAGGAAGTGGTTGAGAGGGAGCGTAGCTCGTGCTCTCGAGACGAAGATCGTGAACGGCTGCGTCGATCGGGCTGCAAGGCCAGCCCGCTCCCAACCCATCGCCCCTTTCCGCCAGTTCCAGTCCAGCCGATCTCCTGAGCGACGGGAAAAACATTTTCTGTGGTCATCATTCACGGTGGTCAGAGCATGGAAGCATCGAGAAGGAGGGTTGTGTGGAAATTTGACTTCCAAATCTGCGCAATCGTGGCGCTGAAGCCATGTGGTATCATTTCTAAATGTTTGTTGAGTGGTATCTTCCTGATGATTAACCTTATCCCACGCCAATGCCATGCCCATTACCCACAACAAGCTAAAGAGCCAAAGAGTGAACATGCGCCAATGCCCACCCCCTCTTCCTTGCAAGACTAGCATGCAAGACCGGGCCGGCCCACGTATAGAAGTGAAGAGAAAAAGATTGCACCAAACCATGTCCTGCATCGAAGCGAAATTGATCGTCCTCTATCGGAAGGAGGAGACGAAAGAAAGAAAACAACCCGAAAAGTCAACAGCCGACCGTCCATGCGAAAACCCCGCACCGCAGGCTCGGCAATTGAAAACAATGCTATGCAAAGCAGTTTTGATGTTGTCGTAGCGTCGTTAAGAGTTTGCTAACAAAGGAAATAAGAGAGAACAGTAGAAGCTTTGTACAGGTAATGATCGAGCAATGAAGCTCAAGAAGCAAGTCTATGGGATATCGCCAAGATGCAGTAACTAAGGTCAAAGTTTGCTCGCCGGAAAACTATCCTTGTTGGTCCCCCATGGTTGAGTGTTGCGCCGATGACCGATGTGAAAACAAAGTATTGGTTGTAGAAACGGGTATATGCTAGAAGCGAAGAGTGGGACGAGGCGATCAGTGTCCAAGAGGACACATGATCAACGATAACTTTTGAGTGCCGAGGCCAAGTTGCGGTTCGATGGAGTTTTGATAGCCATCGGAAGCGGGCCTGCCAACAAAATGCGGTTGCGCCAGGGCGCGGTATTTTGATTGAGGATGGGTCGGGATTGTTTGCCGTGGCCCTTGTCGTGGCGCCAGGCACCAATGGAAGATGCCGAACCGGAACGCCGTAGGATAGCAGAGTAGAGGTCGGTATGGATGAAATGTATGATACAAGCTGGATCGACGCGTGGCGCGTCGTCAGCTGCAAGCAGTGGCGTCATGCTACGCTATCGCTCAAATGTGCTTGAGCGACTGATGGAGTCTAGGTCGGATTCGCGCGACTCGCTACCCGCGCGTTGCTGTTCTTCCTTGCGCTTCCTGCGCTCGCTGGGCGCACGGCTGATCAAGCGCCTCACGAAGCTGCGGCTTGCCTTGGTGTTGGTGGGCTCTTGAAGCGGGCTGGCAGGCTCAATGGATGATCCGCAAGAAGCGTTGGCGGCAGGCTCGGGTGCGTCGACAATGTCCTGCTTCTTGATCTTGCAGAAGAGAGTGGAGAACAGGTATTGCTCGCCATTGCTGTCGTAAAGCGGGAGATGACGGTAGCCTTGTTGGATGCTGTTGAGCTTGGCCGTGAATGTAGCAAGAGGGGCGTGATTGGTGGTTCGGGCATCGAGCGAGTTCCAGACAGTCCAGCGGACGAAGACAAGGCTGGGGTACCTGGTCGTAACTGTCATATCAATCTCGTTGCCGAACTCAGGGTTGTAACCATTGCCCTCTACAATGCGTGTTCGCTTGCGCAGGGGGTTGCCGATGCCAGAGTGGCCATTGCGAGCAGATGCGTCCTGTCCGCCGATACCAGTGGCATTCGCACCCATGTCTTCGGCACAGTACATCTCAAACTCAACATAGGGGTTGATGTTGGCTTCCTGTCCGAGACCGCGGGGGCGCGGGAGCTGTTGAGCAGAGATGATTTGCACAGTGAACTTGACTTCCTTCTTAGGTGCCTTCCTGTGACCAATGACTGGGGTCTGTGACTCAAGACGAAGAGCTGCTGGCTTCAGCACGTAGCCGGTGCGGTCTTCTCCACCAGCAAACATGGCCTCGTTCAACTGTTGACCGAGATCATAAGTTTGCCAGTTCAGCGCAGCCATCTGAACGCCGCGACGCCAGAACTTGAGGGGATCAAAGTTGGACGAGTTGATGCGGAAGGCGTGAGGGTAGACGCGCATGAGGCAACGCATGTTATGCTCCTCGAGCAAGTGCTTCTCACGGGCTCCAGGCTTGGTGAGCTTCTCGAAGGCGCGCTCGTTGATGGAGAAGACGTGGTTGAAGGTGTTTGCGTCGATGCTGCCAAAGTCGGTGAACTTGACTCCTCTTGTGTAGACACCAAGATTGCCGAGCTCTTTCGTGATGTTGCTGGTCTTGGCCTTCTTCGGCTTACGGCGATCATCTACTACCTCAGCAGTCTCGGCAGTGGTTGCGTTGGGGCTGTCGCTGTCTTCAGCTGAGCTCACAGCTGCGGAGGTGGGTAGTGTGTTGTTTGAAGTTCGGGGTGTTGCCCAGAAGGATGCTGCTCGCTCTGGTGGGCTCATTGAAGGTGGGCTGGAAAGAAGAGGCGAGTTCGGGATGAGGTTGTCGTTCAGTATCACGGGTCTCGACCACGGAGAGCTGAAGCTGCGCTGTCTTCGGGAGGTGATCTCGCCCATGAGAGCCCTGGTGTCGATTTCATCGCCAGCAGCACGCTTGACCTTGATGAGAATGCGGTGCTTCAGCTCTTCTGGTGAGGGTAGCGACTGCGACTCAAAGTCTAGTGGCTGGAGAACCAATTTGTCACCAAACTCCTGCATCATGATCTTGACCATGGCAGACTGTTGGACCGGAGAGCAGTGCACCTCAAGCGAGAGGATGACTGGGTAGGGTGATTCTGTGAAGGCGTACTTGTTGATGACCTTGATGGTGTCTTGGAAGAGGATGCTCTTGGTCAGAGTGCGGCCGTGCATGACGACCGGAATGTTGTCGGCGCCATCCCAGCAGTCGATCTCAAGGCATCGGCAGCCCTTCTGAAGCGCAGTAATGTACGCCTCAGTGCTTGATTCGCCTGCAACTTGACGGCCGAGCAGGTAAGTGTTGTGTGAGCTGGAGATGTAGTACTCGTTCAATGGTCGGTTGAGTTCTTGTGGCTGGCCGGCTGGCTTGAGGATGGAGTTGGCAGCCGAAGTCAGGTACGTCTGGAAAGCGGGGAAGTTCATGGCCAATGGCAATGGGACCTCTCCGCCCTCGGTCGGAGTAGCAGCCATCCTGGGTCTTGTTGCACGCGCAAACTTCTCAAAGGTGTTGGTCCAGTATTCGAGATCGGCGTTCACGTCTACGCCTTGCTCGCGCTGCAGAAAGTCGAAGAAAGTGTACTTGTCCATCTCAATTTTTGAGCCAGACGTGTAGGTCTTGTAGATCGCCTTAATGTCTTTGCGCTCCTTGAGGCGGCGCACAAAGTACAAGAATTGCGATTGGTTTAGTTTTCCAGCGTCGAGGGTATCGGCTTTCTGGAAGTAGGCGCGAAGGGTGGCTTCGGTGCAGTTGATGTGTAGACTTCGGCACAGCTCGACGGTGCTGGGGAAGTCAAGTGTCTCGTCGCCCTCGCCACGCTTCTTCATTGCGCGTTGCCAGACGAGCTTTGCGCTCTTGTCGGCAAAGCCCAAGAGGCCGGCCATCAGGTCGATGCGGTTGCGCGACACAGACTCGAGCGTCTGGGTCCACATGTTGAAGATGCCAACGTCAGGCGCAATCAAGTGCATCGTTCGTATCCGGCCCTTGGAGCGTGTTGTGTCGGTGTAGACAATGGTAAACCAGTAGGGGGCCCAGTTCTCGGATAGGTTGCACTCCTCGCGGTAGTGCTTAGCTTCCGGACCTGAGCGGATCTCCTTGACATCGTCGATGTAGAAGGCTTTGGAGGGGCGCGAGGAATCCCAGAACACCTTGGCCGATTCCAGATCGAGCCGCAGGTTGATCTCCTTCTTCTCCTTCTTGGTAATCTTTCTCAGAACGGTGCCTTGCTCAAGGCGCGAGTTGCGTACGGGGGCGACGACGGCGGCGTCTGGTATCGAGCTGAAGCTGGGGGTTGGGTGTGAGATGCCGAGGCCGTGGATGGGCTCAAAGGGGTCTTCTACGGCTTCCTCCTCTTCAAAGGCGTCGAAGTCGGAGATGCCAGTGTCGGCGTCGGCGGCAGTCCTGCTGTCGCTGCGGCGGCGCATGATGACGGGGCCGGAGCTCTTGTCGCGCTGCGCAGACGCATTGCCTCGGCGGAAGCGACCTGGAATGCCCTGCGCGCCGCGGCTCACTCTGCGGATCAGGCCCGGTCCCTTTCCTAGAGCCTCGGCCATGGCTGACGGCGAGGACGTGGGCGGCGACTGGACGGGTGGTGGAGGCAGGAGCGACTCGGGCAGGGTGTAGGAGGGAATGGCCGGCAGCGAGGACGAGACGGGCACCATGCCCTCGGGCGTGGACTGCAGGGAGCCATTGAGGGAGCCATTGAGGTACGAGGCCGTCAGCGCGGGACTGGAGCGGGCGGGAATGGTGATGGCGCGTCCGAAGCTGGGCGAGGGCGAAGGCATGCGCGGTCGCGAGATGGCGTCGTGCAGCAGCGACATGGTTGGTGGTGTGGAACAAGCAAGAGGATGTGACGGGGCGGGCTAGTAAATCTTCATGGCGCGGGCCGTGGTGAGGGAGAAGGAGCGTAACGGCGAGCGGGCGCCTCTGGGTAATAAAAGCAGACAGGATCAACAGCCTGCTGGGTCCTGGTGGAAAAGCGTAGGCTAGGAGCAGCTTCGCATCGTGAGACTGACGGAATGCGTTTGGGCTATGACGAGTCGGGCTTGGGAAGCGCGCGCTGCGCGAAGATGCAGACGCAGGTCAGCTGGGATTACTGGAGAATTGACTTGCATGCACTCTGCATGGATAATTTGGGATCTGAGTACTCCGGAGCAGTCGTGGGGGTTGCAAGCGAATCGCGTCGGCAGACCAGGGCGGGCGAAAATCAGTCAGCGCGCGAGTGGGCGCTGCAGGAAATGCGGAGAAGGGTGTGGTGAGGCGGCGTATCGTGAGTGAGGTGGTGGACTTGGTGGTGAATACTCGGTGGTGTGAGGGTCTTGTGCGTCTGCAATTGGGCGTAGTGTGGATAGTTGGTGGATAGTGTGCGAGAGGAGTGGGCTGTAGGGCAGACAGGTAGTAGTATATGGGCAACGGCTGCGCTTGGCGGCCGTCTTTGGGCCAGGAACAGACAAGGCGCTCACCGAATTTTCAGCTAAATCTTACAAGCACACGATTATCCCTTGACTCCTAGTCATTCGGGCTTCCATCCGCCTCCGCTCAATTCGGGCTCCGAGGGCACTTCCCTGTTTGTCTCCTGGCCTAGCGCTCGACTGCGAGAGCCGCGACACTGGTTAAGGCCCCACTGAGCAACGGTGTCCTGTATGACGCAGCCCATGGTTATACTATGGGGTCCGCCAATCACCGCCTCTCACCGTTCGTCGCCTGAGGATCACGGCCACGGCATTCCACAGGCACCCAGCGCGGCAGCATGGCACAATGCGATGACAGGGCAGTGCATGTTCTGCTCTTGTTCATTGTCCACCGAGTTGCATCACAGGGAGCCATGCTCCATAGTCTGATCCATAGCCCATTGTCACGATGCCGTGCCTTCCGGAGCGGGCATGGCATGGCTGCACGAAGAAGCAACCTCAGCGGCCCTGATGCTGTTCGGTTCGTGTGTCGTCGATCAGCTTTGACTCACCGGTATGTTGCGCTGGCCTGTTAAAACTTTGATGCGCCGTCGTCATGTTTGCTACATCGTGTGCGCGCGGTATACTAGCCCTGACTGGCCTGGCACAGCAAGACGGTGAGTCCGAGTCACACGAAGCAATGAGTGTACTGCATTCCGCCCACTGTCGCTGGAAACAAACCGCCAGCCAGTCGCATCGGCGCTGCAAACGCCCCATGTGTGGCGGTGGAATCCCCCATCTCTCACACGTGGCGCGCGGGCAAGTGAAACCCAAGTGCGAAGCCGGCACAACGGTTCCATCATCATAGCCGGCTTCTGACGGCCGGCGCAGAGTCAGGGATCCGCCGTCGACGCCCTCCAACCTTCTGCTGGCCCCTCAATTTGCTGCAGCCGACTCGGCTGCTTCACAATTCCAGCACGTCCCGCTCCTCACAAAGAATGGCGCGACAATGCGGTGCGCCCAATGCTCGTATCCGCATCGCCCTGCCACTGCGAGTCGCGTGATTGTTCCACAAACTTTCCACAGCTTCGAGAAGGAAGGATTCCTGCCCCTGGTGCCCTGCTGCCAATCAAACCACGACGCCCCGCACATCAACCGCACACGATGCCAACGTGCCGGGCTTTCCACTTTCGTACTGTCCATGTGACTTGGGGCGGTGTGATGCATCAAAGTCCATCGTTACGCTTTGTCCAATCGTTTCTTTGATGCGCAGTGAGTATTCTGAGCTGCCGCTTTCATGCCTTGATTCCTTTCATGCCCTGATGTCGTGTCACCGCATTCGGCCCTTGGGCACCAGCGGCCTCTCGTAGCCCTTCGGACACATATCCGGTAGGCTCGCCGTTGTCGTCGTTGCCGTTCGCTAAGTAAGGATGGCCGGCACTGTGTTGTCACAACTCGTAGGGCTCACCCGAAATAGCGCTGCACGTAGCCCCGCCTGCTCTGAGCCTGCTCGAAACATTTGCAACGATGACATGCATCTCTGGCCAAGATACCATGCATTCAGTGCCCTGTACCCATTCCACATATTCATATCGGAATCTTCACATGGCTTTCTGCATTGAGCTTTTGCATCACTCTGCTACTCCATGTTTGCGCTGCCGATGCTGTCCGGATGTTGAGCAGCGCGGACGATCGGAATCTTATTGTGTCCATGAGCTGAGCTGAGCTCATGCTACCGGACTGCGGCATGAACTGCCCATCGTACACATTCTGCGCCAATGAGAACATGTAGGCCCCATAAAATATTTTGATTCGCTCATGGCAGTAGGTCGCACGCCGATTGTTAGTCTACCACGGTACTACGTTGCGATATCGATAGGCATGAAATGGCGAATCCATGTTACAGGAAGAGCCGAAACTTTCCACCAAATTTCAGCCTCAGGCATCTTGCGTCCGCACTGAGACAGCCAACCAGCATGTACCTTGTCAACGTTTGTTAGGATCGACGAGGTGGAGTGCCCCATCATCGCTCGTCAGGATATCGCAGCCAGAGGAAGACCCTTGCGAATTTCCGCGCAATATACGTCTGTTCGACCATGTTGGATGCTGTGCAACGGCGCTGGCATGTCCATCTAGGTTGCGGGACGTTTTTGTGCTACTGAAGACCCTTGAGGAGATGATATCTGAGGAAGCGTGGTTCTGCAGAGATGCATGGGACTGCCCGTCGAACACTTTGCGACCCGACATCTTCTCGCCCTGCTTATTCCCGCTCACTCCCTCAACAAATCCACCAAGTCCCAATGAATCGTCGTTGAGGAATGGTGATGGCGTTAAAGCTCTGGATTCCAAGGCGTCATAGCCCGTGCCAGAAGCAATTTGAGGTCTAGACTCGAACGTTGCAGGGCTCACAGAGCTGACGGCACGAGATAGTGGCAGACACCTTGAGGATGAATTCTCCGAGTACTTTGGAACCAGCGGGGATGTCTTGCATGCATGATCATGCATTCCTTGATCGTTATCGTCGGTCTGAAAAACAAACGCTCGCCAATTCTTCTCGTCTTCGTCCAGACTTTGCACAGCAGCGTTGACCGGTCTGTCCCGACGAATGAGGGCCATGTCGGAGGCATGCGCCGATATTGGTTTTCTTACACCTCTCTTCAAAGACGGCAAAGAGGCGGAAACGGAGGACGAGCTAATGCGACTCTCGTTGCCCTGACCTTGAGTGGCATGCTGTGACCAGTCCATTGCAGCTTCGTTATTATGTCTCTTGGCGGGGTAATTATGCGGGACGCTGCTTCTGGATTGAATGGATTTGTCGGAGTGGCTTGAACCATCGGAGATTGCGAGATACGTCTTCCAGGGGCCCTCATCGACGATTGTATTGGCAGCAGAAAAGTCAACACCGACTGATCGTTCCCTATCAATATTGTGCTGATGCACATATCCCGTCTTGGACTCACCTACCGAGTCTGGATCGTCAAAAGGCTTTGTCTCACCGATCTGGTTGCCATCCGACGCAGTGCGACCACGGGCACCTGCAGTAGAGTTGGAGCCGCTGAAGGCGAGACGAAATGCGCGCTCTTCCCCGTAAGCATGGTGTGTGAGTCGGAAGTCATGCGTAGAGCTCTCGTTTTCACGAAAAGTCATCGTCGCAGGTTGACACTGCAGCTCAAACTGGTCACCCGTAAAGCTCTTTTGCTCAGAAGCGTCTGGAGAAGGACTAGCTACACTGCGCCGAGCAAGGCCATAGTGCTGAGGTTGTTCACCGGTCGATGGCGCACGGGAAGCAACATCAGCTTGCTCGAAAGCACTAGTTGCTGCAAGAAGCTGAAGGTCGGCAGGTGGCTTCGCTGAGCGTAGCTGTGCAAGCGGTCCTTCCTGGTCGAAAAGCATGGATTCAGACGAAGCATGCGACTGCGCATATTGGTCCAATTGTGTAGAGTAAGTGTTTGTCATTGCATCTGTGCCAATCCGGATTCGAACATCATCTAGACGCTGGCGTGGACCACTATCTCCATGGACTTGGGCAAAGGAATCGTCTGCAAAGTCATGGACTTCATTCCCGAACTCATCCTTGTTCTTTCGTCTTGGGGCTGCACCGCGTCCTCTTGTCGTTCTTCTGCGCTTGCCGATCTTGCTCTTCTCTCTGCTCGAGCGGAACCGCAGACTGACCGGCTTCGATGGGTCGATGCCGACCCAGTCTTTCTGTGTTAAGAGCCTCTTCCTATTCGCTTCGAGTAAGTGCAGTTCCGTATCGGCTTCGGAGGCCTTGCGTTTTCCGTCACGCAAGTCTATCTATCTATTAGTATCTGCGGTCACTTGGGCAAGTGAGTGACGAGCCGTCACTACTACCTTTATGAGTAAGCCGATCGTTTGGGTGTGATTCTCCATGGGGCGTTGTCTCACGGCGTTTTGCGGTTGGCTGATAGTTGCCTGGCGTGTGCTCAGGCTGCTTTCTCTCGTTGCGACGTTTCGCTGCGTGCCCCGTGTGTCGCAGAGAGCCTGAGCCAGATGGTGCTATGCCTAGAAGGTAGGAGTCTCCATCGTCTTGCAAATAGCTAGGGCGAAATGGAGCGACGGGAGAGTCAGTATCATTTTGAAGCTGTGTCCGCGCTCGGGCAAAGTATGCTTTCTGCTGTTGGACCACGCCCGTGTTGGCTTTCTTGGTGCGCTGTAGCGAGCCACCTGTCCAGTTCATATTCGAACGCGTCAAAGTTTTCCTGTCGCTGTCCTGGATATGTGTGGGCCGATGGAGGGCATATCTTGGGTTGTGCTTGGGGGATGAGCACTTTGCTCGTTGCAGTTGCCCAGGTGCTGCGCGCGCGCTTGCCGACTGGCGATGGGCTGCTCCTTCCCCTCAGCGGCTCCTCTCTCACGTCACCCTCATGAACCCCGAAGCTGCAACACAACTGCAGCACGTCACTCCGCCTCTCGTAGCGCTGGCCTACTCATCTTCCTCGGTTAGACTCAGCTGTACAGCTCGAGTGTCTTGCGCGACTCATGCTCGGATCTGTCGTGCCGGCGGCAAAACGACTACAGATGCGAGGGTCCAATCTCCTGATCGATCAGCGCCTCCTCCATCTTCCCTCCGCAAAACTAGTGGACCGCCGCAGATGTGCCGAGACCCTGCGACGGGAACCCCGTGGGTGTAGAAAATCTTCTACATTAATGGCCAGAGGGTGGTGGAGAAGGGACCTAAAAGATCATCGCGCTGCTACACCATCTTCAACACATACAGCAACATATGCGAGGGCCTCGAGTTCTGCAAAGCCGATTTTAGAGCTATCCACAACTCAAAAACTTTGGGGCAACTCCTGGGGAAATCGTGGAGAGGTGGAGAAGAACGTGCTCGACGACCATGGCCCCATACAAAGGTCCACCACCTCCAACGAAACCCCGTTCATCCATCTCTTTAGAATTCGCAGCCAAAACACCGGTCGCGATAAGTGCGCTTCCTGCATAATGCTGGAGCTACTTCAGATCATTGCTCCTTGCAGAGGGCATTCCGGTCCTAAACGGGTCTTGCGGCATTCTGAAAGCGCCAATGTGCACAGGATGCGTGACTTGACTGGCCGCTAAATGTGTTCTCCCAAACTGACCAGGCACTCGTGTTGCGTTCCCACCCAAATGCCTCAATCTACATCCACTACGCCAACCACTAATCGTCAACAGTCGTTCAGCTTTCGTTCTCGAGGGGTTCTTTTTGTAATTTGCTATACCAGGTGTTGAGCTTGGTTTTGAGTAAATACCACCCATATCCACAATGGCAGCCCGATCCTATAATGCGGAATGATGGCATACATGCTTCCTGGCGCCGCAGTCCATACTGCACATGCGCCGCCAGTTGCGGTGTACATTCATGTACAGTTACGTCAAGCGCTATGGCCTGAGACTATGCCTGTGGGTACTGGTTCTACTCGCGGCCCACCGCATGTAAGCTGGGGAGATATGGCTCAATGCACGCGCCTACACTCGGAAGAGAGGTGCGTCAGTCGTCTCATTCGACATGTGAAAGGTAGCGATAAGGCCCGCGCATGGAATCGCACGTGTGTCTCGTCTCTATCGATGCTGTATTATTCAGTCGAGGTCGGTTTTCAATATGGTGACGACGGACGAAGGCTAAGAGCCCAAGAGCCTAAGACGGATTGGCATGTCTGCCGAGATAGCCTACGTTTGAGCCTCAAGTTGCCTCATCTAGCTTCCGATACTTGGCGATAATTGTCGGCCGGATGGTTCTCGCCGGAAACGAGGAGCTATCGATCGGAGCTGGTAGACTCCAAAGGGACTCATCAGCATCGCCTGCCCTGAGTCCCTGAGGCTCTTCATTTGCGGACGCCCCAGCCGATTCGAATGGCTGTTCCAAGGCGCCGAAGCGATATGCGAGCTAATCAGATATGACATCACTAGCGCAAAAGACCCTCAAAACTCTGCAACACAGTTCCACAGCAACACCAACCGCGGCCGTCTACCACATGGCGCGCATGGGACGGCAATACTTTGAGACCGCCTGAGATGCAGGAGGCCCTGTACCGTGACTGTCATACCCACTATTATTGCAACATTACCAGACTACTTGTCGAATGGGCATCGAGAAACATGCCACAATCTCTCACCACATGTCAGAAGCGCACGCCTGGGCTCTCCCTACCGCTATCGAATTCCGGTGTTGCAAAACCGTCCCTTGCCCTCAATCTGCCCGAGTGACGCCATAGATCTACGCAATGCCATCCAACAGAATCCCAAGCCATACCCTTATCGTTCAGGGTCCGGCACATTTACGCAGAAGCGCAGTGTACCGTGCCGCTAGAGTTGCAGTGGACGTTTGAGTAGTGTAGGGGGCGAAGTACAGACTACCTTGTCTCTTCGGTATAAAACTCTGGGTATCTGCGCGTAAACCAACCATCAACCCACCTCCACATATCCACTTACCCACATACCCACAGTTCTCTCCGCTTCCTTTGAGGGGTTTTCTGGAGACATTACCTATCTATCGGGCTCGCAAACTATAAAGGCTGTTGTACTTCCAGCGTTTTCGAACTTGCTCAGACCACAACTGTACAGCTTCTTGCAACAAACACACGTTGCAAACTTCCTCGAACCCAAACTCCACACACTCCATCACCATGTCGGCACCTTCTCTAGCAGCCCCTTCAACGGGCATGCGTCGCCTCTCTGCCAGTGAGGCTACCAGCGACAACATCAAGATGGGCCCAACGGTCGTCGTCCCCCCACAACATCTCATGGCTCCCTCATCAAAAGCATCAGAGATCGCCAGTGCCTTCGAGACCGCCAGACATCACCTTGACGCTGCCAACACCCCTGGATCTCCTGGCTACACTCCCCCAGAGACATCAGTTACGGACAAATACGCCTTCGCTTTCGGTATGTTAGTCACCATGGTAAAGCAAGTCTTTTCTAACGCATCCTAGATATCGATGGTGTTCTCATCCGAGGTGGACGACCCATCCCAGAAGCCGTTGAAGCCATGAAGATGCTCAACGGTGAGAACGAGTACGGCATTGTTGTACCATACATCTTCGTTACAAATGGTGGTGGCAAGACTGAAGCCGAGCGATGCGTGCAACTCAGCAAGCAAATGGAGATGGAAGTATCTCCTGGACAATTCATTTGCGGACACACACCCATGAGGGAGATGGCAGAGAAGTACAACACCGTCCTCGTCGTTGGAGGCGAGGGCGAGAAGTGCCGCATTGTCGCTGAGGGCTACGGGTTCAAGGATGTGTAAGTTGGTCCGTAACTTCTGTCCATGACATCGACTAACATCGCTCCAGCGTCACTCCAGGAGACATCATCAAAGACAACCAAGATACTACACCCTTCCGCAAGCTCACAGAGGAAGAATACAAGAACTCGCGAGTCCGCAACTTCGCTGAGGTCGACATTGACGCCATCTTCGTGTTCGCCGATTCTCGCGATTGGGCATCGGATCAGCAGATCATCCTTGACCTGCTGATGTCGAAGAACGGTCGTCTCGGAACCCGATCTGCCAACTTTGACGAAGGTCCACCAGTCTTCTTCTCTCACAACGATGTCGTCTGGAGTGCTTCGCATGACCTTACCCGTATTGGTATGGGCGCTCTTCGTGTTTCACTCGAGGCCATGTTCAAGGCTGTCACTGGCCGCGAGCTCAAGACAACCGCATTTGGCAAGCCTCAGATTGGCACTTTCGAATTCGCCACCCGCCTTCTTGCCGAGTGGCGTCGCGACACCCACGGCATCAACTCGGCTCCTTCAACCGTCTACTTTGTAGGTGACACACCCGAGTCTGATGTGAGGGGTACCAACGAGTACAATGAGCACACCGACTCTGCAAACTGGTACTCTATCCTAGTCGAGACTGGTGTCTACCAGCGCGGCACCACACCTCGCTTTGAGCCCAAGGCTATTGTGAAGAACGTCCTCGACGCCGTCAGGCACGGTATGGAGCGCGAGTACAAGAAGGCTCTGCGGGAGAGCATGATGGAGACTGGTGTGCTTGAGGAGTAGAAGTCTTTTGACTCTCTTCTCTCTTTTTCTTCTTTGCTTTCCTTTCTGCATAGCACGGCGTTTGGGTAGTACCTCATCTGATTTCGGCAAGAGTCACTGCAGCAGTCGCTATAGATGATAGACATAGCTAGATCGCGCAATAGTAGACACAAACACAATTCATACAAGGCAGGCACAAATTGCCTCGTCACTTCAATCAGCCAATCTCTCTATTGCACATCCTCACTTTGATCACTAACGAAGAGCATCGCGTGTTTCAGACCAAATGACCATCTACGTGAACCAACTACCGACGTCTGCATTCGCAAGCAAGTCGATCCGGCCTTATTCATCCCATCACCTCGCCTACAAATGCCTCAACGATAGATCCTACCAAAAGGCAGCGAGCGAGTGTCGGCGGCAACTTCCGATTCGATCATTCCCACCCGGAATGACGAGGAGCGCAACGCCGCGTTACCCGGCACTTTCCACACGGCGCTCAACACCGCGAAGCTTGTATTGCGAACCGCCTGAGTCGGGCCGAGGTGGCTCGTAGTCGCCGGTTAGTGCGACCAGCGACCACTTGCATTACGACGGCCTCCATGATATCAGCCCACGTCACCAACGAGAAACGGCCGAGAACAGCCTTGCCGATGGTATCGCGATGAGAGAGAGCTGTAGAGTGAGACTGTGGGAAGTTAATCGTGGGCGTTGTGGGCTGGAAGGATTGTGAGAGAGTCGATTGCGTGACTGTCAATGGCGGAACGTGTTCCGCAACTGTAAGAGGAAGTTGCAAAGACACGGTTAGGTCCCTCATCGCGATTTCGTGTCTGGCTCCACTACGAGATACTGATACGACGGCATGTGACATGCATAGGTGGACCATGTCCTCGGCACGGATAACACATCTTCCAACGGCCGTGGTGTACCGTATGTAGAGCACAGCACAGC
Organism: Alternaria conjuncta; assembly: GCF_024043145.1. NCBI lineage: Eukaryota > Fungi > Ascomycota > Dothideomycetes > Pleosporales > Pleosporaceae > Alternaria > Alternaria conjuncta. The sequence continues at coordinate 1,397,322 of NW_026250092.1, read as the reverse complement.
AGCTCGGACATGTTTCGAATCGATCGACGAGGCGACGTTGCAACATGGGCCACATGTGGACCCCCCTCATTGCGAGGGGCACACGACGGAGGAACCATCCTCATCCCACTTTCGCGCAATCTTATCGTTTCTCCAACGGGTGGATGAGGGACGACCGGCGGAATAGTGTTGCAAACAATCCTGAGACAAACATACGGCTATACTCTAAACTCTCGAGATGAGCCCGACACGACACTGACAGTCTGAGTTCGCGCCTTGACTCATGGCCCTGGACCCCGCGACTCGTTTGACAACAGCCGGCCGCTGACGATCTGGGGTGGCCTTGCGGGCAATGCTGGACGTCAAACAACGAGGAATTACCTTGTGCGTTCTTTCAAGGCTGAAGCATGTAGAGGTTGGGGGGGGGTAGCTGGTCAAACGTGAGACCAGTGATCCTGATTGACAGCCAATCTGACACTGAAGATCCCGTCTGTCTCATTTTCCCCTTCTGGCAAGTGAGCAGATTTTACCGTCTCCCCGCTGGCTGAGGCGTTTTGGTTCTCGTCGGTCCGTAATGAAGCCTTGCGGCAGGCTGTTCGACCTGCGCTGATAGGTATGCTGGACCCTGCAGTTGAGGGTTGCAGATAAGCGGTCGCTAATGCAAATGGCCGATGGTCCGCTCGGCAGTCAACGTGTACGCTCTTGTACAGAGTTCCATGTGATGTGGTACGTTGGGCTGGGAAATTATTGTCGTACGTGAAGATGGTACTGCGTGAATCACTAGTCAAGGCCAAGATGTTGGTGAAGGTTTGGCTGAATGGTAGGTTTCTTGCGCTACTCGAATCCGATTGGCGAGCCGGCGTGTAGAGGACTCAACGAAAACAAAGACCACCTCCCATACACGTGTGCATCGGTGGATTGTTTTGTCACGCGTCAGATGTTTAGTTTCAAACACCACTCCACTGTAGAGGTCTCAGTGCCACGGAAGATGAGAGAAATAGATGGTATTGGTATATACGGAAGGAGAAGAATGGACAACAAGGAAGGCTTGGCGATATGTAACCACCTCCCCTCACTCAGAGCGCTCTTCGTAGGCGTTGAGACTGTAGAACCAGTCCAGCTTGTCTCGTATAGCCTCTTCTGTGTAATCTGCGTCGTCCACGTTCTTCGGTCGGAACTTGGGCTCCATGGGGTCGATGAACATGGTGGAGTTGTCGTAGCCCCATTTCTCAAGGTTCGTGACATTGAATGCCACCATCATGCTGCATGTTGTTAGTATGAAACTTCGTGACTACAGTATCCGAGAAAACTTACTCGTGGTCTTCGTGGACGAGGTTGTGACAATGAAACATGTAAACACCTGCCCACGGTGCGTAGCGAGCCACGACCCTGACGACTTCACCAGGAGCGATCCACACAACGTCCTTCGTACCCGCTGCTTCATATGGCATCACCTCGTTACGATTCCCCGTACGAGACAGCACCTGGAAGTCGACCAGGTGGATGTGAACAGGGTGCGAGGCATTTCCACCTCCGTGTCTCAACTCCCAGATCTCGTCCGCGCCCAGGACAGGTCTTGTCAAGATGCGGTTCTCGATGTCTTCCCAGCCTACACCGTTGACGAGCCACTCGCCGTCGATTCGCGAGAATTTGAAGCTCTTGGTGATGTTCGTCTCCGGAGGTGGAGGGATGTAGCGAAGCTCGGATGGTATGGGGTCGTTGTTGGTGCAGTCTGTCACGGTGTCGCCGACTACGAAGCGCATGACGCGATCAGTTGCGGCGAAGTCGAGGTTTCCTACCATTCCGCGCTCGTTGAGCATTGTGATGTTCTTGCCTTGGAAGTCGGCGAAGTCGACGACGATCTCGTAGCGTTCACCTTCGGAGATAGCAAAGCTCGATGTGTTCACGGGGTGGGAGAAAAGTCCTCCATCCGAACCGATCATGGTGAAGTCCACGGTCTCTTCAGTCGTATCGTCTTGCAAGTATAGGACAAAGGCTAGATACCGTTAGTAAGATTGCAACTGGGGGATTTGTGGGGTGACTTACAACGGCTGATAGTACCGTCAAGGATGCGGAAGCGATATTTGCGTGGCTCAACATTCATGTACGGCCATGGTTGACCATTTCTGTTTCTGGGTCAGCTCAAGAATTAACTATCCAGAGTAATGTACACATACACATGAATCACATCACCCCACAGTCCAGTGTTGTTGTTCGTATCGAAAAGTAGCGAGCCATCAGGATTGTATGTCTTCGCGCTCAAGGATAACGGGATATCGTGGTCACCGGTTGGCAATCCGAGGGCTTTTTCGTCTTCGTCCGTTATGATGTAAAAGCCAGAGAGGCCCCTGTATACATTTTCGCCGGTCTGGCGCTCAGTATGGTCCTGTTAAAAGTCAACATGTGGTTTACAAGATAGAAGGAGATCAATGGAGACTGACATGGTACCAGATCGTTCGAGCGTTCTGTGCGTTCGGATAGTAGTAGTCTTTGTATTGACCGGGGAATGCGTAGTCTGCGGCCCAGCCATCGAACGGAGCACGGTTGTACTGGCCGTGAACATGGACTGATGAGTTTGTTGGACTGGTGTTTGTATATCGCACTACTGCCTCTGATAATTGAATCAGCTTTGACTTCATACATAGAACAATGCCGAGACCTACCTCGCCCTTTTCGCATCATGAATGTCGGTCCCGGTGACGACCCATCATATGTGTATAGAGTAGTGGCTGGTAGATTGGGGTATATTTGTTGGGTGGCTGCCTTGACTTCCACCTCGTAGTAGTCAATAACGGCACCGGTAGTCTCATTGGTGTAGGTGCTACCCACTGTCAGCGTTCGGCCACTTTCAACATGATGAGTACTCACAATTTGGCCTCCTTCACAGCAGGTATTGGTAGGGGATACTGGAAGATCCATGTGTATTCTGGGCTGTCCCATCTTTCGGTCTTATTGTTGGAGGGTATCGTGTCATATGGTGGTACATCGGTCGGGCTAGGAATTGGAATATGTGAAGGTAAAGTTACGTTGGCTAAAGGAGTGGCACGTATGCTGTGTATCAAACAGCCGACGAAAAGAAATGAACGAGTGACAAAGGGAGAATGCATCTTGGGAAGGAAACTCGACCAGCCTGCTTCCGCGGATGACGAGGCATCTCGAAAGCTTTAAGGAGAGAGCGATCAAACATTGTTGTTGACGTATGAGAACAGAACCGATCGTTTGATGAGGCATGGGCCATGTGATAGATCCTGCGTATCTCGCAAAACGAAGGACAGGCGCAGGGACTGTTGTGGCTGACTCCCAAGCATGCGGATCAGTATGTAGTGACTCCTCTAATCGTGCCAGGATCCACCATCTTGGGAAAGGAAGTTAAGGAGAGTTGGGCCATCGAAGATTGCACGTTGAATTGAGTTGAGAAAAGCGAAGAAAAAGAAAGTCAAGGGGGTTCTGCGGCGGTACGCCACGAGAGTGCAGTCAGTGTCGTCGGCATCATTAGATCTTGACACTAGAAGAGCGCTATACTGTTCTCCATCACTCAATACTTGAGCTGGGTGTGCGATTACAGCGTGGCGCACGAGTTGATGTCGTGAACAAGGAGCTACGATGATCTGTGGACCCTTCCCGCGTGCAGATGATGTCTAGGCTTGAAGCGGTAACGCTAATGCTTTCTTTGGCTGCTCTTCCTCCTGACACTGCGGTCTTCTCGCATTGTAACCGCACGCAACACCAACGCTTGCGCAAGACCCTGACACTACCTTTACATGCGTTCTCTTATCTCTGATCGCCAGTTACGAAGCTTATGCTTGCGTGCCAGTCCCTCGCTCGTGCCCCTCCTATCTTTGATCAACACTTCGCCAGATGCTGTAGCTCGGCCAAGCAGCGCCTCACGGTCTCCGCATCTCTCAATCTTGACAAAAAGCACCTCGATGTCTATTCTTGCTGTATAGCCGAGCACTAGCACGATAACGAGGCTGAACGCGAGGCCCCGAGTTATTGGCATGTCGCACCTGCCACACTACCACCGTGCTTGTTGCCATGATCGGCATCACGGCTTCGAATACCGCATTTTATGTGGTGGCACGGCACGGCACGCTCTATACACCTGGTTCGGGAGATTGCCACCGTTGACGCGGTAGGGCCACGAAGCGGCAATCGATAATCGAAATGGGAGATGCACGCCCTCAAGATATCGATATTGCCCGGTTGGAATATGTGCACCGGTATCTCATGGCTTATTGTTGTTTTGACGATGGAACCAAGTCATGCGTTGATGCATTAAGAGATCCGGTTGCATAGCGTGAGCAAGTACACGAGGTTGCGACTTTGCAAAGCCTATCATTCGGCCGAATGCGCTGCAAACACCAGCAGTCGAATATTCTTACATCTTGACTAATTCAGTCAGGTTAGCAGCTCACGTACAGAAAGTTCTTTTTTGCAGATATGACCGTTGGGTGGTAGCATTCTTGATCGGAAACTATTTCAGCAAAGCAACCCTACGTGGGGGAGAAACAGCAAGTTGGAGAGACTACTGTCAGACAATAACGTCGTATCAAACTGGAGGAGTCATTCGAATTTCGACATAAAGCACCCATCGCCTTCGGGCGCTAGAGCTTTTCGAGATGCCTAGTAAAACCCATAGCCTCCAAATCCTCCGCCATAACCACCGTATCCTCCGCCATATCCTCCTCCGTATCCGTCATCGTACCCACCACCGTACCCACCGTATCCATCATCGTACCCGCCATACCCATCGTATCCACCATGTCCGCCATCGTATCCTCCGTACCCACCGTCAAAGCCTCCCCCATATCCACCGTAACCTTCATCATACCCGCCATATCCGCCATACCCATCGAATCCTCCATCATAGTCATCAAAATACCCACCAGGAGCATAGTCCTCGTACCCATTATCATACCCAAACATTCCTCCAACGGGCATTCCCCGTTGAAACCCCCTCGCATAAGCTTGCCCTCCCATTTCCACCTCATCATATGCATCATGAAACCCCTGGAAATGCCCCATGGGGAATCCTTCTCTCATACCACGTTGGTCCCAGCCGGCCTTCTCAGCCCGCTCACGGCCTGCCTTGTATCCTTTTTTGGGGTGGCGTGGCATATCGCCCGTTGGGGGATCTTGGCCTGGCAGCCAGTACTGTGCCGTGGACGTGCGCCCATCTGTGTCCTCATAATGGTGTGTCCATGGACCTTCTGAAGTAGCATGAGGGCTGGCTGCGAAGGCGCCGTCCAATATGTGCTGCCGGCTTGGTGCTTTTTTCGATTTCTTCGCCATTGTTAATTGACTTGGATCGTAGTTTGTAAGGTGATGTGAGTGATGCTACTTTGCGAAGTTGGTATGTGTGTTGAGGAGAAGAAAAAGTACCAAAGAGCAGGATATATATTAGCTGTCGACCTTTCTATGACGACGCCAGATGTTGATGACTCGAGGATGTGTTGGCAAGATCTTGATAACTCGAGGCTGTGCTTGCAAGATCTTGGTGAAGAGAAGCTATACGTATGGTCGAAGTGCGACTTGCCTATGATGGTATGATGTGGCACGCTGTTTGTTAGATCAGTCACATTCCTGTTGATCCTGCATTGCCCTCTGTCAATTCTCGTCATACCTCCTGTTTACTTTGTATCCATACAAACCCGCCGCATGTCTGGCTCTGCTTAATTCCATGACCCGTCCATCTGAATGCTTTCGTCAACGGTGATGATGGTGATCATCATCGCCAATTCTCGTCCCGTTGAATCACAACCCGCTCGACAGCACCCATAGTATTCGTCGTTGGCGACTTTTCGTTCTTTCGGTTGGAGGTAAAGTTTAACCCGAACTCCAGCACACATGGCATTTCTTGTATTTCGTTTTTGTTTGGAATGTTCTCGAGTGGGTAATAGCGATGCAGAGAGAAAGATTCCCGATCTTTATACAGACTTGGATTGGCGCTAAGCTTATTGCGCGAGCGCAGTCACTGCTACTCATGACCGACTGGTTCAGCGATCTTGGGAAAGATATAGTATCGGGATGAACATAGGGCAATGAGTCCTCATACTATTTTTCGAAGAGCTCAGCGTTTTGGTACAACGAGGGAGAGGAGCGAGGAGCACATCAACTGGTTGTGCGGTAGTTTTGGTAAAATGTGAGGGGGGACAGTGTGTGTGTGGAAGAAGAGGGAATGTCCTGACGTGGACATTCATATGGCGATGCACCTCAAAACCGATCACATCAAATGGTGTGAGTGGGTTTTTTGACACATTTCAAAAAGAGCGGAAAGGCGTCAACTGGAGGAGACAACCCGGACAGGCCATGACTTCGTCCAGGCTATCTTTCAGTAGCAGTTCTGGTGCTCTGACCAAGAGAAAGAACGCAGGAGACATGGGAAAAGAAGAAGCACTTTTGAAGCTATGATGCCCTGTTTGGGGAAGTCACTACACACGAAGCATGCAACGGAATAATGCGGCTTTTGATAGAGCCTGCAATCCAAGAAGGAGACAATACTCAGACTGGAGTATCCCTTTAGCAGGTGTCTGGCTTGATTCTGGCGTCTCAATGAGAATTGAGGACCCGTTCGCCCAGCAATCTTCATAAGTAGCTGATCTCAGGCATGTTCGTTTCGTTGGGTGTCTTAGAAAGGCATTGGCAACATAGAGAGCTCTTTACCATCTTTTTAGAATCGAGGAACACAAGGTATGTTTAGTTGATAAGCAAGAGGACAGGAGGAGGGAAGCAGGTATATATACGCTCATTTAGGCGAGGAGGACATCACGGCGGTGGATCCGTATTTGTCGTAGTCCCAGAGACACATCGCTGGGTTTCTTGCTGATGTTTCGGTCCATCTCGGACGCCAGGGCAGACATGGAATGTAGGGGGTGTCTTTTGTAGAAATGAAGTGCTGCGAAGGACCGCAGTCGCCACATCATTGCCGTCGTTTTCGTTTTTGGAAATATCGGCGATAGTTGTAGGTTGGAAGGGAATAGATAACTGGTATAGATGCTTTTATAGTGCCAGACTGCAGAGAAAAACACATCAGGACTATCTTTCCTAGTTTTCAACACGGTCGGCTCCCGTATATCACGTCTCATGTACTCCAGAACAGCTTTCATCTACCGTACCTCTCTTGATTTTGGTGGGTGGCACTTTCCTAATCGGGTAATTTTTCGAAAGGTGTCGATCGCGGGCGTCTGCATAGTTACCACCGCGCCCCCAGCCCAGTAATCGTAACAGTACACCAGCCCACCACACATACATTATGAGCCTCTGATTTTCAGTTTTCCTCCCAAGAACAATGACGGTACATCACAGAAACTGGGTAAGACGTGAAGGTAAATATAGAGGCTGGAGTTGATTTGGGCGACTGGTTTTCGCGCAGTCGTGGTGGTCCTCGGTGGACACATGATATTGAAGGTATGCGCTTTGGCTACCAGTGTACCCGCTTCATGAGGACTCCGCATCCTGCTTTGTACTCAGAGAATGCCCATGATATAATCTTTCATGGTACTGTTTTGGAAGTCTCGGCGATTTTGACATTGGCATCTTGGAAGGAATGGACGAGGCTTCTTTCTCGTTGCATGCGGAAGTCCAAAGTGCGTTTTGGAGAGACCAACGCAACGACAACTCCATCACATCTCTCAGGTGTTTTTTTTTGGTAATACGATAACAGAAGTGCAGTGGAATAGAAGAGAAGAAGGTCTGCGGGAAGTCGCACATCTTTTAGAGTGAGCGGGACGCAGACAAAGACACATGAACACGTCTGCGATTTCTTTCTGGTACAGGAGGGTAGCGAAGTACCGAAGATCTTGCTCCCATGAACTTTGGTTTACATTGTTTCGTAACACCATTGCTATTCAGAACGCGGATTTTTGAGCTCAGTAGAAAGCATGCTCTTGCTAAGTGTAGGACCGAGGAAACACTCATGGAAGAGTGGGGCTGCGACTTATTAAGACAACCGAAGTCATAGATAGGAATGTGTTCTGATTTGGATAAGACAGAGAGTCGCCAGTCTGATCATGCATATGATTGGTATCATGTTTTAGTGTTCTCTCGCGCGAACGGAGGGTGCTCACTCCCATAAACTGTTCGAGGTGCACTTTTTGATAATAAACTTTTGAGAAGGTGTCGGGGTTGTAGAAGAAGGAATAAAGGTGTAGAAGACATCATTTATACACCATCTAGCACCTCGGATCACGATCCAATACAAACAATAAGCTATATGACCATCCGTTTGCAAAGTAATTCGGCTACAGTTCGCTATGCGGTGGACCTGGCCCATCACCATTTGTCTGGGTCCCACCAGGCGCCAGGGCCACCAGCTGTAGCATTGCCGATTTCCTCGAAGAAATACATTTCCAACTCAAACCACAAATTCAACACGTGTCCGGAAGACATGGTTAACCAACCAAAGTAACGCTGGGGGCCGAATGCCGTATTCTTTGGCACAGCAGCAGCCGCGTCGTAATCCGCCGCTACGCATTTGATCATGCCAAGGTCAGGGCTCGCCAACACGTCTGCATCGACTAGGATAAAGACGCGCCATGGACCATTGTCTTTGTTCAATGGCTGGCCTCCCGTTCCATCGTAGTAAAGCTGCCGTACTTCTTCGAGTGTCAAGCCGTCCAGGACCGCGGGATCTGAACGAGCATCCAGTTTGAAGAGTTCCTCCGCTTTGGTAATCATGGCAGGGTCTTCATTTGATCCTCCATGCGCTATGAGTCGATGCTTGACACCAGTGGTGATGTTCTGTAGCAGCTTGTCCCATTGCTCATTAGCTCCGGGTCCATAATACGTCCGATAGATGGTAAATCCCCAAGGCTGGAGGTAATCGTGAAGCTTTAACTGCTCTATGCTTTCACCCTCGGGCACTTTGCGCAGGCTGGCGACGAACTTGGTGATCCTGGGTTGGCTGAACATGGTGATGTTGACAAATGTGTCGTGAGGCGGGTAGGTAGGTAGCGAGGCCAATTTCGCGGGGATTGCTGAAATATTTGCAACGGGAAAAAAAATAGCGTGATGAGCGCCTGCAGAAAGTCCAGACAGTCGCGAAGCGAAGGATTGCGGCATGGTACGAATGGGCGGCCTCGGTGGCTTCCTCGATTATTCCAAGGTTCCATCGCTTCCGCGAGGTCTCACTCTCTGAAACGGAATCCGTGGCCATTGCAGAAGTACACAGTGCTATTAATACTGAAACATAGAATAAGAAATAAAGGTATAGAAGACACTATTCATATATTATCTAGCTCCCTAGGCTACAACCCAACATAGACAACCAGTCGTCGAGTTTGCGCAGATGAGTGCATCGGAAAGGAGGAAGGACAGCGCGAACATAGACTTAATCTCTGTGCTTTTGGATCTCGCATGTATAATAATATCATGATTTTCTGTCAAAAAGGTCCGTCCGCTGGCTCTCAGCTAATGAAATTCGAGAATTCTGTTTTTGAGAATCTTCGAACGTAGATATGTAGCTGGAATTGAGGTAACACATAAGCATCATGTCCCCAGTTCTTTTGGTAACGGCTACTTTGCCAGAGACGCAGACATGGCATTTCGAACAGTGTTGTTCGGTGCAGTGATCAAGCAAACAGAGGAAGGAGCCCACATGTCTCCTTGTTCACGTTTTTTTGGTGAAAAAGATTTTTGGTGGAAAGATATGGGGAAGTGAGTGAGGAGGTCGATTGACGATGTTTTATACCTACAGCCGAGACCCGCTAGCGACGTCTGGAGAACAGAAAGTGTCGCCCATGCGCTTGCAAGCGAGTGTTTTGGAAAAGTAGAGTGCGGTCAGCGGCTGCAGCGCGGTGCTCGTACATGTCGATAACATGGCTTTCAGAATGTCCTCTTTGTATGGTGCTGGCGCTCGATTGGTCTTTTCAGTGATGCGACGAGCACGCAAGAAGTACACTCGGTGTATACTCAAGCCCTGACCATTGGGCAGGATGTTGACACACATCACCGTGGTATCCGCCCGGCCCAAATCACGCATAGCCGCTCCATTCGTAGTGCGATCAATTCCATTCAATGCAAGTGGTATCAATACTCCATCATATATCCCTCAGCCTCCCTCTCGTTATGCCTGCCGTGCATCACGCCCACACCCGTTTATTTACCAGCCAACTCCTTCTCGATATCCGCCTTAAGATCCTCAGGCTTCTTCGTGCTCGCCCACCTGCCCTTAACCTTTCCATCCTTGCCAACAAGGAACTTCTCAAAGTTCCACTTGACACGCTTGAGGCCCATAAGGCCCGGCTTCTCGTTCTTGAGCCATTCGAAGGCGGGGTCTGCAGAGGAGCCGTTGACCTATGCGCAACAAAAGAAAAGTAATTAGCATGTGTTCATTGTATCGCATAAGCCGTGGTTTCGTTCGTTCGTTCGTTGCTTACATCAATTTTCCCCAACACGGGGAAGCTAACACCGTAGTTCAACTGGCAAAACTCCTGAATCTCGTCGTTGGAGCCTGGGTCCTGGCCACCGAACTGATTGCACGGGAAGCCGATGATTTCAAAGTCGTTGGGGTGTTTGGCCTTGACGTCTTTGTAGAGCTTCTCGAGGCCCTCGAATTGGGGGGTGAAGCCGCATTTTGAGGCTGTGTTTACAACGAGGACGACTTTGCCGTTGAGCTTGGAGAGGTCATAGGGGGTGCCCTTTTCTGCGTGGGGTTGTTAGTTGCTGTTGCGAAGAGAGATGGGCGAGAGGGAGAGGAAAGAGAGGTGTGACGTACTGTCCTTGGGCTTGAAGTCGAAGAAGCTCGTTGCGGAGGCCATGGTTGTGTAGTGTGCTGCTCGTCCTGGTACTTCTTTCTTTACGTAGACAGTCTTCTTCTCGAAAACAGGTATATAGGAGCGTGTAGAAGTAGTATAAGCGCAAGGTGCAAAAGTGGTGGTAAGGCTTCGGAGCTTTAAGTCGTGTCGCAAAACAGGTCTGAAGTTCGTCGCGATACGCGGGGCTGTGCGGCTTGTCGCCCCTCCCAATCGAATCATGGCATGTGATCGTAATCCTAATCCTAATAATCCTACGCAAACGCGGAACTCCGTTGACCGTGTTTTGCTTACTCGAAGATTCGGTCTAGCCAGGCACGACTGTTTGACTGGCGGTTTGGGCTTACGCAATAAGACCCTGATGGAGACCCGATCTTTGGCTCTGGCCATCGGGCCTGACAGGTCACACACAACCTCGGCTTGTCCCACCCACTGCGTACTACGGACGAAAATGCACCTGGCGGTGGGGCGCCGTTGACGACTTCGGTGATTGCTTGCTACATTTGGGACTTCACGCGATCGGCTTCTTTAGATAAAGAGAAGGTATTTGGAAGCATGAGGGGCTGCCGAAGTATGCCGGAGTTGGTGAGGGCGCCCACGACGTAGCAGCTCAGGCACACTCTATTGCCATCAACGACACCAAAGGTCACACACACACACATGCACATGAAGAGTGATTTTGATAAAACAACAACAATATAAATAGCAAAACTACGTACAAAAGCAAGAACAATCTCTCCTCCAGCCACCAACGTCCGCGCGGCGGGTAATGATGGCTATACAAGACCGACCTCTTCTCCATGGTCATCCTTCCGAATACTGACAACTAGCCAAAGAAATACAACTGTATTAATTACACTCCTCCGTTAACATTAGATCAATCTGATACATCAACCAACTCATGCCATGCATAGTGCAATGAGTAGACCTCAGTCCTTCTCCCCCTCAGCGGGGTTGCTGTCGCTCCAAGAGCTGACTAGCTATCCTTTGGCATCCGAGTCCACGGCTGGGACATGTCCTTGGCTCTGTATCCTGGGTTTTCTCCGGAGATTTGTGGCCATCCAGGGCAAGTGGCATCCTTCCGAGACTTGTGGGAAGTCATGGTCCTTCATCCGCGAGGCATGCGGGAATCCATCCGGCTTTCGGAGAACGCAGAAAATCAAACGCGATGTGTATGCATTGAAAAAACAAGGGTAAGGGTCCGGCTTCGTGATGACAAACCTGCTGGCGGTTGTCTCTGCAGACGGAGTCTACCAGACGTGTGCTTCATTCAGCCGCCGAAGACATCTCGGTACTGAGTGCAGATGTCGTGGAGGCCAACGACCTCCTTCGTCAACTGGATATCGTCGCCGAGCTCGTTGGGGGCACTGAGATTGGTCAGAACATCAATGATGTGCTGCTTCTTGCTCAAGAACTCCTTGGTGAGAGCCTCTCGTCGCTGCTGGCGTTGTTGCTCGGCAGTGAGCTTGACAACTTTGACGCGCTTCTCACCGGTCTCCTCAGCCGACGCCTTGCGCTTGCGAGACGCCGACTTGCGAGGAGCCTGTCCTTGGACAGGTGGGGATGGCTCAGTAGTGGGCCCATCGTATTGGTGCACTCTCTTCATGTGGTCGAAGAGGTTGTAGCGACGAGGGAAGCCGTGACCTGGCACAGCGCGCTCACAGTCGCGGAAGTGGCAAAGGTGCGGCCTCGCGCCGTGACCGTGCATACCGTGCGCCTCACGTTCGTGACGGAGGAGGCATGCAGTAGAGGAGAACTGCACACCGACGCAGGTCTTCTTGTTGCAGCGGAAAGGCTTGAGGTGAGAGTCAACGTACTTGCTGTTGTAGGTGTCAGTGCATGTTGGGTTGTGTAAGAATGATACATACTCGTAGTTGCACTTCAAAGCGGTGGGCTTGTGGGTGCATCCGGCCTTGCCCTCCTCAGGGCAGTGGTACTTTCCATCCTTGTCTGGTGTCTGCTGGTAGAGAGGGTGGCTGCGGGCGACCTTGGTGCGCTCTTCTTCGAGCTTGGTCTCAGCTGCCTCAGACTGGGAGAGGCTGTCCTCGTTGTCTTCCACTGAGTGGGCGACAGATGCGGGCTTGGTGTCCTCGAGAACGTTGACTGTCTGAGGGAAGTGAGCACTGGCGGTGCTGGTCGGGGTGCCGACGAAAGCGCCGAAGCCAGCATCTTGAGCTGAAGCTCGCCGTGACTCTTCTTGAAGAGAGTATGATGAAGAGTTGCGTAGAGTGGCGGGACGCTCTGAGGCATCGTATGAGGCGCTGTGCCAGTTGCGCTGAGGCGAGTTGAACATGGTGTCGTTTGTCGGCCATGATGTGAAGGTGAAGGGGTTGTTCTGGAAGTTGGTCTCAGATGTAGCCCACTGTGGTGAGTCGGCGATGGTGGACGGTGCGAAGCGAGGCATGTTCGCTGGCGAGTAGTGTGTGTAGTCCTGAGCTGTAGAGTAATTAGCATATGTGAGGGGTCCCTCTGTGGCATTCCATGTTCCGGATGTGGCTGGTTGCATGTGGCTCATGTCCAGGGTCTCCGGGAATGTGCTGTAGTTCTCCGAGCTCATTGTCGGCGAGTAGATGTCGCTGCCAACAAACTGGCTGCTGATCCGGCTATCCTGGTGGTGTAGCTCCGGCTTCTGGGCTCCGCGCCGGCTGGCGCCGCTCTGGCTCTGGTATGCGCTGTCCATGCTGCACTCCGAAGCAGTATCCTTGATTTCAAAGAATTCTGCTGTGTGCATGTCCTGGAAGTCTGAAGAAAAAGGAAAGTCCGGTGCGGAAACGACCGGGGCTGGGATTTCCTTCCTCCACTCAGTGATGTTTGAGATGTAGAAAGCACTCTCCGGTGGTGAGTCGAAGAAAGAGTCGCTGGACACCAAAGTTAGTATCCAAACGCGCAAACCTAACATGTTCGTGAAGATGTACAAAGGAAAACGCCATGTTAGTATATCCGAGGATGCCTATAGAGGAGTCAGTCAGAACAGCGCATAGGCATCAGTGGTTAGCACGCACCTTAGGAAGCCAGTGAGATTGGGATGGCCCGCGAGGTAGCGACCTGGTTCCTGGAGAGGTAGGGACGGCATTGTGGGTGAGCTGAAACATCCACAAGTCCTTTGGCGAGAAGTTGGTGATCCAGTATATAATCCAGTCAGATCCAGTCACGTCCAATGAGGCCAGGAAAGATGAAAGCGGAGCAAATCATCCATAACATCTTAGGCTCCTTCAATAACAATCAAGTTAGTTTCGGATCAATAGGTCGATGTGGATAGGCTGAAGCTTCAGCCTACAGTACGTACTTCGTATCTCCAAATGTTTCCAAATCAGTCCATGACCATGGTGGTCCTCGTTAGCGTCCAGTGGAAAACCGTGGCAGGGTCCATAAGAAGTCCATGTGGCTTGAGGTGCTGAAGGCAGGTCCATAATGGCTTCATCCTTGTGGCTCCATAGGTGTGGATTGCGTACATTGATACTACCAGTCGTGTGTCGCTGAGCGCAGTCGAACATAACATAAATGAACGACATTGCTGAGAGTTGCCTACGTTGTCCTGGGAGCGGTGCAGGGTTGCATACCGTTGTTGTTGGTCATCTTCCAGATAGTGCGTCGTAGTGCATGTGACTAGCGCGAGGATCCACTCGTGACTGTTGACCGCCGATTCAAGAGCTCTGCATGATAGCTTTGAAGTCGGGGCAGCGAGGCCTCGTGGTTGTCGTGTCTACAAACACTGCAAGGGCAGTGCGCTACGTCTCTCGAATCCAAGGCTGTCCTGGGAAGCATCCGGCATTGGGTTACTGAAGAAAAGTGGCCAAGTGGAGATCCTGTACCAGGGAGGCACATCCAGTGGAAGGTATCCTGTGGCATCCTTTGGGCATCCATGCGGGCTGTAATGGCGGCAAACAAAAACAAACAGTAGGAAAGAAATACATGAGTCTAGCAACACAGGATGTCGTAGTCAAAGGTAAGAAACGCGTAAAGCAGAACATGAGGTGGGGGGAAACCGTTGGGCAGTAAGTACCTGGATAGGGCTCCGTCTGGGCTCCGAATTGTCATCCTGAGCAAGGGCTCTTGTTTGAGAGTGTCGTCTTTGATGGTCGTTGCTAGCAAATTATGCCAGAAAAATCGCTCGAATGTGCTGGTTTGCAGAGGCGATTGCTGATGTCGTGTGTAGGTAGGTGTGTGGTGTTGAGTTGAGAAGAGAGGGAGGAAACGAGCGGGACAATAATGTGTGGGAGGGCGTGCGTGCTGACCGGTTGGTGGCTTAGTTCGAGTGCCAACGCATAGGAGACAGCCCCACAAGCATATCCCACGAGTAAAATCTTGTTGCGGTGCTTCGGCGGTACAAAAACCAATGGGCCAAAATCCTTCGGCGGTCGGGCTGGGAAGGCGGCTTTCTTATCAATTTGTGTCAAACGCTAACGTCACAGAGACGGCGCTCGGTTCTCCAGTTATCCTGCACGTCTCGCGACTTACATTGGAAGGACAGCGTTCCGAGTCGGCGAAATATCGATGTCGCTCATGGGTACGAATTGTGGGATTCTAAACTGAATTGTTGCCGGGGGATTGCCGGGCTTGCATAGTGGGAAGCGATCGCCGCTGCCAACCACCAACCGCGAGGCCGGATGGCGGCTCGATAACGCCGCCAAACCTGCAAAATCAGGGCCTGTTGCACCGGAGGTACACAAGATCGTTGTGATTCTCGTGTAGTCCCGCGATCAACATGAATAAACTTTACCCCGGGGATAATCCTCTCAAATCATGGCAACAATGCAAATGGAGAGGCTGAGCGTTGCGCACCTCCCGGCGAACGCGCAATAGCAATAGCGTTTGATTGATAACATGTGGTGTATGGGACAACGGTGTCCCTCCCTCCCTTCAGCCGGCTCACCCGCAACGTTCCGCACTGACTGTCCCCTTGAAATCTTATTTATTCATAGGAGAAGGAGATGCGCGCGCGCACACATGCGGCGATGGGAGCTGCTTCTGAATCGGACTTCTGAATCGGATCTGACATCGCTTCACGACAGACATGGCGGCACCTGCATACATCACAGTGATACAATCCCACTGAGATTGCCTTATCAAGCGTGCGCTGTGGCACAGGCATCGTCGGCGGCTGCTTGGACAAACCACGCACAGCATTTAGCCTTGAGACGTTACCAGGCGACACATCGCTTACCCGGTGACGGTTGTCTGGCAGGCGCCTCAGGTTGTGGCCTACTTGGTGGCGCATGCTCACTGCGATGCGGGAATACTGCAAAGTCTATTCATTGTTAGAAAGTGTTCGACCACAAGGTAGACGTGAATAATTGTGGGTTTTTTGTGTCAGATAGGAGCGAAAGACATTGCTGATTTCGTTCCTCACTGTCCGAAGACTAAGATGAACTATGCTTTGAAAATTGTGGTATCATCAGGAAAGGGGGAGGCGAACGAGCGAATGTAACATACCTTTGGTACCTAGGTACATGGTGGCGTCCTCGTGGACCTGTCAGTTGTCAGGGTCCTCGGCCGGCGACGGCAAGGCGGACGTCGAGGCAAGGCAGTGCAGTCGATGACACGCACTGAGTTTGCGCCATGTGTGAGTGTATGTGTGTGCGGCTGCATTGAAAAGGAGAGTGTTGTGCGACAAAACTCGGACAGCTTGGATACGAGGGAGATTTTCTCTCATCGGCCCGGCTCTTCTGTGGCCGAGAGATCTGCATCAGTACCTGCCAATCTTCACCTGTAAGAACCAGTCTGATACCCAACGGCGGGGAGCCTCAAACTCTAAAGACACGGCTCAGGACGCGTGTCGCTTCTACCTCGGTTTCTTTGACTCAAGATGCGCCGGTCGCCATCGGTGTCGCGAAAAGATTGGTGGATGCCTGCATCGGAGAGGCGAGTGACCTTGGTAGGTGAGGAGAAGTTCTGCAGTGCAAGAGCGGAAGACATTTTCTTCCAGCTTCGCTTATCTAATCGGGTAACGCGTCGTGTTTAGTCAGCCATCGAGTAAGCCATTGACGTCATACACGTGACTCTGCCCGGGCGAGGTTTGTTCGCGTCTGCCCGTTGACCGTGAACTGGACGATTTACAGGGTCCGTGGAACGCAACACAAAGCAAGGTGAGTAGTTCGAGCAACGTCCTCTGATGACATCAACAGCGTTCGCAGAAAAAGAAACAACGATGACCTGGTCGATACGGTACTCCGGAGTATGCACAAGATGTCAAGGTACCACCTGGCGATAAGGGTTTGGCAGCTTCAGCGCTCTGCAGCTGAACGGAGTTAGCCGTCTGGTCGAGCTGGTCGAGCTCGATGTGAAGCAGGGCAACGCGCGTGGCTGCTTTAGGTCTTGTTCTCAAACACACCGTCCACCACGCCGTCATGGTTCCAGTTTACCCCGGGATCAAGCAGTGATCGGGACAAGACCGATCTACTTCCAAAGGCTAGCGCGATCGATATACTATGAATGGTGCTAGCACGTGACTCAGCCCCCCAAGGGTCCGCGGACAATCCAACCGGTTCTGGAATCTCCCAGATTATCTTCGAGACCACGACTGTCAGCCTGGATCGAAGTCACGTTGTGG
This sequence comes from Alternaria conjuncta, assembly GCF_024043145.1. NCBI lineage: Eukaryota > Fungi > Ascomycota > Dothideomycetes > Pleosporales > Pleosporaceae > Alternaria > Alternaria conjuncta. The sequence goes on along the minus strand of NW_026250092.1, from coordinate 1,380,042 downwards.
AGGACATGATAGCGGGGGTTCATCCCATGAAGCCCCGAGCCGTACATGACGCGTATGAATCATCAAGACCTGATTCGCTGGATAAGGACCCTTTGCTCTGATCAGTGAGCTCGTAAGCAGGTTGGCGTTCAGCAACTGCTCTTTCCATGTCATTGTTACAGAAATCAGGGTCCAAGCTGCACGTTTGGAATGCGGGGGAAGTCCACCATCGTCTGATTGGTACGATCACATATCGTCTGCGTAATGGTCAGGCCACGAGCGATCGTACCTTCGAAGACATTCAGCTGAACAACGGCTATATGAAGCTGCTGCTGTCCGTTGAGAAGATGGTATTACAACTCAAACATACACTCAGCCTCAATCAACAAATTAAACCAACTCCAACTTTCTCCAAAACTTCAATCAGTCCAACTACACCACACAATGCCTTCCCCATTCCAGCAGAAGTACTCCTCCCAGAACCACAAGGTCTTTGGCGACAACACCACACCAGCCATGCCCGAAGCACCCAAGCAGGAGGCCGACCGTCGTTCTTCAGAGTCTTCAGTTGGCTCTTCATACTACGATGGCCGTCGTAGGGTATGTTATTCTCTCTGGGTTCATACTCAGGATTATTATATCAACCGTTGCTAACATCTCTCAGTCTTCCGCAGCTCAGCGATTTGGCAACCTAGAGGCCCTCAAGCGTCGTCAAGACGAAGAGAGCATGGCTCGTAGGCAGTCATTCCACGACGCATACGGAAAGCCAGGTTTCCTTGGAACTCTCTGGAACAAGTACGCCATGCCTCTTTTCCCTTGAACCATGAAACCTTGCTAACAATTTGTAGCTTCACTCGTGGTCCCATTACTCCTTCTCAGAAGTAGCTTGATCAGCACTTTGTTGTTTCCTTGAGTCTTTCCATTGAGCAAGTTATAGCGATGATTCGAGTTTGATAAAGCATGCATTGCCGCATTTGCGCAAAAACAGCATAGCGATGGAATTGGTCAGTTTTTAGACGACCCCATGACTTGTACTATACCAAGAGGATGTATCATATTATGAACAATTTGTTCTCATGAGACTTGAACCAGATGTTGTGATGTTGTCTTAGCAAAAGCTTAGGCTTGTGTGGGGGTGACCCACCATGTCACGATTGGTGTTCGCGTCAGTGACGTCGGAGAGAACACGTAAATTCACTCGAACAACACCTTTCACCAACTACGCGCTGCCAGTCTACACTATCGTGACGAAACAAGAACCTCGAAGAAACACAAGCTGTATACACACGCCTTGACCTAAGAAACAACGTGTACCAGTTCCTACCCCGCCAACGTCACCTCTCCATTACTCTTGCCTGCTTTCAATCGCGTCCACCCAAGAGCGCACCACCACAACCCTTACGATGACTACAAGAACTCGCTCTCCGGGTTTCGGCGACACCACGAGCATCAACCTAAATCGCTTGTTGTCCAGATTAGACCGTTTAGTACTGGTCGACCCGTCACCGCAGTTGCGAAAGTCCACCTACGAGCGCGCACGTGTGAGCGCGGTAAGCTTCACACAGTTATACATTCTACTGCATAGACTGATGGTATCATAGAACATTGAACATGCCCGCACCCTACTCCTCAGCCTCGAACACTCTGCCTCTACGATACCCTCCAAGTCGAAGAAAGCCGAACTACAAAACGACCTACAACAGAAACGCGAACTCATAAAGCAACTCAACCAACGGATATACGAGCTTAATCAGCTAGACGACACGGAGTCAGAGGGATCGGTAGATTCTGATGAAGAAGACGCGGACCAGTTTCCCTCGTATGCACCGAGAGTGAAGACAGAAGCAGGGCGCGATGTGTCGACATCTACAGAAGGCAACGAGGCATTCCAGAATGCAGCACAAGGCATCGCGTCAGAACTGCGCCGAAGAGGCAAGCCGGAGGCGAACGCAGCAGGGACTCAATCAGCATCCGGCAACTCTTTGTTTCCGTCCAAATCTACCTCAAGCACAGCCGACCCTTCGCTTGCGAAAACAGAAGCGCTCCTCTCCCACGAACGCAACGAACAAGAAGAGCTCACGACAGACTTGCTAGATATGGCAAGACAACTGAAAGAGCAGTCAATACACTTTGGGAACACGCTCGAAGGGGACAAAGGCGTAGTGGATCGCGCACTTGCAGGGCTAGACAAGAACACGTTGAACATGGATGCTGCCAGCAGGAGAATGGGTGCCCTGCGGAGGATGACTGAAGGCAAGGGTTGGTGGGACAGGATCAAGCTGTACGGCATGATCGCTGGGCTATGGGTGATCGCCTTCCTGATCGTCTTCGTTGGGCCGAAGATTCGTTTCTAGGGCGACTCTCGATCCTGCCCATCCATGTCGCAGCCATCAGCCTTGAACAGTCGTATACGCATTGCAGGGGTTAGAATTGTTGGCGGAATCACAACGCAAGCTCTGCTCGACTGCGAGCATCACGAACAGCATCGTACGATTATTATACCCACCCAATTCACTTCATTTTCATATCGGTCTACACGCAGTACAGCGCATTGTTACCGTCCCAGTGGTTCAATCTTGGGTACTCCACGATGGGGCTGCCCGATCTTCACGGCTGAGCCACGTCAAATCTGGACCCTGCGCATCTGCATGTACCCGCTTAGCGCTTCCGAGCTTCATCTTAATGTGTGCTGTCGCTCGACAACAACATAACACAGCACCACCCACGCTTCTCACGCGCTTTATATTGTTATAATTGGTGTCACGACAAGATGGCCGCCATGGAAATGCACTCATTGGGCGCGCGCTGTACGTACTCGAAGCCTGACACGCCGTGACGGACAATCACAACCGCTCACAACCTACAATGCGCATTGCCTGACAAACATCTCCAGCACTAAACCACGCGTCCGCCGATACCGAAGCCGAGTACGACCGTCTCCGCGACCTTGCGCGCCAAGAAGCCGCAAAACGCTCCTCCTGCTTCGACAAAGCCCACCAAGCCTACGAATCCGGCGATGGAGCGCGCGCCCACGAGCTTTCTGAAGAAGGCAAAGCCCACGCCGCGAAGATGGACCAATACAACCGTCAAGCGCGCGATTACATCTTCCGGGAAAACAACGCCGAGGGCAGAGTTGCGGGCGATACCATTGACCTCCACGGCTTATTTGTCGAAGAGGCCGAAGATGTGCTGGAAGAGAGGATTAGGGTCGCGAGACAGAGGGGAGAAGGCCATCTACACGTTATTGTGGGCAAGGGCAATCACAGCAGGAACCATGTCCAGAAGATCAAGCCGCGAGTCGAGCAGGTGTGCCGCGAATTGGGATTGCAGTATCGCACTGAGGAGAATGAGGGTAGGATCTTTGTGAACTTGCAGGGTGGTGATGTGCATGAGATGCCGCCCCCGCCTCAGGCTCCGAGCTATGGAGGGTACCCTGGACAACATGGTGGACAGCATGGTGGACAGCACGGTGGTCAGCATGGCGGCCAGCAACATGGAGGTCACCAGCAGCATGGTGGTCAACAACATGGTGGCCAGCAGCATCATGGACAACAGCAGGGTCAGAACGATGAGATTGAGCAGATGGCCAAGAAGGGCTTGTCTAGGTTGCTCAAGAAGCTTGGGTGCTGTACGGTTATGTAAGGCTGTCATTGATCTACTCTTGTGTAGGTTGCAGGGGTGATATGGAGGGCTGAAGAGACGTTCAGAGCACGTTTGATACCCGCGGATTGGATGATGGGATGAGTTTGGATAGGGACGATTTCGATGTATATAGGTGGTATATGTTTGGATATACCAAAACGATAAGAGTATATGAAGTCCTGCTCAAATGTCGCGTTTCCTTGTTCATTGCTTATTACTTCTCATCTCACCAGCTGAACCTCTTTCGTATGAGAAAGAGATCCACCATGTAGACACAAAAGCCGTGCGGACTTCTCAAAGGAAACAGAAAGACACAGTAGCATCATCAGGAAGAGATGATGTCATGGAAGAACTGACATGAATTAATAGCAATCCATTTCAAAGTGAGAAAGAAACGGCGCAATCGAACGCACCGAGAAATCTCAGAGAAGAACTCAAGCTCATATGGAACTTGAATGCGCAAGCCCCACATGACATCGTCTTTCGCTTGAAAACCAGAAGTGCTCCCGAAGATGATGAGAGCGTGCTCACTGCAGCCTGTATAATGCTCAATCAAGCCGAGACGTGCATCGTATACTTTGCACAATGGAGTCGGTTGCAACGACCTGACATCACGCTGCGCCCTGCCGATAAGGCTGGTACGACGGAAGCGTTCCCTTGCTTCCGAAGACGCATGTAACGACTCTTGTGCGAGACTTTGTGTAACGGGTGACGTCTTGTGCGCTGTAGAGACGGATTCAGGATGTGATATCCATGGTGTTCGTAAGGCTGCATATGCATCTCATCTGAACAGAGAAAATGGCGAGGATGTGTAGTGATACAGCGAAGTCATCTTGTCCTGTCTTATTTCCCGTTCTCTGAATGCAACAGAAGCTTCGATAGATTAGTCTGGTGTAACGAACCCTCGATGAAAGTCGCGAATGACGTCCACGGAGCCGCGGCCCGTTCCTCCACTTTCCACGCGCCTCTAACGCTGGGCACCCTAACAATCCACACCTAAACAACCAACACATAAAGTACACAACATGATGACACAGACGCAACCGCCAGCCATCCCGTCGCCTCCGCCAGACCTCAGCGCCAAACTCCCCAAGCTCATCCCCCGCAAACGCGCCCCCACATCGCGAGAACCGCCGTCTGCCCCTCCCCCACCGACGCCCTCGTTACCCGCGCCGCCGAATTTAGAGAGACATACGTATACGCGACCCTCGAGGCGCATATTGAGCCCAGAGGATCACCAGCTGTTCCTCAAGAGCAAGACATGCACGCTAGTCGAAGCATTCGTGTTCGGCATCGCCGACTCTGTACGCGACCGCAGCATCTCGAGCATCAAAGATGAAGAAGTCACAGATACAGTCAAGACAATTGTGCAGATACTAGCGGAGGCGGAAAAAGTGTTAGATAGATGTCCACCAGAAGACACAGGCTCGCGCTTCGGCAACCCAGTCTTCCGCACCTTCCTCGATGAAGTCGAGACCGTGTTACCGCTATGGCACGAGAAGCTCGGGTTGAGCGACAAGGCGCAGGTCGACGAGATAGCGACGTACCTCCACAACTCATTCGGAAACAAGCGAAGGATAGACTACGGATCCGGCCACGAACTCAACTTCTTCCTCTGGCTACTCTGTCTAAACCGCATCGGCATACTCCCCGATACTACCTTCCCCGCACTCGCCCTCGTCGTCCTCCCCGCATACCTCCGACTCATGCGCCGCGTCCAGGAATCATACTACCTCGAGCCAGCGGGTTCGCATGGTGTCTGGGGCCTGGACGACTACCAGTTCCTGCCCTTCCTGTTCGGTGCCGCGCAATTGCTTCATCACCCCTACATTACACCAAAAAGCATACATAACGCGTTGGTACTGGAAGAAGAGAGCAAGGAATTTCTCTACCTCGACCAAATATCTTTCGTCAACTCCGTCAAGAACGTCGAGGGTCTGCGCTGGCATTCACCCATGCTGGACGACATATCCTCTGCAAAGTCATGGGCGAAGATCGAATCTGGGATGCGGAAGATGTTTCGCAAAGAGATTCTGGAGAAGCTACCTGTTATGCAACATTTCTTGTTTGGCAGTTTGGTACCGCCTGTTGAGGGTATGAGCACGGAAGAGGAGGCGGGTGTGGAGAAGGAGGAAGAGGAAGAAGAGGGTGGGGAGGTTAAGGTGTTTGATGATGAGACGGGGAAGAGACATGTACATGCGAGTGCGGGTTGGGGAGATTGCTGTGGTATTCGTGTACCGGCTGCGGTTGGCGCGGAGGGGGAGGCGAGGAAAGGTGGTGCGAGGGGGTTGAGGAGGGTACCATTTGATTAAGATTAAAAGAGACTACGAAGAATGCAGATGGGTGTTTTTTAAAAAGAAAAAGAAAAAAAGACTCCATTAAGAAACTATAAATCCGAGAAGAAGAAATGGGTATAAGACTCCATTGCTGGTGTCGGGTATACCTAGGTAGTCTAACAATCAACAAATCCACACCTCCAACCCAAACCAAAGCTACCATCCAAGACTCCCCCAACAATCCCACCCCCACCATCCACCATCTCTACCCCATCACCCCACGCCTATCATTCCACCCGACTAACCGTCGCAGCCCTCCTCCTCCTCGTCCCCGCCTCCAAATTCAACAACGCAAACCTCTCCAACAAAACCGCCCTCTGCACCACCGTCTCCTCATCTTCCCCCTCCTCCTCCTCCTCCCCATCCACAGCCCTATCCCCAACCGGACTCTCCACCCTCCGTCCCACATACCCATTCTCCTCCAAAACCTCCCCCAACGCACTCCTCGTACTGCTCTCAAACTGTATGCCAAACCCGCCGCCAGTCCGCGACATGGCCGTTGCGGTGCACAGCCAGTTTTGTGTGGCGGCTGCTACGCGGCTTACGGTTGTGGTACCCGGTGGGGAGCGGCGGGCGGTGAGGAGGGAGAGGGCGGCGAGTGGTTTTTTTAGCTTGGTCGTTAGGGAGCGGGTTAGTTGGAGGGGGGTGCGGTGCCGCGGTTTGGGTCCCGGTGGTGGTGCTGGTGGGGTGGTGGTGTCTGGGGGGATGGGCGTGCTGGTTTGGGGGCTGGCGAGTGTGGTTGTTAGGGGGGCGGGGAGGGTGAGGGTTATCGTTGGTGTTGGTGGTGGTGATGATGGCTGTTTGCCGTCGGGTGGAAAGGCGGATTGGGCTGTTGAGGTGGATGAGGTGGAGGCTGAGGTGGAGGGCTTGGGTGTGTCGACGGTGGGTGGTACTGGTACGAAGTTTCCTAGGGGTGTGGAGGGCGTGGTTGGGTCGTTGAATGCGAGACTTGTGAGTCTGCGTCTGATGTTTAGGGTGTTGCTGCGGAGTAATGTTGTTAGAGTCAAGCTGGAAGAGAAAAGTAGTAAGCGGGAAAGAGGAGGATGTATAGGGGGACTTACAGTGGAGTCTTCGTGTCGGAGTCACGATGAGGGGTGTCTACTGCCTGTAGAAGTGGTGACGGTGTTGAGTTTGTGCGAGAGGGTATCGGAGTAGACAGCTCTAATCGGCGAGGTTGTTGCGGACATGGTGATGCCAAAGGCGTCGTAATTGCTGAGTTGGTGACAAGCAACCGGTTCTGTGCTTCGCCATCTTGACGAACTGGCACCCGCTGAGCTTGTGGTGACGGGTATTGACGAGCTCTCAGCGAAGCTGGGTCTTCGACAAGACGATGCTGCTGCTGCTGACTCGAAGAAGACGAAGCCCGTGATGATGGAGGTTGGGAAATTCTCAGCGAGCCAGAGCCTTCAACCCGGCGGTGCTGCTGCTGAGCCACCGGCGACGGAATCGAAGAAGGCGGCGGCGAACGATCCGGCACTGGCTGCACTCGTGGTGATGGACTGTGAGCTACTCTCGGCGAGCCAAGGGCTTCTGATACTGGACGAGGCAGTGGTGATGGAGAAAGGGGAACACCCAGCGGGATATACGTCCCGAACCGACGAGACTGTTGCTGAGCCGCCGGCAACGGCGAAGAAGGAGGCGAACGTCTTGACCTTGACCTGTCGATACGCAACGGCCTGGGTACGTCGACATCCTTCGCATCTGGTACCGACTGTAGGAGAGGCATGGCTAGAACGAGGAGATGGGTATCAAGTCGCTGAACGCACGCAAATGGAGGAGAGAAGATGTTGAGAGAGTCGTTGACAAAAGAATCGTCTGGGTATCTGGCAAAAGAGGAGAATCTTGGGGAATTGAGGTACTAGGTCCACCGGCCCTCTTGTACTGAGTTGCTTACATACTCCAGGGTGTTCTCGTGCTGTAATGGCGAGCAAGTCATGATGCAGGTGTATGCTCTATCGCATCGTCTTTGAGCTCCGGAGGGTTAGCAGCTCTGCGTTTCCAGTGTTGATGTATTTGGTACTGTTGAGACTCAGGGTCGACTATGCTGTGCATTTGCATGTGAAAGCGGTGTTCTGAGGCATCTCGATGCTTCCGACCGTGGCGGTCCGTGATCACGAAAGTTCATGTAATTTTGGGATTCAGGGACGACGCATGCCTCGTCTTTACAAGAAACAGCGATCGACGGTGTAAGCGCAAGCCACCACAACGGACTGGCTGAAATATCAAAAAATGCCTTCGAACGAGAATAAAGTGGCTGAACACCTACTGATATACCATCTTCTGCCCTCGTAAGTCCTTATCCAAAGAGACCCTTTCTCCTCATCCAGTCCTCCCTACCCAGGTTCGCGTTAAGGGTCAACCAATGCCGCACCCAACATCCCGATAGCGATATTACAACGACACCCTTATCATTGCATCACCTTTACTTCTCCATATTTCTACTCGTAATAATACTGATATCGATCCCTTCCGACCCAAACAGTGCTTCCGTCATGCCGTTTCCTTCGGACAAACAAGTGAACACGACAGAACAAACATAGTAAACCGAACCAAAATTCCATTCTAACATCCGGGGTGACGATATAGTCTGCCCTCTGCAACGCCTAACTAAACGCCCATCTATGCATGCTATACTAATATGGCCAAACCAAAGTATGACAGGCAATGCCGAAGATTCTAAACCAATATGATGCCTCATCTGCGGCGCGTAACGAAGTCCGAAATGTATCATCCCAGATGGACCACCCAAAATATGCAAGTGCGGAGCACTCTCCCAAAAAGAAGAACAAAAGAAGTTTTACCCAGCCGAAGCCGACAAAACACCAGCATGCCATGACCTGAACATACTCTCCGTCGGCGTTCAACATGATGCCCTTTGCAGCCTCTTCGTCGACTGGCTTTTCAACTTTCTTCAAGAAAGATTGAGGAATTCCAGTAGTACGTTTGGCTTGGAAAACAGGCTTGAAATCGGGATCGTCGTTGGTTGGACGCGCCCATCTAATCATCCAATTCACTAGGCGCCTCCTCAAGCTTGTGTCTCCTCTCCTCATCCATCTCCTTGTAACTCGCCCAAGACAGCAAACTAAACGCGCCGATGATGAGAAGTCCTCCAACAATAGCCGCGGGTGTAAGAGGCGAATTGAGCGGCGGGGGTAGAAGCTGGTCGACGAGCGCGACGATGAAGATGGTGAGAAGGGCGGCGACGGAGGAGAGGACGGGCGAGGTGAGGGAGATGAGCGCGAGGAAGGCTCCTGAGAAGGCTGTATATGAAGTCAGTATTGCGGTGTGCTGGGGAAGGAGCGAAGGAGGGGAACGTACTAGCATTGGCCAAAACACTGATTGCCATCATCCACGCCTGCTCTCCATGCGGCAGCTCAAACAATTCCCACCCCATGTAATGCAAAAACGGCAGCGGAATCCACAGCACGCTCAAAGTGAAGGCGCCGATCAAACTACCAAACAGATTCGCGAAGATAACACCTTTGTTCGGTGCGGCGCCTTCTGGTGGGCACGCCAGCCTCTTGTACAGCACTTCGTATAGGCCATACAAGACACTGCCAATGCCAATGACGAGGTTGCCAAAAGCGCGGTTCTCAGCTTCGTGCGACGGGGGCGCCTTGTCGCCGCCGGCTCCGCCTCCGGATTTAGAACCGTGCTTTGCGGGGGACTGGTCGCCGTATGCGACGACGAAGACGCCCACAATGGCGATGGCGACGGCAACGACCTTGCTCGCGCGTACTTTCTCATGAAGGATGGGGATGCTGAAGGCGTAGGCGAAGAAGGCGGAGCAGTTGTAGATTGCGGTCAAGTCGCTGGCTGTCGTCTGGTTGACGGCTACGTACCAACTTCCTCCTGCGAGGGTGAGGGCGCATGTGATGAAGGATGTCATCTTGAGCATGTAGCGGACGGGCGAGACTTGGGATTGGCGCGGCGTGGGGTGTAGGTTCTGGTGCTGGACCATGAGGGCGGTTTGGCGCAGCAGCTGGACGTGGCGCCGCCAGAAGGTCGGCCACGGCTCGTTCCAGTGCTGGAGCCGCAGCAGGAAGAGAGTCGCGGGCCACAGCACTATCCACGAGCCGTGCGTCATGTACAGCATGCAGTACGGCTTCTCCCATTTCAACTGATGCTGGATGTATACCGCCGTCTCGGTCTGGACTGTGAAGCTCACCAGACTCAGCGCAAGCAGAAACGCGGCGTAAGTGTACTTCTTCCGCGTCTCGTGCTTGGCCTGCATCTCGGGATCCCGCTCGTGGAAGTGATGTGTGCTCCTTCCCAACAACCCGTCGTCCATGTTGTCGTCCTCCGTCTTGCGCCCGAGAAGGGGCGCATTCGCACGCCCATACTCGGCGTGGTCCAATGAGGGTCTCAGATCTGACGGCATGGCCGCGTCGTGTTCATCCCAGTCGTCGAACTCGAGTTCTGAATTGCCAGGGCTGTCTGGTTCCCTCAGCGCTGACTTGCCGTTGGCTTTGCGATGTTGGCGCGACGAAGAGCGTGTGCGAGAGAGTTGGCGGGAACTCGAGCCGGAAGCGACGACGGGCGAGGTACTTCTATTTGGGGGCTCGAGGGTGAAGTCTTCGGAGAGGGTGTGGACGAGAGTCTTGCGAGGATGCGGCGGAGGCTTCTTCCTCAGCGGTATGGACTCAGCAGGCATAAGGTGAGTGGAGGCGCAAGCGAATGACAGTACCGGATGGTAGGTGAGTGGGACCGCTGCACGCGTGTGATAGTCTTGGGCGGCAGGACACTATGCTGTCTTGGATCGTGGTAAGCAGCTGGCGATATCCAGGTGTTCACAATGCGATGCGGCCCCTGCATCCCCAGGTGCCGTAACCTCCGCGAGAACTCCGCTCCAAGAGCCCAGTGTCCAATCGCGCGCCAGCTACCTCCGTGCCCACGCGTCCCAGCATGCCCACAAACTTAGACGCTCCCCCTTTCATCTCCATCCTCCAAAAACACCCTCTGCGGCTCCATCACGTCCGTCACGAAGGTTGGGTGTCGACCGCAGTTCCGCCTGAGCACGTCATAGCTTAGCCTCATGCGTGAGAGCGAGCCGCCTTGCATCTAGGGTCATGTGAGAGATAATAACCCCACGCACACCACCTGGGCACCCATGTGCCACCAAGTGTCTCGCATTAGCGGCACACTCACGAACCATGAGCGCGGCCGGATGTTTTCGAGATACACGCGGTAACCTAGGTACTTTGGGTTGGAAACTGGGGGCCGTCGTTGGTCGAGGGGAGAGAAGTGGTGGTTGCGCCTTGAAAACTAACAGAATAGAAGGCGCACAAGACTTGTAGAGATAAGACATGAGTGATGCTCGTATAGCCCGCCTTTGTCCGTTTTTTGGCTCTCTATTACTTCGCAGGTGATCCTGTTTTTGCAAGCACCCATTCCTGCGTTTAGGGAAACTACTGGGCACGTATCTCCCACGAAGTATAACCACAGAACAAAAGCTCAGAAGGCTACATCGTCTTCGGATAAATACAGATTTATGTTTTTATACCAACAAAGACTTCAGGGCACCTGTTTAGTTCCTTCATTGTATAAGTTACGTTAAAAACCTACAGGTGCGTACCCACATGGCACGCTTGCGACACGTGAAAGTTGATCCAACTTGGCGCACGACATCCTCTTGGCAATGTTGATGAAGGCGAGTAGCTTGTGAGAAAGACATATCGCCAAACGGTAGACCAGACTTGAATACATGTATACATTAAGAGATAGATGTTCTCGCTATCTTGATCATAAATACTCGTTAATCCACCAAACCGAACCAACCCAGCCCAAAACCTCACCACAAAAGCCCTACAACGGACTTCCGTCCAATCCCTCAGCCCGTTCCTGTGTCTCCGCCTCCTCCAACTCCTGCAGAATCTCCGGTAACATGGACTCGACGTCTTCCTCGCGCTCGCCCAGCGCTTTCGCAATAAGCTTCTTATACGTGCCTTGCTTCTCGCTCATGCCTGCCACACTGAGATTACTCACGACTTCTCGGACGAGTTCCCGCCGCTCGAGTTGCGCGCGGTGTAGTAGGAGGGCTAGTCGCATCTTCTCTGTTACATCCACAGGCGAAGTGTCGGCGTTTTGCTGCGGCATGCTACTGCACAGTCGACGCAGCTCGGCTTTTTGTTCAATTTCAAGTAGGGACTCGGCTTCTTCTACTAGTAACCGTAGTTCTTCTTCTTGCTGCCGATCTGCTTCGTCGTCGTTGAGGTCGATGTGTATGCCATTCGACATGAGCTGGAGCTCGGCGACTTGTTTCCGTACGGCTTCGAGTTCGGCTTGGCGCCGCTTGACTACACGTTCTGCGTCGAATGATTCTGCCTCCTTTTCTTGGAGTTCGGATTCGTATGCCTCGGCTAGCTCTTTGCACTTTTCCAGCAGCGTTGGCGCGACTTTGTTCATTAGATTTGAAGCGGTCTGTGAGCGGTACTGGATAGGTTCTCGGACAGCCATGCTGGGAAATGGCACTGGAATTAGCGGGCCTCCATCTAGATGTGGGACGTGTCCGTTGAGTCGGTGTTCTGGTGGCGGCGCGAAAGGTGACGATGAAGCTTGCCGTGGGCGTCCATGCGTTCGTCGTCGACTGTTGAGCTCCCTGATCAGATCGTCTGCCGTCTCGCCCTTTTTGTTCATTATGTCTACGGAGACATTACGTCCTAGCAAACTTCGCACGCATTTCCTCGCCCCGTTCCGCGCAGCGATCATGATCGCCGTGTCGCCATTCTGGTCTACTGCGTTCAGTAACCGTGTCACCTCGTCTGGTATCCATGTTTCTGACAGCTTGTTGATGATGCAGTCGAGATACCACCTCGCGCAAACGTACTTGTTTGAGCTGCTCGTTGTCGCTGCGATGTGATGGAATACGGTACTTCCAAACCAATCTGTCCGGTGAACTGTCTGCTGAAAGATCTTGACCATGCTGGGCATAGTCTCCTTGTCAAAGTTATTGGTGAACATGACGGCGCGCATGAGGGGAGTCTCTAGGTTGTTCGACAGACAATCAATGCGCGCTCCCCGGTGTATCAACTCCTTCACGACCCCCACGTCGCCCATAGCCGCCGCCCAATGCATGGCTGCATGTCCCTTCTCGTCGATCGGGCGGTCCAGATTTATGCTCTGCGGCGGTTCAGGCCATGAGACGGCGGATTCGTGGTCTAACAGCATGAAGTAGTCCAGCAGCTGGTCTGCCCATATTTGGTGTTGCTGATCGAGCAGAGACATCTGGTCCATCCCCCTCTTGCGCTTCCTATTGCCGCCCGTCGAGTACGAATCCAGCATATCTGCGTCGCCCAGCATCGACTCCGAAATGACAGTCTCGTTATCCGGTGTCTCTTCGCGGAAGATCTGCGACCTGATCTGGGAGGCCTCGTACGGCTCTTCGCTTACTTGCGACTGCGCGCTGGTGGTTACGAATGCTGCGATATCAGTCAGCCCAATCTCCCGTATCCAAGCTTGACAACGACCAATGAGAGTGACCTCCTACACTGCATAGACTCAAGCGAATAGACGTTTTTACCATTCCGAGCAGCCGCAGCCGCAGTTTGCTTGGGCGGCTTCATGCGATTCGACGCAGCAGTCGCATGCTTGGGCGCAGGAGGAGGGCTGCGGTCGCCAGGGACATAGTCGAAGATGGCGCGCATCTTGTCCAAGACGCCGTTCCGCTCTGCCAGATGGCGTCCCTCCTCCAGCGGTATCCATGTGCCCTGGTATTTGCCATAACCACCCTGGACCTTTTCATGCACGCCCTTTTGGACTTCGCGCTCGAGGATACGGGTCCGCGCAGGCTTGTCGTAGTCGGCTACCTTGAGGATGTGGGTCGCGTTGATCCAGTCGTCGGCGCGGCGGCGCATGACATGGTTGCCGTTGACATTGCACTCGTAGACGGGGACCTGCAGGCGGGCTTTGTCAGTGCATCGCAAAGGTGAGGTGTCGCAAGCAGTGGGGAGTGCGCACATTACTGTATGTTGCCGAGTAAATCTTGCCATCGGGCGCGGGGGGCATCTTCACCATTCGATTAGCTGTACAAGGTGTCTCGGGGCGTGTCAAGTGATTTCGTGAAGGCGTGTCTGCGGTTCGCGTCAGACCTGGGGGAAGGCGCGTTGGAGTCCGCGTTCGCGACTGCCCTGCCAAGCGTCGGGGTCATCAGCTGCCTTTGCCGACACCAAGTGAACCTCACCAAGCTCGCCCGCCGACGACCCTCCGCCCACCAGCCCCCCGCGCGCCATTGACGATAAACATCACCCCGGGCCGCCAGTATGACTGTCACAGAAACCATCAAGCATGCCGTCGGCCTCGACGGCGAGCCGAGGAGTGCGTCTACCCACGCATCCTACGCATTCGAGTAATAGAGACTGACGGGATCGCAGAGGCTACCCGCGAGGAAATGAGCGCCGCCAAACTACCGCTTCCTTACCGAGACTCATGCGCACATCTTCTTATCCCCTTGAACCGGTGTCGGTACGAGGAGTACTACCTACCATGGAAGTGCGAGGTACGCGAGCATGGATGAAGAAGGGCCAGAGCGGGCGGCTGACAGGAATTCTAGAACGAGAGGCATTCATACGAAAAGTGCCAGTACGACGAATTCAAGGAGCGGGTCAAGAAGATGGACGAGCTGAGGGCAGCCAAGAACGGACAGCGAAGCAACTAGAGTCAGAATGCGGGTATGATCCAGGACGGTCACAGGCGGAGCATGCTGCATGTATATATCAAAGCAGCAAGAATCACGAAGACATCAAATCCATGTTTCGGGGCCAATTGGTGTTCTGGACGAAAGGCGTTGGTGCAAGAAACTACAGCTCTGATTTGGATCCCGTATTCGATCAGACGATGGCTTATTTGGTACACTGAATTGCTGTCTTACGAAGAGTCTAACTCTATAAACGCCTCTGTCAAATCTACAACCTCGCCTTGGTATCTTCCAGCGCAGCCTTCTCCCTCAACTCCTTCCTCAAAATCTTGCCAGAAGGATTCTTCGGAATCGCATCAATGAAATGCACACCACCTTCTAAGCGCTTATGTCTAGAGACACGCTCAGCCAGCCACTTCTTGATATTCTCAGCCGTCTCAGGCGTCGCCTTGTCGGGCGACTGAGGCATAATGTACGCGCGAGGCAATTCATCGCCATTGCTGATAAAGGTTAGCTGTTGATACAGACTGTAGAGAATGCGGGTAAACTTACGCTTTAACGCCAATAACAGCAGCGTCCTGCACGTCTGGGTGGTCCAGCAGCAGCGCTTCCAACTCCGCCGGTGCAACCTGTAGACCCTTGACCTTAATCAATTCCTTCTTCCTATCAACTATGAAGAAGTGGTTCTGTTCATCCACGTAGGCCACGTCTCCCGTCTTCAACCACCCATCTTCTGTGAGGGTCTCCTTGGTCGCGTCGGGCTTGTTCCAGTACCCCTTCATGATATTGGGTCCGCGAACCCAGATCTCGCCTCTCTCGCCTTGCGGCGCTTCGACCTTGCCGTCGTCATCTACGACAATCTTCGCTTCGCAGTTTGCCAAAACTTCGCCGACAGAGAAGCTGGACGAGTAGGCAGATGGTGGAAATGTAGTTGCGGCGCAAGTTACTTCCGTCATGCCGTAACCTTGCTTGACATTGACTTGGCCGTTCGGCCATAGTCGTTCAAATTCCTCAATGACTTCCCGACCGAGTGGGGCAGCACCGGAAGACACGCCCGTTACAGAGCTCAAATCGAATTTCTTCGTTGCCGGATGCTTTGCCATGGCCACGATGACCGGGGGTACCAGAACCATGTCCGTAATGCGGTACTTTGATACGTTCTGTAGCATCTCGACAAAGTCGAACTTGGGCATCATGTAAACCGGTACGCGTTGTTTTACCGCACCGAAACAGAAGATCGCTTGCGCCATAGCGTGATACATGGGCAGGAAGCAAAGGTACTTCTTCGTCTTCAGCTTCTCATGGTAGTCGGGACTGGTGGTCTGGATGTGGATCTGTTGGCTGCAGTTTGCGACGTAGTTCCTGTGTGTGATCATGACGCCCTTTGCGACACCAGTCGTACCCGAGGAATAGTTGAGAGCAACTATGCGATCGAGCTCTTCTGGGGTCTTCAAGTCGGGCCATGAGTATGCGTCGCCGCGTTCTGGCGTATCGAGGAGTTCAGTCCAGTGGCGGACATTTCCGAGTTCCGTCTTCTTCTCCACTCTACGGCCCTCGAACGTGGCAACACCATCGTCGAAGACAAAGATGCGCTCAGGACCCATGCCAATCTCTTTCGCAGCTGCGATTCCTGTGTCCAAACTGCCCTCTGCGCATACCATGAAGCGCGCTCCGCTATCTTTCAATTGGTACGCTAACTCTCTGGCAATATAAGTGGGATTTGCGCCAGTAAAGACCCCCTCTGCCATGACGATACCCATCACTACTGCTGGAAAGAAGAGCGTATTTCTCGAGTAGAGCAACACGCGATCTCCTGGTTGGAGGCCTGCGCGCTGCAGACCTGAAGCGAAGCGTTTCGCATAGAGACGAAGATCGTGTAACGAGATGTTGTACTTTTCAGGTTCGCTTGCCGAAAGATAAAACGGTTCCTTTGGTAGCTCTACGGTAGGCGAATCAAATATGTACGTTGGTAGTGAGACCTGGGGTATGGGGAACGAATAGCGGGATTTGATCACCATGGTGGCGGTTCAATGTGCTGGCCGAGCAAACGTCGCAAAGATGTCGAGGAGGAGAATCAACTTGTAATGACGGGGTCCACTCTTATCACTCTTGGTTCTTGGCCCACTATTGGTATCCACGATGCGCTCCGTGCCGTAGCCCTTGTTGATGGCTTGCAAAGTCAGACGCCCGGCGATATAGGCGTCAGCGAAATCCTACTCGGCATTCATCAGCGCCCACTCAATCAAGTACACGTATACACAGGAATAGTAACTTACGTTCTACCGATTCCTTCTTCTGCTTAGTGATCCAAATGTCTGAAATATAACAACGACACTTTTCGAGATGGGAAGTCGCGATACATGCATGGTGTAACCCAGCGCACCCATCCACCGGTTCTACTCTGCCCCGAGGCATCTCTGCTGACGCCGCTGCATAAACGGGGCAACTAGTCTAAGACAGCACATCGGGTAGCTCGATTGCGTTAGAAGTGGACTCGGACGGGGGACGGAAGTGAAAGTGCTGAGGTGCGATAAGCGGGGGACTGCTAGTTGTGCCGAGGTAGAAGTCTGGGGTAAGGACGGGGGTTAGCGAGCGGACGTCTGGGCATGCGAGTTGGGATGGTTATTCGTCCGTTATTCTAATCATTGCTTATTCAAAAATCTCCTATTTTTATCCATGTCTTTTATGCTTGGGTACCAAAATCTGGTGCGAAAGTCATGTTCAGAGTCACATCTCAAATTAAAATTTAGTGCGCCATGTCAATAGACCATGTCAATAGACCATCTCAAGTCATATCGATCCACATCGCAATCTTCTTCTCAACTCCAGCAAAACCCATGACCAGGTAGAAATCGTGTTTTTAGACAGACATCCCATGTGAGGGTAGTCATTTTTGGTCTGACCATGTCTGAGTGATGAGGAAAGAAGAAGTTGGGGGGATTGGAGAGGTACTTATACATCTGAGATGGCGCTAGAGGGGGAATACATGGGACGAAGTATTCATCAGCGTGACGTCCAACGTGCGCTGTCGGCGTGAACGTCGTTTGTCAATGACGCCATCACCTTTCTTAAAACACCATGTCGTCCCGACGAGGCAACGCGAAGGTCAGGCGCCACGAACCTCAAACGATCGAAGCCAACAGATCAATTGACACCCCTTCACTCGAACACACCAAAAGCGTTTGTAACCTGCAAACCAACCCATCACCCGTCATTCTGACGTCCAAACGCACTCGAATCACATCAACTCTGTGCTTTCCAACGCCAAAATACCGCCATACTACCCACCATATCATATCCATCAACATCCCTCACAATACCAATCACAACCCCAGAAAGCAGTTTGATCCGTCGCGCCCGGTGCCCATATATCTCCACCGAGGCCACATTAAGTACCTCAAGGACGATGACTCGATCTCGCCGAAGTCTCTCGCGGGTTTGGAGGAAACGCTGCTGAGCGCTTTGGTTTTGTTGGCCGACATTACTTAATACGTGGGCTGCGAACATGTCGTCTGATGATGTATGTGAAAATGTAGGTGAACTTGCAGCTGACGGTGCTGACTGCGTCTCTCTTTGCCAGTCTTCGACCATCAATGTCGTGTCCGGGCTTGGTAGTGGGAGACTCTGGGTTGACCACCGCCGTGGTGTAACCCTCGGAGGGCTTGGAGACTGTTCGGTCGGACGATAATCTCGAGATGTAGGAGTCCACGGCGCTGCAAGAGCTCCGCCGAAAATCTCGTTCATGGACCCTCTTAAGGGCTGCGGGTTCGGTCGTTCATGTCCCTCTTCTTCAGCTTCCTCTTCATCTTCCTCCATCTCTTCGTCTTCCGTTACCGAAACACGATCCTCGGGCTCGCGCTCATCATCCGAACACTGGAACTGTTCATCGAACATATCCTGCATGACCTCCAACGCACCCATGAAGATACGCCCGGACCAAGTCTCCAACATATTAGCATGTCTAAGTTGGTCCTCCACACGCCGAGCAACCTCAAGCTCCAACCATGCAGATTCAGCCGCAGCGTGCATCTCACATATCATAACCCATTGAAGCCCCGCCTGGATCCGCGATGCGCATACACGTTTTGGTATCCCGATATAGCACTCCGCACCAGTTCCATGGAGTCTGAGTTGCTCGTCGAAAAGGTTGTCCGTGATCGTCAATAGCTCGGTATAGCGCTTGGTGTCAAAAGACGCATCACGGTCGTAATACGTCTCCTTATCTTTGCGCGCAAGCGCTTCCGTTGCTGGGGGTAGCAAGTTCAATTCGAAGAGCTCTTGTCGACAGCTTGGGCACTTGTTGCGGTTGTCGGTGTAGCCTTCCGTCATGTCTCGTAGACATTGGAGGTGCAGTGTATGTTGACAGGGGAGTTGAGCGAGGCGGGTACTCGGTTCTTGGGGGTCTACCTGCAGGAGCTCCAGACATATCGCGCAGTTCGAGTCGCGGATGGTCCCGAAGTCTCGGGCTTGTTGATGAATTCGCTCGCCGAGGAAGTGCTCGAGGCTGGGGAGGTTGTTGGACGCCATATCAGCGCAGGGTTTGCGAGCTGGTTGAGTGTGGTGTGCGAGTGTGTTTTTAGTGTGGACTGCAGCGGTGGGTGATTCCGCTTCTCGTGCTTTATATATAGCCATGTGACTGCCTTCATAGTGAATGGCTATAGGTAGCAGTACATGTGGGGTATATAGTCGTGGCGATGCGCGAAGTGAAATACCCTACCCGCAACATGTACTGAGCATCACTTTCCCTGTGGGAAAGATCCGATGAACCCCAAGGAGTCTGTATATGAGCTTCCACTCGTTTGCCCCCAACTGTCAAGCAAGCAACACCCCTAACTCAACTCAACCATGTCGATGCAAACTTCCGCTTCAGTTCCTGACCAGCAAGATGGTGTCATGCCAGACTTGCCCGCAATGGGGCAATTCATAGCTACCATGGATGGGTCCGTTCAGTACTCCGAGCAGCTTCCCGACTCTTGCAGTATATGCTGGGAAGACTTCAACTGGGACAATGGCGTTGCAGTGCGCCTTCCATGCGGCCACATCTTCCACAATGAATGTTGTCTCCACTGGATGAAATCAGCCAGTGAGAACCGCAACGCCTGTCCCATGTGCCGGACGGTCTTCTGTCTCTTTAATGCTCTGACACCCGAACAAATACGCGATAACGAAGAAGAGCACAACGAGGCTGTATACAACCGCGAGGCTTACTACTGGCTTATGCGTTACGCTGACTCATGGTACGATGCAGAAATCCGGGATGATCACCCGGATTTAGTGTACATTGTATGCGAAGTGAGGAGGCATTGGCATCGTGAACATCATCCCCAAGCGCACGAGTTTATATGCGACTGGCATGAAGAGATCGGGGACAACTGGCTTGAGCTTATCGTAGCGAATCATATCCGGAACAGGCTCAGCGAGGATGGTCTTGCTGGCTCTAGGGAAAGCCAAGAGCTTGAGACGAGACGCAGTGGGCTAGTGAACTGTGTGAACTGGATGATTAGGGGTTCCAACTTCATTGGCGAAGTCTGGGTCCCGCAGAATATGCAAGAATTCGAAGCGAGGGCCGCGGAGAATGCAGGGGGCAATGAGGATCACCAGCAAGAGCAACACGACGACGACCGTCAGGCTGACGAGGATTCAGAGGACTACGAGAGGTGGGCATCTGCTCATGCCCACGAGCACGAAGAAGGTTCAGAGGATGGCGAAATCCTCGAGGACGCAACCAGTCAAGACCCCTCTGAACTTCCCCATCCTGAAGGCTTCGAACTTTCCGATCCCGAACCAAGTCCAATGAACAGCGGTACAATTGAGCAAGCTATCATAGCACGCAACGATGCTATCCATCAACGTTTCCGGGAAGAACTAAACGCAGAGATCGTCGTAGGAGCCTTGCACGAATTACACGATTTCAGGAGCGCTGAAATACTACCCTATGGAGAAGTACAGCGCCGTCATTCGCGCTCCCAATCTCCATCCCCATCTTCACCATCTCCACCCTCAACATCTCCATCAACAGACTCTCTCTTTCCTCTCCCCCCGGCCACAGAACTAGCCGACCTACCTCCCGCCCATCCCACAGTCTCGCAACAAGACGTGGCCGACACGCGCTCCTGGCTCAGGTCAGAGGGCCACACCATCCTTTGCGAGATGCACAACGTAGCCTCGGTTGTGTATCAAGACGATGGTACTTATGACGTGCATGGTTTTGAAGGAGATTTTTTGGGAGTTGTGAGGGATGCGGATGCGTATCATGTCGTGGGGTGGATTGCGATTTTCTATCGTTATGGAGAGAACGGTGGAGATGTTGGTGGCTCCAGGGGACGGGTGATGCGTCCTGTATAGTAAACTTCCAGTGTACGATATCGGGGCGGTTTCAAATGAGAGATTCGGCGAACGTTACTACTTTCGTGTAGAAATGTATCCAGAGTTTTCTTTGCTCGAAAGTGACGTGGGAGCTTGTAACTGAGTATGTCTGACGTTGCTGTCTTCCAGTGTCGTCCAATTGGTGAAAGAATACGCCAGCCGTGGGTATGCCCCTCCTAAAGCGTGACCGACTTGTGATATCCCCAAACGCCAACGCTATGCATAACAAAATTGCGTGAAAGATGGACCTTCTGTGATATCTCACAGGAGCTCAACTACGCCTTGTCCTCGCCCTCATCATCACTACTTTCCCTCTCTTCCCATCCCACCATCCGTCTCAACACGCGATTCTCTTCTCCCAACTCTTTACATCTGCCCCTCAATCCTTGTTCGACTTCGCTCTGGCATCTTAATGCGCTCCTTGCGTTCTCCGCGACGCGACTCAGCCCAGCCTGCCAGTCTGCGTGTTCAAGCCGCAGCGCCATAGATGTCGAGCGTTCTTGGTCAAGAAGCCCCTGGTAGTGTTTGTGCAGAGCAAGCATGGCGGAGGTTTGCGAATAGGCGTACGGACGAAGTTTATCGAGGAGAAGGGTCAAAGCGGATTCGTAGTCGGTGAGGAGGGCGGAGAGCGATGTATTGGTTGAGGTTAGGGATGCGATGGTTGTTTGCGCGCTCGAGAGCTGTGATTGTAGATGTGCTACTGTCGCTGCTGTAATGTGTGTTAGTATGTGTTCATCCGAGTCCAGACGGGTGATGTCGCCGTCCAAACTCTCTCAATACAGACTCCACATACCATTGATCTCTCCATTAACCTCCCTCATGCCCATTCCACTCGCAATTCTCGGATTGAGCCCACCGACCTCGCCTCCCTCTTCTTGTGCAGCCCTCCCTTGTATCGCAGCGACACCCTCCACGATACCCCTCGTTTGCGCCTTGTTCTCTTCTAGCAATTGACTCAGCTGCTGCACCACCGCCCACAGATGGTTCATGTCCGTCTGCTGGCCGCCGCTGGGTAGGCCATTAACCATTGGAACGCCGTTTTGGCCGCCGCCGTTAACTTGCGATCCTGCAATACTGCCGGCTTGTGAATGTGAGGGAGAGGGCGGGGGGCGATTTTGATTGTGCTGTTGCTGGGCTTGTTGTTGTTGGGAGGACTCGAGGAAAGAGAAGTTGTTCATGGCGACAATAGTGTGGGTGGGTGGTGGAGATTAGGTAGCTGCGGATATTGGTGGAGTTGGCGTGCGGCGCGGGCTTGATGGCTTCGGTAGTCGGGCTTGTGATTGGATTGGAAGTCTGATGGTGGGATCGTAGGCGCCTACCAAGATCTTCTCAGTGACGCGACACTAGATCGGGGTATAGAATGCTTTTCTGCGTCTTGTGCGGGGTCAGGTTGGTTCGCGTTGCGGAGTCTTGAGGCTTGTTGGCGATGCGCTCTGGGACGTGTCCAGATGGCGCTTGCTTGCTTTGGTGCTAGCGGCTTGGCCACACTCCCGAGGTCTATGGCTTGACTGGACAGCGAACCATTGCAGATGGGTATGACTTTTTAGTGATAAGGTATCGATAGTACTAGGTAAAGAAAGCGTGACTAAAGTATGCGAGGGTAAAAAGCAAAAATACACCACAAGAGGTATCCTCTCCCAATGGTATCCAACACTCCACAACGAGACTCGATGCGAGCCTACTATGACCGAAAGTCCATCCCTCCTTGGGGAGCCGAAGTGCTACTCGCTCATCTATCAGGCAGCACATACCTCCTTTCTACACTCATCTCGCGATCTGCCTCATCTTCACCTTCAAACCTCAACCTAACGAGATTGTCCACGCCATCTCCTTCTTTGCCACCATCTTCTTTCTTGACCTTACCATCACTCTGCTTCCAGACAGCCACCACTTCCGCTTTGTAGAAAGTAGTGGTACCTGGGTAGAGAGCAAGCACGTTCTTTCCTTTGCTTAGGTCTGGTAATGTGGTGTTTGATGAGGGTGGTGGGATGGGTATGAGGTGATTGACGGAAGCACGGTATGGAACTGATGGTGTCGGTGGGTCCGGATCAGCATCAATGATTTCGTACCGACGTTGCTTTCCTTCGCCGATTACGGATGTCACGCGGCATAAGATGCCCTCGCCCTCGAACGACATGGAGGACGCCGAAGAGCGATTCTTCGCGTTGTTTCGGTAGAGGACCTCGGTCTGTGGCGAAAGACGTGGTCGGATTTCTATAATAATATCGTCAGTTGACGTGGTGTCTGAAGGGACTTGGGATGATGTGTAAAAAGGGCGCTGTGATAGAAGAGATGGTACATGGTGGCATGAGCACATAAAAAGAAGTATGAGATCAGATGAGGTGAGATTATGAGCTTGCCTATCCGACTACAAACCTCGAACAAGCCGAAAGGAAAAATGCCAGTGGGTATCGTCTGCCGTCTAAGGTGAACGCCGATAGCAAAGTACAGCTCAACGCTTGGTCTTGTACTTGATTGTGGGCTTGGTTTTGGAAGGAGGAAGAACCATCTTACCCTTACCCGAGTCGTCTTCGTCCATCTTCACACTGCCCTCTCTCGCAACAGGTACCGATCCTGCTCTGCTACTGCCCGACTTGGCTACCAGTCGATCTTTCTGACTGCTGATAACGACCTTCGGACTGGGACCTCCAGGACTGTCCGCAGCCATGCTGTCGCGGTCGTCGATGTTGTCGTTATGCTTTCGCTTGCCTTGGCGGTCGCGTCCAGACTTTCCGTGCCCAACGCTGGTGGCTCGTGATGCTGAGGGCGGGGCCTCTTCCGACTGACGGAGGGCAGCCAGGAGTTCTATCTGAGTGGAGACATCGTTGCCGCCTTCGACCTGCTGGAGAAGGGTCTGTGCCTCGTTTAGATTACGTATGTTTTCGCGCAGGAGGTCTTCAAGCTCGTCATCAATACGGGCTGAGGTTTCCTCGCCGCGGTCTAGCCGGGTTAGCACAGTGGGACGAATGTGTAGTAGTCAGTTGGGCAACGAACGCTGACGAGCAGACTGTTCTGCGACGAGGGCGGTGATTTTCTCTTGCAAGGCATCCGACTCTTTCTGCGGCATGTCAGCAAGGAAGCGGATTTATGTGTAGATGATTTATGTAATGCATGCGACAAGGCACGGTCTGTGTAATACCATGCATTTGTCGGCGCGTCTGGCATCTGTCTTGATCTGTTTCCAGAGATCCCGCTCCTCCTCTGGATCTCTTCCATATTTATTTCGGTTATGGCCCACGTAGCCGTCAGAATCGCGAAGACTACGCGGTATTTCGCTCATGGTGAGGAATGCTGGCGATAGATATGGAGATGCAGATTGTAATGCTGGTGTTAATGAAGAAAGTATATTCGTACCATGAGTTGATCAACGCGACGTCCGTCAGCTTTGATCGAGTTCCAGAGGGCTCTTTCCTCGTCGAACTCCTCCTTCAACTGACCACGGGGCCTGCTGCGGGCTGCCATGTTGAGGAAGTTGTGGCCCGTCAACTCCCCAGCTCTTTTCGTGTTACCTAAGGCGCTGCAGATAGTTCATGTGGTGGTGTGGAAGCGACAGACTGAGGTGGAGGAAGGGAAGTAGCTGCAGATGATCAACGTCGGGGCATGTAGTCGGCGGGATGCAGGGTAGGGTACGCTAGTCATGGGAGAGGGGATGAGCCTAAACCAACGGCAGGGTGACGATTGTGCGGGACCAAACAAGTGGACCCCGCCCAGAGCTCCTCCGCCAATTCGCGGCATCGCAATACATACGCAACCTCCACACTCGACCGAACCATATTCAAGATGCGGAACCCTCTTATCAGACTGGAATGCGGTAGGACTAGATAGTGAAATTGGTTTGAGCCAACATTGACTAACTATTTTCAGGTGTGAACAGCTACGACTGGGGTGCGTGCCCCGCGTCATCACTCACCTTCGCCCCAGCAGTATGCTGAACCAACGCAGGCAAAGTCGGCAAAGAGTCTGCAGCCGCCAAGTTCCACGCTGCAAACGCTTCAGACTTCTCGATTGAAGAGGAGAAGCCATATGCCGAGGTATGAAATTCCGGCCTGCGATTGACGCGTCGTTGACACGGTTAGCTATGGATGGGCACACACCCGTCGCTCCCTTCCAAAGACAAGGAAACCCAGCGAACGCTTCTCGACCTCTTCGAAGAAAACCAAGCCCTGTTATCAACAGAGATTGCCGAGCGCTATGAGAACAAGCTTCCCTTCCTGTTCAAGGTCCTCTCCATCAACAAGGCCCTGAGCATCCAGGCACACCCGAACAAGAAGCTTGCCGAACAGTTGCATGCAAGCGACCCCAAGAACTACCCAGGTCAGCATAATTACGGAAATTTCCAACATAAGTACTGACCTTACTAGATGACAACCACAAGCCCGAAATGACCATTGCGGTCACTCCCTTCGACGGCCTCTGCGGCTTCCGACCCCTCGCCGAAATCGCACACTTCCTGAAGACCGTCCCTTCATTGCGCAAGCTCGTCGGCGAAGAAGAGGCGAAGAAGTTTGAAGACACCATCAGTGGCAAGGAGACATCGGACAAGGAAGAGGATATGCAGGAGAACAAAAAGGCTCTGCAGTCTGCCTTTACAAAGCTCATGAACACGGACAAGGACGCGCTATCATCTGCCAGCGAAGAGCTTGTCAAGGCAGCGGAGTCTGAGGGCGACAAGTTCGCGGACGGCGGCCCACCCTCCAACGACGGGAAAGAACTCGCAGACCTTGTCGTACGCCTCAACTCTCAATTCCCCGGTGACATTGGCCTCTTCGTCCAGTTCTTCCTCAACTACGTTAAGCTCGACATCGGCGAAGCCATGTTCCTCAAGGCTGATGACATTCACGCCTACCTCTCCGGCGACATCATCGAGTGCATGGCGAGCTCTGACAACGTTGTCCGCGCAGGCTTCACACCCAAGTTCAAGGACGTGGACAACCTGACGAAAATGTTAACCTACAGCTATGCGCCGATCAGCGAGCAAAAGATGGAGCCTAGAGACTACTCACAGGTCAGACTGAACGCACCAGCGTATAGCTCCAACAGCAGCAACAAGCTGTACAACCCACCGATCCCCGAATTCGCCGTAGTAAGGACTGCGCTTAACCGGGTAGGTGGAAAGGCGACATTTGATCCGATCGATGGACCAAGCATCATCCTGTGCACCAAGGGCAAGGGAACGATTAGCGTGGGACCAAAGGAGGAGGAGATCAAGGAGGGCTACGTCTACTTCGTTGGTGCCACTGCTGAGGTCGTCATCAAGAGCGATGTTGATGCCGAGGACGAGGAGGGCGCAGAGGGCTTGGTAACATTCAAGGCATTCTGCGAGCTCGAAGACGGCAAAGGCAAGCTATGAGACATGAGATATGAACAAAAGGGTACGACAACGACTTGATGATATGACGACAAGAGAAACGTCTTCTTGCTATATTGTATTTGGCTACATAATACATCTATCATCTATGAGTGGTATCACAATGCTATGAGTCGCTAAGTCTAGAACAACAAGGGGAGTGAAGTGTCGCCTTACTCCGGCAAACTCCTCATGACACCCTCAAACGCTACCAATGCCATGGCATTCGCCGGGAACGCCCTGAGGAAGCATGGCACGAAACCCCGCCAGTACCCTTTCCAACCTTGCTCCCTGTACACCGCTTTCGCGGCATCTCTCCACCTCGGAAACTTTCTTTGTGCCAGCGGATCCGTCATGATACGCTGCTTAATCACATCGCTCGGATAGCTCGTCAACCAAAAAACCTGCGCCGACAAACCCCCCGCCCAGAAATTGACAGCGGGAGCAGACAGCGAAGTCCGCTGTTGCAGCTGCCGTGTAAAAAGGTCATAGGTTCCCCACCAGAAGCAGAAGAATGTGCGGAAGAGCAGTGTAGCGCTGAGACCATGGTACACACCCCTCATTCCATGACCAGTGTATATCTTCTTGAGGCAGTCGATTGGTCCGGAGTAAAGACGTGACTTCTTATCCGCGGCGTACTGGACTTGCAGACGTGCTTTGATGTGTTCCACCGGCGCGGCGATGAAGGATACGGTCCATCCTGCCATTGTGCCTGCTAACGCGTGGCCGTATACGGGTAGTTTACGCTGCTGTTCGCCGAATTGGAGGTGTGAGGGGGGGTTGAAGACACGGTCGTTGAGGACGCGGCGGTAGACGCTTAGGGAGCCTAGCATACTTTGTGGTGTTAGTATGGTGAGTTGTTTGGGGGGTATGTGTCTGCGTACATCGAGTCCATGAACATCCATCCTACAAGCGGTGGTGTAGCGCCCTTGTACAACCCCGCGAAGCCTTCTTTGCGGAGTGTTTGCATCAGACAATCTACCGGGCCACGGAAATGGCTTTTCTCGGTCGTTTGGAGGCGGACTTTCACCGTGTCGAAGGGGTGACCGACTATCTCTGTTAGCCATGTTCAATGCATGTGCTGGGGAGAATGTTTATTTACCAGACAACTTCGCAATGCCGCTGAACACCCCAGCGACAAAGCCGCGGTAGTGCTTGGGAGACTTCTTCGGCTCATCAGAGGTAGCTATCAGCGCGGTGGCCGCTGGCTGTGAGTCGCTAGTCTTCGTCTTCAGGTTCAGGGCTGAGGTAGCCATTGTCGCGTCGCTGTTCTCCGGTACAATATCGGAATCATGCCTCGCGTCCAAGAAAAAGCACAAAAGGCATCCAACACGTCAAAAAGATCACGAAGAAGCGAAGGTAGGGAGAAGCAGGGCCGTCGAACAATTCAAACCATTATTCTCGGTGGAATTGTCAGCAGCGGTCAGTAGGCAACTTGCAGGTTCCGCATATCGGAAACGTACAAGCGCCCGCGATGTGGTGACGATGTCGACAGGGCCGAGAGATCGGTGTTCGGACCCCCGAAAGTCGCGTTTTAGTGCCTTCCAAGGTTGTCTCTCCAGGGCTGGACCCTTGAGATTGGCTTGCCAGATTGGTACGATGGTTCCTTCATAGATTAGCGGCTGCCCCTCCATATGCACTTGCGATCGTGTGCGACCGAGGATGGCGCGGTTTGATCTTTCTGTTGCTAATCGACTGTTGTCGCTCTCACTAACTTTTTAATAACTTTGTTGGCGCGCGCGCATTCGATACACGTGTTCTAGGTAACCATGTCGGCGACTACGAGTGCGACTACAGCGCCCGCTGCGGGTGTAGAGTCGAAGAAAGGTATGTTGGATGTTTGGCGGGGCGCGTTTGGAAGAGCTATACTGACATCGGCGCAGTATGGACGACCCTCATCACCAACACGGCATACCTCACCGGTCTCCTTACCCTCGACTACTCGCTCAAGAAGCACGGCACAAAGTACCCGCTCATCGCTTTGTACACGGATACCTTCCCCGAAGAAGGCCACAAGGCGCTCGATGAGCGCGGCATACCGAAACAGCATGTCAAGTACCTGCTGCCAATCAAGTCCAAGGACTTCACCGCAGACCCGCGCTTCTACGACTGCTGGAGCAAGCTTACGCCGTTCTCGCTCGAGGAGTATGAGAGGGTGGTACAGCTAGACAGTGACATGTTGGTCTTGCAGAACATGGACGAGCTCATGGACTTGCAGCTGGACGCACCGAGTACAGGCGGAAAGGGCGATAGAGTGTTTGCAGCGAGCCACGCATGCGTGTGCAATCCGCTCAAGAAGCCGCACTACCCCAAGGACTGGTATGTCTCTTTCCCTTCATATGCATATGATATGTAGACTAACACAACTCTAGGATACCAGAGAACTGCGCCTTCACAACCCAACACGCCGACCCCACCACCGCCCAGCACACAGGCGCCCCCTCAACTGCCGGCCTCCGCATGCCCAACGGCGGCCTCCAAGTCGTAAACCCCTCGCTCGCAACCTACAACCTGATCCTCGAGCAGCTCTCCAACGAGGCATCCGGCGACTACGACTTCGCTGACCAATCGCTGCTGGGCGATCTGTTCAACGGTCGCTGGGTTACGCTGCCGTATACCTACAATGCGCTCAAGACGCTGAGGAATAAGGGCGTGCATGATGTGATCTGGAGGGATGAGAATGTCAAGAATATTCATTATATTCTTAGTCCGAAGCCCTGGGAGGAGGACGATGGGAAGTCAATGTGGGAGACGCATCAGTGGTGGTGGGATGTTAATAACGAGAGGAGGAAGGAGGAGAAGAGCCGGGGGATTGATGATGGATTCTAAGCTCTCACGATGTAGTGGGGTCGTTGCATAGTGGTCGGCGTAGAGGTGTAGAGTAGTACGAGAAACTTGGGCGAGCATCTTACGAGAAGCCCTGGAGGCGTTGCATAGTGGTGGGGTAGGGAGAATAATGCCCTGCATAAAAAGTATTTGGCAGCCATGGAGGAAGAATACATTCCATCCAATGAAGACTACGTTCCGATTATTGAACAGCTCACGTATGGCTCACGAACACCTTCCTTTTCGGTAGCACGGCTT
Organism: Alternaria conjuncta; assembly: GCF_024043145.1. Lineage (NCBI taxonomy): Eukaryota > Fungi > Ascomycota > Dothideomycetes > Pleosporales > Pleosporaceae > Alternaria > Alternaria conjuncta. The sequence continues at coordinate 1,350,656 of NW_026250092.1, read as the reverse complement.
TGTATCACGTGTCTAAAGTAAGCCTTAGGCTTTAGTATTTCTTAACTATAGAAACTTAGAAAAATCTTAACTTAATAACTAAAGTATACTATTATAGTTATATACTACTAATACTTAAAAAAAATAGAATTATAAAATCTTTATACTTATATATTAATTTTTTTATACTTATTTCTATTTACATACTTTAAGATAGTAACTACTTTTATCTTTTAATAAGTAGGCTTAATATTATAAGTATACTTTAGTTACTTAATATATACTACTTATTTTATTAATAACTTTTATATTAAGTAGTAGAAGTTTACTAACTTTACTATACTTTTTAAAGCTACTTATAATTACTTTAAAAAAGTAAATTTATAAGTAAATTTTTACTTTATAGTAGTAGCTAATTTTATTTATAGTAATATAAGCTTTAGTACTAATATTAAATTTTTTACTTAAAGTAAATATAACGCTCTTAAATAACTTTATAAGAAAGTTTTTACTTAAACTACTACTACTAGTAATAATAACTTTTTTATTAATATTAAAAGCTAAAGTTAGAAAAAGTTTAAAAATTAAGTAAAATATATTTTAGTTAAAGTTTAAGAGTAAAATAATAAAAAAGATTAAATTAGTAAACTAGTAATTAATAAGCTTATAGGCATGCACTATAACGTCTTCTACAGCGTAACATTAGGCACAGCTTTGTACACGATGTTTTTTAAGTTTCCTTTAGGCTTGGCGCTAGGGTTCCTCCCCGATTCAGTAATCCCTCAAGCTCGGTAGTTATGCTTCTTTCAACACATGGTCCGCACGGTGTACCACGTCATGGTGGACGGTACTAACCCTGCATGGCCAGTGTACAGGCCTTGTGAAGAACTATTCGTAACGCGGACCAACATTTGACTATAGCAGTCAGGCTCGGGCAGTTGGAGGGACGATTCGAGCAACCAGTCGCAGAAAACTTCTTGCATCGGCTTATTTCGCCCGAGATAACAGGCCTCGACGATATTTGAGCCGGCTATAGCAGAGACTAAATCCCGAAGGAGGGCTAGCCAAACGGGAAGATCGGAATACGTCACGGTAACGCCGTGTGTACAGGCAAGATGCAGTGAGTGAACTGCTGCCAGTTCCCACGCGAACGGCGCAGACCCCACGGCTTCATCAATCTCAGGAGTAGCGCCGCGTACCTGCGTTTGCCGGCATTCGGTGAATCGAACGGCGGCGGCAAAGTCACACGGCAGGAGAGGCTGCTGGAAACTATATGGCTAGCTGCAGCTATCGTGCAGCCAACGCGCATGCAGATGCAGCGAGTAACGCATGCGGAGACCCTTTGCTTCATCTTAGCCAAGATTCGCAATCAAAGGGCGTCGTCGAGCTGTGAGCCCCTTTTCGCCGACTGAGGCAAAAGCAGGAGAGGCGGTGATGGAGGTGTGTGGTTGGCGTGTAGGATGAACCCGTCACGATCAAGCCGTTGGGCGGAGCACAGACGTTTGGCAGCTGCGATCTGCAACGCGCCTGCTGCGGTTTCACTCCTGAGCAGCGTGAAACCTCATTTCATGAACAGCGCCAGCGCCCACGCGAGACCCTGTCCCGAGTCGCTACACATTTGCATCTCCTGTGCCGTCTACATCTTGACGTCTCCTCCCACACACGACCACCATTGAATCTCACCCTCACGCCTTATCACGCCCGACAGCCTGCCGTCTACCGTCCTCCGTCGCGCGCACTAGTTATAGCTCGCTTTCGCCGATATACCGCCCACTCGACACCACCACCCAGTCCATAACGCGTAAATCAGCACCATGGGGGGTTCAATATCCAAGATGATGGCCAAGGTCTTCGGCTCCAAGGAGATGCGCCTGCTGATGCTGGGCCTCGACGCCGCCGGGAAGACCAGTACGCACCACCATCACACCACATACACTGTCGCTAACTCCCCCAGCCATCCTCTACAAGCTCAAGCTCGACCAGGACGTCACCACGATCCCGACCGTCGGCTTCAACGTCGAGACCGTCACATACAAGAACACCAAATTCAACGTCTGGGACGTCGGCGGCCAGGACAAGATCCGTCCGCTCTGGAGACACTACTTCTCTGGTATGTTGGGCCGCGGAGGCACGGTTCCGGGTAGGCGAGTCGACATGCACGCGACTGCATGCGCATGGCTCCTACCTTGCCCGGCCTCCTATGATATCCATCAATTGAACGACGTGGCTAATCGCAATCGCAGGCACCCAAGGTCTCATCTTCGTCATCGACTCCAACGACCGCACCCGCATCGACGAGGCCAAGCAGGAACTCACAAGGATCATCCAGGACCGAGAAATGAAGGATGCGCTGTTGCTGGTGTTTGCGAACAAGCAGGATCTCAGCGGAGGTGCGTACATGCCAGAAGTTGTATGTGAGGGATATTGGCTGACATGACATAGCTATGCGACCAAAGGAAGTCTCGGACCGTCTGCAATTAGACAAGATCGCCAAAGACCACGTATGGAAGGTGGAGCCCAGCTGCGCGACAACAGGAGAGGGTATCTTTGAAGGATTGGTACGTTTCGATCTCCCCAGCATAAACTATTTGCGCCTTCATCAACTAACACCTCCACAGGCCTGGCTCTCCAACAACGTCAAGCTACCACCCGGCGCCAAATAAACGTCTTCCTACCCACCGCGATCCGCGCATCCCCGTCCCTCTCTCACACACTGTCCGCGATACCTGAACGACTTGCATGCTCTTCCCTGCATATACCCGGTTTTGTCCTCTTTACTTAATGTCGCACTTACTCTTATCGTCTTGTAATCTTCTTAATTGGGACTTGTACATTAGATATGTACAAATCTTGTTTTTTTGTCTTGTGTGTAGATCCTTTTCCTGTTGTGGTCCGAAGATGGGTGCCTGGCTGGGCTGACTGGTTGGTTGGCTAGTTGGGCTGTCTATAAGTAAGCGATACTGATATTACCTCCGTGTGTGTGTTTTTTGAGGTCGTGGTGGTGTGGGTGGTGATGTGGATTCTTTGACGTCTAATATCTAGGTTGGCCGCGACTACCTCCTCGGACGCCACTTCCGAATCCGTCCTTGCGACTTCCTTTCCCAGCCCTCATCAACTATGGATCTTTCAACCCCACTACTTCTCCTCCTCTGACATACGCCTTTAGCATTTCCACGTTACGATCACAGCTCACTCGAGTTCCTTCACGATCACCGGCGCTTGCTGCACTCAACGGAATGTGTGCGCGTTGGAGCACACTACACAAGCAACCCTTAATGCACTGCTCGTATGGAGGTGAGTTGCGCTCTCAACAAGCCGAACCTTCGTCACTGAGCAAGAGCTAATTGTAAGATTTGGATACATGGCACTAAGCTTGCGCATTAGTGTTGTCTAACCTGCGTTCATTCTGAAGTCGCTTCACTAACGTCTAACATTGAATTAGCAGGTTTGAGACACAACAAGACTTCGTAGATCGGGTGGGGGCGCTCTTTGTTGTTCGAAAACTGCCACCCAAACATGATTGTGCTGGCTTGTCTCACGACGGCAGCAAGCAATGAGACATACACAAAGATGGGTATATGAAGATGCTGGAGAACGGCGTTAGAATCGGCAGCAGCTGTCTGACTCTTCGAGACAAGACAGTATCAGTCTCTAGGCTACGTAGCACACACACTTCCTTATCTTCCAACCAACCTTGGAAACTCACATTTCACTCTCGCATCAACACGAACGACAAGTTATCTCAGCATGGCCGGTAAGAAGAAAGGCAAAGTCGCGGATCAAGCGCTCAGCGCCAAAGAGATACAGAAGATCAAGAACAGCATGGCGGAGTTCGTCAAAGACCCGTCTTCGAAGACCAAGCACTGGGCCACACTAGCTGAACCCAAGAAACCAGCTGCTAATAAACTCTACGAGGAGTTGATCCGTAGCGACGACTATCCCGGTGACCCTAATGATTCCACTAGAGCGGCGTCTGCTGGAGCGAGCGGACCAGCTGCTACGACCGGAAATCCCAATGCCTCTCTACCTGTCTCTGGTACTAATGTAGCAGCCGCCCCTCAGGGTCCCATCATACCTACTGGCGATGAGAGTAACACTTTCGAAACCGAAGATTCCGATGGAGAAACTGCATCGGATAGAGCGAATGCTCAAAGCCTCGTTATTAATGTCAGCACTGATCGCGGGATGCCTGATCCTAGCGCAGCTCTATCAGGGAAGACTGAAGGTGTAGACTGGACTGTCGACGAATGGGAGCTGGGTCTTAACTTCCAAAAACTCATCGAGAGCGATAAGGAAACTCCATTCCCCATTCGATCAGATTTTCAGCAGGCCGGACCGAACGTATTCACAAACCGCTTCCGTGTCGACATTAAGCCCAAAGTAGTCCTCCATGAGTTCGAGATCGTCGGTATGCCTTCCGGAGTATCGCGTAGAATGAAGAAGTTCTACGTTGATACAGCAATCGACAAGTCAACCATACTCCAGAACAACAAGGACTACTTCGCAACGGATTACAACAAAACCATCGTTACTTGGAAGGACCTTCAGACAGAGCTCAACGAAGGAACCAAGTGGAGTAAGAAACACAGCGGATGGCACCTTGTCGATATCAAAGATGGTGAATACCATATGCTGTCGCTCTACCTCAAGCACATACGCGTCGTGGACACCGGAACGCTAGAGCGATACGTCAAATCGGATACAGGCGATGATGGCTGGAACCCCCTTACTTGGAATCAACAAGCAGACGACAACAGTCCCAACAAAGACACTGTCATCAACGCTCTCAACATCGTCATCTCCAAGTGCTTTGAAGGTGGCGTTTTTCGGTTGGGCGCAAACAAGTTCTTCATCGAAGCTGGTAATGAGCCTTTAGTCGGTAGTCCTCTTTCCACTATCCGCGGTTACTTCTACTCCATACGCCCTGGCATGGGTCATATCCTTCTGAATGTCAACGCCTGTACGAGTGCTTTTTTGCAGCCTGTAACGCTCGATGAACTCATGAGCGCAGCAAACCAGAAGCTGTTTGGGAAAGACTACCCTAGTTTCCTTACTGGTCTCCGTGTTTACATCGACTACACCCGCGGCGATACTGAGAAAGCCCAGAGTTCCGACATGAACAAGGATGAGTCGAGGATAAAGAAGATATGTGGATTGGGTAAGCCTTGCAAGGAGCAAAAGTTCAATCTCAAGACAAGGAACGACGAAGGCCAAGTCGTGGATGAGCGGGAGACAGATGTCGCAGCCTATTTGCGTGACAGTAAGTGCTTGGCTGCTGCTTTGTGAAGCCTTCTAACGAAGCTTAGGATACGGTATGGACTTACAACATCCGGAGTTGCCCGCGGTGAACTTGGGAAGTCGGCAAAGGGAGACCTGGTTCGCACCCGAGAAGTTGGTAGTCATGCCATACCAGATTTACTCGCGCACAGTACCAGGAAACCTGATGAGCGGCATGCATGCAGTTGCTTGTAGGATGCCGGAGATCAATCGTGGACTGATCGAAGGCGAAGGCATGAGTAAGCTGCGGATCAATGCTAGCCCGGTACCGCCTGAGGTGAGTTTATACTATCTTTTCGGAGTGTTGTACTAACCATTCGAACCAGCTTCAATCAATACCCATCACGGTCAGCTCGAAGATGTTTGTTGTACCATCGACCACACTGAAGAATCCGAAGATCAAGTACGGCAGTGGCCAAAGCTTCATCATGGACGCTTCTGCTCAGTGGGACCTTGCGGACAAAGAGTTTCTTCACACGAGTTCCTCCGCGAAAAAGCCCGTCATCAGAAAGTATGTGGTCATACACGAAAAGTGGGTGCCCGTCGACAGGGTTACACAAATCAAGAACAACTTCGAGGGACAAATGAGCAGCAGAAATGTCGGCCAAGCTCAGAACGTGTACACAGGCACGGTCAATCTCAAGGATAAGGCCCGCCGCGTCCCAGATATCTTGCGAAAAGAGCTTGATGAATCCAGAAAAATCCAGGCTGATCTAGTCATTCTCATCCTTCAAAAACGAGATCAGGACGTGTACTCCTCCTTCAAGTACCTAGCCGACAGAATCTTCGGGCTTCATACAATGGTTTTCGTCGAGAGGAGCAACTTCAAAGGGGGCGAATGGAATAAGTCGGGTCTCGACCAATATGTTGGAAACGTTATGATGAAGGCCAACCTCAAGTTTCAAGGCATCAACCATACCGTGGAGTCCAACAATTCGAACTTCGGCGATATCACCAAAACGTTGGAAAATACCCTGGTCCTGGGTGCAGATGTCACCCATCCGAGCGGCGGAGCTTTACCTGGATGCCCTTCAATTGCTGCAGTCGTGGGCTCTATTGAGAATACAGGAGGCAAATTCCTCGGATCCATCAGGCTGCAAGGAGAGGCAAACAAGGAAGTGAGTACTGGAAGACGACGTCGCTGGAGCATCGCTAATGAGGACAGATGATCGACCCTGAGAAGCTCACAGATATGGTAGCCGAGAGAGTATCCGACTGGTACTACCAGAACCAGAATACCTACCCCAAGAATATTCTTTACTATCGCGATGGAGTCTCGGACTCTCAATTCAAAACCGTCAAGGATGAAGAGGTGCCCTGCATAGTCGAGGGCTTCAACGCCTTCGTCAAGCAGTCCAAGGACCAGGGTAAAGGCAAAGGCAAGGCAGTTGACCCTCCGGAGCCAAAAATCACTGCGTTAGTCGTTACTAAGCGGCATCATACACGCTTTTACCCGCAAAAGGTCCAAGACAGACAAGACGACAACCACAACTGCAAGCCGGGGACTCTTGTAGAGCGTGGTGTTACCTCGCCCTACTTCGCCGACTTCTACTTGCAGTCACACAACGGTATCAAGGGTACCGCAAAACCAGCACACTACTGGCTGTTGCAGAACGACATGGGCATGAACAGCATGAACCTCCAGTATCTGGTAAGAGAGAGCGACCCTTTTGACTACACACCTTCGAAACAAAAACAGCGCTAACATGAACAACCCAGACCCACAACCTCTGCCACACCTACGTCCGCGCTACCATGGGAGTCTCCTACGCCGCACCAGCCTACTACGCGGACAGACTATGCGAACGAGCCCGCTGCTACATCCGCGAATTCCTCGTCCCCTCCGAAGAGGCTCGTAAAGACATCGAAGATCGCCGCAAGCGAGAAGAGCGGGTCCGCGGTCTCTTGACTCCTAAAAAATACGACAAGGAAGTTGAGAAGAACAAGACGCGAGCGGAGCGGACGAAGGAGCGAGAGGAGCTGAAGGAGAAGAAAGAGGCAGTGGAAGAGGCGCTCAAGAAATACGTCTTCGATAAGGCGGTAGCGTCGTTCAGTGACGATGTCAATGATCCGCACTACGATCAACAGAAGCGGAATCAGCTCTTGAAGACGATGTACTGGATGTGAGATGGTGGCTCACGGGGGATGCGCCGGGCTTGTCTTCGGAGCCTGGCTGCGGAAAGGTTTGTTGCGGCACTTTTGTTCAATGTCTCTTTTCCTTCATCTTTCCCTCTTTCGTGGATTTCCCTTCTTTCCTTTTGTCTGCTGATGGGTCGCGTTTCCTTAGATCGTTGTTATGTCCTTCCCATTTCATATGTACTGCAGCGTTCTGTTGCTACCATCGTAGTCGGCTGCTTTATTTCCTTCATGCCATAGACTGTGTTTTCCGCTCATAGATTTCCTTACTCAATAGACTGTTCAACCCTCAATCCTGTTCAAACTCTAGTCAACGCTCACTGAAGCATCACTAAATCGAGACAAGAGCTGGAGAATGATATGACTTCTATTGAAACAAGTCGCTTAACCTTGCGGAAGCTCGACTGAATGATACCGAAGCGTTGACATGCAACACTAGATGACCCTTACACTAACACCTCTAGCCATATTGCAGGCTTTCCCTAGTCTAAACCACACCAAATACAAACGCCGTAGCGCTAGAATGCAACGATGAAGATGAAGAGCCAGGAACCAAAATTGCGCCAACCCGTCGTCAAGATACGTTAAGAATGTATGTAGCGCTTGGAAGATCATTTCCACTGACCCTGGCTCAGCTTGAGCAGGCCCTCTACGCATCCAGCTTCTTCTGCTGAGTTTATACTCGAGCGACCACTCGCGTCGTCACCGTGCATGAACTGTCGCAGCTCATCGTCTTGCTCGGGGTCGACAACACCCTTGCCAGCTTTCCGCTTGTCCTTGGCCAGCATGGCACCGAGACTTGACGTCTGCGACATCAGATCTGTGTTCTCTCCCAGTATCTTGCGAGCTGCTCGTGAAGCAGGAGGCGTAGCGGCGACTTGGCGGTCTCTTCGTACAGACTTGGACGCGTTAGGCTCCCAGTTCTCCTTGTCGCTCTCCGTTTGCGGGAACTCGTCCGACTCGGTGCTTTCGCCGCCCTTCTTGTAGTCGGCATAGTCCTTGCTGGAGAAGCGGCCGTTGATGGTGGACGCGCGTTGCATGGAACCGCGAGCCTTCTTGAGTGGACTGCTTTGTACTTTGTGTGAGCTGTGGCGTGCCATCAACGGGCTGCTGTTTTGGCGAGCCTGGTTCTGTGCTAATATCCTTCGGTTCGCGCGTAGTATGCCAATCGCGTCAGCTGCACTGCCACTCTCCTCTTGTTCTGCACGCGTTGTCAGGCTGGTTGTTGACCGGCTCTCGGGATCACACCAGAACTCCCATGCGCGCGAATCCCTGCTCCTTCCGATGTTCGATGTTGTTCTTGGTACCTTGGGGCTCGGCTCGCCTCGCGCGGCGGCGGCTAGGCGGTCGTTCAAGCCAGCTGCACTGTAGCTTCGTCGCAGGCCAGCAGCGGCACGGGAGAAGGAAGATGGAGTCTTCTTCGACTTTGGCGGTGATGGCGTCTTGTCGAGGTCGGTGACGATACGCGCAGTGCCGTCCTCATTAGTCGCTATCCGCACGAAAGAGTGCTTGCGCTTCAGTGGCCGGGAAGGGGTCTTGGTTGCATGGTCAGGTGATACTGAAGGCTTCGGAGGGGCGTTCGGAAAGGTGATGACTTCGGGCGTGTAATCGTCGAGATAGCGGACGAACGACGCGCTGCGACGGTTGGAGATCCATGATGTGCGTTGTTGCGCGGCGCCCTGTGAAGATGGTGCAGCCTGCTGCGAGTTGCTTATTTCAGCGGACGCATTTTCGGTATTTTGAGTTTCGGTATATGGCTCTGCGACAACTTCATTCGCGTTTTCTGGTTCGTTGGCAGAAAAGGCAGTGTCGATGGTGCGTGGCTCTGGGATGGTTTCGTCGGAAGTGAGTTCTGGCGTTGCGGGCTGCTCGGGTGGATCAGACCTCGGACACTCGTCCGCGTCTTTCGGCCCCGGCGCGTTATCGATATTGCGCGCAATGGCTACCGTCTCGTCCTCGGTGGGCGGGTCCGACATGGTGGAAGAAGAAGACATCAGCGATGCCGTGGAAGATGGTTCGAGAGGCCGTGAGCGACGGCGGTCGTTTTGGCGTTTATCTAAAGCAGAGCGTGATCAGGACGTGTTTCGAAAATCATGCGCACAACCAAGCCACGCGCGACACTTCGGAGCGATTCAATCGGGTCGATTGAAAAGCAAGCACCAGCGACGCGCATAACAGATGGATTGACTTACTTTGAAACCAAATCTAGGACGCGATGTTAGCAAGGCGCGCACACTCGTGACGTGGAGAAATTGGCGCTTACCTGAACTTCTTTCTCGCCAAGCGCGACTTTGCGGACGATCTCTAGTCGTGCTGCCTTGTCGGGCTTTGGGTTCTTGAGATATTCCGATTTCAACACGTCTTCGTCTTCCTTGCTGCAAGATGTCGTGGTCAGCGCTGATGGGGTGATGGAGAGTCGTGCCCGCGGGGTAGGCCGAAGTAGCTCCCGATGGTAGGTTGCGCACGAACCAACGCGTTGAACATGGGTCGACACGGTCGAGATGGAAAGGCAGAACTTGGATGGAATGAGAGCATACCTGGTGCGTCTTCTCTTCTGGCGAGCAAGAGCTTTGTTGTCGACATCCGGTGGCATGTGGTTTGCGACAGTTTCCTGCGAGTGCACGAGGAAGGCCAATTGACCACTAAAACTGGCGCGTCTGACGGTGGGAAGACGCGATGACGCAGGCGAGGAAAACGACGGCAAGGGCGATGAAGCGGACATGATGGGATGACAACAACGGATGTTGGCAATTGGATTTGGTGTGATCAGAGAAGAGCTACCATGAAAGAGTGTTATAGTGGAAAGAATAACGCGTTCAATATGGTGGCAGGAAAGTAGTGTGCGAGGCGCGTCTTCAGTCGCGTACGTATCAGATTGGTCCGAGCCGAGCGCTTGCCTATGTCGTGCATACCACTTGACTGAACTTGACGCCCGTGCACACGACCACTCCAGCCTCATATCCTGTATTATCCATGCGGCAGATGGTCACGCATGCACGAGCATGATGAGGCTGAGAAATTTCCACATTCTATCACGCCCAATCTAAGCATCGCTGACGAAAACGCGTGCATCCCATCACTTCGATAGCCTTTCGTGGTTCATCTCGGCGTCTTGCAAGGAACTACGCGAACGCGGGACGACAATTATCTGTTTTGCTTTTCCAAGGTCCTCAGCCCTATTTCGGAACACGTCCAAGAACGCGCGTGAGCAGAGCCCATTGCACAGCAGATTCGTGCAGCAGCATTGGCCCTCTGTATATTGCCGCCCCTCTCTCGACATCATCTGCTTCCACGCGGGATGAAGACGCGTAGGAGTCGCGACGAAAACCATGCTTCTGGTTCCACACGCGTAGCACTGACAAAGCTAGTACTCAAAAAGGATAGTGGTGAAACACGTCAGCACGTGACGCGCTAACCCTTCCAATCACCCCGCCACAACCGCGAAACACGAGTCAAACAATGCACGGTTCTGCTCATCACAACGTTCTGACACAGACTCTCTGCCATCGGTATCCTCCGATGACCTACCCTGCCTGTACGCATCATTGCGACTGCAATTTAGGCAGCGACACACTACTCAACGACTATCCAGTCCGGCCTGCAGTCTAATTCTCTTGGCGGTAACTCTCACCGTCAGATGGGCTTGCACGATGCTCAACCACCATTCCATCTCTATTCCCGCAGATGCGCATACTCACTTGTCCTCCTTAGCATCTGACCTTTTGCATGCACTTTGGTCTAGTCGCGGTCTCATTGTTCCATACCTTCGTACCCCACATCCACCGGTGAAGACAACCATACAAGGCAGAAGGTTTTGGAGCAAGAGTCGGAGGGTTCCGTGGCCTGATTATACAGATCTTTCGCGTCAAGACTGATCGGTGTCTTTCTGCCTTGTACAGTACACTCTGACGATGTCTGTGTTCAGGAGCCAAGGAGAGTTGCACTGCTCGGACCGAAGCCGACAGAAGATATTCGTAAGACAGCTTACTATCCCGCAACCACGTGCTGCGTGCGGCACTTCTGGAGTTTCAACATTCGCGTATTGGCCATCGAGATCTGACCGAGTGCCTGTGGCTTTTTGGCGTTCGTGCAATCCTTGAGCCTCACCGGTTTTGGCCCCATTTTCCTATCTCGTCATCACCAGTTACCTCCTAACCTGCCATTACGATGGATGATTGGCGGATGGCACCCTTGCCCAAATCACAGCTACCAACGGTGTGCTGTTCTGACAGCCCTACGAAACAAGAAAACCCGACCGCTAGGTTCCTGTTCGCGTAGGCGAGCTACTGCATCGAGCCTCGGATGAGGGTTTCACACCCGAGAATCTACACTTCGGTCAGAGATACGGTCGGATCGTGGTATAGGGCTAGCCCTATGGGTCCACTTCCGTACGCAAACTCCGCTTCCGCCGCGAAGATTCTGGAGTCTGAGATCCTTTCGCACGATATAACCGCCACTCTACCACTGGAACGCGGATCGTGACTGAACGTTCAGCTAGCACTTTAATTGGTTGGAGCTCACTGCCTAGTGCTATTGTCGCAGGACATGACTATGCACGGTCTCGATGCTCGTTTGGCTTTGATTCGCCGGGGCCAGGTGTTTCTTCCGTTGATTTCATCTCTAGTCCTCTGATCGGATGCAGGGCTTAGGCCTCTATTCCTCTCTTCCCGGTCTCTGTCCGCCGTCCGCAACAAGTGTGCTATCTCTTCCACTGTATCACATGTTGAGCCAAGAGTCACGGGAGCTGTCGTGGACAACACTCCAGCGAATCGGCCCCTGATTGTTGACTAGCGAACATTTGACCCAGCGGGAAAGGCGTCGAAAGCAGGCAACTGTACCCAAGAGGCGAAGAGGTCCGCCGTTAGCCCTTCATCATAGCTTGTCACGCCAACCTCCGAATACCCATGCACGTTGCAGAAGACGGTGGCAGTCGTTCTACCTCCGTCCTAGCACTAGACCGGGCTTCAGGAATTCATTGATGTAACAGGCTTTGTTTGTGTTTCTTTACGCTACAAGTCAATCTCATTGGCAGCGTCACTTCCACATAACTCTGTATTGTAAGCAATGTTCCCATATGTGCAGCTTTCCCCTGTTGCTGCAATATTTCAGGCCGACCACGATAACTTGTGCGTTACATTCACCCTTTTCACCGATACAGTGCCACCCTTGTGAGTCACGGGCCTTCATAGCGATGTGATGGTGTTGACGGAGGCAGTCTTAAAGCCCAACTCACGTCCGGCTTTGTGCTACACAAGATACAGGATCGAACTTATAAGCTCATACGCCCCAGCATCTTCTTTTAACTTAACAAGCTCAAGCAAAGCAATGTCTGGCAACATGCGCGTCGCAATAGCAGGTAAGGCAGCTATCAAAAGCCAAGCAAACTACATTCGGGCAACCTTCTTACACTGTTAGGCACTTCTGGTCTAGCGCTTCTGATAGCACAAGAGATCAACAACTCGACGAGCCACCAGCTGATCATTCTCTCGCGAGCCGTAAGCACCCCTTGGAAGAACACAGTTCATCTCCCGAGTACCAAGTAATGAACTAACGATCACCAGCATCAAACGAGCCTGATCGCTTCTGGTTACAACTGTCAAGTCGTTGACTACAACAGCCCTACATCTCTGCAGCATGCATTGATGGGTGTCGATACCGTCATCTCGACTGTACTGGGCAATCCTCAACTCCGTCTAATAGAAGCGGCTGTACAGTGCCGGGTTCGTCGCTTTGCACCTGCGGAATTTGAAGGTCAGCCAATTCAGCGAGGCCAGAACGCGCTGCTCGATCGTGGCCGCAACTCTGCGTTGGCCTTACTGCACCACTACCGCGCCAATATACAGTATACGGTCTTTGTTTGTGGCATACTTTATGAGCGCTTCTCGGTGAACGGGATGATGTCTCATCGTCTTGGGACTCATAGCGGCTATGGCAACGAGGGAGACTTCATCGCCGACCCACGGCAGATGACTTCGATGGCACCGATTTACGACGCAAACCAAAACCTCTCCTGTATCTGCCTGACATCCGCATACGATGTGGCACAGTTCGTGGTTCGTGCCCTCGACATGCCAACTTGGCCTTCCGAGATGAGCATGTGTGGTGAGCGTATGACCGTCCATGCCTTGGTCGAGGCTATCAAGGCGTGTCGTAGTAAGTATCATCACTGTCTGTCTGATGAACGGACTTTGCTAACATGTCCTTAGACCGACCATGGGCTAGCATTGACTACCAAGCCCCCGCCAGTACGCAGGTATTCTTTACAGCATTCATGCAGTTGCTGACCGACTACGCAGATCTCGAGTACCAAATGACGATGGCTCAACTGGGAGGAGACACAGCCGGACAGAGGCGGCTCGCACCGCTCCTCGCGACAGCGGAGGGGCGCTATGATTTTGCGGTACCCGCCTACCTTAACTCAGTCTACCCAGACGTGCAGGTCACTCGTTTCCAAGACTGGTTCCTGCGCAACTGGGCCTCGATACCGTGAACCAATATCATTGTGGAGTATCATCCGGTACTATGACGATACTTCCGGGACCGAAGAATATCCGCACGGGACTGGTCATACTTGGATCGTGCACAAGGGTTCGGTTCCTAGGATTTTGACAACATTTCATGGGGCTCCATGCTCCGTCTTCTCCACTTACATACTGATTCGATTTCGTTCTCAGACTGCTTCTATGTACCAATATCGAGTTGGCGATTGAACTAAGGTCTATGGGTCGCAACAAAGCTTCGAGGCGTTGACGATGGGATGCTCTTTGCAGCTTACAATGCAATTATATTCGTAATGTTACCAAGTCTGCAATCCCCAAGTCATTGCAATCTTACAAGGGTTTGGCAGTTGTGAGGGTTTGATCAGGTTGTGTCGCTTACGCCTGAGAGACTACCTGGAACGCCTCCACTGCCAACACCGCACGCGACACGTAGCGGCTCGCTCGTTCCGAAGCACAAGCAACGCTAACTATTTCTGCAGAAGCATACCCGATCTGCGATGATGTGAGGAAGGGTCTTGTCAGAGTTTGATGGCAATCTTCGATGGGGAATTACATCAGGTCGACGTCACCGGTGGGGCAACCGCTCCCCACTGCCATAATAAAACCACGACGCGCCTGAACACTCTTTTCTTTTCAGTATCACAACCACAACTTCAATTACATCTTCACGACCAAATTCACATTCTCGAAAACTTTGTCTTTCTTCCCATACCTACAACGTGAGTTTCATTCCAAGAGGTGGTGTGGTGGACGGGTTAAGTTTGCCGTTCCTGGCGCGACGCCCTCAAACCATCCACGAGCACGCGTCTGTTCATGTTGCTAACATATCTTCAGCACAAACACATTCAAAATGGTTTCTTCTCAGCAAGGCTACGCTCCCACCACCGTCGACATGAAGGGTAACCCCCAAGCTGTCAACGAGGTTCAGTCCAACCTCCCTCTCCCCGAGCAGCCCCCTGTCGCCTCCGACTTCAACTCTGCCGATGCCAGCACCGTAAACGTTGGCTCCGGTCGTCAAGAAGCCTCTTTCGCCTCCGGCGGTGGTGCCATCCGCGAACCCGCTGTCGGTGCTGGCGGTGTTTCCGGACGTGAGGCCAAGGATGGCCTTGGTGGCATCCCCAACGACGCTGTCTCGCGCGAGGCTAAGGACAAGGCTGGTCTTGCCGACACCACCAACAAGGACTACGGATACCCACAGAAGAACGACCCCAGCTCGGGCGCCAAGCAGTAGAGTACTGCAGGAGGAAGAATAATGAGATACCCGAAGCATCATGGGATTGTATGATTATGGCTACTATCACTGCGCTTAGTAGCAGACTGCAAGAGCAGTCTTACGATGATCAACGAATGAAATGAATGAACAAACAAACATGTCATCTACCTATCGAAATGTGATGTCGTGATGAAGATGATGATGTATGAATGAATCTAATCGCACCATGCTAGACTTCGTGCCAACGCCTCACGCGATCTGGATTGGACCGCGCATGCTACAGCCGCACCAACAGCACCTGCCCGGATGGCCCGTTCCTGACGCCATGTCAGCCGCAGTATGCACGTATGCCCGACTCTAGCACATGTATGGGTGGGACCATTGCCGCTTTCCGAGCTACCACTGCTACTGCCGTTCGACTAAAGGCGGGGTTGTTATGAGCACCTAGGTAAGGCTGAAGTAAGGTGGGATGTCTCAATGTGACGACGTCATGACGCAAGTATATCGGGGCTTGAAGTCTGACGGTATACATAGGTCAAGTTTGCACTTGACTTCAGGTACTCATACCACTTGAACTACCACAACTTCCAGAATCCAATCAATTGATTAACTCCAAATCTCAACATTTACAACAATTACAACACAAAAGAACCGTACCAAACAACAACATGTCGGCTTCACACGGACAGAAGGTAAGTTCTCTGTCTGGAGCTCTCATACTTCGTTCTTTATCGCTGAATCATGACCTCATTTATCATGACGGAATCGCAGAAACGCCCACTAACTTACTGCTTATAGGTAACCACCGACCCCGCGTCTAAGATCCCCGTCCACGAGGGTGTCGGCACCGTCACATCAGACTCTCTAGCAGGCGAGTCTCTGAAGGGCGACGGTTCATTCGGCGAGGGCAACCCCAAGGCCGCAGCAAGCAAGCAGCCATCAGCATCAACCACCACAAACACCCACGACACATCAAACGCCACCAAGCTAGACGCCGCCGTCAACGCCGAGGCACGCGACGCGCAACAAGGATGGAACGAGGAGAAGATCATGAACTCAGGCAAAGGTCTGGGTAAGGAGGCCGGAGTTGGTCCTACATACGCAGTTGCTGGTGGAGGTGCTTCATCAGGAGGCGCTGCCAGCGCTGGCACAGCACCTACTGGTGTTGCTGCTGGAAAGAACATTGACCCCAGTGTTCTCCAGCCCAAGGGTGCCAACTTGACAGAAGACCCTAACATGAGCGGTAACACCAAGTTTGGCGAGATCGGTACAAAGGATGACCCTTCTAGGCAAGCGGAGCTTAAGTTGGCGAAGGCGGCTGCGGCGAGTGCTGCTGTTGAGAACAGGGACCTGGCTCAAGGCGGCGACTCCAAGTTCAGCAACTTGGGTGACACCAACGCTTAGAGTTTCGATGATGCATTGCGATATACATCCAACATAGAGTTACGAGCCTAATGAAAGAAAAATAATGACCTGCAAGCTGTTATCGATGTTCTGGTGATGAGAGCGACAAACTCGAGGGGTGAAAGCAGCACGTGGCGGGGCCCTCCGAATCGGGCCTCTTCCGCGGGCACGGACGCGGGCCGTTGCAGCAGTTCAAGGTGGCCTTTCGCGACGCGGCATGAACCTCAACTATCAATGTCGCTCATTATCCCACCCACGCTTCTTTCTTTCACCTAACCGTTGACCGAATCGAAATTGGGTCTGCAGCACCCCGATTGTTCGTTTGACTGCCCACCATGAACGGCTACGGGGACAACGGGCACGACGAGGATCCATTTGGTCCAGCCAAGGGCGGCATTGTGTCCAGTTTCGATGCTTTTCGTAAGTGGTGTCTTTGTGCGGGTGTCGAGATGGAGGGAGGAGTAGTAGGCAGTTTCAAGGTCTCGACTGGTCAATACATGTCGTGATGCGACTTCCCAGCCACATGCGACACCGCGATCGATCCAAGATGAACCCATTGCTAACGGATATCTACAGCTAAAACTAAGAAGACGTATCTCGTACAAGGCCGCAACTCCTCCGCGTGGACAGTGACGCTCATCATAACATGCATCTACCTCGCCTGGTCCGAGATCGCGCGCTGGTTCGCAGGCACAACCACACAATCATTCGCCGTCGAGAAGGGCGTGGCACACGGCATGCGAATAAATCTCGACTTGATAGTAGCCATGCGCTGCGCCGATCTTCACGTCAATATGCAAGATGCTGCCGGTGACCGCACCCTGGCTGGCGAGCTTCTGCGCAAAGACCCAACATCATGGGCACAATGGACCGGCAAGAACGCCGAGAGTGGGACACACGAACTGGGCAAAGA
Organism: Alternaria conjuncta; assembly: GCF_024043145.1. Taxonomy (NCBI): domain Eukaryota; kingdom Fungi; phylum Ascomycota; class Dothideomycetes; order Pleosporales; family Pleosporaceae; genus Alternaria; species Alternaria conjuncta. The sequence goes on along the minus strand of NW_026250092.1, from coordinate 1,333,234 downwards.
TAAAAAAGTTGGATGGGATGATATCGAGGACGTACATGAGCAGCTGGGCAAGGCGCGGAAGAGCAAGTTCAGCAAGACACCGCGCGTGCGCGGACAGACTGACAGCTGCCGTATCTACGGCAGTATCATTGGAAACAAGGTACAAGGCGACTTCCACATCACGGCTAGGGGCCACGGATACATGGAGTTTGGAGAGCATCTTGACCATTCCAGTAAGTCCAAACAAATTAAGAACCACGAAGATGACATTTGCTAACATCCACCAGCATTCAACTTCTCGCACATCATCCGCGAGATGTCTTTCGGCCCATACTACCCCTCGCTTGTCAACCCGCTCGACAACACCATCGCCGTAACACCCACACCCCAAGACAAATTCTACAAATTCCAATACTACGTCTCCATAGTCCCCACTATCTACACCGACGACGCATCCATGATCCCCTACCTCACATCCAGCACATCCGAAGAAGACACGCCCTTCTCAAACATGTTCCACACCACCCACGCCATCAAGACCAACCAATACGCCGTTACATCGCAGTCCCACAAGGTCGCTGAAACCTACGTACCGGGTATCTTCGTCAAGTTCGATATCGAGCCTATTCTGCTAGCGGTGGTGGAGGAGTGGGGTGGCTTCTGGAGACTGATTGTTAGGCTGGTGAATGTTGTCAGTGGTGTTATGGTTGCGGGGAGTTGGGCGTGGCAGATGTTTGATTGGGCGAGTGAGGTTATGGGGAAGAGGAGGAGGAGGGGTGATGGTGTTGGTGTGTTGGGGACGCCGTCGGTGGAGAAGAAGAGCTGGGATTAGAGTGGTGGTTTTGATAGAGGAGGATGCATTTAATGGCGTTTAGGTTATGGGGAATGGGTTTCATCTTGGGAATTTTGTGAGTAAAGTAACCTCCTTTCTACGAATTTATAAGTGCTGCACACCGTAAAGTATCTGTATTGGCGGAATGGCTCGTGGCGAATATTGGATCTTGAGATTGCGGGACTGCGCGATTGCGCTATGGTACGTGTCGCTTTTCATGCCTTACAATCCGCCCCCCTTGCGTAGCTGACAGTTCTGCATAGAACCCTGGAAGCAGCGCGTACTTCAACCCGTACGATCAGCTCCATCAAATGCGGAGTATCGCCAGTTCAGGAAGTAGCGCGCACTGCGACAAACGCTCCAGCCGACCTCTCTCCCACCTTCTCCCTCTTTCATTCGTTGCTTGGCGGTTTGTGCTACAAGGCGCTAGGCTGTATCTCACTTGCTCTTGCACCACCTTCGTCGGTCTTTGCTTGTTTACCTCCCCACAAAATACGAACAAACGACCACATCATTATTTACTCTCTACATTCTTTGGCCGAGAGTTCTACCACCAAATACTGACGAGCGAACGAACGCATCAAAGACTATCTTTATCGCATTCCAACTCGACTTGACTACATCGCGACTATGGCGTCGCCAACTCCCCCGCAAGATCAAGGTGATTCGCGAGATGAAACCGAGGAGGAGCGAAACGATCGGATAAGGGAGGACCTTCGGGCTAGAATGGTAAGTTATGGCTATACGAAGTGCATGTGAGACATATACTGACTTCGTACCCCTACCTCTGCAGCCTGCTATGGCTGGTCTTGACCGTCGTGGGGAATTGTCGGTCTCGCAAGAAGATGCCGGCGAGATACAGCAACGTTCACAACAAGATACCAGGCTCCGGAATAGCTCGCGCCTGATTCGTGCAAGGGACGCTTACGAGGCTCGCCGCGCTCTCGGTAGTCAGACTGCGCGCGTCGATCCCAGTAATCCGACCGTCACTGAAGCAGAGGGTCAAGGGGCCGCCACTACACCGCGCCCAGATTCACCTCTACCTGCGCCACGGTACAGGCGGATAGGTCCAACCGAGAACGCCAATGAGCTACACGTTCCTCAAATTCGACCTGCCACAGAGCGAACTAGATGGTCAGACCCAACCTTGGAGTCGCGTCTAGCGTCAGTCGGTCGTATTCAGAACATATTGAACCCTGAGCCAGCTGAGACTCCCCGGCCTAAAAGCCATATGCCCACTCTGCGGTCTCAACCAGAGTTCTACATGACCGGAGTCATAGCCGTCGACACTACCGCAGAGCCTCTTCCCGAGAACGCGGAATGTACGATTTGCCTTGAACCTCTCTCAGACGACGTGGTCAAGTTCCACGCTTGCGGCCACATGTTTCATACCGTCTGTGTACAGAGCTGGTTCGATCAGAGCGCTCCGCGTACGGGTGTGAAGCGAGGTACTTGCCCGAACTGTCGACATGAGCTGTACGAGCCAGATCCGCAATTTCGACGTTCACATGCGCAGCGAACTCCTCGTGCAGAGCCGGCGCATCCACATATGCCTGCGCCACTACGTCTTACTACAGGGGACGTAGTGGATGTGATGCATCCGGCGCTACCTCGCACTGGAGTGACTCCACCGACGGATGCTCCCCGACTTCCTGTTAGTTCCGAACGTGAATCCCGTCTCGCGCGGTTCGTGGCTGATCACCGAGAACGTGTGAGGGCGCATGACCAGCAAGAGCAGCAGGCTGGCAATGCTCCAGCCCCAGCTCTAGATCGAAGGTTTGTAAGCGTCACTCGAGTACCTCATGTCGCTCCCGGATCTCACTTACCTGGATACGCGCCTCATCGCATTGAGTCATCGGAGAGCCCCCGAGGAGGTACGATGGAACGAGATTTGCCTACTGTCTGGCTTCCTCCAGGTGACCCTAACCCTCCTAACGCGGCATATGGTAATCGGCAGCCAATTAGTCAGAACCAAATGCTTGAACATCAGCAGATGTTAAATCAACAGCGACAGAATGCATCCAACAACTCGCGATTCCAAACACTTGCTCGTTCGGCGGCCAGTATAGCAATGACTGATGCATTGCGCCGGCCTACTACATCCACTAGAGAACCAGAAACTGGACATAGACCGTCAGATGTAGCGGAGCCGGACGAAGATTCTGATGCCGATGATATTCCCTTTCCAACATTCATCCCGGAACGACCTCCAACATCAACATTTCAATCTAACGGACTCTCGAATCAATCACGCGAGTCTCGAGCCGATCTAGCAGCACGTGCTATCGCGGAGCGTCGCCCCCTGTCAGAAGTACCAGGCCTCAACACCGGATTTGCAGCTATTCCACCTCTTTCGCCACAAGAGGCTGCTCGACTCGCCAGAATCCGCGAGTTACCAGGGTCAGGGCTTGATCTAGCTACCCGCACAACTGATTCACTCCGAGACGAGCAGCTCATGTTATTGGAACGCCTCCGCGCGGTACAGACACAGATAGGCCGAAATCTAGAAGCATCTGGAGAGCGCGCGACGAACGCCGCTGAGCGAAGGGAACAGATACGAGCGATGGGCCGGAATAACCCACAAACTGCACATCTATACGGTGGGCAGGCGCCTGGGGCGCAGGATAACACTGCGCATCGGCCGCCGCCAATCGCGATTCCTCGACTTGCCGACCCATCGGTTACTGACCTACGGTCATCTCGCGAGCCTCCTGATCCAAGAGCTATAGGCACAGGAAATACTATATGGTCGACGGATAGTAATACTATATGGTCGACGGACTATCCGCCACCGTCAGATATGCGGTATATACTCAACCGCTATCCGGCTTCGGATGGATCGTTAGAGTCATCAGATTATGTATATCCTTCCCCTCCAGGTTTCCACCGCGACGTCTCAAGAGTCCATAGCCCACTCTTTCCTTTCTCCCCAGACGGTCCCCGCACCGCCACGAACAGCAATATGCTTCACGGACGAAACTTCAACGATGACCGATTTGCGTTGCCTACGTTGCCTACTTTGACTACACGCTCTGATACCGTAGCTGCTGCTCCGCCTGCTTCTGAAGGTAACCAGAATGCAGCCGCGGAAGACACAAGGTCAGTACAAAATCCACGTCGCGTATCTAGCACTGTCGTGAGGCACATGCATGATGACTCACTACCCCTCAGGGCCGCATCAACAGATCCTACTGCGTTCAGGCAACATCCCCCGGGGCGTCCTAGGCCATCTTCTATTCTTCAGCGAGCACAAGAGGCCGCCGCATCAGACACACAGCGCTTTCGTTCTCGTGGAGCACGGTCTGCATCGCCCCAAGAAGATGAAAATAGCACCGATGTCCCTGAGGCATCAACCTAGACTTGTTACGTTGAGATATCAGGCATGATAGAAAGAGGAGAACGATGAGCGCGGTTTGGGCGATTTGGGTACGATTGGAGCTTGAGCGCGTTCGAAGAGACAATGCATAAGACCCCTTGAGCTTCGAAGTGGGGGTGAAAAGAGAATGTTCATGATGCAGCTAGTGTCAATGATGGGTCGTTGGCTATCAATGTTGGGCTTACCTCAACGGGGCCACCAACGGTTTGATGTAGACATCGAACAAAAACAATCGAAATCATTGATCAAATGTCTTGTTTGTCAGCCCCGGTTCCTGATTAACGTCGCGAGTGAAGGCCTGAGGACGCGAAAGCCCAGATCATCGTGACAGGCATTTCACCCAAGACCACAGCAGAAGCAGTGAAAGTGGTAGGCCTTCGATGTCGCCCATAGGATCTTACATTGTGAAGGTCTATTTGCCACACTGTTCAGTCACAGTACAATCTGTTTCACAGCCCTAAGAAGAGCAGCCCAAAGTATATGCTCCCGCCGACTTTTAACAAAGTCCAACACATAAATTCCTCCACTCACACTCGACTCTCTAGCCCGCACCCGATAGTTTCAACCAGCACATCCGTGAACATGGACTCCTACATCGGGCGTAGAAATCCTGAGCCTAGTGATACATCATCGTCTTCTAACGAGCGTGCTGTCCCGCAGACCAACACCACACCGCCGTCCAACATGCCCGCTCTCCGCAGCCAAGGAGAGTTCTTCATGACCGGAATCGTACCAGCAGGTCCCCAGCCCGAGGAGTCAGACTGCTCAATATGTGCCGAACATCTCGCCGAGGATGTGGTACAGATAGCTCGCCCATGCGGCCACATGTTCCACGCTGTCTGTCTACTCACCTGGCTCCAAGGCGATGGACGACGAAACCGTACTTGTCCTAACTGCCGCTGTGAGCTATATGCGGCGCCAGCTCCAGCACCATCGAGCTATGCTCGCACCCGAGAAGGTATCATGGAGCGGAGAATGCAGGCAGAACGCCAGGCCTTCAGGCGTGCAGGAAGAGTTGAGGAAGGTGACCTAAGATTGGCTCAGCTCGCTTTGGGACGACAGACTGCCGCGACCCGCACATCGGTTCATACGGAACCGGTAAACTTCGATCGTCGCAACATCCGTTCTGCAAATACACCAGAGTCCATCAGGGGATGGGCAAGGCGAACCCAAGCTGAGATGTCTAGACAGATGACTCCGGAAGATAGGGAACTCATGCGAAGGCTGAGACAGACTGCTCAGGAACGAGAGCAGGAACGAGAGGATGAAGAGGCCCGCACAGCGCTTGATAGGATCCCGCCCGGTGCAGATCGTATGTTATTCCGGTCTGTGGGCACACCAACCTGGAGAAGTAGTATGGAGGAGGCTCTTGAAGATGGTGCCCTTGTGCGTTCCACAGAAAATAGGAGGAACACTATGCAAAGAATGTCACAGATGGTTGCGGATGGAGAAGCCCCAGAAATCGAAGAGCTAATTCGTAGGCAACCTGCTTACCACGCCTTAGGTGGTAGGCCAACAGCCAGCTCCGCCGATCAGATTTCAGCATCGGGACGAGCAGAAGCAAGGGCTAGCCTGCAATCCACGCATGACTTAGCGGTGGCTGAGATGAGACAACTGGAAGCAGCGCGTCTTCAAGATGGGCTCCTACACGACAGTGCCGAAGCAGTAGCACTCGAGCGAAACTTGGCAGATCTGAATAGAGTCAGGCGCGACAGCATACAGCAACTTCAACAGTTTGATAGACGAGCCGCAGAGGAAGACCGTCCGTCAGATGATCCGATTCCCAGTATCAGGACACGTAGACGCCAACGCAGCTCGTCAGATGATTCGATTCCTAGTATCAGGACACGCCAACGCCGACGCATGGCAGCTAGACGGGCTGCTGGAGAAGACAGCTCGTCGGATGATTCGAGTCCCAGTATCAGGACACGCCAGCGCCGACGCATGGCAGCTAGACGGGCTGCTGGAGAAGACAGCTCGTCAGATGATTCGAGTCCTAGTATCAGGACACGCCGACGCCGACGCATGTCAGCTAGACAGGCTGCTGGTGAAGACAGCTCGTCGGATGCCTCGTCAGATGTCCCCAGCATCAGGATGACACGCATTGAAGCTATGGCGAACCTACGAGCCGCTGAAGAAGCCAGATCTCCACATAATTCGAACCTCAGCAGCCGACTTGCTAGTGCCGCTGCGGATTTGGATTTAAGCAGAGCGAGGACAGCACGAATAGAGCAAGACATCCAGACACTGCTAGATGGAGCCTCAAGGGGACACACCAGCCAGACGCCAGAATCCTCAGCAACCAACAACATTCCTCCACAACCTACGCAGTCTGCGGCTCGAGGTCCTATCATTGGGAGAACCATATACCCGGGTCCGCCGCGAAACACCACCGAACCTATCGCCCCAACACGTGAAATCGCGCCGAGTAGATTAGCACGAGCCCGCCGTGTCGCATTGCTGGCCGGTCGTGGCGACGATGTCCCAGAAGAAGAGATCGCCGAGTATTATGGCTTTCCTGGTCTGACTCAGCTGCACGATGAAGCCACTTTTACACGCATGTCGAATTTGGCGCGCCTGCGCGTTCGCGCTCAAGCTGCTGCTGAGCTGGCCACTGTGGACATGATGAATGAACAGGATGAGGAGATTCGTAACTTGTTTTGGCCTGGAAGGCAAGCCAATGACAACAATTGATGATGTAGCTTGTTCGACGTATTGATGCGTTGTCGGTTTTCTTTTGCTCTTTAGATGGATCCTTGGGTATATAGCTTGCCTCGACTGAATAACTCTTTCCCTTGTATACTACCCCCCAGTATTGTTTTGTTCCTCCCGTGATACTCCCTTCTACTTCAACACCCACTCTCTTTCCCCCTCCTTCACATCCACAACATCACGTTCGTTTTTAATCCACTTCGCCTCCCCGTACGGCCGCACAACAGCCAATACCTTCGCCTTGACCAACGCCAACGGGAGCGGTCCAAACAGTCTACTATCCCTACTCCATTCCAGATTATCGCCTTGTACCCAACAATGTCCTTCTGGCACTCTTATGACCTCTTCCCTTACGCTCGCCCATTTCCCCTCATGGTCCACCGCGTGCACGTCGTCTTCCCCGCGCCCAGGCGTGACTATGCTGACGAAGTCGCCTGGCATCCCGATGATGCGCTTACACCCGCTCTGTTTGGGGAATATGGGATGATTATAGGTTATGATGTCACCAACGCGGAGGTTGCGACCGCGACGATGAAGCGACGAGTATAGTATCCATGGGTGGCCCTTATAATGGTGGGGGATCGTAGGCACCATAGAGATGCCGCTGGTGGAGGAAATGCCGCCAATGTAGGAAGAGCATACGTGGAGGAAGACAAAGCCTTTTGCGACGGTGAGCGCGCTACCTATTGGTGTATTAGCAAGTCGATTCGGAGCATAGTGTTGCAAGTACTTGCGGCCTAGGGTTTGGACAAAGCCGGAGCGGTTGAAGGTGCTCCATGGTGGCGGCATTACAATCGGATCCTGAGCTTTACTATCGCTCTAGCATCTTTTGTCTGTGATGGCGTGCCCGCGGCGGTCCACAATGCTGGCGCGGTGTTGTTGTTAGGCCATCATCGAGGTCAAAGATGCTGACTTGTGGTGGACTTCTTGCATGGGAAAGCGCTATCAGGTTTTCGGAAGTTCCCGTCGGAGGACTTGGCATCGTGTTAGCCGACATGCCTTCATCGTCAGTACCGATTCCGCGTCATAACAGGGATTTTGCGTCGCAATGCCCCAGGCAAAGCCACTGCATTTCACCAATCGTCTTACGTGTTGCTCTAGCTAACTCTCGTTAGAAGTTCGACACTTGGCCAAACCTAGCAAACAGCTTCATCCGGAAATTGGAACGAGATTGGAACGGGCAATTGCTTGCTCGGTTGCTTCGCAAGTACGAGGACCAGATAGTATTGGTATGACCTTATGTTTCCGGAGCTCGGTGGACTTGGCATGTAGTGCTGGTGGAGTGCTTGTATAAGATGTAGTACCAGGAACCCGGAGGTATAGTCGCAAAAGAGCAACTGACTGAAAACATGCTTTCAACATCTCTACTATTTCTGTTCGTATCGAACGCCATCGCTGATTTCGTTGATCCGCGAGACCATCTGCTCAATCGACAACACCAAGCCTTACAGGACTGTCTTCACGCAAAAGCCGTCCCTACTACTCTCAATTCCTCATCAGATTGGACTTCTCTCACCGCCGCATTCAACCTCCGTCTCCAGTACACCCCAGTGGCCGTGACAATACCAGAAACTCCGCAGCAAGTTTCCGATTCAATAACATGCGCAGCTGCAGCTGGCATCAAAGTTCAGCCCCGGTCTGGAGGACATTCGTACGGGAGCTACTCTCTCGGCGGCAAGAATGGTAGCTTGACGATCGATTTACAGAAGTTTAACGAGGTATCTCTGGATAAAGGCAGGCAGCTTACTCATTCCTTCATGATCTTTGCTAACATGTCACAAGGTACTGGTATCGTTCGAGCAGGAGGCGGCGTGCGTCTCGGAAACCTCGGACTGGGTGTATACAAGCAAGGTCAGGCCGCACTGCCTCACGGTACATACCCGGGCGTTGGCATCGGAGGGCACTATACGCATGGAGGCTTCGGATACTCTTCTCGTCGCTGGGGTAAGTACCGCTGTTTTGCAAATATATGTAACGACCCTAGCTAATCGTAATGTTGTTCAGGGCTTGCACTCGACACGATCGAGGCAATGGACGTCGTGCTGGCCGACGGAACTCAACTTCACATCACACGCACTACCCATCCCGAGCTCTACTACGCTCTGCGTGGAGCTGCAGATAGCATAAGTATCGTAACTACCTTCTATCTGCAGACCCAGCCTGCCCCAGCACGAATCGTCAGCTACTCCGTGAACTTCACTTCCGCGCTGAAGTCTTCATCTTCCGTCGCCGACGTCCTTCTCCAGTTGCAGAAGTTTGCCCAATCTTCTCCTCTCATGGACCGTAACATCACACTTGAGATCTACATGAACATATTTGGCACCTTCGAAGTTCGAGGCTGGTACTTTGGCGACCGCGCACACTTCTCCAGCGCCGTACTTCCCGCCATGCTTGAAGGTTTGCCCAAGGCCGACAACACAACGATCGCGACCAGAAGCTGGCTCGATGCACTGCAGGATATCGCAGAAGGCGAACCTCTTGTTGAGCCTTTGACTGGCTACAACAACCACCAGACCTTCTACACCAAGTCCATTGTTACAAGGGAGGCAAAGCCACTTACACGGCGCGCACTGGAGAGCTTTGCTGGGTATGTCATTAGTAAGGGATTGAGCGCAGAGTCCCCATGGGAGACTTATATCTCGCTATACGGCGGGAGGGATAGTCAGATCAATGTTCCATCGCCTGACAGTGCGGCATATTCGCATCGCGATTCGCTTTGGGTTTTCCAGGTAAACTCCTCTCCTCTCCCCTCCCCTTCAGACAATACTCATCGGGCAGTATCCCCTAAGCAGTTGGCTAACCTCGTTATTGATAGAACATCGGTTCCTCGGCCAATATGCTTCCACCTTTCGAGTCTAGCATCAAAGCGTTCGTGCAAGGACTCAATACTGCTTTGACAGACGCACAGCCCGATGGCGACTTTTTGGCATACCCGAATTATCTGGATCCAGAGCTGACACCAGCGGAGGCGCATCAATTGTACTATGGTGATGCGACTTATGGAAAGCTCAGTGTGATTAAGGACTCAGTAGATCCAAACAAGGTGTTTTGGAATCCACAGGCGATTGGGAACTAAGTAGCTCTTCTCTAAGTCTTTGAATGTCTCAACCTGGTCCCAATTTCAACCGCAATGCATACATACTATCTTATTCTTGCCGTGTTCTTGTACCTCTCCAAATGAACCTTGGAACTCTCATGGACTGGCAATGGATCCTTACCCTTTTGGGACTAGCTTTCCAGCTACCTGGGTGTTACAACTCAAGATTTGGTGCTTTGCTTAACAAATTAGACGCACCCCGATAACGCATCCCACTTCACGAACTTTGCGCGATTTCGCATGAACGCGCAAACATGGGTCAGAATAGAGATGAAGTGATGGGATTGAAACTTCCAGAGCAGGCTGCTTTGCAGTGAGTGTGCCATGGATGAGATCATTGCGCTCTCTCGTACTGATCATGTGCGAAGGCCTGCACCAACTGGTCTCGATGCGGAAGGGACATTGCAAGATGCTGTAAGAGGTGCTTCCTTTTCCTCTTCATACTTTCAATCCCATATCACTCTGTTGTCTCAGTGCTTAAAACCACGATGCAAATCGCGCGGCTAGCTCTTCTGACGATTTCTCAATCTCATACCATATGTCCCAGATGTCATAATGAACATGGAGCACTTCGATGTATCTTGCGATCTTGCATTGCCACTAATACTAATCTCAATCAGATCTAATAACATCCTACCATGAACTCAATCCCTCGACAATCGACACTCTCACAACTGAACCCTCACCCCTCCAATTCATGCGCCACGTCGCCCGCAACCGCCCCTTCATCGTTCGCAACGGAGCCAAAGACTTCAAAGCTAGAAAAACATGGAACGCCTCGTACCTAAAAACCGTGATGCAAGGCCAAAACGTCAACGTAGCAATCACCCCCCGCGGAAACGCCGACTCGGTCGTCTCCCTCCCCTCAGATGGCGCGATATTCGTCAAACCGTATGAGACAGAAGAGCCCTTTGAAGAAGTCCTCCACAAGATACAACGCCAAGAGCAAGAAAACGACTACACCGGCCCAACACGCTACGCGCAAACCCAAAACGACAATCTACGTAACGAGTACTCTACGCTCTTCGCCGACGTGCCCAAGAGCATACCCTTCGCGCGTATAGCCCTTGAGCAAGAACCCGACGCCATCAATTTCTGGCTTGGGAATTCGTATTCCACGACTGCTCTGCACAAAGACAATTACGAGAACATCTACGTGCAGATTCTGGGGCGGAAGCATTTTGTTCTCTTGCCGCCTGTAGAAGCGGCTTGTGTTAATGAGAAGAGCGTGCTGGCTGCGACTTATACTTCGAAACGGGAGGATGGCGCGTCTTCTAGTGCGCTAGAGAAGGGTGATCTGGTTATCAAGGTCGATGAGCCGGAAGAATATGTACCTTTCGCGACATGGGATCCAGATCAGCCTGCTGCCAACACCACGCCTTACTCCCAATACTCGCAACCACTCCGAGTCACGCTAGAAGAAGGCGACATGCTTTACCTACCCGCACTATGGTACCACAAAGTGAGCCAGAGCTGCAACGAAGAAGGGATCTGCTGCGCAGTAAACTACTGGTACGATCTCGACTTCAGCGGCGGGTTCTGGAGTACTGCGAATTTCGTCCGGAACGCGGGGCTACTGAGCATGGGCGACAAAACTGCAGTACAGGGATAAGACGAGAGATGATCATAGTGTGTATACCAACAAAAGAAACAAACTGTACTACGATTAGGGGTATCTCTAGGATCTACAGTGACAATCAAGTCCAACGCCATGCCAATGCTTCTATATCTCTCATCTTCGTCTACTGTCAATGCTTGATCTTGACTTTAATCCCTACGCCCCGGGCGCTCTGCCATACACTGTCGCTAACTTTGACGGGCAACTTGCGTCCTTTGAGTCTCTGGTCTATCAACCACAAACCCACGACGAACTCGTATCTGCTCAGCCTTCCGACACCTCTACTGTCTACCAGGTCCCAGACTTCTTCCAACACGTGTGTGGGTAGTCGACTTCTCGTCCAGATCTCTTTGACAAGGAGATTCAACACATCGGCTGACGGGTCGTCGTCAGGTGGTGCGTTATCCGGTGAGGGTATGTGACGACCCTTGTTGGCAGCCCATACACCTTCATAACGTTTCCGCTCCCGTTCGGTTATCTGGTCGCGCCATCGTTTTCGTGTCCCCTCATGGTGCTTGTTCGGGTGCTTCCGCCCCTTGATGCCCATAATGCGTGTGCCCTTCTTCTTGTACTTGTCGACCTTGTTGTCTTCCTCATCGGAGGATGACGGTTCTTTGCGCATTGTAGTTCGCAGCTTGCCGGCGCTCTTCGGAGGAGATTGTTTGGGCGGCGAGGGCGATCGGTGGAAGGGCGAATGGTGATGATGCTGTTTGCGCGGCGGGAAAAGAGGCTCGACTGACATAGGTCGAGGGGCCGGCGAGACGTTGCGAGAATGGGAGGCTAGGGCGGCGCCCATTATGGCGCTCGACAGAGACTCGCCAGTCATGTGCTGCGTGATCTGCTTGACAGATTCTCGCTGGTAGTTGTTATGGTAGACTGAAGGCGACCCAGTTCTGTTAGCTGACATTGGTCGACGCGGAGGCGAAAGCTTCTGTAGTGGAGCCATCGAGGCTGGGTTCTGGCTCTGGGTGCGAGGCTTGATCTGTATCGGGGCTGAAGGCTGGAGTTTGTTCGCAGCTGGCGCAGGTTCAGTCTTCCGCGCGGTCGATCGTCGCGGTGGAGGCAGAGCAGGTCTAGGCTTCTCGTCTTCCTCCTGGTCTTCTTTGGCTGACTTGAAAGATGTGGGAGTCGACGGTGACTGATAGCTTTCTACAGACGCAGACACTCTGCGGCGCTGTAAGGACGATGACTGCGTTGTGTCCTCCGACTTGGGCCGTGTTTGCCGCGAACCTCTCCGCTGCGGCTTTGAGGGTGGGGACGTGGATGTGTTGATTGCTGCCAACTGCACCGGCTTCTGTTTGATTGGGGGAGACTTCAGAGGGTCTTTCTTGGGTGTATTGAAGTATGCCTGATCGCTGCTGCCATCAGCATATTGTGGGGGCAGCTGGATCTTGTGCTTCGGTTTCGGCTTGACGGGCGGCGGTGTCTGCGTTCTGACTCTCTGCAGCGGTGCATCATCTTTCGGCTCGGGAGGCAGTTTGAACGCACGTTGTGGCTTGGGCGATTTCACAGGGGGTGGTGAATTCTGCGCAACGCGTATCGGTGCGGAAGGCTGCTTCGTGGGTGTGCTGGGTCGCGCCTGCTCAAACATCTTCACCAGCGAATTTGTTGGTGGTATGGGCGTCTCGTCAGTAGCCTTGTGTTGTGGCTCTGGTCGTCGGGTATTGCGCGCCGCTGCAGGTGACTCTAAGCTGTCTCTCCTCTTCCGCGACTGTTGCGTGGGCCTCTGAGACTCGAGTCTCGCAAGCACATTCCCTACGCTGCCCGAGGGAGGCAGTGCATCCCGCTCGTGTGGCTGCTGTTCGCTCATGGCGGGCGGAACAACGGCCTTGGCCTGGGGTATAGGACTCAGAGGGCTGTGTCGAGCTGCCGCAAGCCGTGCCGCGATATTCGAAGGCGACGAGACGCGGTCGGGGTGATCGTCAGGCACGCTCAACGACGTCGTGCTGTTCGAATGGGATAGGTTCGGCTTGCTGACCCCTACGGAACCACCGGTATGGTCCCTCCGCAAGGATGCCGGATTGCCTGTGCCGACTTTGGTTGCAGCGAGCAAAGCCCCATTGTCTCCCCCAGTATACGTGTTCACCAAAGGCTTCGGTTTCGCGGGAGGTTTGGAGAAGGCTCGAGCGGCACCTTGTAGCGCAGCATCTCGTACGTTGTGTTGGGTGTCGCCGGTCGACTGCGGGACCCAGCCCTGCTTACGTGCAGCGCTCATTTACGGTCCATTGGATGGTGAGTAATAATGACGTATACGGACAATTAGGGGACAGTAGTGCGGTTGGAAAAGGTGTTTTGGCGCGACATGAAAGCAAAGAAACGAAGGACTAAAGGGAAAACGAGTGTTGTGGAGTCGCAATTCCCCCAGTTTCCAAGATTAGTATCGTCAGCCTTGTGAATCACGGCGTAGGTACCCACTGGCATGGGTGACGCCTTGGGAGATGCGCTAGCTCGTTGCAGCCTGACAGCCACGTGATCACGCGTAATGCGGCTTCCAGGCAACCACGACCCTGCCTTCATATACAAACAAACCTTACACCCGTCGACTCACTCCTCCAATGCCCCCAAAATGGCCGAAGATATACCAATGCCGGATGAGGAGGCGGTTAGGGAGAACACGCTCATGTATGGTCATGACGATGAGCTCGACGACAAGTACCCTACCCGGCCGCTGAACCTCCACAAGACGCCCCGCTTCCATACCCTGTTCACGGACCTTTTCAACCCACTCATGGAAACACAGAAGAGGAAGCAGCCTGTGGGAGCTCGTCGAAGAGTCGGGCCTCACGGACACTCCAACCTGTCACCCCATGAAGCGAAACGCAACATCATCGAAAGATATATTGCAAATTGGCGAAAGGAAGTTGGTCACGACTTCTACCCCGCAATGCGTCTCATGATTCCCGAAAAAGACAGAGATCGAGCCATGTACGGTCTGAAAGAGAAAGCGATTGCCAAGATTTTGATCAAGTGCACCAGCATGAAGCCCAAATCTGTTGATGCCGACCACATAACGGAATGGAAGCTACCTAGTCAGCTCAGCTCAGCTTCGAATGCATCTGCGGGCGACTTTCCTGGACGATGTTACGATGTCTTGTCAATGCGGCAGATGAAGACCGGGTACAGCGACATGAGCATTGCCGAAGTCAACAATGCTCTGGATAAGCTGTCGCAGGTTGGTGCCGAAGAGGAGCAAGTCAAGATTTTCAAGCGGTTTTACCGAAGGATGAATGCTGAGGAGATGACCTGGCTCATCCGTATGATCCTCCGTCAGATGAAGATCGGCGCTACTGAGAAGACACTCCTCGACATCTGGCATCCGGACGCGGAGACACTGTTCAATATCTCGTCAAACCTGCGGCGAGTGTGCTGGGAGCTCTTCGACCCGGAGATTCGTTTGGAGGGCGAGAGCACTGAGCTCAGCTTGATGCAATGCTTCCAGCCACAGCTAGCTCAGTTTCAGGACAAAGTAGGCAACTTTGAGAAACTGGTGAGCCGTTTCCAAGCAAATGCGGACGATGACACGTTTTGGATTGAAGAGAAGCTCGACGGGGAGCGCATGCAGCTCCATATGATTGAGGATCCCGACGCACCCGGCGGAAGGACCTTCGGGTTCTGGTCACGTAAAGCCAAAGACTACGCATACCTCTACGGCAGACACTTCGAAGGCGACGAGGCCGGTGCACTTACACGTTTCATCGAAGACGCCTTCGGAAAGAACGTACGGAACATTATCCTTGATGGGGAGATGATTACCTGGGATATGGACAGGGACCACATCGTGGACTTCGGTACACTCAAGACGGCAGCCATATCTGAGAAAGAGAATAAAACCGACAAGGATACTGGTCAGCGGCCATTGTTTAGGGTGTTTGATTGCGTCTATCTGAACGACAAATCACTCACACAGTATACGCTACGCGATCGACGTCGCGCCCTTGAGAGTGCTGTCAAGGGGAAAAAGCGTCGTCTGGAGATCCATCCTTACATCGAGGCACGCTCGCATACCGAGATTGAACCGGAGTTACGGAAGGTCGTTGCAGAGTCATCCGAGGGTCTGGTGCTAAAGAATCCGCGCTCCATGTACCGTCTCAATCAACGGAACAACGACTGGATGAAAGTGAAGCCAGAATACATGTCAGAGTACGGCGAGTCGCTCGACTGCATTGTTGTTGGCGGATACTTTGGCACTGGGCATCGCGGTGGCGCCCACTCATCCTTCCTTTGTGCATTGCTAGAGAAGGAAAAGATAGTGGCGAAGCACCCACTGTGTAAATCCTTTTTCAAGGTCGGTGGTGGTTTCACTAAGGACGAGTACGCTGAAATAAGGAGGCGCACGGAAGGTAAGTGGCATAAATGGGATCGTCGACAACCGCCTCCATTCATCGAACTGGGCGGCTACGACTATAAGCAACACGAGCGGCCAGATGAATTTATCCACCCTTGCGATTCCGTCGTCCTGGGGTGCAAAGCAGCAAGTGTCGAGAATAGTGACAAATTCCGCATGGGATACACGCTTCGCTTTCCCCGCTTCCAAAAACTCAAGAAAGATAAGCGATGGGATCAGGCGCTCTCAACACAAGAGTGGCTGGAAGTAAAGAGCCGAGCGGAGACAGAGGTCAACGAGAAGGAAAAAGAGTTCAAGATCGAACAATCCCGAAGGAAGAAAGTCAGGACAACAAAGAAGCCACTGACTGTTGTCGGCAACGACACGGTCACCACACCATACGCAGGCCCAGCATCCAAAGTCTTTGAAGGGCTAAGCTTCTTCATAATGACCGAGCAAATCTCCCCAACGAAAAAGTCAAAAGCAGACCTGGAAGCCCTGGTGAAAGCCAACGGCGGCAAAATCGTGCAGCGCGATTCTATGGACAAGAACCTCATCATCGTCGCAGACAAGCGACTAATCAAAGTGGCCTCGCTGGAGAAACGCGCAACAAACAATATCGTCAAGCCCGTCTGGATCCAGGATTGCATCAGGCAGAACGAAATAGACGCTACTCCCTTGCCGTACCTACTCCCATTCGAGCCGAACAGACACATGTTTTATCTCCATGACGACGATCAACTGGATTATGAGAATAATGTTGATGAGCATGGGGATTCGTATGCGCGCGATGTAGCGGATGTGGATGAGATCAGGAAGTTGCTGGAGGGGGTGTCGGTGCCGGAGGATAATGAGACGTTTGGGCGAGAGGGGTTTCTGGATCAATTGGATGATCACGGAGAGTCGTTTGCGCATCTTAAGACACATATGTTTGGTACGGTGAAAGCGGCCGTTCGAAACGATCAGGAACGACCAGATGGTGTGCTGAGAGGACAGCTAGCGAGGAACTACATCCAATTCGGGGGCGGCGTGGTGACTGACGACGTAAACGCGGAAGGCGTCACACATGTCGTTGTGCTGGATAAGCAATCTCCGACGAGGGATGCGAAGGAGAAAATCACAGGACTTGCCAGAATCGTTGGCGTCGCCTGGGTTGAAAAGTGCTGGAAAGAGAGCACCATGATTGACGAGGAGAGATATCAATGGGGCTGAGCAACGCCGCAGATGGAGGGTTAGTTAGTTACATCTCTTATGATACCACGAAGCCTTCATAGCAATCTTATTATATTCGCTTCTCAAAACGTGCTCCCACTCGTAAGACCCCGCTTCCAACCTCTCTTCGTCACCTCCCCCGTACTCGTCCTCGTCACCCTAAGCTCCCTCTTCTCCACAACGAGCGCCCCTCTACTCTCCGTCAACCGTTTCCTTAGCTCGTCCTCCTCTAGGTGATTCGCCTCATTGCCCAACTCCTCCCGTATCGCAGCCGAGTAATCCATAATGCTGCGCAAAAGCCCCGGCCTCCTCCCACTTCTATACATCATAGATCCGCGTCGTGTATCGAGCCACATACCGACCATGATGCAGACCCAGACGAAGTTGAATATCGATACCATGAAGAGGAAGATGTAGGAGAAGCCCCATTGGTACGTATCGCTAGGCTTGCAAGATCCGTGGTCCAGTAAGTATTGCCCCATGTAAGAGTGGTTTGCATCTGGTCTTTTCTCAAAGGCGTACTGTAACTCGAGAAAATCGCTGACCTTTTTGCCTGAGTTTAGTCCAAAGAATGTGGTGTTGAAGCTGAAGATATCCAAACTGTAAGATGTCGACGGCGTAGATGTCTTTTCGCCGTCGAATATAAAGTCTGCCGTAATGTTGTGCAAGGTTCCATTGGTTATGCCGAAACCGTGGGCGGAACTATGCTCAACCGATATTGTTTTTCCGACTCCATCACCGAATATCTGGAAATATGACTCGTTCCAACTACTAAATTGCCCTTTGTCTATACTACGTTAGCTGAGCCTCAGAGCCACTTCCAGCATACTTACAATGGTGAATAGCATCAATAAGCGGCTGATCATCCGCTGTGACGATGAGAGGAGCTTTCAAGCCCACCCTGTCCGCGTCCTGAATGATATAAGCCACGTCCTTGGCCTTGCTCCATTCCATGAGATTACCATCGATATCTTCGATGTAAGGTTTGTAAGTCGTGATATAACCCGTCATGGCTGCCATTAAGGTTGGGAACGCGATGACATAGAGGGTGGAAAGCAGCATTGAAAGGATAGCGAGCCAACGAAAAAAACGCTTCCAGGTGCCCGCCCCATAAGCCAAGAACTCTTTTCCCAGTACGCCGAGGGTGGCCATGGTTGTTGTCTCGAAGGCTACAGCAGCGTATAATTTGTAAGACGTGTGATGCATCTCCATGTGATATACCAGCCACTCGTTGAAGACGCGGTAATTTACCCATGCCAACAAGAGCTGTCCACCTCTTCCAATGATCAGGTCCCATGCGACATCGATCACCTTTACCTGCGTAAACGTGAGAGCACCGAAGCTCAAGTTTGGTGTAAAGAAGTAGGAGGAATCCATGATGCGCCATGTTGCTCCGGTGGCTTCTTTCCAAAGGCCGTTCGGGTAACAGTCTCGTCCCATGATGTAGCCCTGCGATACCGTTTCTGCCGCAGCAGCGAGGCCGACGATGCAGGCGAGCGCAAGAGGGAGCGCCAACAAGATAACGGTTACTCGCCAAGGGAAGGGTGACCACTTCTCCCAGAATGTCGTTCTGCGATCTTTTTCAGGCCATTCGTGGGGCGATTCGGACTTGGCGTCGCTGTGGTTGTCGGCCATGGCGAGCAGTTCGGCGCTCCTTCGTGCATCGTCATCAGCGTCCTGGCGAACGGCGGAAAATTGCGTCGTAGATTTCATTTCTGAAGCGAAGCAGTACGCGATGCATACCAAGGAAATAAATCACGAGCAGACGTGGCGAGGTCAGCCTTATCTGAGACGACTTGTAGATCGGGCGTATTTTCAGGCGCCCTGCCAGTTTGGGGATTTGCGCAAGGCGCAGCGCCCGCATTTGGGGGCCAAATAGCTACCAACGAAATAAACTTCTCTTTCCGCAAGGGCTGAGTAACTGGCGGCATGTCTCAATTAGTTGCAGTAAGTGGGTGCGATGGGTGCGTCATAGAGCTTGTTGATGAAATCGCAGCGCCGGCGACAAAGGCAGCTGCAACGATGCGATCACGTTGGAGAGCGAGCATGCTGGGCAGCTGGGTTGTCCGAATGGGTTCCCACGCATGTACAGAAACTGTTTCCTGTTGATCCTGTCTCAAAAGTTGAGCATAGGCATGTGGGCGTATATGCGAGTGCCGTGGTAGAGGACTTGTAAAGTCTCCTGGCACGCCCGCCAACCTGGCCCGGGGAAGGCAGACCCTCACGCCAAGGCACTAACAGCACAGTACCCACCCGTGGACCAGAGAGACGTGAAAGTCATCAAGCTGCGAGTAACCTCCATCATTCCACGATATAAAATGAAGATATCCCTCTGAGCGATAGGCGGTCTCACCCCGGATACGCAATGAAGTATATATTGAGTTCTCGCCGGCACATGGCTAAGTTCGGTATAGCGCCGCGCACCCCGCTCCCCAGCAGGGCAGGTACCGAGCAAGGAGGTACAAAGGCTGATAGCACTTTATATTGTCTCTGGCAAGATGATTCGCTCGTAACACAGTCGTCACGCGACAGCCTGTAAACATAATGCGATGTCGCGGATGCAGCCTTGCGGTTATCTGTCCCTGCGACAGCAGCCTTATACATCCAACCCCCCTTACTCCTATCGCGTTGCGCAAATCAGCCACATGAGAAGCTAACATGGCAAACATCTGGACAACCCGTACAGTCCTTCTGACCGGCCTCGTCGTCTCCCTCCTCGGCGCCTTCTACATCTACCAGTCCCCCACGCCACTCAACTTCAGTATGCCGCATCCAAGTTCTAGCGCAACTAGCATACCCGGAATAGAGTTCACAATGAGCCAAATATCTCGGTCTCCGCCCACTCTGCTCGTTACGCTCAAAAACACGAGTCCAGATACTCCTTACACGATTTTGAAATGGAATACACCGCTTGACGCCTCAGCACTCAACACTGGCGTTTTCACAGTTACTGATGCGGAGAGTGGGGAGGAAGTCCAGCAGACTGTTTTGCAGGTTAATCGCAAGATGCCACCGCCGCAAGGGTCACTTGTTACGATTGCGCCTGGGACGGAGGAAGAGGTCGAGGTTGTATTTGACAAGCCGTGGATGCCTGAGCGTAAGCCGGCGAAGTACAAGGTCCAAGCAAAGGGAATATGGAAGGGCGTTTGGGGGAAGTATGGTGATGAAGTCACGTTGGAAGAGTTGTATGCTTATGCCGATAGCCCATTCAGTGGATGGAGGTTTGCGACGAGTGAGGTAGTCATGGAAGTAGAGTAAAGAGATCAAGACGATAATGTGGGTAAAGTGGCAAAGGATTTTACAGTATTTGATTCTTCCTGTAACGACAGAACTTGTTCTGTTTTGGCTAGCAGCCTGCTGATAGCCCGACCGCCCAGCAGCTGTTATATACATTCTTTCTCCTCCATTGTATTTCTCTCGCATTTCAGCTTTATACGTGCAATATTCCCACAGTTCAGCCCAGCCGAACCATCATAGGATCTTGCACTGCAGCAATGTCTGCCACAGATACTGCGCAACGTCAGTACCCTACCATCATCGTATTTTCGAGTCCACATACCTTGCTTGGCTTGCCCATGCGTTCTCTTATTGAGATTCGTGACTTGTTTGACGATGTTGATGAGAAGGCCGATGAGCCGTAGGTTGATGAGCCGTGAGATGATGTGCGTTCCATCTTGTGTGTGGCGACTAAGTATGCGCGTGTGTATATGTTCGTATGTGTTTGAAACGGTCAAAAAAAGGAAAGACGACTCGGTATGTCCAGCAGTAAGGAGAGTGGTATAAGAAGGAATGACTTGATGATACTCCCTCAACTTGACAGCGCAAACCCAGAATATATACTCAAGTACCTACCCAAACCTTCAGCCCAACTCGCCATCAAGTTTGGTTGATCGCCTCTCCCAGACTGCGCCGATCCTCACCTATCGTGTCGCGATACCAATCTACAACCCACCAGCACCAAAATTTCTCTAAACTCTAAACTCTATTCCAACACCCGGGTCAACAACCCACCCAATAGCGACCGCAACACCCATCCACCGCGCCAACGGCGTCACCCGCTAGAAACCGTATTTCGCGCCTTTCCGCCTCCACGCGAACGAAAAAGCAAAGAAGGGACATGCAGATGGGGCCAGGGCCAGCACGTCTAGCTGAGCAATTCTGAAACGCGGAGCATGGCGCGCCAACGGCCTACCCCGTCTGTAGTTCGGATTCGGTGCGAGGACCACAACGCGGTTTAGCTTGCGTACGTTTGTAGCATGCGAGAGTGGGGATATGCAGGTATGTCTGAATGGAGAAATAGCGGGTGAGGAATAGTGGGGATGGAAATGTCCGCGGAGGGCGGAAGTTAATCATCAGGATCTTTGGTGATGCGTTGGGTTGTTGCGCGATGCGCGAGGTTTGCGACGACTCGTGCAGATGACCCACCGGCATAATTCTTGATCGGGGAAATCTTTGCACTTTGGGTGAGATTGTTCGTATTGGAGAAGAGGAGAGTGCGCCTTAAACTCAGACTTGGGTCTGATCCTTGGAGATGTACTGAGATCTGATATGAAGGAAAGTTGTGATGGCTTCGAGTAAGGAAAAACGTGCCACCACATCCATCGCAAGCATATCGAAAAAAATGAGGCTACAGTACCCTGACGCAACCCCATCGAATGCCATCTCAATTCCCATCAAGCCCATAAGCTTGCAATACGCGTTTCGCGACGCCCTCCCCACTCCAATACGCCCCAGTCACCGTCCCCAATGCAACGAACGGCGCGCAATGCTCTCCCGCCAACCAAACACCGCGTTCCGGAACGCCTCTTCGTAACGTCTCCACATCTTCGTCACCCTTCTCAAGCCCTATCTGGAAATTGCAGTAGGAGCCGTACCCGGCGAGTTCGTCATTTGCCCAGGCTGTTGCTAGGATGGCTGTAGGGGTGCAGGAGGGGTCTTTGGGATTGTAGTTGGGGAGTTTGGTGTAGTAGGGTGCGAAGAAGGAGTCTAGGAGGGTGTTGTGCTTTATTTGGGGACTAGAGGCGAGGAGTTGCGCGATGTGAAGGCTGGTTGGACCAAAGGTGTAGAAGAGGAGGGTTGGGTGTGCTGAGCTCTCTGGTAAGGCGGCCAGGTTGACGGCTTCTTGGTCCCAGGATTCGGGGTTCGTTTCAGATGCATAGATTGGATGTGTCCAGTGTGTGAAGCCTGGGTAATGAGCTGGGTTGACTGGCGAGCCCGTCGCTTGGTGGATGGGTGCTGTTGTTGCTGTTACGTTTGGTTTGCTGAGATCGCGGGACGCGAATGGCGAAGTTAAGTCATTGGTGATGGGCTCATTCCAGAAGGCTTTTGGGAAGCTGATGTATACCTTGTCTAGATGCCCGTACCCTAGACTTCCAACAGCCTCTGTCAGTCTTTTCGGTAATTCTGGAACGAAAGCCCCGAGATTACGCTTTAACCAGCCCAGTGGAGCTGTCATGATGACCTCGTCAAAGGTCATGCTTTGTCGACCTTCAACTTCGACGGTGACGCGTGTATCTTCGGTCTTATCTCCTGATATGATCCGCTGCACTCTATGCTCAAACAGCATCGTCGCGTCTTCCAGTGCCGGCTCAGCGATCTTCTTCAGTACCTTGTCGTACGTAGATGCGACGAAGAGATTCTCGCCGTCGATGCACTCCTCAAGCCAGAAGAACTTGAGGCTTTGCCTCTTAATCGGTGAGCCAACGAAGGCGCCCCACATCTCCGCCATTTGGAGGATGGTTTGCTGTTGCTTCTTCGCTTCGTCATTCTTATTGGGAAACATCTCCACGACCTGTTCTTGGAAGTAGTTAAATAAGCTCTTATCCGCTGGTATCTTCGCCGAAGTCTCGTTCGACAGCTTCATCGCTTGCTCAATGATGGTCCACACACATTCGGTGTTCTTTGCCGCGTCTTTGTCCGACATGTGGTTTCCCTGGCTGTCGAAGACTGACTGACGACCATCCCAGTTCATGGTAGTAGTCTTGGTTTCTTTGGCCAAGTCCAGTATAGGGTTGTCATCAGTGCCATGTATCCAATTTGGGCCACTGGAAGAATGGTTAGTCCATGTAAGCTACAGTGAGAGTTGTGAACTTACAGGTCAACCCTGTGGCCTAGCTCATCGCTTTGGCATAGCTGGCAGCTAATTAGTGTGCGTCAAAATTTACACAGCTGATTAGACATACCCTCCCACCAACCCGATTCCGGCCCTCCATTATTGTCACCTTAACGCCTTGCTTCAGCAACAAATCCGCACATCTTAGTCCGGCGACACCAGCGCCCACAACGCAAACATGCGGTATCTTGCCCGCCGCCCTCCGTATCATGTTCGCCTCATCCATGTAGCCGTGATTGTGCGGCGAAGTAGACAGGTCTTTTGAAATTCGCGTTTGCCTCTCAGGCGTCGTTCTATCAATCGCGATGTCAGCCCTACGAACTGCATTCTCGTTGCCAATGTTTCCCATATTGGTGGTGTGCAATCAAAAGTGATACGACTGTATTGAGGAAAGATGAACGGGACCGAGAATGACGCGATTTGGAGTAGCCAAGGCTATCTTCACAAGCAAGGCTGCCAAATCAGTTCCAGCGCAACGTTGTTCCGAGAATGAAAGTACAATGTGGTTGCCGCGCTAGTGGCAATGCGAAGATCGTGCTGCAGAGTGTATGATGCTGGCTGCAAACCGATAGGACTAGAGAGAGAATAGGGAGAAAGTTTGGAAAAGGTGTTTTTGTTGGCGAGAAGGCTACTATAGAAAAGGTAGACTGGGTGGCACAGTACCTTTAAGCGCGGATAGCCGTCCACGTACCTTGCGATCTTGTCCAGGCTGCAAGAGGAGGCGGCTCATCAAAATCGGTCTTGTGACGGATTCAAAAGCCAATACGTTGTCTAAGCAATGCCAACGTGATGCTATTATGTTAGAAGTGAGGCGTGTGATAAGATCGCTGTTGTACGCTGTCATGCACGTCAGATCGCGAACGGCAGGCGCGACGCTAACTTTAGTTAGTGCCACGAGGCCGAACCAGGCACATGATTGGACGAAATGGAAGATAAACTTGAGCTCAACGCTGTAGATTTCTATCCGAAGGGTACACTACGAGTATTGTCCTCGTACGTGGTGGCATATCATTGCCGTGGTATCATATCTCATCCATCATCCATTAAGATCATCCATTCCTCCGCCTTGCCCCTATTTGTCCTTGGAGCCGATGTGAAGCTTGTTCTTCATCTTCTCCTTCAAGTGCGACATCTTTCCACCCTTCTCCTCGCCGCTTGGGGATGTAGTCAAATCGGCAGACTCGGACTTGCGACCTGAATGCTCTCCAGTCATACCTGCGGCACCGTCAGTACTACCCCGACTTTGTCCGGGTTCCCGTGTCCACAAACCAGAGGCAGCGTTCTGTTTGGCAGCAGCCGCTTCGAAGTTGCTGCTGTCAGAAGGAACGCCTGTTGATGTCCACTCTGGAGTGTCGCGGTTCGCAGAGGCCTTCTCGGCATCAGTCTTAGTGTCGGTATCAGCGCCACCCGCGTATGTGCTTGAAGCACCGGTTACAGAGTCGGGAGCAGTGGTCTTGATGGCGGGATCAGGGCTGGTAGTTGTGGTTGCCGTGGAACTAGGAGCCGCAGGAGTAACATCGCTGGGACCAGTAGGACCAGCACCTGGCGCACCTGAACGACTGATGTCGTCAAGTGGGGTGTCCTTCCAAAGCTTATCCGTTACTCCAGCCTTGTCCGTGATGCCAGTGGCCTGGGTTGTAGAGGAGGTAGCGCCAGTGTTTGACGTAGCAGCGTCGGGGTTGAGGGGGACGATTGGCATGCCAATGTAGGACGGGTCCTTGCTATCCGAGTAGATCTTTGGGTCGGTCGATGTTTCGGTCATGGTCTCGGTCGGTCCCTTGGTGGTAGGGTCGAGCTTCAGAAACTCATCTGTGCCAGAGGTCTTCTCGGCTGCCTTCTCGGTCGCCTTGGCTGTGCGATACATCAGGATTCTGTTCTAATAGCCGTCATTGTCGTATACTTACCATCGTTGCCCTGGTCAAAGGGCTCTATTACAGTCCCCTTACCGAGCTCTCCAGAAACTGGCTCCTTGCCCGCAGTCTCGTTGTTCGAGTAGTCGAGAAAAGTTCCCTTATCAGCAGTTGCTAGAGGGGTCGCTGTGAAGCGGGGTCAGCATATGTCGTCCAATGCGCGCGTTGGAAGGGACTCACCAAGATTGCCCTGGTCGTAGGGCTGAGTGACGGTGCCCTGACCCTGCTCACCGGAGATAGGCTCCTTGCCGGCAGTTTCGTTGTTCTTGGTCTGGTCGACTGCCTCGTCCGCCTTGGTCTGGTCGCCGTAGATGAGCTTGGAGGCTGCGCCAGCAGCATTGCTTGCGAGGTTGGTGATAGTCTCCATTCTGACTGTGTTATGTGAGGGTCAATTGCAAGAGTAGAGAGGATGAAGTGGGGGAAACTGGGTATCGTGAGTATGCGCGGAGTCAAAGAGTCCGTGTTGGCGCGTTATGAAGGCAGGCACGCGGGCAGTGACGTAGGTTCCTGCCGTGCCTGCGTTTGTCCCTGTTCTACCCAAATTTAAGCCACAGCCAACATCAACACCAACGGGACAATCTACAGCGAGTGACGATGTGGGGCTCAATTCAAGCGTATACCCTGATTTAGCCTCAATCAAGCTCGACAACGCCGCCAACATACCAATCAATCTCATGCACTGCCGCGGCCCGGAGCAGCGTCCAGGCGTTTTCAATGGCGGGCATCTGCGGGTATCTGGATTTAGACCAAGGCGTACCACCCTAGATCTTGGGCTTCGTAATTGTGATCAGCTTGCTGCCCATGCTGGAAGCACAAATCTCGGCCGCGCGGGTTGAAAGTGACGCGGCTGGGTTGACGTCATAGCTGACCGCAAACATGCCAAACATAGGTCTTGGCGCGTTTTCGTGTGTGCCGCGATTGTGGCTAACGCTCTTCCCACACAACTCTCTACGCAAGAGTTTCGACGTTTTTACATTGAAGACACACATTTCAGCATGAATAGACGAACTGCCAGCCGACATCACAATCTTGCCCCCATTGTAGTTCTGTCCTGCTAATCTTCCGTTTCAAATAGACCCCGAACGACCATTCCATCCGTCCACTCAATCTCCTCCATCTGCTCTGAGCGAACCGAGTCCCAGCCTCCATCAGGCGGCACACCGAAATGAAAAACAGTAACGCATCTCAATCTATCAACTGCGTATGGCCACTGGTCGGACTGCTCGCGCAAGATCTCGTCTATATCCCATAGCTCGGGCACGCCTGCCTCGAAACGCACCGGAACATCGCCGCGCACCACCGCCTTTATAACGTCGACGAAGTCATCAGCTATAGGAGTCATCCCCTGCATGTTCCCCCGGCGTGTCAGTTCTTTCGCGCCGTCCTGCCACATTGCAGCCTGTAGCATGGCATTGCAGAGAAGCTTACTGGCTCTCTCGTCAGGGCCATGTAAGACCAAGGAGAAAGAACCCGTTGGCAGGTCCATAATCCATGGCATACTTGCTTCGTGTATCCACGTTGCAACATCCCAGAGACAGCGCTCGACACCGTAGGAACGTTCGCGATTAGGGATAAGCACAGTCCCCCAGATGTCGACGCGTCGCTCTATCCGAAGTCTAGGATTCTCGAGCAAATATGGAACAAGCCCGCGTGCGTGGGTCTGGGAGAGTCCTAAGCTCGTGTGGCTCGTGTGGTTCTGGGAGATTCCTAAGCTCGCGTAATCTTCCTGAATAACAATTTTGCGCACTTGGGCGCGCTTTTTGGGTGTAAGGCGCTCAAGGAATTGAATGGCAGCTGCCGCTGCCGAGAAGTATCTTTTGAATCTCTTGACGCGACCATTATGGCGAGTCCCGAGTTCTGGTGCTTGTGGAACATATTTCGCGACCTTATCAAGGTCCTTTTTCTCCGGAATCCACCAATACGTGGGCCTCCACTCGATAATCTGGTATAGGGTGTCTCTCGTGTATACCGATGGCCGAGAGCGACTTCCAGCCTGGTCGTTGTCGTTGTCATTATCCTCGTCCTCGGATTCGTCCTCGTCATCCGTAACCGGGTCATAGTCCAATGGAGCACTCGTCTTGACGGATGGATCGTACTCTCCCAAAACGAGGCGCTCAAACGCTGGATGCCTCGCAATGATCTGAATGAGATCCTGAAGTATAGCATCTTTGATGAGATAATCCAATCTAAACACAGGGTAAAGGCGGCCTTCCTTCAAGCCCGCTCTACCCTCCCTGATAATCGTTTCCTCAATCTCTTCCACTGCCGTGTTACCTGGATATCTCAATCGCAGCTCTCTCAAGGCTTCTCGTGTGACAAGGGGATATGTATATGACAACATGATCCGGAGACACATGTTGTGCCCTTCTAGGAGACTGCGGTAAAGAAAGGCTACAGAGCTTGAAGTCTCAGTGCCAGGAATCTTTGGAAGGACGCTGAATCGGATCGTGTTCGATTCAAACGCCAAACCGTCTATCTCTTGTGCCGCCCTTTTGCAGGTGTAGACCAACGTGACATCGATCTTTTCTCCGTTGGCGAGCCGAAACTTCTGGGCTGATGGATCGTAGATATACCCTTGCTCTTGATGTGTGTAGTACTCATAGATTCTATCCCGCAGCTCTCGTGGCAGCCGGAAGAGAAGAGACTGATGTTGATTGTTCATGCTGGGCCCGTCGTCATGACGAAGAGGGTCTGCGATGTTGGAAGTCTGCATTGAGAGCATGAAGGCAAGCGAATGGTATCGCAAAGGCTTCCGAATCATGTTGAAGCACGATCATTCGGGCAGGGTGGGGGTTTTTGTGTGAGGAAACACGCAAGTTGGTACGCGTCAGACTGATCAAGGGCGCCGCGGAGGATGTAAGGTGGCGGCGTAGCATGATTTCGTTGAGCATGCACAGTACGACTCATGTAGCAGATCATTGGCTCGTAGGGTCTAATAGCCGAACTTGTAACCGGCGGGTTATCGCCAGATTGCCAGAGTTATCAGTAAAAGGCGTAGCAAAAGTTACAACATTACTGCATTACTCGGTCTACATAATGGCATGTAGTAATTACAACAGCATGGTCTGCGCGCCGATATAATTCGCTTGCTACTACTACGCTTCTCTGGCCAATTGTCTCCACCCGTTTATTCTATCCATCCATTCGACGTTCTCTTCATACACCTCGCGCGCCGCTTCCCAACCACCATCCGGCTCGTCGAAATCCTGGAGACGAACCACACACCCGACGTGACGAGGCCAGTCACCATCGTGTTCGCGTAGGGTCTTTTCAATATCCCATATCTCGCCCATGTCCGCACCATCGAACCTCGCCGATATCTCCCCTCGCAGCATCTCCTTGATAAGGTCGACGAAGTCTTCGGCTATACCGTCGTCGTTCTGCCAGTCGTAGAGCCGCTGCTCTCGCCGGGCTATCTCGAAAGCGCCATCTTGCCATATCGCTGCTCTTACAACAGCGTCGCAAAGCTGCTGGCTTGCTCTTTTGGAAGGTCCGTGCAAGACTAGACTGAAGCACCCGACGGGCATACCCAATTGGTACAATGTCTTGACCTCGTTGATCCACATGGCAATCGACAAAATTATTCCGCTTGTATCATCGTGGAAATATTCGCTCTGATGCGCGAACTCGGCATACCAGACGTCAACCCTGCGTTCTACACGGAGAGCAGGATTCTCAATGCACATCGGTATGAAAGCCTGTGCATGGGTCTTTGGACGAGACACACTCACACGGTCTTCCTGGAGAACAATCTTGCGCAGGTTCCGGGATATGTTCGGAGAAAGCCCTTCAAGAAAGCGAGCAGCTACTGCGGCCGCTGAGAAATACATGTATGGTGTCCAAGCGTCGTCAACAGGCGGCTTCGGAGGCGCTGTGGGCCATGGAGGTAGGAACTTCAAGACTCTTTTGAGCTCGGTGCGGTCTGGAATCGACCACGTTTTTGGGTTCCACTGCAAGACAGCCATCTGCGTTTCCTTTGAGTAGCAGGGCAACTCCTCATCGTTAGCATCGGAGGAGGTGTCGGAAAAGTAATCCTCATCCTCAGAAGGCAAGTCTTCGTCGTCTTCGTCGGGACCCGTTGCCTCCCTTAACCCTTCGTCGTACTCTCGCGAAGTCAAATAACTGAATTCCGGATTTGTCGCCAGGATCTCTACTAGATCTTGAAGTACCGACTCGTCATTGTAAGCGTCCAGGACCTCCACTGTGGGTAGATATCCATATCGAAAGTCGGTCCTCTTGGTTCTTGAAACCTCTTCCATCATCCCTTGTACCGCAAGGCTCCTTGGATATCGTTTCCGTAGCTCTTGCATGACCTCCACAGATATGAGGCTATTAGCCCATTGTACCATGTACCTCAATCGTGACCAACGATCTTCGAGAAAATGCTCGTACAGGAATGCGTTAGTGGGCTGGTCTGTGATATCTGGCGGACTGAGCATAGTGCGGAAAGTGATGTCGTTCGTTTTGAATGCCACTCCATCCATCTCTTTCGCGACTCTTTTGCACGTATACTGTAGACTGATCCTAACCGCGTCCCCGTTAGTCGCCCGAAGAGTCTCCGAAGTCGTGCGATGGCTGTATCCTTGCTCTTCCCAGACGTAGTAATAATACACCTCGTCGCGTAATTCTCGAGGAAGATGAAAGAATACCGACTGATGCTGGTCCATGATCATGGGCTTTTTCGACTGCATCTTGGCGCAAGAAAGTTTGTGTATGTTGGAGAAATGCGTCGCGCGAAGCTTTTGATGTTGAGCTGAGAGTGTGTCTCCCATGGTAGCGAAAGGGCGCTGCCAAGGGCGCAAGGGCGATGGCGTACCATAATTATCTAGAACACAGAAGTGGTACAGCGAATATCAATACATGTAAGTCTAAGAGTCAACAGTACCTCGGTGGCTGATTTAATTGCACAAGGAAGATCTGGAAGAAGAAGACAACATAGTTCAGATGGATGATACACAGTATTGTGGAGTGAAATGATTGGACAACGAAGATGAGATGTCCTGAATTCATCAGCCCAAACAGCTTCCTGATCACTCAACTTCCCCTTCCATGAGTTTGTTAGGCTATCACCGACAATGTTGGTGTATTCCGCCCATTCATCCTCTCTACCTAGTCGGATTCGTTGACCTCATTCTGTTTAAAAAGCATATCAACCCCCTCCATGTATTCTGTCCAGTCCACTTCAATATAGTCTCTGTGCTCCCATACCCCAAATCGCTCTTCATGTGCAGCGCACCAGCCTTCCGGTGGCTGTTCCAGGTTGCGAATTTCGAAAACATCCTCCAGGTCCGAAGGCCAATCGCCATCCTTTTCTTTCATCAGCTGGTCGATATCCCATATCTTTCCCATGTCTGCGTCGAATCGAGCTGGAATGCTCCCTTCGACAACCCCCTTGATCGCCTCCACGAAGCCTTCACCAAGAAAGTGAACAAAGTAGTGCCCTTGGAAAGTGTCGACTTTTGCGATCGATGTACACCCTTCCTCCCAGATTGCTACCCTGACAGTGGCATCGCAGATTTGTTGGCTCGCAAGAGGTGATGGGCCGTGTAAGACCAGATTGTAAGAGCCAGGCAGCGTCCCCAAGACAAACAGTGCTTTTGTCTCACTAATCCACATCCCAATCTCCTTCATTATAAGTTGGGTCCCTGCATCATGGGTCGCTCTCGAAGTACGTATGAGTGAGGTACGCCATATGTCTACTCTTCTCTCAATCTTCAATTGAGTGTTGGAGATACAAAACGGAAGTAGACCTCTTGCATGACTGGAGGATTCGGGGTCGCTTTGCTCGTCTTCCAGTATAGTGACCTGGCGGAGATGGCTACGTGCGGATTCGCTGAGGCGTGAGAGGAATTGAATTGCGACGGCGGCTGCAGAGAAGTATGATCGCCTTCCTCCCCGTATGTGTACCATATCAAAAGGATCAGAATCATCGTCGTGAGGTAGGAACTCTGCCACTGCCTCAAGGTCATCATTTGTGGGGATAGACCAGCTGTCAGGTCGCCACTGTAGTACTCGCTGCTGTTCTGCCTTGGAAGTGTATACGGGAACATGCTTCATAAGATAATCCTCGAATGCCTCCCAACGGGTGGCCCAGTGATTAGTTGCCACGAAAAAGGCCCTCCTCGCGTTAACATCGAAGTCGCTTGCAGTCATGTGCCAGAATTCAGGCTCCGTGGATATGATATCCAGCAAGTCTCGGATGATTTCGAATGTTTGCGCTGAGAACTCGTTATAATCGACTGTATCGACATCTTCAAGCTCACCCCATAGGTGTCCACGCGCTAGGGGTCCATCACTGTCTCCCTCTCGATGCAATTCCCTCATCTTCTTGACTGCCAGGTTCGCTGGATGGCGTTCGCACAACTTACGCATGGTCTCGGCTGTGACTAGAGGGTATGTCCATTCGAGCATGCGACTAAGTATGGCACCCCTTCCTTCATCGATGTAATAACCGAAGATTTGGGATTTCATGAGTTGGTCGGAAGGCCTGGGGAGATCGAGCATAGTACGGAAGGTCATTGTGTTGATCCCCAAGGCAATACCCTGCATCTCCGCCGCTGTCCTTTTGCAGGTATATTGAAGGCTGAGATCAATGCACTCGCCGCCGTCCATTCGAAGTGTCCCAGAAGTGGAGTCGTAGTAGTAGCCGTTCGCTTGGGAATAGTAGTAGTAGATTTCATCTCGCAGCTCTCGTGGAAGACGGAAGAGGAGAGACTGGTGCTGATCCAACGCGTTCTGTGGTGTCGGGTCCATTGCCATGGCTGAGAGGCCTTCACTGGATTAAGCGATTGTGATGTGACTTTAAAGAGAAGACACAGAAGCGGCGTCGCAAAGGCTTTGGATGGGTATCAGAATGCGATGGTCCGGGAACCCAAGACCTTTTACATGGGGAAACGCGAAATTCGGCACTAGTCAGACTCGTCAAGGGCGCTGTCAAGGGCGCGACCGAGGGCGCAACGGCGGAGGTGTACCATGGTACCTCGAACCCCAAGAGCGGTTTGACGAATGCCGAATTCTTTGAGTCGTAACGGGATTTGTATTGAAAAGACTGCAGCCTTCCATTCGTTCTGTCTAGTCCTCCTCTTCAAGTGACAATTCGTGTCCAGCATGCCTAGTCGCAGTCTTCACATATACGTCTTCGCTGAGTGCAGGCCATTCGCCAACATGGTCGTCCAGGAGCTGGTTGATATCCCACACATGTCCCATATCGGCCTCAATTCTTGCAGGAAGCTCACCTGTAACCATCTTCTTAACACCATCCGCAAAGCCTCTACGCATCGGGTAGACGACATAATCGGAGCTGGGACCTAATCTATGCTCGAGTACAGTGCAGCCCTCGTCCCAAATGGCAAGCTTGATGAGAAGGTCGCTCAGCCGTTGGCTCGCTCGAGGTGTGGGCCCGTGAAGAACCAAGCGAAAGGATTCGGGCGGCATCCCGAGCCTCTTGAGGAACTTGGTTTCAACGAACCAGGGCGCAATTCCCTCGATTCCGTCTTCTAAACCCATGCGCTCGGACAAGAAGTGCTGGTGAAATACGTCTACTCTCCTCTCAATCCGAAGCTTGAGGTTTTCGCAGCAGAAAGGAATAAGGCCTCTAGCGTGAGTTTGCCTATGTGCCTCGCTTATTTCGTTTTCCTGGATGGTAATATTGCGTAGATGCGTCCGAGTGGCTGGTGGCAAGCGCTCTAAGAATTGAATAGTCACCGCGGTAGCCGAATAGTACGTGTCATCCAGATACCACCCTCGGTCAAAGTCCTCTACTATTGCAGGAGGCCGTGGGAGAAATTCGAAGATCGTGTCAAACTCAGCGCGATCCGGCATTCGCCATGGGTCCGGGCGCCATGCAAGCATCAACGCCTGAATCGTCTGATTTGGGTACTCCAAATCTTCGTGTACAATCCTACCGTCTGTGCAAAGTCAGAGAACAGCTCAATTTGACTAGCCGAAGCATGCCTACTGTCGTTGTCTTCAGACTCTCTGGTATACTCTTTGGAAGTCAACCGCCAGAACTCTGGGTGGGTGGATAGGATTTGCAACAAGTCTTGTAGTAGAGTTGTGTGCGCTGTATAGTCTATACTCCAAACTACGCCTTCATTAAACAGTGTCCCGGGGCTGAGCCAGTGAATCCTGTCGCCCATCCTGATGAACGCTTTCTCGATCTGCTCCGCCGCGGTACTATCCGGATGCAGCTCTCGTAGGCGTTGTATAGCTTCGAGCGTAACCAGAGTATAGGACCACTCGAACATACGTCGGAGAGGTCGTTCTCGTTCACAGAGAAGATGATTCCATAAAAGCGCGTTCGAGCATTCGCTGTCAGGTTCGGGTACTTCGAGCTTTGTACGGAATGTAACCCTGTTCACCTGCAGAGCCAGACCCTCCATCTCGGTCGCAGTCTTCTTGCAAGTGTACTGCAAACTTAAATTGATCGGACGTCCGCTAGCCTGTCGAAGCTTGTCAGACGTGGCATCATGGTGGTAGCCGTCTTCCTCAAGGACATAGTAGTGGTAGATCTCATCGCGCAACTCCCGCGGGAGACGGAAGAGAAGGGATTCGTTTTGTTCGTTCATTTTGATGAGGCGGTGTTGGTGTTTCGAAGCGTCGCGATGAGGAGGGCGGACAGGTGGTGAAAAGACGTCCAAGCGTACGTCTAGTGGCTGTCGTGCGCTGTCGACGTGTCGACCGGTAAAGTTTAATCGATGAGCAGTACAAGCCGACGAATTGTAGTGTGTTTCGAAGCAAGAATTTGCCGAAGAACTTTAGATACTGACCGTAGCAATCCCGCTCGCGCAAATTCACCGTCGGTATTGTTGGCTGTGAGGAGTTGAAGTTGCTAGGCGAAGGGCGCGCGCACATCGAAGGGCGGCATCACTCACTAAAGAACGCGCCCTCCATCTCCATTTTTATCTCGCCTATGAGAGAAGATGGGAACTGTACGCGTATACATACAAGATATACATAAGGGTTGAGCGTGTGAAGCTTGAGGAGCGGTGGTTGGGTGTTCGAGAAGTGAGGCGGGCAGTTTGCCGGCGGCAGGCGGCAGTCGGGTTTCAACCACCCAGCCACCCAACCGGTCATCAAGGAAGTAACGAGCACTTGAGTTTGACAGTGACAGCAACGGTTATTGTCACATAATGGTGCAATCGATCGCTTCATCGACGTTCAAACTTTGCCGCCGATTCCATCCGCCTTCCAGAACGAGGTGAAACAAACGGTAAACTTTACTCAAGGCTCTGCGCAATGTGTTGTAACACGGCCTCTTCAGCTTACTCCCAAACTAAGTTACGATCGCAATCAATCTTCTTAGGATGACAGGTTTCAGCAAAATGACGCGAACCTTAGATTCTGCTCCCGTAGTAAGACAGAACCGAGTTTAATAACGACGTACGCTTCATAAAGTCATTGTCCCGCCGCCATGGGCTAGGCGATGTATCTCAACAAAGACGCTATTGCTTTGACATCATGCTCACAACGACAATCGACGGTAGCGACTTTGAAATGATTTTCTTAGGACGCGGACATCTTTCACACGCTAGTGAGGGTAACAATGTGTGCTCTTTGGAGCAGGATGAAGGCAGTGAATGTCTCGACCTCTTTCGGACCCTTTCTACCGTGATTTTGGGTCAGCAGATGTGCAACCGGACCAAAACAAGGCATCTGAGCCTTCATTCATCTATCAGTTCAGTCCAGAATTGCGATCTCGGGCGAACAAAGGTACTTACACTCTACACTCCCAGCTTAACGCTACTTTCCACCTCAGAACCCTCTACCCCCGCAGTCATGGAGGCCACAACCCACCAGCTGTCAACATATCCTCACCTCATTCCCCTGCCTACCTCAGAGACTAACTACCATCGCCGGCAGCCTAAGATCCGGAGTATGTCTGACGTTGACATACAACGACTCCGACGCTCAGACAGTTTTATGAATCACAACTACCATATCAACACAACACCCACGAGGCCCCGTCGCACAATTTCTGGCTCAACTACACCAGAATCCAAATACCGGCCACACCATAGGAAGGGCGAGTTACGATACGACTTCAGATTCGGCAACGGCTTCGAGCCAAAAGAAGACGCACGCCGCAAACATGCTCGACATAGACGGGATCGAAGCAGCGTCTTCACAGTCGCAAGCGCACACACACTATGCTCGATACCTTCGGAGCCGCCAACCCCTACATCGCCTTCGCAATCTTTCCTAGACCTATACTCACCGTCTCTCCCTCCTTCACCAATCAAGGCTTCACATCCGGCATACGCGACAGCATCTCACTGCACCCTGACGCCCCTAGAACTACAAGACTGCATAGCACACGGTCGTTATTGCCGCATCAAGACATTCCTACTCGACCTTCTCCACCTAGATCTCAAGTCCTCGTCTTCTGCCTCTACCCCGAGGACCTCGATGAGGACGAGCTGCAGTCACAAGTTCCACCATGGACGGTGCAAGAGGTGCGATTTACCCGAAGCTATACTCCCGTACATTGATGGCGGATTGCTAACATCGGGTTTCCATTGCAGGGATTTTGGATGTGAAGAATGTAGTGATAAGCATATGTCAGTTCAGGAAGAAGACTGGGTGGAGCGAACACCCTCACCGTTGGATATCTCGGATGAAGCACCGCAGATTGATGTAAGTCTCACATACCCTCCTCTCTTTTCCCCGGCGTATCACTAACATGACTCTCCTATAGCCAATCGCTTTCATCCCCATCTCCACCACCCGACCCCATCCTCTTGACACCGGCAGCGACTCCGCATCTACATCGACACCGAGCTCTCATTCCAGCTTCTCCTTCTCCCCATCCCTCTTCGAATCCACGCCACTCCCCCAAGACACCCCAGCGAGCCCCTCACCGTCAACAAGTCCAATAAACTACTCCCTTCCCATCCCCTACTACCGACCGTCCCGCCCAACCAGTCCAGCAACACCATCCCGTGCCCGCGTCCCATCCGGCTTCACGGGCTTCACGAGATACATATCTCCAAGAAGCTCCGAAATCACACCCAGCACCTCAGTCATCGGCGAGAATATCCCCGCCACCGCTGTAGCAATGCTGCAAGCCTCGCCAACTACTATCCACATCCGGCAACCTCTTTCAAGACCTGGCACCGCTATTCAGACTACTCCATCACCATCACCTTTATCCACTCCAGTAACTGAGATTGGAGACCCACTCGCGGATACACCGACACCCACTCTCTTCATCCGAAGTTCGCACTCACGGCCTTCCCCATCACCATCGCCTCTATCCACACCGGTGACTGAAAGCGAAAACCCGCTTTCGGATATCACACCTCAACCCTCGCCTACGACGACTATCATCCGCCATTCCCCATCACCTCTATCTACACCAACAACCGAAATCGAGAACCCCCTTTCATCTATCGACGACTTCCCCCTTTCCACCCACTCCTCCCTCCCCACCACCACCACCACCACCAGTCCGCCCTCCTCCCCCGACTCCCGCACAACAATCCTGCTCCTCCACCGCGCCCTCTCCACCTCAACCACCACCAGCCAAACAGACACGCACCTAATCCGGACCGCGCGCCTCGTCCTCGGTCTCGCCGTGCAAAGCGCCGCAGGCCGCATCCCAGCCGACATCGCGGAAAAGGTGTCTGCGCAGCTGTTTCCGGAGGAGGGGCAGGACGTCATGGGGAAAGAGGAGTTTGAGGCGTTTGTAAAGGAAAGTGTGGACAGGGGGGAGGTTAGTGTGGTTAGGGGAGCGCAGATTTTGGAGTTGGTTGGGGCTAGTACTAGTTGGGTGGGGGATGGGGATGAGGATGGGGAAGAAAATGAGGAAGAGGGCGTGTAGAGTCGAGGTATTGTGATTGATTCGAGGCGTCTGGCTGGGGAGAGTTAGTTTATGTTGTTTTGGGAATACCCGGCGTTTATGCTATTCAAGATACCATTAGAAAGTGGGCGCTGGACGCGAAGATACTTTAGAGACTCGAGAAGAATTTATAATATGTTAATATTGACTCGCTAGACCTCCTTCATGACTCGAATTCGCGAACTTGTTTCCTCCCAGGACGCCTTATATGATATCTTGAATCATTCCCAAAACATGCTCTCAGTCCTCCCATCAGGACATTCACTCATCTCAATCATCACACCTCCTCATTCTCTGCTCATGCAGTCTAAGACTCTTAACATGGCTCGCTGACAAGTGGTCTAGGATAGCGTCGTTCTACTCGTCCTCCATGCCTTCCAGTAGCGTATGCTCGAGAACGTCGCTCAGCGTCACCATGCCCTTGAGCTTGCTGTTTTCGTCGATGACGACGAAGCGGTGGACGCGCGACCTGCGGATTGTGTCGTATAGGGTGGACATATTGTCGTTGAGAGAACAGGTGAAGATTCCAGGGAAGTCCTGGGTTTTGTTAGAAGTATATGGGTGGTGAGGAAGGAGAAAGCATACATCTGAGCGCTTTAGTAGCGCATCGCCGACTGTAAGGTTCAGATCGTCGTATACACCGCCCTTGATAAGTGCAATGACGTCGACGGCTTCGAAGACGTTCAGCACAGTACCTGTGGATATTAGCCAAGTTTGCCGTAATCCAACACTACCACCTACCGGCTCTGTCCAGAATGGGCACACTTGATATGCTCTTCTTAACAAGCATGTGGATGACGTCCATGACCGGTGTGTCCATCGATGCAGTCGCGAGATCTTCGTATGTACCGACATTGAGCTCCTTCAGCGGCTTCCGCAGCTTCTGTGTTTCCTTGACGTTCACGGCGATGAACTTCAATATGCGGTATTGGGTGATGACGCTAACGACCATGGTTCTACGTGTCTCGTCATCGCTGTCGACAATGGGGATACGCCGCGCGCGCGATTCGAGCATCTTGCGGCATGCTTCGTATACGGGTCGGTCGGGGTGGATGGATATGGTCTCTATGGGTTTGACGCCCAGAGATCTCTCGATGTCTGTCTGTGTGAGCTTGTGTCCGGTATGCGAAGCCGAGCGCTTACCTCGCAGACTGTTCAAGCGGAACTGATCGACCCGCGCCAAAGCGTCTGGGTTCTGCCAGTAGTACTGTATGACGTTTATATAGTCTGATGTCGTGAGGAGTCCGGCAAAGGTAGATGACTTGGAATCCCATAGCGGCGCTGAGACGATGCCTACATACAACGTCAGCTCGTGCTTCTATACACAATGTCCGAGCTCACCATTCTGGTTCAGTATGTTCAGACTCTTCTTCACGAGCAGCGCCGTGTCAAAGACGATCAGGCGATAGCTTATAGGAAGGACATCGTAGCTCGTCCTGGCCTTGAGGAAAGCTCTGATGGTTCTCTAGCTCTTGTCAGCTACCGCAGCGACTGTCCGCGATCCAGGCTCCATACCAGGCCATCCAGTTGCTCGCGGTCAACAGCTGAAAGTTGGCGCGGCTGCTCTTTCGGGGGTAAAGGCGCGCGGGACTGTTGGAGCAGGTCCCTCGGCGTCACAAAGGCGGGTCGCGCATCGCTCGGGAGGGCGTTGGTCGTAGAGTCTGCCGTGTCGACGCCCGACATGATTATCGCGTTGCTCCTCGGAGCCGCATGAGCGTGACTCCAGTGATCCAAGCTTCGGGGGTAGATGCAGCGGGAATGGGGGCTAGTAGACGCAGGATTTCTTGAATGCGGTGAAAGTCGGTGCAGGTAGAGGCCCCACGATCGTCATTAGCGCATCGTGGACCTGGAATGTCAATGCGCAAACACGCGGGGCAAACAGATGTAGCATACAACAGACAGCAAACATGTACGTGTGACAAGCTCGTCTTTACTTGCTTTGCTTTGATTACATTGAAGCGCTCAGTTCTGAGATACGGCTAACCTTAGGGAATGCACCCGAAAGAAACCTGGTCCCAAAGGATCCTCAGGTACGCTAGAAATCATACACTGCCGCCATCTGTCCATGAACATTGCACGCCGCCTGCCCTTCCAAGATATTCCCCCATTCATAGTATCCATATGCCAAGTCGTGACCCATCCACACTATGCGTCGTGTTTCCTGGCTGCCTTTGCGGCGTCCAAGTTGAGCTCAGGACCGGGCTCAGCCTCGGCCTCCTCCATAATAATTTCCTGTGCCGCTGCTTCGACCGGTATCTCAGGCTCGCCAATTGACTTCTTCGCTTGTGCTACGATGGCGTCTGCCTCGGTGATTCCGCCCTTCATGGTCGACTGGTCACCGTCCACACCCATCGCGGCGTCGTTCTTGCGCTGCCGAAGAGCCTTGTTGTCGAAGCGAACGACCATACAGGAGAGGTTGTCGGTCGAAAAGCGTGCGAGGGCGTAGTCGACGAGCTTCTTGGAGGCTTCTTGCGGATCGTGAACTTGGCGGACTAGGTCGACGGCTTCCTGGTCGGAACAGACATCCCAGAGCTATAGCTGTTAGCAAATGTCATGAATTTGTGACTGCATTACTTACACCATCGCAAGCGAGAATGAGAAACTCGTCCTGCTCGGCCTGAATCACAGTCTCGGTGGTGTACGGGTGTCCGGTGACCAAGTCCTTCATATAGGCATCGCCCAGTGCTCGTGTGACAGCAAGGACGCCGTTAACGCGGTTGTTGAGAATCAAGCCGCCGGCACTAGCAACACGGCGTCCCTCGTTCTCGTCGCTGCCCTTGTGGTCGTAGGAGAGGCGCAGCGCTCGGCCATTGCGGCAGAGGACAATACGCGCATCACCTACGTTGGCGGTGTACAGCACGCGCTGTCGGCTGGCCTCGTTGCGTAATCTCGCCTCGACTTGCTGTTCAGCCGCGGGCTCCACAGCGGAATCGGTAGCCTCGCCGCCTTCGCCTGCGTGCTTGATAGCCGATACAGCCGCGGGTGCAAAGAGCACTGAGCCGGTGGACGATTGCGCATTAGGTACTCGGTCCTCCCACCTCAGAACTGCAATGACCGCGGTACAACCACTGTTCTTCAAAGGAAGCTTCTCCAACTGCTGGTCGACGACAGTGAAGGTCTGATCGAGCAGCTCGGGTATCGGGGTGTTGGGGTTCTTCCGGATTGTCTCTTCCAGGATCAGGTGAAGCTTCTTTCCACACCAGTCGGCAGCGAAGGTTCCGGCGTGTCCGTCAAAGATGGCGAAGTATCCGTTGTCCGTCTCAACTACGGCTTGCGACAGAGGGTCAGACTGAGTGGAGCTGGCGTCGGAGATGGCGCGGGCCTTGTCGGCGGCATACGAGGGCGCTGGGGTGCTCAAGAAGTTGTACAGGTATGCGTGGGTATCCTCCATCGTTCGTCTGCACTTCTTGTTCTTATCCTCTGTGACACCGACGCGGAAGGTAGATCGTGGGCCGGGCGCCGACTCGCCAGCCGAGTTGTTGAGGGAGCCCTGGGGGACACTGAGGGCAGCATCCGACTTGCCCAGCTTCTGCATGGGCGTCTGGGGGGCGGCCTTTTCGGTCATGGTGTTGTTGGTCGTGTTGGTGGGAGAAGAGCCGCCTAGGTGCAGCGACTGTTTCGCGCTCGAGAACATGTCGCGGGCACGCGATACGCCACTACTCCGTCGTTTTCTCTCGGTGGGGGCGGAAGCGTCACTGGGCTTGCGATCTATGGAAGCGGAGCCGTTGCTGGTTGTGTTTGTCGGTGCAGCAGCTGCGTTGTCCGCCACTGGGGCTGCGGGTTTGGGCGCGTCATGGTTGGCAGGGGTGTCGACGGCGGGACTCTCGTCGTCCTTTGCATTGCCAAACATTTTCGAGAGCAAGCCTCCCTGGGCGCTCCGACGCCTGTTACCTGCCAGCTTGGAGGATGGCGCTGGCGTTTGGTGACTGGGTAGTGGCGGCGATGCAGATGGGGCGGCCGAGGCGGCGGCGGATTCGCGGATGAGATAAGCGGGGCTCGAGGGACAAGAATGTAGGAAAGATGTAGACGGATGCAAGGGGAGGAGTCGTGGGAGTCGTCGGTGCTAGGTGTAATGACGTCGAGGGTGTATGGCGGGGCGAGCAGCCGGAAATATCAATTGGCGCAAGAGAAGGCTTGACACTGCGAAAAGATGACAAGGCGCGGGCACGTTCCAGGGTTGAGATTGGACGATCGTCGAGATAGCGTGGGCGGATAGGTAGTGAGTGGCAGACAGCGCGAGCACTGGGAACCCGACTGCTTGTTGTGGAAGTGCGGGGATCAATTGCGCAGGTACTCGACTCACGAAGGCGACCCCGCTAGGTACTGCGCGGGTGTGAATGGAGGCGACGGCGCAGGCCAAATACACGGTCCTGTGACTCTGCTATATCAACCAAGGCTAGCATACCCAAAGCAAATCCAGGGTTTTGGGCTGCGGATCAGCACGATCTAGGCTCGCGCGCATGCAGACCGGCGCGTACTGTGGAGCCGGCCTGAATTGACTAACATGTCTATGTACAACCGCCGGCCATGACTATCCCGCAACATGAACAGCGGAAATTTGAGATCTTCAGATCTTCATACGCAGATTGCACTGTCTCTTGACGTGATCAAGAATGAACGCTCTATTCAAGCCGTCGGCTAGAGATCTATGCATGCTGACACCGAGCCAAGAATGCTGCGCGGGCATGGCGAAGTTGCTTCTGGTACTAGCCCTTCACCTCACCTTCTCAGGCTGTCCAAGCGTGCCTGGAGGTCGTCGTCATCAGGGTCAGCTCCGCCGCCGCCAACAGCCTGCGCCACCCTAGCTTCAGGTACTGCGTTCTTCTGCAGTCCGCTGGGCGTCTCGCCAAGCTATGCGACGTTAGCGATTGCGGTCTTGGTAGTGAGAGAGTACTCACAGCCTGGCCAAGATCGATGCCTATCTCATCCAAGACCTGGTTGACGACGTCTTCGCTCTCCTCTTCGTCTTCCATGCCAGTGGCATCATCGATAGCGTCGTCCATCATCTCCTGCCGCTGGTCCATGATGTCGTTCTCCTTCTCAAACTCCATGGCAATGCGTTGGAGCGCGGGCAGGTTCATCTGCCTGTTCATGCTTCCGAGCAGTGCTGCGCATGTTAGACTAGTCTAGCGAAAAGTTGTACATGTACTCACTTGTCGCGCCCTTCATAGACTGCATCATCTGCTCGTTACTGCGTACGGTCTGCCCGCATTAGCCATGTCCGTTCCTAGTAGGCATACGCCATACCTGTATCCTGAGCGAAATCGCCTGCAGTTGTGTGCGCATCTGGTAGAACTTCTGGATGTATCTTGCGTACGTTAGCCATGTCCTATCAGCAATGCGACAGCGACTCAGCATACCGCCGTGTGCGCACCAGGTCCTTTGCCTGGATGCGCAGAGGACCCATCTGCCCATTCTTTGCGCTCTTCTTGATATCTGCGACTAGCTTCTTCTCCTGGTTCTCAAGCTTCACGCGCTCGCGGTCTAACTCTCGCTGCGTCTTCTCGAGTGCGCGCTGGTGCTTCCGCAACCGTTCCGCCGGCGTCATGCGCTTTCCGAAGGCCCATTCTACGATCTTGCAGGGTTGTCAGCATGGGCTATGTACAAGGGAAGGTATACATACGTTCATGGTTGCGACTAGATTGGGCGAGGTTTGTGGAGGATCCTGGGGTAGACTTGGAGATGTGGGTGCGGCGGGCAGCGCGATACGAACGACCACTTCGCTCAGATTACAAGACTAGAGGAAGAGACCAGCTCTGGATAGGCGAGTGTTTGTGCGAGAGGAGCCGAGACGTCAAGTTGTAAA
Source organism: Alternaria conjuncta (assembly GCF_024043145.1). Taxonomy (NCBI): domain Eukaryota; kingdom Fungi; phylum Ascomycota; class Dothideomycetes; order Pleosporales; family Pleosporaceae; genus Alternaria; species Alternaria conjuncta. The sequence continues at coordinate 1,290,417 of NW_026250092.1, read as the reverse complement.
AGTGGCTGCCTTGCCCGATTATGTCATTTGATGTTCGGCCGGGTTGAGGCGTGGAGGGCAAGATACGCAGACGCAGGTATGGCGATGCCGAGCCTCGAGGGAATTATCTACCACTTGCCCGCCTCTAAGCAAGCGCAATTCTAGTACACCAATTCACCCAAATGATTCACGCATTACACAGCGCCCAGCCAGACGTGCAAAGGTGGACGTGAAATCGCTGCACACGTGTATGCCGCGGCAGTGCCCTGGTGGGCGTGTAGCTGTCACGACAGCCAATCCCTGCTTGGGTGCGAGGTGGCGTGTGCACACCAACTCTGACGTTGTCTCAGCATATTCTTTCTCGACACCGCCTCTCTCCACAACTTCACACCCGCCCCTCCGCATCTATCACGACATGCGCCCCTCCTCATAGCGCAACCACCCGAACCACCTCGATGAATCCCGATCGACGCAACGGCCGCCCCTCCTCGCCCGGCGAGTCCTCCAGCAGCGGCCGCCGTGGCCAATCCGACGACTTCGTCCCGCGCCGGAATGCTGGACCCGGATACATGACGGTCGGCGGCGGCAGCACCACGAGCGACGCCGCCGCCCGCCTCGTCTCGATGCTCGACGAGGACTCTGGCTATGGCGGAAGTATGCAAGACGGCGAAGGCAGCGGCATGAATTGGCGGTCTAACATTGGCGAAGACAGACCATCACCGATGCTGTCTGCCGGGTCAGGGAACGCCGAACACGAACGCCAGCGCAGCCATGTCCTGCAGCTGCGCTACAACCAGAACAAGAACGCCCTCGGCCGCGCCATTGCTGGCACCATCGAGACGCTGAAGAGTTTCCAAGAGATGAACCTGAAATGGCCGGCCCACTACCCCTCGGTCCAGGTGGCAGAAAAGCAAAAAGCACATCTCCGCAACGAATCACGGCCCGGCCTGCAGCACACACAGTCGGCCATGGGCAACTTCGACCCCGACATGCGCTCCCCCGAACGACCACGAGGACCCCGCCGAGCGGGCACGACGATTGGAGATGACTTTGGCGAATCGAGCTCAACCGCCGAACAGAAACGCAAGGAGGAGCCCAGACTCGTCACGCCACAGCTGGCCCACGACTTCTCCGTCCTGAAGTTGGAACTGCGCATGGGAGGCCGGAACCAGACAGACCTGGTACACTCGCTCGAGAAGAACTCGGTTGCTTCTCTCCTCGACGGACAGATCCAGCAGAGCATACGCCACCTTTTCTCTCTCAAAGAGCGTATCGAGGACACATCGAGCAAGGTCCTGGTCACCGGAGATCTCAACGCCGGAAAGTCAACCTTCTGCAACGCTCTCCTCCGACGCAAGGTCCTTCCCGAAGACCAGCAGCCCTGCACAAGCATATTCTGCGAGGTGCTTGACTTCAGAGAGAACGGCGGAGTCGAAGAGGTCCATGCGATTCCCATCGGCTCGACATACAACCGCAACGACGAGAGCACCTATGTTGTATTCGACTTGAAGGACCTTGAGAAGATCGTCATTGACAACGACCACTTCTCACAATGCAAGATCTACGTCAAGGACATCCGGGACGTGGATGAATCTCTCCTCAACAACGGAGTCGTCGACATCGCTCTCATTGACGCCCCGGGTCTGAACGCCGACTCTCTAAAGACGACCGCCGTTTTCGCTCGCCAAGAAGAGATTGACGTTGTCGTCTTCGTCGTCTCTGCCGCCAACCACTTCACCGAGTCCGCCAAGAACTTCATCTTCACCGCCGCGCGAGAGAAGGCATACATGTTCATGGTGGTCAACGGCTTCGACACCATCCGCGATCAGAACCGTTGCCAGGAAATGATCCTGAAGCAAGTCGCCAATCTCAGTCCCGCCACATTCAAGGAGTCCAGCGAACTGGTGCACTTCGTCTCCAGTAACGCCATTCCCATGGGTGGAGGTGGGAGCCCCCCGGATGACGACGGCGACGATGACCCCTCTGACAAAGGAAAGGGCAAGGAAGCAGAGAAGCAGCGCGACTTTGCTGATCTCGAGGCCTCGTTGCGACGTTTCGTATTGGAAAAGAGGGCGCGATCCAAGCTGGCACCCGCCAAGACCTATCTCCTCAACGTGCTAGGAGACATGAACAACCTTGCCACTGTCAACCGAGATGTCTCCCAGAGCGAATTGGACCGTGTCACCAAGGAGATCCAGGCGCTCGAGCCCGAGTTCGAAGAGTCAAAGAAGTCGCGGACAGAAGCCGGAGAGGCGGTTGATCGTATGGTCGAGGACACAACATCAGACGTCTATGGTTACACCCGGGACACGCTCAACAACTCTATCGCCAGGGTGGCAGAGCAGGATCTTGGCATCGAATACCCTGGCCTCTTTTCAGCCTACCAGTACGCCGAGGACATCAGAGACTCCATGCTCCACGAGATCACCGAAGCGGTTCGCTTGTGCGAAGAACATGCACGAACCCAAGCGGTACAAGGCTACAACGGCATTAAGAACTTGGGTGTTTTACATCTTGGTAACAACCTGTATGCCGATGTCATGTTCCGCCCAGAGAGGATGTTTAGGAAGTCAGTGCACGCTCTCGCGCGCCAAGTGGACATCGACATCGACCTATGGGACTTCTTCGATGTCGCCAGTCTATGGGAACGACAAGAAAAGGCTGCCGGTGCTGGTATGGCCATGACTGTTGCCGGTGTAGTAGGTGGCAGGTTGGTCGGCGGCGTCGGCTGGCTAGACGGTGCCCTTGGTGCTGCAAAGGTCATGGGTACAAGCAACATGAGGAGACTGATCATCCCCGGTCTCATCGCTGGTGGTAAGCACATCCTTTCACTGTCATTTGATCTATACTAACGTCTCTAGTTGCTCTCGGAGTATCATACGTCCTGGCTTCCGTGCCCAAGTCGCTACCTCACCGCCTCAGCGCAAAGCTATCTCAACAGCTCTCGGCGATCGACTACACACACTCTAACGCCCTTCGCATCAGCTCCGAGGTTCGCCGTGCACTCAAGGGCCCTGCCAACGATGTCCGCATCGGCCTACAGAGGAACGTCGAGAAGCTCCAGCTGCAGAAGGAGGAGACAACGAAGCTCAAGGCGGAAACCGAAATCGCTCGCAAGTACTTCGGCAACCTCGTCCGCAGCAGCAATGACCTGCGCCAGACGGTCCAGCGTGTTGACCTGGAGGCTGCGCCACCAGCGATTAGCAGCCCGATGCAGTAGATGTTGTTATGCCCTTATGCTATTTGAAAGAGTCACGGCTTACGCGTACGAAGAAAAGGATCAGCATGGAGGCGTTTGCAGGTGTTTAGGATAGGCCATGATGAAGTAATCTTGCCCGCTTTCTCGGTGTACATAGAATTGACCCAATACCCCTCTTGCCCTTTGGCCGAAATCGATAGATAGATACATCCAAATCCTGAACATGTGAAATGATGATAATTGTGAGAGCTACCTTTTGCCAAGCTGTCGTGCGTGGACCCTGTACGTGGATAGCAGACACGCGTGAGTCGAGACCTCGGATCTGCGCACGTCATCCGTCCTGCGCTACCTACCGTTGCATTCCCGCCTGCCTGCATCCACCCGCTCCATGGCGGCTCATGCACGACCGAAGCCGCCCTGATGGAAACTAGAAGAGACCCCCGATCCTTTCTCTTCTTTATAATCCTGCTGCTGCTCATCAACTCGCCCGAACAGCAACAGCCAACCTTCAATGCGCGCACCCGTTACCGAGAGCTCATCGAGCGCGAATTCTACCAACTCGATATCCTTAATCGGACGCGATACGGCGATTTCAACCCAAGGAAGGACAGGTGGCTCAATGTCACTGGGCTGCGGGATGAGGATGGCTTTGCGTGGGACTTGCTGGACCCAGTGAGGCAGAAGGCAAAGGCGCAGTCTGAGCGACTACTGGGAGATGGGTGGAAGGCCATGCTGGATGGGCCGCTGCAGGAGGGGGAAGCCAGCATGCCGGTATACAAGAACCTGTCTGGTTACGTGCAGGGAGAATGGACGCGCTCGCCTCTGAGTCGCATACGGCATCCCAGCGACATGGGCAACGCCTCAGCCATACCCGACGATCCCTTCGGAAACATGGCGGTATACGACAGGAACCTGACTGGTGCAGGTGGACCGTTGCGGATACACGTCACAGAGCTGGAAGATAGAATGCGGAGGAATGCGAACAAGACTATATCTGAGATCAGCGCGAAAGTGGTCATCGGAGACAAAGACAGCTTTGGGGGCAATTGGTGGGAGTTCGTGGCACACGGCGTTCATTTTTTGAAGAGTGGAACTGCTGTTCTGACGACTACGAGTGATCGGTTCGCGGGCATCTTCGCTTTGCCTCATTTGCAGGTTACTCCTTACTTCTACTCGACCTCTCAAGAATTCCTCAATTGGACGATACACGAAGCTATAGAACGACAAGAGAAGAGAACCTTCCCGAACTGGAATCCCTGGACATCCGCCGCGGAGGGCAACAATGAAGGCATGTTCCAAGGGCACCACTGCGAGTTCGTCTTGTATCTTCAAGAGTTTCCAAGTCAATCCAACGTCGACATGGACTGGCTCGAGCACGAGCTCCGCTTTCCTACTGGCGCTCCTATCCCACACGATATCCCTCACGCCATGTCCATGGTGGGCTTCTCTCCAGATTGTGGTTTCGTGATTGAGTCAAAGGGTCCTCCAGATTTTCCGCCATCAGAAGCCATGCACCTGGTTGGATCCAAGACAGAAGATTTCAATGTCCGCGCGAGACACGGCATTCTCGCTTTTGCCATCAGTCTTGCGTTCCAACTTTCCTTCACTCTTAAGCAGATGAAAGAGACCGCAACGCCGTCCATGCGCAGCCGGGTCAGCTTCTATACAATCGCTATGATGGCCCTTGGAGATGGCTTCACATTCTTGATTCTCATCTTCATGTATTTCTTCCTCGGTACGGCACAGTTGGCGCTGTACAGCATCGCGTTCATAGCGCTTTTCTCTGTACTGACACACCTACGCTTCTTGATGGATATCTGGTCTGTGCAAGCAGCGGAGAGAGCCCGTCAGGAGCGACAACGAAGTCCTGCAACTACTACTGCGACCCCAACTCCAGCTCCTGAGCCTGCAGCTCCAACACCGCCCACCGATGGTGGTTTACCTTTGCCAGCTACTGCCGCTCGACCGCCACGTCCACCTACTCCCATCATCATCGCACCAGACCAGGACGACCCCGACGAAGATCTCACTCCGAGTCCAAACAATACGCCCACTCCCGCCGGCGCTACGACAACGAATGCGAATCCCCGGGCCGAGCTTGGTGCACTGTACAGCCGCTTTTGCCTTATGCTCATAGTCTTGTTTTTTGTGACTATACACTTTGGGACTGCTCGCACAACGTACCGCGCGATCTACTTCGACGTCATCACTTTCGTCTATCTCTCGTTCTGGGCACCGCAAATCTACAGAAACATCATGCGCAACTGCCGGCGAGCACTGCGCTGGGACTACGTTGTAGGAACGAGCGTGGCCCGCATCGCGCCTGTAGCTTACTTTTACATGAAAGAAGACAACGTACTGTTTTCAAGAACAGACTGGAGAGCAATGGGTTTCCTGGCAGGGTGGGTGTGGATTCAAGTGGTAGTGTTGGTGAGCCAGGAACTGTTAGGTCCACGCTTCTTCATCAGAGATGGATGGGCACCCCCCGCATACGACTACCACCCCATTCTGCGCGAAGACGAAGAAGGCGCAACAATGCCCCTCAACATCACCACCTCCACAGACTCACCCACCACAATCGACGCCTCTGCCCCCGACGGCGAATCCTCCAAAGCCTCAGGTGAATCCAAATCGAAAGGCAAAAAAGTCTTCGACTGCAGTATCTGCGCCAACGACATCGAAGTCCCTGTCATACCCGCAGGCGCTGATGAGAGCAGTGTGGCTGGCATGGGCGGGACAAGTATGATTCTACAGAGAAGGCAGTACATGGTTACGCCTTGTCGGCACATATTCCATACTGGGTGTCTGGAAGGGTGGATGCGGTATCGACTCATGTGTCCGAATTGCAGAGAGAGCTTACCGCCGTTGTAGGCTAGATAGCTTGAATACAGTAATATTCTTCGGATTTTGCATCAGCACCATCAGGAGAGGATCTTGGGATCAGCATGCATACCTGATGATGTAGGTGACGCATGTCTCACTGTCCGCGTAAACAAGTGGATCTTATACCTTTTAGTGCGTCTGGCAGATCCACTTTCCGCAGTGGCACCAGCAGCGCAACGGTAACTGCCACAAGCTCCAGGGGTTTGCACGTGGTTCCATGCCAGCGCGCAGTCGCCAAAATGTGACAACTAAAACTAAATACATCGTACATTCACATCGCCACTTTCTACGTCAATTCCGTGTATATCAGTGACTCCAAGGTGTGCGGCAGTTATTATTAGCACGTCTACGCCACAGATCGCCGCTTAGACGCTAGGTTGTAGGGTACAGCATCCTTTACCGGTTCCACAGCTGGGGCTGAGTTGCGCATCACTCGCTTTCTGAGCCCCGGTCGGTCTCTGCATACGCAAACCGCAACCCTCAGCCTCTCGTTTCCGACATTCGCTTCGTTGCTGCGTTGTGTGCTGGCGTTGGTCATATAACAGCGGGTGCCTGAGTTTTTGGATTAACGTGGTCTTCTTGTTCCTCTTTCGTGTTTCCGAGACGCCGAAGGAACCCCTGGACTTACACAAGGCTTGCGCGAGGCTTGTTCCGGAGACGACGAGTCGTCGCACGCCCCCCCAGCTTAAGCAAGGCCAAACCCTTCGTCTACCCCACAACTTCATTGTTCGACAGAGTCGACCTCACCTGCATTGCGCCCTTCGACACGACGTACACCTGCTACTGTTGCGCATCACGTTGTGCACCTTCGCGCCTTCCTAATACCACAAGTGCCTGCCCATCATGGCGGCCAACGACTACTACGGCAACACCCAAGGGCAGTCGCATGACAGGAACGACGGGCCTCTGCCGCCGATACCCAGCAACCACACGCAACATTCCATCTCGCCCGTCAGCACGCCCTTTGGCGACCGGCCCTACCCAACCCAAACCGCAAGCAGCGGAGCCCTCGGCGGCTACCCCATCGATACATCGTATTCGAATACCTCGTACCAACCCCCCACACAATATAGTTCGACGGCACACATCAACGACCCGTACGCGCGGCAACCAGACCCGTTTGCCGACCAGAACGCAATACCGCTTCAGAACCAACCGAAGATGGATGGCAGCAGTCCGACACGGTATAATGGTGACCCAGAGTACTATGGTATGGGCGTAGAACCACGGCGGAGAAAGAGCAAAAAGAAGAAAGGCATGTTTAGTGGACGGGTGACGTGGGTTGTGTATATCCTTACAGCGGTGCAAGTTGGTGTATTCGTGGGAGAGCTGATCAAGAATGGTACGTCTGGCATCTGTCACTATAAGAAACAGACTAACAACCCCCAGGCATGTTAACAGGCAGCCCCATCCAAACGAAACCCAACTTCAACATCATGATCGGCCCCTCGCCCTACGTCCTCATCAACATGGGCGCGCGCTTCACGCCCTGCATGCACAACATCAAGCGCGTCATCGAAGCGCAGCCAGGCCCCGTCGTAGACTGGCCCTGCCCCAACACGACCACCCTCACAGACAACAAATGCACCCTCGCCGAACTCTGCGGCATGGGCAGCGGCGTCCCCGACCAAACCTCCGTCACAGACTTCAAAGACCGCAGCCACGAACCCAACCAATGGTGGCGCTTCATCACGCCCATATTCCTCCACGCTGGACTCATTCACATCGGCTTCAACATGCTCCTCCAGTGGACACTAGGCCGCGACATGGAAAAGGAAATCGGTCCCCTTCGCTTCGCACTCGTATACTTCTCCGCTGGTATCTTCGGTTTCGTCCTAGGTGGCAACTACGCCCCCGACGGCATTACCTCTGTCGGTGCATCTGGATCCCTTTTCGGCGTCCTCGCACTCACCATGCTGGATTTACTGTACAATTGGTCTACACGCCGCAGCCCCGTCAAAGACCTCCTCTTCCTCCTCCTCGACATGGCCATCGCCTTCGTCATCGGTCTACTCCCCGGTCTGGACAATTTCTCCCACATCGGCGGGTTCCTAATGGGAATCGTACTGGGTATCTGTATTATCCACTCTCCCGAATCGCTACGCGCACGCACGGGCCAGAGTGAACCCCCGTATGCGACTGTAGATACGGCTCCTCTAGCTCATTCTGCATCGCTCGGTGCGGACGGAGATGAGGGCAGTAAACCAAAGACTAGCAATAGCAAGATCACGGCGTTTGCGAAGCAGCCCGTGGGCTTCTTCAAGGGGAGGAAGCCGCTCTGGTGGGCGTGGTGGCTTGTCCGTGCTGGGGGTTTGGTAGCGGTGTTTATCGGATTTATCCTCCTGTTGCGGAACTTTTACGAGTGGAGGAATACGTGTAGTTGGTGTAAGCATTTGAGTTGTTTGGTAAGTTCTATCCCCCGTTCTATTCATGCTCCATCTTGGGTTGTATCTGGCAGAAAGTATGTTTTTGCTAACGACATTCTCAACAGCCTATTACAACAAACGGAGTCTCGTGGTGCGACATGGGAAGCCTCAATCTTACGACGACGGACGCGCCGAGCAAGAGGAGTTTGAATCCAAGTCATTTGCCTAATATGATGGCGGAGATGGCGGTGGGACGGATTATGTAGATACGGAAGTGGGTTAGCTGAGATAAAGATGGAGATGTGAATTTTGTGGTTTACAATCAACGGCCTCTGCATTCAGAATTGATGGAGCATAGATACCAAGTATTTAACTTTCACGTCAGCCAAGACAAAAGCTCAACAGGCCTGCAGCCTACACTAACGTTGAAGCATGCAAGATAGGTGATCTGGCGTCGATGTAGGCTCCAGACCTGTTCACGTTTTTTTTTTCATGTATGAGGTGCTTTGGAGAACTGCATTTTTGTGCTGCCAAGTTGGGTACCTTTTTCTCTACATATCATCATGATTGATCGACTCGGGAGAGCACATTTAGGCACCCCGAGTAGGGGAATGAAAAGTAGTGCCACCGTGATATTGCCATGTGCAATCCACCAGACACCGACTGGTCCCGGAGGCAATCCATCTCGTCCCAGGGTTTTTGTCACCAAGACCACACACACAAACTCCATCCCATCCCTACCGCACCACCATCACCTCACTTCACCACCGCGATCCCCCGCCCATGCCCCCAATCGTCACACCCTGCCTAACCGGATCCTTCCAATCCGGGGGCGTCGTAACCTCATACTGGAGATAGCTCGCAACCGGTGGCTTGTACAGCTCCATATGGCCCGTCTCCGAGTTCTGTATCATGACAGAACGCGTATTAAGGTGATCAGGCCGAATCTTCTCATTGACACCCAGGAAGCCTCCAGACATGCGGTCGAGGAAGTTGTTGAAGTTGTCCGTCTGGTTGATGTTGCAACGGGCTCCGCGCGACTCGCAGTGCGCCATTAGCGCGGTGGCGGACTTGAAGTATTTGAGGCACTTTGGGCATTTCATGCGGGTTATGCGATGGTCGCCGAGAATGTGCGTGTGGAGGTCGCTGGATATGGGGAAAGACTGTCTGGGGAAGGGTTAGCGAGGGAAGAGGGCTAAGGATGGCATGATGGACTTACTCGCAGATGAAGGGACAGTAGTACTTGTTGACGATGGGGTCCCAGAAGCGCTCGGGATTCCAGTCGTCGCTCATGGGATCCCAGAACCGAAAGCTGAAGATGTTGCGACCGTGTTCCTTTTCCATGATCTCGTCGTGGGCGGAGATGGAGAAGTCGCTGGGAGGGGCCTTGGGCTTGGCGTTGGGGAATAGTACTGAGCTCGTTGTCTTGCCCTTACGAGAGCCCCAGACCTTGGTCTGGCGACTGGAGGACTGGGTGTTTGAGCTCTGAGCCGCGGAATCGCCATGTGCAGAAGAGCAACTTTGGCCTTGATGAGAGTGTCCGAGATGAGAACTAGTACGTGCAGGATAGCCAGTGACGACAGGAGATCCGACGGCTGTTGAACAATCGGAGTCATTGTCGGCATCTCCGTTAAGAGAGATTCCACTCATCATCGGTGCGATTGCCGCGTCCACGTCCGGAATGGATTTGGCTTGAGAGGGAAGAGGAGGATACCGGCCGTAGAAGACTGGAACATCCTCGTGTTCGGGTTTATCCGGCTTGATCGCCTCGTACTTGACCTCTTCAATCTCATGCTCGTCGCCGAAATGATCATCAGTGAGGTCGACTCCAGTCGGATCATCATTGTCAATGGCTGCCTCGTACTTGGATGTCTTCTGCAGAAAGCGAAGGTATTGCTCGCCGCCGTCCAACAAATCCGCAATCAAATGTTTGTGGACGATATGGCCTTGGAACTGCTGTGCTGGAATGACGTCGCAGTGACCGAACTCAAGATGCTCGATGAAGAGGCATGCGCGGTAGAACGACTTCTGGCAGCCGATGCAGGTGAGCTTCTGGTCGACTCTGTGGTTGAGCTCGATGTGGCGCTTCAGGCCTGACTTGCTCTTGAACTCGTCACCGCAGACACGGCATGCCAGGTTGTGCTCTTCTGGACGCGTGATCTTGTGCATGGCGTAGTCCTCGAAGGTATCGAAGTCTTCGTCACACTTGTGACAGTACTCGTGTTCATCAGTGTTCTTCTTATGATTCTTCATGATCTTCTCCGTCTCGAAAGACATGTCGCAGTCTTTATAGGTACACTTGACGCGTCGGATTGGCTCTAGTGTGGCTGGCATATTGGCTTCGTGGTCGTGATCGACTCTCGTGAGTTCGTGGGGGTGGTTCTTCGAGGTAGGAGCTTGACTCGTTTCCACTGTGTGCGAAGTCAGTCTCAAGGCGATCAAAATACGCGGCATTGAAGCTGCGCTCACCTGCGTGCGAACAATGTGGGTTGTCGCCTTGGTTACGCTGGTTTGATGGGCAGCCCTGGGTGTATAGTAGTACCAGTAAAGGTGACGTATGTGCGCAGCCGTTAAAGCCTCTCTCCCGTCAGGACGAGCAGCGTGCCGCGAGATACCAGTAGAGAATCTTGTGTTGACTAAGCTTCTTTTCCAGGAGTGAGAGACGTTTGTTTCGATTGACCGTGTGCTGAAGGAAGAGCTTGGTCGTGGCCGAGCGGATGCAGAAAAGATGGTGGTGTTGGAAGGATGGATTCTTGTAGCTCGAGTTGTTTATGTAGCGAGGGGAAAGCTAGTGGGGTGAGGGTGAGTTAGGCAGGCATGGCAGGTGAGGGAGATTATGGGCAAGAGCGGTGGGTTTGCGCTCTCACCTAGGAAGCTGCACCATAGATCAACAACAACCCACCATGGACAACAAGCATGAATCCCACGGCAAGAATCGCAGCACTCCAAACACGATACGATACTCGAATAGAACAAGAAGCAATGACTATAGGTATTGACACGAAGAATCACAACTACAAGAGACTGTACTTGGCATGGATCACATCTTTGGTTGCTATTACGATGCGACTAGAATCGCGAGTATGGTAGCCTAGAAGTCTGTCAGTAACCGTCGAGGATACATGCACTATCACATACCATTTGCCCCTCAGCGTGATCTTGGCCCACTCGCCCTTGTCATCCGTCTCCTTCTCTACTTTGGTGCTGAAGGAAATGGCACTCATGATGCCGTCACCGAACTTCTCGTGCATAACTGCCTTGTATGCCTGTCCGTAGTTCTGTACAATTTCGTATAGGCGGTAGATGGTCGGGTCCTTTGGTGGCATGTCGAGCGTGCTACCTCGGTTAGGGAAGCCTCCAAGCGATTCGATCAGCCCAGCGTCAATCTCTAGAATTTCAGACAGCTTCTTGATGTCCTCGGCGGATGCCATGGCTTGACCGTAAAAGAGAGCGGCGATTGCTACTTCATCGCGCCCGACGTGCTTTGCGATAGCTTCGAAAGAGAGGTTCTTCTTCTTCTTTGCTTCGAAGAGGGTCGGGGAGGAGGGAGGCAGACGAGGGATGAGTTCTTCCTATGCGATTGTTAGCGTCGCCCGACAAAGATTCATTCTCTCCTTACGTTCAAAGTAGCAATTGGGTGTTGCGCCATGGCGATAGGCGTGGAGTGGAAGCAACGGGTAGCTGCGAGAGGGACAGCAGGTCGTACAGATCCAAATGCGCGAGTTGCCAACCTAGCAGAAAGCGCAAGACGAGATGAGAAAGCCATTGTGAAAGATATAGCAAATTGAGGAAACGGCTATGTCAACGATGTTGTGTAACGGCGTGGGTAGATAAGACGAGGAGCTCTCCAGCTACCGAACCGCTCTCAAGCAGCCGATGATACAAGGGTACGTCATCCATGTGCGTCTGCCGCATCTCCATGCGGCCCACAAGTTGTGTGGACTCTTGAGCGGGCGCTTTGTACCATCCAGGAAAGCTCTATCACAGTGCTCTTTGGTGTTTGCAATGCGATATCGTGGTTGAACTGCTACCACCACATGTCGCGCAGCATGGCGAAGCTGTCAAAAGAGGGGGAAGCTCCGTACATAGTGGGGTACTCCAGGGCTATGAGGGGCTACATGCTGCATCCTAGCGCCGGTACGCGCCTGGCCAGCAGAGACGGAAATCAGGGTGCGCGCACTTCATTGGTGTCTGTTTCACATGTTCAGCTCGCACGCTCGGGCTTCCCTGCAGTGCAGGTGCGTGGTCCGTCGCGCTGAGATGATGACGCGGGGTCAATTCGGCCTCAAGCTCCAACTGTGAAGACACCCCGTCCACTTTACATCCTTCGCGCTGAGTGGCAAACAACCAGAACCCTCAGTCCGGCACAATGTCTCGCCGAGACGATGATCTGGCATATGGCGACTACCATGGGCAGGAGGGCGACGAGGGAGATCGCGGCCTCATAGGTGACATGGGTCGGCGTTTTGGCTTTGGCAGAAAAGAGGTCAGTACATTCCCTTGAAACGCCATGCGGTCATTGTACTCCCTGTGTATCGCGCTGTTGAGGAAGTGGAATTGCCCCACTACCCGACAGTCATAGCGTCGGGCTGCCTTGTCATTCACTGACTTCGCGTATCTTGCGTTCCTATTCTACACCGCCTAGCTTGCTGCAGGGACAGGACGCGTATCTAGAAGCTTGTCTTGGATCTACAAATTCCTAACCTTAGCACCGCAGAACAACCAACCCGCTTCTTCATCCTCAAACCAGGGCAGCGGCGGTATGTCGTTCTTCAAGAAGATCCACGACCCTCTCCACGGCTTCGTTTCCGACCTCAAGGATGCCATATCCGGCGATGATAACGCGCAGAAGCCCCCGCCGGGCACATATCAACAGCAGGGCCAACAGGGCGGGCAGCCACAACCTGGGCAAGAGTACCATCAACAACACCGCTTCTTGAGCTTCGCGCCTGAA